>NC_069658.1:160691200-162024281 GCF_027244095.1 Hemicordylus capensis
TGGCACTGGAGGCCCTCAGGAGCTGGGGGGAGCAGGTTTTTTGAACCCATCTGCTCAATGATAGTTGCACCTCTGGCCTCAGTTCTCCTTATGATGAGACTGCCCCAGCTGACCCTCTGAGAATATCTCCAAATGCCTTGTGCTAGGGGTAGCAGACAGCACCCCAGCCTATGCTTAGATCTGCGGGTCCACAGCTCCCATTTTGGATACTTTAGTTGACTGGATCATGAACTCTGCACATGCCCATATTTAGCAAGATTTGCAACTGGTCACTTAGCACAAACAAAACATGGGGCAAGGCTACCCTGAGGCCATAATAACAATGAAGACTGACAGGGAATCATCCCCAAATACCTCTCTTTGTCTCTCTGCCAAAGAGGAAAAAGGAAGCTGGCAAAGCAGACTCCCCCTCCCAAGTCAAAAACACTCTCTAGGGAAGTAAGAAACTCCCTTTTGCAAGAGAAATAGCATGAGCCAATCTTCTCTGCATCTGCAGTAACTCAAGATAAGTGTGATGACTTCCCACCCCACTTTCAACAGCTAATGAGCTGGCAAACGACTAGAAGGAGGTAAACTCAGTAAAACTCAGGAAATTTATCTTGCACCTGGAGAAAGAGACATCTCCTATCCAGATAAAGTGTTAAGTCCAGCCATTCAACCTTCCATGTACACTTTACCCAAGCCAGTTCCAGCAGGTTCAGTGGGTTTACGCCCAAATTGATCAGTTCATGCAGCCATGATGAGTCTCTTTGTTCTGCCTACGTTTCAGCCCCTCCAGCCAGGGTGTGTGATTTGTGCATGGCCCCAAGGCATGAATTTGCCTACTTGTACCTCAGATCCAAACACATGCCCCTAGAATCTGTATTGGAATCTATACTGGGACCTGCATCGGGACTTGCACAGTGGTTTGCCTTGATTTACACCACAGTGGTTCTCAGGCTTGTGAGTGGTAGCTCTATGCCACTTGCCCCTTCTTCTTCCTGCTTTTCTGCTGCCTTCCCCCAGTGAAGAGACCTGCTTGGCTGCCCATTGACAAGCACACCTGATGCACCAATGGGCCAGGATCTGTAATACTAGCCTCCTGCCCCTCTAAATCTCCTTGTCCCCTCTTTTCTCTCTCCATTTCTGCATTTTAGCCCTTTCTACAGCAAGTCTTACGCTGATCTAGTTGTAATTTGGACCTTACGCTAAAATTCCTCTTTGTGAGATTCTTGTCAAGACTGTTAGTTAAGACTTTTTTACTTTGCCTATCCATCTTTCCATTTTCTGTTTCCCCTGTTTCCCCGTTTCCCCCAAATCAATCTTTAAACTGCATTTACGCTTCCTCATCATTTCCAGACCAAAGCTTTGCTCAAGATTAGTGCTGTGATAGACTGCTCCCCTGTAGCCAAGCTGATTCCCCACATTAGCCCAAAAGTATAGGTGGAGTGTCCTAGCCAAGTACTCCAGAGCAGTTCAATGAAAAGTCTTTGTGTAGCTCTTCTGTAGTATTTTTTTATGGTTTGAAGTTAGAAATCCCATTCTGTATACCTCAGATGTGAATTTGCACTTAGAAACGTGTGTGTGTTTGTTATCTCCAAGGCCTGCCCATCCCTGTTCTATGGCATCAAAATAAGAAAAAAAGGAAAGATTGTGCTGTCGAGTCAGTGTCGAATCCTGGCGACCACAGAGCCATGTGGTTTTCTTGGTAGAATACAGGAGTGGTTTACCATTGGCTTCTCCCGCACAGTATGTGATGATGCCTTTCAGCACCTTCCTATATCGCTGCTGCCCAAAATAGGTGTTTCCCATAGTCTGGGAAACATACCAGCGGAGATTTGAACCGACAACCTCTTGCTCCCTAGGCAAGTTACTTCCTCGCTGCGCCATTAGGTGGCTGTGACATCAAAAGGACTGAGTTAATTTGGCACATGTGGTTTCAAAGGCCTACCAAGATATCTACAATTTTCTATGGTCTTCTTTTGCATTCTCTGTAACTTCATCAAGAAAATATATACCAAGTTAATGATCAAAAGCCGTACTTGATATTGCTGTCCTTTTAACACAAGCAGGGTCACTGGGCAGTGTAAAGGTATATTAGAAAGTTATGGGACTTAGTTTGAAAACAGATGAGGAGTGAAGGAAGTTAACGTAAGTAAAATCATAAAATGAATTTCATGTATCATTAATTCTGATAACTGATTTTATTGCTTTGGAAAATTATGATGGCATTCTGCTACAAAATACTTAACCTAATTTAAATTTCAGAATACTTTTTTCTGGCAAATCACTGTAAGCAATATTTTTAACCAGTGGAGTGGAGCTAATTTCGGTTTCAGATGGTTAAAGAGAAAGGCTTGCTAAGGCAAGGTTGTTAGAGGATTTTCATACTATTGCTACTAGATCTTTAAAAATTGTTGGAGGGAAAGCTAATGAATGCCCATAATTTCCGTACAATTTCACTCTAAAATATAAACACAGTATCATTGCTGATGTTGCTGCTAGTCCCCAAGGTTGTAATCCTGACCATGTTTAGTAGAATATAATTTTTGCAAAAGTTACTAAATCCTTCCTTCCATGAAATGTATTTGGGCATCCGCTACAGAAAGAGATGACTTACCAACAAACTTTTGGCAAGAGCTTGTACTTTCTGCCCTGAACCAGCACAGCTGGCTTTTGTACCAAATATATTTAGAACGGACAATCTCCACTGGCACCAGGAATTAACTCATGTAATTGGTTTCCTGCTAGGCAATGCTAACTAGTTAGTAATTTGCATATGAACTAGGGCAGTCGACTCAGAACATGTGGCAAATGCCTAAAGAATTGCCCAAGATGCAGCTGGGCTGTCAGTGGGGCAGGGCAACATTAAAGTCCAGGGTGTCAGTACACTGAAGTGCCATCTCCATGGTATGCAGCCTCAGTCTTGACTAATCATGACACCTTGCAGAGGGTTTAGAAGCAATACTGAATTTATTAGCAGTGGCCAGAGTGTGCATAGCAGCAAAATGGAAATCACATGGGGCCCCATCCCTCCCGAACTGGTTTGAGAAGGTTGGGCCTTGATGATAAAATCAGCATAGAAGGAAGGGGGAAGACAGATTTCTAGAGAGATGGAGCCTACTTAAATTATCTATTATTATTTTATTTATATACTGCCTGACTCCAAAGGCTCTAGGCGGTTCACAACTGCTGGCAAAGTTGTGTTTATAGGCTGCTGGAACAGTATTATACAAGATGAGGACTCTATGCTTGCGAGGTTTTCCTTTTTAAAAAATTTATAAAGAGATACTGCATAAAAAGAAGTACACATTTTAAATGACTGTCTAATGATAATAATGTCCTAACAGTAGTGATTGGTGACATTTTTTGTTTTTTGTTTTCTTTTTGTAACTTGCAACTTTGTATTGTGTACTGATGTGATATTTTCTAATAAAACTTATTTTTTAAAAATTATCATGACACCTGAACTGTTTCCTGGATTATAAGAGCAGTATCTTCTCAGGGGTGAAGTGCATGAACTGTGTGGTACTATTGCTCTTTTTAAAAGTTGTTTTGCCCCCATGAAGGCAATGTGGTTTAATGGTGTTTATGAAGATAAGGTTGGAGTGCAGGGGAGAGGGGAGAACCATATAAATATTCCTTTTAGCTCCTTGGAGGAAGGCCAGGATTAAAATGTACTCACACACACTGTTGAGTACTAAAATGTCATAAATAATGCATATATTTTTGAGAAATTAAGGATAATTAAGAATATCTCTATACCGCTTTTCAACCAATCGTCACAAAGTGGTTTACATAGCAAAAGGAATAAGATGGTTCCCTGCCTATCTCCAAAAAGCTCACAATCACTTTCCCCTCTAAGACGTGAGTGTGCTCACAAGTTTTTGGATGTCTGCTCAGTTCATTTTAGATCCCGCTCAGGTTGAATCAGGAAGGCCACATACTGAATGCAGGTGCACACAGACTGCCTTGATACTGCTGCCCAGAACAAAACTCATTCCACAAAGAGATGAAAAAATTAGAGGGACCACTGCTCACAGCCTAAAAGGAAACACAAGGCAAACACCAGCAACAGCCACCAGAGAAATATTGGAGTTGGACAGGGACAGTTGCTCTTTCCTTGCTGAATATAAGAGAGCCCCACATTAAAAGATGCCTCTGTGCCCAATTAGCAGGGGCAAAGTACTGAATTCTGACTAGCTGGAACAGCTTGATTTGCAGGATGTTCCAGCCAATAAGACTAAAGAAAGAAGCAACAGGCAAGGAGGAGGGGCTGGAGGAAGCTCCATGCTTTGGAGGATTTGCTGGCTGCCTGTACTGATTGAGTTTCTCTGGCAGCTTTTTTGTTTTGTTTGTTGGGTGCGGGACACAGCCCCCTCCTGCCCTTACTGATGAGCCACCTCTGCTCCTGGCGCTGTGTGCCAAGCACAGAACCACAGTTTTGCTTAATCTTGGCTGGAGATTAATCGTCTGGGCGATTGCTGCTGGGTTAAGAGGCTTCTCCCCCGGGCCCACCGCCATTTCTGGCAGTGAACCAGGGGGAAGGAGCAGCTGCCATGCTCATAGCATGGGGCACCTGGGATGCCAGAGGGGGAAGTCCTCCTGCTCCTATCTCCTGCTGTCACTGCACCGCCACTCTTGTGGGTGTGCAGCATGGCAGGTGGGGGGCGGGGGGGAGGCGGCCACTGCTCGTCTGCCAGGGAAGGCAGGTGAGTTCCTGCCTTCCCAGCAGCGTGCCCAGCAGTGGCTGTGAGGTTGTGTGAAAGACCTCAAGGGCTGCAGAGGTGTGAAATTTTGAAAGAAAGGGAGATAATTAGGAAATGTATTGAGGGATTGGGGGAGGTGGGTGGGTGGGTGGAGAGCGAGGTTGCTGAAACATCAAAACCAAAGGGCCCTGGCATGCCAGAGCTAATTAGTTGTCTCCGAGGTTGCCTTGACTGCATTTTTAACATGCAGTTCGGAGGTCTGCTGAGACTTTCCTTTTCCCCAGGATCCTGTTTCAAAATGGAAATTCAGCTTCAAGCATGCAAAGCAGTCCGGCTAAAGGCGTGGAATTCCATAATGGAAGGAAGGCTGTCTCCTAACAAACTGAAGACCCCAGCAACATTGTGATACCTATTGGGAATCCATTTTCAAATTGGCCAAACCATCCAAAACAATTAGGTAGTACGGTGTTACACTTTGTATTTGGGTATAGATACCCAGTTACAAAACACACACACACACGTGAAAATTGCATACCACTTTCTCTTGAGATTAATTACAATCAAGTGTGGGCCTAACCCTTGCTTGGTTGGCACTTCTCTAATTTTGTAGGGGAAATAGTGAGTTGTCCAAATGATGGCATACACTGTTATTTTGTACTCGGTATTTATACTGAAGTACAAAGCATAGCACGGGAAGAATCAGCCCTGACTCTAACCCCCAGAGGGTTGTCAGGATAAATGAGCTAAGGATTGCTAAGCACTTGGCAAACTGGCAGAGCTATAGGGACAATGTGAATGCTTTCAACTTTTACATAGTTATGCATTCCCCACATCTCCAAGTGGTGAGAAGTCATGGGACAGTGTGATGATTTAATCTCCCACCGGAGACTTATGGTGTTTGTGTAATATATGCTTTTTTTTAGCAATAAACAAGCAGAGTGTGTTTGAACTTAGCAAACAGACTACTGTAGTAGGCAGCACAATCCCTAACACAGCATCAGATCCCCAAAGAGTAATTGTCACACCTCTGTTTTAGCCAGCTTCTATTAAAACTCATCTGCGTTCTCTTGCTCTCATTATCAAAACTCAAACTGCTTCTGCTTGTCAGTCTGTCTCTCCTTCAAATGCTGATGGGGGTGACAGCCCATCAAAGTCTGTGAGAAGCAGGAGGAGGAAATGTGGAACACCTGAAGCTTCCCCTGGAGCACACTCTGAACTTGCTGACCACTTTTCTGTAGTAGATGGCAGGCAGCCTCTCAGGGACTGGGAGGCAGAGGGCCTAGAAACCCAGTGCAGGAGAAGAGGGGATGCGTCTGTTCCAGTCTCATTAAATCAGCAGAGGCAGCTGGTACAAGGCTGGAGATACTGAAAGGGAGGAGGCATGGAATACCTGAAGCGTCCCCTAGGGCACACACTGAACTTGCTGGCTAATTTTCTGCAGCAGCACACTAAGAACATAAGAACAGCCCTGCTGGATCAGGCCCAAGGCCCATCTAGTCCAGCATCCTGTTTCGCATAGTGGCCCGCCAGATGTTGCTGGAAGCCTACAGGCAGGAGTTGAGGGCATGCCCTCTCTCCTGCTGTTACTCCCCTGCAACTGGTTCTCAGAGGCATCCTGCCTTTGAGGCTGAAGGTGGGGCCTTTAGCCCTCCAACCTTCCTCTCAGGAATGGGAAGACCAGTGCATCACACAACAGGAAGGGCCCACTTCTCACTCATAAAATGAAGACAGAAGGCTGGAGACCACACCCTCAGCATGCACCAGATGTGAGCAACAAAGGAAGGCAGAGAAGGATTAGTAGTAGTGACTTAGTAGTGCCATCCTTGGAGGAGGATGGGCAAGGTCCTCCTCCTCCTCCTCCTTCTTCTTCTTCCTCTTCTTCTTTTGCATATTCAGCTGTCATAAGTACAGGCAGTGAAGTGGTTAATTATCTATAGTGCAGTTCCTTTGGCTATACTGAAGTGTTCTTCACACCTTTTTTCCTATTTTGGAACATGCCAGTCTTACAGCAGTGATTAGAAACCATGGGAAAGTACTTAATTAACTCTGACAACCTTACCAAACTTGATTCAGATATATAGTCCACTTGAGTAGAATTTTAAGGAACTGATTTTGTTTCAAGGCTGCTTTAGATGAGTCAACAGAAAAGATTTGATTGGTTTTATTGTATAATTGGATAGAGTCGTCTTCTTTATAAAACTTATTCCCAGGGGTATGAATTTTGGATAGACATAGGGACATGAAATGAAATTTGATATACTGATGAATTCTGATTTCAGTTCTGATATGACCTACTTCTTGTGGATTCATATTAAATTTCATCACTTTAAATGAAATAACTTTCCTCCAAATTAGGAATTAGGGATCTTAGTGAAATTCTCCAAGACTGGGTTTGGAGAGAGAGAAATTCAGGCACTGAAAGCCCCCTCCAAAGGAGGGACAAACTTCCTATGCCTGAAAGGAAATTCTCCACCCCCATCCTCCCTATCATCTTTCCCAGTAAGTTTTTTCTTTGTGGTCTTGACAGCAGTCAACCAGTTAGTACTCCCACTGTGCAGGCACTGAAGGTCCAGACCAGGCCTGCTCAACTTAGGCCCCCCAGCTGTTTTCGGACTACAGCTCCCATAATCCCCAGCCACAGTGGCCAATAGTAAGGGATTATGGGAACTGTAGGCCAACATCTGCAGGAGGGCCGAAGTTGAGCAGGCCTGGTCCAGACGGACAGGCCCACCAGCCACTGCGCCCACTGCCACTACCACAGGGTGGGGTGGGGCCAAGGCCTGCTCAGCTCACTCCCCATCCCTCAGCCGTGCACATGGCAGCTGCGAAAAGACCACGAAAATGACAAGGAGTGGCACGGTAGCCAGGGCAGTGGTGGGTGCAGGTAGTGGTGGGGCAGCAGCACAGGATGCACCCCAGGACATCTGGAAGCCCCCCTGGACTTAAGAGGCCACGGACTGGGGCCTCAAGGCCCAGGAGTAAGAGTGCCTCTGCTTGACAGCAGCGAGACAGTGGAAGAAACAGTAGCAGCAGCTCCCCATATCTCCAAAAGGGGAGGAGATATACTGAGGCTGTTCTTATGATCAGCCAAGACCGGGTAAGGAAGCCAAGCCTGGTTTGGGCTGATCGTAAGAACCACCAGGAGCCATGCGGCTCCCAGCAGCTATGTGGCAACAAACCCGCCGAAGAGGCCTGCCGCTTAGTAAGGGTTACGGGTGTGAGCGCGCCCCTTAACCTAGGCTAAATGATAGTTTGCTGGTGACGCATGGCACTGTGTGGCTCCGACACAGCAGCAGCCTCCCAGCTAGTGCGGAGGAAATCCCCATAATTTACCACGCAGTGCATTGTGGGGTTTCCAGCGGCCAGAACAATGCATCCCACACTGCCGGGGAACACCAGTGTCACCGGGGAGCACATTAACAAAACAACAACAACAAGCAAGTCAGGAGATTGGTTTAGGAACTTTGGAGGCAAGTTTAGAGAATGTGCAAAATAGAAGTATCCTGATGAGAGGGGGTGACTCTATGCTTTCCTGGGATCTATCCTCGGTAGAGAGATTGCTCTGATCCCCATTTTAGGAGCACGCCATTCCTGCAAGGCAGGCTGCCACCAGTTTCAGACTGGTCTAAAGCCAGTGACCAGGCTCAGACATGGCTTTTTCAGCCTAGAACTGTCTGGCTTGGGACTTGGAGGCACTGTTCAGGCAGAGTCCACCAACCCAGCTCTAGATAAACTAGAGAGAGAGAGAGAGAGAGAGAGAGAGAGTGCATGACCTTACGAAGCACATGGGGGGGGAGTTTTGCTCCAGAACTTTTAAACCAGACTGAAGTCACTTTTAAGTATGTGAAATTTGTTAAGAAATAAGGGTTGCCCACAGAATAAGAAATTGGGGGAAATAGGAGAGATTGGAAGTAAAGAAAGGCACACAAGATTTCAAAAGAAAATACACAAACACTAGCCAACTAGCAGAGTTTTACCTTAGTCTATCAGCAGGCAGGTCCGTGGCTGGGAGAGCATTAATCTCTACAGCTTCTCCCTTTCTGGACACTAGTAACAGCTGGTGACATGGTGCTCAGTTACTGGCAACTCATAGCTATACTGGTGACACAATGTTCTTGGCTCCTATTTTATAGTGATTAAAGAGTGGGAAGGCTTTCTCACTCTTCCAGAGATAGACAGCTCTGGAATCCATTGAAAAGAGTTAGGGCATCTCTGATGTAACACTACATGTCTAAAAAGTAGGTCTGGTTTGAGCTGGTTACCTATTGCAGAAAATGGGTTTAGGCCTGTAGCTTGATGGCTTTGTCTCTTCGATGAAAAAGAAAAGAAAACAAGGATTGTCCTCATTCAGAAACAAAAGGGATGAATATGTCTCCTATTAAGAGCAATCAAGGGTGGAATGTAAGTATTAGGCATTCTTGAGCTAAGTTGGAGATCTGTGTTTTATCACAGAGTAGGGGAAAAAAAGTGTGTGTGTTGTGTGTGTACATGTGCACATCGCACACACAAACAAGCACACACCAAATATTGAAGGAAGATCTTGTTATTGAACACAGTGCAGCTATTGGAAGAGAGACAGCATTTCAAATAAGAAATGACATGGCTAAGAAATTAAACCCAGAGAGACGCTACTGATACTTTGTACACTGAGAATTACAGATGCCACTTTGTGGAATCACTTGGGGGAGTAGAAAATTATTGACTGGGATTAGGAAATATTAATTTTGAATGATATTAACCTAGATACCCTGGCTAAAAGAAGAGAGTTTTTATTTCTGACTGAAACAAGGAAACAACATGTTCAGATAGCCAGGGCACACTGTTTATACTGAATGTAGTTATTAAAATTGAGTGGATAGCAGTAAAAACAGTTCAAGAAGCCCAGTTAAGGTCTGAGATGAAGCTTGGGGCAATATTAATAACAGACTTTTTAATTGCTCTTTTCTAACATACGACTGGCATTTATTTTAATAATAGGAAAAATAAAATTAATTTTAATCTGATTCTGAAACTTTCAAAGTCCCCCTTTAAAAAAAAGTAAAGTTTAAGACTTTTGAAGAAAGAGAATAATATTTATTCGGGAGACATTTTAAAAAGGAGAATATTGAGAAATGCTCAGATTAGGTGAGGAATACACAACTCCAAACGAGGCAGGGACGGGGGCGGGGACAAGAAGGTTGTTCACATGACGTTCCGCTTGGCGGTGAAGGGAGGGTCGGGAGGACGTGGGAGAGCATCTACCTCCCCCTCCCCAGACGATCCAGCAACGATTATAGCAAACCGCACAGCATTCTGAAGGTTGTGAGAAATGCATCCTGGCCTGCAGATATCCCACAATGCACAACATGATGACTGCAGTGCATTGAGAGATTCCCCCATGAGCTGGGCACTCTAGGTGCTCAGCTCTGTATATGCTCATTCTACATGCATTCACATGAACGGAGACATGGGTAAAAGGGTGTGTTTTCGCCCTTTAACCCAGGTAAAAGCCCAGGGTAAATTCCCAGGTCACCTGGTAGGTCAGCACTGGGATCTGTGTCGATCCCCAACTCACAGGGGAATCCCCCAATGCAATGTGCTCATTGTGTGGTGCATTGTGGGATATCTGGAGGCCAGGATGCATTTTCCCAGCCTCCAGAATGCTGTGCAGCTCACAGCAGTGCTGGTCACGTGGGTGTGTGGGCTGCATGGCTATGATCACCGTTAGATCATCTGTGGAGGGGAGGTAGGTGCTCTCCTGCCCGCCCCCCCCCCGCCCGCCCTCCTCAGCCCAGCAGAAAGTAATGTGAATGACCTTAAGGATGGGCTATAATTCTTTTTGGGGGGGGAATTCTCCTCCCTCCAAAAATATACGGAGCAGGCATGAATACGTATGTAATGCTTAACAGTTCATTGATAGGACAAGATATTACATTTAGATGTATGGATGGGCTCACAGGGAGCAGTTTGCAGGAAAATGATGGCAAAGGTGGAGATTTCCACAGGTAACTGAATTTTGGGAGGAGATAATAGCAAGGCCATGAATGCCAAGTTAGATAAATCTATTAAGGATACACATTATCTGCTGAAATATTTTCCTAATTTAATTAATATAACTTACTTGATGTTTGGAGCATCTGCCATTTTGAAGAAAATGATTATACCTTCTTTTTCACCACCCCACAATTAGGATTGGGTGTTTATTTTGTTTCCATTGATTATTCTAAATCAGCTCTGTGAAATCGAGTTTGGGCCAATAACTTATGTGCACCATGCATTATTATATTACATTATTATACTGGCTGACATCCAGACTAATATTGTGTGAACCAAATAATGTTGTAGGTGCCCAACAGGAGAGGCTTGATATTAACCCCTCCCCCCCACACACACACACTTCACTTTGTGGCCTCCTGTGCCACCCCAGAATATGTTCTTGAGAGTCCCACAGCCCTCAGGGACATACTTTTCATCCTGGCTACACTTCAGCCCAGCTTCCTTCCCCTGGCCTGTTGATTGCTGCACCAGTCACCACTGCACCTCTCATCTGGGTGCATGAGCAGAAGAGCTCTATTCAGGCTCAGATTCTGTGGGGAAAGGCAGATAGGCTCCTGCCCTCCACCCCCAGCCACTTTGGTCATGTGAACAACCTTAGTAACAGGCAAGTCCTTTGATGAGGGACCAAACAAAACCACGCACCTGTTTTTTGAGTGTTGAAAAGCATATCCTGTTGCGGGTGATTTTTAGTTCTTGTGAACACTTACTTATTGTTTTGATGTTGATCTTCTCAGCACCATAATTCCTTTTTCTTTGTCTTCACAGCCCTGGCCACATTTGCCACATGATTTTATCAATTTATCAAAACATGATGATGTCGTGGATGGTAATAGGTAAAATCTTGTGGAGCACCACAGCTATTGTGATTAGACAACAGTGTTGACAAATATGGCCAAGGGCAGAGAGAAAAGGACAAAAATGGTACCAAGAAGAAACAGCAGCTGGGGAAAACGAAAGGACACGGAATTGTATTGAAACAATGCAAATATTCAGTGACTGAGTATTTCTTGGTAGTTTGTTCAGCTGTGTCAACTTTGCTACTTGAAGTGAATATTGAAACGAGGGAATAAAGTCCTAGCTCCAGTTATTGCAGTAAACTGTGAATTGCCCAAGGCAAATGGACCTGAGGATTCAACAACTTGAGAGGGAGGGAAAGGTTTTAGGGTGTTCAAGAGGTTATTCCCCTGATCTCTATGCAGGTTTGGGTTTAAGTGAGGAATTCTAAGACAGCGCCTGCTATGATTAAAGTGCACTTACTTGACAGCAAGTTCACCTGAATTAATACAGCTTATTTCCAATAAGATATTTTAACAGGTTTGCATTTATGAATGCTAGCTGGCCAGTTCTTTTGATAAGCATATCCTGGCTAATAGTTCTGGAAGGCAACCTGGTGTTTATTTTGTGGTTTCTTACTGGCTCCAAAGTATCTGAATGAGGAAAGCTATGAGAGCTTGTGTAAGACATGACTTGAGTATCTCCTAAACAAAGACAGGAGAAAATACGTTGCTCACCTCCCTTCTTCCCTGCCCCCCGCGCCCCAGTCAGAGCTGTTTGTTTCATGAGTGAGCTATAGCTAAGAGGCCAGGAGAGAAACACATACTTATTTTTGGAGAGCTTAGAATGAGCTCATCAGCTATTCCCTCCCTTCACTCTTTGTGTATGTGTGGGGGGCTGGGGTGGGGTAGGGTGTTACAGAAGCAGTGAGGTGCAATGATTAGAGTGCCAGGCCAGAACTTGGGACATACATGTTCAAATCCCTGCTCAACTCTTCAGCTTTTGAGTGTATAGTGGCCCCAAGGAGAGCCAGGGAGAAGGACAGGAGGCAGGCCTGTGTGCAGAGGTGCACCTAGGTAATTTTGGAGCCTGGACCTAAAGGCCTTTGGAAACACACACACACACACCCCACAACATGTTCAACATCATCCCCCTATGCACACCGTGACACATGCGGTATTTTTATCACATGGGTTCTTAAGGGCACAAACAGCAACTGAACTCACAAGAAGGTAAGACTATAAAACAGGTATATTTATGCAAATATGCATTAGCAGAAAAATTTCAACATTCTATTTAACATATTCCCATCTCGCATATTTCTTACCGCACCCCTCTTTCTTTAAAACATCTGGCACAGATCACATTCATACTCAGCAGCCCAGCGCAGTGAGGACGGGCAGCAAAGCACTGCACCCACACCACCTGGGACAGACAAAAGAGGATTTGGGAGCCCCCAGGGGGGTATGGAGGTCCTTGGCTTTGGTCTCGAAGTCCAGGAGAAAGAGTGCATCTACTTGTGTGACCTCCTAGGCACACCCTCCCCCACCGTTTTCTTCATTAGATGACAAGGATTTTGGAGAGATGCAAGCTCTTATAGCCTGCTTGGAGGTTGTGCAGTGCACTAAGAATGTTCCATCAAGTGGGGCTGAAGAAGGTGAACATCCAATCTTCCTGTCCCACTAAAAGGTGCAAGGGGCTGAAACTCTATGGTAGTGCATTTGCTGTGCATTACAGAAGGTTCCAGGTTCATTCCTAGGCATCATCTCCAAGTAGGACAGGGAAAGACCTCGGTCTGAAATCTTGAAGAGTTCCTGCCAGTCAGTGTAGACAGTCCTGACCTAGATGCAGTACTGGTCTGACACATGATCATGCCTGAGGTCAACAAAAATACTTCCGCTTCCCACCCGCCACACTAGTCCTGCCACTGAGTGCAATCAACATCGTTCTGCCCTTCCCCAAGCCTTCTCCGAATCCCACCTCTGAGGCCCAGGCAAGATGCTCCCTGCACATCACCGTGTGTCTCTGGGCTCTACTTACTAGCATTACTTGTAAGCTTGCAGCAGCAGCATGATTCTCCAGCCCTCATTTCCACTGAGTTGTCTTCTCTCCAAGCATGGGAAGGAGACCCAGTGAAGGCAAGACAGGATAATTCCACTGCCACCATTGACTTGATAACGAGAGCCTGTGTAGCTGCTCTATGCTTTTTCCTGCTGGGTGTGATGTTCTTGGTTACATGCTTTCTTGAAAAAAAAGACTGAGGCCCAGATCTGCAAAACGAACCAAGAACCCGGCCTGGAACAGGCAAGAGTGTCTCACACTGGAAGTAGCTCTTAGAATAATAGAATATTGGAGTTTGGAGGTGGCGGGGCTTAGAGGTTCTAGTCCAACTGCCCAGTTTTTGGAAACCTTTCATCAGCCAAAGTGAGTCTAACTCTGCATGAGGCAGACTGTTCCACTGTCTGTCAAACAGCTCTTATAATTAAGACATCCGTCTTTGAAATTTCAGTCCATTGATTCTAGTCCTGTATTCGGCAGCCACAAAGATTACGTCTGCTCCCTCTTCCATCTGGCAGCCCTTCAAATATTTGAAGGCTGCAATCCTATCTTTCTTCTGTCTTTCTGTTCTCCTGACTAAACCTACCCAGTTCCTTCAATCATTCCTCACAGGTTTCCAGACCCCACACCACCTTGGTTGGCATCCTCTAAACACTTTCCAGTGTCAACATCCTTCTCAAAATGTGGGGGCCTAGAATTTGACTCAGTGTTCTGGTCAGACCAGCACAGAGTAAAGTGGAATTCCCACCTTTTGTGATCTCTTAGTGCAGCCTAAGACTCCATTAGCTTTCTTAGCAGCTGCATCATACTGCTAGCTCATTGTCAGCTAAGACATCCAAATCCCTTTCATATGTATTGCTGCCTAGCCAGCTCTTCCCCCACCTTGTGCATTTGCTTTTTCCTATCCAAATGCAGGATTTTACATTTGTCTCCAATGAATCTCTTGCTGGTTTGGGCCCATCAAATAAAGTTTGTCTAAATTGGACTGAATCTTGCTATCCCCACCCCCTAGCTTTGTATCATTTGCAAATTTGATAAGCACCCCCTCGACTAACTCCTCAAAGTCATTTATTAAAATGTTGAACAGCACAGGGGCCCAGGACAGCCCTACGGCACTCAGTAGCGGCCAGTGTGGGCATGGCCATGGGGGGGGGGCAGCGAGAAGCACCTTTAATTGCAACTTAATAGGTACTTACCTTCACTACTGCCGCACCTCAATGTTGTTCCGAGCTGCAGAGCACTGCCCAGCTCCCCTGCAGCGGGAAATCACATCCACCAGTCACCTGGCTGCCAGCAGGGGGTCGGCTCCCTGGTGACTGGGCTCCGTGGGAGAGCATTCCAAAGCCTGGGGGCAATAACTGAGAAGGCCCTGTCCCACATACACAATAGGTGAGCCTCCCTCATTGTCAGCACATGGAGCAGGGCCCCCCTGATGACTTTGTCAAGCAGGCAGAAACTCTTGGAAGCAGGCAGTCCTTCAGGTATCCAAGGCCCAAGCCATTTAGGGCAGGGTTTCTTAACCTTGGGCCCACAGATGTTGTTCGACTACAACTACCAGAATCCCCAGCCACAAAGGCCATGTCTGGGGATTCTGGGAGTTGTAGTCCAACAACATCTAGGGGCCCAAGGTTAAGAAACCCTGATTTAGGGTGTCAAAAACAGCACATTGAATTGGACCCAGACACAGATTGGCAGCCAATGTAGCTTTTTCAAAATGGGGGTAATATGTTCCCAGTGGGCAGCTCCAGATAACATCCTAGCTGCTGCATTTTGCACTAGCTGCAGTTTCTGAATATTCTTCAAGGGCAGCCCCATGTAGAACGCATTACACTAAATAGGTTTGCAGCCTAAGATATTGAAGCAGCTTTGATTCTTTACTTATACTAGGATACACATTAAGGTGATGAAAGGCAATAGAATATCTCTTCCAGTTATCCTGCCTAGCCCAATAATAGTACCGCAACTAACAGAAATGCATTTGATTTCTTCTTTTTTCAAAAGTGTTTTATGAGCAAGCAGGCTAAGAGTTTATTTTCACTTAGCAAAGGGCTCAATTAGGAGGTTAGAAAGGACAAAGCTAATGGATGGCAGTGTAGCCATACTTATTACAAACACGGAAAGTGTCTCATGGCAAAGTGCAGTTGTTCTGTTCAAGTGATTTAATGTGTAGTTGCTACTGCTCTTTGCAATTCAAGTCCCATTAGAAGCATAATTAATTATGAGGTCATGTGATGAATTTCTAACCCATCACTTGTTGCTAGCAGCAGAGTGGAACAACTGACTTCACCTTCTTCTGCTTCAGACAATACAAAAATGGAACAGATCAAGTTAAAAAAAATCAGGGGCAGTAAATATCTCCCTCTGTGGAAGTACATGTTGTGATTTGTCTTACAGTTGTGATATACAACCCTGCTGTGCTGATTGCAGAGACTTAAGGAATCAAATGATCATAGATGGGACGGGAGCGGTTTGGATAGACATAAAATGGTGAAAGTTGGAGAGGAGGTGATAAAATGGTGAGGCAGGCAGACCCTGCCATATGATACTATCTCTTAAAATTAAAATGAGGCAAAATTTTATGAGGATCAAGCATTCTGATGGAATTTGCAATATTTTACCAAGAGTCCAAGAGTTGGAAAATATGGTTATAAATTTTGACAACATTTGAAAATATTTGTGGGTGTTCCCCCCCCCCCACTTTTAAAAATCAGGATTACAAAATCCAGTGGTGGAATACTGTGCAACAGTATGTGTGTCTTCCACCTAATGTTTCTGCAGATTTACAGGAGTGCTGTTATGCTAAATGCAACAATTGTGCTAATGCAATTGCACAACTCTTGCATTTAGTGCAACAGCGCTCTTGCACAACTCTTCAAATGTTACATTGCAAGGTGCACATAACATTACACATTATGTCAGCCAGTGGTAGTTCTGACAAAGAGACTCAAGATATTGTGGCATTTTTCAATAAGGATGCTCTGGAAATTATCTTGCTGAATTATTATTATTATTATTTTACACAGTCAGACAGGTGTTATTGACTGGTTTGTTTTATCCAGACATCGAGTCCATCGAGACCTGGGATGCCAGAATTTTATTGTCAGTGTTGTTGCTGTTGTTATAGATATCGTCACAGAATATAGGCTGTTCCCAATAAAGCTGCTTTTTGTAACTGGCTGATGGTGATTTCTGTGGCCCCTATGGTGTTGAGGTGCTCTTCAAGGTCTTTTGGAACTGCACCCAGGGCGCCAATTACTACTGGGATTATTTTGGTCTTTTTCTGCCACAGCCTTTCAATTTCAATTTGTAGATCTTTGTATTTGGTGATTTTTTCTATTTCTTTTTCTTCTATTCTGCTATCCCCTGGTATTGCTATGTCGATTATTTTAACTTGTTTTTCTTTCTTCTCGACTACAGTTATATCTGGTGTATTGTGTGGCAGATGTTTGTCAGTTTGTAGTCGGAAGTCCCATAATATTTTTACATCTTCATTCTCTTCAACTTTTTCAATTTTATGGTCCCACCAATTTTTGGCTACAGGTAGCTTGTATTTTTTGCAGATGTTCCAGTGTATCATCCCTGCTACTTTGTCATGCCTTTCTTTGTAGTCAGTCTGTGCGATCTTTTTACAACAGCTGATTAGGTGGTCCACGGTTTCATCTGCTTCTTTACAAAGGCGGCACTTACTGTTTGTTGTGGATTTTTCGACTTTTGCTCTTCTTCCATTTGTTCTTAGTGCCTGTTCTTGTGCAGCCAGTATTAAACCCTCTGTTTCTTTCTTCAAGTTGCCATTCTTGAGCCATTGCCAGGTCTTGGTGATGTCTAATTTTCCACTTATATTGTGCAAATATTGACCATGCAGTGGCTTATTTTTCCATTTTTCTGCTCGGTTCTTGACTTGTTCTTTCTTGTAGGCCTGCTTTGTTTCATTGGTGTTGAATAGTTTCGCATTATTGACCATTTGAAGTGCATCTTCTTCACTGTCCTTGATATATTCTTCAAGGCCTCTTTTCTCCTCCTCTACTGTTTGATGGACTTGCAGCATTTCTCATTAATTATATTATTATTATTATTATTATTATTTGATTTCTATGGCACCCTTCCAAAAATGGCTCAGGGCAGTTTACACAGAGAAATAATAAATAAATAAGATGGATCCCTGTCCTCAAAGGGCTCACAATCTAAAAAGAAACATGATAGACCCCAGCAAGAGTCACAGGAGATACTGGGCTGGGGGTACATAGAGCCAGTTATTCTCCCCCTGCTCAATAAAGAGGATCATCACATTAAAAGGTGCCTCTTTGCCAAGTTAGCAGGGGTTCCTCTCAAGATTTTGAGATTCTGAGCTACTGGTAGTTTTTACCACAGCAGTTGATATGATGTTTGTATCTTCCAGATATGTGTTCCTGGAATTTGTTCAGAATGGAATAATGAATGGATCCAAATGGGGTGGGGCGGGGGAGTTAGTCATTATATGGAACTACGTGCTGAGATCATCATCATGCAGAAAGGAGTGGGGGCTAAGATCACAGCAAGATTTTTTTCTGCCATCAAAGGAGTATCTTCTTTTTAAAAAAATGTTTATTCCTTAAACATTTAAAAAATGTAATCAGTGCCAGAACACTAGTGCCCACCTATAAAAAAGCAAAATTAGGGATGTGCCGCAATGCGATTCGGCATCTGAATCGCAGGCATATCCCTTTAAAAATGAGGGCTTACACAGCCCTTTTAAAGCAGAGGAGAGCCAGTGCATACCTGCTCCTACACTGATCACCGCCATTGCCGTAATCCCGGAACTCCCTCTCAGCTATACCTGCGCACCGGTGGGGCATCTCCCGGCTGCCCCTGCATGATGCCGGCACGCACATGGCCTCTGCATATGGCCTCATTTTTAAAAGGAAGTGCCCATGATTCGGATGCTGACTCGCGTTTTGAGCACATTCCTATGAAAAATAAATACAAGTAGAACATGTTTTGCCTTCTAGAGGATGTTTTATTAAGTGTTGTTGTTGTTGTTGTCATTGTCATCGTCATTATCACCATCATCTCAGTCCTGGAGGCTGGCATGCTTTTGCATAAAGGAAAACATTAAAATAAAATTCAAGGGAGAAAAAGTACAGTGAGCAGAGTGTTAGGGTGGATACACAAGTGCTGTTATCTCCATTCTAAGACTGAAATTATCTTTTCTTCCCAGCAGACAAGCAGAGCAAATTCCAAGGTGTAATAGTACTGTGGAATAGTAATGGAGTGGAACCTGGGAATCCACTCATGCCTGTTTTATTGCTACATTTCCGTTCGGGTTGCCATGGTTTTTGATTTGCTGTATTTTATTGGATGTTTTAAATTGTTTCATACATTGTTAGCTTCCTCGAGGGCACCTATAGAAATATGTGAAAGGGTGTATAATCCCGTATTGTAAGACCATCTATGGATTGTTCATATTTGCTATAGCTATGTTTTTTAATACATTTCCATTTAAAAATAATTCATGATTACAATTAAAATGATTACAAGTAACAAAACAATTAAAACAACCCATCAGAACATACCAGATTAATCTGAAATATGATCGTTCATCATTCTTCCTGCACTATATCCCTATGCTACAAATTTATTACCGGTCTTGATGTGATAAGGATTGTAGATTTAAAATGGACAGGTTAGGACAGTACTATCCCTGCTCATGTGCTTGAAGAGGGGACATGTCAAGAGCCTGTCATAACGTCCTTCATGGATCTCTCAATGCCCTCATAGCATTACCCTTAATTGTGTGGCTGGTTTTCATCTGAATAGACTCTCTATATTTGCTCCAAATACTTGTTTTTAAAAGTATTTGGAGCTCATTTAGAGGAGACATTCAGGTGAACAGCTCCAACCCCAACCCCAACCCCATCATAAAGGGATGTGCCATGTGGCCACTGGGATTTCCACAGAGGGCATCACGATGGACATGCTCTCAGTGTATCCCCTTCATAATTGCATGGACAGGGATGGTATTGTCCAAACTGGTCCAATGAGGGTTTCATAAATAAATTCAGAGTTAGAATTTGTTCATATTTCAGGATTCATATAATAGGGCGAGCCCATATTGTGGATGGAGTTCATTCATATTTGTTCTAAAGGCAGAATTCTGTATTCATAGGGAAAAGGAGGTGGTGAAAGGTTAAAGGGTAAGGTTACTTGTACATATCAAATGCATAGTGATGTTAAAGGAATTATTGAGTAGGCAGAATTTTAAAAAGCTATAATGATTATTAGTTTGAGAGTGTTTCCATGTCTCTGTCCATCTTACAGCTGAAGATCTTTTTTAACATCTATACTAAAAAAATTTAAAAGAGAGAGATGTAGATCCTAAAAACCATAGAACCTGCCATTTTTGGCTTAGTCCTTGCAACCTTGTTTGCAGGTGGATGCAGAAACAGTGTCTGTTGACTCTGGCTGTTAGGTTGACTAAACACCCAACTTGATATAATGTGTGCTTGTTTTTAAACTCTTCATTTCAAATGCCAGAGAGGAGATGATATTCTAGTGGAATGTTTGGAACACTGCCCATTACAATGAAATGCAAGGCATTTTTGCACTTCCCAATGATATTCAATGGGCTGTTGATAGCTGTTAGCAAATTAGGAGTGGGAATGGATATGCACAGACTTTTATCACAGAGACACAGGGTAATATCATTATAGGACTCTATTGATTTTCTTCATACAGTTTCAGTGTTGTATACACTGTTTCAAAGGGATAATGGGTTTTCATGGGTGGATGTTAGAATTAACTCCAAATGATTTGACTTGGTCAAATCATACAGCTGAAAGTCAATGAAGTACAGAACTTAAAAAAAAAAAAAATCTCCAGAAATAAATTGGCATAATCCTCTTAAAGGGCCAAGGTAGACATGGCTTGCATCCCGGGCAGTCACAGAGATATATAGCACCTATAGCACCATCTCCTATGGGAATCCAATGCAGCACACTTGGAGCTCAGTGTTTTGTGGGATAACTGGAGACCGAGACAAATTGTCCCAGCCCCCAGAGCCCTTTACTGACTGGTGGTCCATGCTCCCAGCAATGTTTACTGGATTGTATTGCGGTGGGGGTGGGGGGAGGTAAGGTTTTGCAGCCTTCCCCCCGCCCGCCCTTCTGCATGGTCATGTGAATACCCTTAATGTTGGGCTAGGCTGATCACTGGGCTAATCCAGTGCAGTAGTTTCACATGGGGAAGGGCCACACGTCAGCGGTAGAGGACATTCTGCTTGCAGGTCCTGTCCATAGGAGCTTCAGTTCATAAAGAGTTAGCTTCGAGAGAGCCGATCTGATTGGTGTAATTGCAGGGCTGGGAAAGATCTCTGACTTTGAAAAGCTTGAAGACCAACTGCCAAGCAGAGTCAAAAGGTACTGGGCGAGAGAATTAAGAAAAGGTATAAACAGCGGAGCATTTAGATTGTACACCTACCAGCAGGTCCCTTGTTCAGATTTTGTTCAGTTCATACAGCCATGAATGTTTGTATGTGCCAGATACATTTGCAGTAGTAATGGCTGGCAGGATGCACAGTGTTATGCAGCCATAATGCTGTGCCCCATGGCTGCTGTGACGTTGGACCGCAGCCCCAACACTATGAGGAATGAGCAGTCCCCCCACCATGTGCAACAAGGGGGAAATACTGCGGTAGCACTGCTCGCGTGACTCCCCATTCTCAACAGCGTTGGGGCTGCCTTCCGACTCCACAGCAGCCCCAGGCACAGTGTTATGTCTCTGTAACACTGTGCCTCATACCAGCAAGTGTTAATAATAATATTATACAGGACCTTCAAGTGTAGGTACAAGAAAACATATGCCAAGTAGAAGTCCCTGTTCCAAGACGCCCGCAATCTGAACCTCCACAGTGGGTTTGACTATCTATCTATCTATCTATCTATCTATCTATCTATCTATCTGGCATATTTGTATACCACCCAAAACTCATGTCACTGGGAGGATTATAATAAAACAACACAGATTAAAACAAAGTGAAAACACTGAAACTATTTAAAAGCATGATAGATTCTACAAATCTAATTAAAAACCTGGGTGAATAAATGTGTGTTGACAGCCCTTTAAGAAGCTGTCAGAGATGGGGAGGCTCTTTGGGGGGGGGGCAGGGAGTGCATTACTACAGAGGAAGGGAAGGGAAGGATCAAGGTATCAGGTGTTGCTGACCATGCAAATGGTGTCCACATATGTGCAGATGCCATTTATGTGTGATGCCTGCGGGCTGCTGGGAGCAGTCCTGCAGCCATACAGCACAGCATTTAATACCGTCAGCACCATGGTGGGGTGGCGGGAGGTGGCGGAGGAGTGACAGAGGGGCAGGAAAGACCTGCATTCCTTCCTTTAAAGCACCCGCTCTCCGCCACTACCCCTGGATGTGCACAAAACACTTCGTGCACATCCCTACTCAGAACAGTGGATCCTCCATATCTGATCCTTGAGCAGACCCTCAGATGGATCAAGGCATCTCCCAGCAGCTTCACCCCACACACAGATCAGAGGTTGGCAGTTTCACTGATGCAATGGATGTTGGAAGTGAAGGACTATGCACTGTCTCTTGTCTCAATAACAGGGGAGGACAGACTAATGAGTCAGAGGGCTAGAGGGTCAAGACATTGGTTATCCCTTCTCTACTGCTCTGACACTATCCCTTTGGAATGTAGATTGCTACTCTCAGGGACACTTCCTTGCTCTCTCCCCTTCTCTTCCTGTTCCTTCCACCTTGCAACATGCAAGCTCCTCTCCCTGCACCATGTGTGCAGAGATGCAGAATCCATCTGCATCCAGCTAGATAGATAGATTAGAGATCCTAACTCCTCACTTTCCTATCTAGAATGGAGTTCCTTAATAAATGCCTTATACATTGATTTGAAACTATGAATTGGCTCCAAGTTACTTTACTCTCAGCATACACGCACACCTAAGCAAATTCCGCTGAGTTGTGCCTCTGTGCACTCTACTGTAATGAAAAAGGGTTTCTCCTACCAGAGAGAATTCCCAACAATGGAGAAGTCCCAAACAATCTGTCTGCACCATCAAGCCTCAAAGGATTGCTTGAATGCTCTTCCCCTTGCTCAAGAGTGCCTTGCAATGCTCAGCAAACAGATCTTCTCCTTGTTCCCCGGTATACCCACACTGTGCCTGCCTGCTCTGAACTAAATGTAGCATAAGTAAACTATGAGGAACACAATGAAATTGGCAAAATAAGCCCTGGCCGTACATCTGGAAGTAAAACATTCCTACTCCACCCCTATAGGGCTGACCAGCTAAGCCCACACTGTTCTGCAGGTGAGAGGGAGAGACACTGGTCCAAATGCAAATAAGTTCCTAGCATCTCCAAGATAGGCTGGGAGAGATTCCTGTCTTCAACCTTGGAGAAGCCGCTGCCAATCTGTGTAGACAATACTGAGCGAGATAGACCAATGGTCTGACTCAGTATATAGAAGCTTCCTATGCTCCTATGTTCTATCTAAGATGTTGGGCAGGAAGGCAGTTTTAAGAGTCACCCAGCTCCTCTATCAAGCATTCTGTTGCAGCAACAAACCCAGGCGTGTGGCCTGTGTTCTCTCTCTAATTTTTTTCATCTCTGTGTGGAATGAGTTTTGTTCTGGGCGGCAGTATCATGGCAGTGTGTGCACACAAGCATTCAGAGTGGGGCCTTCCTGATTCAACCTGAGCGAGATCTAAAATGAACTGAGCAGACATCCAAAAACTTGTGAGCACATGTACTCCTTAGAGAAAACAGTGTGTGGCTAGGGAAGTGTGGGCTCATGTTCATCCTTCTCCATTGCAGCCCCTCGCATGCACCAGCCATGCCCCCTGCATGTGATGTCACACTCAGGGGGTGTGGTCAGCACCCAGAATTTGGGCAGCACTTGGAGCAAAGGAAAGAATGAAGACAAAACCTAGCCGACAACTAAACTGGCAGAGAATGAGGCCAGTCGGCGCTTGGGGCGGCTCCCAGGAGCTGGGCAGCTGGGTTCTTTGAACCCATTTGCCCAATTATAGCTCCACCCCTGAATCAGCCCCAATCCCAGCCTCTTGCCTTCCAAATTAGGGGCGGGACAAATCTGTCTCCCCCAATCCATGAAAAATGACTTTGAAAGTTTGAATAAAGGCAAAGATTACAGGATCTTTGCTCATCACAGGAGCATTGTTTGGCATGCAATAAAAATATAGCTAAGCAATGGTAATGAATATGCTAAAGAGTAAGGCTAGATGTGGAGCAAGGAGACCGATTACACGCATTTGTAGTCCTTGTGAAAACAAATACGAGAGCAAGGCAAGCTAATCAGAAGTAAATGGCTTCTGAAGTCATTCGGCTAATTCTGAACCACATCAGCTATGCTGGCCTAATACATTTTAAATCAATAGTTCTAGCATGCACTTACCTATACAATTTTCAGGAAAAATATTTTATCTTTTAGTATCGCATATGAATCCATTGTAGCAGAAAATTGCAAATGATTCAGGAACGGAAAATCACAGATGAGAAATTCTCTAATTTCATAGAAAACAAAACCTCCAGTTAGCATAAGGATTACTGTTAGCTTTTTCTTTGCATCCATAAAGGAAGCTTAGTGGATAAGTGTGTTTCTCCTCTGATAGCAGCAATATTGAACAAGGGTTTGTATGCACTGGTGGCGGTGCTTTGATTTCCCCATTCAAGTTTCCGTAGACATACAGACATTGCCTCAAGTTTCCTTTTGTATCTTCTCACTGCTTTGGATAGGTAGTAAAGTGGCGAAACAATATACATGTAGGAAGTCATGGCTCTTTAGCCCAAACTATAACTCTTAGCCTGTGGCTCAAACTACATGTAGACTGCCAGGATGGGGTTGGATCTGAAGCTCTGTGGTAGAGCACCAGTTCGGGATGCAGAAGGTCCCTGGGTTCAGTCCCTGGAATCTCCAGGTAGGGCTGGGGGAAATCCTTATCTGAACTCCTAGATAGCCATTCGCAATCAGTGTTGGGACTGCTTCGCCATTCATCTCTCAGCAGTCACAGTTCCCATGTGAGGAGGTGGCAGTGAGAAGTTCCAAATTAACAGGTAGAAAGAACTACTTCTCCTCAGGAGGGAATAATGGATTCCTCTTATCCTATGTACCTACTAATAATCAGCAAAAGGAAGCCACTGATGAAGGCCACATGTTGAAAAGTGTTTGATTCATTTGACACTTGTTAAACAACAAAGGATATACAAGATAATCTGAGAGTGTGACTGTGGTTGCATTCACACATAACATGGAGCCGCAGGTCCAATGGACCTGCGGTTCTGCTCTCCACCCACCCTGACTCTCCTGTCTGCATTCAGACAAAATGGAGTGCAGGCTCTCTGCAATTAGGGAGACTGAAGAGAGGAGGGGGAACTGGCTGTGCAGGCTTCCTTCTTGCTTGAAGGACAGACCGCACAGCCAGTCATGGCTAGAGAAAGGGAGGAGCTTAGGAACATAGGAACATAGGAAACTGCCATATACTGAGTCAGACCATTGGTCTATCTAGCTCAGTAATGTCTTCACAGACTGGCAGCGGCTTCTCCAAGGTTGCAGGCAAGAATCTCTCTCAGCCCTATCTTGGAGAAGCCAGGGAGGGAACTTGAAACCTTCTGCTCTTCCCAGAGCAGCTTCATCCCCTGAGGGGAATATCTTGCAGTGCTCACACATCAAGTCTCCCATTCATATGCAACCAGGGCAGTCCCTGCTTAGCTATGGGGACAAGTCATGCTTGCTACCACAAGACCAGCTCTCCTCTCCAACTCCAGTTAGAGTCAATGCAGCCTCCAGTTCTGCATTTGCTAGTAACTCTCAGAAACTCTAATCCTAGTTATGAGCAGCAAAACTCACTACAAGCCAAGGGTTCAGATTGGAGTTTGTGAAGCACAACCTTGGGTCACTTTACAAATGGGGCCGGAGTTGCACACATTCAGATGTAATGGTTTGTCAACCTCTGGCCCCTGCAACTCCAGTTCCGCATTACATGTGAATGCAGGCAGTATTTTGATACCTCCAAGATACTATAGTTAAGCCAACCAGTACATTTCTGATTAGACGCTTGGACTCTGAATTTATGTGCAGTTTGAATTATTATTTAGTCATGTTTTAGCTACATAGATTTATATATTACAATATTATAAAAACCAATTAAACAACACATTATGTGTTTGCACTTTAAATTTCATGATCAGAACTTGTAAATTCATCTGAAATATGCAGAGAGGCAAAGAGTCACTATAGGAAGCTAGTCTGATTTTTGTTATAATGTCAAGGTACTACTTTAGCTAATAATAAAGACTTTTTAAAAACTTGGGAATCTCAAAAGCTGCATATGTTCATGTAAAGGTTTTTGGACTTAGATCCTTGGGTATTTTGTTGGTGAATATTCCATCATGTGAGCACCCAGCTTTAGCAAAGATACAAACCTACTACCTCAGTGAGAAGTAGGCCCTTAATCAGAATCTGGGATTTGTCTGCTCATTTGCTCTATCCCCAAAATATGTTGTTTTTAATATTTTTATGCCACTGTTCATCAAAAGAATTTCACAGCAACTCAGAATGAAAAACAAAATAACACTCACAAAGAAAATAAATTACAAAATTAAACAAAATTAAAAACCAGTTTAAACAATAAAACAGCAGTGAATCAAAAAAGTAGTGCATTCCCCAAATAGCAATATGGCAAGATGTATCAGTAACCAGTAAACATACAGAAATCACAGATTTGCTGCATCACTTCTAATTCAGCCATTCCAGAAAGTGATATTTCTATACTTCTAGCAGCAGGGAAGTTTCATTGTCTTCAGTGGCCAAACTGGACCTTGAGATCATACACACAATTGTCCAAGGGTGGTTTGTGGGAGGGAAGATCGGCTACCCCAATCCCAACACATAAGCAGAGGCTCAGTGTGTCTCTGGCCACTCATCCCACAGACGACTGAGGATTCCAGCACTCCAGAAAGGGAAAACAAAGCAGGGTCTACCAGTGGCCATCTTTATTATAGAGTCAAGCGGCTAGAGGAACTGGGCAGAGGAGATCTGCTGCTGTACCTTAGTACAGCAGCAGATCTCCTCTTCTGGCCCCTCTAGCCACAAAACATTTTGATAAACATGGCTTCCAGCTCCTGGGAGCTACATAAAGCCTGGATCAAATGCAGAATGAGGTAGGACAGCTGCAATTTCTGTCCTACATCAGTTTGGAGCTGGGTGGAGGATCTGGGTTACCCAGGGCTGGAACAGCTGGATTAGGCAGATTCACATGCACCCAGACAATGAAAAAAAAAAAAAGCTGGATTTACTCTCTCTAACCCAGTTTTTATGGTTGTGAGAACAGCCCTATTATGTGGCAGATCCCTGATTAGAATTTCCTGTGATTTTGAAAACTGGTCTTCGTTCCCCGCATTGAGCCAATAGCAACTTGGGAGGGTGGATTCCAACTGGGGAAAATGCACAGGAGGAAAGGATTTGTGGAATCCTCTCCCCAGGGAGATACATTAGTCCCTTACTCTGATTAGTCTTAAAGAGGCTCTTGTCTCACTTGGCTTTTAATTGATAGAGCCTGTTGAATTTAATTGGGATTCTGTGCTTGCTGTTTGCTAGTGGGTTTTTTTTCCCATTTTATCTTTATTAATTGCAGATTGTTATTCTAACTGTTCACTATCTGAATAGTTAATTTTTTAAAGGCCGCATATTAATATGTTAAATAAATACCCATTCCCAGAATCCTGCTTCCTAATCTTCAAAACAATGTGAAATCCTAAACATGGGTCTCCTTCATCATGTCTCGTTTGGCCCTAAGATTAAGCACCTACTGAAAAAACTCGGTGATTATATTTCTGTAGTCAGATCCAGTGACTTAAGACAAATGTGACACAGTTGAATGGCTTTACTTCATCAAACAACCTACTCTCTGGAAGCTCCAAGCTACAGATGGGCTCAGCTAAATTAAACTATTAAGACTGACTTATTATCAGTGTCTTATCATCACTTTATCAATACGGATAATGATTCCACCCCCTGCAGCCAATGCTTCATTTGAGCTATAAAGTGTAATTGTACTCTCACAACAAACTGTCAAATGCTTATTTTAAAATGCTCATTTTTCATATTGAAAATTTACTTTTAACACATACCGTCTTAAAATAGACCTGCTGTCACACAGAGCAGGAGTCTCTCAGCCTGCGGGTGTAAAGCAGATTTCAGAAAATTGACTTACAAGTGCACACCATTGCTTTCCATTTCATACCCTTCTGGGGATCAAAGCCTTTGAACTTTAAGGTTGCATTTTAAAGCTCTGTTAGGTGCAAGAAAATCTCATTGACCGATATCCTCACACTGAGAAAGGGCAGCCAAAGATGCACACCTGCAGTGGTATTGCTCCCAATTCCAAAGTAAGGGTGCTCCTACCTGCCTCCCCGCAGATGATCCTGCCACTCCCCATCCCTCTGCTGCTCGTTTGCTCACAAAAGCACTGGAGCAGGGAATGGCAGAGCAGGGATCTGGCAGAGGAAGTCCTCTGGTATCCCACAATGCACTGTGTAAGGAGTGTGGTGCATTGGGGGATTTCCCTGCTGCTGGGCACTCCTGCCGCCCTGGCTCTGTGGCTGCTTGGGCTGCTGGCCAAGGTTCCTATAGGGGTTTGAGGGAATGGTTAAAAATTTGTTAAAAATCGCCCACCTTCCCATTTCTTTGTGGGTTGGATGGTAGGTAGCACCCAACATACCCTACCACCCAACCCACTCTGGTTTCCCTAAGAGCTACCCATGGGGAACAATGGGGTGTTTCGAGTTTCCCCATTGTTCCCTATGGCCGGAACAAGCTGCTCTCACAGAGTGCACTGCACACAAGTTTTGCATTGTAATTTGCAATGCATTTTGCAACTCTGCCTTGAAAAACATTACAGAAGCACACAGTGAAAGGGAATCTGTCCCTCCCAACACTCAACACACATTTCAAACACAGTCCAAAAATGGCCCCAAAAGAATAACTGACCCAGAATCCATTGCCAGCAACAGTGCCTGTGCTGCAATAACATCACTGGCACAAGTTACTCTTTCTCACACAATTATTACTCCTCACATTACTTCATAGCTTTGCAACAGCTGCCACAGCAGCACCCTTAGCAGCAAGCATAGTCAAACTCACAACTACAACAACTTCAGCCACATTTTAAAATTTTATTTTATTTTATTTTATTTAACATATTTGTATAGCACCCATAACTTATGTTTCTGGGCAATTTACAGTAAAACAATACAAATCACAACAGAATAGAAAGCTTAAAGCATTACATCAATTTAAAATTTTAAAACAATGTTAAAAATTATTAAAACAGTATTTAATTTAAAGCCTGAGTGAACAGATGTCTCTTTAAGGACTTTTAAAAAGCTGTCAGAGATGGGGAGGCTCTTATTTCAGCAGGGATCACAAAAAGCCTCAAGGCAGCAATGGAGTTGCCACCAGAGGAGCTAGTGGCAACTGCAGATGAAACTCTCCTGATGATCTCAATGGGTGGTGGGGTCAAGGTGAAGAAGACATCCTCTTAAATACCCAAGGCTCTATAGGTTATTACCAGCACCTTATATTTTGTCTTGCAATGCAGACTGAAGAGCAGTGAGTGAAGCACAAGCTAGTTTAATGGCTAGAAATGGAGCTCATCACAGCAATCACCAAGAAATATTACACACATACACAGAGCTGTCACTGTCCATTTCTTGCCACAACACTATTTTCACAAAGAAAACAAACAGCAACTCTCAAGGAAGGCAGGCACCCATGTTCTGCCTTTGGAATCCAGTAAAACCAGATAGTTAGAGTAGCATTAGCACGCTAGTGCTAAGAAAAGAAAATCACAAAATCAAACCTACCTTCCTCCTCTCCTCTTCAAGAAAGAAAAATTATCAGGGCTCGCTCTGCCTCCCACTCCCTTTGAATACATTTTTTAATTCCCTCCTTTTGTGTTCCCCACTCCTTCCTCCCCCCAGCCAATGGGGGCACAATTGCCCATGACAAACACTTCATTTGTATGATAACAAGCCAACCAAGAAGCAAGGAGATCGCAAGCCAATTTGGAGACAGTGCCAGAAAACTAGGGATGTGACTGAATCGTTTCGGGCAGCAGGGTGGGGGAACAGTAGCTTTAAAAATGAGGCATGGAGGTCCTTACCTGCTCCTCCACCATCCTGCCATTGTTCTGGTCACGGTGCTGTTCTTCCCAAAAAACTATGTGCAGCTGCATCACAGCGGCACACAAATGGCTATGAAATAGTCCCTTTTGAGTCGAAACGTTTCAACTTTGAAACGTTCTGCACATCCCTAATCTGAAACCCATATTCCACATTTGAAGGTGCAGGGTGGGACACTGTCTTTCCAAGTGCTAGCTGTTCATCATCATGGCATTATTACAAGGTTGAAATCAAGTTAGAAAGACCTCTCCATAAGACACCCTTGCATCTTTTCTCATGGTCTGACCTGTCTTCCTCTTTGAGAAGCTGACCCTTAAAAGCACCCTCACTCTTCTTACATTCTTTCCTTACCCTATGGGATTTATCCATGCCCCCAGTTCCTGGATATTTGTCTTATCATCCTCATCCAAGGAAGAAGAAAGCCATATTGGGGGCCTTTTGAGAGGGGAGAATTTTATCCTGTTTGTTGCCTTTTCTCCTGTTTGGCCTTGCATCATGCTGCCCTCCACCTAACATACCCTTCTGAGACACATGGCCCTGGCCAATCTTCCATGTCCCTGCCTCCCCACTGATCTATACATGGGTGTGCCCCACTTGGTTTCAGAGCAGCAAGACTCTTGAGCTAGGCTATAAGTAAACCTACAGGACACCCTGTACACAGCAATTCCAGGGCATGCCCCAAACCATAGAGGAAGCAAAGGCAGAGCCACCATTGCATGAATGGGTTCAAAGAACCCGGGCCCCCACCCCTCAGAGGCTGTGCATCGTGCCCCAGCCACGCCCCTACATTTGGCATCAGATGCAGGGGCATTATTTAACTTGCCAACGGGGCGGCACAGCCCCATTTATGAGCAAATTCCAACCAGCACTGCAGGCAGGGAGAGTCACTTGCAGCCGTGCTGTGAATGCAGCAGCGCTGGCCGGATTTTACTCACAAACGGGGCTGTGCTGCCCTGTTTGCGAGCTAAGCTATGCCCCCTGTGGCTGATGTCAGATGCAGGGGGTATGGCTTAACCACGCACCCTGCATTTAACGTCCAACAGGTCTGATGCAGGGGGCGGGGCTAGGGCAGTGGCAGCAGGCTGAACCCGGGCCACCATGGGTCACCCTCTGCCCCTGAGAGGAAGGATGCCCTCGGCCCCTTGGCCACATGGCTTGGCCACATGCCAGGCCCTGTGAAATGCTGATCCTGCAGCTGGGCTCAGCCTAAGCCATGCTGCAGCTGCACTGAACTGGTGTGGTGGGGAGGCAGGGACCCCTTGAGAGGCCTGCTCCAGTGTCCCCTCATTAGCTGGGCTGCTCAAGGCCTTTCACAGCGATTCAGTGCTGGCTCATGCCATTTTGCTGCCTGAGGCGGAGCAACAGATGGCACCCTCTTCTCCCCTCCCATATAATCCTTTATTCTGTTAAAATTGCACACCCCGGTTCTTTACTTCAGTCAAATCTGCTTCCTTTTCTATCTAATGAAGGAGGAAAAGCAGTGTGGTGCTGTTTCACCTTCCTCCTTCTGCAAGGTAAATAGAAATATTTTAAGGAAGTAAGGTATCCATAGAGGAGGTGGTGGCCAGGCTGCTGTGCCATCCCTGAAGACTAGCCAACAACCTGCCCCCTGCAGAGGTCTGCTTCCCCCTGCTTCGGTGGTATGGCCCACTCTGTCTCCCCGCCCCCCTCTTCATGCTTTACTCCAAAGGAGGGGGCAGCAGCAAATGCAGCACTGCCCAAACACTGAAGAGCTTTTCTCATGACCACTGATATGCATGTCCACACAGCAGGAGCATATCCACAGTGTAATGTCTGCACTGGGTTTTAGTCCCTACATGACATCCACTTATCTTGTACAGGAGATTGGCGGAAAGAGCAGAACATAATCAAGCTGACGACTCCCAAGGCAGATTTGGGCTGTTTGATGTGCCTTGAAAAACCAAAACGAGTGCTTGGCAGCAGAATTTACACTTTGAAGTTGGAAGCTGAATTGATGTCACTCGCTAAGTGGAGCCCCAAACTGGTAAATTAAGCATGAGAAAGCACTGTGTGTGCTTAGGAAGTTAATTAATCTAGACCTAGTTCTCACAGCAGATGAAGCAGTAAACCTGTGTGGGGGTTGTGCCACTTTAGACTGCAGGTGGGGGCTAGCGAGACAAAACATGCCTCCATTCAGAAAAATCCTTTGCACATTTTTTTTAAAAAGGCTAAATCTCACGGACAAGGGTTTTAGCCTAGCATAACTGACATTCTTGGTTTTTATATGTAAGAATCTTTCTTCCCCCTATGGGAGAAACATTCCATCAAGTGAGCTCCCAACCACAGTCAGAACAGACACAGATTTATTTTGGCTTCTTTTTGCGAGCACTAGGCTCTAGTAATTTCTGGGAAGTAATTTGGTGTATTATTCCTATATGTCCCAGATAAAAATGATGGAGTTCTGGGATGAGCTACATGGGCAAAGAAGAACTAAATACAAAAGGGGAGAAGGAGAAGAACTAGGGAGCAGGAACTCCTGGCTTTCCGTATGCTTGGGTGAAACTAATTACATCTAAATGATAATGTTTAACAAAAATTAAGTAAAGAAGACTGAGTTTTCCCATGCAACAGTATATAAGAAATGTTTATGTACATGTGGCCGGCACGTGTGGGGAATTGGGAGCCATCCCACTGAAATACAGACTCACCTTACCATTTCAGGATCACAGAAAAGACTGTTGACTCACTGCTTATATTTCCTGGGTCGCACCCTAACTTTCTCCCCTAGAACAGCGGTACTAGTCAAGTCAAGTCAAGTCAAGCTTTATTACGGTCAGAGACCAGCATAAAATTACACATTAAATGAAGGTAATACTAGAGAAAAGTTACATGCTGGTAGAGATGATTGCAAATATGATAACTATTGTGAAAAAGCTAGAATTTAAGATAATTACAATTTAAATAGAAACAAGCTACACTACTAAGAAACTAACACTGCTAAACATACTTTTCCATAATAAAATGCACAGAAAAGAGACAAGGGGAATTTAAATATTAAATAGTAGTAGTAATATAGCTGAAAATGATTTTGTATGTGGTAAAAAGCTAGAATTAAAATTAAGAATGGTTAAAACTATAATGGCTACCATAAATTGGACTATTACTAAAAATGGTAAAGTTACACTAAATTACACTAAATGGTAAAATACACTAAAATACGCTAAATGGTGAAGTTACACTGCATTAATCTAATTAAAAATATTATGCATTGCCATAGCACAGTTAGAACTGATGTGCTGGGGCACCTATCTGCTTGCCATTATGAAGTTCCTAAAAGGCTTTGAGGCTCTACACATGAGAAGCATGGCCCGCTCTCCCCGCAGATGAGCAGTAGCCCATTGCTGGACAGCTGATCAGGCCACCCAGACAAGAGGTGACTTTAGTTGGGCACTCTCGCTCCCAGCTGCGGCTCACTTGGGAGCTCGGGGGGTCAAGGGAAGGGGAGCACTGCCGCATGGCCCCCTGGCCCCCAGAGCCGCAGGAATTCACAGCGTGAGTGCAGCACAAGCAACCACAGCTGACACACAATTACAAAAACCAGGTTGATGGAGCACTCACTCCGTTAACCTCCTTTAGGGTATTTAGGCAGGCTAGCCGCCATTGAACCACCAGGCTCACCCGGTGGTACTCATGATCGATGGAAACCGGGCTGGGCTCCCGTAACCCAGTTTCCATCGATCGTGAGAATAGCCCTTCTGTGACCCTGGCTGCCCCTGACCAAAGTTTTGTCCACCTGGCTTTACCATAAGTTTTCTGCAAGGCTTTACTGCAAACTTAAAGTTGTCCCAAAAAACCCGACACAAATAGTGGATTTTTTTTACCCCAGATATAAATCAGGCTGCACTCTTACATGCTGTGAAAAACCTGAATTATGCGTGAACTGCTCCCTGATAACTCTCAGGGATGTTGGGGTAAATCTGGATGATATGTGAACGCACCCTCTCCATTCTGGAGGAGATGCAAGCTAAAGGGCTTTAAGAGCCCATGTGAACAACTTCCTGCATCTTTACAAAACATTCTAGTGCAGGCAAGGGTTCTCAAACTTGTTTCCCCAGATGTTGTTGAACTACAAATCTCATCATCCCCAACCACAATAGCCATGGGAGTTGTAGTCCAACCACATCTGGGGGACCAAGTTTGAGAACCCCTGTTCTAGTGAATCAAACAGTGTTCATGTGGCAGATCCAATTCCTTTGAATATTTCCGTTCTACCCATCCTGAAACTGCACTGCCTTGTGCAAGTAACCCAGACTGCTGTATTTCACCATCCCTATTGCTTTCTTGAATGCAACATGTTAATCAATGGCACACAGTTGACTGAATAATCAATTTTTCATTACTACTGATGACTCTTTTAGATAGTTCATGAGAGAATAGGGCATTCATAATTAAACATAATCAACTCCAATGCTGTGTTTCTAAGGAAAGATTTATTGTGTTGTCAGCGACATGCTGGGAAATTCCTGGAAGAACTTTGAATTTAAACCATGATATGAAGCTCAGATGTGTGTCAACTGTGGCATTTTTGCCACCCTGGTGTCTTTATTATATAAAATTGTGAAAAGTTAGACAAGCTGGGGAAAAGAAGACATGATAGTTCACTTGGGGATTTGAATAGTTCAACTCTGGAAGATATATTTGGATTTTGATACTGGTGACAAAAGATCTAAATAGTGCCTATCTAGATGAGAGAGCAGATCAATTGCCAGATTTGAGCAATACTGCTAGGGGTGTTGACAGCATGGGGCCACCTGGGCACGTGCCCGGGATCAGTTCTTTCATGACCTGGAGATCCTCTGCAGTACTTGACAAGCAGGGCATGCTGTTACTTTTAACAGTCTCAGCAGCAGAGCCCTGTGACTCTTAACAGTCTTCTGCCATGCACACGGTGCAGCATTTGCATTCTCTTAGGGTAAGGGTTAGGGTTAGCCTTACTCTTGTTGTACTGGTTGTGGGCCAAAGGGTGTCCTGTGTCTCAAGGAGCCTGCAGTTATGAAAACAAATAAAAGACATTGGTCTGAAAACCAGCTCCTCTGAGGAATGGTTGAAGGAGCAGAGTATGTTAGCCGGAAGCAGGTGGTGGTGGTGTGTTAGCCATCTTCATATGAGCCCCTGGTGGTGCAGTGGTAAAACTGCCGCCCTGTAACCAGAAGGTTACAAGTTCGATCCTGACCAGGGGCTCAAGGTTGACTCAGCCTTCCATCCTTCCGAGGTCGGTAAAATGAGTACCCAGAATGTTGGGGGGCAATATGCTACATCATTGTAAACCGCTTAGAGAGCTCCGGCTATAGAGCGGTATATAAATGTAAGTGCTATTGCTATTGCTATTGCTATATGAAGGGCTGCCACATAGAAGAAGGAAGAGACATGTTCTGTTACTCCTAAGGGTAGCACTAAAACCACTGGGTTGAAATTACAAGGAAGCAGATGTAGAGCCCTTTCTCACGATCCATGTGAAGGGATGGGTGGGCAAGGAGGAAGGTTCACTGCCCTCCCCACAGATATTCCATCTGCAGATTGTGCACCCAGATGATCCTCCACTTCCCCAGGCAGCACATGCATCATCCCGGCCCCTGGAAATCCCATGATGCATCGTGCGAATGTGCAGTGCATTCTGGGTATCCCCCTGGTGATGGGCAGGAGTCCCACAGTCTCCCCGCCCTGGCTGCAAGTGCTGGGAGATGATCGGAAAAATTGCGCCAAAGGAGCACTCACTCCCTTAACCCTGTTTATGTTTCTTTTTTTAGACTGTGAGCCCTTTGGGGACAGGGAGCCATCTTGTTTATTTGTTGCTTCTCTGTGTAAACCACTCTGAGCCATTTTTGGAAGGGTGGTATAGAAATCGAATAAACAAACACACAAATAAATAAATAAGAGGCTGGCCTCTTTGGCAGGTTTGCCGCTGAAGTGCCACCAGGATCGGGCACAATCACAGTGGTTCTTATGATCAGCCAAGACCAGGTTTGGCTTCCTTAGCCAGGTTTTGGCTGATCGTAAGAACAGCCTCTTTGACTAGACACGAAAAAGAATGGCCTAACTGCAAGAGCTGTTCAACAGTGGAATAATCTGCCTCATGCAGTGGTTGACTCTCCTTCACTAGAGACTGGACCACTATCTGTTAGGGGTGCTGTACCAGTTTCATGCACTAAGCAGGGGCTGGATCAGAAGACCTCCAAGACCCTTCCAATTCTCAAGGTCTATTGTTCTATGAACATGGAGCTAATAATTAACAGGCATGACAATAGGCTAACCCCACACAAAATGATAGCCACGTGTAGTTAGTGGGCTTCTGTAGTGAGGCAGCCTGTGCCTGAGGCAGGGTGGAACGGCAGAGTGCAGAAAGGTCATGACTCATTTGTTTGGGACTCTGTTTCTGCTCCTTCGTTCAGGGACATCCAATGAGTTTGGGATGCTTCTCCTGTGGCATTGCTAGAGGACTGCCATTTCTGCCAATTTGAGTTTAACCTTGTTCTTTACCACTCTGGGCTGTCCATGTCAGCAGGTCGGCTGCCCAGATGCAGCCCACAGTGGCAAAAGTGTTGGGCAGAGGTGACAAGAAGAGCATGTGGGCAGCCAGGCAGGTGACAGGAATGGGGTGCACTCACTTACTTGTCTGCCCGCCCGCTTGCTTACTCCTGCCCATGGGAGTGATGTGATCCAGGCCATGGGCACCCCTCCCTGCTTGGCATCCTGGGCAACCACCTACTTCACTTAGCAGACGGGCAGACCCTAGTCCCAGTCTGTGGCATCTTCTCCAGGAAATGTGACACATCTGCCCAGGGCAGGCTCTTGGTGCCAAACTCAACAATGTTGTTCACAAAGCGCCCATCACCTCATGGTGGAATACTGGCAGTGGATTTGTTCTGTCTACAAATCACCCGAATCAAATCATTTTATACCAGGATTTATTCACACATCCCTACGACCCAACATTTTACCCAGCTAGAATGAACTGTGGGTTCATCCTACCTTGGCAGGTGATTGTCTGGGTGATCACCTCTGGGTAGAAGTCTTCCCCCTGGCCTGCCGCCATTTTCGAGAGCGAGCCAGAGCAAAAGGAGTGGCTACACCAAATGCAGTGGCTGTTTTGATGAGAGCAGCCACTGGGTGCTGGCGCAGGTCTCTCTGGGATCCTCCTGGTCCCAGCTTTGGCCTCCACTGTGCAGCCGCTCGTGTGAGCGCAAGGCACAGCAGAGGCAAAAATGGCCACCACTCATCTGCTGGGGAAGGCAAGCAAGTTCCTGCCTTCCCCTCAGCCCTCCCGAGAGATGGCATGAGGTCATGTGAATGACACAACATGCAAAAAGCATCACTTTGCCAACCGTCTTCTAAACAGAAACCAATTAAAATTAACCATATGTTCACCAAACATTAAATACTCAACCCTCAAATACACAAGTAATCTTGCTCTCTTCCGTGTCATGTTGCAATCTTATATTTTCTTATATATAATAAAGGTTGCAATCTTATATTTTCTTACCTTAAAGTAGTGTCCACAATAGGACTTACTTCCAAGTAGACATGAACAAGATTGCACTATCTTATAATTTTCCTTTTCCAAGGGAATGGATATTAGGTGTTTGTTTTTCTCCACAGTAAATGTGTATCCCAGCAAGAGGAAACAAGGAAGCAAAGCAGCTCAGTCAGGGTGATCTGTCAGGTGCAGGGAAAGGTTCCAGAAAGAAAGCTGAGGCATCAAGTGTCAGGCAGCAGGCCAGTGGATTTTAGGGCAGAGGAAGCCAGAGACAATCCAGTGGATTTCAATGAAGCTTGTGAGGCTTCTAATTTTGGAGATTATCAAAAGTGCAGTGCAGCCAAGCTTAACACAATCTCCTTATGAGCAATTCAGATTTTTTAAAAGTGCTCCTTTCAGTATCATTCATGTGAAAAGCACATGTGGTTGGGATATTCTGTTCAATTAAATGCAACTTGTTTTGCATGCAAGAACTTGGGGCCAAAATATGCCAGATTCAGCAAGGAATAATTGGCAATTAACGATCTCAAAAACTAAGGGGGGAAACTCAAAAAATCATGCACACAATTGCCCGTCGCAGTTGAACGCCGGGTTCAAAAGTCAGGCTAGTGTGGCTGGAAGCACCAGGATCTAGAGCAGGGTTGGGCTACTTGTTGAATAGCCTCATTATTTTGCCTATGACTACCTAGTCGATTCATGGGAGGTTTGAACAGGTGACTTTTTGAGCACTGTCTCTCAGCAACCATGATATACCAGCTTCATAATACATGATATGTAAACATTTCTTCTAATAAATTATGAGTTGGATGTTGACTTACAGATCTATTGGAAATATGGACTCTCTTCTCCCTATAAATGTTTTCAGAGCAGCAGCAAAAATGGACATTGACAGGAAGGTATATGAATAAATACTACACATTATAGAGTACAATCACAACATTCTACTCATATTAATCATTAAGCTTAGAATAGCAAAATATTCTAGCACAGACAGCAGAACAGTATGGAATGTTCAATGAAAGATGTAACCTCTGTTTATAACTGATTCAGGTATTCATTATGGTTGTTTCAAAGCTCCACAATATGTCTGTAAATATTTGGTATAATGAATAGAATGTATTACATCATGCCCAGGTGTTTTCCAGTTTTGTCTGATGCTTGTTGCTATCTTTTCCAATGTACTTTATCCATATCACACCATCACTTTCAACATAATGTACTTCAGCTGCTTCTGGGTAATGTGGGTCAATATTTAAATAAAATGATGTTAAAATGTACAAAACTGTCTGTGCCTCTCAAGGGCACTTTCCAGATAACCCTCTACAACAGCAGTAAAATGCTTTAGCTTGGCAGATCACATTCAAAACATAAATAAAGAGCTGAAGCTGTTTGTTGCGCAAAGCCACCAGCAGGGGAAGGCGTCTTTTCTCGCTTGTGCAAAACTCCTACAATGGGAAAATACAGCTATTTTTTTGCAATGCGCATGCAACGTTATAGGACTGTAACACAGCAATAAAACCTGAAAGAAGGCATTAGAAATGTGATTGTCACCTTGCTGACAGTGGAGGGACTGCAATGTCGAAACACAGGCAGTATAGAAGCACTCTTGGGGGACATGTAGTGACACTGTTGTAGCGGGTAATCTGGAAAGTGCCAGGGTTGAACTAAATGTGACAGGAGTTTCTTGTCTCTTTCCCCCCAGTGTTTTGCTTGGTTTTTTAAAATGACAAGCAGTAAGAATATAATGTTCTGGGCTTATAATGGTAGAATGGTGAAATGACTCCTCAACTTAACTATACTGCACTATCGTTCCCCTATCATTATCTAGTCTCCAGAATGACCAGTAGGCAATTCTGAAGCCTACCTGAACAGAGGTGTTGTAAGGTCCACTAAGATAATATATGCTGCTATGTAGTACTTGTCATCCAAAAACCTTCCATTTAAGATAGGAAGATAAGAGTAAGAGGCACAAGTTTTGGGTGGTATAGAAATATTTTAAATAAATAAATAAGATGCTTTCCATTTTCTCTTGTGCTCTAAAAAGCATGGAAATTGCAAATTAAAGCATCCCTCTTAACTGACACACAATATAAGCTGCAAAGACTTTGTACAGTCTCGTATATTATGTTGCTTTAGCAATGAGGCACCATGCACCTCTACTTTTACTCATGAGTAGACTGCCTCCTTACTCACAAATAGAACCTGTGCCCTTACTCCTGAGCGATTTCCCTCTTTTGCTCTATAGCATACTGGGGAACTGGTTGAAACTCCCAACTTGGAAGGGCATCTACCACGTTGTGAGCTTGGAGGTAATAACTGACGCAAACAGGCTGGGCTACTTTAAAAGCTGCATTCCTAGAAACCGATCTTTTCAAACCAATAGTAAGCATGTTGTGCAGAAACAATAGTTTATGCCTGAGATACGGCTTGCGCATCCCAAAGCAGACAGTCTTCTGGTCATGAAGGTACATGATATGGGGTAGCTCAAAGCTTATTTTTGGAATTCAGGAGCATGTAAATGTTAATTCCTTATTCAGACTGCTCATTCAGCTCTATTGAATTAAAGAACAAGGAACCAGCTTCACCTTTCTTCAAGATAGCATGGCTATTCTTTCCCAGTAGGAATGTTCTATGGATGCTCATAAAAACACAGCTGGACAAAGAATGAACAACATTGCTGGAAGAAAGGAAGATCATGCTTCATTTGTTCCGTCACATATTTTAGGAATATTGCTGCCAAGGAAGACAAGGGAAATTACTGTGCATAAAAATATCACTTCATAGGTTGCTGCTTATCAAAGGTCAATGTCAAAAATGCCAAGTTGCAGATTCACTGAAATGTAGTTCGTGAGCTGAAAATTAACCCAAGGGCAAATACATTAATTTTAAACATCCAGCTTTTCAAAACAGGAAAGAAGGTTTTCCTGTATCCCAATAATAACAGGGTCTAAGGATCCAGGGACCAAGGAAACTGAAAAATAAAACATTTGCTTGAAGATGCTTTGAAGAAATTGTAATATGATACCTAATATTTGTATATCATTTTCAAATACTCAAAACACTTCACATGCCTTCTCTTGTCATCCTTACACCAATTCCATAAATTAGGTCAGTATTATTATCCCCAGGGGCGTACCAAGGTTGGAGTGGGCCCGGAGACAAGATTTTAAAATGGGCCCCTCACTGCCTTCTTCTCCTTCTCCTGGTCCCATGTCTCTGCTGCAGAAGAACATTAACGGCACGTGTAATATAGTGTAGCAGATTAACAGAGGACAGGAGACTACAGTTACAAGGTGTAAACAACAGCAGAACAAAATAATACAACCGTATCTGAACCAATTTCCATAATAAATATTTCTTAAAATAGCCTCCCAGTCATACATTTGCAGTATAGTGTAAACATAACATTGGATTTAAACTGTTAGATACTTTCACAGAACTACATCTGAATTGAAGAATGCTGTTCACACTTTATTCTATAGTAACGTAATGATTTTAGTTATTATACATATTTACTTTTAAATTATTATTGCATGTATAATGGTAGTACATCAACATTACCTTGACACGCTGGGCATCCTAGTAACAAACAAATGTACCACATTCATGCATAATTAAAAAAGCAAGAGGATATTTGATTTAATACACAGATAGGTTAAAGGGAATTTAAAGAGATCACAGGTGAGAGGCTATGCGTGCATGGAGGTAATGAACACAAACTGGGAATAAAAGCAGGGATGTAGGATCATGCTGCTGACTGGGAACCTAAACTCTTTGGTAACAGAAGCACAGTGCGAACAACAGTATTTGGCAACCTTTGCAGCTTCAAAAATATGAAACTATACAAGACGGGGTGAGAAATTAATGGCTATCACACAATATATGAAGGAAAAGGGAACAAAAGAAGCAAAAGGGAGATGGGGAAAGGAGAGAGAGAGAGAGAGAGAGAGAGAGAGAGAGAGAGAGAGAGAGAGAGAGAGAGAGAGAGAGAGAACACAGTTGGAAGGGAAGGGAAGGGAAGGGAAGGGAAGGGAAGGGAAGGGAAGGGAAGGGAAGGTGCTGTGCCAGTCTGATTGAGAGTAACCGGAAACACCGGCATAAAGCCCCCTGTCTTGACCAAGCCCCCCCTTGCCACTTGCTTTGCCTCCGCAGCTATTGCTCCCCCACCCCACCGCTGCCTTTCCCTGTTGCCTGTAATATCCCCACCCTCCACCTTCACTGCTCCCCTCTCTCCACCTTCGCTCCGAGGTCCACGTGTGACTGCAGCAAACAGGCGACGGGTCTTGGAGCAGAGGCTGGAGCCGATTCCCCCAATCTTGCCATGCAAGAGCCCAAGAGGCAATGATGTCCTGTGCGCCCGGCTGCTCTTCTGCTGGCCAGAGAATTGCCTTCTCCTCGGGAGTGCTTCCCCCTCCCTGGCGGCAGGCACCATGTCACCCCCTGAAGGCATGCCCCTCTCATCTTGACTGGCATGCACGGCTTTCTCCCCCCCCCCCCCCGCACTCCCCAGTATGCCTTCTCTGCCTTCCAGTCAGTCATCTGGGGCATGCCCCAGGTCCTCCAACCACTTCACCCACCCCCACACCACAATCCCTGACAATAAAATGGAATTTTCAAAGCGAGACAGGTTTTGGGTTCCGAAGGGTGCAGGCTTAAAAGCCCGAGGGAAGTTCAGCTTCAGCATGTCCAAGGCTCAGGCGGCCCATGTGTTACCACGGCTATGGGTTTCATGTGCGAGACATTGCGGCCTCACGCAGCAAAGATGGTCATTACCCTCCCAAGGGTGCAACAAAGCTGTATGGAGTAGAAGGGATGTGAGGGAGAGGAGGCACAAAATCCAGCCTGTATCACCTCAGGAAACTGGCCATTTTCAAATGGGCTTGAAACCGATAGGCAGCTTCAGAATAGCTTATGGTGCACCACACTACCCTTTCTGGTCCTCTTCTTCTCCTGTCCCAGCGCCCAGCCCTTTTGAGGAGGGGGCGGGGGGGATCCCTAAAACTCCAATGTGTACTTTTGAACCTTAAATGGCAGGGCAACGCATCCCCCTCCCTCGCCCGCCTTGTACAAAAGAGGCCTTTCAAGATGGGCTTTCCCAGGTGAAACATACCTCCTGGTACTCTTAGAAGCCCGAAGGGGGAATTCGGAGGGGCGGCAGCAAAGAGCCGCCTGCCGCAGCTAGAAGGGAAAGTGTGTGGGCCCATCGCATGTGCTTAGCTGTCCTTACAGTGTTGGTGGTTCGATCCCTGCACGCACCTCTGTCTGTGAGCAAGGCAGGAGCAGCGGCCACGCGTGTGGAGGGCACCGATGCGTCCACCCACCAGCCAATGAGAGCCAGCCTCTGTCAGCCCTGATGCCAGAGAAGTCTGGCTGGATGGGGAGCAAAAGAGAAAGGGGGAAATGAGGGAGGGAGGGAGGGAGGGAGGGAGGGAGGGAGGGAGGAGAGAGAGAGAAGGAATACCGAAGGAAGCCTCAGGCAGTGGGCTGCAATCAGGGGGTCAGGATGGAATGGATCATGTGACTTGCCTCTGGGGGGGCCTCTTTGAGGCAGAGGGGTTGGGAGTTGTCTCCCCTTGCCTAACGGACAGTACGCCTATGATTATCCCCATATCAGAGATAAAAAGCCAAGGCTGAGAGAAAGAGGGCCGAACTCCATGATATGCTGCTGACTGCATAATTGGGAACTGCAGGTTTGTGGGTTTTTAAAATAACTTTTTAAATATTATAAATACCAATTCCAGCAAAGGGGCTGATCAAGATCATGGCGTGAGGGAAAGGGGGGCTTTCCCTTCACTGTGGGCCCGATCTGGATCAGGTCCCCTGCTGACCCTTCCTTCCACTTGCCCCATCATCCCAACATGATTGGGGAAGAGCTGCAGCTTTGTTCTAAATATGATGCTACCCAGTGTGTGACTGTTGGTTGTATGGGGCCAGAGATGTTCTGTTCTAGTAATGCCAGTGTTGAATTAGTGTTCAAAGATACTTGCAAGCAGCCGGAGTCTGCATACGCACAACGTGCACAAGAATGCCTGCATGTTCTTCTGCAGAACAGATGGCCACGGCTGAGTTGTAGGGGTCCAGAATGTAGGATAAGTTTAGAAACAGGGGGAGCAAGCTTAAAAGGTTGAGATATGCAAAGAATGTATAGTCCCTTTTCCAAACCATGTCAGCTGCAGCATATTCCGAACTAGCAACATATTCAGCTGCTGCTGTGCAGAGTCGCTTTGCTTCTTTAATAACAAAATTATGAAATAAAAATAAAGTAAAATTATGAATGATATGGAGAAAATGGGAAGTGGTTCCCCCTTCTTATGCTAGTATTTGTTGGTTGGTTGGTTGGTTTAACATATTTCTATACCGTCCAAAACTTGTGTTTCCAGGCAATTTACAATTAAAATCATTTAAACATTAAAATCAATTAAACAATTAAAATCATTTAAACATTAAAATCCTTAACATTAAAATCAGTTAAAACCCAACATTAAAAATATTAAAACTATAAATCTAATTAAAAGCCTGGGTGAATAAATGTGTCTTCAGTGTCTTTTTAGAAGTTGTCAGAGATGTGGAGCAGTGGAGGCTCTTATTTCAACAAGGAGCGCATTCCAAAGTCTAGGGGCTGCAACGGAGAAGGCCCATCCCCAAGTAGCTGCCAAACGAGCTGGCAGCAACTGCAGATGAACCTCTCCAGACAATCTTAACGGGCGGTGGGGCTCATGGTGAAGAAGATGTTCTCTGAAATACCCAGGGCCTAGGCTGTTTAGGGTGTTTTATAGGTATCACCTTGTATTTTGCCCAGAAACATTTCGGCAGCCAACCAGGGTAGCTCTTTCAGTATAAGAGTAATATGGTGTCTCCCAGAAGTCTCAGAGTCCAAACTGGCTGCTGCATTCTGTACCAACTGCAGTTTCTGGATTACGTACAAAGGCAGCCCCACACAGAGTGCATTGCAGTAGTCCAGCCTAGAGGTTACCACCATTCTGAAGTCATTCATCTCAAGAAATGGAAGCAGCTGGCATATCAGCCAAAGCTGATAGAAAGGACCACCACCTCAACCTAGGACACCAGGGAGAGGTTTGGATCCAGAAGCACTCCCAGACTGCGTACCTGTTCCTTCCGGATGAGTGTGACCCCAGAATGTGGTCGCGAGTCCAACCTTAACCAGATGGTGGTCCGTCCATGACAATGGGAAAATCACAGGAGTCCCCACCCATGCAACAGCATGCTGTTCAAAGTGAAAGACCAAATCAAGCATGTGAACAGCAATATGTGTTGGTCCCGAGACCACTTGGGATAGGCCCATAGTTGTTATGGCTGCTATGAACTCCTGAGCCGCCCTGGACAAATTGGTCCCAAAGTAAACATTGAAATCCCCCAGCACCACAAGCCTGGCAGACTCCAATGCCAAGCCCGAGACCAAGTCCATCAGCTCAGTCAGGGACTCTGTTGGACAGCGGGGCAATTGGTATACCAACAGAAGTCCCAGTCTATCCCTGGTCTTCAGACTTAGGTACACACATTCAATATGGTCAGACACTTCAACAAGGATCCTGGCAAGGGAGAAGTTGTTCTTATAGAACACAGCCACTCCACTTCCCCACCCATGTTCCCTCCCCTGCTCCTCAAGAGAATACCCTGGAGGGAGAAGCTGGGACCAGACCAGGCCACCAGCCTCCCCCAACCAAGTCTCTGTAATACATACCAGATCAGCCCCTTCATCCAGAATCTGATCATGGATGATTTCAGGTTTATTCTGGACCGAACTAGTAGTAGATGTTAATTGGCAGCAGATTCAGGAAAGACAAAAAAAAGCATTTCTTCACACAGTTCATGTGGATGTATGGAACATGATGTGGCTGGCCTGGCAATGGCTACTGGTTTAAATGGCTGGGAAAGAAGATCAGGCGCTCAAGGAGGGTGGATCTCTGTATGGTTCTTAACCATGATAACTAAATGGACGCTCCGTGTTTGTAGGCAGGAAATCTCTGGATGCCAGGTTGAGGAGGGGGCTGTGCAAGTGGCCTTCTCAGAGGCATCTGGCTGACCACTCCTGGGTTTGAGGGTCTATGGAGAGGAGAGCTGGTCTTGTGGTAGCAAGCATGACTTGTCCCCTTAGCTAAGCAGGGCTCACCCTGGTTGCATTTGAATGGGAGACCACATGTGAGCACTGTAAGATATTCCCCTTAGGGGATGGAACTGCTCTGGGAAGAGCAGGAGGTTTCAAGTTCTCTCCCTGGCAGCATCTCCAAGATAGGGCTGAGAGAGATTCCTGCCTGCAACCTTGGAGAAGCCACTGCCAGTCTGTGAAGACAATACTGAGCTAGATAGACCAATGGTCTGACTCAGTATATGGTGGCTTCCTATGTTCCTATGTTCTTATATTATTCAGTTATAGCCATAACTTGAGAAGTTATGGGTCTAGTTCTGTGTTTTTATGAGAAATTACTGGCAGAAATTGGTTCAAAGTAAAGCTGGGGATAGGGTAGGCTGGGAATTCCCAACCTGTGATACTCCAGATGTTGATGCACGACAGCTCTCATCATCCCCAGCTACAATTTATTGTGGTTGGGGAAGATAGGAGTTGTAGTTGAGCCACATCTGCAGTACCACAGGTTGGGAATCCCTGGGGTAGGTGACTGAGCTGAGGGAGGTCCACTATGTGCTCTAGAATTAGTCTAGATACAAGCCCAACTCAGATGTTTTAATAACTGGGGACACTGTATTACAGTAGCCCCAAGAGTGTCCTTGGGAGCCCTGGGGCTTCTGCTGTAAGCAGAGAACAGAGCTTCTGAGCACATAGGTGCAAGTGCAGATATTGAGAGCACACTCTTGAGAATGTTTCCCAAGGATTTTGCCTTAAGTTGGTCCCCTGACAAGAAACCCCAAGCGAAGCAAGGTGCTTAAGCAACATCTACATATCTGCTTCCCTGCTTTGATATCATACAGTTTAATATTCTAGCACTCCTCAGTGCAAAAGTGTGAGGGTTTCAAAGTCTATGCCATTCCTGCTCTTAGTTTAAAAAAAAAAAAATTAATGGGAAGATGGCATGAAAACCAGAAGGAGGAGCAAACCTATTTCAGTTCTAAATTTAAAACACTTTGTACCATTAGAAAGTGCTAAATAATTAACTGTGTAATAGATTTCACTTTTGCCATAAAAAAACACAGCTCTTATATTTAATAGTTTCAAAGCCCTAATATGAATGTGAATGGTTTTTAATGGCTTTAAAACCAGTATTTATAAGGCTGTAGGAGTGTGCAGAACCAGTTTGACCAGTTTAGGCTTGAACTGGACTTGCATCCAAGAAGAGGAGGCCGAACCAAGTTAAAACCAAACTGGGCCTGGTTTGGATTGAACCAGTTTGGCCCGGTTCGGCCGGTTTGATTTCATTGCTTGTAAAGGGGAATCCAGAAGGATTATAGGCAGAGGGCTTGCCTATTTTAAAAGGTGTTGGGGGGTGTTAGAGGGCACTTCACCAGTTGTTGCAGTGGTAGCATTTGTGGTGGCTCCCCAGTAGCAATGGGGGTGTCTCTGCAATGGCCCCTCTTGGCCATGCTGGTGCTTCTCCCCCCGCCCCACATCACGGGCTAGTGGGCGGCCAAGTTTCATCCTCTGTGTATGCACAGAGGCAATTTGTGTGGTGATGTAAATGGTCTCCATGCATGGACGTTGGTCACGCAAATGGCCTCCGTTCATGTGTGGAGGCTGGAACTAGGAATGTACGAAGCGGCTCCAGGCCAAGCCTGTTCACCATCAAACTGGGCCAGCTCGAGGGCTCACCCTCAAGCAGGACCGGGTCTGGTTTGGCTTGACGTCAAGCCAACCCGCTCCCTGGGGCAGCTTGGGGCCGGTTCAGGGTTTAAAACCTTTTTTTTAAAAAAAATTGTTTTTTAGCTAACTGGTGGGTCTGGCAGCCTCTGAGGCGTGCTGCTGTACCCACAGAGGGGTCTATGGGGGGTCTCTCCCCTCCCCCACCCCCAGTCTTCGATAGGCTGGTTTGGCCCATTTGGGGGGCATTTTGGCCCTCTCAGTGGTTGTGGTGGCCATTTTGCAGGCTGCCACGCAAGAGCCCTGGCCATTGGTGTGGCTCAGTCATGATCAGGATGCAAATGACAAATGGTCAGGGTGCATACGTGGCAGCCTCCAAATGGCCACTGAGACCACTGAGAGGGCCCAAATGGCCTGAAAATGGGCCAAACCAACCCATAAAAGACTGGAGGGGTCAGTGAGGGGAGAGGGAGCCTCTGGAGACCCCGCCTCCCTGCAGCCACAGCAGTACACACACACCTGGAGGCTGCCAGACCCACCAGTAAGCAATAAATAAATAAATTTAGGTTTAGAACCTCAAACCAGCTCAGACTCAAGCCCAGCCAGAGTTCTAGTTTGGAGGCACAAAACTGAACAGGCCCAGTCCAATCAATTGTCTTTATTATGGTTTAAGACCAGCACAGGATATATTACAGATACCATAAAATAAAAGATCATGTGGCAATAAAATCACATTACATTAAAATTATTATAAACCACATCATCATGAAATAATTACAACTAAATTACTAAAAATTAATATTCTGTAATTAGACTATGAAATTATGATGTATAAAATACAATTCTAAAAATTGTGGTGAGACTAATAAAAGAGATAAAGCAAGGGTAAATATATAGGTATTCATAGTTATATAGAACTATCCATAAAAGTAAAGGCATCTAAAAAGTATAAAATATTTAGCATATAAGGCGAAATAGCTAAAATGTGAAGTCAAACAACTACAGTGTAACTAAAGTAGGGTGATTAAGTAAAATAGTCAGTAGTTAAAAATCTGCTACATGGGTTGTGGGCTGGCAGGCCCGGTCCAGTTTGAGTCTGGGCCGAACTGGAACTGGACTCCTCCGGCCTCAGAGGCAGGATGCCTCTGAATACCAGTTGCAGGGGAGTACCCTGGTGGCGCAGTGGTAAAACTGCCGCCCTGTAACCAGAAGGTTACAAGTTCGATCCTGACCAGGGGCTCAAGGTTGACTCAGCCTTCCATCCTTCCGAGGTCGGTAAAATGAGTACCCAGAATGTTGGGGGCAATATGCTAAAATCATTGTAAACCGCTTAGAGAGCTCCGGCTATAGAGCGGTATATAAATGTAAGTGCTATTGCTATTGCTACCAGCATGCCCTTAACTCCTGCCTGTAGGCTTCTAGCAGCATCTGGTGGGCCACTGTGTGAAACAGGATGCTGGACTAGATGGGCCTCCTTGGGCCTGACCCAGCAGGGCTGTTCTTATGTTCAACCTTGGAGAAGCTGCTGCCAGTCTGCATAGACCATACTGAGCTAGATGGACCAATGGTCTGACTCAGTATATGGCAGCTTCCTATGTTCCTATGTTCCTCCCTCGCTACGCTCCTGTTTTGGAGCTGCCTGTATTGATAGAACCTGGCTTTATTTTTGTAAGGATTTCACTATCCATTGTTTAATTCATGAAACAGCAGACCTCCTTCCTCTGGTGGTAAAAAGCCATTGCAAAGAATTTTGAGAAGAAAAATATAATTTGAATTTTATAATAGGTTGCAGTTACTTTCTTATAAAAATATTTTCTTTAAGAAGTATTATTTTCTGTCAATGAATGGCAATTAGATATGGTTCTCTCTGTCATTAATCCTTAAATATAATGATAGGCTCACTGTTCTGCATGTAAATTACATAAGAGTAGCTGTTTCAGTCTTTATTAAAAATAACTTATTTTTTAAAAAAATTGTCCATTTGCACTTTTAAGACTAACAAATGATTATGAATGTTTTTCCAATAAAGAACACTCTTTAAATTGTTTTTAAGAGGGAAATGATTATTTGAAACACTCTAATAACAAATGCTCTTTTTTTGCTAGGTCTGATTAATCTTTTGGTAAATGAGTTCTCATTCAAGGAAAGTTAAAACCATGGTAGTACGCCAAGTCTCCTCAAATCTTTTAAAGAATTGTTTTAGCTTAATAAGTAGCATTCAATCAAGTGATTAATTCCTTGATTATTTTAATTGAAATTTGCAAAGTGTACTCGATATAGCAAAGAACTACAGTAAGCAATAAATTATTTATGCACTCAGGTTTACATATGACTTAGTAGCTTGATGAATGGTGTACTCAGAATGACTGAATAATATATCCCTTTTTAGTAAGAAAAGGGCAAAGTGCAACAGAAGTCTAATAAATGTACTAAGCAGGGCCTTGGCATACAGGGAACTTGCGTAAATTACATTAAATTTTCAGAGACATACATGGCTGAGCAGAAGAATGAAGTCTTAAAGGTTGATAACATGTTGCTGTGGTTTTGATACACAAATTGCTTATAAACAGAATTTTTTTTTTAAAGCATCTAAAGGAAAGTTCAAGGCGAAGTCTTTTTCTTTTCAGGTTGTAACAAATCCCATCTGCTTTACCTTTTTTAAAAAATTGGGAGAAAGTATGATATCGGCATTTTATCTCTTAGGACCTGGCAAAATGATAAGTGATAGTTTATTGTCAATTGCCATGAATGTCCTTGGACAGAAAGGTGATAGATAGGCTTAAGAATAAATAAAGCAGCATAGACAGAAAGGCTGAGACTACTGAAATCATGTGACCTGCCACTGAACTATGTCCATTTCCTGAATAGAATCATTGCAGAGGAGCCAGATGCATCTAAAGAAAGGTAAACCTACAGCTGATAACTTATTCATTCTATAGCACTGAGTACACACATATGCCTCAGAAAAAAAATTTCTGTATGCAGTCTTTGTAGACTTTATGCAGTCTCAGCAGAGATTGTTTGTGAGATAAGTTGACTTCAGTCTAGTTCGCACTGAGATGGTTTTTCCTGTGTCTCTGGGTTGTACCACATCAGACTGAAGGTGGGAGCTCACATGACTGAATATTCCTCTCTTTAAAACAAAAAACAAAAACCCCTCCACACAGAATAGCCTAGTCTTCTAATAACCAACATGCTAGATTTCAGTGTGTAGAGTGCCCTGCTAACTGGGCAAAGAGGCACTTTTTAAAAGTGGTGATTCTCTTTATTTAGCAGGGGGAGAGCAACTGGCCCTATCCAGCCCCAGAACAGCATCCCTCCAGTGGCTGTTGCTGGTGTCTACCTTGTGTTTCTTTTTAGATGAGTAGGGATGTGCATGGAACCGGGCGGGAGACATTTGAAGGTGGGGGGTTGACTTTAAGGGTGGGGGAGGGTGCACTTACCTCTCCCTCATAGGAACATAACTGCTCCATTTTTCCCACAGGCATGTTGGGTACTTCTGCTGACGTAGGGTCCGATGAGGCAACGGGGCGGCAGGGAGGTACGCTGCCGCCCCGATGGACCCTTTGCAAATGGAGCGCCAGGGGGAGAGCGGAGGGAGGGGTAAGTGCACCCTCCCCCACACTTAAAGTCAACACCCCTCCTTCAAACCTGCAGAACCGCTAGTTGTTCGAACCAGTTCGGAGGCCCATAAAGGGCCTCCATAAAGGGCCTCCGAACCGGTTCTGTGCACATCCCTAATTGTGAGCCCTTTGGGAAGAGTGAGCCATCTTACTAACTTATTATTTCTCTATGTAAACCACTTTGGAAACTTTTGCTGAAAAGCGGTATATAAATATTTGTTGTAGTAATAGTATATTATTGAAGGATCATTCTGATACCCCTCTCCCCCGCCTCCCGCCGCAGCCTAAAGTAGTACAGCCCAAACATAGGCTTATCAGTTCTATGAAAATGAGGCATACCACAAATGTGGTATGAAGGCTGTTGCTTCTGATCAAAAGTTATACTAATAGCAGCCTTAAATAATTATTGGCTGACACACCATGCAGGGAACCATTGATGGCAGAAAGAGGGACCAGCTCTGCTGCAAAGGTCGGGCTGATCCGTGTCTGCTAAGCATTGTACAACCACAGTTGGGTCCCTGATCCCATCCTTCCCAACAGGGGTTGCGTTGCAATTGTGATTATGCAATGCTGTTGCTATTACAATGATGATGGATATTTACATATTGCTCTTCAACCAAACCTCACAAAGCGGTTTACACAGAAAAATAAGTAATAGATAAATAAGATGGTCCCCTGTCTCCAAAGGGGGATCACAATCACAATCTTAAAAAAAAAAAAGACAGATATCGTAACAGCCACTGGAGGGATGCTGGATGGATAGGGCCAGTTGCACCCCCCCTGCTAAATACAGGAGAACCACCAGTTTAAAAGGTATCTCTTTGCTCAGTTAACAGGAAAGCAGGATCCCACCTCCCCAACAGCACGACGGGCATGCTTTAGGGTGCCTCGCAGCAGCACGGGCACCTCTCTCTTCTCTGCACGGTATGTCAACCATCTATTATTAATCATGTTCTTATTGTTCTAATTGATGCACATGTAAGAATAGGCACAAATGGACAAGGTGTGATACCTGCCACTAGCAGTATTAAACATGGTTAGGTTATCCCCTTTCATAATTAATTTTTATATTAATACCAAATCCAAGGTAACTTTTGCTTCCCTCCATCAGTCACTGACAAATGTTTTCTGTGTTCATGAAAGTACCTTCACATCCCCCTCTGTTCTCAATCGGGAATTCAGCTTGTGAAAAGGCATCTGTCAATATTGTTAGAGTGGAACGACTTCACTGTGGGCAATAAAGTGGCAGCCTTTGGATCCAATCCTCCAATAAAAATAGATGGGCAAGAAATTGACCCATTTAAATTCGGCATCTAGTCATTTGTTTTTCTTCAGTGAGCAATTGGAAAGTCCATCTGCATGGCAGCAAAGCTAAAGCTGGGTGTTAATCACTGGCTGTCTTCTGTTTCAACAGATGCAGAAGAGTGAAGTTGATTCTCCCAGTTTTAAAACTCTTTAAGGAAAGAGATGAAACACTCCATCTCATTTGCCTCCATGAATTTTGAGGGTGAATATTCTCCAAACGTTCTCTTGCTGTGAGAATATTTGATATCAAACATCAGCATCTGACACTGATTAATCTGTGATAGCAACCAACATTTGACAACTTTCAAAATGACATTTTTGCATTTCACAGTATCTGACAGCAGATATGCGGCTATGGTTTTTAAGCAGTCTCCGATAGCACACATGTAGTCGCAGTTGGCTTTCAATACTGTCTGACACCGAGCAGCTTACATTTGACAGAATCCCCTCCCCACACTTTTTAGCTCTCACATCTCAATTTATCCCTGCCTGGGTCATTTGATCCTCCAGCTTTACCATCAGAACCCACAAGATCTCCTGCTCTATGAAAAGCCTCTGTCCTCTCTTGCTGGGATTGTATTTATTATATTTAGAACCCACCTTTCTTCCCTCATGGAACTCAAGGCAGCGTATTTCTGATTCCCACGTGGTCACCCAGACCTGGGCCTGATGTAGGGTGGCTGAATCATTTGCCCTGAGACCACATTGACATTGCTAGTATTGAACACAAATGTTTGAGTATGTGCCCCAGATCTCTTGTCTGCCTGCCCCCCACCCCCCAATGTTTGGATGAATCAATGTTTATTTTGATCAAAGCTCAAACACAGAGTTAGAACAAACAAACAATACATACATTAAAATATCACAACCAACTGGATCAATGTTTGGATTGATGTGACAAGCAGGTGCACTGGGCTGGAATTAAGGGAGAGGAGAGCTGATCTTGTGGTAGCAAGCATGACTTGTCATCATAGCTAAGCAGGGTCCACCCTGGTTGAATATGAATGGGAGACTAGAAGTGTGAGCACTGCAAGATATTCCCCTTAGGGGATGGAGCCTCCCTGGGAAGAGCAGAAGGTTCCAAGTTCCCTCCCTGGCTTCTCCAAGATAGGGCTGAGAGAGATTCCTGCCTGCAACCTTGGAGAAGCCACTGCCAGTCTGTGAAGACAATACTGAGCTAGATAGACCAACAGTAGGACTTGGTATATGGCAGCTTCCTATGTTCCTATGTAAAAACCCAGCCTAGCAGATGCCCCCTATCTCTTCCCCATTGTTGAGCATCCCCTCTCTCCCTCCATGCACTCAAGTCAATCTTTATTACAGCCAGTGACCAGCAAGACAACAAAATAAAGGCATTTATACAATAATACAATCATCACTGCCTCCATGCACTTGTAATGGTGCAGAGCACCTTCTCTCCATTTAGTCTTCCATTCTCAGTCTTCCCCCTTTGGGGAAGCCATTGTGCTGCAGGGTGGCTCTTTGGCACATGCAGCCCTCGACCTTGTGTCCAAGAGCATCGAGCCCAGCAGCATCACAGCTGCTGGGCTCAATGGAGGAGGAGGAGGTGGCCCTGGACAACCCTCCCCCAAAGTACAATTAATGAGCTCCAAAATTCTGTGTTGTTTTTTAAGTTGAGGGATGAGATACTAACGAACAGTAAGAACAAAACAAAACAAAAACAGTCAAGGGGCAGCAAGACTGCTGCAGGAAGTGATTTCAAAGTGGAGGAATTCCCACCCAGATCATGTGGCTTTGCTTCTCACTGTTATTTCAGTTCCAGCTTAATAATAATAGTAGTACTCTTAACTCTTTTTGTGCAGCTTTTGGGTTATCCTCTTTAGTCTTCATCCCAAACTGAAATTGAGCTTTGGGCTGCTTCCCTATGAGCACTTCCTCAGGAGTGAGGTCTACACAAACAAGGATCTGGCTGTATCATGAATGTTTGGATCACAAGGGAAGTCTTGCTAGCGGTTTTTTTAAAAAATCTTTCTGTGTTGGCAAGGTTCTTTCCCCCAAGTATGTGGGTCATGGCCCATGAGGAAAGGCTAAAGGAACTGGGTATGTTTATGGAGAATAGTATGGGACCATGAAAGTTCTCTTCAGATACCTGAAGGGCAGGCACAGAGAAGAAGGCAAATAGTTGCTCTTTGTTGCTTCTTCAGAGGGCAGGACTAGATCCAATGGGCTCCAGTTACAGGAGGGCAGAATTTGGTTGAACATTAGGAAAACTACTTAATGGGAACAAGAGCACAACAACAGACCCTATTATTATTATTATTTGGGGGGGCAGGGGGCTCTCTCTCCCTCACTGGAAGTCTTCAAGTACAGGCTGGACAGCCAAATGCGTTAGCTTTGGGATTTCCTGCACTGAACAGATGTCCTATAAGCCCACCTCTGACTCTAGGATTCTATACATATGGATGACACCAGGCTCCTGTAGCTTTCTTTCCTGGAATAGTCCTTGAAAAGAACCTGGTTCCATAGTTGCCTCTAGGGGAAAGTATAACCAAATCAGTTTCTTCCTCCCTGTGCGTTTCTGTTTGGTTTGATAAAATTAAGAGTGAATCAGCATGAAATCAGGACACCTTGTTATGCTTGCTTTCATTTCTAGGCCGCCCTTCTTTCCCCAGGAAGAAGAGCTTGCACAGCAAGTCTGACATGATGACTAACTATCTGGGCAGGCTGTGTTTTTTTTCTTTTTCCTGAGGAAGACCTAGGAGTTCTGGCTGACCAGCCATGCATCTTTATCAGACCTGAGAGCTGGGTTGCTACCTAGCATTTCCCTCCGTTTCTCCTCAGGAGCTTTTGAACCAGCCAGATTCTCTTTTTACAATATAAGCTCCCCTCCTGAAGAGTACCTGTGGCCTGGAAGGAGCATCTGTAGTAGTGATACTCACAAATACTTTAGATACAAACCTAAATCTCACATACTGTTCACAAAGCGGACTTTGAGATTTGAGGGGTGAGAGATCAGAAGGCAACCCACAAAGACATTATTTAAGGAAAGAAACCCCTGTAGGGAAAGAAATGTACCATAACAAAGGGTGAAAAGGAGGACAGATTAGGGACTGTTGCTACCCTAATCTGCCCTCCTTCTCACCCTACATTATGGTAGGATAGAAAAGACAGACACTAAGATATTATCTGGAGGTGCTGTGGCAGGTAGCATATCCTTTGTTGCCTCACTTCCATTCTGTAGCAGGAAGATAACTTTATTTGGCCACCTAGTACACATTCACACACTGGGGCAGACTAGGCAATGTTCCACTATAATTGTTTAAGTGAGTTTACTTCAAATGGGTCTGTTCATGGAGAAGAGAAAACCTAGGAGAGCATGATAGCACTCATCAAGCCATCTGCTAAGTTCAACACTATTTCTAAAAAGTTCCTCTAAGTCTAAGCCCAGCCCAGCCTTGGGAACACACACACACACACACACACACACACACACACACACACACTTCACTGCCTCATTCACTTCCTTCAATCTCTCTGACCAAGGAAGCCTGACTTTGGAATGTGCAGAACCAGAATCAAACTGAGTTCGATTCAAACCAGCCCAGTTTGACCGGTTCAAGCTTGAACTGGACTTGGTTTGGATCAAACTGGTTCCACCTGGTTTGTCCGGTTCTGCATGGTTGCAAAGGGAAATCCAGTAAGGATTCCTTTTTACAAGCAAAGAGGGAACCTCATGGGGTTGAAAAAGTGCGGGAGGTCACCTTACGTGCCGCGGTGGCAGCACAGCTCCTCAGTGGCAGTGCTGCGGGCCCATGCTGATGGGGGGAACCGCTGACAGGGTCTAGAGGAGCTGCTGCCGGCCTGCCAACTCCATATGGTTCCCCCTTTGCTTATAAAGTGGAATCCTTACCAGATTCCTCTTTGCAATCATGCAGAGCCGGGTCGAACCAGTTCCAAACCACCAGTCAGTTCTAATGAATCAGCTCGTGGACCAAGTGATATGGTTCAAATTCAGTTCGAATTTGAATCAAACTGCCTGGAGCAGTTCCATTCACACATCTAGCCTGAACTGCCCTCAGGAATTCAATCTAGAGGCCTTCCACCAAGGTCTTAAAGGTTTACCTGCAATCTAATAAACCATAATATGTTATCCTTCCTCTCTGGGGCCTTCTTGGGTTTTCTGTTTCTGCTAGGGCAAAACAGGTCGACCCTGACCAGTACTCTTCCCCTTTACAAGTACTCTTGTTTCCCCACCACAGTGCAGTTCTTTCTCCTTTCTTCCTACATCCTATTCGTAATCCTTTTAATCACCCACAGGCAGGCATGTTACTTTTTCAGAGGCCTGAGCAGAGCAGGACTCTTGATGCTAGGTGATTAGCTGCAGGTGCCATTTGCCCCCTTCTCCAGGTTCACATTTTGCTCTGGGTGGGAGTCCTAGTAAGTAACTTTACTGCACAGTCTTGGCAAGAAATGTTATCCTGCAGAATTCACATGATACAAAATTAGATTGTTCACACTGTATAGCAATATTTATTTTGGACAAGACTGAAATGATCTCAGCACTTCAGGCCTGCTCATCCACTCTCAGAAGATATTCTTCTGATGCAAACTCTCCTATCCAGTTCAAAATGCCCACTAACAGTGATGCCCTATACAGGCAGGCCCCCTGATCACCATGACTTGCTTCCTCGTCTCTTTGCTCTGACATGGGCCAAAAGAGTCTCTAAGACGCCATGGAAGATGGCAGCCTTGCATCATCACTCCTTAACATGGCAAACACATGTAACAAGCTTTCAAGATCTTTTCTTTTTTTGTAATTAAAAGCCCAAATTTGCCAAAGAACATCTGTCTCAGCCTCTGAGTATTTGGAAAATACTTGCCTTGGCCTCTCAGTAGAATGCCATCCAAACACAACCTCAGGACAGCCATTAATGACATAGGGAGCATCTCCTCCCTCTTAAATTGGTGGTGAAGGCATTTCCCTGAGTCCCATTCTTTATGACTGTGAGAATGTAGAGATACAGAGCGATACCTTCTCTGTAGTTGCCACTGTTACAACACTTGTGTGTGCCTATACCTTGAAGCTAAGATTACCAAAGAAGTTCAAGAAAACCGTTTCCACACTGTAGTCAACTCTAGTTCCCAGATCCTAGTCCAGGCAGTGCTGTGTCACATTAGTTAGAGTACTCCCAAGGGCAAGCAGAGGCGGAGACAAGGGCTTCTGTAACATAAAACAAACAATTACGTTTATTTGTGTAAAGCAGAAGCACAACACAAACACTGGTCAATGGGTGACATTTGAAATGGGAGTGAAGGCAGCTCCCAAGAAGCAGGAGTAAGAATGGCTTTTGCTGGATGGCTTTGATGGTGAGTGAAGAGGAGCATTTGGTGAAAGGCTGGATGGGTGGAGGGGAGATAAAGCCAAGGGGACAGGTCCAAGTGAGCAAAGCCAAGGGGACAGAGCTCAGTGGGAGAGATCTAAGGGTCCTGTCCATTAAGGTTCTGCCAAGGCAGAAAGCGAGAAGGAAGTAAGGTGCTGAGCTGGCACAAGATTCCAAGGAGCTAGGGCACTCCACATGCCAACAGCCTATCAGGGCTTTTAGATGTATAGTCCTTCCCAAAGCTTTCCCCATAGAACTCTATGGGGAAAGCACTGGGAAGGATCACGCTTCCCAGTCTTCTGTGCATGCCCTTCAAGAGATGGTGGGGCTTGATGGGGCTCAATTTCTCTTCAAGGTCCAACCCATACAGTAATGGCAATAGTGATGGCAAGGTGGTGGCGCAGCTGAGGGGAACATAAGCGGAAGTCACGAGAGAAGGGTGGAAAGAGAGGAGCTGGGAGAGAATGAAGAAAGCAGAGAGGAAGAGTACAAGAAGCAAGAATGATGGAGAGAGAGTGTAGAGAGGAGGATAGCAGCTAGGCCAAGCATGGCAGAACGAAGAAGGGAAGGAAGGAAGGAAGGAAGGAAGGAAGGAAGGAAGGAAGGAAGGAAGGAAGGAAGGAAGGAAGGAAGGAACGCTAAGACTAAGGGGGATGACAGGGCCTGACTTTTGGAGAGGTGCTCAGGGCCCTAAAGCTGGGACCAAACCGATCTGCTAGAGGGAGAACATAAGAACAGCCCAGCTGGATCAGGCTTAAGGCCCATCTAGTCCAGCATCCTGTTTCACACAGTGGCCCACCAGATGCTTTCAAGAAGCTTATAGGCTGAGGGTGAGGGCTTTCTCCCTCTCCTGCCCTTGCTCCCCTGCAACTGATATTTAGCGGCATCTTGTCTCTGAGACTGGAGGTGGCCTATAGCCATCAGACAAATAGCCACTGATAGTCCTTTCCTCGGTGAATTTGTTTAAAGCCACCCAAGCTGGTGGCCATCACCACATCCTATGGCAGAGAGTTCCATAAGTTAATTATGTGCTGTGTGAAGAAGTACTTCTTTTTGTCGATCCTAAATTTCCAACCTTCAGTTTCATGGGATGACCCCTGGTGCTAGTGATGTGAGAGAAGGAGAAATTTTTCTCTGAATCCATGCATTATTTTATATACCTCTATCATTTGTCCCCATAGCCACCTCTTTTCCAAACTAAGAAGCCACAGATGCTGTAGCCTTGCCTCATAAGGAAGGTGTTCCAGGCCCCTGATCATCTTGGTTGCCCTCTTCTGCACCTTTCCCAGTTCTACAATGTAGAACTTAAGATATGGTGAACACAATACTCCAAATGTGGCCACACCATAGATTTGTATAAGGGCATTATAACATTAGCATTTTAATTTTCAGTCCCCTTCCTAATATTTCCTAACATGGAATTTGCCTTTTTCCCAGCTGCCACACACCAAGTCAACAGCGGTGAAATGAGATATCCACCATGACCCCAAGATCTCTCTCCTGGTGAGTCACTCAGATCCCATCAGTGTATATGTGAAGTTGGAGCTTTTTGCCTCAATGTGCATCATGCTTGCTTACATTGAACCACATTTCCCATTTTGTCGCCCACTCCCCCAGTTTGGAGATATATTTTTGGAGCACCTCACAATCGGTTTTGGATTTCACTATCCTAAATAGTTTAGTGTCATCTGCAAATTTGGCCGGTTTGCTGCTTACCCCAACTTCTAGATCATTTACATACAAGTTAAAGAGCATCGGTCCCAGTACAGATCCTTGGGGGACCCCATTTGTTACTTCCCTCCATTGTGAAAACTGTCCATTTATTCCTATCCCTCTGTTTCCTGTCCAGGCAACAGGGAGCAAATGACAGGAAACTTCAGAGTCTGGGAGATGGGAAGCAGTGCCTCTGTACATTTTCAACAATAAATACAAATCTAATAGCAGCTGCATCATCTCTTATCCAATTCTTTTTCAAACTGGAGGGGGGAAGCCCTCCCTTTTGCTGTAGAACTATTCCCTTCCTCTCCCTGCCTCCCAGGCATCACAGCTGCCCTATGTATATACAGTATAACATGGGGGTGAAGAAGAGCTGAACCCTTGCTCTCTCTTGCCTTCTCTCACTGTGCCTCTTTCTCTCTCTTCAGGCTCTCTTTTCCAACCAGTCCTGTTTTTGATGTGTACTGCTTTGAGTATCATTTTTCTGTGCTGCAAGGTAATGTGTGGGAAAGGCAGGTAGAATTCATCACCACCACCACTACACACACCTTTTAATGTTAAGATTAGACCACAATGCTCTTTGGTGTATGTCAACAGGGCAATAAATGTTGCTCCTGCCACGTCTAGTTTGTCCCTAAGCCTGTTGCACTTTAGCTTCTCTCCAATCTAACTGTACATTAGAGACAAATGTGTATAACTAAAGCCCAATGCCCCCCCCCCTTTTTTTTTTACACATGAGGCAAAAAGCCACATGGGGAAGTAATCCGGAGCCGAGAAGCAGTTCAAAGGAAGTGCTTAACCCTTTCCCTACCTTTTCTCCACTCTAAAATTGCTCCCTGGTTTTTCTCCTGGATTCCAAATATGCATTTATCCTCAAAAGCATTGACATAGCAGGGGCCTAGTGCTATTTTTATTTGCCACAAGTCACAACTGGGAAACATTTTCCATCACTACATATGATGATCTGCAGACTCATCAACGAGGCCTGTTTAGTGCCGATACTGTATCCCTGAGACTAATGTGCTGTGGCAGAAATAGCAGCCACTGCCTTGCTTATTGATTTATTTATCGTTACATTTGTATACTGTCTTTCATAACAACCGTATCCCATGGCAGTTCACACAGCACATCAATTAAAAACAACCATAAACTTCACAAGTGTCTTCATGATCTACTCCTTTGCAATCAACTGAACGTACAATGCAGTCGGGACTCAAAGCGTTTTTTCTCAAGCCAAAAGGCTTTTGGGAGACTACTGTCACTATTCAAGAGCTGGTTCCATTCGGATTCCCTCTCAGATTAGCATGGCAATGCCTTAAATGGGGATCTTTGTATTTCTCATGATCCTGTACATTCTCCTGTGTCGCGAGTCATCTGTCAACACGGTTTTAAATCTTAAAATATAACCTGGATAGTCCTTTGAAACCTTAATTGCAATTGTCAAATGAGATATAGCAAGAACAACACTAACTGCCAAAAAAAATTTATTGCTTGGCAGTACTCTCATTTCCAGACAAGGCTGTAATACAGTGACAAACTCTTTTAGCATGTTCCAGTCTAAGCAAACCATCCTGGGATTCTCATTGGACTCTCTGCTGGGGTAGGCTCACTTGTGAGTGTTCCTTTCAGCCAACTGTTAACCATTATGTATGTGCTGTTTCAGTATGTCATGGAGGGCATTCTCCCCTTGTAACACCATTTAAGTCTGAGACCGTGTTGATGGGGAAGAGAGAAAATCCTAGCCAATGTAGACTTTACTTTCAAATCACAAAAACATGAAGCACAAACACTAAATTAATTTTTTGTTTTATGTATTTTGGTAAAATAAGTGAATGAATAGTTATGAAAATGGCCTGTGTCGCCTTTAGCTTGGTACCACCACATCCACCTTGGGTTCTAATTGTGTAAGTATTCGGCAGTCTTCCTTGAATGATGCTTGAAGTCACTTTCACTTACTGAACTGCATGACAATCAAGGCTGTCATCAAGTCCTTTATTAATGCCCCTGGAGCAATCTGGGACTTAACCACCCCTGCTGACTGAGCAAAGCAGCCCCCTTTTAAAGTGGTGGCTCTGTTTAGCAGGAGGAGAACAACTGGCCCTATCCATCCACAGCACAGCATCCCTCCCATGGCTGTTGCTGATGTCTGGTAACAGGAGCCCATAAAGAAAGCCCAAAAATAGGAACAGCCAAACTGATCTCCTTTGAGACAGAACTAACTAGACTCTAGCCTTCAAACTGATAAGGGCCCATCCTGCTCAGACTTTGTTGCTGCTACTTTTTATGCTAGTAAAATAGTGACTTCCCTGACTTCAACAGCTCTGGGGCTTCTGAAGATGGACTCAAGCCACTAACTATGGGAGTCCTGAAGGATTATGGGGCAGTATTTCAACACCTGGGAGGGGCAGAGCAGGGTAGAGTCTGGGCACCATATATAAAAAAGGAGGTGCTTGGAAACGCATACTTTCTCTGGACAGAATACAGAAGGGGTGACATTTTTCTTATTCAGATTTCTCCCCAGTTTTTGAAATTCTGAATTACATGGTCTTGTTTCAAGGCGGAACCAATGCATTAGGAAGGCTTTGTTCCATTTCTCTCTCTTTCTGGGTTTTGTACAGAGCAATGTTGTAATTATTTGGCCTGTCACTCACAAATGGGGAAGTCTGTTTTAGGGACGTTTCACAAATATTGCTTTAAAGAAAATGATCGGAAAAGAAAACGCATTTGGTGAAGAGGGAAAGATGTCAAGGGGCCAAACGATGGTGAAGCAAGAGGAGCTTATAAAATAAAGACTGCTCTGACACAGATATTTGTAACATGGAAAGATACATAGTTGGGATAGAGAGGAATAGCTAAGAGCCTGGCTATGAAACAGGAAGGAAGCTCTTGGCTTGAATCTTGGTTTTGCCTTCAGTCCTCTTAGTGGCCATAGACAAGTCACTCCCTTCTTAGCCTCAACCTCTTAGCCATACTGTATTCCAGCCATTGGGAATATGGAGGTTCTGATAGTAATATTTACTTACTTTACAGTGTTGTTACAAAGATTACGTGATAATGTATGTGGAGCATTGTGAAAATACTGTGCAAATGCTACGTATGATGAATGGCGTGTTTCTGTTTTGCTCCAATTATAAGATGCCATTCAAACATTATGCTTATTGAAGAATACGTTTTGCTTGATGGGGTGAATCTGGTGCAAGAGAACGATTGCCATCGCTACATGCCAGGCAGCTATGGAGGCTTTTGATGATATACTGTGTGTTTTCTATCTTAAGCTGCCATGATATGCAACACAGCACATGAAAACAACAGAAAAATTACTTTTCAGAAGCAAAAACTCTGTTACAGAATGCAAAGGAACTCATTTCCACAAATGTATGTTTTTCTTTCGTTCCAGTTCTTTGCTGCATTCATGGAAATCTCCATAACATTTTTTATCCCTATAAATAATGCAATACCACGATCAAAGGAAATGGGTATTTTTTGTAGTTGAGCTTCATGCATTAAACTGTATGTCCTCCAGTAAATATATATAAGGGCAAGATTGCATACAATAAGATATTCTCATTCTCCAATCCTCATGTAATGAGAAAATGTGAAATATTCCTTAAATATAGGACAAAGAGCAACTACAAACTTTATATATTATTTCAACTAGATAAATGTCTGCTGTGGTTGGGGGGTGGTGGAATGGAGAGGTCCAGACCTTTCCTCAGCCACATTACCTGCTCTTACCTCACACACTCAAGCTCCTCTTCTCTATCCCTACTCCCCTGCTGGCAGCTTCAAGTCCATCAATAAGATCTCTGCTACTGGAAGAGCCATGGACAGAGCCAGGCAGGACTTTCCAAAATTCTTCCATGCTCCCCCAAAACTGAACATGGTCCCGGCCTCTGGAAAAGGGATAAGGAAAACTTCTTCTAGCTCAATCTCAAACCAAAAGTAACGGAAGCAGGCATTTTAAAACCTACAATAAAACTCACAGAGGCAGATAAACAATGCCACGTTGGCCCCCAAGGGCAGGCCAAACTGATAACAACAAATAATTTTCTTTCTACAGATCCCAGCTAAAACCTTTCTAGTGGAGCATTAGAGCAACCAGTACTGGAACACTCACAGAGGCCGTCGGTGGCAGGCAGGCTCTTGCTTACAGAAAGCCTTCAAACCTGACATGGCTTCTCCCTATTTAGATTGCATGTTCATACTGTATAATTTATGGAATCTGTGGCTTCGTGGTATTCACATAGGCATGCACTGACATATTCAGCTAAAACCATAACTACTCCCCCCCACTCCTCTCAGGGACAGAAAGGTATTAGATTCAAGGAAGTTACCATTTCTGGGGCCAAATAAGCTCCTTTTAGCAGGCAGGACCTCTCTTGAGATTTCTAGTCATCTTCCTGCCTTGGGTAGAGAAAGGCAAGGTTGGGGGTTATTTTTTCCCCTCAGCACTCCCTTAAAGGAGCTGAGAAATGCATACAGAACACCATTTTTTAAAAAGGAAAGAATGAGAGTAAATGGAAGATTAATGAGAGCACAAACGGGCTTTAAGTCTCACCTTACCTGGAAGCCAAAATGCTTCTCTTTCCTTCCGCCCCACTCCCAACAGCCTAATTCGTCATGGGAGAAACACAAGGTCTGTAATTTACTTCCCCCATATTGTACAGCACATTGGAGTTCCACCCACCCCCAACTTTGCTATAGCTTGGAGGGACCTTGGAGGGACCATAGAGATCTTTCTACACTTCCTGCTGAGTAGTGTGACATACTAGAGCTTCCTAATTCCCATCCATAAACATTTGATACATTTAGAAATGCAGCCCAAAAGCAGAATATTGGTATCAGTTACTTTTCGGCATCAGTTCCTCATGCATTCTCTTGTGCAGCTGAGGCATCAGTCCTTGACAGCCCTTTCATTTTCACTACAATGAAAAACTATATCCTCAAAATCTCAAACAGTCTGAGTGAGTGTTTTATTCCCTTTTCAGTGTCCAGCAACCCAGGAAAATGCTGCTGCTTGTCTTGACAATTATTTTAGACATTCAAGTTATTGAAGGATCAAATTAGCCTAGCAATTTCTTTGCTCCTGTCTTCAGCTGAGTACCCACAGTACTCCACGCTGAAGGCACTAACTGAGAGATTTACTTATTCTCCATCTGATTTTTATCCAAGAAAGCAGGTGGACACCAGCGTCCATCTCCATCTCAATTAGTTTGCGAGTGGCTCATCATGAAGTACTCATTCAAAATGAAGACCCTATTTTCTCTCCTCATCGACTTATGTCAAAACAAACAATGGGAAGAGAGCTGGTCTATGGGAAGAGAGCTGGTCTTGTGGTAGCAAGCATGACTCGTCCCCTTAAGCTAAGCAGGATCCATCCTGGTTGCATATGAAAGGGAGACTAGAAGTGTGAGCGCTGTAAGATATTCCCCTTAGAGGATGGAGCCACTCTGGGAAGAGCATCTAGGCTCCAAGTTCCTTCCCTGGTATCTCCAAGATAGGACTGAGAGAGATTCCTGCCTGGGCTGGGAAAGACCCCTGTCTGAAACCCCTGGAAACTGCTGCCAGTTGACACTGCTTAGAAGAGGAGAGCTGGTCTTGTGGTAGCAAGCATGACTTGTCTCCTTAGCTAACCAGGGCCTGCCCTGGTTGCATTTGAATGGGAGACTTGATATGTGAGCACCGTAAGATATTACCCTTAGGGGATGGGGCTGCTCTGGGAAGAGCATATAGGTTCCCTCCCTGGCATCTCCAAGATAGGGCTGAGAGAGATTCCTGCCTGCAACCTTGGAGAAGCCTCTGCCAGTCTGTGTAGACAATACTGAGCGAGGACCTATGGTCTGACTCAGTATATGGCAGCTTCCTATGTTCCTATGTAATCCTTTTAGCTTCCATTGCCTTCACCAAAGCCTATATGTTGTCATCAGAAAGTGCCACCTCTGCTTTCTCCACTTCAGCTAAGAGAAGCAACAATACAAGTTCCCGATTCTGCCATTAGGCCTCACTTTGACACCCACAGTCTCCCACAAGGTCCTTGCTACCTAGTCTAAAATGGCTGAATCCATGATTTCCCCAATGTGAATATTTTTTCATTATTTTCTGTTTAAGGAGAAAGGGATCCAGTACGTAGCCAGGGTCAAATCAAATTCTGCAACAATACAGCTGCCTGCTTAATTGGCTGAAGAGTTCTCCATCTCAGTCCATGATATCCAGCATCTGGTCCTTTTGTGTATTTTGCCTAGCAAAGTACATCTAGCACCTTAAGGATAGAAAGGCTATCCTGCTTATGTGAGAGTTACAGCACAGCAACTTTCTTGTAATGGGGTTGTTATGCTTGCTCCATCAGGTGAGCCTCCAAGTTTTTCCAGTTGCATCTATTACACTTTCATAAATCAATTTATATTACTGCAAACTAACTTGTTCCATTTCCACCTAATGTCCTGAATCTCCCAGCTAGGTCAGCAACATCTCAGACATAATTCCACATAATTCTCCTGACCAAAGAATCAGAGACAATATCGGTCCAAACTATTTTAGGTCTTTCTGGGTGGAGAGATCTCTATCTGGAAGTTGCTTCCAGGAATCTAGTTCTCAGGCAATTCAGAAATAATTTTGTTTCAGTCTCCTGGAACTGTAGGCCATTTGCATTTGAGATTCCTAGGTCCCTCCCAGGCATCTCCAAGATAGGGTTGAGGAGACTCCTTCCTGCAACCATGGAGAAGCCTCTGCCGGTCTGTGTAGACAATAGAGGTGGACATTGTTATTCATGGATTCCATATCCACAGATTCATGTATCCATGGTTGGAAAAAGAAACCTGACCTCGGCATACGCGGGGGGAGCATGCTGACCTCACATACCCGTGGGTCTCAGGTGGCTGTAAATTACCACAGAGGTCATTTCTGGCTGCAATTTTCTTGAGCCACAAAATGGCTCCTGTCTTTGTAAAAAAAGGGGGGACACTGATTTTCAGCAGATTTTGGGGGGACAGCATAACTCAGGGACCAACAGAGCATGGTAAGAAGCTCCCCCTGTGAAATTTGGTCAATTTTCAGCCATATTTGGCTGATTTTTGCCATTTTCAGCCAACCAGGAACCTAACCCCCATGATCCCATGGGCCCAACGACTTGATATTTGCAGTTTCCATGTCCACAGTTGCAGCCCGGAATGGAACCCCTGCAAATAACAAGGTTCTCCTGTACTGAGCTAGATGTGCCAATGGTCTGATTCGGTATAAGGCAGCTTCCTATATTCTTATGTTCCTATGCTTGTCTTCATGAGTATACCCATGATCGGGACATACAAGAGGAATGTTCTAACTTTTACAAATGTCACCTCTTCACAGGCTAAAAACTTTGCTAGGGTACCATCTGTTCCCCATTTCTGCTTAAGGCTCTTCAGCTGGACTGAGATAAAATTTGGGTCACTGCTTAAAGAACTCCAGTAAGAAGTTCTCCTTAACCAGGCTAAATGGCCAGTGTCTCTAGTGCACCAGCTGGAGCTGGTAGAGCAGAAATCCTCCTTAGGTGACATATGAGGCTGCTTTCTGCTGAGCCAGACCATTGGTACGTCTAGCCAACAGTCTATTGTCTATCCTGAAAGCAGCCCCTCAGGGTCTTAGAGAGTGAAAAATCTTTTCTGGTCCTATCTTTAGTGCCAGGGAGTGATCCTGGGGCCTTCTGTATGCAAAGCATATGCTCTGCTGCTGGAATAGTTCTGTAATCTAAAATGCCTTGGTTTATATACCATAAACACCTTCCTGGAATGGTTTAAAAGGAAAATTGCTGTCTGGTAGCAGCCATCTTGCTTTATTCATATAGCCCATTTTCCTCACAGTATTGGAAGGTTTACACCAGCCCAATATATTATCTACCTTTCTAAAGTATCAAAACAACTGTCAGACCTTTGTCCCTTGTCACAGAATCCTGCCACCACTAGAAAAATTATCTCTGAATAGAGACACTCAGGCCTGGGTTTCTCCCTCTCTTCCTCTCTCTCTCTCTCTCTCCTGACGGCAACCTTTGCTGAATTGTTCATTTTGGACCCATTTTCTATAGTCTGTAGACTCCACAGAAATCTCCTTGCTCCATTACCTATCCCTAATTTCTCTAATTTCTTTTTCTTTTCTCTTTCAAGCTCTATTTTTTGCTCTTAGCCTTTTATTCTCCCTTCTCTTTCCGGCTGAGCGTTTTTCTTTTTTCCAGGAGCATCTTTGCTTCAGTGGGCAATAACCTTCTCTCTTTCATAATCAGTGGGCCACATTCTCCTCAGCTTTGTGAGGGTGGAGTGAGTGCTCCACTCTTGCAGGGAGCCCGAACACTAGCCACGTCGCAGCACAGCTCCACAGCTCAGCGTGTGGGGAGAGGGATGGAGAAGTGATTTTCGCTTCTCTCCATTCCCTGAAAAAGCCCTGTTCACTACCAGAAATATGTTTCTGAGGGCTGTGTGACCCTCAGATACATCTTCCTGGCAGAAAATTGCTCCCCAGTCCCCCTCCCTGCATGCTAGGCTGCAGGGTAATGCCACAACACATCTGGTGTCCGGGTTGCCTGAGAGAGTGGAGCTCTTGCTCTGCCCTCCTAACAATGTGGTGAAAATGTGGGCCAATGTATTTTATTTTCCTCACCTTGAATAACTTTTGCTTCCTTTGCTTGTAGATCTCTTCAGGGCATTTCTCTTTCAACTATCTTTGTTTGTTCCCTTAATCTGTATGTCTTCCCTTTTTCTGGCATGAAAGCACCTTTCCAGATGGAGACCTGCACTATTCTGTTAGATTCCAAAATAGGTTTGCTGAAAACTAGTAGAACTTTTTAATTTAGGAGGGCAAGAGGAATTGTGAGGACTAAAGCACATATGAATAGGGCAAAGCTTGCAAGAATATTTACTCATTTATTTTAGAATTATTTGCTAAAAAGAAATATTTGGCATTATTTATTTATTATTATGTATTTATCATATTTTTATACCGCCTGATATGTATATCTCTATATAGTTCTCCGATATGTATACATTAAACATTGTCTTGCACTGTGATGTATTGAAATGCACTGTAGGGTCTTCTCTCCAATGTTCATGTTTGGCATACATTCTTAATTACCATATCATGTTTCATACACCAGCGTGGTGTAGTGGTTAGAGTGCTGGACTAGGACCGGGGAGACCCGGTTCAAATCCCCATTCGGCCATGAAACTTGCTGGGTGACTCTAGGCCAGTCACTTCTCTCTCAGCCTAACCTACTCCACAGGGTTGTTGTGAGGAGAAACTTAAGTATGTAGTACACTGCTCTGGGCTCCTTGGAGGAAGAGCAGGATATAAAATATATAAGAATATGTAAAGCTATAAGAATATAGCCTTGGAGCTCCTTGGAGGAAGAGCAGGATTTAAAATATATAAGAATATTTAAGGCTATAAGAATAACCTTTCCCTGTGGGAGTGTCTGACCATATTGTATGTGTATACCTAGGTTTGGGGACCAGGGATAGACTGGGACTTCTCTTGGTGTACCAATCACCCTGCTGCCCAATGGAGTCCCTAACTAAGCTGATGGACTTGGTCTCAGGTTTGGCGTTGGAGTCTCCCAGGCTTGTGGTGCTGTGGGACTTCAATGTCCACTAGGGGACCAATTTGTCCAGGGTGGCTCAGGAGTTCATAGCTGCCATGACAACTATGGGCCTATCCCAAAGGGTCTCAGGACCGATGCACATAGCAGGTCACATGCTTGATCTGGTCTTTCACTCTGATCAGGGTGGTGGTCCATGGGTGGGGACTCCTGAGATTTCCTTATTGTTGTTGAAAATTCTCTGTGGTGAGAGAATCCCTTTCTCAATATAGCAGAGTGCACAGAGGCACAACTCAGCGGTAGATTAGTTAGGCATGCGTGTGTGCTGAGAGTAAAGTAACTTGGAGCCAATTCATAGTTTCAAATCAATATAAAAGGCATTTATTAAGGAACTCCATTCTAGATAGGAAAGTGAGGATTTAGGATCTCTAATCTATCTATCTAGGTGGATGCAGATAGATTCTGCATCCTCTCTGCACATATGGTGCAGGGAGAGAAACTTTCCATGTTGCAAGGTAGGCGGGCAGGTAGCAAGAGAGAGAAGGAGGAAGGAAGTTTGAATCCCTGAGATTAGCAATCTACATTTCAAAGGGATAGAATCAGAGCAGTGGAGAAGGGATGACAAATATCTTGACCCTCTAGCCCTCCGACTTACTAGTCTGTCCTCCACTGTCTGAGGCAAGAGACAGCGCAAAGTCCTTTAACTTTCCTGTTAACTTTCCAACAATTGTCATGGGCGGACCACCATCTGGTTAAGGTTGGATTCACAGTCACACCCCACCTTTGCAGGGGTGAGGGATCCGTTAGAATGGTCCACCCGAGAAGGTAATTGGATCCAATAGGGTTCCAAGAAGCCTTGGAAGGATTTAGTGTTGGCTCTGCCGGTGATCCTGTTGATGCCCTGGTGGAGAACTGGAACAGCAAGCTCACCTGGGCAGTAGACATGATCGCACCTAAGTGTCCTCTCTGACCCGCTTCAAAATTGGCCCCTTGGTATACGGAAGAACTATGGGGGCTGAAGCAGCGAGGTAGATGACTGGAGCGCAAGTGGAGGAAGATTCAACTCGAATCTGACATATTACAACATAGAACACATTTGAAGATCTATGCTCCAGCAATACGGGCGGCAAAGAAGCAATTCTTTTCGGTCGGTATTGCCTCCACAAGTTCACGTCTGGCAGAGTTGTCCAGGGTTGTGAGAGGGCTAGTGAGTACCCCTCCTCCCTTGAATCTGAATTTGGAACCATCTATTACCTGCTGTGATGTGTTTAATGATTTCTTTGTGGATAAAATCTCTCGTATTCAGGCTGGCTTGGATTTAAACCTCACAATTTCTGCAGTGTCTGAATCAGAGGTGTCCAGTGACTCTTCTTATGTGGTTAGGCTGGATCAGTTTCAGTTTGTGACTTGTGAGGATGTGGACAAGCTGCTTGGAGAGATGCGGCTTACCACCTGTTCTCTTGACCCTTGCCCGACGTGGCTAATACTATCTGGCAGGGAGGTTGTTGTAGAAGGCCTGGTAGAGATCATAAATGCTTCTCTGAGGGAGGGCAGGATGCCTCCTTGTCTTAAGGAGGCAATTATTGGATCACTTCTGAAGAAGCCTGCCTTGGATTCCTCACAGTTGAGCAACTATAGTCCTGTCTTCAACCTTCCATGGCTGGGCAAGGTAGTTGAGAGGGTGGTGGCCTCCCAACTCCAGGAAGTCTTGGATGAAACTGATTATCTAGACCCGTTTCAGACTGGCTTTCAGCTGGGCTATGGGGTGGAGACTGCCTTGGTCAGCCTGATGGATTATCTCCAATTGGGAATTGACAGAAGAAGTGTGACTCGGTTGGTCCTTTTAGACCTCTTGGCGGCTTTCGATACTATCGACCATAGTATCCTTCTGGAGCATCTGAGGGGGTTGGGGGGCAGGAGGCACTGCTTTGTGGTGGCTCCACTCTTACCTCTTGGGCAGATTCCAGATGGTGTCTCTCGGGGATTGTTGTTCTTCAAAAACAAACTTCGGAATGGTGTCCCCCAGGGCTCCATATTGTCTCTGGTGTTGTTTAACATCTACATGAAACCGCTGGGAGAAATCATCAGGAGATTTGGTGCAGGGTGTTATCAGTATGCTGATGACACCCAAATATATTTCTCCATGTCAGCATCATCAGGAGAAGGCATAATCTCCCTAAATGCCTGCCTGGAGGCAGTGATGGGCTGAATGAGAGGTAACAAGCTGAGACTGAAGCCAGATAAGATGGAGGTATTTATTGTGCGAGGTCAGAACTAGGGAGATGATTTTGATCTGCCTTTTCTGGATGGCATCACACTTCCTGAGAAGGAATAGGTACACACTCTGAGGGTGCTTCTGGACACAAAACTCTCCCTGGGACAAAAAGTGTCCCAGGTTGAGGCAGAGACCAGAGGTGCATTTTATCAGCTTTGGCTGACACACCACCTGCTTCCATTTCTTGAGATAAATGACCTCAGAACAGGAGTACATCTTCTGGTCATCTCCAGACTTGACTACTGCAATGCACTCTATGTAGGGCTGCCTTTGTACATAGTCTAGAAACTGCAGTTAGTCCAGAAAGAAGCAGCCAGTTTGGTCTCTGGGTCATCTCAGAGAGATCATAACACTCCTATCTTAAAACATCTACACTGGCTGCCGGTAAGTTTCCGGGCAGAGTACAAGGTTTTGGCTATAACTTAGAAAGCCCTAAACAGTTTGAGCCCTGGGTATTTAAAAGAACATCTTCTTCACTATGAACCACACCGCCCATTGAGATCATCTGGAGAGGTTCGTCTGCAGTTGCCACTGGCTCATCTGGTGGCTACTCAGGGACGGGCCTTCGCCATTGCTGCCCCGAGGCTTTGGAACACACTTTTTGCTGAAATAAGAGTCTCTCCATCTCTTACAACTTTTAAAACGGCAGTCAAGACGCATTTGTTCACCCAGGCTTTTAATTAGATACTGTTTTAATTGTGTTTTAATAGTTTTAACTTTTTAATTTTAATTGTTGAAATGTTTTAATCTTTTATTGGCTGTTTTTATTGTTTTGTAAACCACCCAGAGAACTTGCGTTTGGGGCAGTAAAGAAATGTAATACATACATACATACATACATACATACATACATACAGCGTAAGTAAGTAAGTAAGTAAGTAAATCCCCATATTCAGATTTGCATATTACTGTTGCCTGTTTTCTTTGACATATTATTGTACCAAACATTTGTTCACTCATTTATTAAGGGTTTATTTGCTCTCAGCTTTAATTATGCTGCTATTATTTTACATCCTATTGCTGGTATATTGCATCTAGTGCTTCAATGAACTGCTGCCAATTCATTTCAGTTAAACCAGGGCATCCAGGTTTGGAAGCACCATTTCTGCAAAGTGGAATTCAAAGATTCTGGGGTTCCTCCCAAGGAGAGACTTTGGAGAATATTCCCAGATGGTTTCTCCACATCCATGTTGCTCCTTAAGTCTGTGTGCTCCACTCTGGTCTTGTGTTGGGCCACTGGTTAGTCCACTGAGACAATTAAAGGATCTGATTTTCAGCACTATGACATCAGCAAGCCCAGGACATGATTCTGGATTGGCTGGTATTCTTTAAGGAGAAATGAAACAGAGGAAATGATAATTGCTGAAGCAGAAGCAGTGGAATGGGAAGAGAAACGTGGATGTGAGCAATAGTGAACAGCCATGAAAAGGGTACAGTTGGGGGTGGGGGCTCTCAATATCACTGCTTGGTTGATCATTACTTTTCAGCCAAAAGCAAGCCATGAGAACAATATGCCTACTTGTAATTCAGGGCTGCTCAGTGCCTCTGGCACTATGTCCACACTGGTCATGTGTGAGGCTACACCAGGGATTCTCAACGTTGGGTCCCCAGATGTTTTTGGACTTCAACTCCCATAATCCCCAACCAAAAGCCACTGGGGCTAGGGATTATGGGAGTTGAAGTCCAATAACATCTGAGGACCCAACGTTGAGAATCCCTGGGCTACGCAACATACCCGTCACTTTTTTTCTGAGCTGAAGCTGCCTCACTTTGAGCTGCAATTCCAGCTAATGAAATTTCTCCCTTGATCAGACTTTAAAAATCTCATCAGGCTAATGTGATTTGTATATTTACAGGATATGTATTTCATTTTTGTTATCAGCCAAACATAAACTGAATCATAAACTGGCATGCTCTGTTTTAACCTGCCACATAAATTACCAGCACGTCAGTGAGCATCCTACTAATAATGCTAATAGGTTTGAAGCATATTATATTGAGTTCACATTGATGAAGAGCTGAACCGGGTCAAGAGTGCCATGCAGAAACCAGGGCTGAACAGCCTCGGAGACAAGTGACACTGCACACAACAGCTGCAGTGGTTGTGTACATTTATATACTAATTGAAACAAAGTGAAGGGAAGATACACACAATACACAATAGATATGCACTGCTCCCTAACACATGCCTGTTGCATGTTCCTGACTCCTTAAAGGCACACTGTCCCTTCATACTTTAGGTTTATAGGCAGCAAAACACCAGCATGCAGAGGACAATCTTGGCTGCTACATAAACTGTGAGCTGTGTGATGCAAAAAAAAAAAAAAAAGGTAAGGACAAGACAAAAAGACAAAAATTGATAGTTTGTATAAATACTAATCAATGGCTAGCTCCAGGATGTGACTGAGCAGCAATTTTATTGTATTTTTATATATTTATTTGTTTGAAAAATTTATAACCCCTCCCTCCTGCTCAGGGCAGCGCAGGGCGGCTTACAACACTGATAAAATAGATACGATATAGAACAATGAAAATTAATAAAATTAATAAAGTTAAAAGACTAAGCTAAAAAAACCCAATTAAAACAACATACGTTTAAAAATTTGAAATTAAAAGTCATTGATAAAAAGCTAAACACTAAAAAATGTATCAGATATAAGCAGCAGATAAAATGTTTTTTTAACCTCTCAAAAAGATCTGTCTTGAAGAAACAACCGGTTTCTTAAGAACGCTGAAAGAGGGAGCATGGTGAAGCTCTTCTGGGAGGACGTTCCAAAGTCAAGGGGCCCCAATCAAAAAGTCCCTGACTCTAGTCCCCACCACTCGGATCTCATTGCTTCCTCCTTTATTTCTTCTTCTTTTAATCATGTCCAGTCAGTAACCCACCTTTAGATATCCTCACTGACATCCTGACTGACAAAGTGTTTGTGGAAGCACATTGTGCTAGCACAAAGCTAGCCGTTGCACTAGCTGCTTGAGTGAAGGCTGGAGCTTGTATTCCATACGAGTGTTGCACTACCTCAAGCACGTTTGCTCTCATGCAACAGTTGCAAAACCTGTGGCAAGCCTCAGTGACTTGTTTCTGGATTGTATGGACCTGCGTTCAAAGCCAGCAGGGCTCTTCACTTGTTCTCATCAAATTTAACACTGTGGCTGCATTCGCATGTAATGGGGGACCGGAGATGGAGGGATGCGCACTTTCCTTACCGTTACGTCCATATCCAGCCAACTCTGGTCCCATCCATAGTGCAACCCGAGGTTGCACTAACAAGACTCCAATTTGAACCCTAGGTTTGTAGTGAGGTTTGCTGTTTCAGACTCCAGGGAGCCTCCTTTTTGTCCGAATGCAGCACTCATTTGGCTGGACTAGAGTTGAGGGAGGAAGTTCCTCCCTCTCTTCCTCCCTAATTGGTTCTACAGTCTGTCCTTCAAGCAAGAAGGAAGCCTGCACAGCCAGCTCCTCCACCTCTCTGCAGTCTTGCTGACTGCAGAGAGGAAGCTATCCAGAATGTCTAAGTGTGGACAGGAGAAAAGGATGGGGCACAGAACCACAGGTCCATTGAACCTGTGCTTCCATGTTACATGCAAATCCAGCCAATATGACTGATATCCTAACTAAGAAAGCTCTTGCATAGCAAGCAAAGTTGCTAGGACAAGAAGATTGCCAAGTTGTACTAAAAATGGGTATTTGTGGAATTGCACTAGTGCACTCTTGCACTATTTCACTCTTGCACTATTTCACACGTGCAGGATTTCTCCAAGAAGGCTGAAAGGAGAACATGAAGGCAACAGGCCACCCCTGCTGTTTGACCCTCAAGCTTCCATTTAGCTCTTGAGACCACTAGCCTTTGGTAACCCTAGACTTCATAAATTTGCCTAATCCCTCCTTCTAGACATCTAAGCCTGCAGCTGTCGGTACATCTTGTGCAAATTAATGTCACAATTTAATTACAAAAAGCTCTCTCTCTCTCCCCAAAGCTGAATATTCTTTGAATGATCCAGAATCCTAGTATTGAGAGAAGGAGAATCTCTATTCACTTCTTCCATACCATTCATAATTTTACAAACCTTTACAAACTTAAGTTTTCAAAACTTACACTAAATTAAACTAATAAAAAGCACATTGCCCGCATAGCAACCCTAATTAGAGTTGACTTCTAGGGACCAGAATTTTCCAGCCTGCCCTAGCAAATACTGACATTTAGCAGTAAATGTGACAGGGTGGGGGAGAGGAGATGAAATGTGATCATTTACTGAAAGCAGTCAGATGCCTTTAAGATTTACTGATACATGCCCTCCTAAATATCTTAAGAACTGTGATATGTTAACATATCACTTGAAACTCTCTGGGAATTCTGTTCGTCTCCTGTTTAACAGAGACTTGTGTGCTCCTGTAGTTCATAAAAAGTATTAAAATGGAAGTGGGGATTTGCTAAACAACATCTGAAAGGGTAGGCCAATAGCTCTGTGTGTGTGCTGTAATGTACAAGAGTAAAAAGAATCAATACACTTTAACGTTATTAAGGCAGGCCATGCACCTAGAATCAAGGAGAATCATGGAAATGTGAAAATAATTGAGCTAAAATCCTTGCAATCAATATTTTGCATGAACTATATAATAAACTTTGACGTTACATAAAGCTGGAAATTCCTGTTCTTCATTTCTTAACTACAGCACATATGATTACTAATGCTGCCTTATACTGGGTGGGCCACACGATTTGGTCACCTCTACTTTGCCAGACAGAAAGAAGGTCTCTCCCACTCCTGTTATCTCAGATCCTTTAACTCAGAGGTGCCCAACTCAGAGAAATTGGAGGGCCAGAATCGACCACTTGGGGTTGGGGGCAAGGTTACTTTCAGCACATTAATTATTACATTAAACTGAAGTATTAAGAATATTCATGAAAGTGCAAGGGCTGAGTGTTGGAGTCAGGAGTAAAAGCAAGAGGAGAGAGGGACAGTGTCAGTCGGCTCCAGCTCAAGAGTGGGGGATGTTCGGTTTCAAGTGACCCAACTGCATTGAGCCGCGGCTGCTTATCAGCAAGAAAGACCAAGAGCTCTTCAAAGCCCCTGCTATCGCAGCAGGATACTTTTATCTGGAGCTGGGGCCTGTGGTGTTTTTGGTCAATACATTCCTCGATCCAGGCCAGCTTTTGAATGGTGTTTTAGTTACTTATATTCCAGTCCTGGAGTAGAGGCGGGGCTACCAAAAACAGCCAGCAGAAAGAGCACTGAAAAGCAGTCTGTGTTTGCCTCTCTGTACATTAATATCTATTCCATTAAACTATTGATATTCCTGATTCCACTCCATTGTCTTGTCCTTGCATAGCACAACTCTTTCCCTTGGATTCTACAGGGCCAGCAAAAAGGTCCCTGGGCCTTATGTTGAGCAGAGCTGCTTTAATTGGATATGGCAGGGAAAGAACTTAGGCTCTTTGTGGAATGGAGCTATAGTCAATGGCTGAGTCCATGTTTTGCATGCAGATGGATCAAGCCCTGGTATCTCCAGGAAGGGCTGGGAAAGACCCCTGTATGAAACCCTTGGAAAGCTGCTGCCAGTTGACACTGCTTAGAAGAGGAGAGCTGGTCTTGTGGTAGCAAGCATAATTTGTCCCCTTAGCTAAGCAGGGTCCACCCTGGTTGCATTTGAATGGGACACTTGATATGTGAGCACTGTAAGATATTCCCCTTAGGGGATGGGGCTGCTCTGGGAAGAGCATCTAGGTTCCATGTTCCCTCCCTGGCTTCTCCAAGACAGGGCTGAGAGAGATTCCTGCCTGCAACCTTGGAGAAGCCGCTGCCAGTCTGTGTAGACAATACTGAGCTAGATGGACCTATGGTCTGACTCAGTATATGGCAGCTTCCTATGTTCCTAAGCTAGATGAACAAATGTTCTTGGTCAGTATAAGGTAGCTGCATATGTACTGCAGGCAAAGCATCACCTCAGAGATATTGCCCCTCCCCTTAACACTACTACACTACTACAACAAATATGTATATTCCACTTTTCAACAAACATTTCCAAAGCAATTTACATAGAGAAATAAAACATAAATAAAATGGCTCCTTGTCTCCAAAGGGCTCACAATCTAATAAGAAACATATGACAGCCACCAGCAGCAGCCACTGGAGGAATACTGTGCTAGGGGTGGATAGGGCCAGTTGCTCTCCCCCTGTTAAATAAAGAACATCAGCACTTTTAAAAGGTGCCTCTTCGCCCAGTTAGCGGGGAAACACAGCATTAGGGCTACTGTGCTGGTCACTGGGGTGGGAATTATTGATTGCATGTCTGTATGTTATTGACGTTTAGTTCTGAGTAGCACAAGATTACATATAGCAGATTTGCAGCAGTGAGTTGGAGTGGGCAGGCTAAGAGACGGCACACAAAGTCAGCGTTTAATCTTGGCTCCACATGACATCTGAACTGGCTGTAGAGAGCTCGCAGCAGGGCTTAGACTTTAGGACCAAAATAGTTGCTTTGTGTGAATTCATGAAGATGTTGTTCCATTCATTTTATCCCATGTCCTTGCTTAGTGACTTGAAAAGAAGAAGAATGCTAGTGTGTACCTGAAACCCAATAAACTTTGGGCACAATTAGCTGGAACATTTGCTCTTAGGCTGATGTCACAGCACTCGCACAGCAGGTGGGATCCATCAGTCTCCTGCACAAAAGCACTCCTTTAATTCAGATGTGAAGTGAGATGTGCAGTTGTGCTGAAAAGACTGATAGCTTTTGTAAAGAACCTAAGGTTAGCCACAGTCTTTGTAGTGCAACATCCTGATAAAATATACAGGAAGAAAGATGCCCCCTGCCACACATACTCTGCTGTAAAAAGTAATTCTGCACCCGATCGAGCTAACTAGCGACATTGATTCAATGATTTGTGGTGTGGTTCTCAGTGTGCAGATTTTACACCTCCATCCCTCTATATTACCACTGGCGACCTAATCGGGAAAGGAAAGCACCTCTAAGGGCCTCAGGTCCAGCAGTCCTTTTAATTCAGCAATATTGAAAGACCTCTCAGTACTAGGGGATGACATTATGCAAGAAGAAGCTAATTTGAAGTGGCTTTCCCCTACGTGCTCCTAGAGCAGGCCTGCACAACATGCGGCCCGGGGGCCGGATGCGGCCCGCGAGGCCTTTTTCCTGGCCCCCAGGCTATTTCCTCTTCCTCCCCCTGCTGCTTACAAAACACCTCCTCAAAAAAAATTCCAGCCGCTGCACGGCCGAGGAGATGGCTGCGGGGGTGCGGGTGTTCTTCCTTACCCTCCCCCACGGCAGCAGTGGCGCACAGCGGCAGAAACCAGAGCAACACTCGGGCCTGCCATTTGGTCCGGTGTTGCTTCCCAACTGCGAGGCACGCCTGCGCAGTTAAGTCTCTTAAGTCTCTCTCTCTCTCCCCCCCCACCAAGACTGCGCCATATTCTCTCTCTCTCTCTCTCTCTCTCTCTCTCTCTCTCCCTCCCACCAAGACTACTCCATTCTCTCTCTCCCACCAAGACTACTCCATTCTCTCTCTCTATCTCTCTCTCCCACCAAGACTACTCCATTCTCTCTCTCTCTCCCTCCCACCAAGACTGCTCCATTCTCTCTCTCTCTCTCACCCACCATGACTGCTCCATTCTCTCTCTCTCCCCCACCATGACTGCTCCATTCTCTCTCTCCCCCACCAAGACTACTCCATTCTCTTTCTCTCTCTCACCCACCATGACTGCTCCATTCTCTCTCTCTCTCTCTCTCTCACCCACCATGACTGCTCCATTCTCTCTCTCTCCCACCGACTGCTCCATTCTCTCTCTCTCTCTCTCTCTCTCTCCCCCCCCACCAAGACTGCTCCATTCTCTCTCTCTCTCTCTCTCTCTCTCCCGCCAAGACTGCTCCATTCTCTCTCTCTCTCTCTCTCTCTCTCTCTCTCTCTCTCTCTCTCTTTCTCTCTTTCTCCAAGACTGCTCCATTCTCTCTCTCTCTCAGGCCAAGCCTCCTGCTGCATCCTTTCCATCTTTCTTTCCCCTTCTCCATTCTTTTCCAAAATTATGAGAAGAGGTTCTCTCCCCCCCCTTAAAAGTGTTCCATGTTTTGTGTGATGATTTGGCAGAGGTGGAAAGGAAGAACAATGCATTTTATTATGTATTTTGTACAGATTGTATAATATTTATATTATTAGAATGAATTTTAATTCAACTTATTTCATGTTAATTTAAATCAATCTTGGCCTGCCAGAACATCAAAAGTTAAATATTGAGTCAATTCATTTTAAATTCATTTTTAATTCATTTCACTTTAATTCAGTTGATTGGTTGATTGATTGATATTAAGTGTTGCTTTAATAATCAGCACCCTAGGAATTGACCTCGGCCCCCATGAACCAAGTCACGGTTGGTTTCGGCCCACCAGGTCATTTGAGTTGTGCAGGCCTGTCCTAGAGGAACAGGAAAGCTGGGGCACTGCCTCCCAGGACAGAGATAAAGCAGACTAGGGGTGTGTATTTTGGAATTTTCTCATTTCGATTTGTATCCGAATTGAGACATCCCCGTTTTGTTTTGTACCTGAATTTTCTGAATCCAAGTCACCCCTTTTTCATTTTGTAGCTGAATTTTCAGAATCTGAATTGATTTGGATTTTTAAAAGGTTCTCAGGGCAAAAAGAGTGGGTGTTGGTGGAAGTGTCCAATGGGTGGAAGCTATCACCCAAATTTCAAAGGAATTGGGCAACAGGCTGATTTTGTGTGATTTTTTAAAGTTTATCATTAAATATCTTTAAGAATTTTCCCATAGGGAATAATGGGGATTCCAGCAAATATATCAGTTCACATTGAGGGGAAAGGGGTGGCCCATAGCAGAGTGTGGTGGGTGGTAGTGCCCAATGGGGGCAAGAAAGCTACCAGAATTATTTCAAAGGAATTGAGCAAAGGGCTGATTTTGTGTGATTTGTTGAAGTTTAGGTGTCTTGAAGATTTCTCCCATAGGGAATAATGGAGGTTTCAGCAGCCTCATATTTCCACTTGGGGGGCACTGAGGTTTCCCAGAGCGAGTGGCTGTGTAGTGCACATAGGGTACCAACCACCCCCATACCCACAAGCCTGTGGGGTATTGGGTTTTGTTGTTTCTGAGGTGTTCAGTGTAGATTCTCTGGTAGCATATGAGATTTTCAGTGAAAAACAAGAATCCACTCTCATATGCTACCAGAGAATCTACACTCAGAACACCACAGAAACAACAGAACCCAGCACCCCATAGATTAGCAACCCATGTGGGTGGTTGGCACCCTATGTGCACTACACCACCACTCGCTCTGGGCCAAGTGGAGTTATGGGGTTGCTGAAACCTCCATTATTCCCTATCAGGAAAAATCTTAAAGACGTGTAAATTTTAACAAATCACAAATAATCAGCCCTTTGCCCAATTCTTTTGGAATCTGGGTGGTGGCAGACTGGCAAGCACCCATTGGGGCACTACCACCCAACCCACTCTTCTGCCCCTGAATCCATTCCCAGGCTGACATGCAGTAGCCATAGCAGGCTGGGCTCAGGCTGGCAACAAGGCAGGTATAGTCAATGGCATGGCATCATGGCAACTTGAGGCATGCAGTGCTGCAAACTAGTTCTCTCTCTCTCTCTCTCTCTCTCTCTCTCTCTCTCTCTCTCTCTCTCTCTCTCTTCAATGAGGCAGAAAGGCAGAATGGCGACTACTAACTTATTGAATGAATTGAAAACCCCTCCTTGAACTCCCCCACCCTTGCCCCTTCTTCAACCCTTCCCCTGGCCAATGTGGGGTCAGTAAAGAGTGGCAAGAAGCAAAAGAGCCAATGGGGAACAAGGTGGGAATTGTCAGCAGGTCAGCCCATGCTTTAGGTCACCGATCGGAAGGCTGGAAGGGCGGGAAATTCAAAGATATGTCAAACACAAAATGGAGACTGACTCAGAGATCATCACAAAATGGAGGTCTGAAACAACAAAACGTTTTGTAGCTGAAACAGGGACATTTTGTTTTGTATACAAAACTTTTGGATCTGGAAAATGGGTGTTTTATTTTGTCTACAAAACACCCAAAACGGGCTGTTTTGGGTACAAAATGTTTTGTATCCAAAATGTTTCGCACATCCCTAAAGCAGACCCTTTGCTCCAAATGTAATGCGCTTCCCCAAACACAGCTTGTTACCACCACCTCCCTCACATCTTTCCAATAGTCCCTTTCCTACCTATGCTGGCATAGAAGATCAGCAAGACAGGGAAACTTGCTCACAGACATGTTGAACATTCTTATGAAGGCTGAAATAATCATTATCTGTTCTTGGGGGGGTGGAATACCCATCAAGATTTAGTGCATCCAGGTTGCTTTAAAAATGCAAAGATGAGTCCTATCTAGACTTGTCAGGTGTTCAAGTTTGGCTTGAAAAGTCTGGAAACTGATTGGCTCCATTACCTTGCGCCTAATTACTCTTCTCCATAGAGCAGATGACCAGCATAATTAGTTAGGAAGACTGCTGCCTGGTTGAGCTCATAGGAATTGTTCTTAGCAAGTAAGACAATCCTATCTATTCTCTTTAGAATCAGCATTACCTGCCAGATATCGGCGATACGGAGAGAGCTTGCCAATATCTCTCACACCTGCAAAGACAGAGTGGGGGGGGGGGAGGCTGCAGGAGGGCTTTCTCCCCCCACCCCATAGCCAACAACCAGGCTGATGATGTCTGCTCACCCTCATCTCCCAGGTGGGAGGATGAGCGGCAGGAGAAGCTGGTTCCCCAGCTATCGCTCCTCTCTTGCCAAGGAATGCTTGCAGGCTGGATGAGAGGGAAGGTCATTCCCCTCCCCCCACTCTGACCATCACCCAGTGTGTTCACAGAGCCCAGCACTAGGCATTCCAAATATCAGTCAAAATTAATAATAGCTGGCACAACGGCTCGACTAGAGAAAGTATTCTCGGGATGATTTGACTGCAGTCAAGAATTTGCAATAAAGAACAGCTGGAACGTGAAAGCAAAATGTAATCTTGCTGATATAAACTGTGTCACAACCTCTATTATAATTATGCACTGAAGCAGACTGCCGATGAAGGTTCTGCGAACATCTCGATTCTGACCTTTCTGTGTTATTTTGGGCCGCAAAGAAAAAAACATTCATTGACTCACAGTTTTGGGCTGCATAAAGACAACAGAGGCAATAAGATATTGATTATGTTTTGGCAGGACCAGATTAATAGTTGCAGCAGGGCTGTGCTTGGGAGCTTCCACAGTACCAAAGCCACATTGTCTCTTGCAGGGGCGTAGCAAGGTTGGAGTGGGCCCAGAGACAAGATTTTAAAATGCCCCCCCCCCACCACCACTGAAGCTCAGTTCATGAAGTAAAGAAATCTTAAATGAGGCTCATACTGTTCTTGTAGCTCCAGGTCTTAACACTCACATCAGTTTGGGAGAATGAATACAAGTGAAGGAAGCCCGGGAGGGTGCACGGCTGGGGGAGTCAGCCATGTGACTTACCTCTGTGGGGGCCCCCCAAGGCAGTGGGCCCCCAGACAACTGTCTCCCCTTGCCCTATTGTAGTTACGCCCCTGGTCTCTTGCCAGCATGTAGATCAAGACACAGACAGCAGACTCCCTTTCTAGAATCTTCGAAGGCAATGCAGTGGACGAAAACATGGCCAAATAGAGTTCTGCCACAAGGCTAAGCTATGGCTGTGTTAAGCCATGGCTATGGCTATGGCTCAAATGACATTTTCCTCAAAGTGCCACATTGCTTTCCTCCATGTTTGTTTGCTTGCTTCTTTGTTTTTAACCAATTTCAGTCGAGGCAGGTGGTCAGTCTGACTCTTGGGCCACATTTAAACATTACATAAAACTTGAGGTTTCCGAATCCACAGCTAATTTTTAAAAAAATCAGATTGCATCACAGATGTTCAACTGCTGCCCGGCTACCTGTTTTCAGGGCAGCGGAGCCTCTCCCTCTTCCTGGTCCACTGAGTCAGCATCCCAGCAAGCTCCGTCGCACTCGCATCGCCAGACTGTGGGAAAGGCATCGGAACATCTGCAGGGCGGCAGTCATTGGCCACAATCTTAAAGGGGGTGTGCTGAGCACCGTCGTGCCTTTTCAGAATGGTACGCCCACCCCCAGCAGGGAAAGGGTATTTAAATCCCTTTAAATGCCACCGAAGCCCTTCATTTGACAGCAATTGCATCACAATTGACAGCCAGTGTGGTGTAGTGGTTAGAGTGCTGGAGTTCAAATCCCCATTCATTCATCCCCATTCATCTGAGTTCAAATCCCCATTCAGCCATGATACTTGCTGGATGACTCTGGGCCAGTCACTTCTCTGCCTAACCTACTTCACAGGGTTGTTGTGAAGAGAAACCTAAGTATGTAGTACACCGCTCTGGGATCCTTGGAGGAAGAGCAGGATATAAAATGTAACACACACACCCCAACCTTCGTTAGAGCCCCACAACAAAACAGTCTCACACAAGCACAGTTTCTGACAGTGGGGGAAGCTGACGATCACTCATTTTCTATTACTCCAGGAAAAGAACATAATGACTTCCTAGGAGATACTATGTATATGAGAGAGGGCAAGGGACCCTGGGATCTAGCCCACTGTGACCAAGAATGTTCTTGCAATGAGTCACTCTGGCAAAGCAGTCTATGGAGACCAAACCACACTCCCGCCCCTGTGTCAGCTTGCCACGTGGGGATTAGCCCTCTCATGAGAGGGCCAGTCTGCTGGAGAAGACCTTAGGCTCGAAAACCTTTGGTCTTCTGTTGGACTGCATTCTCATGAGTTGAGGCATCCAAAAAAGGGGCCTCGCAGAGGGCATTTGCACATGCACGGTGGTGGCCAAAATGGCTGCCGCTCGCCTTTACAGAGGCCCAAAAGGTCCAAAAATATTTACCCGGCCACAACAGTGATGAGGTAGGCCAGTGGGGGAGGGGGAACCCTCACGGACCACCCCCCCCCCCCCCACACAGCCTACAGAAAGCCCCCTGAAGGGGCTACAGGAATTTAACATTATTTTTTTAAAAAAATAAAAAAAATTCACGGACCCCCACCGGACCAGACCAGGGGGGGGCTGGACTGAACTGGCTCAGTTCTGTTTGAGGTTGGTCTGGCCTCAAACCGAACTGGGCCAGACGGTTCCGTGCACACCCCTAGCATGGCCCCATTTGACTTTCCCATTTGACAGCTTACAAGCTTGGGATGAGCGTGGTGGCATCCCTGTTGCCGGGCAACTGATTTCTTAGATTGGAGACAGGGGTGGAGCAAGTGCTCGTAGAGGCAACCAGTGAGAAGTGCCACAGGCATGGAGCAGGTACAGTCCTGGGTGGGTCTGGGCCACCCTCTCTATGATCACAGCTCCAGAATCTGCATGAAACTGCAGTTATGGCAGTGTTCATGTTTCGGACATAACGTTGCCACCCTAAAATCTCAGGTTGGGGTGGCAGAACCTACTACATACCGAAGGTCCAAACTGGAGTTTGGAGAGGAAACCTGCAGGTAGCTTTTGCCGCAAAACCATGGTTTCATGCATTCGGATGTACACAAATTCCAACCTCTGCCACATTTAACTATGGTTTCACGCTACGTGCGAATGTGGCCTTAGTGGAGAAAGGGTAGCTGGGCAGGAGATGCTTAATTCCCTCATCCTGAGTAATTTTTCAAAACATCTACCCAAGGCTGCTTTTTCCCCAAGGGAAAAATAGAAGGTTCCCATATTTCTCTTTCATGTAAAATATAAGAGAAGACGATTTTGAACTGGAAGATGGTGGAAAGGGAAGGATTAAGCATATCTTCCTTGTTTGTCCTTCCTCAACTGAGTACTCTACTTGAGCAGAGTCTACTCAGACTCCCAGCCTGTCTAGGCTATTTTGGCTTTGATTGACTGGAACAGAAACAAAATTTACCAACTTGAGCTGATCTGAAGTGCCTCTCCCATATTGTCCAGCAAATTCTCAGGTGGGCAAAAGGTGGGGCAGTTTCTGCTTTCTTTTAGTGGGGAGCTGAGAAATTCTGATGAACTAAAAACTCAAATTTACTAAAATTGTGTGTCAAGCCTGATTTATGTAGACTGGAACAATTTTCTTTAGCAATACAATTTAAATTCTCCAAAGGTGTTATAACCTCAGATATTAAATTAGAGGTTGTTATGGGTCACACATTTATTTCTATTGGCCCACGTGATGCACAGCATAACGGAGGCAAAATATTGCATTGCAGGGCTGTTGTGGACTTCCAAAGTAACCTCAGAGCTGTTAAGCACCGGCAGTAGCACAAGTAGCCCTACCACAGATTTCCTCCTATGGGGCAGTAGGGAAACCTGCAACACGGCTACTTACACAACTGCTGGTTCTTATCAGCCCCGCCAGTGCCTTTGAAGTCCACAATATTCCCCAGCAGAGGTGCTCTTACCCCTGGACTTCGGGGCCAAAGTCCAGGGCCTCCACAGCCCCTGGGGGCCCCCAAATCCTCTTTAGTCTGTCCCAGGTGGTGTGGTCGCCCGGCGGAGCATGACGATGCTTAGTTTGAAGGGGAAGGGGGCCTCCAAAGGCCTTTCGGTCCAGGCTCCAAAATTACCTGGCTGCATCTCTGTTCCCCAGTGCAGTGTTAAGCCTCCATAACGCTGTACATCATGTAGTCCATTATTTATTACATACTTTTCTACAAAAATAATTTTAAAAGCACTTTACATAGCATAGAAAGAAGAAGAGGTTGGTTCCCTGTAGGGATGTGCACGGTCCAGACTGTTCCAGACCGGCACTGAGGGGGGGGTGTCCCTTCAAGGGGGGGTAGAACTTACCCATTCCGCCGCTTTTCCCCCTCCAGCACTGAATTTTTTTCTGGACCCTGTGGGTCCCGAACCGGTCTGGAGGCCATGTTGGAGGCCTCTGGACTGGTTCCGGACCGGACTGGACTGGACTGGTCCAGCAGCCCGGCACCGAGGTGGGATGTCCCTTTAAGGGCGGGGGGGTAGAACTTACCCCTCCCACCGCTTTCCCCCCTCCGGTGCTGTCTTTTAATTTGAAGTTTTGGGGGTGGCAGCGTTCTTCGCTGCCGCCCCTGCCCCTGTCGTCGCCTGCAAGTCCTTCTAAGAGTTGTACGCATGCGCGAGTGCCCTGGTGCATTTCCCTCTAATACTGAGTTACACCATAGTGCATTAAAAAAAATCTTAAAGACTCATTACTCCAGACAGAAGCCTGAATAAATAAGCATCACACGTGAGATAGAACATTTGTCCCATACCAAATAATCCAAAATAAAAGATCTTTGTCAATGGGTGATTCTGTGTTTGCTGCTTTGCCATATCTATGTACCACCATTCAATAAAATGCTTTTGAAGCAGTTTTCGTATTAAAATTGGCTAACAAGTATCTTTTGCTCTATTCCTTGAACTGGATAGCATAGCATAGCATAGATGAGCCAGCATAGTATAGTGGCTAGTGTTGGACTATGACCAGGAAGACCCGAGTTCAAATCCCCATTCAACCATGAAACTCACTGGGTGACTCTGGGCCAGTCATGTATCTCTTCAGCCTGACCTACCTCACAGGGTTGTTGTGAGGATCAAAATAACCATGTACTGAAATAACCATGTACTGTTCCTCCAAGCTCCTCAGAGGAAGAGTGGGAAATAAATAAATAAATAAATAAATAAATAAACCTGAGTCTTGTATGTCTTCCTAGGCAGATGATGCCAGTGTTTCTTGCATCTCAGCAGCAGGTTATGGAGCCATTGGGGGAATGGGGATGGATAGAGTATCCCGCCTGGCCCTTTTGCTGTTATTGTTTATCAGGCCCACAAAGGCCACAGAAAAAACAACACAGCTTCCTCAGAATTGTGTTATCAAGCATGAGGTCTGGACAACAAAAGAAATCCATGCCCAATGGGGAGTGGGGCTTTTCACATGGACAGTGCAGCTCCAAGCTCCTGGGTTGCAGGAGGAGGCCCTGGAGAAGCAGTGATCTATACAGTACTCTCCACCGCTCTCATAATTCAATTCACAATCAATGCTGGCCATATTTCCACATATATTGCCTTCTAGAGGCTAACAAGAGTGCATTTTATTTTTGTTTTCCCAAAACCTGCAATCTCACATTATTAACTAGACAGTTATCTTTCTTAATTATGAGACAACTTCTATTGCTTTTTGTTTTTTACTCCTACAGAGACTGCTGAAATTCTGTCATTTTAAAAGATATTAATCATGCTTCAAAAGTTATTTATTTATGGGTAAATAAATTGTATGTCAGACATCAGCACTTATGATTATTTCATGCTATCACTAGGAAAATATTTGCCTTTCCCTGGAGAAAAATGCCTGCTTGGATGTAGATTGGTTTTAGTTTGTTTTTTTTAAAGGTCCATGTTTGCTGGGACAAACTAGATCAAGTGATCAATGGCCGGCGGGGGTGGGAGGAAGAAGGTTGAATCATAAGAACTCCACATGGATGTGGGGAAGTCTCCACAGCATCCTCCTGTGTGCTCCCCAAAAGCCTCTCCTGATTATCAAGGGACCCTTGGAAATGGGGTAGGATGGGGACAGGGGGCTGCAGGGGGAGGGGTGAAATCCTAGAAATCAGTCATGAGACACACTGAGCAACAGAAGCAAAGAAAGCTTAGTGGTGGTGGTGGTGGTGGTGGTGGCGGCGGCAGGGAAATTCCCTGCTTCGTGTGCTTGTTAACATCCAAAGCTAATTGCCTACAAACATTTATGCCACAATAAACCAGATAATTTCTAAGATACCATATGATTTTTTCATTCTGATCCAGTGGTTGTGTGTGTGTGTGTGTGTGTGTGTGTGTGTGTGTGTGTGTGAAGAGAGCTGGTCTTGTGGTAGCAAGCATGACTTGTCCCCTTAAGCTAAGCAGGATCTGCCCTGGTTGCATACAAAAGGGAGACTAGAAGTGTGAGCGCTGTAAGATATTCCCCTTAGGGGATGGAGCCACTCTTGGAAGAGCATCTAGGCTCCAAGTTCCTTCCCTGGCATCTCCAAGATAGGGCTGAGAGTGATTCCTGCCTGCAACCTTGGAGAAGCCACTGCCAGTCTGTATAGACAATACTGAGCGAGATCGACCTATGGTCTGACTCAGTATATGGCAGCTTCCTATGTTCCTGTGTGTGTATGTGTGTATACACACACACATATGTGTGTAGTGTGCATCTCTTATGTCCCTCTTTATTTTAATGTAGCAAGTTTGTACAAGTGCACACACATACAAGCCAATTGAGTCCTTTGGTTTAAATAAACAGAGAACCTACTCTAGATGGCCATACTGGATTGAGAGGTTGGTCTTTTTGCTTCTGTGTGGCTCAGAGTTGGAACCTGAAACATCACTTAATAAGATTCAAAGTCCCACATATACCAGATATATATTCTTACATTCTTGTAAGTTCAGTTGCTGTTCGTGCCCTCAAGAACCCATGTGTTAAAAATTGTGTCAGTGTGTGTGTGTGGGGGGGATAATGCTTAACTTGCAGTGGGCTGGGCGGGGGCCTCCAAAATTACCTAGGTGCACCTCTCTAACATTTAGATGAACAACAAACCAGCTAGGCTGGGTTAACTCTGCCCTGTGCAGTTTGCAAGTGAGAAAGCACCTTTGACAATGTCAGTGGCATAGTGGTGGATTTAGTGCACCATAGCCACTACACCACTAAGACTATGCAACAAAATTTACATTTTGGAGAGACTTAAGTTGTGCTGCTCTTGATTTTCTATGGCAAGTACTAGATTAGTAATAGGAGGAGAGCTGGTCTTGTGGCAGCAAGCATAACTTGTCCCCTTAGCTAAGCAGGGTCCACCCTGGTTGCATATGAATGGGAGACTACAAGTGTGAGCACTTTAAGATATCCCCCTTAAGGTATGGGGCCGCTCTGGGAAGAACACCTAGGTTCCAAGTTCCCTCCCTGGCATCTCCAAGATAGGGCTGATTCATGCCTGGAACCTTGGAGAAGCCGCTGCCAGTCTGTGTAGAAAATACTGAATTGGATGGACCAATCGTCTGACTCAGTATATGGCAGCTTCCTATGCTCCTATGTAATTTGTACCCCATTCTTTAGAAATGGTGTTCAGTGTTCCTAAATGCTTAGCCTTGGAGCACACTGTACAACCCTATTTGCCCAATTCACATCTCAGTTGGGGTAGTGAATGTTCTTGTTTCCCCACATTTCTGGGAACCAAACATCTGTCCATATATAGATTACTTGACTCCCGACTTGTGCTTTGCTATCGCTGTCTCACTCTGATTGCCCTATGTATCACATACTGAGACTGTACAAGATTCATTATGCACACACAGTGACAAAACATACTGTTTGCATGGAAACTGATTTGAGTCCAGTCTATGGAAATAAGCCCAGTGGAGCCACCTCCATTCTAGAGATAGATCACACCCATTTTGACATGTGGAGGTATTGCCTGTGCCACTTTCCCTCCCCAGGATTGGTGTTCATGCCACACAAAAAAGGTGCTCTAGAGTTCCACTTTGTGAATGTATGGAAGGTCCTTCACTGGGAAGAAGCGATGAGCAATAGCCAGAGGAGAACACAGAACAAGGTTGCCTCCAGATGGCCTTCAGATGACACCTTCTCTTCAGATGGCCTGTAAAAGTTTGTATCACATTATTCATCAGCCTGGAACTGAACAAAAGCTACAACTTTTGTACAACTCAAAAATGAGCCATTTTTGGAAGGGCGGTATAGAAATCGAATTAATAATAACAACAACAACAACATCAACTTGTCTCCTGAAGAGGACATACTGTTCCTACAAACAGATCTCTCTCAAGCTATATTGGCTGACATACTGTGCAAGAGTACATCAGCCTAATGTTGTTTTGCACAATTTGCATTATACAAGAGTAAGCTCATTGGAAAGCCCATGGACTTTCTCTTATGTAACACAATTTGCACAAAGTTTGCATTCATGCAACTTACTCAGATTGCACAAATGCAATGTGACACAGAGGAAGGTGGGTCCTTCATAACTCTCCAGAATCCAGTTAAAGCTTTGCCCCAGTTCTCCATCCAAACAACTAGGAAAAGCTAAAGAAGTCTCCCTCCACCAGTAGACGGACATCCAACATTTAATACTTGTAGCTTGGAGGTCTTGACACTGGACTGCACTGTGCATAATGTCCTCAGTGGGCTTTGGAACAAATATGAGAAAGACAGAGAAATGCTGGTAATCAAAACCAGATATAAATTTGAAAGGAAGGTGGACGTGTCTCTAGAGATAGCTTCAACATTAACGTAATGGCAAACATCCTTTATTCAATCAGTCAGGTACCTTAAGGCACATATCGTTTCCTTGCTGAGTCTTTTAACTCTGCTTGAACAACAGCCGTTTTTTGCTGACTCCAACCCCCCATCTTCATGACAGTTAAACCAAATTTTACACTTTAATTCCCCAAAGTTTGATCAATTTATTTTTTAAATCACCACCATGATAGGTCACCTGCATTTCTTCCTCCCCACATCTTCCAATCTACATAAACTGTACCCTACAGTCAGAAAAAAACAATACAAAACAAAACAAAACTGTTGTGAATAAATGAAATCAGCAGCTTATTTGAAGTGGCTTGGTTTCATCTCAAGGCACTATAAGAGGGGTTTAGATAAATTCATGGAGGACAGGTCTATCAATGGCTACTAGAAAGGGGCATAGCTAGGGGAGAGGGGGCCCGTGTTCACCCCATTCCCCAGCAGCCCCTTGGAGTGAGGGAGATAATGAAGAACATAGGGAGGGGTGGAGCTGGGGGGCCCTCAGGAGCTGCAGGGCCCGGGTTCTTTGAACCCATCCGCTCAATTATAGCTACACCCCTGGCTATTAGTCACCTCTAGCCTCAGAGGCAAGATGCCTCAAAATGTCACTCTCGGGGAGCGACAGCAAGAGACAGGACATGCCCAAGGCAAGGCATCTGGTGGGCCACTGTGTGAAGCAGGATGCTGGACTAAATGGGCCTTGGGCCGGATCCAGCAGGCCTGTTCTTATGTTCTAATATGCAAAGAGAAAGGGAGAGTCAGCACTGTTTCCCTTGCATAAACACAGCAGCTTGAAATGTTCTTTCTTCACGACCTGGAACTATCCAGGGGAATCTCTTCCCTAGCCCCGATCCCTGCCCCTCCCCGTACTGCCCACCTACATTCGACAAATTAACTTTGGGGCTGGAGAAGCTAAGCAGAAAGAATAGGCAGGAAAAATGTTAACATTTAAATGATGCACACAATTAAAATCAAGCTAGGAACCAGGTACTTGTGTATAATTTAAATCCACAAGAGATGTTACATTGACACTGGTGATCACTAAACAGATGCCGGTATTATTCCCCGCATCTAGTTTAAATCCAAGCCATTTGAAAAACTAGCCATAAGCACACCAGGCTGAGTTGACTCACTGCTTGCGTAACAGCTGGGCTCTGTGGGCATGCAAGCGGGTATTCCAGAGCCCGGTTTCTTGACCTCAAAAGTAGTTCAAGGTCTACAAATGCATCCAAGAGACATCCAGTAGTGCCACCATCCTGCAGCCAGTTCGGCCAAGTTTGATTGCTCCCCATAAAGCCATGCTTGAGAAGGTAAGCGGGCTACTAGCACAGCAAATAAAGTGCAAAACGCGGCTTTTAAATAGCATGAGGCAGAATGTGGGAGCTGACGAAGCAGTGGGGAAGGAAGCTTAATGTGCCTTTCAGGCAGCATATGAATCAACTGAAATGAGTCCCTTCTCCACAAACTTATGCATAGACCTTAGATTCCCACATTTGGATGTGTTAAATACAGAGCACATTTGCCCACACGTGTGAATATATGTGAGAGTCACATTCTCCCAGAAGAAGAGGCACTTTCAAGCTCAGGCAGAGAAAGCAATGCTCCTGTGCAAGAGGGCAGTGCCGGCGCAGCTGACACTTGTATGATCACACATTGCACGCTGCTTCCATTGGGAATCACACCTCAGCAATGCCTCTTCCACACCAGCATCATCAGGTGATTTAGAGCCCCACAGCACTGTAGCAGGATCTGCAGCACCCATGTTATGCTGTGAGGCATGTAAGCCAGAGTACATGGATGGATCCTGTTCCTGAGTTTAGGCCAAATAAATTGAATGCAACACACTGTGGGCAGAAGCATATGGGAACTTTAGGAGAGGCTATGTGTCCACTATTGTCAACCCTAATGGGCACCAGTTGGGATGAATCAGATGAAGGAAAAACACATTTTGGTCAACCATCTGCTCTGTGTCTGTAGTTCTCGGCCTGTGTGAGTGCTTAGGATGTATACTTGAAAAATGCAATACCAACTATGACACACTGTTGAAGAATCCATAACAAAATCTATATATGATCACTGAAACTCGGTGGGATGAGGCTCATGCATGGATTATGGTACTTAAAAGGTATAACTTGTTCAAAAGAAATAGACCCTGCCAAAAAGGAGGCAGAGTTGCATTATATGTAGATAATGTATACATCTTCTCAGGAATCATGTATACACCTGCACAGTAATCCATGAATTTGAGCATGGAAGCCCAGTCAAAAGTGTCTGGAAAAAATAAAAGGAGAAATAAAAATGATACCATTGTGAGTTTACTACAGACCACGTGGCCAAGCAGAAAATGTGGACAATTCTACCAGTGATTCTTTCTGAAATCATATTACCCAACTTTCAAAGAGGCAAGTGATAGTATTAATGGGGGAACCTAAGCTATCCTAGCATTTCTGGAAGTTTAACTCTTAAAGTGGGAGTACAATACATTCTTGACCTATATTGCTCATGACTTCCTCATTCAGTAGATAGAAGAAGAAACGAGGGAGTCAGCTATCTTGGACTTAATCCTTACCAACAGAGAAAATTTGGTTGATGAAGTCAAAGTACAGGTGGACCTTGTTTTCCACAGGGGTTGCATTCTCGGCTACAGCCGTGGATAATGAAACTGTGGATAACGGGACCTGAAGACAATGGGAATTGGGGGGTTAGGTTTCTGGAGGGCAAAAAGCCCCCCCCACACAAACAAGGCAGTACAGCTGTACAGCAATCCCCCCCCAACCTCAATTCTGCCAATTTCCCACAAAATCCCAATTCTGCCAATTTTTTTCAATAAAGAGCCACAAAATGGCTCTGCTCAGCAAAATGGTGGCTGGAAATGACCTCGGAAATGACTGTGTGGAAATCACATGGATTTTAAAACCACCACCCCCCCTTTTTAATAGTGTATATCGAGGTTGGGTATCCATGGTTGCATGGATACCCAAAACCACGGGTGTCAGGGCCATGGGTGATGAAGTCCACCTGTAGTCGGACTCCTGGGGGAAAGTGACCATGACATCTTGGAATTCATGATATCAAGAAAACTAAAGCAAGTCAGACATGCACTGGATTTAAAGAAAGCTGCTTTTATCATAGCTCTCTATGCTAACTTCTACCATAGCTGGAAATCCTAAAGAAGAAAAGAGTCAAAAAGTGATAGGAGATTTTGAAAAGTAAAATACTGAAGGCACCATCACAAACCATTCCCATGAGAAGGATCCACTAATGGCTCTATATCAGCCTGAAAGGATATATCAAATGGAGTGCCATAGGAATCTGTCCAACATATTTGTTAATTAGTTGGAGGAAACATTAAAGGGGGTTTTATGGATTACACAAAACTGAGGATGGGGAGCAGTGTTCTCTCTAATTTTTCTCATCTGTGTGCGGAATGAGTTTTGTTCTGGGTGGCAGTATCAAAGCAGTGTGTGCGTACCTGCATTAAGAGTGGGGCCTTCCTGATTCAACCTGAGCGGGATCTAAAATTAACTGAGCAGACATCCAAAAACTTGTAAGCGCGTGCAGACGCTGGTGGGGAGCAGCTAACACCTTAGAATTCAAAATCAAGATTCATTCCAGCCTGAACAATGCTTGAACCCTGGGCCAAAACCAACAAGATGATGTTCAAAAGAGACCAATATAAATTTCAGCATTTAGGTACAAAAAATCAAATGCACAGGTATGGGATGGGAGGTGTCTGGCTTGGCAACAATACATGTGAAAGCGACCTAGGTGTCTTGGTGGACAATAAGTTGAACATGAACCACCAGTATGATGCATCTGTTAAAAAAGATAATGGGGCTATTCACACGACTGCGAGGGCAGGCGAGAAGGCAGATTTCAACCCACCTTCCCCCAATCAATCTATGTCCCTTTGGCACATGGGCCGCACACCCACATAACCTGTGCTACCAGGAGCAGCGTCGTTCACTATCTGCACTGCTCCTAGCAGCACAGATCAACAGAGGACGGGACTCATTTTCCCAGCCTCTGTTTAGCCTGGAGAAATGAAGGCTAAGGGGAGATAGGATAGGCATCTTCAAGTATTTAAGAACTGCCACATAGATGAAGGAGAAAAATTGTTCTTTGTTGTTCCTCTGGGCTGAATTAAAACCAATGGGTTAGAATTACAAAGAAGCAGATTCAAGTTAGACATTAGGAGGAATTCCCTAAGTGTAAGAGGAGACAGGAGGTAGATATACACATGGATACAGGAGAGAAAAGCTTTACAAAGTGGCACCAAAAACCCAGTGGATGTATTAAATTGCCATACAGTGCACAAACGAATTCAAAGGGGCAATCAAAGTTGATGTAACAAAATCTTTACAAAACTGCAAAGCTGCTGATAAATTAGCATAGCAGAATAGATAGCATAAACACCTGAAATGGAACAATTTAGGGATGTGCATGAACTGAGCTTCATGCACATCCCTAGAACAATTACTTTCTATAATACGGTAGCTGTTTCCACTCTTTGTTGCCTCAGAATTAGACAGCATCAGATCTGCTAAGAAATTCCAAATCAGTAGCTTCACTATAGAGTCTCCCTTTGAAACTTTTTGTTCTTATGGTAACTTTAAAGTCTGCAACAGAATGTCCTGGGAGACTGAATTGTTCCTCCACTGGTTCCCGAATTGTCTGAAATAATATGTTTGTGTTTGTTTATGCTTAGTTTATCTTGTGCGGTTAACGGAATGAATTATTCATTGAACTGGAAGAATCATTTTCTTTTATTCTTTGCTACACACACACACACACACAACACAACACACACACTTGAGCATACAATCTCTCTTTCATGTATGGATGCTGACTTTCACCATATTCCAAACATTCACTATCACAAGCACATAAAGTCAGCAGAAGGAGAAATGGAAAGTCTTCGCTGTACTGTATTTTGGAAACGTGTTTGGCGATGCCCACAAATTTCCCTCTGTTTCCACAATGTTTCAGCCTGTACAAGTGTGCACTTATTGACTTGCCTCACCCCTTCTTGCTTTCTCTCTCAATTGGCTTCATTTGTCTGCAGGGCCCTCATGTGGAACTATCTGGCGATGGAGCATAATCACATCACCCCGTCCACAATATCATCCTTGATGGCCTAGCATCATCCATATGACTAATCCAGAAAGAAAGACACAGTAACCAGAAGTGGAGGGAATGGCACAAAAGCAACATTCAATAGGAGCAGGGAAAGCAGCAAATGAGGGGCGAGGGATGTGATGATTCTCACAGCATTCGGGGAGAGATTCCTACTCTGCATCCCAGCTCAAAACACTATTTTGACCTAAAAATAAAAACACCAAAATATTCTGTGCAGCCCTTACACTGATGGAAAGACAGACACACACAGCACAGACAGCCTGACAGAGGATTCAAAGGCACATTTTTAGTGTCACATGTGAGACTGGTCTTGGAGAGATCCAAACTGGTGATTAAGGAGATTTTGATTTTGCTCAGCTTCTCACTGCTGTGTTCATCTGGGCCGATCTTGCTAAATTTGCTGCAAGCAATTCTGGCATTGCTGTATCTTGGATCTTCCCTATTTTCTGGTTTGCAATTACATTTTGGTTCGATGATGTGCACTAATCTTATATTTGAGCTCCAGCTTGCATAATATTATAGTTTGGTCATTCTGAGTAGAAATGGATGAAATATATAATATTTCTCTTTGGTTTTTCTATATATTTGTATGTGAAAAGGGGGAAAGAAGTTGCTGGAAAACAAAGTGCATATACATAATCCTATTATTGTTTTATTTTTATGTATTTAATTTCATAGAGTTCTTCATTTTGTTGGTCATGCTATAAACAAGGTCGGTCTCGCCTATTTTATTCCAGAATTAACATGGATGAAATTAAGTGAACATAAGCCGAATTAGCTCCTGCTCTCCAGCCTACTAAGATCTATCTCTCTGTTATTTATAGTCATTTACAGTTTGATATAAATAATGTTAGTTATACTGATGATTCTGTAAAAAGAAAAGTTATTTACCCTGTGGATTAATTAGCTAATGCAAGTCTGAAGGTTGTCCAGCAGACATACCAAAAGAAGCAATGTCCTAAAGGACTTCGGATACTCACAGTCCAATTTGTTTTCCGTAACTAATCATCTTGTCACATGAGTTTAGAGGTAAAGTTGTCATTTTTTTAGAAGAAACTGGTCAATATTAAGGTGTAATTATTTTAGTTCATATGAGATGACGAATTGGTGGTCTTAGCTATTAGCTGGATAATGTTTTTGCTCCCCTTAAAATTAATTCATCTTATTCAGCCTCCCTCTCATACATTCATAGTTGTTTCTCTTCCTTGTTCCACAATGTCAAGGTTCTTGGCTACAACATGCTGAGAGCATCATCTACAAGAAAATGAACAATGCCTTGGAATATATCAAGGTGCTCAATACGTTAAGAAGGACAGGCAGGATTCTTTTACACACCCAGTGGGACCTTGCCCAGCTTTTTCCTCCTAAACAGCAGCCTCTCAACCAACTTTACACATTACCCTTAAAACTTCCCTGAATTCCAGGAGAGGTTTGTCTTGTCATGTAGCAGGCTGCGGTTATCAAAAGCCCTGTGGATCCTTTGGGGATTTTAATATGCAGTAATAGGCATTTTAGAGTGTTCCAAGCACTCAGACACACAGGACCAGAATGTTCATTTGAAGCCCCACCACCACACATACTTTTTTCTGGCTGACATACTGCATGGCATGCATGCGGTGAACAGGACCAATCAGACAGGCAGGAGGGCCCTTTGGCCTGGGTCTCATCTCAAAGGGATGCTCAGATTTAGACACTTGTTAATCTTTTTACGGTTCACAACTTGCTTTTATGTGCACCCCCAGAAGACCAAAATGTGACATTCCCTCTCAGCTTACAGCTGCAAATTAGAGCAAGTAAGAGATGTGATTTGGTAGAAGACATTTATTTTTGTTAACTGATATAGATTTTGTCATATTACGGAGTTACAGTGTTTATAATAATTAATTAAAAATATATTGGTCTGGATGGCACAAGATCAGACCGTGATGAACATGACCTCTCAGATCAGCTGATTACATAAACAAACCACTACTAGTGGCTGGTGCTGGGTCGTGTGTGTGTGTGTGTGTGTATGTGTGTTGAGAGTCAATGAATGGTTGTGTTTTAGTGTCTTAGATGAGTTTTATGTCTAGATGATTAAGAAATTATCTACATGTGAGGGTTCCTCATTATCATCTTCATAAGGTTGGTTGGTTTGTTGGTTGGTTGGCTGGTTGGTTGAGCCCTAGCATAAGAACATAAGAGCATCAGTCCAGCCCTGCTGGTTCAGGCCCAAGGAGGCCCATCTAGTCTAGCATCCTGTTTCACACAGTGGCCCACCAGATGCCTCTGGGGAGCCCACAGGCAAGAGGTATGTGCACGCCCTCTCTCCTCTCTCTCTCTCTCATGGAAGCTTGGCCATCATCATAAGCTTTTGCAGTCTATAAACCCAGATTCAAGGTCAACATGTGTGAGGACAATCTTAAACCATGACTTTTGTGAGGATGCAGACTTAAAAGATTTTTGACATTTTCATTATGCTGGAGACCTCAAAAGCTGGAAGTTCTGTGGACCTCTCCGGACCCTTGAGAGGGCCTGGTGGTGAAACATAATGTTTGTGCAGGTCCACAGAGCACTGTTGCAGATGTGCAAAAATTGCACAAAGTTACACAACAGTGAGGCCATTATATATATTGTGCAACTACACAAATGCTATGTTCCACCATGTGTGCAGGGGTGGGGGGAGTAAGCTTTTTGCTACCCATAGGAAAAAAGGCTTTTGCCACCCTTTTACCTTTAAAAAACCCAACATGCCACTGCATGGTGGCAGCAATAACAGTGGGGAGGGGGCAAAGGGAAGTTTCCCCTTTTGCCCTCTAAAGAACACTGCTGCCAGCAGCGGGATGGAGCATGGCAGCAGCTGCAGAGTGGGTGGGGGGCAAGGAGGAGAGAGCTCCCCCTTTTACCCCTGAAAATGCCACAGCTGCACAGTGGGATGGCGGGGCGGCACACTCCTTCCAGCTCCCCTCCTCCCCTTCTCTGCCATGCAGCCCATTTCCAGCCTTCCTCCACATGAGGAGGAAGGCTGAAAAAAGGGTGCACAGCAGAGAGGTCCATCACTTGGGAGGAGGGGATCTGGAAGGAGCTTGCTGCCCCCCCCCACCATGCAGCTGCAGTGTTTTCAAAGGTAAAAGGAGGGACTTTCTCGTCATCCCCTCCACCCTTGCTACAGCCGCAACCACCCCCAGAGAGGGACAGCAAAATTTGCCACTCCTCAATTTTGCTGCTTTAGGCAAGTGCCTACTAGGGATGTGTGAACAGTTCGAAGGGGGTTTGGTTCTACATTGAATCGGTTCGGTTCAATGATTCTGGGGTCGAATTGAAAACCCCTCCCCCAATTCGGTCTGACCCCGGACTGAACACACACACACACCCAATGGTTCGGGGGTGTTCGCAATTTTTAAAAATAAAAATAACTTTAGCACCTTCAGGGGGCTTCCTCTAGGCTGTGGGGTAGGTGTGTCTGCAATGGTTCCCCCTCCCTCCGCCGGCCTCGGTCATCAGCACCGTGGCCCATTCGGCTGCTTTTTTCAGCATGGCCCAGGGCCTCACAGAGGCTATTTACACAAAAAATGGCCACCGCACATGTGTAAATGGCCTCTGCAAGGCCCTGGGCCATGCCAGGCCTCGCAGAGGCCATTTGCACATGCACGGCGGTGGACAAAATGGCCACTGTGCCAACATACGGAGGCCCGAATGGACTGAACAAAGCAGCCGGCCGGGCCACAGCGACGGTGACCAAGGCCAGCAGGGGGAGGGGGAACTTTCATGCACACACACACGGTCTAGAGGAAGCCCCCCAATGAGGCTAAAGGTTAAAAATTAAAATTTAGAAAACGCGAACCCCCCCGGACTGAACCGGACCAGGGGAGTTGAGGGGTACCGGACCGAAGCAGGGTGGGTGGGTTGAAGGGGTGCTGGACCGAACTGGTCCAATCAGGTTTGAGTCCAGTCCGGACTCGAACTGAACCAGGCCAGCCAATTCCATGCACATCCCTAATGCCTACTCTGACTATCCAGTAATCTGCCACTGCATGTGTGCAATGTGCAATATGTCAGTGTCTGTATCTTGTATTGATGTAATAACTCAAAATACTGAAATGACTCTGATCCTGGGGTTATAGTTTAAGTGATTCATTTTACTTCCTTGAATGAAAAGGATCCACCCAATTGTTTCAAATACTAAACCATACTTTGGATATGCTCTGGGCTCTTTGGAGGAAGAGTGGGATATACATGTAAAAATAGATAGATAGATAGATAGATAGATAGATAGATAGATAGATAGATGGCTGAATGTGTGGGGGGCAGTAGCCCCTCCCCTCCACCTAAAAAAGCCCTGCAAGCAGTTCATATATATGTACATTTTTCTGTTGGAATCCTTAGAACAACCTTATAAAGTAAGTGTTAATAGCCCCATACCAATAATTTTTATTTTTAAAAAACAGTAATTTTAATCAGCTTTTATTATTATAATTTGCATAATTTTAATATAGTATCCTTTTTATACAGTTGCTTATAATCAGCTTTTATTAATAATTATATAGTTTTGTATTTGGTTAGATTAGATTCTAACGATGCTGCAGGTTCATAGCCTCATTGCTTAGGTCCCATACCCTGCAGTTGTAGATTTCATAACTCTACAGTGTTTTATTAGCTACAGTTTTATAGATTGCTATGGCTTTTAAACCTTTTTGTACTGTTTTATACTAGCTGAGGATGGTAATAAAGATTGATTGTTTGAATATCCCCATACTGCAAATGGGGATGGGGAGCACTGCAAAAGTGACTTGCTTTTGGTTCATGCCCACCCCTATTTCCAGCCAATCTGCCCCACAAAGTGGCTAACAAGAAAAGGGAAAGATGCAAGTATATAAAACATAAAATAAAAACACACAATCATAATGAGTAAAAGCCAAGATCCTTTTGCTCCAAGCCAATTGGTGTCATTTGAAACTGACAAATCATCTTGATGCGACTTTACCTCTAGGATGCATGGGCATTCCAATGTTCAAGCTGGGAAGGATCAAACTTTTGTATGCATTTCATGAACTCCCAAAGGCTGACCTTTTGCAAGCGATCTGACTATCCACAAACAGCTAAACAGTGTGTACAAAGCACTCACCCACCCACCCCCCATCTCAAAAGCTAAGTACCCAGCTTTTGGGCTGGACAAGGCAGTGGCTGGCACTTCCTAGGACCTAAAGGAGCATCCTTTCCCACTGGAGACTGGGACTACCAGACTCAGAATCCCCAGTGGGAAACTGGTGCTATTGAAAGCATTTCTGCCAGTGACAGGGAGAGGCATTTCGATGACATGCCTGCTTATGAGCTCCAAACAGACTTTGAGCAAGCCTCTCCTAATCATCCTTTTTGCAGGCACTGAAACAGGGGTGTTTGCTTTTGCAGGCACCCTTGTTTGAATATCTATCTATCTATGGAATTTGTTTATTGAATTTATATGCCGCCTTATAGGTCCCCTGCTAACTTGGCTATCCCCTGCTAACTTGGCAAAGAGGGAGCTTTTAATGTGGTGATTCTCTTTATATAGCAGGGGGAGAGTAACTGGCCCTCTCCTCCCCCAGCACAGTACCTCCAGTGACTGTTGCTGGGGGAGGAGAGGGCCAGTTACTCTCCCCCTGCTATATAAAGAGAATATATGTCTATCTTATGTTTGTTTCTTTTCAGACTGTGAGCCCTTTGAGGACAGGGAGCCATCTTATTTATTTATTTGTTATTTCTCTGTGTAAACCTCCCTGAGCCATTTTTGGAAGGGCGGTATAGAAATTGAATTATTATTTCTTGTTTACACAGTCAGACAGGTGTTATTGACTGGTTTGTTTTATCCAGACATCGAGTCCTTCCCAAGGACCTGGGATGACAGAATTTGTTGTCAGTTGTTCTAGATATTGTCGCAGAATATAGGCTGTTCCCAGTAAAGTTGCTTTTTGTAATTGGCTAATGGTGATTTCTGTGGCCCCTATGGTGTTGAGGTGCTCTTCAAGGTCTTTTGGAACTGCACCCAGGGCGCCAATTACCACTGGGATTATTTTGGTCTTCTTCTGCCACAGCCTTTCAATTTCAATTTGTAGATCTTTGTATTTGGTGATTTTTTTCTATTTCTTTTTCTTCTGTTCTGCTATCCCCTGGTATTGCTATGTCGATTATTTTGACTTGTTTTTCTTTCTTCTCGACTACAGTTATATCTGGTGTATTGTGTGGCAGATGTTTGTCTGTTTGTAGTCGGAAGTCCCATAATATTTTTACATCTTCATTCTCTTCAACTTTTTCAATTTTATGGTCCCACCAATTTTTGGCTACAGGTAGCTTGTATTTTTTGCAGATGTTCCAGTGTATCATCCCTGCTACCTTGTCATGCCTTTGTTTGTAGTCAGTCTGTGCGATCTTTTTACAACAGCTGAGGTGGTCCACTGTTTCATCTGCTTCTTTACAAAGGCGGCACTTGCTGTTTGTTGTTGACTTTTCTACTTTTGCTCTTATTGCATTTGTTCTTAGTGCCTGTTCTTGAGCAGCCAGTATTAAACCCTCTGTTTCTTTCTTCAAGTTGCCATTCTTAAGCCATTGCCAGGTCTTGGTGATGTCTGATTTTCCACTTATATTGTGCAAATATTGACCATGAAGGGGCTTCTTTTTCCATTTTCCTGCTCGCTTCTTGACTTGTTCTTTCTTGTAGGCCTGCTTTGTTTCATTGGTGTTGAATAGTTTCTCGTTATTGACCATTTGAAGTGCATCTTCTTCACTGTCCTTGATATATTCTTCAAGGCCTCTTTTCTCCTCCTCTACTGTTTGATGGACTTACAGCATTCCTCTTCCACCTGAGCTGCGAGGGAGGTAGAGCCTATCGACATCACTGCAGGGGTGCAGAGCATGATTGATGGTCGTGATTTTCCTGGTCTTACGATCTAGCCTCTCTAGCTCTGCCTGGGTCCAGTCTATTATTCCTGCAGTGTATCTGATAACAGGTATAGCCCAGGTGTTTATGGCTTGTATGGTGTTCCCGCCATTGAGTTTGGACTTGAGGATTTTTCTAACTCTCCTGATGTATTCACTTCCAATTTTTCTTTTAACTTCAGTGTGTGCAATGTTATCAGCCTGGAGAATGCCCAAGTGTTTGTAACGTTCTTTCTCTTCCAGGTTCTTGATCTTGCTTCCATTGGGCAGTTCTATTCCTTCTGTTTTTCTTATTTTTCCTCTTTTCATTATTAATGCAGCACACTTGTCTAGTCCAAACTCCATTGCTATATCGCTACTGAATATACGGACAGTGCTTAGCAGTGATTCGATTTCTGACTGGGACTTTCCATACAACTTCAGATCGTCCATGTACAGCAGATGGTTGGTTTGACTTGATGTTTTAGATGTTTGGTATCCGAGGCCAGTTTTGTTGAGTATTTGTGAAAGTGGGGTCATGGCGATTACAAACAATAGAGGGGATAGTGAGTCCCCTTGGAAAATACCTCTTCTAATGCTAACCTGTCCAAGTGTCTCGCCATTGATTGTTAACTGTGTACTCCACATGCTCATTGCTTTTTTTATAAATATCTGAATGTTTTTGCTGACACCAGTTGTTTCTAACATTTTAGTATCCATGTGTGTTGCAATGAGTCGAAGACTTTCTTGTAGTCAATCCATGCAACACTTAGATTGGTTTTTCTTCTCTTGCAGTTTTCTAAAATCATTTTGTCATCCAGCAGCTGATCTTTTGTGCCTCTGGTGTTCGGGCAATTTCCTTTCTGTTCAACTGGAAGCTGTTTGTTAGCTAATAAGTGTTGCATCACTTCATCTGCTATTATTCCAGTTAATAATTTGAACATGGTTGGCAGGCAGGTTATCGGTCTATAATTACTTGGAACTGCACCTTTTGCTGGGTCTTTCATGATGAGATGAGTTTTCCCAGTTGTTAGCCATTGTTCAATATCACCTCCTTGCAAAATGTGATTGAACTGTTTTGATAGTTGTTTATGAAGGCTTTTTAGGTGTTTAAGCCAAAAGCCATGCAGTTCATCGTTGCCTGGCACAGTCCAATTTTTAATTTTCTTTGCTCTTTCACTTATTAATTCTGGTGTTATTATTAGATCTTGCCATTGTTCGTTACATTTTTTGACCTCTTTCATCCAGCCTGCTTTTTTATTATAATCTATTGGATTGTCCCATAATTTCCCCCAGAATTGCACTGTTTCTTCTTTATTTGGTGTTTCTAGGTTTCTTGCAGTTTCTCCTTCTATGCTTTGGTAGAAACGTCTCTGATTTGACTGGAATTGGAGATTCTGCCTGTGTTGTGTAATTCTGGCTTCATATCTGCTAATCTTCTTTGACACTGCTGTTATTTGCTGCTTTATTATTTCCAGGACTTCTCTAATTTTCCTTGAATCTAGGTGGTATTTTTGGATCAGATACTGTTTGGTGTTTTCATTCTTCAGCTTCTTGTCTTTCATATCTTTCAATTTACTAGCATTTGATCTAAGCCTGGAGATTTTATTTTCTAATCGAATCTTCCATTTAGGTGATGTACTGCTTTCTTTTTTGACAGGTCCACTGATCTTATGTCCGAGCACTTGTGTTGTTATTGTTGCTGCACTGTACATTGGTTGGTTGGTTTCTTGCAAATTATTGGTTGTTATCTCTGCAAGTGCAGCATTGACATCTTTTAATGCCTGAGCAAGTTGTTTTTTGGCAACTGTTTTTAGAGCTGGAAGTCGAACCCTGGTGGTTGTTTGGTTCATGTGCTCAGTTATTTTTTGCTTTAGTTCTTGTTGCTTTTATGTTAAATGGCATTTGGGTTTTTGAGGTGAAGGCAAGGGGGTGGTTGCCTGGTTTTGATTTTGAAACAGTTCAGTAACAGTGGCATCCTCGATTTCCAACACCTTCTCCACCTGCGCCTGAGCAACTTCTTCAATTGGTGGTAATTCTTCTTCCATATCTTGAGCCTGTGTTGCTCTTTGCAGTTCTTCCAGCTCAACTCCTGTGAATACTTTATTTCTTATTATATATCTTCTCTGGTCTGCTAGCCTTTGTTCTGTTATTTCTGTATCTGGATGCTTCTCTTTCCAAATTTGGTACATTCTTTTTAAATAACCTCTTCTAGTTGGACTAGACTTGTAATAGCAGATCATTATTTCCTTGTTGGCATTTTTCGTATATTTTTTCTGGTTAAGCGACGTTTCTTCCAGTAACTTTGCTGTCTTCAGCCCTGGTTGCTCAACTGAAGATCCTGAGTCCTGTTGCCCACTTGCCACCAGATGTCCAGGGACTATAGCACCTGGCGCGGTCCTTGTTGACCCAGGCGACAACCGATCCGGTATAGATTTATTAAAGTTACGTCTCACCATATTTTTGATGGGAGAGGCACTCTTTGTCTGGCTCCTCTGGTGACACCTGTCCAGTATGGTTGGACCTCTGGCATAGCTCTCACCTTCCTCAGAGCACACAAGCCCCACAACCACACCAAGGTAGTGCCTCACTGGGGGGGAATTATTATTATTATTATTATTATTATTATTATTATTATTAACGCCCTAGGTGCAATTCCAAAAGACCTTGAAGAGCACCTCAACACCATAGGGGCCACAGAAATCACCATCAGCCAATTACAAAAAGCAACTTTACTGGGTACAGCCTATATTCTGCGACGATATCTATAATAATAACAGCAACAACATTGATAATAAAATTCAGCCATCCCAGGTCCTTGGGAAGGACTCGATGTCTGGATAAAACAAACCAGTCAATAACACTTGTCTGACTGTGTAAACAATAATAATAATATAGAAATCTCTAGGCGGTGTACAGAATTAAAACATGAGATAAAATTTAAAACATTTAAAATTCATTTAAAAAGATAAAAAATCATAATAAATAAAAACACATTACAATTTTTAAAATGTGGTTTAGTTAAAAGCCTGAGGATATAGGTGCAAATAGATATTTGCAGCATCTCTGTTTATGTAAAGTACTAGCAGGACTTCAGCATCGGGGCTGAGGGGCCTAACTCTACCAAGACAGTTCATCAGGAGAAGGGCTGGCTGGCAAGGGTGGTTCCAGAGGTGGGCAGTGGGAGGGGGAGGGGCAAGCATCCCCTCAGAGAAGGAGTTCACACCTTGCACCTGCTAGCCCCATTTCTGTTTCAGAAATCTAATATGTGGGGCTCAGCTTGTCCACCCATGTAGGCACTTTGCCCCTTCTGGGCCTCCCTCAGTTTTTGTTCTGGTGCCACTACTGCTGGCTGGCCGGCCTGACTCTTGATGCCACATTGACCCCAAAGTGGCAGGTAGGTAAACTTTATTCATTCATTCATTCATAACATTTATATACCACCCAAAGTGCAAGTCTCTGGGTGGTTTTTCAACACAACAATAAGAACAGATAAAAAGGTTTAAAACATTACAACAATGAAAATTTAAAATGTTAAAACTATTAAAAACTCAATTAAAACAAGATCAAATTGTTTTAACTACAGCCAGCCAGGAAAATCAGGTGCCTTAGGAAGTCAATAGTGTCCCTGCTGGCCCTGTATAAGAGCTGTCCCGAGTGGGGCTCTCCATTCTGAGCTTTGGGTGGGCAGAATAAGGTGCTAACTTCCCTTGCTTTGCCACCAGCCCATCTGAGATGAAGTTATCTGCCATTGGCCCATGAAGTGCTGTTTGCCTGTGCCAGAATCTGCTCACCACCCCCACCCCCTTCAATCACATCACCTGCCTACTCCAAAGTATGACCACTAGCTTGCTTTCACCATACTGTCTGCATCAGACATCGTTGGGCCCAGGCAATATAACACATCAAAAGCCAATCACGCTGCTGAGTCCCACTGCCTCGTGTCAAAATTCAGAGAGATCAGAACAGATTATTACACTTCAAAGTCCTGCTCTTCTGGGATTCGGTTTACTTTAGGCATATTGGTAACAAGATTAATTTAAGCATTAGCTTTTACTTTCTTCTTAATAACAACATCCCAAAACACAAGTCCCCAAGTACTGAAATGAGGGGATTCTATCATTGTATCTCTAACAAAACCTTAAGTGTTAATTGCCATGGCTGTAGGATGCATTTCTGCTCCACAGCGTGAAGACACACAAAAATGCATCGCAGAATTCAATGATTCACCACTTCCTCCATGTTCTAACCAATTATCACATCACAGTTCCTCCCCAATACAGATCCAACTTGTATTGATTCAGTTGCATCATGCAGAGTGTTCTGCTTCATAAGGAGAAAGCAGGAATAAATGTGCGACCCACATTTGGAACAGGCCTAAGAATCAGGCCATTCACCGCTTGAATGAGCAGCGTGGCCCGTTTGCCCCATCCCCCTTGCAATAGGCATAAGGCCTGGATGGAGCCCATTGGCTCCCGGGTGCAAGGTGGAGGGTCTCCCAGCACGCTGTGGCCGTTGGCATCCTCCTCCCTCAGTCCGCCTTGAGCAGGCAAAGAGGACAGACGGCTATAACTTGGCCAATAACTTGGCTGTTGTTCCGACCAAGGCTCAGGGGGTGAGACACAGCAGCAAACGTGGGCCGCCACGGCTTCCTTGGGGAGGTGGAAGCAGTTTTGAGCATTGGATCTGTGAGGTTTGACCATTGGGCTTGTGGAGTGGGGCCTCTGAGGAGGGCCTGAAGCCCTAAACATGCCATTTCTTAGGGCAGCTTTGCCCCGCTTTCTGGGTTTTCCATTTTGCTGGGTTTTTGGCAAGGGTTGCTGGGGCCTCTTGTATGCAAGCTTGGGATGGGTTTTCTGAGGACCAGGTGGCTAGTTTAAGGGCTGAGTTATCTGGGGTGGGGCAGTTGGCTACCAGGCGGTTGCCTTACTTGTGAACCAGGCCACCTAAGAAGGCCAATGAGAAGACTAGCAGTAATCCTGTGCACCCACCCAGGAGACCAGTTCCCCTTCATCCTCCTCTTCAGATGAGGAACAGGACATGGCATCAATTAAGGCTCTGATTAGTTGTCTAGAGGTACTTGAGAAGCATGCACCACCTGGGGGGAAGGACATAGGGGGCTAAGAGGGCCAAACTCACTAAGGGGGGCTAAGAGGGCCAAATTGATGCAGTCTTTATCCAACAGGCTTGCTGCTCTAGAGCCAGAGAAGGCTAAGCCAGCCCCTAGCATCGGTGGACCTGACCCAGGAGAAAGAAAAGTCCACACCAGGACCGGATGCATCTGGAGCTGAGAGTGTGTTGCCAGGGGATGCTGGACAAGATAAGACTGCTCCGGGTTTGGGGCCATGGGGCACCCAAACTTATGGGTTGTGTCCCCCAGTCCTTTTGGGTCGTATCCTGGTTCCTTTAAACAGCCGACGCATTGTGGTGCATGCAGTGAGGTTTGGCAAGGTGTGAACCCTGGGGGTTATTTGGGTTGGCCAATGGCTGTGGCTTCTGCCTCTGCTGTGCCAGCACCAGCATAGGAACACTACCCGCCAGGCAACACATTCCTTCCTCTGGGAGATCATCTTTTGCCCCCAGTCAAGGAGCACATTTGGAGGGGGGAGTTTGTTGATGTGTTCTACCTGCTCTTTAGAGAACCGGAGCCGGTGATTAAGGAAGGGGAGCAGAATAGGGGCCTTGAGAAAACCAAGCAGAAAACGATTGAGCATAACTGGTCAAATTGGCTATCTGCATTCACAGTTTATATGGGGAATGCTGCAAGTGCAGCCTGCAGAAGGCCCTGTTCTGGTCAAGTACTTTGACATCCATACACTGGGGGTACACAGATTTTGTAGGCAACGCTTGGAAACTCTATGATCTCACATTCTGCATGCGTGCAGCATTGAATCCCGCCATTCCATGAGATAAGCAACATCCAAGGGTTGTGGCTACAGATTATGACACCACCTAGTCCCATGCAAGGCGACTGCTCCGACAGTGGCTACATCATATCCAAGGCAGCCACAGCTTCGGCTACAACACAGGTGGCTGCACAAGGGGTTCAAAGCCCTCTGCTGTGTTGGGAGCAGTGGAAAGTGCTCCTGCTCACCTTGTAGATTCCATCATGACTGGTTTTTCCATCATGACTGTGGTGTGGGGGCCGATACTCAAGTAGTGTCTGCCCATGTGCCAAAGGGTTCAGAGGCGGTTTCAGGGATCAGCAATCTAGCAACAAGAAGGGATGTGGAGTGCCACAGAGCGGCAGCAATGGAAAAGGGACCCAGCCCAATTAAAATCCACATGCTGGTCCATTCATTGCACTTCTATCCCCACCAGCGAGAAAGCTTGCTGGTTTTCATTATAGTTTTAGGATTCCATGTGCTTTCCCAAAAGAACACAGGGTGGCCCAGAATTTGAAATCAGTGCAGGGCATGGAAGAGGTAGTTTCTAGAAGATCTAGAAGGAGGTATCAATGGGCAGGGTGATTGGCTCCTTTGATGTTCTGCCCCTCCCCACTTAGTGGAGCTTCCCCCCTGGAGTCGTGCCCAAGAATGCTCCTGGGGAATTCAGACTGATACATCATCTGTCATTTCTCCAGGAGAATTCGGTGAACGATGGAATACCTCCTGAGCTTTGCTCAGTGCGCTATACTTCGTTTGACGAAGCAGTGAACATGATCCGCTCTTGTGGGAGGGGTGCTCTGCTTGCTAAGTGCAATATTGAATCAGCTTTTCACCTGCTTCCATTGCACCCCGTAGATTTTGACCTCCTGGGCTTTTCTTTTCAGGGCAATACAACATTGACCAGGCCCTGCCAATCGGTTGCTCTGTGTCTTGCTGCTCCACTTTTGAGGCATTCATTTCTATGCTAGAGTGGGCAGTTCAGTGTAGGGCAGGGTTTCACTCCTCCACCCACTCTTTAAATGACTTTATTTTTGCAGGAAGGAGTGGGACTAATCAATATGCACACATTTTGGAATTCTTTGCGGAGTTATGTTCGGAGTTAGGCGTTCCCCTGGCCCGGGGTAAGACCAAGGGCCCGGTTACTAGTCTTACCTTCTTCAGCAGTGAGCTAGATACTCAGACAGGGTGCTCTAGGCTCCTGGGAGAAAAGCTTGCAGTTCTGAGGGCCCATTTGGCTGATTGCTCACAAGCTAGGAAGGTTACTCTGAATCAGTTACAGTGCCTAGTAGGTCATCTTAATTTTGCATGTAGAGTTGTGGCCCTGGGCAGGGCCTTTTTTGTGGCACCTCTTGGACATTATGAGAGGGGTTTGGGAGCCACACTTTCACATACGGGTCACAACTCCCATATGAGCATAGACCAGTGGGCTGCCTTTCTTGACTCCTACAATGGGGTGTCTCTCTGGAAAGATGCAACTGCTGCAAACAGATCTACAAGTGCAGTCCAATGCAGCAAGTGGCCTGGGCTTTGGGGTGTTTGTTAGGGGGTGATGGTTCGCAGCTAGATGGCCAGAGCAGTGGGTGGCAGAGGGCATCACCTGGGATTTGACCTTTTTGGAGTTCTTCCCTATAGTTGTGGTGGTACATATATGAGCTGACCAATTTAAGAACGCCACTGTTAAATTCTGGTGCGATAACCAGGCAACTGTGCAGGTCATCAGTCAACAAACCTCAAAATCCCCCAGTCGTGTGCTTGGTTCAGGCCTTTGTGCTCGCTTGTCTGAGGAACAACGTGCTAATCTTAGCATGCCATGTTCCAGGAGTGCAGAATGGCCTGGCAGGTGCCCTGTCTCGTATGCAGGAGCACCATTTTCTCCAGCTGACTCCTGGAGCAGCACAGCACCCAGACCCGATACCTGAGTGGTTCTGGAGCCTTGGTGCATAGAAGCACACAGAGCGATATCTTCATCATTAGCTCCAAACATGCGGGCTGCCTATGATAGGAAATGCAGGCTTTCCAGGAGTTTAGGAAGCAGGTAGGAATCAGCCAAGTTTGGTCTGCGCCCCCAGAACACCTCATGCGATACTTACATCACAGGGCCTCACCTCAGGGACCTTGTCCGGCCATATGGCTGCTCTTGCATTTGTTGCTAAGGCCCAAGGGATGCCTGATTACATGGGGGATTTCAGGATTAGGCGCGTGTTAGAGAGGTGGTTGAGGGAAATGCCAGCGAAGCCCAATGAGCATAGGCCCTTTTCTCCAGAGGTAGTGCAGGGCACAACAGAGCAGTTTGAGAGCATTTGCCTGTCCCCCTAAGAGACGGAGCTATTCCACGTAGCCACAGTGGTAACTTTCTTTGGGGCATTTAGGGCAAGCGCTCTTTTTCCCAGGGGGGGAAGTGGGTCCCTCCACTAGGGTCATACAGGGACTGGCTTCAATCTCATGGATTGGGGTATGGTGTTCGCCCAATTTTTGCCCATGCTATGGGAATACTTGGAGGTTAACCCTCCACCTGACATTTTGCTGCTTCACTTGGGGGAGAACAACTTAGTTATACAGTCAGGGTTGTCCCTTATTCACAGGACATTCGTTTGGTCCAAGGGTGGTTCCCATGTATGATAGTGATCTCGTCCAAACTGTTGCAGCACAGGGTTTGGAGGGGGGCTATAAGGCCTGGCAGGATTGACATAGCTCTTGGGAAAGTTAATGTTATGCTGACCCAGTTTTTTGAGTCCTTAGGAGGTGGAGGCCTGGGACATCCAGACATTGCTTTTTCTTCTTCAGAGTTATACAATGGTGATGGGGTCCACTTGTCACCAGTGGGCACAAGAATATTTTGGAAGATATGAGACAGGGATTGGCTGCTGTATTGCGTGGTTGGTGGGCAGTGCAAGGGTTAAGCTAGGCTAACCCCTGCTGTGGCAGGAAAAGTGCATAAGAACATAGGAAGCTGCCATATACCGAGTCAGACCATTGGTCTATCTAGCTCAGTATTGTCTTCACAGACTGGCAGCAGCTTCTCCAAGGTTGCAGGCAGGAATCTCTCTCAGCCCTCTCTTGGAGAAGCCAAGGAGGGTACTTGAAACCTTCTGCTCTTCCCAGAGCAGCTTCATCCCCTGAGTGCAATATCTTACAGGGCTCCCACATGTCTCCCATTCAAATGCAACCAGGGCAGACTGTGCTTGGCTAAGGGGAAAAGTCATGCTTGCTACCACAAGACCAGGGGGAGTAACAGCTGAATTTCAGTGAGCACCTTCAGGTAAGTGTTTGGCTATTGGATGGGCAGGTCTGTTCTGTAGAAACTTGGTGGCTCAGGGAATTATGACCTGGCACACTCTATTCTGTCAGGCAACACCCTCTTGAAAGCATCAGGGGAGGTGGCTTCAGGGGAGGTGCTGCTAAGGGCGGAGGCCTGGCCTTAGGTTGGCCAAGAAGGGCAGCCTCTGCTTTAGAGCACTGAGTGCTATCTGGAGCCAAGTGCTAATCTGGAGCCAATTGCTAATTAGGTAGGCCACACCCTGATTGGGCATGCCTTTAATTACCGCACTGTGGGGCTGGAGCACCAATCCCATTTGCCTTTTGCATTGAATTAATTAATTAATTGTGGCCCTTCATTACCATACACTTGCGTCTCGTGTCTTATTGGGGTGTGGGAGCAATGAGCCAAGTTACATGTTCGGCACAATGAAATTCAGATTTGCTAGCCCTTTCGTTCTGGGAACAGTGGGGTGAAGAATTTCTTCCATGTATCAAATACAGCAAGACCATCCTAATGGCTGTGGTCTGCCCCACTGCTAGAACAACAATATGCCTCTGGAGATGTTGTAGAAATCCACCCGCTACAGTTTCATACATTGATATTGTTTTGTCACCAGTGCAGACAATTATCCAGAACTTTTGTTGCATCTGATTCTATTTCCATCATTTATTTTTTTTTAAAGCATCTTAAATGTCCAAAGCCTTTGCATGAAAGAGGCAGGTGAAGAGATCAGGCTAAATGTGCAGCAGAATGTGCATCTGAGTGCAGATTCTGACAACAGTAATTTCAATCCACAAACTGCACAATTAGTGAGCATTTATATGCTGGCCTGCTGCTATAATATCTATTAGTGTGTTATACAACTGTTTTTTCAGGAAACAAAACATGAACTCCAACATGTGCAGAAGGTTTGTTTGTTTGTTTGACATTTTATACCCCGCTTTCCCTCCAAGGAGCCCAGAGGGACTGCATATTTAGGTTTCTCTTCACAACAACCCTGTGAACTAAGTTAAAGAAGGTGTCCAAGAGTCTCTACAAACTTCCCATGGATATATAGGAGAGGTAAAGTGGAAAACTCCGTAGATATAAGGGATAGATTTCGCATTGTCAGGGCTGGTCATGGGCAGCTACTTTGGAGGGCACAGAGCTGGTCAGTCACCACACCAGCGCCACCAGACCCCAATCAAACATCCTTGATACTGAGGCAAGATCTGCTTCAGACAGGAAGCTCTTATATGCTTACTATTTGGAAAGGAGCCAATGATCTGTCTCAGGTTTCATATTCAAGCTTCCCAAAAGCAGGGGGCCCTATGCAAATTATGCAACAACACATTTGCTTTTTTTTTTTTTTTTGACAGATTTGTATACTTTCCCCACCTCCTCTGCCCTCCCATGTGATCAGATCCAGAGTAAAATCCAGGCAATCTGGGCAGCACATTTGAAATCTGTGTAAATCCGGGTGGAGTTTAGCAGCCGGATGGAGGAGCCAAAATCTGGGGGCAACCCTAAAGTCCGGGGGATATGGCAACCCTAGTCTCAGTGGGTATGGCCAGCCTAGGGCTTGAGGACTCAAAAGCTACTGCAGTGCAACAAGTCCCCACTAACTTGGCAAAGAGGCACCTTTTTAATGTGGTGATTCTCTTTTTATTGAGCAGGGGGAGAGTAACTGGCCCTATCCACCCCCAGCACAGTACCTCCAGTGACTGTTGCTGGTATCTATCTTACGTTTCTTTTTAGATTGTGAGCCCTTTGGGGACAGGGAGCCATCTTATTTATTTGTTATTTCTTTGTGTAAACCGCCCTGAGCCATTTTTGGAAGGGCGGTATAGAAATCGAATACATACATACATACTTACATACATATGTATGAATAAATAAATAAACACAAGGGTCAGGAATGCAGAGTCTCAGCCTAGGCCCAGGCAGAGCCTGGATTGCACATCCCTAATGCTATTGAAATGAACTGGATATTTTCCTTTAACTTTATTATAACATTATTTGGATGGGAGAAAAATTATTAAATGTAAGAAAGGATAACAAGTAGACTTAATCAGTAAGCTATTCTGGAATTCTTCACCAACACTGCTTTAATACTGCAGTAGAAATTCGTCTAAGTGCTTTTTAGCACTTGGGGGCTGAAGTGACATGTAGGCCAAAAGTCTATGATGAATTAATTCCATTAATTAGCAGCCTAGGTAATGCTCAAGCCTTTCAGGAGTATTACAGTTCCCCCAGCTTCCTAACCATGAGAGTGTGCCAATCATTTGCTTTTCAACAACACAAACCAAACAAACTGCACTTGGTTTTCTCTGGAGTTAATCCTCAAAACAGCCAAGACAGTAATCACAAAGCTTTAATTTATATGCAAATATAACTGACAAATAATTCACTCTTATGCCATGTTCCTGACACTGATCAGGAAAAATAGGGCTCAACCAGATACTTCCTTTGTCTTACAAGTAGCCCTTTTCAATTGCTCTATTTTTATATTCTAAATGGCCTAATTATGCATACTCATTTCACTTGTATAACATTTGAAAGCATTAGCAAAGTGCTCAGAGGCTCCATTCAGATGATCACAGGGGCTGCTAGAAGTGTAACTGCCTGAGCACATCCCTGCATCATAAGCCATTTGTGTAAGTTATTCCACAGGCGGGACAGGCAATGTAATCTCTGCAACATCGCTACTGCCCCACCACAAAAAGGAGGGGGTTGTAATGGAATGATTAAACATCTGAAAGGTCTGGGAACCACAGACTTACAACTGCACTATTATACTGCACAGCTGCGCAATATATAATCTTGTACAGATAGAGCCTGCCCATTCAGAAAAACAGCTGACTACAGAGCAGACTCAGTTAGTAGCCCTGAAAGAGTTTCTTTGGGTGTACGAAGCGAAACAAAACCCCAAAAGAAGGGAAGGCTCGAGCAGTGTTTCCTGTCACAGGGATTCCCAGATGTTGTTGACTATAACTGCCAGCATCCCCAGATGCAATGACCTTTGGCTGGGGATGCTGGGAGTTGTAGTCAACAGCACCTGGAATTCTCTGTTACAGGGAATTCTGTTACATGGTCTCATGCAATCTGTTTGTACTCATGACCTTGTCAGTAGGGCTTCGGAAGCCCAAATCGTTAAGGGAGACGGAGAACCAAAGTGGGTTCAGTGGCAGGATCCCATGGGTGCCAACTGCCATCCAAACCCCAAAGGAATCAGGCAAGGGGGTGAATTTTTAGGAATTTCTGTGTGTTGTGGATTCTTAGTTGTGAAATGACTTATTCGAATCCACACATAAACAGTCCTAAAAATTCACCTCTGGTAATGATGCCAGAAGCTCAGAGGGGACAAATGGAGATCGCTGGGTAAAAATGGAGGCTCAAATCGCTGAATCAATTCAAGATCAAATCAGGGGGGTGATTTGATTTGACCTCGATTCTGGTCAGCATCCTCAATGGTGATTTGAATTGAGGTTGAATCGCTCAAATCGCCCAGATTTTAGTTGAATTGATTCAGCCACAGATCGATTCACACATCCCAAGCAGAGACTAGAGTCACCTTTGACCAGCTTCAGTGGGTTTATAAGCTGCAAACGGACTTCCTTTGGTGGGAGAGGGTCTGACCTAGACTTCCTTTGATGGGAAGGGGTCTTACCTAGACACAGTTATCCATACTCTGGTCATCTCAAGATAGGATTACTGCAACACACTTAATGTGGGCCTGTCTTGAAACATATTTGGAAACTTCCATCAGCACAAAATGCTGCAGCCTGATTTGCAGCTGAGAGTGCTAGTTGGGAACTGATTACCCTTCGTTCTTCACTCCACATTTGTTCCTTGGTTCTTTCTGGGTCTAATACAAGGTCCTGGTTCTCACCTTTAAAACCTAAAGGATAGCATTCCCTTTGAAAGCACCAATTTGAAGTCTTGGCATGTTCCTGCATACAGAACTGAGCCAGGTGATATCTGTGGCCAGAAATGCATTTGCCAGTTTTTGGTTGGTGCACCACTTGCTCCCATTCCTAGAGAAGCCAGATCTGGCCATAGTGGCACATGCCTTCTCATTTGGATTACTGTAATGTGTGTTAAGTAGAGGTGCCTCTGAAAAGTGTTCAGAAACTGCGACCAAGTTGCTGATGGGAGCAGGCTAGGGACCCTGTGACTCCCTGCTGCAAGACTCACACTGGCTACTATTCCATTTTGAAACATAATTTCAACTTTTGACTTTACATAAGAATATAAGAACATATGAACAGCCCTGCTGGCACAAGGCCCATCGAGTCCAGCATCCTGCTTCAAACAGTGGCCCTCCAGATGCCTCTGGGGAACCCATAGGCAAGAAGTATGTGCATGCCCTCTCTCCTGCTATTGCTGCCCTGCAACTGGTATTGAGCGGCATCATGCCTCTGAGGCTGGAGATGGCCCACAGTCATCAGACTAGTAGCCACTGATAGACCTGTCCTCCATGAATCTGTCTAAGCTCCTTTTAAAACCATCCAAGCTGGTGGCCATCACCATATCCCATGACAAGGAATTCCATAGATTAATTATGCACTGTGTGAAAAAGTACTTCTGCTTGTCAGTCCTACATTTCCCAACCTTCAGTTTCATGGGGTGACCCCTGGTTCTAGTTTTGTGAGAAAGTGTGAAAAATTTCTCACTGCCTACCCTCTTTCCACTCCATGCATAATTTTAAACACTTCAATCATGTCTCCCTGTAGTCACCTCTTTTCCAAGGTAAAGAGCCCCAGATGCTGTAGCCTAGCCTCATAAGGAAGGCGCTCCAGGCCCCTGACCATTTTGGTTGCCCTCTGCTGCATCTTTTCCAGTTCTACAATATCCTTCTTAAGATACGGTAACCAAAGCTGTACGCAGTACTCCAGATGTGGCCGCACCATGATTTATATAAGGGGATTATAATATTAGCACTTTTATTTTCAAATCCCCCTCCTAATGATTCCTAGCATGGAATCACAGCTGCCACACACTGAGATGACACTTTCAACAAGCTGTCCACCATGACCGCTTTTCTGGTCAGTCACCGACAGCTCAGATCCCATCAGCATATATATGACGGTGTTTTTTGCCCCAGTGTGCATCACTTTACACTTGCTCACATTGAACCACATTTGCCATTTTGTCACCCAGTCCCCCAGTTTGGAGAGATCTTTTTGGAGTGCCTCATAATCCATTGAAAAGTTCACTACCCTAAATAGTTTAGTGTCATCTGCAGATCTGGCCACTTTCCTTGTCACCCCAACTTCTAGATCGTTTATGAACAAGTTAAAGAGAACTGGTCCCAGTACTGATCCCTGGGGGGCTGCACTTCCTACCTATCTCCATTATTTATTCCTACCTTCTGTTTCCTGTCCTTCAACCAGTTACCAATCCACACATGAACCTGTCCCCTTATTCCATGACTTCTAAGTTTACTCAAGAGCCTCTGGTGGGGAACTGTATCAAAAGCTTTTTGGAAGTCCAAGTATACTATGTCAACCAGATCACCTTTATCCACATGCCTGCTGACACTCTCAAAGAACTCCAAAAGGTTAGTGAGGAAAGACTTTCCATTGCAGAAGCCATGCTGGTTCTCCTTCAGCAAGGCCTGTTCTTCTATATGCTTAACAATTTTTGTCCTTAAGTATGCTTTCCATCAGTTTACCTGGCACCAAAGTTAAGCTGACCAGCCTGTAATTACCTGGATCCCCCCTGGATCCCTTTTTGAAAATTGGAGTCACATTGGCTACTTTCCAGTCCTCTGGTACAGAGCCTGATTGTAGGGACAAGTTATATATTTTTGCTAGGAGATCAGCAATTTAACATTTGAGTTCCTTCAGAACTATTGGGTGGATGCCATCTGGCCCTGGCAATTTGTTAATTTTTAGCTTTTCAAGACAATTTAGAACATCTTCTCTTGTTGCCTCAAATTCACCCAGTTCCTTAGCTACTAAACCTGAAAAACTCAATTCTGGAGAGGATATATGGTTGTATCCTCCACCATGAAGACAGATGCAAAGAACTCATTCAGCTTCTCTGCAGTCCCCTTATCTTCCTCAATAATCCCTTTTACATCCTCATCATTTAAGGGTCCAGCCGCCTCCCTGGCAGGTTTTCTACTTCTGATATATTTAAAGAAGTTTTTGTCATTTCCCTTGACACTTCTAGCGACTGTGGAGCCGCGGTGCAGCAACTCACAATTTTAGAGCCTGGGTTAGCAGAGTGCTCACTTCACTAACCTGGGCTTAGAGGAGGGTTACTCCAAGGGTTAATCGCTTGGAGGCCACCGGGCTCACCTGCAAGCCCGGTGGTTCTCACGGTCAGGCGAAATTGGGCTAGGCTCCCCTAGCCCAATTTCGCCTGATCGTGGGAATAGCCTCATTGTGTCCTTGCATTTCTTTTGCCATAATTTATGTTCCTTCCTCTTCTCTTCATTTAGGCAGGACTTCCATTTTCTGAAGGAAGTCTCCTTCGCTTTTATATCTTCCCTGACTCTACTTGTCAGCCACGCTGCCATCCTCCTGAACCTGGTGGTACCTTTCCTCCTTCTGGTACATTCCTGGTGGTACATTCCAACTGAGCTTCTAGTACTGTGGTTTTAAATAAGTTCCATGATATCTGGAGTGATTTGACCCTCCTGACTTTCCCTTTCAGCTTCCTTCTTACCAGTCCCCACATTTTTGAGAGGTTTCCTCTTCTGAAGTCCAACGCATCTGTGTTGGACTTCCTTGACAATTCTCCACTTGCATATATGCTGAATTGGATCACACTATGGTCACTACTACCCAATGGTTCATCAACTCTGACATCTTGCATCAAGTCCTGTGCACCACACAGGATTAAATCCAAAGTCACCATCTCTCTGGTTGGTTCCACGACTAACTGTTCTAAGGCACAGTCATTTAGCACATCTAGAAATTTGGACTCTCTCTCATTACCTGAATGTGAATTTATCCAGTCTATGGGTGGGTAGTTGAAATCACCCATTATTACTGCCCTGTCTCTCTTTGACGACTCTCTTATTTGTTTCTTCAACTCCAGGTCACTCTCAGCGCTTTGATCCAGAGGGCGATAGCATGTCCCTAGTAACACATTTCCTTTCAGTCCTCATAATGTTACCCATAATGATTCTGTGGAGGACTCTGGTCCACCTAGGTTTTCTAGCTCATTGGAATCTATCCCTTCTTTGATATACAGTGCCACTCTACCCCCAACCCTACCCTCCCTGTCCCTTCTATAGAGTATAGATCCAGGAATAATCACCATTCCACCAGGTTTCTGTTACACCCACTATATCTATGTTCTCATTAGTACTCCAGCTCAGTGGCTTCTGGTATTGGTATACAGGCACCTATACGCCTGGTCCCTCACCTGGTGTTGGCATGTGCTATCCCCCTTACCATCATTTGACCTATTTGGCAAGCTGTCCTGTGTTTCCTTCTGCTCAACTCCTGGATATGGGCTCATCAAAGCTATGTGGTCTGGGATAGCGGATGTGAAGGACTGCCTCCTGTATAAACCTACTCAGGTATTTTCTGGAGAGGCTTTCTTCTATATCCCATCAACAACATCTGGTGTGTGTTTGCTTGGAGCAGAAGAGATCGCCTTTCTGAGGCTGCATCCCAATTGTGGAATTTACTGGCTATTGTTTTTATAATGTGTTTTGTCTGTTTGTGTTTTATCTGTTGGTTTTACTTAACTGTAAGCACTCTTATGTATTTGAATATAGATTAGTTACATGGTATCATAATGCATTTTTCATTATTTTATTTTATGTTTATGTTTTATTGTTATCTTTATATCTGGATGTTAGGTGCCTTGAGCATTTTTATGTGATGTGGAAATGAAGGATATATTTATAATAAAATAAAATGGCTGGAGACCTGAAGCAATGCCTTTGACCTCAGAGATCTCTTCTCACTCTTATTCATCATGTGAAGCCCTTTTCTGAGTGTCATTGCTTTCAGAGATGAGGTGGGCATCTTATAGGAGCACGGTCTTTTCAGTGGCGGCCCCAACACTTTGGAATTTCCTTCTATTTGAGGCCTGCATGGCCCACACCTCAAGTCTTGAATATTCCATAAGGAGTACAAGTTGGCATATGGAGAATATAAGAAGGGGGAATGTGTTTCCTTTTGGACCATTCTGGCTCTGATCTTCTACTTCTGGGGGTTGCTGCTTCTTTACTGTTAGTGCTGTTTGTTCTTAATTAATTTTATCTATTGTAATACTGTATCATCATTCTAATGTAAGCCATTTCGGATTGCAGTATGGCAAGAAAAGCATGCTAAACTATATTTAAATAAATACAAATAAATAACTCAATGAATTAGTCATGAATAGAATTTCAGCACATAGAATTCTTGAATAACTTCTAAGTTTTATTATACCTTTTATGAGAAATGTTTTTCTTTCCGTTCATATGAAGACAAGATAAAGACATTATACACTCAGCCCTTCAGATGGTCTAAGGTATGTTTTTACATTCCTTCAAGGAAGAGTGGGATACAAATGGAATAGACAAATACATTTGATCCCTTCCCTTCCCTCCCCCCGCCCCCTGCTAGAATGCTTAACTAAAAGATGGTGCACCATAAAATAAATTCTGGTTATTTTTATCCTTGCCTTTTCAAATGCCGCATTAAATGAATTCTGTTGCTTCTTTTTTGTAATAGCTATTTCTATCCTAGTTCCTGCTGTTTAGAATAATAGAATAATAGACTTGAAGAGCTGGGAAGGGCCTGGAGGTCTTCTAATTCAATCCCCTGCTCAGTGCAGGAAACTGCTACAGCTTCTCTAACAGATGGCTGCCCAGCCTCTCCTTGAAGATTTCTAAAGGAGAACATGCCACTGCACAAGGCAGACTGCCCCATTGCTGCACAGTTTCTACAGGTAGGATTCCACCCCCCCACTCCCCGCCTAACATCTAACTTAAATCTGCTTCTTTATAATTTCAACATATTGGTTTGAGTTCTGCCCTCAGAAGCAAATAAGAACTAGTCAGCAACTTGTTCTGTGTGGCAGTTCTTCAGATATTTGAAGACAACAATCACATCTCCCCTTCTACTTGTCTTCTCCAGGCTAAACATGCTCACCATTCCTCATAGGATATTATTTCCAGACCCTTCGCCATCTTTGAGGCCCTCCTCCAAACCCCTTCAAGTATATCAGTGTCCTTCCTTCCAGGAGAGGAGAGCTGGTCTTGTAGTAGCAAGCATGACTCATCCCCTTAGCTAAGCAGAGTCCACTTTGTTTGCATATGAATGGGAGACTAGAAGTGTGAGCACTGTCAGATATTCCCCTCAGGGGATGGAGCCGCTCTGGGAAGAGCAGAAGGTTCCAAGTTCCCTCCCTGGCTTCTCCAAGATAGGGCTGAGAGAGGCTCCTGCCTGCAACCTAGGAGAAGCCACTGCCAGTCTATGTAGACAATAATGAGCTAGATAGACCAATGGTCTAACAGCTTCCTATGTCCCTATGTTCCTCATCTGGTACCCAGAACTGTAGACTGACCAAGATCAGACCAAGTGAGCTCAGAATTAGGGATGTACAAACAGGTTCAATGTCAAACGTGTTTGACATCGAACCAGTTTGGTTCAACCATTCAGGGCTGAACCAAACCATCCCCTGTTCGGTCTAACTCCAGACCGAACACCACCACCCCGACTGTTTGGGGGGTTCGTGAACATTTTTATTTTATTTTTTATTTTTTTAAAAAAAATATTTATTTTTACTTATCCCTTTCAGGGGAGTTTTTGGAGGTGGGGTGTGCGCGGAGGTTCCCCTCCCCTCACCGGCCTCCCTTTATGCCCTTACTGCCTGGCCAGCCAGCTCTTTGGCCCTTTCAGGCCTTCCCCCCCAGCACAGTGGCCATTTTGGAGGTTGCTGCACCTGCACAATTGGCCTCTGTGTGGCCTGAGATGGCCTGAGAAGGGAGTCCTGAGAAGGGAGGCTGGTGGGGGTAGGGGGAACCTCTGCAGACCCCACCACCTCCAACAACTCCCCCGAAGGGCATAAGTTAAAAAAAAGTTTTCGAACCCCACCAAACTGGACTGGGGGGTTCGAGGGGGTGTTGGACCAAACTTGCCTGGTTTGGGTCTAGTTCGGACTCAAACTGAACCAGACCAGCTAGTTCCATGCACGCCTCTATTCAGAACAGAATAGAATAGAATAGAATAGAATAGAATAGAATAGAATAGAATAGAATAGAATAGAATAGACCACTTACTTCAGCTCATTTTGAGTCTCCTGACACAATACCTATCCTGGATCAGACAATTCCTTTGTAGTCTTCCTTGGCTATATACTTCTCCTTCCATCTCCTATGCATGTCCTTTTTGCTTCTCTGATGTCCGGAGGCTCTTTCTGCAGCCGCACTACTTACTACAAATGTATCCCACTTTTTGTTCTCATCATGGGAACTGTTTGCTATTATGCCTTCAGTATCTCACTTTTCAGTGTCTTCCATTCCTCTTCAACTCTTTTTTCTCCTTTGGGCATGTTCAAATTCCTTCAGTTTTCTCTCCCCTTGATATCATGAACTCCAAGATGGTGTGATTGCCTTCCTCCAGGGTTCTTTCCACTTTCACTTCTTCAACCAACTCTTCTCGGTTCATAAGGTTTAAGCCAAGGGCAGCTGACCCCTTTGTTCCTTCTTGCACCTTCTGAAAGCTAAATCTGTCTGCAAAGCAGGTCAAGAATGTAATCTTAGCAGAGTTGGAGTTCCAGTAGATGTCATGATAACGGGAAGGGTAGACAAATACACCACGTGTGCCTCCATTATTACTTCCATCTGCCTCTTTGAAAGTTTGGCAATTTGATTTAGGAAATCATCATCCATGTTTCCTGCTTGGTCTGGGGGTCTGTAGAATACTCCCACAATGATGTGCAGCTGTATCGTGCCACTGCATACTCCCCTGGAGCTGTTGATGACTCCTAAAGTATCCCCAACACTGCAGAGAACAAGTGATTGTGCAATCAGTGTTACGACAGTTACTCCTATTATCATGAATGGAGCTAACTGGTAGTGTTGATTGCACACCCACTCTTTCTGTGCCCCATCGTGGCTGCCTTAAGAGTCTGCAGCAGCCCCAATGCAGTATACAGTCCTGACTCCTGGGCACTGCATTTCAAGGAGGACATTGATAAATTGGAATGGTTCAAGGGAGAGCAGAAAAGATGTTGAGGTGTCTGGAAAACAAGTCCTATGAAGAGTGGTGGGTATTTTTAGCCTGGAGAAGACTAATCAGAGGCATGGAAGCTGTCTTCAAATATCGGAAGGGCTGTCAGATAAAAGAGGGAGCCGACTTGTTCTCTGTTGCTCCCAAGGGCAAGACTAGAACCAATAGATTGAAATTACAAAGAAGCAGATTTAGGAAGAACGTCCAAATTTCAAGAGCTGTTCAACAGCCTGCCTCACAGAGCAGTGGGCTCTCCTTCACTGGTTTTCAAAGAGAGTCAGAAATCCTGTAGCAGTTTTCTGCACTGACTAGGAGGCTGGACTAGAAGACCAACTCTAAATTTCCCTTCCAACCCTAAAATTCTCTTTTTCTGATTCCAGTCACCCAGCAAGTGTACTTCCACCATGCCCAAATTGGTTTGTACCTGGTCACCAAAGAGCAGGCCATCTCAGATTCCTGTTTAACACAATGATAGCACTGGAAGAGTCTCATACTCCATTCATGACCCTGTTACTCAGTGTAATGAAGTAAATCTAACAGGCTTTGTGGGACCCTGATTTCCTAGGAGAAGTCCTCTCTAGATTTGGCCCACTCAAAGACTATCTATCAGCTGGGTTTGAGTCCTTTACAAGTCCTATAGCTCAGGGTTTGGGGTGGGTGCGTGGGAATGAGGGGCTCTTAGGGATATTAGAGCTGGGACGATGTAGTTGGCAGGCTGGATGTTGTGTTAGATATTTTTATGCACAATGATATTTGATATTTTGGGGTTTTTTATATTTATGGTTTTGATATTTTGTTATTTTGATATACACAATGGCTGATATACCGCACAGTATGCCACCCATCAATGAGGGGCATGCACATATGGCTCACAAGCCAGCCAAGAGCCCATCCTGTCTGCAGCAGAGGCAAGAGATGTTCTGGGCACATTAATCTGTGTGTAATAGTTGCTGCACCACTACTGCTATTGGGAATCATGGCAGTAGGAGCACAGCAACAATTGCTCACAGCTTAGTGTGCATAGAACATCCCTGCCTCCACTGCGAGCAAGGATGGGCTCTTGGCTGGCTTGGGGATGGCACACTGTGCAGTATGTCAGCTAATAGCAACTAATTTTAAAACACAGTCAGATATGATAGACTTGGGCCCAGGGCATTTAGGAGAGTGCCTTCTTTGTCATCAACCCCGCCACCTACTATGATCTTCTGGAGAGGTTGGTTAACGCCGGCTCATTTGTTGGCGGCTCATTTGTTGGCGACTCAGGGCCAGCCTTTCTCTGTGGCTGCCCCAGGGCTTTGGAATATGCTCCCTATTGAAATAAGAGCATTTTCTTCCCTGTTTGTTTTCAGGAAGACTGTCAAGACACACTTGTTCCCGCAGGCTTTTAACTGGAATTAATTTTAATAATTTGTGTTAACAACTTATTTTATGAGATAGTTTTAATTGTGTTTTATGGATTTTTAATCTGGTTTTACTTTTTCTATTTTAAATTTTGCACACTGCCTAGAGATGTACATATCAGGTGGTATGCAAATAAGACAGATAGATAAATAAATAAATAAATGTATGTATATGTGTGTGTGTGTGTATATATATATATACACACACACACACACACATACACAAACACAAACAGACTAGTGGTTTTCAAGCTGTTTCCCCATGAAACCTGGGTTCTTTGGAAGCTTCTCAAGGTTTCTCAGTAAGAAGATGGGTAACGATAGACATGTTTCTCAGAAATACTGCATTATGACCAGTACCAAAGTACCCCTGGAACATACAGCCACAGGAGAACATTGCGTATATTCTAGGGGTATGCACGGAACTGGCTGGTCCGGTTTGGTTCAAGTCTGAACCAGGAGAGTTATTGGAGGCAGTGGGGAGGGGGGTCTGTGGAGGTTCTCCCTCCTCCCACCAACCTCCCTTTATGCTGCCGCCGTCCGTTCGGTTGGCTCTTCGGCCTGGCCATGCAGAGGCCAATTGCACAGGCATGGTGGCCTCCAAAATGGCCAACGCGCGGGAGGGGGAAAGCCCAAATGGGCCGAAGAGCCAGCCGAACAGCTGGTGGTGGCATAAAGGGAGGCCAGCGTGGGGAAGGGAAACCTCCACAGACCCCCTTGCCATCTCCAACAACTCCCCCAAAAGGAGTAAGTTAGAATTAAACAAAAAACAAAAAACTGAGAACCACCCAAACAGTTGGGGGGTGTTCGGTCCCAGGTTGGACCGAGCAGGGGATGGTTGGGTTCAACCACAAACGTGTTCGATGTTGTACATGTTCCTACATCCCTAGTGTATTCTAGTGCATACTTTCAGTTCACAGTAGGCAATGATGATCACAATCATGCCCTGTATGAACTGAGTGTGCATCACAAACTGTGCCTCAGAATCTTTAGCAATTTTCAGGATTTTCATAGCAAATGTGCAAGAGTTCTTTGGTGGAAAAGACAATACGTAAAGTGTTCCCTGAAGGTAAAAACCACTGCAATATGACATTAGTTATTAACTAACAGTACCATTCAAATACTAAGCACAACTACATAACAATCAAATGGTGTCAAATATCCACTGTGAAATACTGAATTCAAATAACATTGGGTATCAACTATTAAAAGCATATTCAGCAAATATCTGAATATCTGGAGAATAATCAACAATATTCACAAGGGAGAATTTTTGGGAACAAATTTATTCCAGCTGTAACTGTGCTGTCTCATGTCATTCATCTAGACCTTGAGTTCTGCTGGAGGAGAAAACCCCTCTGTGTCTAGCATAATGTGTTGCTAAAGCTTCACTTGAGAAATCCAAGTAAAAGTGACTGCTGTGTATTTCAAGGCACCAAAGCTATGGATTCATAGCATCAGACTGACCATGAATTCTTTATTTGTGAGGGAGGACGTTGTTCCTAGAGCATTCTGCAGAAGTACTTCTCTCTGACTCTTCCAATCTAAGAAAAAAGGTGACTTTGGACAAAATGTATGGCTTGTGGATGCCCATGAGACTTATGACTCTTTTCAATAGCAACCTTCCCCATCCCTACTGCTTCATAAACATTTAAGATTCCTGTGCACAAGTTGCCCAAAGGATTTTGGCCCATAACCTATGGTCCACACAGAAGAATTAAAAGTACAGTTTACAGAATATAGAATACAATGTATTACAGAATAGAATGTATTGAATATTAAAAATAATATTTAGCTTTACGGCATATGGTTCCCTTCCTAATTCACCATGCTGCACCACTTCTCAGTGAATAAGATCTCCACATTTGTGAAGCTTGCTGTCAAAGTCAAGATATCTTTTAATATGGCTCAGAATCTCCTGCTTCCACAGAATGTCAATCCAGATTTTTTAAAAAGTTTATCCTGTCACATAGCTCCTAAATAAATGGTCATATTTTCTGCGTAGTTGTGGATAGTTTTAAATTTTGTCCCTAGAATGTGATGTCTCTTACTCATATCTGTAAAACATTAATGCATTTCTAGCCAATAGAATACTGTGTTGACACAGGGGAGGAAAATTGTTCGCAAATTACAAGTGCAAAGCAATTTAGAGTTCCTACCTTGGCATGTTTCACTTGTGAAAATCTGAAGGTATAAAATGCAGTCAGACATGGAGTGATTGAATAATAAAAATTCCTGTGCAAAAGAAAGCTCTGGGATGTAGAACTTTATTTTACAAATGAACAGCAGTGAAAGTATAATATCTATCTGTGAGCTTTAAAACATATCTATCAGTATTTAAACTATTCTAATAAAATGACATTAATACACCCATTTACATGAAAATAAGTTATCCAATATTAGAGAGCATGTGTGATAAAATGAGCAGTTCCATCAGAAATAAATGCACTTTTAGCAAGTTGCAAGTCTGGGCCAAGAATGAAGAATCTTTTTATAGAGATGGTGATTGCCATCTCATCTGAACCACCTCTGAGAGGATTTAAAGTGTGTTTTTGGAGGATAAACACTTCCCTCTGAAGAAACACTACTAACTATGACAAAGAATCTACATATTCCAGTAAGAAGATTTACCAAATTGCATCTTTACTACATGCCTATCCCATTAGCACAGCTGCCTTGTCATTCATACCTCTGTAATGATCATTTTTGAAGCATTTACATCCTGTGTTGGGCTGGCTGCTTGCTGCTTACTCAGTGGCAAGATTATTGATTGCAAGCACTTATTAAGAAAGTATAAGGCAATAAGCCATGAGAGCTGTTGATAATTCAGACAGCAAAGCTGGCAATTATATAGGGATCAGGGGGATTATTACACATGGGGCCTTAATAAATATGAGTGATTGCTATAGCAGTGGTGTGATGACTTCGAATTAAAATGTATTATTATTGATTTTTTAAATTTTTATTACATTTTAAATCTACAACTTTTTAAAAATGCAAACAGTGTTTTCCTAACCTTCAGCCAGAATCTGCTACTACTATATAGTGATTTATGAGTGCATCCTAAAGTTAGAGTGTTTTCACCCTTCAGTATATATATTTTTGTGTATTGCTTAGAGAATGTGGCACAATCTGATATGATTGATTTAGAACCTTGCCTCTCCCTTTGTTGACATTATTGCATTGCCTTTAAGGAAGCATTCTAAAATTATGAAAAGGAAAGAAAGCTTTTGAAGAAACTGCATTTACAAAAGCATTGCTGTTTACTTTTCTTTTTGCATTTACCTTATCTTTCTCTTGGGAAGTATGGTTAAAAAAAGAAAGAAAGAGAAAGGCCAGTATTTCAATTCCGAATTAAAGTTGTATATACTATAAATGTAGAAATGGTGTTTACAATTGAATATTGTCCTTACCCACCCAGAATGAAATTATTGTAGGTGTAGAAATGTCAGATCAGGGGACATCATCAAAACAAAGGCTGCATTCACATGTAAAGTGGATCCACAGATCCAATGGACCGGTGGTTCTTCTCCCCACTCCCCTTCCTCTCCTGTCCAAATTTGGATGTAATGGAGAGCTCCCTCTCTGCTGTAAGCGAGACTGCAGAGAGGAAGGGGAACTGGCTGCATGGGCTTTCTTCTTGACTGAAGGACAACTCTGGCAGCCAATAGCAGCCGGAACAAGGGAGGAACGTCCTCCTTCAACTCCGCTTGTCGAAGAGCGAGACTGCAGTGCTGTGTTCGGACGTAATTCTGGCACTGAAGAACTGGAGTTACAAGAAGCAAAACTCACAACAGACTGAAGGTACAGACTGGAGTCTGGGGAGGGAAACTCCAGGTCCATTTTCAGTCCAAACTGTGGTTGCACGCATTCAAACATACACAAATTTTAACTGCCAGCCCCTTCAACTCCGGTTCAGTGTTATATGTGAATGCAGCCAAAATGTAATTGGCAACCAAAAAACCCCACCAAAACAGAAAGATCCAAAGTGGAGCAATTCCAAAGGTGCTTATAATAACTAAAATAAATGCAGATGAATCCGACAGTGAGATGCTGCAGAGCAAAGTCATAATGTCCCCGAATCTCCAGCTTGGATCACTCCATTCTCAGTTGGGATCCACATTCTCATTTCTCAGGTGGTTATGCAGTGTTTGAATATCAACTGAATGTGAAAGACAGGCATTTCAGAATCAAATGTTTATTCTAGCCAGTGCAGCTCAGAGTTACACAGTGGGGCTATTCACTTGCACAGGCAAATCCGGGCAAAGGAAGCCCAGCCCGGTTTTGCAGGTGCATGTGAACTGCTGGGAGCCATGTGGCTCCCAGCGGCAGAGGCGTAACTATAGGGGGGGCAGGGGGGGCATGTGCCCCGGGCGCCATCTTTTCTGGTCACATGGGGGGCGCCGCCATGACAAAACAAATTTTTTAATATATATTTTTTAATTTTTTGTTAATACAAATGTTTCCTGCTCAGTGCAGCAGCGCTGCAGCAGTCAACGGAGTGTGTCGGCGCCCCCTCCCCCACGAGCGGTCCCTTCCGTGCTGCCCCCATTGCTTTGCTGGCACCTGGCAGCCAGTCAGTGGCCTGGCTTGGCGGCGGCGGGCACTTGTGAGGAAAAACCTAAGTATAATGTAGTATGTTGGGGGGGCGGGGGCACGGGGGGCACCATTTCAGTGCTTGCCCCGGGCGCCGTTTTCCCTAGTTACGCCTCTGCCCAGCGGCAGTGTGGTGGCAAACCCACTGAGGGAGCCTGCCACTTAGCCTGGGTCTTGGACATGAGGGTGCCAAGAAATTGGGCTGATTAATTGTGTGGTGGTGCCGTGCAGCTCCGCACAGTACCTACAGGCGAGTAGCCTCCCAGCCAGTGCCGGGAGGATCCTTATAATGCACCATGCTCTTGCGCGGTGCATTATGGGAATTCCAGAGGCTGGGAAGATGCATTCCAGCCTCTGACCCTCCACATGGCCAGCAGTAGCTGGCAATCGTCTGGGTGGGCGATCCACTCAACCACAAAGGAGCCCTCCATTGTCTGCCAGGGAGGAAAGCATTTCAAGCCTTCCTCCCCTGCGGACTGGCGCCTTGAACATGACTAGCAAGGAGAAAAGGCATTCCTGACATCTACTGTACGACATTTTATTTATGAACTAAATATTATTTTATTGTTGGGAGAGTTCCTCTTGGCTCATTTCAGAATTAGGTCAGCAATTACGAGCAGTAATGGAGAACTCTAAAAGAAAAAGCTTTGGTTTGTTTTCCACAGATTTTAAAATTGACTCATAATATTTGTTGCACCTTAGGGATATGCAAAATTCCTCTGAGAACGTTCACTTGTCTTAGAGAAACTCATTTGGCTTCCCTTGAAAATTCTCAGACATTTCTCCTTGAGAAAAACACTGAAGTTTGCTTCAATTTCAACATGATCAAAATGTCAGTGCTAACCTAAATGCCTTCACATTTTATCTATTTTTGGTTGCTAATCTCATTTCAAGCACAACTAAGCAAACACTCCCAAAGAGTGATTTTTAACATTGCAGGAACCAGTTGGGAAGTCCAATGAAACAGGAGTCTTGGTGCGGGGGAGCTGCGTAGTCTCTGAGTTTGTCTAGACACATTTGGGAAGTTTTCCAACCCAAACAGCCTATAGCATAAGCAGAGTCTCTGTTTGCTGTCCCCTGCCCCCCAGCCCAGCTTTTCATCTAGTTTGCACTTAACACTAAGCTTTCTAGGAGGGAAGTTTTCATTTTAAATCCAATAAGTCAAGAAGGAGGAGAGAGGGGGAAAGGTGTACTTTCCTGTCGCCAGGCCCCAGGTGCAGTTTCCCCAATCCCTTCTTAGAGATGAATTTCTGCTTGATGCATCTTTACAAAGCACAGTACTTCCCCAAAAATGTCACCAATCCAACTGTTGTCCTAAAATAACCTGCACTGGATTCAATAAGCAGTTTCACTCCCAGAAAGGTGTCCATGCTAAAACCAGTTCCCCACACCTCAGACTAAACTGAGATTTTTATACTAGGTGGTATAGAAATTCAATCAATCAATCAATCAATCAATCAAACATAACAGCAGTTGGCAGAACTGGAGACAGCTGGATGGATTCCTCCAAGCATTAAGAAGCCGTGGTGGCTCTTACCTAAGGGCAGAGTGAACATAGCTGAAAATATTTGTCAGTCATTTTACCTCCTCTGTCTTCTGTAGCCATTTCTCTGTCTACTGCTCTGCCTCCCTGTCTGTGCCTCTTCCCTGCATGCAGTCTGGCTCCAGGGTGTACATAGGGGTGGGCATGGGTGATGGTACCAGAATTTTGTAAACACCAATAGGAACACACAGAATTGTTCAAATATTAATGAGACAGGAGCCAATTACTAGGCTTGCCTTTATTTTCAGAAGGTGGACAGAGATTAAAATGCCCTGAGCATCCATCAGAAGGCATCATGCTGATTGACTCCTCAGGAAGCCCATCAGAGTGTACAGAGGGAGGGGAAATCTTTTTTCTTTTAGCGACTTGTATTCTATTCAGTAATCTTTTGCATTTTGTTTGTTTGGATCCTGTAGGGAGTGTGGGGGAGCGGTCAACAGGGAAAGGGAGGGAAAGGAAAGGAGAAAAGGCAGTTGTTGCTGAATAAACCTTTGGTTAAATCTATTTAAGATTTCAAAGAACAGGTGGGTGCCACTCTCTGCCCATCTACTTAGAAGACTCCAGTCACCATTTTGGTTAGACAGCATGTAGGCTAGCTGGCTGGCTGTTCATCAGTCTGATATTTTGCTGGCTCCTTTGTATTTGTTTGGAGGGGTGGACTGCAACCTCTGCTTTCTCTCCCTTGCTTTCTAATCTGATCTGTATGCAAAGCATTATGGCTCATTCTCAAAATGACATGCCATAAAACATTGGAAGGAACAGCAAACTGTACGACTGAGCTAATTAGATTAGAAACTGGCATAAGAAGCCAGAAGTTTCTTTTAGGGGACATGCATGGATTTCTGAGTCCAAACTACTTTTCAAATAATTGCAGATGTGGTTTTCCATGTGAGTGTGCTGTATGTAGAGAAGGAATTGATTCTATTGGAAGAAAACTAATTTTAAAAATCAATTTGATATGCAGAGAGCTAACCAGGTTTTTCTCTGGATTGTGGCCAGTATCTGTAACATTAATATGTTCACTGGGGGTTATGGTTCATTGGACAAGGATTAAGGATATCTAATTTTTTTTTCCATGTTGCTTGCTAGGATGGACATCCAGGGACTAAGTGGTGGGTATCAAGGTGGGCAGAGAGTGGCACCCAGCTGTTCAGCAGGCATGGTGTAAGGAGAGGGTGTCCCCATGCATCTTTGCTTCCCATGGTGTCCTCTGTGTTACAGGAGATGGTTCATAGCTGCAGCAAGCATCATTGAAAAATCTATGACACACACACACACCCCCATTACTTATGTATGGATGTTGGAAACAGGCAGACAGCATTGCCCTTGTAACTTCAGATTGCATTTGTTCTCTACCTTTGTAGCTGGTCTTTGCTTTACCTGTTGCTTATATAGATTTCTTTACTTTTACATGTATAGCCTGTGCTTCCACCAAGAAGCCCAGAGTGGTGCACATAGTTAAATTTATCCTCCCAACAGCCCTATGAGGAAGGTTATTCTGAGAGATATGACTATCCTAGAGTCTCCAAGTGAGTTCGATGGCTGAATAAGGATTTGAACTTGGATTTCCCGGGGCTAGTCCAGCACACTAAACACTGTATCACTCTGGCTCAGTTCTTTCTTGTTGTTTATTATTAGTAGTATTAATTTTTGAAATGATCAGGCAGACAGAGCTGCCCTGGTGACTTCAGAACACATTTACTCTTCACAGAAGCAGCCTTTTGTAGCTGGTCTTTGCTTTACTTGTGGCTTGTCCAATTCTTTTCCTCTGTGTGTGTGCTTGTGTTTGAGCCTTCCATGTTAGATACAAATCTATACACTACCCTAATCCTGTTAAGCACTATAAAGCAACTGATGTTTTCCATATTTCTCTGTATCTCTGCTGATGCTTGTGTGCTTGTGTGTTTGTGTATGTATTTCGATCCCACATGTTAGCTACAAATTTGCACTTTGTCAATTATTGCTAAGGCACCCACTTAGTCCTGGCTCTGCCTCCACAGTTGCCCACAGTTGGCTCCACTTCTCCCTACCTATGGCTCTACCCATCACCTGCCCTTCCTAACACCACCACCCAGTCCCAGGAACCAGCTGCTGCCACTGTTAAGGAGGATTTTATTTGAAATTGGGAAGTAATATATTAATAGCATGTTTTCAAGCAGGGAAAAATGCATCATATTTTTATTTTATTTTATTTTGCTATTTTAGGGGTGTAAATGTGTCAACAACATGTTCTAAGACAACCAGACAATGCTCGCCATCTTCTTGTTCTGAATAGGCATGTAGCAAAATGTAGTTAAATAGATGGCACAAAGTCAATAAGAGTTCTAGCCTAGCAACCTTTCCACCCTCCTCCATTCAGACTGCGGGCTATGAAAGCACTTGCATTGCCTACAGTCTGAACCGTCTTTAGTCCACTGAGGAATGTTTAAATAAAATTAATACATGACTTTGGTCCTGCTCTCCCTGCCACAGTGTGTAGGGGACACTTTGGCTCCCTTCCCTTGAGGGACTGGATTGGACTGGATTGGACTGGAGGCAAGTGGTGAGGAGGCCAGGACTTTTCCTAGGTCTTATGCAGTCCTGCCAGTGGAAGCCCAGCATTGCTGCACCTATTTAAGGCATCCATGGCCCCCTCACAGGCACCGCTCACAATCATCATAGTAGAAAGAAAGCCTTATGGTGGATGAAAGGAAGAAATATTCACAGCTTGTTAAAGACTGGTGGCAGGCATTTGTGTGCTTGGTAGGTTAGGGCAACAATGGCCATGTTTAGTGCTACAGCCCTTGAAGTAGACAAGGAAGCTGTGCCTCAGGAGTTCCTGTGATGGACCATTGTGGCAGCAATACAGGATGAACCTGCCTACCAGAAGTGGGTGACAACAAACCAGATAGTGGGCTAAGTGTGAAGCTTTCATGAGGCAGGTGCAGGCTTTTGAGCCATCAAGGGTCCCATTGGCCAGCTGGCACACGGCCTGGCCATTGGTTCCTCCCAACTATGCCACCTAGCCATGGAGATTGGCTGGCCCATCTCACCTCCTTCGTGAAGCTGATGTCAGGGGCTGCCTCTCATCCCACCCATATGTTTAAGCGATTGAAGCTAACTGTTAGACATAGAGGCTGTTCACATGAGCAGCCCTATCCAGGCTTCCACAGCCCTAGGAGGGTAGGGCTACTCATGTGGAGCACCGGAATCGAGCACGGATTTTTGCCCTGGGCTATTATCAATTCTGATTGTGTGTCTGCTCAGGCTGCAGCCCAAGCAGCCACAGAACTGAACATCTAGAGCACCTGTCTTGCAGTGAAATCCCCCAATTCACTGCACTCCTCGCATGGTGGATTGGGGGATTTCTGGAGGCTGGGCTGCATTCCCCCAGCCTCCAGCTGCCTACACAGTCGTGTGGATGTACAAGCTGCATGGTCCAAGAAAAAGAGATAATTGTCTGGTGGGGGAGGTAAGATCGATCTTGCCTCTTTTTTTCCCCTGCACGCTCCCCACCCCACTTACAGGCCATGCGAATGACATTATATTCTCCTGATTCCTGGAGATATTTATTGAATGTTTGGAAAGAATTATCTATCACAAGTAAGAGTTTGGAACTTTGGAACAGAGTCAAACACAAGAAATGGCCAAAGCAGAGAGAGAACTAGCTGAAGTCACCATGATCTAGCTGATGTCACCATGAGCCTGCAGGTCCTCTCATAAGAACAGCCCTGCTGGATCAGGCCCAAGGCCTATCTAGTCCAGCAATCTGTTTGACACAGAGAGGCCCACAGGCAAGAGGTGAGGGCATGCCCTCTCTCCTGTTATCGCTCCCCTGCATCTAGCCTTGGCTAGAGGTGGCCTATAGCCACCCGACTAGTAGCCATTGATTGACCTGTCCTCCATGAATTTCACTAAGCCCCTTTTAAAGCCATCCAAACTAGTGGCCATCACTACATCCCATGGCAAAGAATTCCATAGATTAATTATGTGTTGTGTGAAAAATACTTCCTTTTCTTGGCCTTAAATTTCCTGGCCTTCAGTTTCATGGGATGACCCCTGGTTCCAGTGTTGTGAGAGAGGAAGTAAAATATTTCTCTATTCACTCTTTACTCCATGCATAATTTTATATACCTATACCATGTCTCCCCGTAGTCTCCTCTTTTCCAATATAAAAAGCCCCAGATGTTGTAGCTTTGCCTCATACAGAAGGTTCTCCAGGCCCCTAATCATCTTGGTTGCCCTCCTATGCACCTTTTCTAGCTCTACGATGTCCTTCTTAAGATATAATGACCAGAACTGTATGCAGTACTCCAAATGCTTCCTAATGATCCCTGGCATGGAATTTGCCTTTTTCACAGCTGCCATCCACTGGGTTGACACTTTAAACAAGGTGTCTACCATGATTCCAAGATCTCTCTCCCAGTTAGTCACTGACAGCTCAGACCCCATCAGTGTATATGTGAAGTTGTGGGTGGGTGGGGTTGCTCCAATATGCAACACTATGTACTTGCTTACTATATGTTGAACTGCATCTGCCATTTTGTTGCTCACGCAGTTTGGAGAGATCCTTTTGGAGCTCCTCACAATCCGTTGTGAATTTCACTACCTTAAATAGTTTAGTGAAATATGCAAATCTGGCCACTTTGCTGCTTACCCCAACTTCTAGATCATTTGTGAATAAGTTAAAGAGCACTGGTCCAAATACAGATCCCTGGAGGACCCCACTTCTTACTTCCCTCCATTGTGGAAACTCTCCATTTATTCCTACCCTCCATTTCCTGTCCTTCAATCAGTTAAGAATCCACACTTGAGCCTGTCCCCTTATCCCATGACTGCTAAGTTTACTCAAGAGCCTTTGGTGAGGAAGTTTGTCAAAAGCTTTTTGAAAGTCCAAGTATACTATGTTAATTGGATCACCTTTCTCCATATGACTGTCCACAATCTCAAAGAACTCCAAAAGGGTAGTGAGGCAAGACTTTCCCTTGCAGAAGCCATGCTGATTTTCCTTCAGCCAGGGGCATAGCAAGGGGAGCAGGGGCCTGTGTTCACCCCCGTCCTCGGTGGCCCTGCTATATTTATTGTTAGATGTATATACTGCCTTACATAAAATTATCCCAAGGCATTTATCTCTAGATTTTTTTGGGGGGGGGGGGACCAGCAACACTCCTGCATGTGATGTCACATGCAAGGGGGCATGGCCAGAGGCACAGAAGGCCTGTGCAAGCTCTCTGGAGTTCATTTCCAGCTGGTGTTTGCCTGCTGGGCACATGTATTTCCATTTCTCTCCTCACTCACACAGCTGAGAAATGAAGACCGTGGGGACGAGTCAGGTGACCCATGAAGCCATGAGGATGGGGTGTGGGGACAAGTCAGGTGGCCCCCCAAGAGCTGGGTGACTTGGCTTCTTTGAACCCGCCCATCCTATTATAGCTCCACTTCTGGCTTCAGCTAGGCATGTTCTTCTATATCAGGCCTGCTCAACTTAGCCCCCCCCCCCCCCAGCTGTTTTTGGACTGCAATTCTCATGATTCCCAGCCACAGTGCCCAATAGCCGGAGATTATGGAAATTGTAGGCCCACATCTGCAGGAGGGCCAAAGTTGAGCAGCCCTGTTCTATATGTTTAACCATTTTGTCCTTAAGTATGCTTTCCACCAATTTACCTGGCACAGACATTAAGTTAACTTATCTGTAGTTTCCAGGATTCCCCCCCCCCTCTCTTTTTTAAAATCCAGGTTACATTGACTACTTTCCAGTCCTCTGGCACAGAGCCTGATCATAGGGACAAATTACATATTTTTGCTAAGAAATCACCAATTTCATATTTGAGCTGCTTCAGGACAATTGTATGTATGTATTGGTTTATTTCGGCCCAAGGCCAGCATATTCAAGACAGTTTAGAACGTCATCGATTGTTGCCTCAAATTGGCCCAGTCCATCAGCCTCCAAGCCTGAGAAGCTCAATTCATCAGCCTCCAAACCTGAGAAGCTCAATTCTGGCATGGGTATATGTATCTTCAGTATCTTCCACTGTGAAGACAGATACAAATAAGTCATTCAGCTTCACTGCAATCTCCTTATACTCCTTAACAATCTGTTTCATGCCCTCATCATCTAAGGGTCCAACCATCCACCTCCCAGGCAGGTTTTCTGCTTCTGATATATAAGTTTGAACCCACTGTCACTGCTCATCTATGTTCATTCATAATCTTCTTTGGTGCAAAATGATGCATGAACTTAGAAAGGATCCACTCTCATTTCCTACCAGAGAATCTACTCTCAGAACACCTCAGACATTGAAAACAACAAAACCCAGTGCCCCATGGGCTTATGGGTTTGGGGGTGCTTGGCACCCTATGTGCACTATACCACAACCCACTCTGGACCACCCTGGTGCCCCCAAGTGGAGTTATGGGACTGCTGAAATCCCCATTATTGCCTATGGGGGAAGCTTAAAGATGCAGAAACTTTAAAATAAAAATAAAAATCACCCAATTTATTTGAAATCTGGGTGGTAGCAGGCACCTATTGGGGCACTACCACCTGACCCACTCTTCTGCCCCTGAAACCCCTTTTCTGTCCCAAATCTGCCACAAATACATGCCGACTTCAACAAATTGTTAAAAATCACCCCTTTGCCCAATTTCTTTGAAATCTGGGTGGGAACTTCCTTCCACCCATTGGACACTACCACCCACCACAACCCGCTCTGGGCCACCCTGGTTCCCACCCTGGTTCCCCCCAGTTATAACTAAGGCTGCTGAAATTCCCCATTATTCCCTATGAGGAAAAGCTTAAAAACGTGTGAACTTCAAAATATTTTTTAAAATCACCCCTTTGACCAATTTCTTTCAAATTTGGGTGGTAGCTTCCACCCGTTGGGTACTACCACTTACCCCACTCTTTTCCCCCAGAACCCCCTTTTTTACCCTGAATCGATGTGGATTTGGAAAATTCAGGTACAAATCATATCTGGGGTGATTCGGGGGGCAGATTTAGACTCAAAACAAATTGGGAGTGGTTCAATTTGGGTACAAATTGAATCAAGAAAACCAATTTGTGAACATCCTTACTTGTTAGCCAAGCTGGCATCTTTCTGAACTTGGTGGTACCCTTGATCCTTCTTGTTATACATTCCAGCTTCTACTGGAGATGACATCTTTTAGGAGTGCCTGCTGGTTGCATAAATGCATGTTCTACTTGTATATTCATCAAATTTTCAAATATTTTATAGATGTGACAGCTTTCTCATATTCTTGCTCATCCAAAGGAAACCAGACACAGTAATGCTGCCACTTGAACTTGTCACCATTCAAGGAAGTAGATGGCCTACAACAATATCTATTGTGTATTCTGTAATGTGCATGATTCAGGAAAAAGATGTAAAACACCAGGGCTCTTAGTGGCTGGCTGTTAAGTACAAAGAGGGCACTCAAGCAAACTGCATTGAGATACAACAGCTTGTACTGAGCAGGTGGCCGCAGCATGTGATTTCATTGCTAAAATATGAATGGCTTTTCCTTAAAGCTGGCTTTTCCTTAAAGCTGGATGTACTGGGAGATGGTTGAGGGAAAGCAGCAGGAGGTGTGCCATTGAATGAAGGCAACCAGCTCAGCTGGAATTTTTTCTTTATTGCTTTTATTTAACATGTGAAAGTGATATCCGTAAAAAGCAACACAGCTATGTACTGTTAAACAACTAGCAAAGTTGCTCTATTATATTATATTAAATTGTTAAACAATGGAGCACAAAATCAATAACCATTTAACTCCTGCTGTTTTGATTACAAATACAAGAGGTGCTTCAGTTCTTTAGTACAGAAATGTTCAGTTTAGCTGGGGCAGAGGAGACCATGATTAATTTGTCTTTTAATATGATGGTAATGTTATTAAAATATACTTTTAAATGCAGCGTATGAGCGTAACACTGGGTCCCAATTTCAAAGCAAGAATCAGAGCTTATGAGCCATTGGCAACGCTCAGGTCTGAAGAACGTGGCATCAAATATTTTATATGAAATGTGGATTTATCATTTGAAAACAGACCCATATCTGTGTCTGAGCCGGGGCAAAGCTCTTATTTTCTTGCTGCTTTGTATTTAGCTTAGTACAGTTATTGAGTGGCGGGCCTATGCAATGAGGAGGAATCCACCATGGCCTCTGTGGCTGCTCAAGGTTCTGGATTTTCAGTAATTCCACAGAGGCACAAGTCTCTATTTTCTTCTCAATAGTAATATTCCACCCAAAGGGACAATATATCTGATTTACAACACATTTTGTTCTGATTTTGGTTTTAATTCTCTCTATGAGAACTGCCCCGAGGTGCTGGGTAGGGATGTGCAGACGGGTTCAATATCGAACCTGTTCGACATCGAACAGGGCCAGTTCAGTAGTTCGATACTGAACCACCCCCAAACCGAACCAGCCCCTGTTCGGTCCGATCACAGACTGAACAACCCCCAGTTCAACAGACCTTGGAGGATGGGGAGAGTATGGGCTGACTTGTCAATCTGGTGTGTTGCACCAGACCTTCATGCAAAGTAGTTAAATTGACAATCTCTCCTAGTCTAATCTGCAATCACCCAGATGGCTTTGTGGTTTCACATTATATTTAACAGGACTTTCAAGAATATCATTACTCAACAGAGGACTGCTTAATAGAAGTAAGGAATCAACTGAGTTTTAAACAAGTTGTTCTGAAGGTAAGAACTAATTAGTAACTTACTAATTAGGTAAGAACTAATCTGCCTGCCTACCTTTCACTATAATCTTAACTGATAATTAGCATCCTCACAAGTTAGCCCACTTAAATGTTCACACATCCACCATCTTGAATTGGGGTGGATGACATCATCACAAACTACGCTGTTGAGGTGTCCTGATGTGTCCCTACAATTGTACCCAATTTGGTTCATATTCGTCTAGGCATTTGCAAAGTTGATAGACACACACACACACACACACACACACACACTGTCAGGTGATCTCATAAGCTTACTTTCTAATCAAAAAATCAAAGTGTAGTATACAAAGGAAGACCATCTTCACTGAAAAACCATGCAATGAAGTTTACCATTTTTTGGCTAGATTTGTTAACCCATAATCGTAGGTAGGTAGGTAGGTTGGTAGGAAGAGAAATAGATAGAATTCCCAAGTGTGCATGTATGACTTAGACCCCTGCTAACTTGGCAAAGAGGCACCTTTTATTCTCTTTATTTAGCAGGGGGAAAGTAACTGGCCCTATCCACCCCCAGCATAGTACCTCCAGTGACTGTTCCTGGTGTCTATCTTATGTTTCTTTTTAGATTGTGAGCCCTTTGGGGACAGGGATCCATCTTATTTATTTATTATCTTTCTGTGTAAACTGCCCTGAGCCATTTTTGGAAGGGCGGTATAGAAACCAAATAAATATTATAAAATATATAAATATTAGGGATGTGAATGGAACAAGCTGGCCCGGTTCAGTTTGAGTCTGGACCGGATTCGAACCAGACCGGGCCAGTTTGGTCCGGCTCTCCTTGCAACCCAAACCGGCCCATTCTGCCAGCTCTTCGGCCCGTTTGGGCCTTCCCCCACCAGCGCGGTGGCCATTTTGGAGGCCAACGCACCTGCAATTGGCTTCTGAGTGACCCAGGCCACACAGAGGCCAATTGTGCAGGTGCGGGGGCCTCCAAAATGGCCACTGCGCCGGATGGGGAAGGCCCAAACAGTCTGAAGAGCCGGCCAAATTGGCCAGTTTGGGCTGTAAGGGAGGCTGGCGGGGGGAGGGGGAACCTCCGCAGACACACACACCCCACTGCCGCCTTCAACAACTCCCCCAAAGGGGGCAAGTAACAATTTTTATTATTTTCCCCCAAAAAAGGCTGCAACCCCCCCCCAAACAGTTGGGGGGTGTTCGGTCTGGGGTCGGACTGAACAGGGGATGGTTCAGTTCGACCCCGAACTGTTGAAACAAATGGGTTCAACGTTGAACCTGTTTGCACATCCCTAGTATGGCTTGGTCACCCATGTTCTAAAAACTATACTTTCCCTCTCCTACTATTGAAGGGTTTACAAAATTCAGAAATGACAGGCACTCCATCCTTAAACACAAAATGAGCCTCTCAGATGGTTCAATAGCTTTAACCTCCAGTTAAGCACTGCTGTTTTCAGTGGAAGAATGGCTCCTCCAGGCTTTACCTGTCACTTTACTCAACCAGATCTCTGTTAGTGGCACGGCCGTGAGCAGGGCCTGAGTTGACGAGTGGAGGGCCCTGGCAGGTGCATATGAGTGCATGTGTTCCAACAGGTACCCCAGCCCCAAGCCATGTAAAGCTTTAGAAGTCAGGACTAGCACCTTATATCTAGCCCAGCAGCAGACTGGTAACTAATGAAATTGCTGCAGGACGGGTGTGACACTCGCGAAGTGACTTGCACCCACGAGCATTCTTGCAGCAGCTTACTGGAATAGCTGAAGCTTCCGAACCGACTTCAAGGGCAATCCCACATAGAGCACATTGTAGTAATCCAATCTGGATGTTACCAAAGCATGAGTGACTGATGTCCTGTCCAACTTCTCCAAGTACGATTGCAGCTGGCATACCAGCCGTAGCTGGTAAAAAGCACCTCTGCACACCACCACCACTTGGACAGCGTCGACCTGCACACCACCACCACCTGCACACCACTACCAAAGACAGCGTCAGGTCCAGAAAGGCCCCCAAGCTGCAGACTTTGTCTTTTAGAGGGAGCATTGACCCTGTCCAAGACCAGATTTACCTCACTACTCAGATTATCAGTTTTATCAAACCAGAGCACTTCCACTATTATGCTATTGTTTTTCTTTGAAGTATAACCACTGTAGTGCTAGAATGATATGAATAAAAAGAGATCGAATGGTAGCACACCGATCTATTTAATCCCCCTCTCTGAGTTAATATCCACATAGAAGAGATAAAAAGGAATCAAATTGCGAAAAAATCTTTTCGTTTGCCCTGATCTCTCTTGGAGCTTTTAATTGTTGCAACAGTTCCTCTATTATCAAAAGATCCCAGGCATTATAGAGCCATCTCCACTGAATGCCACCAGCAGGAGGGACAATGAATTCATTTTACTACCACAAGCTGTTGAATAATAGTGGCTTTGAGGCAAATATTGTTATCTTTTTAGTTATCAAAGTTAATTATCTTTTCTCATGCCAGGTGGTATGGGCTTAAGAAATGTGCCCCATTTTGTGTGCTATTGTAGGTCTTGTGCTGCAGCAGAACAGCAGGAATTTATTTTTGCTTTGATAGGCTGAGCTGAGTTTTCCATGTGTTGTTAAGGATAGAACCATGGATCACGCACTAATATTTGAAGTGTGCATCCATGAGAATTATGTAGTTGGCTGGTATAAGTCCAGAAATAAATCATCAAGAAATCTACATAGATTAAGAAGTTTTGTCTGTGTCTATTAAGAAGATTTCTCTGGGAATTACAATATCATGGCAGAATGACTTTTTTATGTTATCTCCCTCTTTTTAAATGGTTGGGATTTCAGATTCTAGAGGTACACTTAAGCATGCCTTGGAACACTGCCCTATCAAACCACTGCCAGTTGTGGTGCCTTGAGTAGCATGGATTCTATACTGAGGTTGTCTATTACTGATTGCCATTTTATGAAGATTCATGAAAAAGACAGATGGTGGAATGTGCATTAGGCCCACAAAGAAGAACTACATTCATGTAGTACAATTGATCTCACTTGTGATCACCTTTCATCCAAATACAGACGGGAACATCAAAAAAGGCATATAAGAAAATAAACACAAAACCAAACAGAGACTTTGCTTATGCTAGACTGTTTGTGTTGGAAAATTTCCCAAACCATGCTAAGTTAGGTAAAAAGAAATATCTTATGTCAGGCCCTGTATCTGAAGTCACAGGAAGTCAAAGTTTCACTATGTGTCTGAATCCTCCATTTAGAGGGTCACAATGAGTTAAGCACATCCTTGCTATTCAAAGAAAGCAGGGCAAAGGTAGCCATTGGTATACCTTTTCATTAATGGAATTAGGTCTTTCCAAAATTGTGGCATAATGACATCATGGCTGCATTTACACATAAGGCAAAACCACAGTTAAATGGGGCAGAGGTTGGAATTTGTGAACGTCCAAATGCATGCATGACTTAGCAGCAAAAGTGATGTGTGGGTTGCCTTGCTGAACTCCAATTTGAACCTTCAGTTTGTAGTGAGTTTCGCTGCCCCAACCTGAAGTTTTGCAGCAGCAGCATTATGACCAAATGTAGATGCCACCATATGCAGATGTGGTTTCATGCAGTTTCTGGAACTGTATTCATAGAGAGAGAGGCCCAGACCTGCCAGGGATTACATCCACTCCATGCCTGCGGTGCTTCTCACTGGCAGCCTCTCCGAGAACTTGTCCTGCTCCCTGTCTCCAATCTAATAAGGCATTTGCCCAGCAACAGGGATGCCGCCACGTCCCATCCCAAGCCTGTCAAATGGGAAAGTCACACGGGGGCATGCCCTCTTCCCACTCTGTTCCTTGTTCCCCCTCCTAGAAGTCAGAAGAGAAAGGGGATGGGATGGCAAGATGGACACCCTCTCCTTAGCTCTTTAAAAATGAAGCATTCACAAACACATGCAGTCGCAGTGGTAACATAAACAGGGCAACCCCTTTAGATCGCTGGGACAGCAACATATGGCAGGATGGCAATACCCAGAGTCGGATTTAAAAGGTAGCCCAACCGGGAATTATTGAATGGCTCGTGTGCATTTTTTTGCAAAATGATGTTGGGGAAGGGGACCCAGCCCTTCCCCATGCGGGAACACATGTGAACACACAAGCAGAATCAGCATTGCCTTTCTGAGGTGGGGGTCGCTATGCAAAATATCATTAACCAGAGAGAACGGGAGCCCCACACAAGTAGGTTTCCCCTCCCCCCCTTTTTTGATAGCTCAACTCATGAGTGTGCAATCTGACGGGAGGTTGGCGAGCCTAAGGTCCTCCCCAGTAGACTGGCCCTCTCACGAGAGTGCTAGTTCCCTGGTGGCAAGCCACCACAGGGGCAGGAATGTGGTTTGGTCTCCATTAACACCTTCGCCAGGGAGAGCCATCACAAGAGCATCCTTGGTCACAGGGAGCCAGACCCCAGGATCCTTTGCTCTCCCTCAGATAGATAGATAGATAGACAGATAGATAGATCCCCTCCTAGGAAGTCAATATGTTCTCTTCCCTTTCCTGAGTAATAGAAAATTAGTGCCCCTCAGCATCACTCCCCTGGATGGACTAGGAAGAGGGAGGGGCTCCCCTGACCTGAAAACGAAGGTTGCTGGGCTATGGTTGATAAACATCTGCGATGCAATTCACAGTTAGAAATATTAACTGTGGGTTCGGCAATGTCCAGTTTCACGTTATGTGCAAATGTGGCCAACATGTAATTTTAGAGCCATTTAAAAAGTATTTCAGTTCTATTTGAAATAAGAGAAGTCATCATGAAGAAAAAAGAGGACAGTGGTTTAGGAGGTAATTTTTATTTTATTTTATTTTATTTTATTTTATTTAGCTTATTTATTGACCGCTTGACTTGCTTAGACTCAAGGCGGTTTACATAACTTAAAACATCAATAAAGACAAGAGAAGAACGGGGGTAAAGGGAGGGGAGAAAGAAAAAAGAAAAAGAACAACCCGCCCACCCCCACCCACCCACCCACAAGTTAAAAACTAAAAGCCTGGCAAAATAGATAGGTTTTCTATTTTAAAATTTTCTATATTTAACTATTATAAAGAAGTGTGCTCTGGGTATTTGGCCTAACAGCAACCCTGAGGACAGATTCAATACACACAGAGAGAGCTAATGATGGCTAAGTGGATCAAGTAATTCAAAGATTCTGGTATGTTTTGGCTTCTAAGAGATTTGTCTCAGACTATGGATAGCAGAAATATCCAAGATGGATGCCAAAATTAATATTCAGAATAAGCATAAGTTCATCTTCTCCACACTATTACTGAAACAATACACATAATATCCGTGGAAAATTTGAAAGAAAGAACAAGAGACATCACAACCAGGAAACCCAAGTGAAGAAGTAGAAGGATGAACTTCACTAGTTGTCATTTTGCAAATCTTCTAGCCCTCCGACATTTCATGAGTCAATGCGCTTAATTTGATTTATTGATTTAAAATTCACAAAACATACCAGGGCATCTGACAAAAATCAAAATTAACAATTAAACAACCAACGATAAAAGCACTTCTTAACACCACTATTAATAAATATCCTTGCTAACTGGGGAAAGAGGCACCTTTTAAAGTGGCAGTTGTCTTAGCAGGGAGAGAGCAAGCATCTCTTTTTATGCCACATGACTGCCAAATAAACCTTAGCTGTTTAAAGAGGGGGTTTGGAGCATCTGAAGAGAAGACAGAGTGTTGGAACATCCTTTAGTGACATCAGGGCGGCCACCTTCTTGGGACAACCACACCCTTAACACATGTGTAGGTGGACACTAATTTGAACCAGATCAGAAAAGGAAAGGCGTATATGCAGTCATGATGTCAAAAAAAAGGGGGTTAGAGTTGTCACATCTGTGAATAGGGTTGTTGAGAAATGGAATTTGGTCATACAATGCTAAAATAATCATTTTGGGGATGAGGAATATCCAGTTCTATTATTCTCTGTTCTCTAGTAAGGAATGCAAGGTGACAAAGAACAAGATATTTATTCTGCTTGAAGATATGGTTTATTTTCCCTTTTTCAGTTTATAGCATGTAAGGGTTTAAAGCATTTTCAGTGGGGGTTCAGTTTTGTATGGTTACGTCTGTGTAATTTTCTCTGTGTTCTTGTTTATTTTCATCTTAGCTTTAAAAAAAAAATTGATCATTTAGTAAAAAATTAAAGATGTTCCCCAGCTCCAAAGCATACCTTGTCCATAAGAACTTAAGAACAGCCCTGTGGGATCAGGCCCAAGGCCTATTTAGTCCAGCATCCTGTTTCACAGGGTGGCCCACCAGATGCCTCTAGAAAGTCCACAGGCAAGAGGTGAGGGCATGCCCTCTCTCTCCTGCTGTTGCTTCCCTGCAACTGATATTTGGGGGCATCCTGCCTCTGAGGAGGGAGGTAACCTAGAGTCATAAAGACTAATCAATAAGTAATAAGTTTATTGTTGTGACCACTGGGCATGGCATGGCATAAACAACTCAGCATACCATAAAGTTCCTTCAACAATCTAGTTAAACTAAAACCAATGCTACAGTTTAGCACAGAGCATGGCAGCTATAAATTTCTTTCTGAGTTTAAAGGAAAGTAAGACAAAGGTGACAACTTGACAACTGACAGATGGAAGCATATCAACAAGACACTAAGTCAGACATTTCACATCTGAACCCTTAAATTTATCTATAATCTGTCCCACATTTTTTCCTGATCATGTCATAGATGGGACAATGTAGGATATAATGGATAATGCCCTCCACTTGGCCAGCACCATAAAGGCAGAGGCGCTGTTCCAGCGGAGGTTTGCAGAATCTCCCTTCAAGATATGCTGTCAGCATGGTTTGGAAACATAAAAATGTGAAAGCCTTTCTCACTGATGTGCGGGTAATGTTAGCCAGATACTGTGAGAAACTTCTGTGTCTCTTATTATAGTGGTACCAAAGTGAGAGCTTTGAAAACTTCACGGCAGCAGCTTCTCTTCTGGCATCCCATTTAAGGAGCTGGTCTCAAATATTTTTTCTGCTCCAAGATGTAAGTTCCCCCACAGGCAGCAGGGAGTACAGTTGTAGGATATTAGAAAGAAGTTTGGTTTTGGGTGTTGGTTTTCTCCCCCCCCCCTTCTATATCCCGCTCTTCCTCCAAGGAGCCCAAAGCAGTGTACTACATACTTAAGTTTCTCCTCACAACAACCCTGTGAAGTAGGTTAGGCTGAGAGAGAGGTGACTGGCCCAGAGTCACCCAGCTAGTATTTGGCTGAATAGGGATTTAAACTTCTTCTTAAACTTAAAGGTCTTCCCGGTCCTAGTCCAGCACTCTAACCACTACACCATGCTGGCTCTCCATTGATTCCCATCCACAAAATGTGAATAACAAAATTTGACTAGAAGATGTTCTGGGAGGCTGTCTAACTTCATGTAGTAAAGAATAAAGGTGTTCCTCAACTCCAAAGCATACCTTGTTCATAAGAACATAAGAACTGCCCTGCTGAATCAGGCCCAAGGCCTATCTTGTCCAGCATCCTGTTTCACACAGTGGCCCACCAGATGCCTCCACAGTCCACAGGCAAGAGATGAAGGCATATCCTTTCTGCTGTTGCTCCCCTGCAATTTAGAGTCATCCTGTCTCTGAGCCTGGAGGTAGCCTAGAGCTGTCAAGACTAGTAGCCATATAGCACCTGCTGGTATAGGTCCATTAGAATAAAGATTACCTTTGTCCCTATTTATAAGTACTAGCTGAGCCAGGTGCAGGGCATCTGTACCTCTGGCCACCAGCCTGCCACCTTTTGCCCACCTGTCATTGTTCTTTCTTCCCCTCTCCTGGCCACTGGCTTCTTCCTTTCCCACGCCCACACGGCCACCTGCCCGCTTCTTCTTTTGACCACCCGCCAGCTGGCCGGCTCCCCCCGCCCCACAGCTTCTTCCTTTCCCCACTCGGGCAGGGAGGCAGAAGCCAGCCAACTTCTTCCTCCCCGCCCACCCGCCGGCCAGCCCGCCCACCAGCCAGCTTCTTCCTCCTCATCCACCAGTCCACCTCCTCATCCACCAGTCCACCAGCCGGCCAGGGCTTCTTCCTCCCTGCCCCTCAGCCAGCTTCTTCCCTCCCAACTATCGCCATCATCAACTCTTGCCGCCATTTTTAATTGGGGTTTTTGCCCATCCAATGGCTATCTGGCAGGTCTCCAACTCTTGCAAGAGCTGCCATGCATGGGATTAGCCATGGGTACATCTTAGAGAATTAAATATAAAGATAGTCAGGAATGCAACAAATATCCACGATATTCTATTTTTTTAATTAAAAAAAAAAGACATCACATACAGTATTCAGAACTGCAGATCAGCGCCCTGAGTAGAGCAACAGATTTCTAACCAATTATGGTGGATCATGCACCCTCATCCCAAAAGGGGTGAGGAAAGCAGTGTTGTATTGTTATGCATTTAAACCTGGTCTGCAGCTGTCCATAAAGACAAGCAATACTTTCATGTGTACTGCTGCCAGGCCAGATCTCCCCCATCCAGTACTTGTGCATTCGATTTTTCTTACCCAAATGCAGAGCTTTACACTTGACTCCACTGAACTTTTCTTGTTGGTTTTGGCCCAATATTCCACCCTGTCCAGATTGGACTGAATCTAAATTCTGTCTAAGGTGTTAGCTATCCTGCCCCCACCCACCACCCACCCACTCAAATAATGTATTTTGCAGATTTGATAAATATCCCCTCTACTTCCTCTTCCAAGTCATTTATCAAAATATTCATTTATTTCTCAAATTGTAGACTGCCCCCAAACTTCAGTCTGTGGACAGTTTACAACAACATAAAACAAATTAAAATGAAAACCTTAAAACAACTTAAAAACACAAACTGAAAAACTTGAGTGGAAAAAATGGGTTTTTAGGGGCTTTTAAAAAGTTGTCAGAGATGAGGAGGCTCTTTTTACAGCAAGGAGCACATTCCGGAGTTTCTGGGCAGCAACAGAGCAGGCCTATCCCTGCACAGCTACCAGATGAACTTGTAGCAACTGCAGATGAACCTCTCTGGATGATCTCTTTTTTTTTTTTTCCCAAATTCAATTTTTATTAATTTTAACAGTAATGAACATAACAATCATAATAAACACAAATGGACTTCCCGCACACCTCTCTTCGTGAAATTATAACTATAAAATTTACCCTTATTATAATAATAATAAAAAAACACAAATTTAAACCTTTAAGGTTATAAGGAAAGAAAAAACCATTAATCTACCCCCCCTGCATTTCAAATCAAATCCTGCTGTAAGATCAATAATAGGAAAATAATTCTTTAAATATAACAAGAGAAAAAATCAGAACAATAAAAAAAAAACAAAGGAAAAAACAAAAACAAGACCTCTTTTTTTCCCCCCTTTTAAGCTAATCTTCCCTTAACGGCAGTTCATTATTCTTCTATTTCTTTGCATATATCATTCTGTCCACCATCAATGCATACATGAAGAAAGTCACACCATTTGTAAAGATTACTCCTTATATTGTTCCCAGCAGGAAGGATCCTGGCTTTTTGGGAAAAGTCACCTTCTTTAATTCATTATATATCATGTCTCAATAGGCCTTAACCTTCCCACGGCTCCACCACCAAAAAAAAAATATCTTCAATGTGCCCACACTTCGAAAATTTGTTTAAAACATTTTTATACATTAATGCCAGTTTTTAATGTCAGATACCATATACATCATTTTATAATACTTTTCCTTCAAAACATAGCAAGCAGTAAGTTTTAAATCACTCTTCCATAACTTTTCCCAGGCTGCCCTTTCTATATTATGGCCAACATCTGTACTAAAATCAATCTCTAACCAAATTTTATATTTCAGTTTAGCTTTTTAACTTACAATCCTTTCCATAAAAATACAACAAATCTCTGTAAATACCTCAACACATCTAGATGTTTGGTTCTTTACGCAATAGAGCTTCAATCAAGGATAACCATAAGAAAATTTTTGGTTGTAACCAATTTTTACATTTTAACCATACCCTCGTTAAGCTCCTTCTTACATAATAATTCAAAAGATCTTTATGTATTTTACTTTTTTCATACCCTAAGTAGGCATGCCATCCAAACCTTCTATCAAAACCCTCCAGGTCAAAAACTCTGGAGATTCTCAGTATTATCTATTCTCTAAGCATACCTAACAAACAACATCAAGATAGAACCTTAAATCTGGCAAGGTAAAACCATATCTTTAGAGTTTATTCTTAATCTTTCCCCCTGCCAAATAAGCTTACTTATATCTACTTGCCATTGCCTAAAACAAACCATACTGTTAATTATAGGAATATTCTAGAAAAAAAATATCCTTTTAAATAGGACATTTATCTTCACCACTAAAGTTCTTCTCATTAAAGATAATTCATTTTGGACCATCTTTGCAAATCCTTTTTCATTGAGTTCCATATTTTAACATATCTATTTAGCAAACAGCAACAAAAAGAGAAGAGGGGGGGGGAACCCTGTGTTTTATCTAATAATTAATCTCCCAAATATTTCCCTTTCTTCTCCACTCTTAGCCCACTTATTTCCATAAATCTCGATGATCTCAATGGGTGGTGGGGCTCATGGCGAAGAAAACGTTCTCTTAAATACCAAGGGACTAAGCTGCTTAGGGCTTTATTGGTTACTAGCTGACCCCACACAGAACATCTGTGCGCTCTTTGGGGCCAGCGGTTCCCCCTTCCCTTGCACCTTCTGCCCCAGTCTCCCGGTGCGGCTCCACTGCCCACCCATCCGGGCTCCTCTCAGCCACCTTCTTCCTCTTCCTGGTGGCCCTTTCTGGCAGCAGGGGCCGCTTCCTCCTCCTCCTCACTGTGGTGTGGCCCGCCGCCTCCTCACTGTGGCCGGGCCAGCCCAGCCCCCCGCTGCCACCTCCATTACTGTGGCCGGGCCCGCCGCCACCACCGCCCCACCGTGGCTGGGCACGGCGGCCGCCACATCCCCACCTTGGCTGGGCCTGGCGGCCGCTGCCACCTCCATTGCCATATCCACCCCACCACCACCACCACTGCTACCTCCCCGCTGTGGCCAGACCCAGCAGTCATCCTCCAATGTCCTCCCACCCAATGCCAGGAACTTTCGCAGTGTGTTGCAAGAGTTCCACCGCAAAAGCCAGCCACGCATCTCCACGCATGGCCGGCCAAGAGAATTATTTATATAGATAACCAAAACCTTGTATGTTGCCCGGAAACCTATCAGCAGCCAGTGTAGCTCTTTTAGTATAGGAGTAATATGGTCTCTCCAAAATGACCCAGAGACCAACATGGCAGCCGCATTCTCTACCAACTGCAGTTTCTGTACTACATACAAAGGCAGTCCCACATAGAGTGCATTGCAGTAGTCAAGTCTGGAGGTTACCAGCATATGTACCACTGTTCTGAGGTCATTTATCTCAAGAAACAGATGCAGTTGGAGTATCAGCCAAAGCTGATAAAAAGCACTTGTAGCCACCGCCTCAACCTGGGACAGCAGGGAGAGTTTAGGATCCAGAAGCACTCCCAGACTGGATAGCTCTTCCTTTCTGGGGAAGTGTGGCCCCATCCAGAACCAGATACCGTATTTTACGGACTATAAGACGCTACGGACTATAAGACGCACGTTAATTTTAATCCAGTTTTTCAGAGTTTTAACATATTAAACTGTTAAAACATATAAGACGCTCCTGAATTTTGGCGGATATTTTTCGAGGAAAAAAGTGAGTCTTATAGTCCATAAAATACGGTATTTAACAGTACAGGGCCCTGTGGCACTCCAGCCTCCCTCCTGGAAGACATGGAGCCATCAATAAGCATTTGCTGAGTTCAATTTCCTAAATAGAACCATAGATTGTGGTAGTGGAAGAAATCAACTCCCACGGGGCCCTCCCACCCAGCTGCTCTATAATGATAAATGCCCACACTCCAGATATCAGGATACTATACAGAGAGAGTAAGAGTCCTAGAGAAGGCTGCCAGCAAAGCATATATTTCCTGGTGTCTCAACAATGACAGCAGATGGACATATTTATAAAAGGAACTTAAATATGTTCCTCACATTATATCTTCAAGAGCCCTTTCTAGTTTCACATTCCTCCAGCCTAAGACATTTTCACAAATATTTTCAGACAGTGTTTCTCTACAGTCTATGTCTGTTGCTTTATTGTAATTTTATAGCATGTCTGCAGTTCTCTGGACTTTTTGAAACTCCTCATACAGTTGCATATCTCCACATCAGACAGCACTGGAAGAGGGAGAAAGAAGGACCCTTTGCAGAACTGGCAGGAGATCACTGGAGGCCCATGAGCTGCCAATCCAGAGATCTTGGGAATGCCAGAGAGAAGATGCTGGCAAAGGGCCACTGAGTGACAATTTGGCAACTTCCCCATTTTAATCCCCAGGTGTGAGACTAACTTTTGGTTATTCTGCATTATCTCCTGTTCCAGCCATTTCTAACTTCCTATCTTTTGTGACAGTTACCAAGAAATACTTCATAATTCCAGAATATCTAAATAAGCCAGGAAAGACTGCTGTGGAAGGCAAAATTAAAATTTAAAAAACAGGGTCACTGCCACTCTGAAGACTAAGCAAGATGTGTCAGGAAGACATATGGGTTGGTTTATGTATCTTCCATGTTTATATGTATCTTCCATGTCTGGTGCGCCACCAGAGCCCCTGGTGGCGCAGTGGTAAAACTGCCGCCCTGTAACCAGAAGGTTACAAGTTTGATCCTGACCAGGGGCTCAAGTTTGACTCAGCCTTCCATCCTACCGAGGTCGGTAAAATGAGTCCCCAGAATGTTGGGGACAATATGCTAAATCATTGTAAACCGCTTAGAGAGCTCTGGCTATAGAGCGGTATATAAATGTAAGTGCTATTGCTGTTGCTAAAGGGGAAGGTGTCCTTTTTATGGCTAAAGATTGTGAGGGGAGCTGCTTCCCACCCCCACAACTTGCCCTCCCAACTTTAGGGTTGCCATAGTCAAGCTTCCCAAATCCAGGTGGCCTAATTTGCATATTATGCAAATTATGTGCCACCTAATTTGCATTTTTTAAATTTATTTGACAGATTTATATACTTTCCCCTCCTTCTCTGCCCTCCCATGTTATCAGATCCAGAGTAAAATCTGGGCATTTGAAATTCATGTAAATCCAGGTGTAAATAAGCAGCCAGGTGGAAGGGCCAAAATCTGGGGGCTACCCTAAATTCCAGAGGACATAGCAATATTATTATTATTTTACACAGTCAGACAGGTGTTATTGACTGGTTTGTTTTATCCAGACATCAAGTCCTTCCCAAGGACCTGGGATGCCAGAATTGTATTGTCAATGTTGTTGCTGTTGTTATAGATATCGTCGCAGAATATAGGCTGTTCCCAGTAAAGCTGCTTTTTGTAATTTGCTGATGGTGATTTCTGTGGCCCCTATGGTGTTGAGGTGCTCTTCAAGGTCTTTTGGAACTGCACCCAGGGCGCCAATGACCACTGGGATTATTTTGGTCTTCTTCTGCCATAGCCTTTCAATTTCAATTTGTAGATCTTTGTATTTGGTGATTTTTTTCTATTTCTTTTTCTTCTATTCTGCTATCCCCTGGTATTGCTATGTCGATTATTTTGACTTGTTTTTCTTTCTTCTCGACTACAGTTATATCTGGTGTATTGTGTGGCAGATGTTTGTCTGTTTGTAGTCGGAAGTCCGATCATATTTTTACATCTTCATTTTCTTCAACTTTTTCAATTTGATGGTCCCACCAATTCTTGGCTACAGGTAGCTTGTATTTTTTGCAGGTGTTCCAGTATATAATCCCTGCTACCTTGTCATGCCTTTGTTTGTAGTCAGTCTGTGCGATCTTTTTACAACAGCTGATTAGGTGGTCCACTATTTCATCTGCTTCTTTAAAAAGGCAGCACCTGCTGCTTGTTGTGGATTTTTTGACTTTTGCTCTTATTGCATTTGTTCTTAGTGCCTGTTCTTGTGCAGCCAGTATTAAACCCTCTGTTTCTTTCTTCAAGTTGCCATTCTTGAGCCATTGCCAGGTCTTGGTGATGTCTGATTTTCCACTTATATTGTGCAAATATTGACCATGAAGGGGCTTCTTTTTCCATTTTTCTGCTCGCTTCTTGACTTGTTCTTTCTTGTAGGCCTGCTTTCTTTCATTGGTGTTGAATAGTTTCACATTATTGACCATTTGAAGTGCATCTTCCTCACTGTCCTTGATATATTCTTCAAGGCCTCTTTTCTCCTCCTCTACTGTTTGATGGACTTGCAGCATTCCTCTTCCACCTGAGCTGCGAGGAAGGTAGAGCCTATCGACATCACTGCGGGGGTGCAGAGCATGATTGATGGTCATTATTTTCCTGGTCTTACAATCTAGCGTCTCTAGCTCTGCCTGGGTCCAGTCTATTATTCCTGCACTGTATCTGATAACAGGTATAGCCCAGGTGTTTATGGCTTGTATGGTGTTCCCGCCATTGAGTTTGGACTTGAGGATTTTTCTAACTCTCCTGATGTATTCACTTCCAATTTTTCTTTTAACTTCAGTGTGTGCGATGTTATCAGCCTGGAGAATGCCCAAGTATTTGTAAGGTTCTTTCTCTTATTCTTTCTTGTTTACACAGTCAGACAGGTGTTATTGATCGGTTTGTTTTATCCAGACATCGAGTCCTTCCCAAGGACCTGGGATGCCAGAATTTTATTGTCAATTGTTATCGATATCGTCGCAGAATATAGGCTGTTCCCAGTAAAGTTGCTTTTTGTAATTGGCTGAGGATGATTTCTGTGGCCCCTATGGTGTTGAGGTGCTCTTCAAGGTCTTTTGGAACTGCACCCAGGGCTCCAATTACCACTGGGATTATTTTGGTCTTTTTCTGCCACAGCCTTTCAATTTCAATTTGTAGATCTTTGTATTTGGTGATTTTTCTATTATTGTTGTTGTTGTTGTTATTAATAATAATAATTTGCTTTCTATACTGCCCTTCCAGAAATAGCTCAGGGCAGTTTACACAGAGAAATAATACATAAAGAAGATGTATCCCTGTCACCAAAGGGCTCACAATCTAAAAAGAAACAAGATAGACACCAGCTACAGTCACTGGAGGTACTATGCTGGGGCTGGATACGGCCAGTTACTCTCCCCCTGCTAAATAAAGAGAATCACCATGTTAAAAGGAGCCTCTTTACCAAGTTAGCAGTGGTATCAATCTTCCATTGATACATGGATTTTCTCCAGCTTGTGTATCAGAGCCAAACTGGGAGACACTCTGAAGCAACATAGGAGGTCAAGTGAAGCAGGGCTGGAGGTGGAGAATGCAGTTCCTGTCACTCACTCATCCATGTTGGTGGTAATTATCCCCACCTCTGCCTTCTATTTCGAAGGAGAAGAAACATGAACATAGCTGCCCTTCTTGCATCTAGTTTGGCCTTGAGGCAGGGGGGAATTCATTCCCAACCGCAAAGCAGTGAGATTCCTATCTAGTCCTTGTGATGAAATGGCATTGGAGAGACGAACCCTCTGTACTTTTATGCAAATGTGTTTGGAACCTTGTGGAGCTGTCAATCAAAAGAATCTGTAATTGGAAGTTGGTGTGGACAGAAAAGTGAGAGTTAGGGCTTTGGATCTGGTTAGAGACAGTCTCCAAGTGGAGATGTTCTGTGACTCAAAGAATATGAACGGCTGGGTTTCTGAGAAAGTGCCTGGTACCTTGCAGCAAAGTGAAATGTAATCTTGTAACACTAACAAGTACAATAACTTATGCAGTGGTTCCCAAACTGGGTTCCTCCAGATGTTGTTCACTACAGCTCCCAGCATCCCTAGCTGCAATGGCCTTTGGCTGGGGGTTATGGGAGTCGTAGTCAACAACATCTAGGAATCCCTGTTAGATTAGAACACTGACCCCAGCTACAATTTATTATGGCTGAGGATGCTGGGAGTTATAGTTCAACAACATCTGAAACATTTGCAGGAATGGTTTGGATGCACATCCTTACAACTTTTTCGAGCAATGGCATCCAAAGTAAGAATAGCCTTAATGATAGTAGGAGGAGGGGGACCGATGACCACCACCGACGACAACAGACAACAACATCTGGGGTTGGGAGCCACTACCCTACAGCCTTGTAGAAATAAATATAATACCTCAGAAGCATCTGTTCAAAAAATAAACTCTGTTCTTGTTTGTTTTGAACCTCTGGTTTGTGTGAATTCTGTCCCTATACAGTGGGAGATTGAAATGAGTCTGAAGTATTAAGGAGGCTTTATTGGTTATTTTTCCTGGTGGCAGCATGTGTAAAAAATTCAATAAAGCCTAAGAAACTTCTACAAGATAAATTATCTTTATAATGCAGGGTACTAGAATGGACTATAACCGCCCATGGAACCCCACACAGTCCTATTCAAACATTATGTTAAACACTAGTAACTTTAAGCCCGTTAAATTAACGGGCGCTAGTAGACCTTTGGGGCCAGCTAACTCCGCCTCCTCTGGCCGAGGCCACGGCTCCGCTGCCGCCTCAGCCACACCGCGTTCTCCTCCACCCAGTCGGGCCCACCGCCTCCTCTGGCCGAGAGTGGGGGCCCTTTTCTGAGAGTACTGCCCCACTCTCCCTCCTTCCCTTCTGCCCCACACTCTTGCCTCTCTTCCCCTCCCTCCCACCCCACTCTCTTGCCCTTCCCCCTCCCCCCTGCCCCACTCCCTCTTGCACAGTTATTCACACAGTCATGGTGAACACAGGTATACAAGTAAACTTCCTATGTGTACCAGGCATTTGAGGGGCCTGTACAATTTCTAAATCAGCACAGGCAGTCATTACACAAAAGCATGTATGAATGTACATATACAACATATTATCTGAATAGGGCTTATGAGTACAGGAGAACCCTGTTATCTACAGGGTGTTTGTTCTGTAGGACCGGGGGTGGGGGCAGACAGCAAAACCGCAGATAATGGGGCATTAGGGCAATGGAGATTGGTGGGTTAGGTTCCTGGGACAGCAAAAAAGGGACAAAAAGGACTGAAAGTGGGGTATATTGGGGGCACCCTACATTGCTCTGTGTGTCCCTAGCTTTCCAGCAAAGCCCCCCAAAGTCCAAAATCACTGGGTTTTTTCATTAAAAAATCACAGGGTTTCCTCCCTCTTTTTTCACAAAAAAATAGCTACAAAATGGCTCCTGTCCTCAAAAAGATGGGTGGACCTCAGAGGTCATTCCCGCCCATCCCCAACCTGTGGATACATGAGTCTTAACCCTTTAATTGCTGGATTTTTTTGCATACACCAAAGTCGGAGGGCAATTACCCAATCAGGGATACATGAAACGGCGGATGCCATGTCCACAATTAATGAGGTTTTCCTGTGCAAATAAATTAGAAAGTGGGAAATCCATTATGGAATGTCCCACAATTTTTAAAAGGGAAAAAGCAGACAGGAAGTCTATCCATCAAACTGGAGCTGCAAAACTGCATAGGTTAACCATTTGGTTAACCTATGGAGTTAACCATAGGGCCATTTGTGCAATTTTTCTGAAGCAGTCTTGGAGCTGATTGCCTGGTGAAGGGGAAATTTATGGGATTTAAAGCCCCTCTTTCAGCATTGCAGCCCCATTAATCATTCCACCTTCCCTCCATGGCTGCATTTACCTTCTTCTAAAATTAGATCAGAAAACCAGAAGGGACAAGTAGCCACTGGTGTACATGCTCTCCAAAATCTATTAGTTCATGACGCTTATAGAAAGATGATCATGATAAGGCCTTGTCTCTAATGACCTGCAGTATCACAAATTCCAAAGTGTCCTGGGAAGGCAGGGGGATCTGCCAATTAAACTTGATTAAGAAATTGCTTTCCACCTTAAACTGAACAATATACAAACTTGGGGCAGGTAATCAGAAAAGACCACTGCATAGCCAGAATTTGACAGGTGCCAGTAAAGGTGGGGGATGGGAGGAGAGATATCACTGATAATCTTCTGCAGTTATTACCTGGAAAAATCAATTACCTGCTCAAAAGTAACAACAGTCAATAGCCTCCTGGAAAGATGAGAGAGAAAAGCAGCAAGAGAGGATTAATGGAGCAGTTAGCGCAGTATTGATTAGACCTCAGGCTTGCAGGGTTGTGTCTGGATTCCACTAAAAGGGAGCAAAAAGTCAAGCTTAGCCAAATAACAACCAAATAGACATTTTTCTGTGTCAACAGATGCAGGCAATGCATGCAAAGAGCCTTCTGATGTGCTGTGACAACACTGGAGATTCCTGTAAAATCCATCTCTTTTTCTTCCCTTTTAAAATCTAAATAAAATTGTGAATATTTATGAACTACCTAAACTACCTATGCATGCTCAGAGTCCCTGGGACCTAAACAAAAGAATGCTAGTATTTGAACGGGCACAGTAGTGCCGATATAGTTAAGATGAGTTGTTGTTTCCGCATTCTACCATTCTAAACCCTGAACCCTAAACCCTATTGGTCACAAAATCAAAACCGTCTGTCAAATCTATCTGACTGTATGCAGTCATCAACTAAGTGACAAAAGACCCCACCTCTCCAAATTTGGTGGAGTCGTTGAAAACTGGCTGAGATACAGCTGTTTAAGTGTCACACCTAAGATGAAACCTCATGTGTTTGCTACGGGTTTTTTGCCATCCGATAACACATCTTATAATTGCTTAAATGTCCATTTGAATCTTTTTATAAATTCAGATATATGCCGAAGCGTAATCCTGTGCTTTGAAAATAAAATTGATCCTCTATTTCCTCAGTTTTTAGCCTCTGAAGGCCTCACATTAACAGAGTAAAATCAACAAACAGTGCTTATCATCTATTTTGTCCTCTGAGAGTTCTGAAGGGGGAGAGGGCAAATCTTGGCAACTTCCTGGTTCTGAACTGTAGCTCTTTGATAAGGAGTGTCTAGGAGCACTCTGGCCTTCTCGAGTTAAGCAGACATACCCTTCCTTATCCCTTTCCTTTTATGCGCTTTTATTTTCTTCTTCCTCTGAGGCAGTAGCAAGGGGCCTTGCCAGGGCACACAAGGTGGAGTGACATGGCAAATGGACTTAGGAGGGAATGCAAGATAGCAGCAAGGTGGCACACACCCTTGCAAGGACACACAAAATGGTGGCAGACTGCCTTTGAACATGAGCTTTATACATCAAAGATATACTGCCTATGAATATGGAGGCTCCACATAGCCAGCATGGGAAAGAACTACAGGTGAGCCAAATTATCCATGGAGTTTCTGTTCTCTGCTACAACTGTGGATAATGGAACTGCAGATAACGAGTCATTGTGTCAATGGAACTCAGGGTGGGGGGGTTATGTTCCTGGAGAGGAGGGAAAGGCTAAAAACAGCTAAAATCTTGATAAATTACAGGAACAAATTACTGTACCATGCTCTGTGGACCTCCAGATGTCCAGCAATGCCCCCCCTCCCCAATGGCTCAATCCCACCTTTTTTCCCTCTTTTTTTGGCCAAAAAAAAACAAACTTTAAAAAAATTGCAAATGAGCCACAAAATGGCTCCTGTCCTCAAAATGGTAGCCAGAAAACACCTTGAAGGGTATTTCTGGCCACCTTGAAATGGCAGGTATGTGGAATTTAACCCATTTTGTTTTGCGTATGCCAAGCTCAGGTGTCAATTACCCAACTGTGGATACACAAAACTGCGTATGTGGAATCCACAGATAGCAAGGTTTGCCTGTACTCTTAGACGTCCCTTTCCCGCTGTGTCCACTCAGATTTTCTTTTTCAGAAAACCTTGAAATGCAGTAATCCAAAAACCTCCAGTTTAAGATTGGAGTTAAGACCCTTTCCATTTTCATTCATGCTCTAAAAAAAAACCATGGAAAGTGCAAGTTAAGTTGCCCATCTTAACTTGAGTGCCATATAAGCTGTAAAGTCTTCACATAGTCTCCTATATCACACTGGCTTTACAGACAAGGCTCCATGCAGCCACACTTTGCCTTGCTGCTTCACCTTAAGATTGGGCTGGGGAGAAAGGCATTAGAGAAGTGCATGAACAGTTCATGCGCTCCCTGGGATGGGGAGGGTGCCTTTAAGGAACAAGTAAGATGCTCCTTACCTGTTCATCCCCTCTCTGCTGCTTTCCCCCCACCAGCACTTGAGTTTGAAAGAGATGTGTAGGGCTGCAGCATTCCTTCCTGTAGCCCTGTGCCATAATTTGCGTGGGACCACACAAATGCATGCCGATTGGGGCTGCAGGAAAGAACGCTGCAGCCCCTATGCATCTCTTTCAAACTCAAGCACCAGCGGGGAGGAACATAAGAACAGACCTGCGGGATCAGGCCCAAGGCCTATCTAGTCCAGCATCCTGTTTACAGAGTGGCCCACCAGATGCCTCTGGGGAGCCCACAGGCAAGAGGTGAGGACATGCCCCCTCTCTCCTGCTGTTGATCCCCTGTAACTGGTATTGAGAGGCATCTTGCCTCTGAGGCTGGAGGTGCCCCACAGACACTAGCCTAGTAGTCATTGATAGATCTGTCCACCATGAATTTGTCTAAGCCCCCTTTTAAAGCCATTCAAACTGGTGGCCATCACCACATCCCATGGCAAACAATTCCATAGATTAATTATGCGCTGTGTGAAAAAGTACTTCCTCTTGTCAGTCCTAAATTTCCCGGCATAGCATAGCATAGTCCTAAATTTTCCAAGAAGTGATGGGGAGGGAGTGAACAGGTAAAGAGTGCCTTACCTGTTCTTTAAAGGCACCGTGCTGCCCATTGAGCTGGCTCAACCAGCATTTGAACAGGTTCAGCACTCCATGAAGGGAGCACTGAACCTGTTTGTGCACATTCCTAGAATGCATCCAGGCACAAATTCAACAGGTGCAACTTTCCCAATCACTTCCTAGATATGCCCCTGATGAATTCCTGCCTGCTGCATCTTTACAAGGCACTGTGCTCCCCCCAAATGTCATCTACTTAGTAAAAGTCCATCCAGAAATTCAAAAGGCCCTCAATCCAACCACAGTCACTTAGTACAAAGATACTGGATGGTTTTCTGTGTGATGTATCATGGTGCAGTTTTTTATCTAAATGCTATGTACTATAGCAGGCTTGGAATCTTTACACATGAGTAGAACTCACCCTTACTTGTGAGTAGATCCCATATCCTTACGCAAGAGAACCACATTTCCTTGCTTGCAAGTAGATACTTAAAATACTCATGAGTAGACCTGTACCTGTGGGTAGCCCCTGAATCTTATTTTCAGGTAGACATCACATCCTTACTTGTGAGTAGACCAGTTTTACTCATGGGTTGACTCTGACTTTTGCAAGTAGGTTGAAAAGATGCAAGATTTACTTCTGAGTAAGTTTATAGGTCTACTCACAAGCAAGTGTGTTGCCCACTCATGAGTGAAGGTGTGGCTTTATAGGTAAGGATGTACCCTACTCATGAGTGGACAGTCAGCCTTTCTACTAAGTAAACCCTCAATGATACCCATGAGTGGGGTCCACTCATTAATAAGGCAATTCTACTCATATGTAAGGTTGACAGGCTAATGTCTACTCACAACCGAGGATGCAAGGAATTCTTGGGGTATAGCTATGGATCAACACTCAACCTAGGGTGTAGTTGCAAGAAAGGATAAGGTCCACTTCTGTGTAAAAGTAATGAGCCTCATTTCTAAAGCAACATAATATGAGAGTCTGTACTAAGTCTTTACAGCTTATATGGTGTGGAAGTTAAGATGGGCACCCTAACACCAGGTTGCTTACTTGTAATGGTAGCTCTTCAAGTGGTCTTCTGTAGGAGTTATGCTAATAGGTTTCTGGGCCTGCACAGAAAAAAAAGCTCAGGAACTTTCCATAGCTTTCTTACTCGTGAAAAGGAACCTTGCCCCTGTTCTGCCTTTCAGGTAGTCCAAGACACCCATCCCCTCAGTTCCACCTTCCATCACAGCTCTGGTGGTGGTGGTGGAGGGAGAGTCAGTGCAGTGGGGAGGCTGGGTGGGCATGTGACTCCACAGAAGACCTGTTGAAGAAGCATTATAGGTAGGCAACCTGCTGTTTGTCATAGTCGCTATGGATCACACATTTGGGTGTCTATAAACTCACTTCCCTGGAAGTGAGTGAAGACCCTCAGGAAAATAGAAAGTGAAGGATAGCGTAGCTCTACCAAAGGAGGCATCTGCTCAAACCCTTACATCTAGGGTATAGCATTTGACAAAGGCAGGGATGAGACCATGTAGCTGTCTACATATAGTCTTCAAAGGCACGGCTCTGTCAAAGGCTGTCAAAGTAGAAACTGAATGAGTAGAATGTTCTTTAATAGAAGCTGGAACAGCTTCTTATCCAACTGGTAACACAACTTAATAACTGAAGGAACCCAATGTGAGTTGCTAAATTGAAACTTGAGAACTCTTGTCAGGCTTAGCATACAAAGTAAACAGAAATGGAGATTCGTGGAACTCCAGTGTTTACCGTAAATAAAACGCAAGGACCCTCTTAATGTCCAAGGAATGTACTGTACATCTCTTTCTCCTTGAGAAGCTGAAGAAGGGGGAGACAGAAGTAAGGAAATATCCTGTGCCGGATGAAAAGCTATAGCCATCTTGAGTAAGAAATTGGCATCCAGATTCCAGAGTGGGAAATTAGGTAAGACGAGTCCATCTTCTAGGATTGCAACTCAGTGACTCTGCTAGCTGAAATGACAGCAATGAGAAAGACCACCTTGAGTTTCAAAAGCCACACCGGCTTGATTGGAGTCAACATAGTACCCCTTGCCGAAACAAAGCAAGCAATGCTGGTGTCCATCAGTGGTCAGTAATTTAGCTGTACAGAAAGCACAATGCTTGAAAGTAACCCTTGGAGTTTTGCTAGCCAAACAAAAAATTAAGGGGCAGGAGGGGAGAGGGAATGTGGTTTTTAAAAACAAAACAAAACTGCAAACTGTACAGAGTAAAATGAATGGAATAAAAATTGGAAACAACATATAAGACAGAAAGAGAGAGAACCACACAATTCAAAACACAGTGCTTCTTTAATGTTACAGCCACAAGCCAAAACAAAAGAAAAAGGTAACAACCATATAACAATACTTAGTGTATATAATTAGAACAGGTTAAAATTAAAATTAGTTTAAAAAAATTAACAGTGCTAAAAACAATATAAAAATAATTCAAAAACAATTAAAACCATTTAAAACCAATTAAAATACTTTAAAAAAAAACACTTTACAAAAAAACAAAACAAAAAAAACCCAACACTTTACAAGGCTTGGAAGGCCAGGCCAAACAAATAGGTTTTTAGGGCTCTCTTAAAGGCCGACAGCGAGCCTAAACTGCGGATATCTTCCGGGAGTGCATTCTATAAATAAATAAATAAATATACATGCTGCATTTTACATCAGGATTCAGAGAGAGAAAATGCGAAGACTCGGAGGAAAGACACCCCCTTCAAGCCACTGAACAAATATTTCCATTCCTGAGCACTAAGGTCATGTAAACAATTCTACACATGGGAAGTGCTTTCCCATGCTCTCTTTATCAAAGTTCCCCCCCTCCTGAAATAAGTTATATTGGGTCTGTAGGTCAGCAAAAGCAGACTTGCTTTGAATTCAAATCACACTATATGAGTCATTCCAGCCTTTTTGGTATTCAGTTAGAGACTGGCCTGTTAAAAAGGAAATCTCACTTTCCCCTCATTTCCAGTGCTAGCATGACCTTTTAAAAAGAACCATTTTTACAAATAATTCCTGGCTACTTTTTAACAATGTAGCCAGTTTGTGATTACCTAGTTTATAAACAAATTGTGCCAGCTCACAATGCAAAGTTAATATCTAAGGTGTGTGTGTGTGTGTGTGTGTGTGTGTGTGTGTGTGAAAGCGGGTGGGGGGGGCAGGCTTTTGGATCAGAATGGCAAATAAACTTCACCAAGTGAGGACACACCTCCTGGGATACTTAAGTGGCGCAGCGGGGAAATGCTTGACTAACAAGCAGAAGGTTGCCGGTTTGAATCCCCGCTGGTACTATATCAAGCAGCAGCGATACAGAAAGATGCTGAAAGGCACCATCTCATACTGCACAGGAGGAAGCAATGGTAAACCCCTCCAGTATTCTACAAAGAAAACCACAGGGCTCTCTGGGCACCAGGAGTCGAAATCGACTTGATGGCACACTTTACTTTAATGCACCCTGGCCCAATCCATGGAAACCCAAAGCACCTGAAACTAAATTTTGATTCTTTTTTGTTTTAGATATGTACATTCCACCTTACATCCACTTAATGTTCAAAGTGGCTAACAACATTGGGTAGGACTCCCTCCTACCCAGCTGCTGAATGATGTAGGATGAAATGCTCTCCAACTCAGCTGCTGCTGAGCACACAGTCATAGACAATGCCTCTAACCTTATTTTTAACTGACAGACGATTGGCAAAGAAGAGAATGCACAGCTCCCAAATTAGAGTACTAAGCTTCTCTTACCCTCTTCTTCATCATATTTATTTATTTATTTATTTATTTATTTATTTATTTATTTATTTAACATTTTATATCCTGCTCTTCCTCCAAGGAGCCCAGAGCGGTGTACTACATACTTGAGTTTCTCTTTCACAACAACCCTGTGAAATAAGTTAGGCTGAGAGAGAAGTGACTGGCCCAGAGTCACCCAGCAAGTCTCATGGCTGAATGGGGATTTGAGAAAATCTTGGAGAAAGAAGCCACTTGAATTTCTGAGGAAATTCATGACAGAAGAAAAGGTAATTGTGTCTGATGATTTACAGACACTGAGTCACTCTGCCTCAGCTAAGAATGGAGTGATGTGTAGAGTCCTCCTGAGAAATTCTGCAAGGAGTTTCTTTCTATTACATTTCCCCAGCCTGTCCCCCAAGGGCATACATTCCAGAATGTTATACTGAATGAGCATTCCCTGGATGTGCCATTTCCTTGCACAGGGTATTGTTCTGTATGTGCAAATTTGTTAATTTTGGTGCATAAAAATCAATGAAAATGACAGTTTTCATGACTATTGTATATGATGAAATGCAACATCATATGACATCAGCAGTGGCAGCACTTGAAACAAAATTGAGGGGGGGCAAAGAAGTAGCAAAGTGCATCTCTGGATGGGCAAGCTGTGTCCCACATGTTAGATTTCTGAAAAAGAAATGGGGAGGACAAGTGGGGAGCAGACTACCTTTCTGAGGGGGCAATTGCTGTCACCTTGCTTCCCCTCTGGAGCCATTCTTACACATTGGTCTTCTGGCCATCAACAGAGTTGGTGTTGGCTCCACATCTGAGATGGTTTATAGTGTTGCACCAAGTTCCACACTTATATAACAAAATAAGCAATCATGGTATAAATTAGTACATATTGCCTCCACTAATTTGGCCATTTTAAAAAATGAATGAAAATAATCAGAACTTATCATGCTCCACATGTGTGCTTGTGCAGAATGTCTAGAGGCCAATTCAGATGCTCACCCAACCAAAGGGACAAACACCAAGAGCATGTTCTTCACTAAGTCTTCCAGAGATGTCCCAATGACCTCCTGATGTATTCCTTTATCATGTGTGGAGGATTTTAAATGTTTAAAACTAACATTTGGGTCATATGTAGAGTTGTAATTTGGATGATCTGTCTTCCCCAAACAATAAAGTGGGCTAATTTGTGGACTGTCTAACCAATTTGAACCAAATTAGGTATATTTGTAGTGAGTAACACACAGGGACACCTCAATGGCATAGTTTGTGATGATGCCATCCACCCCAATTCAAGATGGCAGATGCTTAAACTTTTGAGGTGCAAGAGGGCTAACTTGTGAACCGCCTAACCGATTTGAACCAAATTTGCTTCAGCTGTAGGGACACATAGGGATACCAAAATGGCATAGTTTGTGATGATGTCATTGACTCCAATTCAAAATGGTGGGTGCATAAACATTTGAGGCACAAGTACACTAACATGTGGACTGTCTAACCAATTTGAACCAAATGAGGTACAGTTGTAGTGAGTGACACATAGGGACACCTCAGTGTTGTAGTTTGTAATGATGTCATCCACCCCAGTCCAAGATGGTGGACATATGAACATTTGAGGCACAAGAGGTCTAACTTGTGGACCTCGATTTGAACCAAATTTCGTCCAGTTGTAGAGAAAGTGAAAGGAAAGTAGGCAAATTGGTTCTTATTAGAACAACTTGTTTTTAAATTTATTTAATTGTATAAAAAGAGAGGTTTTACAAAAGCTAACATTACAATGAGAAAGCTATCCAGTAAAGATGCCCTTAGGAGTAAGACGGTGAAGGGAACTGTTGAAGCTGAAAAGGACTTGTGTGCAGCAAAGAACATGAACTAATGAGCACTTGCTGATATGGCAGATGACGGCTGAAGCATATCACCACATTGCTCTTTTAGTTACCAATGGGAGCTAGTAAATACAGCCTGCAATCTTAAAGTATACATATATACAAAATGACACAGATAAGCAGCAGTTGGGGGGACAACAGCTGATTGTGAATGAGCAATCATGAAAAAATATTGGGAAGAAAAATGGTTGGGGTTGGGACCTCCCAACATAGGGAACGGCCTTGATCATTTTAGATGCCTTTTTCAGACTTCTAACACACTTTTTAAAATAGTGCAACCATAGCTTCTCAGTATTTTACATATGGCTATGCCATGCATTTATATGATAGCATTATCGTACATTCTGCTTTCTTTTCAGTCTGTTTCCTAATAATACACTGACTTTACATGTTCACTTTTGTGACACAGTAAGCTTACATTTTCAGCAAAGTTTCCATTATGCATTTTATAGAAATCATCACACAGCCATCTTTCATTCCCTACAAACTATAATGAAGAGAAGACAGGAGTGTATGTGTTGGGGAGGTGGGGGGGTTGGTGCGGACATTTTTTACCTGTCAAACCACCACCAGCAGCTTTGTACGCTGAAGGCAGTCACTGAGTTACAGCACAACAGCACTGTTTTTACTGCACACACATACTCCTCATCCTCCATCTGCTCCCTAGCCTCCCTGACCATCCAGCCCACTTCTCCCATGCACGAATCCCACGCTGCCTGCCCAGCTTGCTCCCGTGCGATGCACTGCACAGGCGTGCACTGCCGGCTATGGCTGGGAAGTGGGTGGGACAAGGAACCAGAGAAGCAGCAGCAGGGCAGGTGCACACACACAAGCAGCCAAGGAAGCTGCCAATCACGATCAGGAACCTGTCCAGAGAGGGAAGGAGGAAGCAAACAAGAGTGTGCATACATGCGCACAGACTGGAGCAACCAGCAGGGCACATGTGAACAGCAAGCCAAGGACAGGCTATGATGGGGAAAAGGCACAGTGGGGAGATAGGAGCAGCACGTGCCCTCCCAACGTCTGCCCCCCCCCCGCGATGCAGTCCTCGCTTACCACGTTGCGCTGCCCCTGTAGAAAAGTATTGTTTGAACTAGCCTAGAAATAACATCTCTTCCAATTTTCATATTTGTATCCCTAAAGGGACTTGGCTGCATGCAGCCAAGCTTCACATTCTGATGTTGGGTCCTATTGAGATGATGGGGAGCTATTCTTCTTCTCTACCAATGCTGGAGATGGCAGCCTCAGCACAATAAGCAGTTCACATCATCAGCAATAGGGCAGGACAAGCATCCTACCCAAGTTCAGGAGTTGTGCATGCTCCAGTTTGTGTGTAAGTAAAAATCAAGCTAGGAGGTGCTGGCAGTAATTGCGAGCTAGCCTCGCGCTGGGTAGGAGGGCTTTTCCTCCTACCTCATTCAGCAGCTGGGTACAGCTACTAAATAGAACAGAACAGAGCCCTCCTACCCAGCTTTCACTTAGCAGACGATCACTGCCAGCACCTCCTACCTTGATTTTTTACTTGCACATGATCAGAACACAGGAGCATGCACAGTTTCCGAACTTATGTAGGATGCTTGTCCTACCCTATTCCTGATGGTGTAAGTTGTCTTACTGCCACCTAGTGGCCCTTCTGGCAAATGCTATGTTACCAGATACTCCAATCTGTCCTGCTAATCCCTACACACTGAAAAGCAGTATATTACGGAGACCGGCTGCAGCCTAGACTTCTCCGTGACATGCTTGTTTATTTTTGTGTGCAGGAGTATTCGATCATACAAGCCCCTCTCCCTGCAGACTGAACTAGTGTAGCCCAGACATAGGTTGCCGTACCAGTACACCTGCAGTCTGTGACAACTGGGCAGAGTTCTGCCCTTTGAAATGGGGGCTTGGAATGACACCACTGATCCATCATGGAACAGCCCACCACCATTGTGTGTTTCTAATTTATTTCGCAATGGGTTGCTTTATAGTTCCTAGTCTTTGAAAAGTATCTAATGAGCTGGCCTGCTACCAGGAAGAAAATTGGAGTTAATGAATAATATAATCATTACATTTAAAAGCAATGGATCTGAAATGCACTCTCAAGCAATTCTATCTAAGGTGAGAAATTGCAGCTCATTTACATACAAATAGTTTCCCAAAGTACAGGCCTGTGCTGATGGCAATGCAGCAGGGGGGGTATGCTATGCCTCAAAGAGGTCAAGTAATATCAGTGAACTACCCTAGTGCTGACATTGTGCAATGCCAACTTGGTATGGTCAGCAGCACCAGAGATGTGAACAATCCATATTCCATAGGCTAGCTCAGAGATCACTAGATTTCACTTCACTTGACTGATGTGCACTCAGCAACAAACAGCAGCAGAATGTGTGAACTGATTCCACTGAAAAACAAAGTTAAGAAAAATTATATGTTTTTTAAAAGTCACATTAAAGACCATAGTAATAAATCTTACAACATTATACATCACCATTAAATCTGAAAAAAGCATGCTTAACTTTAAAAACCTGGTAAACTTTGCCTTCCCAATAATTAATAAAAGTAGACCAATTCTGAAATTGTTTGTTATATTATCTGCTAACTTGGACATTACTGGGGTTCTGATTAAGATGGCTACCAGTGAGGATATGCTGTGAGGGAGTTCCTGCCTGGTGCCAAATCCCAGCTCTATTTTCACGGCCCTAAACCATCTTTCAATCAGCGAGCTAGCTACTAACTGCAAGCAATTCAAATATCCAGTTAAAATTCCTCTGCAGGCTGAAATGCAGAAGTCTAATGGGCTTTAAAGATAAAAAGAAAAGAGGTGTTCATGGCGACGGAGAGCGCACAGGAAGCCATGAGGCAAGCTCTCTCTTGTCGTGAGGCCCTCCCTCCCACACTGCCCTTGAAAACTCTGATCCTACAATCCTAGTCCTGTTAACGGAAATGTCTGAAGATATTCCAACAACCAAGCTGTCCTTAAATACGTCACAGTTGTCAGTAGATACACTAGGCACAAGGGTGGGCGCTGTGGGGAGTCGTATCGCCCTTATTGAAGACCATGATACTAAAATAGACACCACCATCCAGATGTTGTGCAATGAAAATAAAATGCTGCTACAAGCTAAAGTGGAAGGCCATTCTCCAAGAAATGATTTGCCAATTTGGGGGGTCAGAGGGCGTTTGGAACATTCCTGCCCCTTCACCTTTATCTCTTCTTGGAGACCTCCTACAGTTACCCGAGGACTATGTCTTAGAGATTGAAAGCACTCACAGATAGGGATGTGCAAAACGTTTCGGGCACAGATCGATCTGTGCCCGAAAAGAGCAATTTCGGGTGATTCGGGGCTGAGCCGAATCACCCCCGATGACCCCCGATATTTTTTGGGCCCAAGCCGAATCACCCCTGATTCGTGCCCGAAAAATTTGGGTGATTCGGGATGACGTCTCTTTGAATTTCCCGCCTTTTTGCCTCCATTGATTTCAATGCAAAAAAGGTGAGATTTGACGTCTGCTCGAATTTTGGGTCCCAGGGGCAAAATAGTGGGGTGGGGTGGTAGTGCCTAATGGGTGGAGGCTACCACCCCAATTTCAGGGGAATTGGGCAAAGGGCTGATTTTGGGGGAATTTTTGAAGTTTTAGTGTCTTTGGGGCAGATCGGGGCATAGCGTGGGATCTGGGGAAAAAGAGTGGGGTGGGGTGGTAGTTCCTAATGGGTGGAGGCTACCACCCCAATTTCAGAGTGATTGGGCGGAGGGTTGATTTTTGGGGAATTGTTGAAGTTTACGCCTCTTTAAGGTTTTTCTCCATAAAGAAGCATGGAGGTGTCAGCAAATGTATAGCTTCACGTCAGGGGCAAAGGGGTGGCCTAGAGCAGTGTGGGGTTGGTGGTAGTGCCAGGTAGGGGAAATTAGAGTGGATTCATGGTGTCTCATAGAAAATCTCATTTGCTATCATAGAATCCACACTCAGAATACCTCAGAAACAACAGAACCCTGTACCCCATGGGTTAGAAACCCATGGGGGTGGTTGGCACCCTATGTGCACTACACTACCACTCGCTCTGGGCCACCCCAGCACCCCCCAAGTGCACTTATGGGGCTGCTGAAAGCTCCATGTATACCTGATGAGGAAAAAACTTAAAGACGCGTAATCTTCAACAATTTACCAAAAATCAGCCCTCTGCCCAAATCCTTTGAAAAAATTCAGGTAGCTTCCTTGCCCCTACCTGGCACTACCACCAACCCCACACTGCTCTAGGCCACCCCTTTGCCCCCGACATGAAGCTATACATTTGCTGACACCTCCATGCTTCTTTATGGAGAAAAACCTTAAAGACGCGTAAACTTCAACAATTCCCCAAAAATCAGCCCTCTGCCCAATCACTCTGAAATTGGGGTGGTAGCCTCTACCCATTGGGCACTACCACCCCACCCCACTATTTTGCCCCTGCGACCTGTTTTTCTAACCCGAATCGATTCGGATTCAGATTTGGATTTAATCCAAATCCGAACCGAATCAGGGGTGATTCGGGTAGTCCATATTCGGGCACAGAACAGAACGGGGGTGATTCGGTTCGGGTCCTGAACTGAATCACCGAAAACCTGAATTGCACACCCCTACTTACAGAGCCCCCATCCCACCACCCCATGAGGGAGGGAGGCCTTGGGCATTTATTGTCAAACTACCTTGGCTGGGCCAAGAGCATCTGCACCTCTAGTTCTCAGCCCCTTGTTCACAGGCCTCCCCCCTTTGTTTCCTCTGGCCGGCCGCCTGGACAACCACTTTTTCCAGCCACAGGCTGGCCGCCCACCCCCCCACCCCTTCTTCCTCTGCTGGCCACTGCCACTTTCTTCACCACCACCACCACCACCCGCTGCTTTCCCCGGTGCCACTTTCTTTACACACCCTGCCGCTACCACTTTTTTCACCCCCCAGCCACTGATTTCTCTCCCGTACCCCACTTTTCCCAGTGCCATTTTCTTCATACACACACACCCCCGCCACTGCCTTCTCGCTTTCCCCAGAGCCGCTATCTCACCCGTTGTTTCTGCACATTTGCTTTTTCCCCTGGCAGCTCGCTTGTGGACTCTTGAGAGAGCTGCCAAACATGGGATTAGCGATGGGTACGTTTAAGAGAAATATATAGAGAGATCCCTACAATTTCCTACTTTAAAAGGCATTCTACGAAGAGCACGTGAAAAGGGAAAAAATCGTCCCCAGATTTTTGTTGGGGAGAAAATCGTTCTTTTGTCATGATTTCTCCAGATTATTCCAAGGATGTGACTGAGCATCATAAAGTCTTCTCACAGGTCCTGTCAGTTTCCCAGAGCCCAGAATATCCAGTTTTACATTCACGCCCCTGCTATTTTTCTCTGTTCACCATGAGGGTTATCTTCATTCCTTGAACAATGTTGCAAAAGCAGAAAAGCTTTCTACTTGCTCTGGATTCTTCCCGCCAAATTCCTGCTGAAGGCTGAGAAACTCTGTTAGGGCTCTCTTAGTATAATATTAGATTGAATCATTTCAGCCACTTCATTTCTTCAAGATACCTTATACTCACCCTAATTTTTGATTTATTTCAGGGGTGTAGCTAGGGGAGAGGGGGCCCATGTTCACCCCTCTCTCCGGTGGCTCCTCAGAATGAGGGAGATAATGAAGAAAATAGGGAGCGGTGGAGCTGGGGGCCCTCTGGAGCTGGGGGCCCGGGTTCTTTGAACCCATTCACTCAATTATAGCTACTCCCCTGCTTTCTTTACATTAGGCAGGCCTGCTCAACTTAGGCCCCCCAGCTGTTTTTGGATGGCAATTCCCATAATCCCCAGCCACAGTGGCCAATAGCCAGGGATTATGGGAGTTGTAGGCCAACATCTGCAGGAGGGCCAAAGTTGAGCCGCCTTGCATTTGAGTTTTGTTTCCAGTTCTCCTGCTGATGCACGGAGAATTTTTATTGTGTGGAGAGGAAGGGTTTGCCATTTTGGAGGGCAGAATTAAATGATTTGTTACCTTCCCTATACATTTAAATTCTAGTGATTTTTTAAACTGGTGATAAAATTGTCCCTCCTCTTCTCTATTCTCTCATTAATTTCTTTCTCCCTCCTTTTTGTTGTTGTTGTTATTGTTCTCTTTGAAAGTCGGGGGCTTCTCCTCCCCTGCTCTTTGTTGTTTTTGGGGGGTTTTAATCATATAAATCCTATGCGTTCTAGATGTTGAAATCATTCACACAATCAAAAACTGTGTTTTACCCAGGTTTGGGTAAACACCTGGATAGCTTTTCCTCCTACTTTGCTTCTGTACAATCACTTCTACCCAGGTTTTCCTGTTATCTTGCTTCCACACAACAAAAAATTGGGAGCGCCCACAGCTCTCAAACCTGGGTAGAATACAGTTTTTGATTGTGTGAATGACCTCGTTATTTGTATTATTAGTGGCTGTGGTGGCGGTGGTGTGTGTACAGGGGCATATCTAGGGTAGGGCAGGCAGGGCACGTGCCCCCAGGCGCCACTTGAAGGGGGCGCCATTTTGTAAAATTAATTTTTTTTTTTAACTGGCTGCTGAAAACAAAATCACCACCGTGCATGCTCAAATGGCCTCTGTGAAGCCCTAGGCCATGCCAAGCTTTGCAGAGGCCATTTCAGCATGCTTGGTGGCCATTTTTTTTTCAGCAGCCATTTTTTAAAAACAAAGATTATTTTTAAAAATGGCCACCGCACATGCTCAAATGGTCCCTGCAAGGCCCTAGAGGCCAGAGGGGGGAGGGAGAACCTTTGCAGACCCCCTCCATGGCCTTTAGGAAGCGCTCCAAAGGGGCTACAGGTAAAAAAAAAAAATTAAATATAATATAAGACACTGTACACATATTCAGACTGGCACTATGTACAGAGAATCAGGGCTTGTGAATACTGAGCTGAAGCTTATGAGCTAGGATTGTATTCATTTGCTCTTACTTTGCTTCTTGTGATAAGTGAGTTAAATGTGATGTCTTAATAATATGGCTATTAATGGTGAATTTGTCTTTGAATCAGTGTGAAATCCTTAGTATTAAGGCCCGGTGGAAGTTTCTTGCTCTCTTTCTCTCATTTTAACTGTCTTTCTGAAAGACTAGAATATATTCCAAGCAGTGACACAGTTTACTCTGCATATCCTTTAATTATTTTCAGAGTATCTGGGAAAAGTCAAATTCTCCATTTATTTTTAAAACTTATGTAATGGTGATGCTACAATGCATAGTAGAGAATTAGACAGGCAATTTTAGTTTCCCAAGTACACCTCCACATAGTATTTGGGTATTTCATGAGCCCCATCATATTGAAATTTGTAGTTTTCCAGCATTTTTTTTGGTCTGGCTATGTCCACTGTTAAATAGTTTTTGAAATATTAAAAGATTAAGGAGCTTGACTTGTATTTTTCAGCTGATGTTATGGTAAAGTTATCTGAAATATGGGAGTGGGATGTTTGGACAGGGGGCGCAATTTCAGTGCTTGCCCTAGGTGCTATTTTCCCTAGATACGCCTCTGTGTGTGTATAGAGCCCTAAAAACTTACTTGTTTGGCCTGGCCTTCCAAGGTTTTAAAATTGTTTTTTAAAGTATTGTAATGAGTTTTAAATGGTTTTTAATTGTTTAATTGTTTTTTAATTGTTTTTATATTGTTTTTAGCACTGTATCTTAAATGCTATGTGTTTTTATACATTCTTTTATACATTGTATACATTCTTTATTCTTTTTAAATTTTCTGTACATTGCCCAGAGAATTTGGATGGGTTGGTTTATAAATTAATTAGATAGATAGATAGATAGATAGATAGATAGATAGATAGATAGATAGATAGCCCTTTATTTAATATAGAAACCTCTGCTTTGGTATAAGTGTTTTGCTTTTAAAATTGTGTAAGCACTCCAAGATGTACAAGACCTTATTTTAACTATTAGAGTGTGGTTTTGCTTGTTTTTTTCTTGGAAGGGGTAGGATTAACAGAGGAGGGAGACAGAGATAAAGAGCTAAACACAATGCTAATATGTCACTGTGGATGACAGTTATTTATGTATTAAAGTAAAGTAAAGTGTGCTGTCGAGTCAGTGTCGACTCCTGGAGACCACAGAGCTCTGTGTATGTATTACAGTGTGCCATTGAGTCGGTGTCGATTCCTGGCAACCAGAGTAGGGATGTGTGAAATGATTTGGGTACAAAATGATTTGTATCCGAATCTGGTCAATTTGGGTGATTTGTAGGCAAAACAAATCACTCCTGTCCTCAATTGCCCAGATTTGGGCACAGAACAAATCAACAAAGATTTGGACCCAAAAAATTCAGAGGTTCGGACCTCCATTCTGTGACCAAAGTGGTTTGGGTAGTAGTACCCAATGGGTGGAAGCTACCACCCAAATTTCAAAAAAATTGGGGCAAAGGAGTGATTTTTGAATCCACTCTCATTTCCTACCAGATAATCTACTCTCAGAACACCTCAGAAACAACAAAACCCAGTACCCCATGGGCTTGTGGGTTTGGGAGTGGTTGGCACCCTATGTGCACTACACCACCACTTGCTCTGGGCCACCCTGGTGCCCCCCAAGTGGAGTAATGGGGCTGCTAAAATCCCCATTATTCCCTATGGGGGGAAAGATTAAAGATGCGCAAACTTCAGAAATTATTTAAAAATCACCTATTTCTTTGAAATCTGGGTGGTAGCAGGCACCCATTAGGGCACTACCACCTGACCCACTCTTCTGCCCCTGAAACACCTTTTCTGCCCTGAATCTGCCACAAAGACATGCCAACTCCAAAAATTCTTTAAAAATCACCTCTTTGCCCAATTTCTTTTAAATCTGGGTGGCAACTTCCTTGCATCCATTGGGCACTACCACCCACCACAACCCACTCTGGGCCACCCTGGTGCCCCCCTGGGGGTGATAACTAAGCTGCTGAAATCCCCATTATTCCCTATGGGGGAAAGCTTAAAGATGCATAAACTTCAAAAATTCTTTAAAAATCACCCCTTTTCTCAATTCCTTTGAAATTTGTGTAGTAGCTTCCACCCATTGGGAACTACCACCCACCCCACTCTTTTACCCCTGGAACCCCTTTTTTGCCCCAAATTGATTCAGATTTGGAAACTCCGGGTATCCAAATCTGGGGTGATTCGGGGGGGGGGGAGCAGATTTGGACCTAAAACAAATCGGGGGTGATTCAATTCAGGTAAAAATTGAAATTTTAAAAAAATTGATTCATGCACATCCCTACCACAGAGCTCTGTGGTTGTCTTTGGTAGAATACAGGAGGGCCCATTGCCATCTCCTGCGCAGTATGAGATGATGCCTTTCAGCATCTTTCCTATATTGCTGCTGCCCAATATAGGTGATTCCCCTAGTTCGGGAAATATATCAGTGGGGATTCAAACTGACAACCTCTGACTTGCTAATCAAGTCATTTCCCCACTGCGCCATTCTGTGGCTGCTGTGTATGTATTACCTATGGTTTATAATGCCACTACTTTGCATTACCTTGTTCCAGTTATTATTGTATTCTCTATGTTCATCAGATGAATTCATTGTTCTTATTAATATTGCAGTTACTTTCTCACCCCCTTCCTTCTTTGTCAATTTATAGTCAAACAATTGGTTACTCTCCCTGTACACCTAATTTTCAGGGTATTTCCCTCCCTTTCCCCCTTGAGGTTTAAGTGTGTGTGTGTGTGTGTGTGTGTGTGTGTGTGTGTGTGTGTGTGTGTGTGTGAGAGAGAGAGAGAGATTGTGTCCATATATATGTATTTAATTTTTATGTATGTATTTTTACATGCAGTAAGAAATAAGCTTGACATTGTCCCCACCCCCTATTTGTTTCTTGGATTACAATTTATCACTGACTCCTAGAAACATGAACAGGTTATGATGGGCGTGGACATAGGCAGGAATAAATTGGCCCAAGCCATATTTCATCTTCCCATCTTACCTCCCTTACCTTTACTCAAGAGGAATGTGAATATGGGCTCCCCGCCCCTCCTTTCAGTTACTCGGCACAGCAGTATTAGACTCCTACATGCTGTGCTATCAGCTTCTTTGCCTCCTTTCTGGAAGCAGTTAATGTTTTCTCTAAACTAGGACATGAATCTGTTGCTCAGTCTCACATTTGTGCTCTATTGTTTTCTTCCTTTATGTTGGGGTTTTTCTTACCTTCCCTAGTCATATATTTTATGCCTTCTCTTTTGAAATCCATCTGCATTACAATCCTCCCCCTCAGTCCTGGTTCTTACAGAAGCTCTGTTACTACAAACACTCTTACTTCTGATGCATGCTTATTATAGTTTCTTGCTGCAGTATCTTTAATATTGATAGATATTATTCTGATCAATTCTTTTCCTCCAAATTAGAAGCTAAAACCACCTGGCACACAGGATCCATGGTTTGTTGCTCTTGGATTGTTGTTTCCATCATAAAGTCTTTTAGCCTACTTTCCAGTAGACTTATGAGATCACCCAGCATTCTGTCCATGTGTCCATCCCTCCCATCTTCACAATGCCTGGACCAATATGAACCAAATTGGGTACAGTTGTAGGGACACTTCAATGGCATTGTTGTTATTGTTGTTGTTGGTGATGTCACTCACCCCAATTCAAGCTGGCGGACGTATTAACCTTTGATGTGCATGTGGACCACCTAACCAAATTTGCTACAGCTGTAGTGTCACAGGGACACCTCAGTGGTTATGTTTGTAATGATGTGATCTACCCCAATCCAAAATGGCAGATGCATAAACATTTTAGGTGCAAGGGGGCTAACTTGCAGCCTGCCTAACCAATTTGAACCAAATTTGCTACAGTTGTAGTGAGTGGCATGCAGGGACACCTCAACAGCATGTTTTGTGATATTATCCACCCCAATTCAAGATGGCAGACACATGAACATTTGAGGCACAAGTGGGCTAACTTGTGAACCGCCTAACCGATTTGAACCAAATTTACTTCAGGTAAATTTATCTTGAATCCACCCCAATTCTAGATGGCAGATACATGAATGTTTGAGGCACAAGTGGGCTAACTTGTGAACTGCCTATCCGATCTGGAACAAATTTAGTTCAGTTGAAAGGAAAGCAGGCAGATTAGTTCTTACTAGAACTTGTTCTGTCTTGTTATTGTCTGGCCTTTGGGTCAGTGTACAATGTGGGTTCTCCTCTTATTTATTCCGCTTTGCCACACTCTTTTCATATTATTTTGAATACCATGGCTGTTAATATTGTCAGGTGAAATACATGGGATTTAGGCCGTACAAAGAAGTGCAGACGGCCTGACGAAGCTTTTAAAAATGAAGGTGGCATTCCTTCAGGAAACTCATTTGCTTCCAGTAGATAAAAACAGAATGTGTAAAGATTTGGTTGATGAAGCTTCTACCAGTGTTTTTCCAAAAAGTCTAGTGGGATAAGAAATTGTCTTTGCAGATATTGAAAGAAATAACTGACCTGCATGGCCGGCACTTTCTAATTTTGCTTGCAAAACCTCCATCCACCACTCTGGCACTAGTGGATAGATATGGCCCAAATTTAGACTCTCCAGACACATTCCACTTATGCATATACTGTATCTCCTCTTATCTATAGAATATGACAATTTAATAATTGGTGGGGATTTTAATGAAATATTGGATCCTATTTTAGATAGAAACACTTCCTTGCACAAGTTACACTCCTCAGTCAGATCAGCTTTACATTCATATATAACTGATTTTACTGTGGTTGACATACGGCAGGTATTACACCCTGAAAACAGAGACTACTCATTTATTTCTTCTATCTGTGAGAACTGTTTTAGACTGGGCTATTCTTTAATTTCATCTTCATTATTCTCTTCTGTTGTGCATAGCAACACTGATACTATAAGCATTTCACACCATGCTCCAGTAGACACATCCTATTGCAGTTAGACCCATCCTATCTCTGAACTTCACGATGGCTCTTCAATACTTCTCTTTTAAATTACTCAAGTTTCAAAAGCCAAATGGAACTTGAACTGAAGAATTTTTTAAATATAAGCTCCTCTCCTACAGAAGCCATTATATGGGATACATCTAAGGCTTTTCACTCTGGGTCATATTATATCCTTTGCATTCTATAAGAAAAGGTGCCAAGATAGATTTTAGCAGAAAATGGAGAGTCAAGTGAAGACACTTCTACTCATTATGCCTCTAACCCAGGGTTTCTTAACCTTGGGTCCCAAGATGTTGTTGCACTACAACTACCATCATCCCCAGCCACAAATTCCAATGTTGGAGATGGTGGGAGCTGCAGTCCGGCAGAATCTAGGGACCCAAGGTTAAGAAACCCTGCTCAAGACCATCTCCATCACTCTATCATGATCTCATGCATGCTGAATTTGAATTGAACAAATATTATGCCTCCAAGGCAGAATGGGCCCTAACCTGCAGTAAGCAAAGGTATTGGGAGCATGGTGAACATGCAAACAAACTTGTAGCATACAGATTAAGACGAACTCAGTCATGTAACTTTATTCCTTATATTCAGGACTCCCAGAAAACTATCTATACCTCACACCTAAGCATTAATGAACAATTATGAACATTTTATAAACTCTATACTGCTGATTCTGTGCTCAATGATATTTCTCTTTCTGTGTTTTTGAAAGTGTTTTACTACCCTCTTTAGCTGCTGATAGCAAAGCAGACTTAGCGCTCCCTTTACAGTTAGAGGAATTACAACTAGCTCCTAAAAAAGGCTAACTCTAAAGCACCTGCAGATGATGGCATTCTAATAGAATGGTACAAAGCATTTTCAAACATTCGGCTTCCCAGGTTATTGTCAGTTTTCTCTGAGGCTCAGTATATTAAATCCCTTCCACTATCCCAATTCAATGCAATTATTTCACTTAAATGATTAATTCTGACAACTTCATTTCACTTAACTGCTTAAGCCTGTAAAGGATCCATCAAACTATGCCAGTTACAAACTTTCTTTAATCAATGTTGCTTTTAAGATCCTGACTTCTGTTTTGGCCAATAAACTACAATCGGTTATCTTCAATAGTACATCCTAGTGGGTTTTATTCAAGGTGCAAGGTGCAGATAATATCCGTTTACTGGTTGATCTAGTTTCACTGTCTCAGAACAAATCTATACCTATTGCTGATCTCTTTCTTGATATGGAGAAAGCCTTTGATAAAGTCTCTTGGTCCTTTTAAAATCATATCATGTTCAAATTGGGCTTTTCTCCTGAATTCATAGACTGGATAGGCATTTCATACCCTGCGCATCAAGCTCACATTTTTTCCAATCGAATTATGTAATTGCCCGTCAGGCTTTCTTGAGGCAGCAGGCAAGGTTGTCCTTTATCTCCTCTTCTTTTTTAATTTAGCTTTAGAGCCTCTGGCTTGTGCAGTCAGACAAATCCTACCACCAAAGGCATAACAGTTAGAACACAAAATGGCTCTATATGCTGCCGACACTCTCCTTTTTATAGAGGATCCTACTTCTATCCCTACTTTGGTTTCTTTAATTCAGAAGTTTGCCCAGTTCTCTGGATACTCCATTAATTGGTCCAAGTCTGAACTAATGCCTCTGGGGATCCATTCTCCTCCCTCCTTGTTCCATAATTGGAATTTCAAAATTTGCCAAACAGAAATTAAGCACTTAGGAATTTTTGTCACCCATAATGTATCCTCCTTAATGAATAAGAATCTTAATCTCATCTTTTCTCAAATGAAACTTGATATTGATAGATGGATCTCCTTACCTAACCACATTTGGGGTAAAACAGACATAATTAAATGAATCTCCTTCCCTGTTTGATCTATGTATTAAGGGGTCATTAATTTCTAAAAGCGCCTTTAGCTGCTTTCTCAAACTTTCCTGCCAGTTTATCTGGAATAAAGACAACCCCAGATTTTCCCTTCATAAATTACAATTACCAATCCAGGGGTGTTTGTGTGTGTGTTAATTTCCAATACATCCTACAATATCATAGAACAAACTTGCTTAGTCAGGTTTTTAAATTAAAACATTATATTCCCAACCCTCCAGCATGGTCCACTCTTGAGCTTTCTTTGGTAAAACCTCTATCATACTGGCCTATTTTGGGCTCTAAATTTTCATAGACTGGAGGTAGCTCTCCTTGTGCTTTGCACCACCACAATGGCTCTGATCCTTACACCCATGACAAAATGACCCTTTGATACAACCCTGAAATCAAAATAGCTGGTAATATATTTGTGTGGAATAATTGGGCCAAAAATAATCTTTTAATTCTTTACCAAATTTGAGACACCAATCACAATTTCCTGCCTTTTGAACAGTTGCACATACAGTATGATCTGCCCCAGACAGCACAACTGAAACATGCTATAACTTCCAAAATTAGGCTCTCTGCTCTAGATGCTTCTGAAGCACCTGGATTTTTAGAACGTATCATTTGCATTGCTGATCTGCCTAAACCCAACATATACTTATTCTGTACACATCCCACAATAAATATGACTTATTGCTCCTATGTGTTAAGTGGAATGAAGAATTGGAAACCCAGATCCTTCCAGCCCAGTAGACCAATGTTCTAGCAAGCATAAAATACTCTACCCTAGATCTTAAATTGAGGCTTATCCAGAAAAATTGATATTCCATACATATTGGACACCTGGATGCTTATTCCGCAAACATATCACTACTTCTCCCTTATGTTGGTGCTGTGGGTGTTGCTCAAGGCTCCCTAATTCATATGATGTGAAGTTGCAATGCAATAGCTTCTTTTTGGCAAGATGTGATTGACTGCATCATACTAGTTTTGAATACCAATTTTAAATTTTGTCACAGAACAATCCTTCTTGAGAGACGGAGTTAAAAGTGGACTTGAGATCAATGAAGGCTGCATACAGAGAGAGTTGCGAGTGGAGTATTTTTCAGTTAGGTGCTGTAGTATAAGGCATTGGTCAATTGTGAACCGTCCCTACCTGAATCCGGCCTGCTCCTCCACCAAGATGCTTTTTTGTTCCAACCAGTCCCTTAGTTTCCAGTAAAGATATCTGGCATAGAGTTTACTGACTGTGCTGAGCAGGCTGACAGGTATATTATTGTATGGGTCATCCTTCTTCTTTTTTTAAAAGATGGGAACTATGACTGCGAGCCTCCCAGTTCTCAGGAATATGTCTGTGCTTGTCAATGGAAGTAAACAGCACTGCCAGAATGGGAGCCCACCATGCTGAGTGGTTTTTGATAGGCTCGGGGGGAATTCGGTCATTGCCAGGGGCCTTCCCAGGACTACATTGGGAGATTGGGTCCATGAGCACAGCTGGTGCCACCAGTAGCTATGAGGACAGGTCCTCCACATCTTACCAAGGGCATCATGGTCCCTCTCTTTATTTTATTTTATTTATTTATTTATTTTATCAAATTTGTATACCGCCCCAAACTTTAGTCTCTGGGAGGTTTACAAAGGCAATCTTTGCCTCTGTATAGTTCATTGAAGTGCTGTTCTCAGGTAAGATGAAGCTGTCCAGGTGTGTCAGGTCATTGCTAGGGTGATCCATGCTGATGTGCCAGAATAGGGCCGATACTTTCATTCTGATTGCTCAAAGGTGTGACCAAGCAGAATCCATAGCCTCTCTTCTTGTGTTTGAGAAGTTGCTTATATTGCCTTTTCTGCTTGAGGAGGTACTGTGTCATCACCAGACTTGTGTTGGCCTTGTAGGTGTTGTATTTAGTGATGAACTTTTCTTTCTTTTTTTTCTTCAACACATTCAGAGTTGAACCAAGCTTTGGAGCAATGTAGGTGCTACTTGGGGTGGCCAATGTTTCTGCTGGTTAAGTGCCTTTGTAATTCCTACACTAGGTTGCTATAACTTTCAAGTAATGAGTTAGAGGAATCTGCAAAGAGCAGGGAGAGACAAATGGAATGAAAGTGTTCTGAGAAGAGCTGTTCCATTATTGTATTTTTTAAATTATTATTTTATTTAAAAGAGTACATACATACATTACACTTACAATGCAATAGTTCCAAAAACTCAGACCAGATCCCCTCATACTTGGAAGAACAAGATGTAGTATTAAATAAGAACATCCATGGGCTGCCAGAGTAAGTAAATCAAGAAACCATTTGTCAATATCTGGATAATATTTACATTTCCAATTTTGTATTGTTCAATTGGGTGGACCACTTGATGCAGCAGGCTCTTCCCACTGCTAGGATGCAAGGTTGGTAAAGGGCCTTTGCATGGAGCTGCTGGGCAAAAGGTTTTAGGTATAGGGTGACTGGGAAGTGGTAACTATCAAACTGACTTGTGACCTTGAAGTGGTCTGCAAAGTGAAGTAGGTTTCCAGAGACAATTACATAGTGGGGCTCTTCTCACGATCAGTGAGAAGAGCCATGAGCGGGTTTGCGAGGAGAGCGGGCTAAGCCGCTCTCCTCGCAGACGAGCAGTCAGTCTGCTCTGGGCGGCCGCAGTGGCTGCCCACACAACTGCTGGCTCCGTCACGTAGCCAGCGGGGGCTGGAGAGTTTGGGGGCCACATAGCCCCCGGAAGCTCCAGCATGCCCTGCACGAGCACAGGGCATGCTGGAGAGACCCCCGAGCTGGGAGGCTGCTTTTCAGCCTCCCGGTTGGGGGTCTCCTCATGAGTTGCCGTGGCACAGAGCTGTGCCGCGGCAACTCACAATTTTAAAAATCGGGTTTGTGGAGCACTCGCTCCGCAAACCTGGTTTAAGGGGAGGGGTAGTTAGGTGGGTTAACCACCTGGAGGACACCAGGCTTGCCTGCGAGCCCGGTGGTCTTCTCACAGTCCACCAAAATCGGGCTAAGCTGCCCTAGCCCAATTTTGGTGGACCTTGTGAATAGCCTCAGTCAATGACACTCATTTTAGTCCTAGCCCAGAAGGTAAATTCTTCAAGATGCTCAGTTTCAACAAAGCCATTGAGGATGTGAAGATTAAGTCTATTAAACATTTAGGCTAGGGGGGAAAACTGGTGTAATTTGACTTCTTTTCTTTTAAACAGTGTGCTGGGGAAGTAAGTCTGCTTCAGAATTGAGTGGGCAGCATTGTTGACATGCATATGAGGTGTTGTTGTCGGGACCCATCCTGGCATTAAAATCCCTTCCTACCACTATGTAGGCACTGGTGAAGAAGGAGAGCGGGGACTGTGGAAGAAAGCAAGACATGTCCCCTTAGCTAAGCAGGGTCCACCCTGGTTGCATATGAAATGGAGACTTAATGTGTGAGCACTGTAAGATATTCCCCTCAGGGGATAGAGCTGCTCTGGGAAGAGCAGAAGGTTTCAAGTTCCCTCCCTGGCATCTCCAAGATAGGGCTGAGAGAAACTCTTGTCTGCAAGCTTGGAGAAGCTGCTGCCAGTCTGTGTAGACAATATTGAGCTAGATGCACCTATGGTCTGACTCGGTATATGGCAGCTTCTTATGTCCCTAAGGATAGGAGGTCAGTCAAGTAGTGTTCTGGTTCATGCCAATTTCCTGATCTGAGATTTCTGCTTCTGCGGAAGTAGGTAGATATTGATTACTAGTAAGATGCATTGTCTGAAGCAGATTGGACTGGACCCAGAATTTGGTTCAGAATGCAGGCCTATTTCCAATAGCAATGTTCAGCTCAGAGGAACACTGGTGCAAGGCCTCACTCAAGTCTGAGTGAAATGATTAACTCCTAGGAGACAAGCTGGAAGCTAATCCCTTACTTCCTCTGACAGAATGTTTACCATGTTGATGTCACCTATATTGTTTTGCCTTAGTCAAATGCATTGATTAACTAGCCTCAAACATGTAACCTTTTGCTGTTACTTTGAACATTCTTTTTTATGTACAATTACCCACTAGGTAGATGTACACAAGAAGTAATTTAATTGCTGTCTCACATATATAGCTTAGCTTCTTCCTTCATAAACAAATCTTTTGACTTTTTAACACTCTTTGGAGCATGAGGCACTAGGAGCCTGCCTTTTAGGCAAAGACAGACCAATAACTTACGCAATGCAGATGTTTGGAGAACAGAGGAACAAATTGCTTCCTGACAACAAAAAGACAGTATGCAGAGGATGCTGCTCTGAACTGAAGTCTAACAAAGAAACAGTTTTGTCATGAGAGGGAAGTTGTATAGTGACTGGCACTTTTGAGATCCATGATGGGAATTACTATCTTGAAAGAACTCCTAGTGCAGATCTATAGGATCCAGCTGCTATAAAAAGGGGTCTCTGGACATGGCAAATCAGGAAGCTTTGCCTAGCCAGCAGATCTTTGCTCAAGAGCAATCCCCAGGGTTTGCTGCTCAAGCCGCAGGGCTAAAGCAGGAATTGGACATGGACAAGAGACTGTCTGTGACCTCTGCTGTGTAGTGAGAAATCAAGACTACCCAGCCATGGTGTGTTCTCTCTCTCTCTCTCTCTCTCTGCCTTGCTCTGAGTATCTACCACCAGCCTGCTTGACTGTTTGAAGCCTGCATCGTTCCCAAGTCTGACAATGAAGAAGTCCTTTGAAGCCTTCTCCAGGACTGGTGAGATGCCTATTGAACAACACAGCCTGCTCCCTCCTTCTTACTAATCTCTACCATCCCCTTTCCTAAGTAGGGATGTGCGAACTGGTTCGAATTCAAACTGGTTCGAATTCAAACCAGTGTGGTTCGGAGGTTCAAATTCGAACCAAACCAGCCATCAGGTTCGAGCTGCAGGTTCGAATTCAAACCGAACCCGGGGGTGGTTCGATTAGAACTGGTTTGAACCTCCAAAAGTGGGTGGGGTGGTAGCTGTCACCCATGGCTACCTACCACCCAAACCCCAAAGCAATCGGACACTCGTACATTTTTTATGAATTTTTGAAAATTATTTATATTTTTTATCATAGGGTATAATGGTACTTGAACTAGCCCATTATTCCTTATTGTGGATCACCCATGGGTGCCAACAACCACCCAAACCCTGAAGCAATCGGACACTCCTGCGATTTTTTAGGAATATTTGAAATATTTTCAATTATTTTTCTCATAGAGTATAATGGGACTAGTACCAGCCCATATCCCCTATTGTAAAACACCTAGGAGCACAAACATGGGGTCGGTGGTAGACAGACAGGGGTGCCTACCACCCAAAAAACCCCAAGGCAATTGGACACTCCTCTGATTATTGGTGAATTTTAAAATTATTTTGGAATATAACTTCACACTGGGGGCAAAGGGGTGGCCTAGAGCAGAGTGTGGTGGGTGGTAGTGCCCAAGGGGGCCCAGGAAGCTACCAGAATTATTTGAAAGGAATTGAACAAAGGGCTGATTTTTAAGTGATTTTTGAAGTTTATCTGTCTTTAAGGTTAGCAATGAGAGTGGATTCATGGTTTGTCATTGAAAATCTAATATGCTACCAAAGAATCTACACTCAGAACACTTCAGAAACAACAAAACCCAGTACCCCCTGGGTTAGCAATCCATGGGGGTGGTTGGCACCCTCTTTGTACTAGACCACCACTCACTCTGGGCCACCCAAGCACCCCACAAGTGACTTTAAGGGTTTTCTCCGTAGGGAAGAATGGAGGTTTCAGCAGCCTCATAACTGCACTTGGGGGGTGCTGGGGTGGCCCAGAGTGAGGGTGCCAACCACCCCCACAGGTTGCTAACCCATGGGGTATTGGGTTTTCTTGTATTGGGTATTGGGGTATTGGGTTTTTTCTTGATGAGCAACTTTCTATAATAAAGCCCATTGAACTTTCTGAGTGTGTTTTCCTCTGTCTCTGTTTGCGTGCCCAGATCCAACATGGTCACCATCTCCAAGAACCAATTCAGTTTATGCATGATGTGACTTTGCTTCTTTCCCTCTGAGCATATACAGAGTGGAAACCAGGTGTAGTTCACAACAGTTTCTGCAGAAGTAGATAGATATCGATTACTAGTAAGATGCATTGTCTGAGAAGCAGATTGCCACCACCATCGGATTTTGCTTGAGTGGAGGAAGTCTTGTGGATGATGCACACAGGATGGTGGAACTAAGACTCCCAGTCCACCCTTCGTTCATTGTGAGCTGTAGCCATTGGGTGCTAGGTCTGCGGATGTCCACATTTCCTGCACCATTATGATGTCATGCCTGGAGATGTAGTTTATGGCTGCATTCAGACATCACATGAAATCAGAGTTACAGGTTACCGGCAAACCTGTAACTCCAGTTTCATGTGATGTCTGAATGCATGCAACCATGACCTCACAGCCAAACCACAGGGTTCAGTTTACTTACCAAACTGGAATTTGGAGCTGGGATTAGTTTCACCCCTCTAAACCTCTGTTAGAAGGGTCTGCCATGTTGTCTGTATGCATCTGCCGCTATAACTGTGGTTACAAGTTAGTGAGAGGCCAGCTCGAAGCAGCACCAACAGCAGTTATGCTCTAGGGCTTACCCAACACTCCATGGTGTGTTCCCTGACTGAATGCCACGCCCCTCCCTGCATACCTTCTACTTCCCATACCTGCCAACAGGCACACCAGGCCCTGCTGCTCTTATAATCAAAGGGCCAGCAGCATTACCAGGGACCACTGCTTGAGGTCTGTGAACCTTGTGGCAACGGCAGTGGTAAGTCTGTGCTGGACATGCTGGACCTGTCGAAACACCACCACCCCCTTGCGAGCAATTTCCTGGAGCTGTGAATCCATGCCCACAGCCTGGCACCGGCATGGCTGTACAAGTGGGTGGAACCAAGCTCAGAGGACCAGAAAGTGGGAGGGGAAACTCTAACCTGACCCAGGAGTTTCCCGAACAGGGAATGGAGGGTTGTCTGTGACGCGATCCCCAGTTTAGAATGTGAACTGCAAACTGCAGTTCTAAGCTAGTTCCTGTGATGTCTGAATACAGCCTATGAAGGAGACATCCCTACAGCTGGAGTTCCAGCTGGCCACATTCTAGGACAGGACGGAGATCATATGCTGGTCTTTTGGATGTCAGTCTGTACTGGTATTGCCAGGGGCCCGTGTAGAAATTCCCAGTGGGGTGGTGATGGGTTGGGTGCAGGCAGCCACACAGTCCAGGGAGGTAGTCTCTTGGGTGTGTTCTGCTGCAACTAGTTCCAGCTGTACTTCCATCTTCCAGTGAAACAACCGGCAGAAACCGGGGATTGATATCAACATGGTTCATCCATATGAACCTGTCAGGGCCCTCCGCTCATCATCTCAGGTCCTGCTCATGGCCCTGCAACTAACAGAGATCCGGTTGGCGGGGACTAGAGACAGGGCCTTTTCAGTTGTGGCCCCTCAGCTTTGGACCACCCTCCCTGAAGAGCTTCGCCATGCTCCCTCCTTCAGTGTTTTTAAAAACAACAACTAAAAACACATCTTTTTAAAAAGGCTTTTTAAGTCTCCATCTTTGGTTACATCTGGTAAGTTCTTTAGTTTTTTATAACTCTCAATTTTTAGGTTTTGAAATAATTTTTAATTTGAAACTTAATATTGATTGTGGTTTGTAGCCTGACACTTAACTTGTTTACTAAATTTGGTTAATTTTATTACTTTTATTTTACATTGTATCTATTTTATTGTTGTGAGCCACCCCGAGCAGTAGTGTACTAGAGGCGTGGGGTATAAATATTTTAAATACAATAAATAAAATAAAATTATTCTGGCATGAAGATGGTGGAAGCATGAAAGGTGATGGAAGCGTGGAACCTCTCTCTGAGCAGGTTCGGCAGGTGCTGCCTCTGTGCCCTCCACAGAGGAAGCAGGCATTTCAGACAAGAAAAATGGGGGGATTAGAGCAGCGATGTAATCAAAATGAGGATAGCTGGCAAACAACAATCCAGGGCCCATATCAGACAAGAAATGTCCCTGGGGACTGTTGCTTTTGGGGTGATGAGTGAGATGTCAAGACCCTTTCCTCTGGGGTAGTAGTGTCTTTATGTAGGGTCTGAAGCTCTTCAGCAGCAGGAGGAGGTTTGCATAGTGATGTTATGAGCTGGGGCTGTGATAGCTCAGGGGCCCCCTTCTTTGGGGGTTTCTGTGTCAATGAGAAACATTTGAGGCTCTTCAGCACCAGGAGGAAGCATAAATAGAGCTGTCTTGGGTTGGAGTTGGGCAAGCTCTGGGGTTTCCCCACTTTGTTGATGTCCAAACTGCTGTCTTTGAGCTCGGTGAGTCTGTGTCAAAATCAGAGAGATGAACAGATCATTTCCTCCTAACTCTGGAAGGGGTTGCAGCATTACTTGGGTCAGTGCCAGACAAAAAGGTCATCAGGTCATGCTCCAGGGGAGTTATTAGGGCTCTGGCAGTTGCAATAATGTGGCCCTCAGCTGGGAACTGATGGTGGAGGGTGTCCATGTCACTGTCGCTGTCTGTGCCTTCAGACTCTGTGGTGCAGTGGGGAGGTCAATGGCAGCACTGCTGCGAATAAATTCCACAGGTCTGTGAACTCTAAGCATATTACTCCATGATCATCACATTCTCAGGGCCATAGAGTTAGGCTGTGGAGGTAGCTATGATTCAGCAGGGTCATTTGCAGGCTGTTTACTGAGGCTGGAGCTTGTTTCCTAGCAACCTTATTTATTTATTTTATTGCATTTATATCCCGCTGTTCCTCCAAGTAGGCCAGTGGCTCCTTTATCATCAAGGTAATTTTCTGCAGCAATGTTTTGGTTCTTGGTCTTCGCTGCAATCAGAGGCCGAAGGATGGTGTCTTTGAACAGTCTGTTGGGGCTAATATTAAAGTTGTGGAGAAGATGTGCCCTGCCTCTCATACATACAAGTTAATAGCATCACAGCTCTACCATATATGAAAATACCAGTCCTTTTTGACATTTCAACATTTTGGATTATACATGCCTGTTACTCTGTGAAGGATTGTGGGCAGATGCAAAGAAACCATCTGAGAAATGTTTCTGGTGTTTCTCATTGGGAGGAACCCTGTAATTGCTCTTCAGTTTTCACTCTGTAGACATTTCAGTTCCAGTATTAGGTGTAATATAACATCTGCCCATGGACTTAAAACAATTTTATCTTAAATTGAAACACAATGGAAAAAACAAAAACAAGTGTACTCTTAGATATCAAAGAAAACTGGTTTACCTATGTCTTGTCTCTAGTTTATCATGAAAAACAAGGTGCTTGAGGTGATGCAAGGAGATAATAAGAGTTCTATCTGCAGTCAGCATCATGTTTCTGATTTTCCAGAGTGCTTCTGGAGTAGCATTCCATACTCTAAGGGCTCTTGCACACCAGAACACACTCATGTAGACTGGGGGCGATACGCGGGGGTTCCTAGCGTGCCCCCATAGTCCCCTTAAGTGCATACACTTAATTAGTCAAGATGTCAGCCAGTGTCAGAGTTCGCCAGCCTTCCCATGAGTCGATTACAATCCATATAACTCTAATTCTTCCAAATTTCCTGGAATATTTTGTTTGAGGTGATAGGAAAATTCTGCCTGTGGCGGCTTTTCATAGGCAAATCATCAATGAGTGTATTAGTCAGTTAGTGGATTTACCGTATTTTATGGACTATAAGACTCACTTTTTTCCTCGAAAAATATCCGCCAAAATTCAGGAGCGTCTTATATGTTTTAACAGTTTAATATGTTAAAACTCTGAAAAACTGGATTAAAATTAAGGTGCGTCTTATAGTCCGTAGCGTCTTATAGTCCGTAAAATATGGTATATCTCACCCTTCAGTAGTGCTCTGCACGGAACCAGCACCTGCCAGTTCAAAGGTGGGAGGATATCTTTAAGGACGGAGGAGGGTCCCGTGGGGTGGTAGTTTGTCTCCTTGCCACCCTGGTGCCTCCTTGGACCAGAAGTGACCAGAAGAGCCTGGTTCACATGTGCACACTGTGTGTGTGCATGCATATCACACGCACACACAATGTGTGCACGCGCACAGGGCACTTCCGGTCCGAGGAAGCACCCGGGCAGCAAGGAGGTATGCTGCCACCCTGTTGTGCATTTTTAAAAGGCAGAGCTGGGGGGGGGGGAATGTGGCGGGGGGGGGGAAATGCGGCAGGAAGGGTAAGCGCACCCTCCCCCATCCTTAAAGATAGCCCCCCACCTTCGAACCGGCCAAACCGCCAGACCTTCAAACCAGTTTGGAGGCCCATCAAAGGGCCTCCAAATCAGTTAGTGCACATCCCTACCCTTCCGGGTTGTTACCCCCAGGGTGGCTAATAATATAGAATAGTTAAAAATAAAACCATCTATCAAACAATACAATCACAGACCAATAAAAATAAAATCATAGCAACAGAATCCTAACAAATGCTTCAAAAGCTTGAGAAATTTTTTTAAAAAAATTGCCTAGTGCCAAAAAAACCCACATGAGAATAGGTGCCGGAACAAGTCTTCTTGAACAGAGTATTTCAAAGGTGGCATTTCAAAGGAGAAAAGACCTTCTCTCTCTCTCTCTCTCTCTCTCTCTCTCTCTCTCTCTCTCTCTCTCTCTCTCTCTCTCTCATATCACCAGCTGCCTGGCCTTTGAGAGCCTCTGAGAATGACCTTAATGTATGGGCAGGTTTATATGGGACATGGCAATTTTTCAGGTATCTGGGGGCCAACGTCACATAGGACTTTGAAGCATCATCATTTGAGTTGTGCTCTGAAATTGATTGGCAGCCAGTAAAGTTGTTTAACAACCAGTGAGATATTATGCTATTGGTTAATTTCCATGAATAACCTGAAACCTAAATTTGGATTATCTGAAGTTTCTGAGCAGGTTTCAAAGCCTCAGACATCTAATTGCCATAGTCTAATCTGGACGTTACCAGAGCATGGACAACTGTAGGCAGGCTCTTTATGTGCAGGCACACCAGCCGGCACACCAGCCTCACTCAGGTGGAGGAAGATGCTCTCTGCCACGAATGCCACTTAGGCCTCCAGTGTCAGTGCTGATCTGAGTACCACCAACTGTGAATTTGATCTTTAAGGGAAATCCAGAACAGGTTCAACACCATTGTCCCTAGCAGATGAATCACCCACCAACAATATCTCCATCTTATCAGTACTGTGCTTCAGCGTATTGCTTTCCATCTAGTCCATTTCAGCACTTTCACTGCTTCATCTGAATGAGATGCTGCGAAGGAAAAATAGAGCAAGTTATCATCAGCATACAGATGACACTTCACTCCAAATCTCCTGAAGACTCATCAGCGGTTTGATGGAAATCATGAAAAACATGGGAGACAAGATGGATTTCCAAGGGACCCTCATAGAATACAAAGTTATAGGGCCACACAGTGGTCTCCTAGCACCACCTTCTGGACTGGCTCATGGTTAATGGCATTGAAAGCCAAGAATCCAGTAGAATTAATAGGGTTACATTCCCCCTGTCCTCCTCCCAGCATAGGTCATCCAACAGTAGCCAAGGCGATTTCAATATTAAAAGAGACCTGAGACCTAAAACCAGATTGAGATGGATCTAGAGACTCAGTCTCACCGATGGCATGGCAGCAACCCCCTTGAGCACTTCATCCAGTTATTTACATCTTCCAGGTTCAAGAGGGGTTTCTTCTTGAGCAGTCTCACAACCATCTCCTTCAAGGTGGCTGGAACTGCCCCTTCTCATGAAGAGGCATTCACTACCTCCTGGACACAGCCAGTCAATCCTCTCCTGCTAGAAGGTCAAGGATCCAAGCAAACAAGTAAGCAGATTACATTCCTTCAAGCACCTCATCCATATCTTCAAGCCACAAAGATGTAGGTCTGGATAGAATGTAGCCAACAAAATGGAGATTACATGGTATACTAGATATCATAGATTGAGCTGCAGAACTAGTGGTGTCCAAACCATGGTGAATGCAAAAGATTTTTTCATTGAATTGCTTGGCAAAAAGGTCAAAGCATGCCTCAGTGGGTTCTGTCACTTCACTATATGGGCCAAGTTGAAGAACTCCTCAAATCACAAAGAAAGGGTCCTCCAGATGGCACTGTGCAAACTATGCCACCATCACTGACACAGATTAAGCTCAATAATGAATTCTATCCTGAGTTCTGTCAGAATCATGTCAACTTTTGTACCATCAGCATTCAAGGTATCTCCCTAAGTGTGCCGTCAAGTCACACTTTGCAAAATAAAAAGTGCTGGTTATTACCTTTAAAGCCCTGAATGGCTTGGGTCCGAGATATCTTAGAGAGCGCCTTCTTTTATATGATCCCCACCGCACATTAAGGTCATCTGGGGAGATCCGTCTCCAGTTACCACCGGTTCGTTTGGTGGCGACTCAGTGGTGGGCCTTCTCTGTGGCTGCTCCTGGGCTGTGGAATGCACTCCCAGCAGAAATTCGTAATCTTAATTCTTTACTGTCCTTCAAGAGAACCCTTAAAACCCATCTGTTTGGCCTGGCCGTTTTAATTGTTTTAATGTTAACCTGGTTTTTCGGGTTTTAATTGTTTTGATAGTTTAATTGTTTTTTAAGATGTTTTTAAATTGGTGTTTACATTTGTATTTCTGTTTTAATTGTTTTTAATGATTTCTGTTTTTTTAATTGTAAACTGCCCTGAGCCAGCTCGGAAGGGCGGTATAAAAATTGAATGAATGAATGAATGAATGAATGAATGAATAAATAAATAAATAAATAAATAAAGTCGGTATCGACTCCTGGCAACCACAGAGCCCTGTGGTTTTCTTTGACAGAATTCCGAAGGGGTTGACCATTGCCTCCTCCTGTGCAGTATGAGATTATGCCTTTCAGCATCTTCCTATTTTGCTGCTGCCCGATAGAGTAGCAGCGGGGATTCAAACCGGCAACCTTCTGTGCATTAGTCAAGCATTTCCCCACTGCGCCACTTAAGGTGGCTAAGGTATCTCCCAACTTGTGTTATATTCCCATCTTCCTGATAAGCCAAAAGGGCAAATGGCCTCTGCTCAGTAAGAGAGGGCACTTGGAAGTGGTTATATTCATCACCACGTCACCCCCACATCCCACAGAATAGCTAGGGCTTCGGCAATAGTGACAATCATACCAACCGGAAATTCCCTGAGGGCCTCAAGATTCCCTCATATTCTATACGCCTCTGGAGACAGACAATTCTAAGAGGCCCATCATCCCTGCAGGGGGGAATGATTGCTGTTATTGCAGTCATTACATGATGAACACAAATGTGTGAACCAGACCCATAAAAGAGAAGTATAGATGCACAGAGAAGATGCACACTCATTTTATGTATGCCCGATGCAGCACAGCATACTTATATAGAGCAAACAGCTACAGAGGGGCATACGTAAAATCTCTGAAAACAGACCAAGGCAGTGCTACAGTTTCATTTTCCTCCCTCTGAAGCAGAAGCAGCATCCAGGGATGTGAAAAATACCAGCTTAGAGGGTCTGAGCACAGTTAGTTCAAAATCTCTGTCAGTATAGGCCAGATCCATACAACATGTCTTGCGGCCCCAGCCATCCTCAGACTCGTGGATACACATGTCATATGTACTGCAGACTCAGAACAGTCGCTGGCAGCCATTTCCACAATCAATGCTGGTGTTTTCTTCCCTGATACTACAAGGACAAGAGACTTCTGCCCGCTGGATCCATGATCACACAGAAAACTCATGGGTTGTATACAAAGTTGTTCTTTCATTAAAGAAAGGTACTTCCATTCACACAAGGGGTGGTGGTTTTTGACAATCCCCCTTAACTCTGCAGCGCCCCCCCCCCCCACACACACACACACAAACAGCCTCCTGGGGATTGAAGGAACCCTCCCAAGCAAAATAGCATGAGGCACCCAGGGGCTGAAGAGGAAAGGAGGGATTGGTGAAAATTGTTCCTTCTTCTGTGCAAACAAACAACCACTTAGGGTACAACCCACTGTATTCTCCACATGCATGTGTACTAAGCTAGCTGAATTGTTGTGCAGAACCAACCCTTAAATTAAATTATAGTCAATGAGACTGGTTTAGTTCTTACTGAGGTATAAATCTTTGTCTGGGTTGCACTATTACAGAATACAGATGGGGGTTTCCATAAAAATTCCCTCCACATAAAACTTATTCACACATATTATGTTGAACACTCATCCAAGTGTACTGTGTATACAGGTACAGATCTACACATAGCTTATACATCCACAGTCCAATACTTAAAACAGGTAAAGCATGACACTTCCGACCTAGTCTACACATTGCGTTTTACAGTGTTCACAGGTACAGAGCTGTACATGGGTACAGTTATTCAAACATTATGCTAAACACAGGTACAGCACTTCGTATACATTCGGACTCAAACTGAACCAGGCATACCGGTTTCACACACATCCCTACACTCATACAGCATAATATCTGAATCGGCCTATAGAAAACTAGATATCGGCGAAAAGATTCTAGCTGATGTCAGCAGCCTGCACCACACTAGGGCCACCTTCAGATGTAACACAGAACCCGGGGTCCAATGGACATGCCCACTCCCCCTGCTCTCCCATCTGCATTTGGATGAAATGGAGAGCTCCCTCTCTGCAGTCTTACTGGCTGCAGAGAGGAGGGGGAACTGGCTGTCGGGACTCCCTTCTTTAATGAAGTACAGCCCCGGCAGCCAATAGCAGTTGGAGCAAGGGAGGAGCTTCCTCCCTCCAATTGCATGAGGGGAAAACTGTAGTGCCAGCATTCAGACGTAACACTGGCATCACAGAACCGGAGTTAAAGGCAGTGAAACTCACACAAAGGTACAGAAGACAGTCCGGGGAGGGAAACTGCGGGTCAATTTATCTACGAAACTGTGGTTGCCCACTTTCAGACGTACAGTTTCCAAAACCAGAGATGAAGGGGCCTCTGGTTTCATGTTGGAAACTACAGCTGGTCCAGAATGCGGCAGCCAGGCTGGTCTCTGGGTCATCTCGGAGAGAGCATATAACTCCTGTATTGAAGGGGCTACACTGGCTGCCGATATGTTTCTGGGCAAAATACAAGGTGCTGGTTATAACCTATAAAGCCCTAAACAGCTTGGGCCCTGGGTATTTAAGGGACCGCCTTCTTCTGCATGAAGCCCACCGCCCACTGAGATCTGCTGGAGAGGTCCGTCTGCAGCTGCCACCGGCTCGTCTGGTGGCCACTCAGGGACGGGCCTTCTCCACTGCTGCCCCGAGGCTTTGGAATGCGCTCCCTAGTGAAATAAGAGCCTCCCCATCTCTGACAGCTTTTAAAAAGTCTTTAAAAACACATTTCTTCACCCAGGCTTTTAATTAACGTTGTTTTAATGGTTTTAATGCTGTTTTAAAATATTATTTTAAAATTTTTGAATTGTTGTAATGTGTGTGTTCCCCCCCACCCCTCCATTTTTGTCTTAATGAATGTTTTACTTTGTTTTTATTCTGTTGTAAACCGCCCAGGGACGTAAGTTTTGGGCGGTATAAAAATGTTTTAATAAATAATAAATAAATAAATGTTATGTGCAAATGCAGCCTAGAGAACCTATCAGCCTGCCTGATGCTGGCTGCGGCAGCCTCTGACTCTTATCACTATCTCCTGAAGTCAGAAAGGGAGATCCAACCCTTTCTGATCCCACTTAGTTACCATGCAGTGGTTCTTTGGAGTGATTTTGGAATAGGGAACTGGACTCCTAAATATAATTCAGTTAATTTAACCGAACAAAAATTAATATTATCCCATTTGGGCATTGCTGGGCAAAGATATAACTACTGAAGCAAATATAATTGAAACATGTCTTGCAAGAGCACAAGACAGACCAGCAGATGTTGAAAAATTTGGATAGAATATTTCATCCTTCAGTTAAAACATTACACTGTGACCAGATGAGAAAGCTTATCTACACTTCTCCCACCTTATCAGCAACCTGATATTTTTGCAAGGAACTACTGGATTTTATTCTTCTAGTTGGATACTCAGAGACTATTTCAATGATTATCTTTTACAAATTTTATTGATATGTCTAGATATACATTTTCTGATTTAGACTGATTTAATACAATTAAATAAATAGTTTTTCATTTACATGGTTTTATAACCATTATATTAAAATAGCAGTATACAATATTTGGATTCCCTTTTAATGTGCTGATATAATTTACAGCATGTTTTGAAGATATTAAAAAAACAACATGCAACAAAAGTTATAGAATACTATACTGGGAATAAGACAAAATTTCTCTTTAAATCATAGAGTCAAATTGTGATGTGAAAAGGTGGGTGGGGCATGTGGCTTGTTGAAGAAATGAACTTTGAACTTAGCCCAACCTGACTGAAAAATAAGAATTTTCACCATGGATAGAGGGGGATTAAAAGGCCCTCAAAGAAATGGACATGTTTAATAGTTATCTGAAAAGAAGTTGCTTTAAGGATGACTTAGCATTATGATTGATTTCTAGGCAAAGGAAAAGGTTCCCCTAGTATAGAAGCCTGAGATAGGACTCTTGAGAAAAACCTCTATTAATTTCATCTCCTAGCAATCAATTACTGGAATTTCAATCCATTTCAGAAGCATCCTTATTCTTCATCTCTTTGTCTAGCCTGAGCAAGACTCGCTGTACATGCTCTCTTCTTCTTACAGGCTATTGGATCAAGACATACATCCAATAAGTCAATATTCCCTTTGGGAGAAATGGTGCAGAATATTTAGGATTGTCAAATATGAGGCATGCAGTTGAAAATCAATCTGCTGTTGGCAGTTGCATAGCAGCATCAACTGGGATAATTGCTCAACATTGCTCAAGGCAGGGGAGAGCAAGAAAGGCTCATCACTGAATTACTGGAGAAGTTTGAGAATAAAAGCATAGAAGTCAAAGACAGGAGGCTGACTTAGACCGAGTCATACCAATAGTCTACCTAGCTCAGCTCTGTCTGAACCAGGCCTGCTCAACTTCGGCCCTCCTGCAGTTGTTGGACTACAGTTCCCATAATCCCTGGCTATTGGCTATTGTGGGCTAAATTGAGCAGACCTGGTCTAATCTGACAAGCTTCAGGCAAGGGTCTTTTCCTGTGCTGCTACTTGAGATCTTTATACAGGAGATGCTGGGATGGAACCTGGGACCATCTGCATGCAGAGCTGGTGCTATCCCTGACCTAAGGGTCAGGTATTTTCTTTCACTTGCTTTGTAACAGTTCACTTTACTCTGAACATGTATAGGAGCTTCACATTATGCGTGCCGGTAAATTCTGGGGGAACATCTTTCAGTGGATATAAAAATCCACAACACTTAAACAATTGCCAAGTCCTCCAGAATTACATCCAATTATGCTTGCATCCCGTTGGTACGTATTAAACCAAAAACAGCTTATCTTCTCCATTCTTTCCAAAAGACTAGCTGAACAAATACCCCAGTAGACTATACAATAACATCAGAATATTACCGGTAGTATAATAATAATGGAGCACTACCCATGTGCATGGCATTCTATAGAGTAAGAGAAGTGCAAAACACAACAGCCAGTTCCCTGCTCCAAAGAGCTTAGAATCTAAAGGAGAGGGAGGCAAGGGTAACACAAGCGAGGAAGTTGAGGTTGTCTCTGTTGAGAGGTGTGAGGAGAAACATTAAAATCCTCACACAGCGGAGTATGCTAGCTTATCTGTTTTACTGATTTTTTTATTTTTTTTAGAATCTAAAACATCACATACTGAGAGAGATCATAACATACACAAACAGGCGCTAGCCTTTAATAAAAACTGAACAATTCTAACTGACTAAGACAGATCTATTAACATCTCATCATGCCTCTAGTGGGCAAAATTGGTTACTGTGGTGCTAAGAGCAATGCTTTAGAATTCTCAATTCTAACAGTCTCATCTATACATGGAACGCTTCATGAATTTGTGTGCCATCCTTGCCTAGGGGCCATGCTAATCTTCTCTGTATCGTTCTAATTTGAGTATATGTGCTGCCGAAGCGAGCACGTCGTCTATACATTGTGACACTGGAAACAATGGGAGCAGTGCTACACAACTGTGAGCATGCAGTTGCAGGCAGTTTTCAGTCGTTGCTTAACTGCCTGCTTGCACAACACCAAATGAGGCTGTCCATCACATGTGCAGCAGCCGATGGCCAATCCTGGCACTGAGCGTCATATTAGTTGGTGTGTTTTGAGGAGGGATTTGTAGAAAACAATGAATCCAGAAAGATAATTGTTTGTGGATAAAAACAACTGTGTGTGTGTGTGTGTGTGTGTGTGTGTGTGTGTGTGTGTGCGCGCGCTTGAGAGAGAATTAGAAATACCATGTGTATCAGGAAGACATGTTGAAATGCCCAAGAGGATGTCATTTTAAGGAAACCTACCAAATAGTATTATCTAACAACTACATTGCCCCTATCTCCTATGCTATTTCTGAAGTCTATTTGATAAGGGTGTCTCATGTGGTATAAATAATGTTCCTTCCCATCACTGTCTGTGGTAGTAGGAGATGGCTTTGCCAGTATGAGCAGGAATGACTCCCTTCCCACTGTGGTGTTATTGGTCAATCCATTCCTTGATCCAGGACAGCATTTGAACGGGGCTTTAGTTAATTGTATTCCAGTCCTGGAGTAAAGGCGAGGCTAACAAACAGCCAGCAGCAAGAGCACTGAAAAGCAGTCGGTACTTGCCTCTGTACATAATATTTATTTCATTCAACTATTAATATTCCCAAATCCACTCCACTGCCTTGTTCTTTCATACCTCAACTCTTTCCCTTGGAAAGAGGGAAACCCACCAGCCCACTTTCCAGCAGTGAGGGACTGGGGCTATTCCCACGATCAGCCAAAATCAGGCTAGGGGAGCCTAGCCCGATTTTGGCTCATCGTGGGAGCCACCAGGCTCACAAGCGAACCCAGTGGCTCCCAAGGTGGTTAACCCGCCTAAATGGTGCTCCGCAAACCCGTTTTTTAAAATCATGAGTAGCCACGGTGCAGCTCTACACCACGGCCACTCATGAGGAGACCCTTGGAGGGGAGGCAAAAAGCCGCCTCCCAGTTCCAGGGGTCTCGCCAGCATGCCCTGCACGCTCACGCGGGGCATGTTGGAGCTTCTGGGGGTCAATCAGGCCCCGCTTCCCCCAGGCCCCACTAGCTCTGTCACAGAGCCAGCAATCGTGTGAGCGGCCGATCCAGCCACCCAGGGCTCCCTCCCCACTCTGCTGCAGAAACCGGGTCTCACTGATTGTGTGTGTTTCTCTAATAACCTTTGCATTAGTCCAATACAACCCAAATTCACAGCACACAGGGAATCCTAGGGGACCTAGACAGGCTATTTTAATTTAAAAAAAAACACACACACACACACGATCTACCATATGGTTTTGAGATGGTGACCATACATAGGGGCTATTCTTACGATCACAAAAATTGGGCTAGGAAAATCTTAGCCCTATTTTTGTGATCGTAAGAACCACCAGGCTCGCAGCCAAGCCCGGTGGTTCTGGAGCGGCTAACCCACTCCTGTAGCCTGCCCCTTAGCCCGGGTTTGCGAAGCAAGTGCTCTGCAAACCCGGGCTATCTGCTCGTGAGTAGCCACAGCGCCACGGCTACTTGTGAGTAGACCCCCGACCGGGAGGCTTAAAAGCAGCCTCCTGGCTCGGGGGTCTCCCCAGTATGCCCTGCACGCTTGCGCAGGGCATACTTGGGCTTCTGGGGGCCACGTGGCCCCCGAGCTCCCCAGCCCCCACTGGCTCTGTCTTGGGGCCGGCCATCATGTGGGCGGCCAATCTGGCCGCCCAGGGCTCCCTGCCCACTCGTGAGCTAAGCCCGCTCTTCCCGCTCACGACTAGGAACCGGGTCTCACTGATCGTGAGACCCGGTCCATTGTATGCTAACCCATGTGCTTACAATCAGTTACAAACCAAATTCACAGCACAAGGGTGGAGGTCCTAGGTAAGAGTCACCACCTTTTTAAAAGCATAAAGTCGGCTCCATTAGTTCTACTTCGAACTGAACTTCGAGGCACCTTGATGAACACTTTGAGGTATTACAGTGGTGCAGGAAGGCCTATCCAGCCAACCTTTCTCAAAGCTCACTGGCTTGAAGGAAATAGGCAGGGAAGCCAGTCTTGGGCACCAGGAGTCTTGCTGACCCCAAAGGTTTAATGACTTAGGATTGGCAACTTCACAAGGGAACCAGGAATGATGGTTCAGCCTTAGGACCGAACTGAGGCTCTAAGTCAGACTGGAATTGCCCAAAGGGAGTAGACATCTCGTAGCTCCCACCTTAGAAATATGTACCCACACTGCTGAAGGTTGTTAGGTCAGGTTAGAGCTATGTAGTAGTAGTAGTTGTTGTTGTTGTTAAGTATGGTTGACATCCTGACTAAATGCTGTCTGCATGCTTCTAACAGCAGTGCACTGCTAGTCCCCATACTTCTAAAGTATGGGTAGTATTGAGCAAGAGTGCAATGTTTTTCATGCTGTCCCTATGCTTCAGATGGACTCTGTTACTGCAGAAACATGTCCCTGACCCTCAAGAGCACTTCTGGATTGCGCAGAGAGTGCTGAAAATAGCCATGCTCTTGCGCAAGAGTGCCCATGCTTCAGAAGCATGGGGCCTAGTGCAGGGGTTAGTGCTGTCTGTTGGGCATGTATGCCGCTAGAGGCAGGATTTCAGTCATTATTTATATACTGCTTTTTCAGCAAAGAAATCCTCAGAGTGGTTCACATAGTAACATTGTGCATGGAGCTTTAAACATCAGCCTTTTAGTAATTAAGCAGTGAATTCCTTTAGGACCAGGGACTTTAAGTCAGAAGTGTGCGTGTTTGAACAAAATGGAGTCCTTTATCCTGGTGACTGACTGGTAGAATTTCTCAGATATTATGAAGCTGTTGGTGAAAATATCTTTGGATAGACATCAGATAAATGATGGCAGAAATTCCTATTTGGCTCTGCAGCTCCTCACCTTTGTAACTGCCAAAGGATCATTGATTAAGAGGGATCAGATTCTTTGCTAGCTCACTAATATCAAAGGAGATAGATTAATCAAGTACTACAGCCCAGCGAAACTTGCCAAAAGAACAATTGCCTCTCTTGATCTATTAAGGGCAGACTTTAAGCAATTTACTGTAAAAGGCTCAGAGGGGAAGCCTGGATCCTAGTGAGAGTAGGGGGGTTACTAAGTACCACTGCGAATTCTGTTCCCGGGGTTCATAATGTAAAAACTTTAGTGCTGAGAACTCCAAATCCGAAATTTTAGCGAGCAGTCACCTAGTGGGTTTACAGAGAGAATTATTGAATAATTACATCACTGTGCTATGTTACATTCAGGAGGAAATGCTACATGTATTTAAAAAGATATATATGATCCATTTGTCTAGCAGTTCATTTCTTCGGATAAAGAAGATATAATTTTAAACTTGTACAGTGTACTGTACAGCACAATAGATCAGCAGACTGAGTTTTTTGAATTAATCTCAAAAATGGTGTTGAAAACCTCCAAATCTTATTTTCTTCAACATAAATTGAGAGCTACACCCCCTAAGGGTAGCTCGGAGATTTTGACTATAATGTTAGCTATGGACAACATCCAGAGGCTGTTCTCATGACCAGCCTAACCCGGCCTGTGCTGTAGCAAGCAGGGTTAGGCTGGTCATGAGAAGTGGATCCCTCCACTCCCCACCTTCACGGATCCCTTACAGATCCCTCCACTCCCTGCCCACCTAATCCCCTTGACAAACCGAGCTTTTAGCCAAGGTTAAGGGTGTTCTCGCACCCTTACCCCGGTTACCAGGTATTGTGAGATTCCACGGGTTTCATGAAGCCTGAGGAGGCACAGAGATGGGTGCATAGAGTGCCCATCTGATGGGGGAATCCCCAATCCAATGTGTGTCCCACACATTGCATTGTGGGATGCCTGGAGGCCATAACAACAAGTTCCAGCCCCAGATCCCTCCGCCCTGCTCCATGCAGGACAGAGCTGCACTGTCCATGTGGGCGTGTGGGAGACATGCTGATGAAGGAAAGCTTGGTTGTCTGGGGGGAAAGTAGGTTAACTGCAGCCTTCTCCCCATGCCCACCCACGATGATTGTGTGATTCACCCCCCGTGTGATTCCCCCCACCGAGACTAAAAAAGCACTGTTACAGCTGATGCACACTACAGGCAGGGGCCATTTTTGCTGATCCTTCCCTCTGAAGCCCTCTGACTCCTGAAATATGTCGCGAACAGTTGCACAGCTCTCAAGGACTTATTTTCAGGAGTCACGGTCAGTTTCACAGGGAAGAGAAGATGGACTAAAATCATCCTTCCCCATAGTACATGCACAGTGCTGCTGAACCAGCACTTTTTTAGTCAGAATGTCGGCCTGTGTTTCATGTTGAGGTGATAACTAGCAAACAAATCGAGCAAGCACTGGAGTTGATTTTCTGCTATGATAAGCCCTCACAATGGTTTGGAAGAGGCTCACCCAACTGTGATGCAACAGTGGAGGCATTGTATTATAGGCCAAAAAAGATGACAGCCACTAGTACCATTGCAACCCGTCACCACCACCACCACGAAAGGCCCACTTAGCTGAGGGCCTGCATGAACCCTGACTGAACTCCAGCATTGCTTCAGGCCTTCCACCCCTTCTTTGGAATCAGATAGAAAAGAGGTATAGAGGTGGGTGTCATCTGCATATTAGGGCTGTGTGAAGTACCCTGTATTTTATATGTTAGAGGCAGCCTCAAATCAGTCCAATGATACAGGTGGCCAGGCCTATTCAATTCAGAGTTGAAGCATCAACCACACAACGCCCCCCAACTCCTTCACTTACCAAGCAGGCCTCTCTAATCTTTTTTTACTCCTGGGCAAGGAACAGAAGATGCCAACGACCATTTTTAATTTGGTCCTCTCTATTACTGGACATGGTGCAAGTGCTTCTGGGAACTGTACTCTTCTCAGGAACTGCAACCATTGCAGGAGTCCCTGGAAAAGCTATGATTCCTAGGAGCATCTAAGCTATTCCCAGGACCACTGCTGCTCCCTTGCCAGAGCAAAAAGAATTACGACGAGTCCTGGCCAGTAAGTCCAAGGGTCAGGGGAGGGTGTGCAAAGCTTCCAAGGCCCCATAGCAACAGCCCAATTCAGCATCAGTTCCAGACCAAAAGCAGGCAGCATTCACTTCAGATCAAACCAGGTAGGTCCAGATTGGATCTATTCTCTTTGGGGCTAAATAGGCCTCCCGAGTTTCACACAGTATTGATGACACTGCACTCCAAAATCCTGGAAAAGGTTCCTCAGCAGTTTTGTGTATATGTTGGAAAGTATGGCAGACAAAACTGAATGCTGTGAAACCACACAGGAGATCAACAGTAGCCCCCAGAACAATCTCTTGGATGCGTCTCCAGGTAAGACTGGAGCTACAGCAGGCTAGTAACCCCCAGCCCCATTCCAGCCAGCCAACCCAGAAATATACTATGGTCAATAGTATTGAAAGCTGCTGAGTCGCCCAATATAACTAACAGGGACACCCTCTTAGAATGCCTATGTGAGATGAGAAAAAAGCTTATCTAATCCAATGCCCTACTTAAAGTTAAGGACATCTACCTACCAGCTTCTCATGTCATCCAAAAGCAGTTGCACCAGAAGAAGAGAATGCACTGTAGGAAGAGCTCCAGATGATTATCATGCGAAGAGCCAAGCCACAAACCTTTAGGCACCCAAAAATTCATAGGCTATTGGACTGTTTATGCAAATTGTTGTGCACACTATATTGTCCTATAATGCAATGGGGAGAGATCTTCTTTCACTCCTTGGTAAAGCATCACCCTCAGACTACTGCATTAAGTACCAAGTGTGTTTTTCCCCTTTAACTACAAATACACTTCGGAGTCTCCAAGTACAGCTTGTTCTTTGATTTATAAAAGGTCAGCTGGTGACTGCATAGATCAAAATTTGACTTGTTTTCAATAAAGGTCTAGCTCTGACAATCAATAGGCTCAAGCCTTTCAATCTCCAGCCCCCAAAGTCCTTGTTAAAGCTCTCATTCTACACCAACCTTTGGCTTCACTCCTGCACCGAGGGAACAACAAAAAGAGCTTCTGCTGCGACAAGCAAAAAAACAGCATCTCTTAGGAATATGTTTATAGTTCCCATGTCAAGAGGATTATGTACTGTCTCTCAATTAGGAAACTTTGGGTTAGATCCAAATAACTGCAAGAGGAAAGAAAATAGCTACTACTACTACTGTTCTACAAATGCTTGCTCAAGAGTTCACACAATGCTGCCTGTAGATTTTAGTTTTACCTTTCCCCCACAGTACTCTAACAGAAAGTGTAAAACAGCTCTTCCATGAGCAGGATATCTTCCACATCCAAATGGGAGTCTTTGTATCCTACTCAATTTTATGTACAACAATATTTGCCATTTTTGTACTGAAATAGAAAACAGATTTTGAGCCACAATTTGATGACATTTTTTAAAAAAATAGTTCTTAGTGTTCATATTGTTCTCTGTGATTCTCAGATCTTGTCTTAACTTCTGCTAGTAGCTTTGGGGCTGAACAAATGTATTTGAAAAAGTAAAATTACTTGCATCAATGAAAGTTCCATTTTTTACTGAAGCAGGACTTTATACAGTAAAGTTAAAACTTTTTCTAGTGTGCACTGGTGTACTGTAGCCTTAAACTGAACTATCAAACTCAGACATTGCATTTCTTTTTATAGCACTCAAATTGTTTTACAGAAAATGTCAAGAAATTGCATATCTCAGAAGGTGAAACAATGTTTCACACTAATTTGAAATCTGGCAGCATTTCAGAGTTCATATTTGACTTTTAGATATGATTATGTTTTGAAATATAAATAATATTGTTTAAGGCATTACACCAAAATGAAGGTGAAGCGCTCAAAGACCTTCACATGGTCCATAAATGGGCAAAAAAAAATCAAACAGGTGAAGGTTTTCAAATACCTTGGTGTAGCCTTTCATTCTAATGGAGGCCGTAAAACCCATCTTAATTTCGCTTCACACAATGTGCAGCAATCGGCGACCATTATTAGATCTTTTCATTTCTCAAGGGATGCCTCTTTTATCCTGGCAGCTATTAAACCTTTTAGAGCAAAAGCATACCCTCAACTTTTATATGGCACACAGCTCAATCCCTATGACAACTGCTCTTCATTAGAAGTAAACCAGATGAAATTATTGAGGGCCATTCTTCAAGTTCCCTGCTGTGCCCCTAATATTGCCATCCGAAGAGAGGCCAGGGTTACCACAATAAAGTTGAGAATTTGGCTGTCCATAATCAAATTTTAGTTGAAGCTGGTTTTCTTCCCTGTTGGCCTGGCTCCTTTAACGTCAGCAGATAACTTTGTTTCAAAGTGGAAAACGGCGTTAACATTGAAGCTACAACAACTTGGCACATCTCAGGAAGAACTCACTGGGTTGAGATTTGACCAGGCTATTCAGTTCATTAAACAATGAGCCTTGGACATCGAGTGGCAGGAGGAGTCTGCACTTCTGCCAAGGGGGTTATACTGTATATAGGTCCCCAGCTTATGAGTTCCAAACTCACTGATTACCTAGATATAATTCTTGTACCCAAATTTAGGCGAGCATTGACCCTCACCCGTCTCAACTTACTCCCTACCGCAGTTACAGAAGGGAAATATAAGAGAATACCCTATGCAGATCGTCTTTGTCCCTGTGGTTCAGGCGATATAATGCTCATGTAATTCTTTATTGTACCCTTTGGGATAGTCATAATAAGTATATTCTACCTTTGTTAAAGAAGTATCCTAGCCACACAGTTCACTTTCTCCTGGAGCTTTTGCTGTCTAAATTTAAAGATACGCTTTCGGTCAATGTGACCAAGTTTTGTTTAATCATTTGCAAATTTCATAATGTTTTTATTGCTCAACTGAATACTGTAAAATTTTAATTTTGATCTTGCTGGTCTGTGACCGTAATAAAATTCTGATCTGATCTGATCGGTTTAAGGCAAGAATTGTTAAATTTTTCTACTTTTTAAAAAAGCTATTTCACCAGTATCTTTGACTTGGACTTGAATTAGAATGTTTTGCAAGCAAATTAGGAAATTGCTTGAAATTCCTCTGTATTTTGAGTCCTAAATACAGAGATCTGCAAAATTTTGTAAATGTATGTGAGTGGGGATAAGTGTTCTCTCAAGCCCCTGGAGACCGCATAAGTGGTTCCCTATAAAGAAGGTTGAAAACTGGTTCACACAGAATGAATTCAGCCCTGCCACTCTAAGTGCTATGACAGAACCTCTGGTGCAGCCCACACTACAGGCAGGGAATACAGGCTTTGGGGTGCGGTGGTGACACAGAAATGCCTACTTGTGCTCTTTCACATTCAGGATTGTCTGCTGCTAAGCAACTGTCCAACATTTTGTTTTTGTTTTTAAAGTTAATTCAGTCTGTCCAAAAGTTTATTTCATGTGGCCTCCTATGTGGCAAGCCCAGTAGTATGTTTATAGAAAACATATTTCTATTTGAGTAAGATGGTCCTGCTCCATCCATTTGGCCTTCCATTTGTCAGCTATGATATCTATCTGCAGTGCTCATAGGATTAACTAACCCATATAATGTTTAAGACATTAATACATTGGAAGTTGTATAATTGATTCAAAAGTTAAGCACTGTTGAGTAAAATTGGTCTCAGTGGGAAACAATTAAGCACGTGCTTAAATGTTCCATTGATTGGACCTATACTACTTAACAATGGTCAACTCATGCCCAGCATAAATATGACTGATAACAATATGGATAGCAATAACAATAGCAATAGCAATATGGATAACAATATGGAGAGCAGCAAAATCAGAAATATCAAAATAGCAAAATAGCAATAGCAATATGGATATCAAAATATCAAAATGGATATCAAAATGGATATCAAAATATCAAAATAGCAATAGCAATATGGATAACAATATGGATAGCAGCAAAATCACTCAGATTCCAGATGTCGAGAGCAGGGCTGCACAACTTTGGACCTCCAGAATATTTTGGCTTAGAACTCCCATCATCCCTATTGGCCACTGTGGCTGAGGATGATGGGGTTTGTAGTCCAACAACAACTGAAAGGCTGGAGTTGTGCAGCCATTGTCTAGAGGAATAAAGAGATCTCTATCTGCCTTCTTAAATCAAGAACAGATATAGCCACTCAGATCTCATAGGGAAGAGAGTATTCAATCCACAACAGATCCAAACCACCCTGAGCTATTTTTGGAAGGGAGTATAGAAATCAAATAAATAAATAAAATAAAATAAACAGATGGAATACTCTGTCACAACAGAAAAACTGTGGCTGACATCCAAACTAAGTTACTCAGTAGTACTACTTAGGGATGTGCACAAAACCGGTTCGCCCAGTTCAGTTCGAATCTGAACCAGGTTTGAACCGGGAGGGGGTGGTTCGGTTTTGGTTTTGTCCGAACCACCCCCTGGTTCAGTTCGAATCCAAACCAGTTCGAATTCAAACCAAACCGGTTCGGACTGGTTCAGACCTCGAAAAGTAGCTAGGATGAAAGCTAACCTTGGGTGCCACCTACAACCCAAACCTCAAATTGATTGGACCTCCCTCTGATTTTTTACAAAATTTTAAAATATTTTCAAGTTTTGCCCATAACTCCCTATGTGGAGCACTTAGGGGCAAAAAGCTGGGGTGGGTGGTAGGCACCCATGGGTGTCCTCCACCCCAAAAATCCCAAGGCAATTGGTTGCTCCTAGTATTATTGGTGGATTGGGGGGTGGATTTCCCATTGGATATAATGGGGATTTGGGGCAGCCCCGGACCCGCATCTGTGGGGTGGCAGCACCCCCAAAGTGGGTCTGGGGCCATGGCAAAAATGGCCTCAGTCCCTCCCAAGCATCCCCGGATAACCCCACAGAGGCACACTAACCCCTCTTCTTCCGGTCCTTCTCCTGCCGCACACTGCTGGTCACAGACGCGCCAGCCAGCCACCCCTGGGCTGCGACACAGACAGGGCGGCCGCACGGGGCACAGGCAGCCGGGGTAGGTCAACGATGGAGGGGCAGAAATGAGGAGACAACACTATTTGTGTTGCTCAACTCACCCCCAAGCAGAGACAAATGAAATGAAATACTTTAAGAAAAAAACATAAACCGATGGCAGGGACCAGGTGAGGTCGGTGGTGGTACTGTGTGGCTGCAGCTGTGGGAAGAAGGGATGGATGAAAGAAGGGGAGAGACTAGAGAGAGAGAAGGAGAGAGAGAGAGAGAGAGAGAGAGAGAGCGCAGCACGGAGGGGGTGGGTGGAGGTGTGATGTAGCAGGGAGGGGGGATTCAGGGGGGACAGCAGCAGCAGTGGGGTGGGGTATCAATGTAGCAAGGGGGTGGGGTGTTAGGAGGCAGGGGGCAGAAACCCCAGAAAACCAAACCAATGTGCAGAAGCAAACCAAATGGGCAAAAATCTCAGGAACAAAAAGACCATAATAAATAACTGGTAATCAGCAGCAACAGAAAATCCTTACAAGAAAAGACCAAGTCGGGCAGGCAGCAACAGCAGGGAGGGTAGGTGGGTGAGTGGGTGGGGGTGGGGAATCTGGATGGGAGGGGGAGGGCGGGATCAGAGGGGGCAGCAGGAATGGGGTGGGGTAGGGGCAGGACCCAAGGGGCACAAGGAAGGGAAAGGGAAACAAAAAGACCACAATAAATAACTGGTAATCAGCAGCAACAGAAAATCCTTACAAGAAAAGACCAACTCAGGCAGGCAGCAACAGCAGGTAGGGTGGGTGGGTGAGTGGGGGTGGGGAATCTGGATGGGAGGGGGGAGGGAGGGATCAAAGGGGGCAGCAGGAGCAGGCCCAGTCAATGGACACACAAATTAATTAACAATTCAACTAAATCAGAAAATATATAAATTAACAGCAGCAGCAGAAGCAATAATCCAAATGAATGAAAATCCAAGGTGGAACAAAAACAAGGCACAAATAAACAGCAATAAATGAAAACAATGCAGATGGGTGGGGTGGGGGAGGGGAAGCCAAATGATAAAGAAGGAAAGGAATGAAAGAAATGGAGGGTGAGGAAAGGAGGACAACAGAAGAAAAACAACAGGAATATGGGAAAAGTTAAGAAAAAGGTAAAGTAAGTAAAGTAACAGAGAAGAGACAGACACAGGGCTGATGGACAAAAGAAAGAGCACAGCCCAAGATGGTACAGACACTAAGGACACACAGTCAAGGGACTCACACAGACACCAGCAGCAAACGAAGCAAGGGTCTCCAGAGATGATGATCCCACAACTGCAGCCAAAGAGAATTTTCCAGGCAAGAGGCTTGGTTTAAATAGGTTTGAAACTCCCTCCTTTGGGAGCCCCCACCTTTTCATTCCCCCCGCCCCCCCGGCCAACAGGGTGCCAGCTCTCAACAGTGCAACAGCCAACAACCTACCAGAGCGCAAGACTTATTCTGGCCAATCAAAGGATCAATAGCGCAGCCAATGCAATGCCTGAAAAATAGCCTCACAAAATGGATGCCAGGGGCAAAAGTTGCAAGAAGAAGCCACAAAATGGAGGACACACTATTCAATGAATACAGACCCAATAGAGCCCTATGGCACATCCGAACCGGTTCAAAATGATCCGAACCAGTTTGGACCAAACCAGTTCAGATTCCATTCAAATTCGAACCGGTTCGGATTCGCACATCCCTAGTACTACTCAGGGGTTACCTTAAAGGGATACTTAATTTCAATAAGACTTCTGCTGAGTAATTTGGTCAGGCTGTCAGCCTGTGTTCCCAATAGCTGCCTCAGTGTCAGTGGGAAAAGGTGTTCAGAGCCTTGCCAAATAACCCAGTTCCTTGAAAACCCAGTAAAACGAGGAACCAGCACTTTGAACTGATTGCAGTCAACTGGAACTAGGGTTGAGCCCAAATTACTCACTGTTGTTGTTTTCAAATATTGCCAGGAGTGTTGAAAAAGGCCTCCTTCTTCTGACAATTTTTGATGTGCCTGAAAGATGTTCACCTACGGTTATTTATTTAGGGAATGTAAATAAACAGCCTTGCAACTGTTTCTCAAGATGATTTATAAGTAAAAGCATAAAACCACACAATGTTAAAATGGCCATTAAAAATAGCAGCACACACTAACACACTGAAAGACCTGTGAGAAGAACAAGATCTTCACTTGGTACTGAAGAAAATAGCAGCATAGGTGCTAGGTTAACCTCTCCCTCCAACACGTAAGGGGCTCTTTCTTTGGTCACGCACCATGCTCCTCATCTCAGATGATATGGACACCGAGAGGAAAGCCCTGCCTTTGCCTACACTAAGGCTGTTCTCACGAGAAGCCAAACCCAGGTTAGGGCAGCCCAGCCAAGGGTAGGCTGCTTGTGTGGAGTGCTGAAATTGTTCTCTATCCCGGTGCTCCTGCCGAGTCTAACCCCACGTAGTCCGGCCTTTAGCCGAGGTTAAGGGCAGGAGCACAGAATTTACCCGGCTGCTAGGATCGTGTGTGTGTATGTGCGCTCAGGCTCCATATCACCAAACAAGGAAGGAGGAGCTGCCAGGGGAGGAAATGGTATCAAAGCAGCTGCAACCAAGGAAACAGAATGGAGCAGGATGTAATAAATAAAAGGTGGGCATTATCATTATTTTAATTTGAATTATTATATGTTTTAAATTGTTCTAAAACTTCTTGGTTTGTTTTAATGTTGTAAACCATTTAGAGACTTGAGTAGTGGGCGGTATTCAAATGTGTTAAATCAATCAATCAATCAATCATTATTTAAAATATTTATACCCTAACCCTCTTCATTGCACTACTGCCCGAGACAGCTTACAACATTAATAAAATAAGATACAATATAAGATAAACAAGTTGTTCTGGTAAGAACTAATCTGCCTACTTTCCTTTCACTATAATCTTAATTGATAATTGCCATCCTCACAAGTTAGCCCACTTGTGCCTCAAACGTTCACACATCCACCTTCTTGAATTGGGGCGGGTGACATCATCACAAACTATGTCACGCATGTGTCCCTATGTGTCACTCGCTGCAGATATACCCAATTTGGTTCATATTCATCATCAAATCAGTTAAATCAACCCCTGCTAACTGAGCAAATAGGCACTTTTTTAAAAGGGTGATTCTCTTTATTTAGCAGGGGGAGAGCAACTGGCCTCATCCAGCCTCAGCACAGCATCCTTCCAGTGGCTGTCGCTGGTGTTTACCTTACGTTTCTTTTTAGATTGCAAGACCTTTGGGGACAGGCAGTCGTTTAATTAATTAATTAATTTCTGTATGTAAACCACTTTGAGAACTTTGGTTGAAAAGCGGTATATAAATACTCTTCGTATTCGTATAGTTAATTATTTTTTTTTGGAACAGGAAAGAGTAATCTCTTCTATGGATTATACTTTGTCTCCAGACCCCAGAACATTTAATCAAGGATATACATGCACCGTGACATGCACAACATCCCCACTCTGAATTTGCCTTTCCCTCATTATGTGAAATTATTGTTATCCCTAACAATTTACTCAAATGTTTATCTAAACAAACTAGAAGTACAAGCTCACAGTGCATACCCTTCCAAATTGCCTGTGCTAGCAGACAAGTATAATTGAAGCTGGCCCACTGTTAGGGAAGATTTGACTGAGTGCCAGTATGGTATAGTGGTTAAAGTGTTAGACACTTGGGAGACCTAGGTTCAAATCCCTCTCCCATCCACAAAGCTTACAAAGTGACCTGGGGCAAGTCACTCTCTCTCAGCCTAACCTCCTTCACAGGGTTGTTGTGAGGATAAGATGGGGAGACCATGCACACTGTCCTGAGTTACTTTAAAGAAGGGTGAGATAAAAATGTAATAAAAACTTCAGATATTGAACTGCACGGATCATTCAAGAACTGAGCTGAAACTATTGGAGTGATATATTAAAAAATCTGTCTATCTGAGCGAGAGTGGATACACCTTTCCCCATATATTCCTTTGTTCTCTTGCTTCTTGCTTGAAGTACATTCAGAGTCTGCTGTGTTTAGATGAGCAACAATAATTTTTGTTTGAACAGCTAGTGAAGCAGAACAGCTTCTTCTGGATTCCCTAAATGTGATACACGTCCTTTTTTGATCTTCAATAGGTTTGTGTGTCCCATCGTAAAATGTGAATGCTAGTACTTGTTTGTGGAAGAGGAATTCCAAGCAGTAGCCACACTTTTTAGAAATTAAGGAGGCCATTCACACAATCGATTGGGTGATTACACGATTGTGTATAATACACATTTAATAATATTCGTAGTATAATAGACATTCAGTACTACTAACTAAATTGACATTTGAACTCATAGATGAGAGTTAATTCAGAAAAAGCACATGATGCAGCCTTCATGGAACGTACCATCAGAGAAGAGAATTCAGGTGGGAAATTATGTGTCTGAATTATTATTTTAAAAATCCCAAACCCTGCACAGAAAAAATTAGCACATCAGAGAGTGGGTTAGGATAGATCCATTCTATACAACATACAGTATTAGCTTTCCACAGTCCGTGAGGTTTATTTTATATACATATATAACTTTTCAAAGAAAGAGTTCTCAAATCAGTTTACATAGCAAAAGAGAGAAAAACAACAATACAAACATGAACTCCTGTCCCCAGACAGAACACCAAGCTGGTTGAGCTTATCCCTGTCCTACAAGTGGAACCCACAGCAAAAATATTAACCTCAGTTCTAAAATCTCCTCCCCCTCTAACTTCCAGTTTTATTGGCTGTGCCCGGTTTATTGACAGGAGGAGAAGAACCTCCTTTCGGAACCTTCATTTGAGCATTCCGTGACTGCAATTTATTTACATGCTCTCTACTTCTTTGAGGCGCTTTCCAGATTGCAAGACGAAGTGGTGTAAAATTCCACGGCTTTTACCATGACGTTTTGGAGCTGTGGGATTTAACACCACTTCCTCCTGGGAGAGACTGAAAGAAGGGGGTGGGTGACTGACGTCTTTACCTACCCCCCCACTTGCACCACCAGTCCTCTGAGGACTGCTGCCCACCACTTCTCCAATCCCCAGACGTAAGGCAAATAGGGGAGGAAGATTGCAAAACTGGGGGGGTGGCAGGAAGAAGAAGAGAAATTCCTTTTGGGGGCTAGCTGGGGGAGTTGCAGTGGGGTGGCGAGGGGAGAAGAGAATGAGAGAGGTGATGGGTGAGAGAGGGAACAAGAGAGAGGTGAGGGACAAGAGAGGAAATGAGAAAGAGGTGAGGGAACCAAGCAACCCCTCAAACAAAGCTGGCAAATCCGGAGGGAGACTGCCGGCAAAGCTGGGGAGTTGCAACAGGATGGCAGGGGAGAAGAGAACGAGGGAGAGAGAAGAGAATGAGGGAGTGGCTTTCCCATCCCTCCTTTTTTGAAACAGTGGAGCAGCCCTCCTAAAACAGGAAAATACAGCTTTCTTTTTGCAACGCACATGCAACGTTGTAGCCCTGAAACACAAAGATAAAACCCAAAAGAAGGCATTGAATAGGTGAACGGCACCTTGCTGCCAGCGCAGACACAGCACTGTCAAAACACTGGCAGTACCGAAGCACACTTAGCAGATATGTGGTGAAACTCTTGTAGTGTGTAATCTAGAAAGAGCCCAGGCATTGTTTTTCATTCTTGAGGAAAGGTCTGGGCTCCCCTCAAAAAACTAACATTTTTGTTCATGTCTTGTGGTCCCTCCCAACACCCCCAAATGCCCCCCATGCTTATTTAAGAGAGTGCCTTTGTTGTAATGAACCCTGCCGCCTGTTACAATCTTCTGGGGAGGTCCAGTCACGGTCATCGCCAGTTCATTTGGTGGCAAGCCAGGACCGGGCTTTCAGTATGGCTGCTTTGGAATATCTCGTCACTGAAATAAGAGCATCTCCTTCTCTGTTTGTTTTCAGGAAGACCCTCAAGACTCACCTGTTCTCACAGGCTTTTAATCAGAATTTGTTTTAACAACTGTTTTGTGCAATTTTTTTCATTGTGTTTCATGGATTTTAATCTGTGACTTTTTATATTTTTTAAAATTTTGTACACCGCCTAGAGATGTGCATATCAGGGGGGATAAAAATATGATAGATAGATATAGATAGATAGATAGATAGATAGATAGATAGATAGATAGATAATGGGAGATTGTGAACCTGTGAAGACTCCATGCCTATCCATACACACCATCTGCAATCAGTGCTATATTTAAAGATATGGCTCAAGAATTAGTTTCACGTAGCTCATCTCCCATGGCTTTCTTCTAGCTTTAGTATGCAGACCTTGGGAATCTGGTCCATATTCAACACTTTAAAATCCTGGGGTCCTGGGGTCTATGAAATGGAGGATCATGGTTACGACAAAAATAATCACCGCTTTTTGAAGCTGTGGAACGAAATAGTTACCAGTGACATACTGGCAGAGAGTTTGACATCTAGAGAAATGTTATAGGCATGTAAACAGTGCCAAACTGAGCTGGAGGTAGAACAGCAGATTGCTCAGCATTAGTTTTAGAATCTCAGCTAACATCTCTGAGCTGCTGGCTGCTGTGACTGTTTTTGCCATCTGTTATTTTCCTTAAATCTGTAAGCTGACAAACATGACCTGCTATAAAAGGATGCCATCAATTTCCATAAACAGACAAGCCTCAATGCAGCTACCAACCGTATTGCCTTTTTGCAAACTGTATAATCACTGCACCATCAAGTCACCATCTTGCTTTCTCCTCCTGCATGTTCACTTTTTTGTACAGCACTGGGCAGTCTGAAGTCCTTTTTATTGTATGCAAAAGAAATCCCCTGTCTCTCACTTACATGTGTGCACACACACACTTGATGGTGAGCTTTCAGAAAGGAAATGGTTTTGGCTTCAGGTCACAAAGTATAGGGGAACAACAGACGGCTTTTTTTGGCTTGCTTTACTCACCTGAACTGGCAGAGTACAGTGACTATTACCTTTAAGAGCTGCTTCTGGAACATTACACTGACTCTCCAAATCACTTCTGTTGAGCACCAGTTGAGGCGTCTGGGCAGTCAGGGCCAACAGAGAGCTAAGTACTCCCCTGCACTATGTCTGCAAGCTCTAGGTAGTCTTATCCTGAAAATCTGTCAGAACTAAAGCTAACGGCTAACTCTCGCCAACTGGGTATAGAGGCACATTTTAAAGTTTAGTGGTGGTGGTGGTGGAGAGACTGTCCCTATTCTATCCTATCCTATCCTATCTCAGCACAGTGTCTCTTCAGTGGCTGTTGCTGGTGCCTGCCTTGGGTTTCTTCTTAGACTGGGAGTCCTTTTGGGACAAGGAACCATCTTATACATTTTTTTCAATGTAAATTGTTTTGAGAACTTTTTTTGCTGAAAGCAGTGTATTAATATTCCTAATAAATAACAGCAAATATTTATACACCACTTTTCAACAAAAGGTTCCAAAGCCATCTAAAATAAAATAAAAATAAAGCCATATAATTACTTATTCTTGTCATAGCACTTGGTAAATTGAAATATACTGCCCATGAACATAGAAGTCAGGGGGTTTTTTTCCCCCTGTATGCAAGCACTATTACGTCCAATGACCAGCATCCCTGAACAGGTTCCATCAGGCCACCTTGTCCAAAAATCAAGGACACACCCATCTGTGAAAAGGTATCTAAGTCCTGAGTAACCTCTCTTTCTCTCTCCCTCCCTCCCTCCCCTCCACAAGATTTGTACTTCAGGAACCATCATGAAGTAGGGAGGTGCACGAACCTGTTCAGAGGCCCTTTTATGAGCCTCCAAACAGGTTTGAACACTGGCTGGTTCGAACGTTCGGCGGGGGTAGGGGGCAGGGCTGTCCTTAGGGCATGGCAAGCAGGGCTACCGCCCCGAGCCCCGCTCTTTTAACCCCCATTAGAATTAACTGGAAGGGGGGCCCACACTGGCTGATTTGCCCTGGACCCCACGCCCCGCCAGAGCTCTCTAAGGACAGCCTGGGGGGGGAGAACTTTAAGGGTGGGAGAGGGTGCTAGAGTTTTGTAAAATCCCTTGGGGCGATCGTGTTGAAATCACGCGCGAGCCTGTCTGGCGTGCGCGAGTGACGTGTGCATGCACGCCCAGTATTTCCGGCCACTTCCAGCCGAAGAAGAAGAAGGGGCAGTAGGGAGGTAAACTGCCATCCCCAGGGATTTTGCAAAACTCCAGCACTGGCAGAAGAAAAGCAAGAAGAGGAATAAGTGCACCCTCTCCGGCCCTTAAAGTCCTATCCCGCACCCCTTCGAGCCACCCCGGCCCAGTTCCAAGCACATCCCTACCATGAAGCAAGTTCAACAGTAAGTCAGGAAAATTACATAGACCTATATCATTAAAAGTTATAAAACCATTTTAATCTCAAATTATCTCACAAATGCACACAATATAAAATACATTTCCCCCTGAAAATCCCAAAAGTTCCACCAGTGCAGCACTCTTCTGTAGAAATAACAATGCAATAGTCTTCTAAATCAGGGTTTCTTAACTCCCATCATCCTCAGCCACAAGGGCCATGTCTGGGGATGATGGGAGTTGTAGTCCAACAACATCTGGGAGCCCAAGGTTAAGAAACCCTGCTCTAAATCAATGTCCATTCCTTATCCCACAGCCTTTATGCTGGCAATGTGGAGATACATCTCCCAGTCTTCTTCCAGGAAACCATACAACTGTTCAAAGGAAAAAGAAAAACCCTGCAGCAATTAAACAAAAACACATGTGCCAAAATGTGCCTACACACAGCATGCACATTAAAAATAAAAAATCATCCCGCCTTCGCTTTATTTCCCAACTCACCTGAGCCAAATGGTTCAGGGTCTTTAAAAACAAAACAAAATACCATTCAGACTGTTGGAGTTTGTAACTGTTTAGCAAAGTGCCAAGAGAAAGCTGCCCACTCCAGTTACGATGTAGTACAGAGCTTTGTTGTTGCATGGAGATTGTAGTGCAGTCTAAACTAAATAAGGTTTATTCGTTAAGTACATTTGAGATAGGAAAGACCTATCCTAACTACAAGCTACATAATGGATAGGTATGGAGAGAGAGATGTTTCCATCTACTCTCTAAGAGGAAAGGAAGAGGACTGACTCTCTACAGGAAGTACCTGAGGAGTCAAGGCAGGGGTCATAGAGTAGAGGCAAAGCAGGGACAGGTAAGGAGACCCTCACTAACTACCACTACCCCCAATGCCCCTAGTGGTCATTACAATAGTTGGTGCAAAAGGTTGATGCACTGGAATGCCATCTCCAACACAGATAACCCCTTAACCTAGGCCTGTACATCATATCAGCAGGTACAGAAGTAAAAGCAACTTAACTGAACACGTACACCTCAAAGTGCTCCCTCTTTTTATATTCAAGGGGCTGTATATTCTAGGGTCACACTTGCATAACAGCCTGCTAAGGTATAGACCACCCCTAGAAACCCCAGCATTCAGAGGTACATGTCCTGGAACACGAAGGCTCCAGTAACACTCCCTGGCAGATTCACTCCCCCAAACTTTGTTAAAAACTCCTGCTCAAAGAAACATCTAAGCTAACTCCCTCACCACAACAACATTTAGCACTCACATACACTGCCACTGAATATGGAGGTTCCACTGAGACCTTCCCAAAAGTGCGATGACTTAGCCTCCCAAGAACAAAAAGCCTGTGGCTGATGCCTATTCAGTTCCTCCAAAAGGGTAGGGGGCACACAAACCAGCAATTACATTCCCTGGTCCTCTTATGGGCACCCAGCATCTGTTGGAAATGGGCACCATTTCCCATTTGTGTAAGCCAGGATGGCACAGTGGCCAGAATACCAGATGAGTCCTGGAGAGACCCGAGTCCCAGGCTCAAGTACCCATTCCACCACAAAGTCTACCAGGCAACCTCTGCCCAACCAACCCAACCAACAGGACAAAATGGGGGCCAGACGCATGCACACCAGCCCAGTTTCCCTGGAAAAAGGGGGACACAAATGGAGCAAACCCAGAAGATCACTCCAACACTATTCCAAAGCTGGTTGTGGGAGCAAGGACAGAAAACATACTTACTCCACAGGATAGGAAAACATCACCCCAACCACCCCTTGCTGATGGCAGAGCACCATACCACAGAGGAAGTGAAGCAGAAATTCCCCAGTTTCTGTGACAGAGACTGACACCAAGGTGCGAGAAAGCAGATTTATTTATCTGCCGGCAAATGGCCCCAGCGGAATAATTTCCAAAGGCTGAGACCCTAATCACACTGCGGCCTCGCCTTTTATACACATAACAATTTACATATAGTGGGTACAATTCTCATTGGTAAGCATCACTTAATCGTCATCTTAACAATTACTACCAATCAGACAATTTCCCTACTAAACTATAACTAAGCATTTCCCCCCTCCTTCTCCCTGCATATTACTACAAATATTTCACTCCCTGCAGCTGTGGCCTTCATCGAGTGCCAGCCAGCAGTTTGTTATCTAACAGATAGTAAAGGGGCCCCCTGTCTACATACCAGCAAGTGGACAGGAGTTTATTATGCTGTCAGCAATTTGTAATTAGAGCAGCTTGGTTTATGCAGACTTTCTTTAACCATTTCTTTACCATAAAACTGAGTCTGCCTCAGAAGGACCCATGATACTGCTGCACCAACCAGTGCACAAGAGGCTAGACCTACTCCCACGGCCAATTCCTTCTCTCTCGGCAGCCTCTGTCCCTGTCATCAAGAGGACCATCACTGGGCGCCTCAGATCCTGCCACAGATACAGATTGAGGAAACGGCTGCCTTAAACAGGTGCAGCCATGCCTCCTTGACTGACATCACTATACCAGGACAAGCAGCCGCCCAACCTCATTCTCAGGCCTCATCCCTCCAAGGGGTAGAGGCAGAACTGGCAAGCATGGCTCTCAGCACCAGTGTCATGCCTGCACACAGAGACCTCTGATACTACACTACAACCAATATTTATATACTGATTTTCAACAAAAGTTTCCAAAGGGCTCACAATAAGAAACAGAATGTCAGCCACTGTAAGGGTGCAGTGCGGGGGGCTGGGGATGGATAGGGCCAGTTGCTTTAAAAGAGGACTCTTTTAAAAGATGCCTCTTTGCCCAGTTTGCAGGGACATAGATGTGCCTGGGTCCTCACAATAAAGAGCACTTTTCACAGTGCTTTACATAACATTATTTTTTCTCACCTTTCCATCAGCCCTGTAAAGTAAAGCAGTATGATTATCCCCATACTGGAGATGGGGAGCTGTCGCTGAAAGCGAGGGGCTTGCCTAAGGCAACCTAGTGAGTTCAAAGCAGAGGGAGCATCTGAATGTGTGATATCATGATTTGTAGCTCAGTCGTACAGCCAGATTGCAACACCTGCTTGCAGATGGAAATGATGTCTGTACAAACTTGCTAGAGGCTTCTGCAGAAGCACTGAATACCCAGGGACTCATCTGTTACCTTCGGCCACCCAACCCCAATCCTACAACCACCCTCGGTTGGTTTGTTGTTGTTGTTGGTTTTTGGGGGGAGGGGGGGAGCCGATCAATGCATAGAGATGCTCTGCAGAGGTAGCTCCTCTCTGTGTCAGAATTCAGCCGCCACCGCCCACCAACCCCCCAACCCCCACCCCCCAACCATGGATTAGTTAGCTCCCTCTCCAAAGGATTCGTGTCCTTCATTTTGAAGGTCACATTACAACACGCTCTACTGCACACAGGCCCTGTCTGAGTTGCCTGGCAACTGTTGTATTTTCTCGGCCACACTGACAAAGAGGCATTTGATATAATAAATAATGTCTAGCATCACCCTTCCTTCTCTAGTTCTTGTCTCTTCCCCCTGCCGTCATAATTTGTAATCCAAAAGTGGCTTTTGTGACTGCAAAGGACAGGGCTGAAAATTGTGCTTGAGGAATGCAGGTGTCCCTCATTTCCTGCCTTCATAATAAACCATTTCTCTTTGCATGTCTCATCAGCACTGTAAATATAGAGCACTTCTCCCTCTGCAGCCTAGTTGCCATCTGGGACTGAATTTCAGTAACAAGCCACCAGAAGAAACAGGCAATGAATAAGTGTGAGTCATCTCTGTTGTCAAAGAATACAGCTTTGCAAATTCCTGCTATAAATTTAGAGGGTTTTTCCTCTTTTCTGAATTAGCAATCTGCCAAATTATGAAGATACAATTAGGGAAGTGTGCAAACAGCATTGGATTGCACAGAGAAATGTGTAGCAACTCTGAAGCTACTGCTGCATGCAATAACTTGGTTTGCTCGTTCCTTTCCCTTTTAGTATGAGTACCAAGGGGGAAAGAGCACAAGCTGACACACATATAATCAAGTGGTCTCTAGCTGTTCTGTTAGCATAGAATACAGCAACATTATTTTTACAACAGCAGCACAAACAAAATACTGCTTTTGCAGAACATATTTAGTACAGTTCAAACTATTCTCTGTTTCTTGGCAGTTTGCTGAAGAGCCAGTGTGACTCAACTATTAACTTGGATGGAGGAAAGCCTGAATTCAAGTACCCGCTCCCCTATGAAGCTCACTGGATTATCTTGAATAAATCACTTCCACTTAGCCTAATTTATCTCACAGGGATGGTGTGGAAGTAAAACATTGCTCTGAGCTCCTCAGAGGAAAGGTGGGAAATTAGAGCCAAAATGACGTTTGGCAAATTCTCAAACTTTGAAGGGTTGATGCTAAATTGGGGGTATGAAGATTGATTAAGTTTAAACATCACCTGTTCGTATCAGATGAATAAACAAAATTAGTATAAAATAGTACAAAACCTGCAACATAATATTGCATTGGATGCTCAAGCCTAGATGTCAGCAATGCAGATTTTGCTGCCGTTCATCACTGCATCAGGCACCCCATCCTCATCATTTTTTAAAAAATGATCTTGGCCCTTTAAGGCCACAATTTATTCTTCTAATTTTCCTCCCACCCATTCATTATCTCTTTGGCTGAACAGCTCCAAATAGAGAGTCTCTTCCTCATCATCTATCCCTGGATGTCTGTTATTTACTTTGCTACTTCCAGCATCTCTTAGGGTCCAACTACAGCTGGCATTAAATACCTTATCTAATGACTAGGTTCCAGGGGTTTACTAAGTTTGCACAACTCTTGCAGCGGGAGCTTTCCTTGGAAGAGCTTCCCTTTGGTTTGCAGTTGGCCCTGTTTTGCCACCAGACCAAGTGACACAGGGTCCACCAACTTGCTACTGAACAAAATGTGGGAGTGTATCTCAAACCCCTAAAAGGGGTGCCAAGCTCAAGGCTGCAGCCAGCCTGGAAGAAGAGAAGCCTCAATAGTGATGTTCAGGCCTCACAGAGGGAGGAGAGTTTGGGGGAGTGGAAAACCACACCGTTCCCCCGCCCCCACTTCCTTAAGTCCCCACCAGTGTTCTCTCTAATTTTTTTTTCATCTGTGTGTAGAATTAGATTTGTTCTGGGCAGCAGTATCAAGGCAGCGTGCACACAAATGCATTCAGGGTGGGGCCTTCCTGATTCAACCTGAGCGGGATCTAAAATTTACTGAGTGGACATAAAAAATGTGTGAGTGTGCGCACATGCGCAGGCCTTAGAGGGAACACTGGTATATGCTATACTGAGCATCAGTTTAAGAGGTATAGTTGTAAAGTACAAGAAAAGGGGGGGGGTTTCCTTTCATTTCTCCTGAAACATTCCTTGATAGCACAGCACATATCCTCCGAAACAACCAAATGAAGATATGTACTAGAAGCTTGAGCAAGTCAAGCCCCTCTCCCATTTTCTCTCTCTGCCCTCCATTTTTTAAAAAAACAACCAAATTCTGTTCTGGCTCAAGAACTCTCAATATTCCATAAGTGCAAAGATATCTACTTCTACTTTCCCCTTTGTAGTGACCAGTCTCCCCACCCTCTAAAGAGTTAACAGGAAGTGAACCCTTGTCTTGACTGACAGGCTGGTCTCCAGGGTTCGACCAATCAGTCCATCAGGTGGCTGGGATATGAGAGCTGCATGGGGAATTCTGGGAAGAAGAAAGGAAGTCTGGGCAGAGAATGCGGACTAGCACGAGGTCAGATGTCTCATGGTGGAGATAATACAGGATAATCTCTCAGGGTGAGAGATCTGCAGCAGGTTTGATTCTCATCAGGAGTTTGCTGAGTTCAAGGGAAACAAAGCCAGGGCTTTGGCTTCAGGAATTTAGTCTAGGAGAAAGTTTGTTTAGTCAGACTTTGCATTAGGGATTTTATTTTGCTTTGTGTGTGGTGCTTTGCATTTCCAAATATCTGTTCCTTGCAACTGAGTTTTTAATGTGAGCCAACAGATTTTAATGTGAGCCACCCCAGAATCATCTGGTCACTTTTCAAGCATTCTTGTAACCAACTAAGTATTTTTAAATGTTTCTAAAAAGCTAAAAGCCTCAAATAGAATCATTCTGTAGTAAATGAATTTTTAAAAAAATTCTGTTCTTTTTACAAGCCTCAGAGGGTTGGTTATTAACCCAGCAGGAGGAGGGGGATTTTCTCTGGCGCAGACACATCTCAAAGAGAGCTTGGCCAAATTAACAAAACTCCATGGGCAGGCAGACATCTGGGGGAACAATGGGTTTTATTCTTGCCTATTAGCAAGGGAGAGTATATAGTTTGTATTTGCCCAATGCCAAGTTACAGAGAGACTCTGGACTAAAGCACTCTAGTCCAATAGTCAGATTCTCTGAAAACCTTAGAGTGCTTGGTGGCAGCAGTAATTTACCAGAACTTCTGGGTTGATCAGAATCTTTTTCTTAGCTCTCTGAGTTTTGAAAGTTAAGAATTTCTCATCGTTCATAGGCAGCTTCTCTGAGCATGCTGCAGAAATGACTCATCACTGGTAGGAGTCATTTCTGAGCTAGTTGCCTGAGAAGACTGCTAAGAGCTGGTTAAAACTGGTTCAGCCAGTTTATTCATTCAGTGACCTGGGTCAGAAAAGGAATTTTCCACACACCAGTTTGCCACACCCTTACACTGTTGTCCCAACAAAAACCAGCCCATGAAGGTAGTGTAAACCCCAGGAGGGAAGCTTCAATTGACACCAATGGAATACCACCCCTGAACTACTGCCTACATGTAGTCATTGGCAAACCTCTCCTTCAACACTGTCTAGTCCCCTTTTAAAGGCATCTAAGCTAATGATTTTCCCCACATCTTGTGACAGGAAATCCCATACATTATGTAGTTATCTACTGTGTGAAGAAGTACTTTCTCCTGTCTGTTCTGTATCTCCTTCCAAACGAATTCATCAGATAATCTTGAGTTCTAGTATTAAAAAGGAGGGAGAAGTAGCTATCTCTCTGTCTCTCTCAGTCCTACCTGGAGGTGCCAGGGAGTGAACCTAGGACCTTCTGCATGCAAACAGATGCTCTACCATTGAGCCATGGCTCCATCTTCCAGGGTGCACATGTAGTCTCCCATCCAAGCACAAACCAAGGCAGCCCTGCTCAGCAAAAGGGACAATTCATGCTTGCTACCACAAGACCAGCTCTCCTCCCCACTTTTGACTTGCCTTATAGGGAAGGTGCTCCAGTCTCCTGAAAATTGTAATTGCCTTTTCCTGCATGTTTTCCAGTTCTTTGATATCCTTTTTGAGATGTGACCTCCAAGTCTGTACATAGTGCTTCAAGTGTGGCTGCACTTAGATTTATACTCGGGGGCATTACAATACTGACAGTTTCCCTTTCCTAATAAACTCTAGTATGGAATTTGCCTTTCTAAACAGCTGCCACACACTGGGTTGATATTTTTATTGAGCTATCAGCTGACATGAGATCCTTTTCCTGGTTAGGCATTGTCAGTTCAGACGCTATCAGTAAATATGTGAAAATTTGGATATTTCCCCGCGCTCATCATTTCTTTGAGGTAATCCCTTCAGGGTAAGAGGATACAGGTATCACCTCCATTTTGGAGTGGCATGAAGGAGGAAAGGCAGCTCAGTTCTGGCACTCCCTTTGGTTTGAGGAGGGGGGAGTGTGGACACCTTAAAGGCCCTTAAGTGAGAGCTAGAGGAGGCATCACTAAGTGAGAGACAGTACTGCCTATTCTGCTGTCATTGGTTTCCTAGGGTTTCTTAAGCAATAAAGAGAACTGACTGGAGATAGGATGCCAGTAGCTGCTGTAGAGACTCATTATGACAGTTTCTCATCTACTTTAGCAATGCACTCTACTCAATGTGAGAATTTTTACTTGCTTTGCATGGCAATTTATAATTCTTCTGCTGCTAAGGGAGCTTCCGCCGAATCCAGTAACTTATTACTGTATTTATTTATCACCGAGGAAATGATTTATTATTTAGTGCTGCTGAGGAAATCATCTGGCTCTCTGCACGTTGCCAATTTGTTTTAATGTTTTGTCTTTTCAAAGTAGCTGCTAGGTTCTTTTTGATCATATATCTGGGCAATATGCATCAGAATAACCTCGGAGGGGTGACGTCATGGTTAGAACTCAGATGCCCTGCTATCAGAAGAGGGGTCCAATTGTGCAGATGATAATGCAAGTCTAGGCTCAGGAGCTATCCCAGGAGAGAGCCTCTGAAATAGTCAGCTCACCAGAGACTCTCATAAAAGACAAGCCCTAGGGACCAGCAATGCCTCTATCTTCAGCACCTGAGAAGGAAACCCTGCCCCCTTCCTGGGACTCTATCATCCCCCAAACCATATGCAGCGTGGAAAGGCCACACTCTCCCTACCACCCAGGGAGCAGGAGGATCTCTAGCCTCACCAGAGCCAAAACCTGTAGAATAGGGCATTGCTCCTTTAGGTCCAAGCAGTTTTCCTCATGGGGTGGAGCTTGAGACACCCACCTTGTTGCATGGACATCTTTGTTTCACATGAAGTGACCTAACCATGTTCCAGGTAGGACTGCCAACTCTCTAGTCCATGAGCCAAGCCCACACATTTTGGCCATCAATTTCATCGTGGGGGACGAATGCTCATAGACATTTTTGGCAACATCTATGCCCCCCTAGAGTTAGAACACAGGCAATAGTATTGTTTCACTTACAGCATTCTTTGTGTTATTACCCCTTCTTTATCCCTACCCCCAAACGATTAGGGTTAAATTGCTGTCATTTTTGCACAGTGGAAAGGGTTAGGGCAATAATGAACAAATTGCTGTACAGGTGGCCCTCATCCATGGTACCGGCACCCACGGTTTCACATATCTGCGATCAGGCAAATTAGAACCAACCTCGTTATCTGCCTATTTAAAAAATAGGCAAAATCTGCCCATCTGTGGTTCCTGAGTGGCCAGAAATGACTTGTGCTGTCATTTACAGCCACCATTTTGCAATTTGTGGCTTTTTTAAAAATCCCATGATTTTTCATGGAAAATCAAAGGAATTGGGGATGTGGGGGGCAATGCTGGACAGCTGGAAACCTGAAGAGCATAGTAAGGTACTTTATAGGGATGTGCACAAAACCAGTTTGCCTGGTTCGGTTTGAATTCGAACCAGGTTCGAACCAGGAGGGGGTGGTTCGGTTTTGGTTTTGCTCGAACCTCCCCCTGGTTTGGTTCAAATTCAAACTGGTTTGAACCAGTTAAGACACCCCAAAATTGGTAGGATGGTAGCTGGCACCCAGGGGTACCTGCCACCCAAATCCCAAAGCAATCGGACACTCGTATGATTTTTTATGAATTTTTGAAAATTATTTCTAATTTTTTCTCATAGGGTATAATGGGACTCCAACCAGCCCATTATTCCTTATTGTGGAGCACCCATGGGTGCCAACAACCATGCAAACCCCGAAGCAATCAGACAACCCTATGATTTTTTATGAATATTTGAAATATTTTAAATTATTTTTCTCATAGGGTATAATAGGACCCGAACCAGCCCATATCCCCTATTGTGGAGCACCTAGGGGCACAAAAGTAGGGTAGGTGGTAGGCAACCAGGGGTGCCTACTATCCACAAAGTTCCAAGGCAATCAGACACTCCTCTGCTTATTGGTGAATTTTAAAATTATTTTGGAATTCCTCATAGAGAATAATGAGGATTGCAGCAAATGTATAGCTTCACGTCGGGGGGAAAGGGGTGTCCTAGAGTGGAGTGTGGTGGGTGGTAGTTCCCAAGGTGGACAAGGAAGCTATCAGAATTATTTGAAAGGAATTGGGGAAAAGGCTGATTTTTAATTGATTTTTGAAGTTTATACGACTTTAAGGTTTTTCTCCATAAAGAAGCATGGAGGTGTCAGAAAATGTATAGCTTCACGTCGGGAGGGAAAGGGGTGTCCAAGAGCAGAGTGTAGTGGATGGTAGTGCCCAAGGGGGGCCAGGTAGCTATCAGAATTATTTGAAAGGAATTGGGCAAAGGGCTGATTTTTAATTGATTTTTGAAGTTTATGTGTCTTTAAGGTTAGCAATGAGAGTGGACTCATAGTTTGTCATTGAAAATCTTATATGCTACCAAAGAATCTACACTCAGAACACTTCAGAAACAACAAAACCCAGTACCCCATGGGTTAGCAACCCATGCAGGTGGTTAGCACCCTCGCTCTGGGCCACCCCAGCACCCCCCAAGTGCAGTTATGGGGCTGCTGAAACCTCCATTCTTCCCTATGGAGAAAAACCTTAAAGCCACTTGTGGGGTGCTGGGGTGGCCCAGAGTGAGTGGTGGTCTAGTGCAAAGAGGGGGAAAGTTTGGGAGTAGAGGTTGGCAGAGCTGGGAGTGGAATACTGCACATTGTGGCACATCCAGGTTTGGAACTCACAAGATAAATCCTTTTAGCTAAAGCACACAGCTATCACATAAGCTTATAAGTCCCCTGCCACCACACAATATGATTTGTGCATAATGTCAGGCAACTGACATTATAACAGTAGTACATCTGCTGGTCCCCTCCAGACTTGACTACTGCAATGTACTCTATGTGGGGCTGCCGTTGTACGTAGTCCAGAAACTGCAGTTGGTCCAGAATGCGACAGTCAGGTTGGGTCATCTCAGAGACACCATTTCACTCCTATCTTAAAAGATCTGCACTGATTGCCAATAAGTTTCTGGGCAAAATACAAGGTCTTGGTTATAACCTATAAAACCCTAAACAGCTTGGGCCCTGGGTATTTAAGTGAACATCTTCTTCACTATGAAACACACCGCCCATTGAGATAATCAGGAGAGGTTTGTCTGCAGTTGCCACTGGCTCGTCTGGTGGCTACTCAGGGATGGGCTTCTCCGTTGCTGCCCTGAGGCTTTGGAACATGCTCCCTGCTGAAATAAGAGCCTCCCCATCTCTGACAACTTTTTAAAAGGCAGTCAGTGAACATTTGTTCACCCAGGTTTTTAATAAGATACTGATTTAAAAGTTTGATGGGTTTTAATAGTTTTATAGTTGTTTTAATTTTTTTTTTTTTTAACCCGCTAATGGAACAAAAGAGGCATCTTTCTAAAGTGGTTATTCTCTTAGTTTAGCAGGGGGGATCAACTGGCCCTATCCACCTCCAGCACAGTACCTCCAATGACTGTTGCTGGTGTCTGTCTTATGTTTCTTTTTAGATTGTGAACCCTTTGGGAACAGGGAGCCATCGTATTTATTTATTTATTTATCATTTCTCTATGTAAACCGCCCTGAGCCATTTTTGGAAGGGCGGTATAGAAACTAAATAATAATAATAATAATAATAATAATAATAATAATCAGTCAGTCATGTTTATTTACGGTCATAGACCAAAATTTACGTACATAATAATACACATAATATAGTAATAATATATACATAATATAATCAGGAACATGGACGAGTTGGGGATGAGTCCATGTTCCTGATTATATTATGTATATATTATTACTATATTACGTGTATTATTATGTATGTAAATTTTGGTCTATGACCGTAAATAAACATGACTGACTGACTGACTAATAATAATAATAATAATTATTATTATTATTAAATTGTAATGTTTTAACCTTTTTACTTGTTTTTATTGTTTTGTTGTAAACCGCCCAGACACTTAGGTTGTGGGCAGTATACAAATATGTTAAATAAATAAACAGATCACCCTAGCCAATATGGACTACAACTATCAGAAGAAGAAAACAAGAAGCAGAGAAAGCTTCAGCACAGACTACTACCCAAGCCATTTGCCTGAATGGTGCTATTTTTAAAACACAACAACCAAAAAAACTGTCCCTTTCCCTCAGTTCTCAATGCAATGCTGGGAAGGGGGTAGAGTCAGAGGCAGATTTGACCAAATTTCAGGAGAAACTCAGAGAATGTCACGTTCGTAAAATGAACTGCGACTCTCAAGATTATGAAAAAGGCAATGTCTACTTCTGGATGAATTCCATGAATAAAAAGAAAACAGTTAGATGGAGAGAACCACTTAGTACTTCAGATAGCGAATTTACTGATGAAGGTTCCCCTAATACATCAGACGAAGATAGCTGGCATTTTGCCAGACGACACAGGTTGGATTGGGCTGCCAAAACTAAGAGAGGGTATGCCCAATCTTCTTTTCAGAGAGACAGGGGACCACGCTCGTGCAAAAAGATGCCATAATTAATTTGAGCTCTCGGACTTTGACCCAACAAGAACTTCGGGTCCTCAATTTGGGGTTAAATTTTGTCCCAAAACCTTTGCATAATGATTTCAATTTGAAAAAAGATTTGTTCAAGTTGATCAGATTATTGAAATTACGGAAACCTTTTGGTGACTCTCCAGTTCCAGATAAAACGGATTAGAATTTAGAATTAAATTTAGATTTAATTTAAATGTAGATTTAATTTAGAATTAAATCTACCTTCTGCCCTAACGTTGATGATCTAGCCATAGCAGTTTTCTATAAGCAAATAGAGACTAGAATAAGCTCCTTACAGGAAGATCATATTAGGAGAGGTAGAAGTGGTCATAGTAATTTTTCAAAACAGGACTGGCAATCGTTATATAATCTAAGAAAAGATAAGACTATTATTATTAAGCCAGCTGATAAAGGTGGTGCGATCGTGGTTATGAATGTTCATGACTACCAGAAGGAAATAGATCGCATATTATCAGATACCACTACTTATAAACCAATCCCGAATGATCCCACTGATAAAATCAAATTTTTGATTAAAATAGTGGTGCAAGAAGGGGTATCTTTAAATCTCATCTCAGAATCGCTTGCTAAATTTCTGATGAAACCCTATGGGCGTATTCCAGTTTTTTACATACTTCCTAAGGTTCATAAAAGTTTGATCTCCCCTCCTGGCCGCCCTATTGTGTCAGGCTGTGATTCCTTATTGGAACCATTATGTGTCTTTGTGGATTCATTTCTTAGACCTTCTGTTCCACACATTTTCTCTTATGTCAAAGATACCAAAGATCTGATCAATCAGTTGGAAGGTATGCAAGTATCTGAAGGTTCTATACTCGTTACTTTGGATGTAGCATCTTTATATTCCAACATTCCTTTGGATGAAGCTAGGACTACTATCTCCAATTTTTTGGATTAAAGAACATGGACTTTTTCATTATGGAGTTGGCAGATATTGTTCTGGAGGAAAGTTTCTTTAGATTTAATGAACAATTTTACCTTCAACACAAGGGCGTTGCTACAGGCAACACTATGGCTCCTAGCCTTGCCTGTCTGTTCATGTCGGAATTAGAAGAAGCCACCATTCTATCTCAAGAATGCAACCCTTTTTTTGAGTATATTACTGTATACAAAAGATACGTCGATGACATTTTCTTGATTTTTAGGGATTGTAAGAAACTTTTTGAATTTGATCAATGGATCAATTCGATTCATCCTTCTATCAAATTTAGTATGGCTTTGAATCCGCACAGAATAGCATGTTTGGATACTTATATTAATGTAGGACGTGATAGATCCATCTTTTTCCAACTTTCCTGCAAGACTACAGATAAGAACATGCTGCTCCATTATGAATCTTGGCATCCTGACCATCTACGTAGAGGACTTCCGTATGGCCAATTTTTACGTTTAAAGAGAAATGCTACTCATGATTTTGATTTTGAGAAAGAGGCTAAAATCTTAACGGATCATTTATTAGACAGAGGGTATCCGAGACAGGTTATCATTGCAGCCAAAATGAAAGCAAGAAGGAAATACAGGGGTAGACTATTGGAAGAGAGACCTCATAATAACAGAAAAAGTAATCGCCTCATATGGTCTTTAGATTTTACTCCTTTGAGTTTTAAGATCAAAAATATTATCCGCCAGGAATGGCGAATTGTTAAAGATATTCCAGGGTGTTCATCACCACCTATTTTCGCCTTTAGAAGAACTAAAAATATTAAAGACCATTTGGTGAAAGCTGATATGTGTGGTACTCCAGTATTGCATACGTCCCCATTAGGATTTTATCGTTGTGGCCATTGTGCTGTTTGTTCTCTGGCTGTGGAAATGGATGAGATATGTGTTACCAGGGAAGAACGAATGACCAAATTATCATTTTTTGCTAATTGCAGCAGTAAAAATATTATTTATATGATCACATGTCCCTGTGGCTTAAAATATGTGGGCAAAAGTACCCGGGCAGTGAGGACTAGAATTCTGGAACATCGCTCCAGAATTAAACATATGATTTTGGGAGCGCCTCTCATGGAACATTTTAGAAGTTTTCATCATTCACCTGAAGATATCAGGTTCAGTGTAATTTTCAAATATCAACCACGAAAATTTGGGCATGAGAATATAGACCAATTACTGTTAAGAATGGAATCCATGTTCATATATAGATTGAACACAGTTTTCCCAAATGGGCTTAATTCGGCATGTGATATGTCTGTGTTTCTGTAATTTTGTAATCTTGTTATCTGGCTACACAACTACTGTGGAAGGTTCGCTGTATATATTGTTTTCATTGACAAGAATTGGTTGTTACCCATCACCTGGATATGAGAGCTTTGCGGTCTACAATTAGAAAAGAGATGATATGTGTTATATATTATATATGTTGCTGTATTTTATAACATTTGAATTACTCAATTTAAGATAATGGTTCTTGGAACAGTTAATTGTAACACTCTGTCTATAACACGGTATACTAATGATGGGCTGCACCTATCATTCGTATATGAGAGCTTTGTGTTCTATAATTAGGAAGGAGATGTCACGTGTTACATTTTATAACATTTGAATTACTCAACTTAAGATAGTGGTTCTTGCAACATTTAATTGCAACACTCTGTCCATAACACGGTATACTAATGATCTGAAAAGTAGAATGAATTGTGTTGGCTGGCTCACTGCTTTGGCAGTTTTAGCAGGATGATGATGCCGACAATCTGAAAGTTAAGATAACTTTTTTTGATTATGAATGGGGTGACAGTATACAGCTGATGCCTTTATGTACTCATTAGTGTCTTGGAAGACCAATTTGTAGGTGGCTCCACCTGATTAGAATTCTCTTAATTGGTGTCGGACTATATATTTTCAAGCCTAACGGCTTTAATTAGTAAGCGTTTTTCTTCTTAGCAAGATGTAAGAGGAAAGGTCGCCTCTATAAAAATTGTAAGCCTAAACAGGAAGAAAGTTGGTATGTATTGTTCTATGTACAAGGGGGATGATATTGTTTATACCATCACGACTATCTATGAAAATCCTTGGCTGGGAGACCTGTTGGTTTTTATCTTATTGTTACAGAACAAATATGCGTTCTGATGAAGGACCATCCGAAATAGGCTTAAGAATTCCGGATTAGCCTATCAGGACTTTTTCACAGGATTTTCTCCAGCTTGGCAAGAAGCTTTACTCCTTTTTGATGCAACATTTTTCTACATGCATGTTTAGATATCATCTACTCCATTAGTGCTTTATCACTTTTTGGGATTTTTCATCAATGACTGAGTGTTCATTCTTCCATCTCTCCTCATATGGACTAACATACATTGTGGTGCAGTACACTTATGTGCTTGTTTATATGTACATTTCTTGTCATGATCAACTAACTATATGAGTTACTATGTTTGGATATATGCATGTGCAGAATTATCTGTAGACTGTTATTATTGATTCTAGTTCTCTAGACTTATGTTCGATACGGGTTTATTACCCTCATTTGTAATATAGCATCTTGAATTTGGTTCAAGGATACAAGTGTCTTGCCTTTTTTTCCTCCATTCAGTTCCTTGGCTATTTTTGCAGTTATAGCTGTGCTACTCTGGCCAATTCTGCAGTGTTTTTCGCTATTAATAGCATTTTCATGGTCTCTGGGAAGGGGGTAGAGTCAGGGGTGCCCTTACCTCTGGACTTCCAGGCCAATGTCCAGGGCCCCCACACCCCCTGGGGAACCCCAAATCCTATTTAGTCTGTCCTGGGTGGTATGGTCACTGCACTGCTGGCCCATGCTGCACCAGACGGCCAAGTGTGACTGTGACCTGTCCTGGGTGGCCAAGTGTTGACCTCTACTTTAGAGACAGAGTGGGAGTGGGAATGGGAATATGTAAATTGCGTGTTGAAATGTTTCTGCTAATGCATATTTGCATAAATATACCTGTTTTTTATTCTCACATTCTTGTGAGTTCAGTTGCTGTTTGTGCTCTCAAGAACCCATGTGTTAAAAATACTGCATATGTCATGGGGTGTGTGTGTGTGTGTGTGTAGGTAGGTAGAAGATGCTTAACTTGCAGGCACAGGTAGGTGGAAAGGCTTTAAAGGCCTTTAGGTCCAGGCTCCAAAATTACTTAGGTGCACCTCTGGGTGGAGTTATGCTCAGCCACCAAAGAGGCAGGCTGCATCATGCTGCATCTGTGCAATATTGCTTGAGTAGAGGGCCAGGTGATATCATTGGTGTTGGAGCTAGGACCCTGGCAGCATCCTCTCTCAGCTTCAATTTCTCATAGTGACCACTGGGGGGTTAGGGTCATGGATAAACATGCTGGACTCCTCCCTCTTTGTTCTTCTAGTGTTAGTCTCCATTTTGTTTCTCCAGAGATGGCTGTTTGTTTTGGTCTCTCTCTTCAGCCATGAGCTACAGCTAAAATAAGCTGTAGGCTCTTTCACATTTGTTTGTAACCTTCTTTAAATAAATCCTTGAAGTTCTTCAATACTAAAGAACTGTCTCAAGACCTCTTGCTTTGTGGTTTCTCACCAAACTGGTTGTACTCTGCTATTTGGGGACTGAACTGCCATTCTTCCCCTACAATTGGGTGGAGCTAAATTAAATTAGCCCCACCCCTTGCTGGCCTTTTCCCTCACTTCCACAGTTCAGCACACACCAGTTGTATTTGGTTGTCAGTGTGCAAGAGCCTGGGGCCAGAACCGTACACTAGCTTTAACTTTCTTCAAAATTAGTTTCATTTTGGGCTTCTGGCTGCTGTTTATCACAGCCAATCCAGTTTTAACTGCTACAGCTGAGCTCAAAAACTGTAAATTTATACACAATTATGTCCCTAGAATTCAGCTCCTCAAATGCAGTGCCATCCTTGGCTGTGCCTTTGTTTCAGCTTTAGCTAATTAAATAAATAACTCCTGCTTTACCTTCTTCTCACACTGGTGTTTAACTCTCCGGGCTCCTTCTAGTTAACCTTGATGCTTCGGCACTGAAGCTCCCTGGCCCTCCTTGAGATGTTTGCTATGGGAGTGGGGTTACCGTCTGACATGACTGTTTGACATGGCCAAGAGTGGAAGGGCCAGCTCTTAAATGCACTGTTACCAGACCCCTCTCTCAGTGCATACTTGTAGAATCCAAGGGAAAGAGTTGTGTTATGCAAGGACAAGGCCGTGGTGTGGAATCAGGAATATCAATACTTTAATGGAATAGATATTAATGTACAGAGAGGCAAACACAGACTGCTTTTCAGTGCTCTTGCTGCTGGCTGTTTTTGGTAGCCCCACCTCTACTCCAGGACTGGAATACAAGTAACTAAAGCCCCATTCAAAAGCTGGCCTGGATCAAGGAATGGGTTAACCAAAAACACCACAAGACTGATGTGGCTCCACCCTTCTGGCCTCCTGCTTTCAGCAGTGGGAAGAGACCATCCCACTCACCACCTTGCAGAAGAGTGGGGGAGGAGTGCCATTCACAAAAACAAAAATGAGTTTGCAGTTTCTCTCAGCCTTGCTAATACCAGCCGTGGCTGGCTTCACATAACAGATCTGCAACCAAACAGTGAAGAGATCAACATGTCATATTTAAAAGCTAGCCTGCACTTTCTGAAATGTGTGCACTGACTTTGTGGTAAAGGAGATGTTGCTTACATGCAGTAGTGATGAGCATATTTTAATCCACATTCTTGCCTCCAAAAGTCTCAAGTTATTCATTTCTTTTTGTGCAGCTGTCGTACGGCTGCTCAAAGCTTAATACACATTCAAAAGACTGGAACTGTCAGCTGCCATCCCTGCTCCCCTCATGTCCAAAAAATAATGGATGCTTTTAAAATCAAATGGGGTGATAATTCCCACATCATGTTCCCAAGGAGTCTGAGGATCTGAAATGTGAAAATGCCTCTCAAATTGCTTTCCAGATTATTCTAGTGAAATCTGAAAATGAGATGCAATTATTATTTTTCATCCAGGAATATTGCCTCAGGGCATCTATAGTTTAAACCTTGGCCATTTCCAAAGACAGCTGCCATTTCATTACCATAGCAATTCAAAGTAGAAACTATCTACTAAGTAAATGACACATGCACTAATATGCGGTACCTTTGTGGAGTTACTCATCAAAGTTCACGGAGAAGCTTCGCTGATGTTCTGTGGTGAAGAACAATTATCATTCCACTCTAAAGGTGTATTTCTTCTTCTTCTTCTTGTTGTATCTCCTCTGAAACATGACTTTTCAAGGGGGAGGCAGAAGCAAACCTTCCATTTGCCATATCTGCCTCTATCAATATTGCTATCATTAGGTAAGAATGGCACCCAGTGAAGCAATTCTATGGCAGGGGGTCATCTCCGATGGCCCACCCAGAACCCAACCTCCTGAGTCTGAAGCCAGTCCCAAGCTGGCAGTGACCGAAGGAGCTTTGAAGATGCTCCCTAAAGTCCTTGCTAGGACTGCCAAGGTCTTCTGTGGAAGTTGTTAACACTCACAGTGAAGGGTGTGAATCTCACAGTAAATCAAGAGGCAGGCTGTTTTCCCTTCGGCTTTAGAGAGTTTGCCATCTACTCTACCCTTAGGCACCAGGTAATGCCAAAATGTTTTCCTGGTCAGCAAGGTGCCATCCTCTGCTCCTACCAGGCACCACCCTGCTGATCTGCCAGGCACTGCCCTTTAGTTTCCAGGCTCCACCCTCCTGCATTTCAAGGTAAGTACCTCAGGAGACCTGGCAGGGTTTGGGTCTGCTTGCTTCCAAAACAACACGTAGAGATTATTCTCATGACCTCTGGAGAGCAGGCTAAGGGTTTTCCAGCAGTTGTGGGGACCACTGGGCTCATGGGTGAGCCCAGTGGCTAGCCTGCTTAATTCCCTCTCCCCTAAAATGAAGTTAATGGAGCAAGCACTCTGCTAACCCCGTTTTCGTGACTGTGAGTTGTCATGGCGCAGCTCTGCGCCACGGCGAGTTGTGAGTAGACCCCCGACTGGGAGGCTGCAGCAAGCCTCCCGGTCTCGAGCATCTCCCCAGAATGCCCAATGCGCTCACGCAGGGCATCCTGGGACTTCCAGGGGCCAGGTAGCCCCCAATCCCCACCGCCCCTACGGGCTCCATGATGGAATCGGAAATTGTGTGGGTGGCCGATCCGACTGCCCAGGGCGGGCTAGTGCCTCATGTGCGGGTAGAGAGGGCTTGACCCACTCTCCCCACCTTACCCCATCTGGGTCTCCACACTGCTTGTGTGGAGAGCCTCGTGATCTGTTTTGGCAGGATCTGAGACCAAAAAAGCCCTCCTTCTTCCCAACCTTATTTATGTGATAGCATGGAGTATCTCTTCTGGTGATGTAGGAGAGGAAAAAAACTTTCTTATCCCTTTATAATACTAAAACAAGTTTTATTGTTTTAGCACAAGTTCTTAAAGTGTGATGGTTACAAGGTTTCAAAGTAAACAAGTTTATTGGTTTCTGGGTGTTGTCAAAACTCTTAACCATACAATTTACAGAGCTGTTGCTATTTCTTCAATAATAAATAGTTGTCTTTCCTTATTTTCTTTCTCCGCCTTGGGGTTGGGGTGCCTCACTTGGATATTCTGTTTCTGATCTGCCTCCTTTCTGAGGACTCTTAAGTCTTTACACAGGCAATGGCTTTCTTATAAAGAGCAGATTTATCCCCTGCCTCCACTTAATCCCTGCTTCTCACTTCCTAGAAGTCTTTCTTGACCAGTCTTTCCTACAAGCCTTCAGCTCAGCTTCTCTCCTTTTAACCATCTGGCCAACTGTTCTCCAACTGAATCTCTGTTTTTTCCTCTCTCACTGGCTGCATTCGCACATAACGTGAAACTGGGGGTTTCCAGACCCATGGTTAATTTTTCTAACCATGAATCACATTGTGGACAGCCTCTGTTTTCAGAGCACGGGAGCCCCTCCCTCTTCCTGGTTATCCAAGGCTGCATCGCCAGACTGTGGGCAAGGTGTCGGCACACCACAAGAGCAGCAGCCACTGGTCACAATCTTGAAGGGAGCATGCTGAGCACAATCGTGCCTTTTTGCAATGGTCCGCCCACCCCTGGCAAGGAAAGGGGATTTACACTCCTTTAAATGCTATGCCATGCAAGCCCTTCTTCTGACAGCGATTGCAGTGCCACCCTTGCAAGAGCCCTCAACAAAACTGGCTCACACAAGCACAGTTTCTGGGGAGGGAGAGGTCTTGGGAGCACTGTTTTCCTCTTCCTTGGGAAAGGGAAGGAAATATGATGACTTCCTAGAAGGTTCAAATTGGACTGACAGTTCAAATTAGAGTTTGGCAAGCCAAGCCACAGGTTGCTTTTGCCATGAAACTGTGGTTGCAAGAATTTAGACGTAACAGAGTTCCAACCTCTGCCCCATTCCCCTCCAGTTTCATGTTATGTGCAAATGCGGCCACTGTTTTCTCTCTCCTGCATTCCAAGCAGGGTTTCCCTATCCTTCAGGGGTCTCGCTGCTGCTGCTGCTGTCTGTCAATCAACCTCCTGCACAGATTTAAAATAACAGTTTACTCATCTCTATAAGCATAGGTTTCAAAATACATATAAATAACACAATAATAAAAAAGACGACCACCATGAAATGTGAAAAGGATAAAAATGATCTGATCTAGACAGATTTCAATAATTTAAATACCAGAATTTTCTGATCAGAACAGTATGTGCACCATATCTTATTTTCCCTTTTATTTTAATGACACATCATTCTGAAGATACTTCCAAGAACCTCTGCTAACTGGGCAAGAGGCAGGCTTTAAAGTTTCAATTCTCATTATAATTAGCAAATAGAGATGTGAGAACTGGCTCGATCATGAGCTGGTTTGACATCGCCGGCCTGGCTCAAGGGCTCTGCCTTGAGCCAGAGGGGGTCCAATTTAGCTTGAGATTGAGACAAACCTCCCAGGCTGGGACAAGGCTAGTTGGGGGGGGGGTGTTTTTTAATGGCGAACTTACTGCCTCCAAGGCCTCAGCGGTGTTGCTGCAGCCTCAGAGTGTGTGTGTCTCCAACAGTTTCCCATCCCCCCGCCAGCCTCCCCCTGGTCTCCCACAGGCCATACAAATGGCCATGACCCAGCCATGAAAATGGCCCATGCACATGTGCGGCAACCTCCAAAATGGCTGCCATCAGCTCAGAGAGGGCCAAGTTGGCAAAAAAACAACAACAACCTGGCTGAAATGGCCCATGGAAGACCTGGGGAGGCTAGTGGGGAGAGGGGGGACAACCAGAGACACCCCCCATTGCTGCTGCAGCACCCCCTGAGGCCTCAGAGGTGGTACGTCTGCCATTTTTTAAAAAAAGTCCCTGGCACCTATGAACCTGAGCCCCTCATTTGGGGTGCCAAAACCGAACATGCCCAGTTCAGTTCGAGTCTGGTTCAGACTCAAACTGAACTGGGCAAACCGGTTTTGTGCACATCCCTATTAGCAGGGGGAGATAAACTGTTCCTATCCAGCCTCAGCATAATATTCAGTGGTTGTTACTGGTGTCTAACTTACATTTCTTTTAAGACTGTGAGCCCATGTGGCACAGAGAACCATCTCATTTCTTTTTCCATGTAAACCACTTTATAAATATGTAAACCACTTTAAAAACATTTTTGTGGAAAAGTGGTGTATCAATATTTGAAATAATAATAATAATAATAATAAAGCAGAGTTGTGTTTATTTATGTACTTGTCTATCAATTTATACCCCACTTTTCAACCATGATTTTCAAAGTGGGTTACAACTGAAAGAAAAATCTTAGTAGTAATATGATATTTAAAACACACAATTATATATTTTATTCACATACACAAATCATATTCAAGGACTGATATTATTTTTAGTTTTTTCCTCTTTGATGTCTAAAATTACGAATGTTGAAACTGGCACCATGATTCTCACAGATCACACAGGAGTCATTTTAACATAGAAGGTAGAAGAGTTACAAAGGATGAGATGTTGGAAATTGAACACCTTTGTGTTCCAAAAGGAAATGCTGGCCAGAGACCGAAATAAAGTTTGAATTGAATGGAATTGAAGTTGTTACTTCAAATATGACAGCTCTGAAAGATTATTTTCAAATTAATAACACAGACAAAATTAAACGGGCAAAATCTGGAAATGGCTGGAAAAACACTAATCAGCGGGGAGTTTTTAAACATGCTTGAAATTTTAAAAATAAATTTAAAGGAAGAGTAATTTTTGACTAAAGAAATATTGAAGTTGGGAAAATTTGTGGGGTGTGTGTGTTTTTTCCCCCTCCCCTCCCCATTTTTGTCTTAACGAATGTTTTTACTTTGTTTATATTCTGTTGTAAACCGCCCAGAGACATAAGTTTTGGGTGGGATAAAAATGTTTTAATAAATAAATAATAATAAATAAAATAAATAAATAAGAGTTTCATAAAATTACTTGTGATGGAAATAGTAGATAAGCTGGATAGTTTAAGGAAATTAAGAGTTAAAATAAACATTCCATCTTACCTTTAAATTTAATATTCTACAACAAAGATGATTTGAGTCTGGAAAAAAACTGGCAAGTTTTAGGTTGTTAGCACTTGAACATAAAAGAAGTTAATCCTGCATATAATGAGCAATGGTAAAACAGTTAATACTACTGAAGAAATTGTAAAGGAATTTAGGTTATTTTACAAGCAGTTGTGTATTTCAGATAAACCATCAAAAGCTTCTCTTTAACAATTCCTCTCATCTTCATATCTCTAAATCCTCTGAAGAGATTCTTCAACTTTTGCAAGCACTACTCACTTTGGCAAAACTGAAAGTTACTATTTGGGGCCTTAAAAATAACAGTATATGTGGACTGCGTGGTTTCCTAGTTGTGAACATGGGAAGCTGCCTTATACCAAATCAGACCCTTGAGTCATCTAGCTCAGTAACCAATATAAGGCCCGGGGGCCGGATCTGGCCCACAGGGACTTTTTTTGCTGGCCCACAGACAGAGACGTAACCAGGGTGGGGCAGGCAGGGCACGTGCCCTAGGCGCCAGTTGCAGAGGGGCGCCAAGTGCTTGCCATGCTCCGCCCCACCACAACCACCACAGTTGATTTAAAAAAATATATTTTTAAAAAAAAATCACACACACACCCCACCCGCTGGTGTCCTCTCTGAGTCTGGGACAGGGCACACGCTCCCCAGGAGCCTCCATGAGCACTGACTTTCCCATTAATTTCAGGGGGCGTTTACTGCCTGAAAGCATCTATTCCTCTTTCTCTCCCTCCCAGAGAGGAAGAGAAAGAGAAAATAGACGCTTTCAGCCAGCAAGCCCACCCTGAAATGAGACTGAAGAGCTTGCTCCGGCAATTTATAGCTCGAGGCCACACCCCTTTTTGCATGTGATGTCATCATGTGACACATCACATGCAAAGGGGGTGTGGCCTAGAGCTATAAAGAGCCGGAGTGAGCTCTTCAGTTCAGTCTCATTTGAGGATGGCTGTGTGGCAGCAGCTCTTCAATCCAAGGTGTGTTCTTTAAGGTATTTGGTGAATGGATCATGTTGGCTCACTGTAGCTATTTGATTCTAGTTAGGAGGAGAGGTGTGAGTGGGCTGGGAGTGTCTTATGTAAGGAACAGCTCCTTTTGTGAGGATCTAAGATCTCATGCGTGATCACAAAACTGCTCAGGATTACCCAGTTAAACTTCAGGCTTTAGCTATGGAAATTGCATTAAATTCTATTTAACTTGGTTCTAAGTCAGATTCATTATAAGGAAGGTGTTGTGGCACATAACCATTTGATATTCATGCAGTAATGAAGAGTGAAAATAATTGGCTGTATAAGTATAAGTAGTGTTTGTCAGGTGCACAACTGACTTGTCCTAAGTCATGAGAATGCAGACTAAGCAGTCCCCTGGCCTGAGATTTTCCAGTTAGGGGTGTGCACGGAACTGCCACACTGTGGTCCGGCACTGGGGTGGGGGGTAGCTTTAAGAGTGGCTGGAGAGTTTACTTACCCCTCCCGCCGCTTTCCCGCTTCGGCGCCGTAAAGTTATGAGTAATTGGGGCAGCAGGATACCTCCCTGCCTCCCCTTCCCCGATGTTGCTCTAAATAAAACTCCCAGTAGTCCTTTGCGCACGTGTGCACATCAGAGATGCAAAGGACTACTGGGAGTTTTTTTTAGAACAACATCGGGGAAGGGGCGGCAGGGAGGTATCCTGCCGCCCCAATTACTCGTAACTTTACGGCGCCGAAGCGGGAAAGGGGCGGGAGGGGTAAGTAAACCCTCCCACTGCTCTTAAAGCTACCCCCCACCCCCAAACCGAACCACCCAGGTCCGGACCGGTCCAGACCAGTCCGGAGGCCTTTTGAATGGCCTCCGGACCGGTCTGGGCCCATCTCTATTTCCAGAATGTGATGGCTACTAGTGAGGGATCCTTTTAGATCTAAAGACAGCACCTGTTCTGTATTTTTCTGTTCTTTTCATTCTCTTCAACATTTATTCTCAACCCAAGGGAATTAGGCAAAGACCAAACAAAGCCCATAGTAGAAATGTGTTTATTATTAATAAAATTGCCATCTCTGGCAATTTTTAAAAAACACCTGAAAACCCATCTTTTCACCCAAGCTTTCCCAGTTTTTAAAAATTGTCTGTCTTTAATTTTATGGCTGTTTTTAAATTGTTGCATTGTTTTAACTTTTATATGTGTTTTAATTGTTTTTATGTTAACTGCCCAGATGAAAGTTTGGGTGGTATAGAAGTTAAACAAACAAACAAACAAACCCCTCCCCCCATTCTGCTCAAATCCAATCTTCCTTTCTTTGGGTGGGCTTTGCTCTGTGCTCTGTTGTTGGAGGAGGTTAGAGGGGAGGGGAGTAGGCACTTAGCTGTGCTGGCTTGCCCTTCGAGCAGCTCATGGGCACATGGATTTGATTGTTGCAGAAGGATAAACGAAATCTCTCTTCCTCTGCTGTTTGCTCTGATTTATTGGAAGGGGAAAGGAGGGGACAGTTTGATTAACATTCCAGAATTGTTCATAAGTGTACCCCTTATGAATTAATTTATTAGTTTCTCTCTCTTCCATGCCCTAATCTTGAGATTCCCCAGCAATAGCCCTGCCTGCTCATTTTGTGTATCTTACTCTTAAGATGGAGTGGGTTTTTTGTTTGTTTTATTGCATGTTGTAGCTGTATGTGCATGTAGGCTGACTTGTGTTTTGGAGGAGGCACTGAGGCTGTAAGGCCCCACTCTGAATGCAGGTGTGCACACACTGCCTTGATAGTGGTTAGAGTGCTGGACTAGGACCAGAGGGACCCGAGTTCAAATCCCCATTCAGCCATGAGACTTGCTGGGTGACCCTGGGCCAGTCACTTCTCTCTTAGCCTAACCTACTCCGCAGGGTAGTTGTGAGGAGAAACTTAAGTATATTCACTGCTCTGGGCTCTTTGGAGGAAGAGCGGGATATAAAAAATGTGAATGTTGCTGCTTGCTGGCAGATAGCAGCTGTGGGCGGAGGCGGGCAGGGGGTTGCTAATACACGCTGCTGGATTTGGAATGCAATAAACATGCTGATCAGGGAATGTAAGGACTCCATCCAGTCTCCAGTACCTCTCTGAATAGCTGATAGGTGTGATTCCTGCTTTCTGAAGAAGGCTGTATCTGTGCTGCCTCAGCAATATGCATCAGTGAAAGCAAGTAAGGTGCAGTTATAATTTTCAGGTAGTGCCATAATTTTTTAATTAAAAGATTAATAAGCTTGACTTTTACTTTTTGAGCTGATATTATGGTGAAGTTATCTAAAAGATGGGTGTCAGATATTTGGGGGGGTGGGGCACAATTTCAGTGCTCGCCCTAGGCGCTGTTTCCCCTAGATACGCCTCTGCCCACAGACAGGAATATTCTGCAGCAGGAGCCATGAAGAACTCTTGGCCTGTCCTGCTGATAAACCCAGATGCCCTTCACTTCTCTTGCTGGCCCCCTGGGCTACAGCCCACTGACACTATCCCTCATCTCCCTTGCCTTACCCTCTGACTCCAGCCTGGCATGCAGTCCAGGTGCCCCATTGATAGAGCAGGGACAGGACCTATTTTCTGACCATCAATCTTGGTTAAAATTGTGTGTTCCTTGATGCAGATAAGAGATCCGCAAGTAACTAACAAATGTTCTCCTTAATATTGTAAATTAATTTTTATGTAAATTAATGTGCTTGGCCCACGCAAATCAAGTCATGGCTGGTTCTGGCCCACCAGGGCATTTATGCTGTGCACCCCTGGTCTATACAGCGTGGCAGTGGATTCTCCACAGCTGCAGGCAGGAGTCTCTCTCAGGCTCTCTGAGCCCTATCTTGGAGATGCCAGGGAGGGACTTGGACCTTTCTGCATGCAAGCATGCAGATGCACTTCCCAGAGCAGCCCCATCCCCTAAAGGGAATATCTTACAGTACTCACAAATGTCTCCCATTCAAATACAAACCAGGGTGGACACTGCTTAGCAAAAGGGACAATTCATTCTTGCTACCACAAGACCGGCTCTTCTCTTATAAAATATATTGTAATGCATGTCCTAGCAGTATTTCCTAAATACAATCACTCTTGCTTCACAGTGTGTGCACTGCAGGGAGCATTCCAGCATAGGACCTTCAAACATAGGGTGCTGCCTTATTCTGTGTCAGACCATTGGCCCATCTAGCTCAGTATTGTCTACACAGACTGGCAGCAGCACATCCCTACGAATGTTCCATTAGCTTTTGAAAGGAATCTTACTAAGCAATGGCAAAAACTAGTTATGGGTTTCATTTGACAAAATAAATATTTTCGTGTAGTCAAGACAACATTGTAGAAACATTCTAATGATGGCAGATTTGGACTCATAATATATTGTTGTTTGTCATGCTGTTAAATTAATCTCCATTTATGACTGGTTATCCTTGGATAAACTTTGACCAGTTTGCAGGGAGATACTAATATACCAATTTGTAGTGTGTTGTGGTTGAGAATCAAGAGTAAAGACTGTGATAAGAGTAGCAATTTGTTAAGCTCAACAATATAGGAGACCCTCTTTATCATGGGGGGTTCCATTCTCACCTATAGGTGTAAATACAGAAATCATGAATAAAGAAACTTTATCCCTATGGGAATCCAGGGGCTAGGTTCCTTGCACTCCAAAAAAGGGCCAAAAAGTGGGGGTGGGGGAGAAATAGGAGAAAAACATAGTATCTTGCTTTCTGGGTGTTCAGTTTTCCAGCAATGCCCCTTAAAACCCCAAATCCTCAATTTTTTGTGTGAATTTTCACAGGTGGTTGTTGTTGTTGTTTTTGTTTTGCAAAAAAGAGCCACAAAATAGCTCCGCGCTCCCAAAGGGTGGACAGAAATGACACCGTAAGTGAATTCTGGCCACTCAGAAATCATTGATATATGGAAATAGTCTATTTTTTGGTACAACAGATAAAGAAACCAGATCTCTAATACCCATCCGCAGGCACAGGAAACCACAATCCAAGAAACCGCAGATAACAAGGGCCTCCTGTATTATCAAGTTTGGCCAAAAAATATGAGTCAACTTTATCCAGGATTTTCCCCTTGAACAAGTGTGTTCTATAATTATGTATTTTCTTCTCCTAAAGTATTATATGTCAACCTTTGTGTTAATTATCAATTATTTAAGATTTTGATTTGGTACATGAAGATGGAATGCTATTTGCTTATTCAAAGATAGTAGAAAAGGTGGATGGAAAGTGACCAAGTTGGTTTCTGTAATTTTCAAATGAGGCATGTTTTGTTGAAGCTATTATAAAATAGAACCTGGGACCTTCTATCTGCAAAGCACATGGTTTACCAATGAGCTATGGCCCCCTCCTCTGAGCTCAAAGAGTGGGAAGGATCATATGGGTGAAGAATCCAGAGGAAAGAGTTGAAGTATGCAAGGACAAGGCAGTGGAGTAGAATCAGGAATATTAATAGTTTAGTGAAATAGACATTAGGTACAGAGAGGCAAGTGCAGGCTGCTTTTCAGTTTTCAGGGCTCTTGCTGCTGGCTGTTCGTTAGCCCCGCCTTTACTCCCACTGGAATACAAGTAACTGAAGCCCCATTCAAAAGCTGGCCTGGATCAAGGAATGGGTTGACCAAAAATACCTCAGTAGAGAAAAAAGACTTGCAGTGGCAGAGCAGAGGGGTGGAAATCTGGTGGCAACCACAGCAAAAATCACAGTTCAGAATCCATTTTCTCAATTTAGCTTATACAGGAAGAGCAAGGAGCAACAGAGGGAGGAATCAGTGCAGGAGGGCATGGGCTGCAGGAGACTTCTGAGCACATCTGGAGTCACAAAGGACAGGCAAGCAATAGAAAAGGATGCTGCTGCCAGCAAATGGAGGGAGCCAGGTCCCCAAACGATGCCACAGCAAATTCAAGGCCAAACCTGAAGTAGCTTTCTAGAGCAAGCCTGTTAATGGAAGTGAAAAGAATGTCAATTAGATCAAGGAGATTAAGAATGGATGGATACACATTTCTAGGTAGGAGTAAAGAGGTCTGGAATTGGGGAGGGGTGTGATGTGACAGAATGACAGTATTGGGAACACAGTCAGCACCGTTGCAGAAGTGATGTTGACGTGGGTTGCCCAATGTGACACCACACTTGCCAGTTGTTGTTCTTTATTAGGAGGAAAACATTGTTTGCAATGGGAGCATAAGCAATCTGTTTTGCCGTCTGCAGACATTCACTAAATCTCCAGCCTTTGGCTAGAAGGTTTATAGTCACTTTACTCTAGAAAAATATTTGAAAAGCATTTTCTGTCTGGCCTGATAAAATAAGCCACCCTCTACCTAACTAGACAATATGTAACTGACTCATAAATAATCTCACAATGAGTTGTGTGTTTTTTTTGCTTGAAAATATCGAAGGTTTCCGGTTTCAGTGGAGGAACAGTGAGGAATGATAAGAAACATAAGAACAGCCCTGCTGGATCAGGCCCACGGCCCATCTAGTCCAGCATCCTGTTTCGCACAGTGGCCCACCAGATGCCGCTGGAAGCCACAGACAGGAGTTGAGGGCATGCCCTCTCACCTGCCATTACTCCCCTGCAACTGGTACTCAGAGGCATCCTGCCTTTGAGGCTGGAGGTGGCCCACAGCCCTCCGACTAGTAGCCATTGATAGACCTCTCCTCCATGAAGTCATCCAAACCCCTCTTAAAGCCATCCAGGTTGTTGGCTGTCACCACATCCTGTGGCAGATAGTTCCACAAGTGGATCACACGTTGTGTGAAAAAGTACTTCCGTTTGTTGGTCCTAGACCTCCTGGCAATCAATTTCATGGAGTGACCCCTGGTTCTAGTGTTGTGTGAGAGGGAAAAGAATTTCTCTCTCTCCACTTTCTCCACACCATGCATGATTTTATAGACCTCTATCATGTCTCCCCACAGTCGTCTTTTTTCTAAACTAAAAAGCCCCAGGTGTAGTCTTGCCTCATAAGAAAGGTGCTCTAGGCCCCTGATCATCTTGGTTGCCCTCTTCTGTACCTTCTCCAGTTCAACAATGTCCTTTTTAAGATGTGGTGACCAGAATTGTACGCAGTACTCCAAGTGTGGTCGCACCATAGTTTTGTATAAGGGCATTATAATGTTAGCCGTTTTATTTTCAATCCCCTTTCTAATGATCCCTAGCATTGAATTTGCCTTTTTCACAGCTGCCACACATTGAGTCGACACTTTCAACGAGCTGTCCACCACAACCCCAAGATCCCTCTCCTGGTCCGTCACCGACAGCTTGGATCCCATCAGCATATACTTGAAGTTGGGGTTTTTTGTCCCAATGTGCATCACTTTACACTTGCTAACATTGAACTGCATTTGCCATTTTGTCGCCCACTCCCCCAGTTTGGAGAGATCCTTTTGGAGCTTCTCACAATCCGTTTTGGATTTCACTACCCAGAAGAGTTTGGTATCATCTGCAAATTTGGCCACATCGCTGCTTACCCCTTATCCCATGACCGCTAAGTTTCCTCAGGAGTCTTTGATGAGGAACTTTGTCAAAAGCTTTTTGGAAGTCCAGGTAGATTATGTCAACTGGATCACCTTGATCCACACACTCGTTGACACTCTCAAAGAAGTCCAAAAGGTTGGTGAGGCAAGATTTACCTTTGTGGAAGCCATGCTGGCTCACTCCCAGCAGGGCCTGTTCTTCTAGGTGCTTTACAATTTTATCCTTGAGGGTGCTTTCCATCAATTTGCCTGGAACAGATGTTAGGCTAACTGGCCTGTAATTTCCCGGATTGCCCCTGGATCCCTTCTTGAAAATCGGTGTTACATTTGCTACTGTCCAGTCCTCTGGTACAGAGCCCGATTTCAGGGATAAGTTAAATATTTTAGCAAGGAGGTCGGCAATTTCACATCTGAGTTCTTTGAGGACTCTTGGATGGATGCCATCCGGCCCTGTTGATTTGTTAGCTTTCAGTTTTTCCAGACAGTTTAGAACATCATCCCTTGTCACTTCTATCTGACTCAGCTCTCTAGCCTCCATCCCTAAAAAGCCTGGTTTAGGAACAGGTATATGCTCAGTATCCTCTGCCGTGAAGATAGATGCAAAGAACTCATTCAGCTTCTCTGCAACCTCCATATCCTCCTTAATAATCCCTTTCACTCCCTCATTGTCTAATGGTCCAACTGCCTCCCTGGCAGGTTTCCTGCTTCTGATGTACTTAAATAAGTTTTTGTTATTCCCCTTGATACCTTTGGCTAAATGTTCCTCAAACTCTCTTTTTGCCTCCCTTATTGTCACCTTGCATTTCTTTTGCCAGAGTTTGTGTTCCTTTCTGTTCTCTTCGTTTGGACAGGCCTTACAATTTCAGAAGGAAGTCTTCTTCCCTTTTATGGCTTCCTTGACGGTACCCATAGCCATGCTGGCATCCTGATGTGGTACCTTTCCTCCTTTTGGGTATACAATCTAACTGGGCTTCTGGTATTGTGGTTTTGAGTAAACGCCATGCACTCTGGAGCAAAGTGACTCTCCTGATTTCCCCCCTCAGCTTTATTTTCACCATACTCCTCATTTTGGAGAAGTTTCCTCTTCTGAAATTCAAAATGTCTGTGTTAGACATCCTTGGTGATTCTCTCCCCGCATGTATGCTGAATTTGATGGCACTGTGGTCACTGTTCCCTAAAGGGTCGATGACACTGACATCACTCACCAGGTCCTGGGTGTCACTCAGAATTAGATCCAAGGTCGCCTTCTCTCTGGTCGGTTCCATGACCAACTGTTCTAGGGCACAGTCATTTAGCGAATCTAGAAATTTGACCTCTTTGTCCTGACTTGAATGTGAATTTCTCCAGTCTATGTGTGGGTAATTGAAATCACCCATAATTACAGCCCTGCCTCTCCTTGACACCTCCCTGATTTCCTCCTGCAATTCCCCGTCACTGTCAGCATTTTGATCCGGAGGGCGATAGCACGTCCCCAGTAGCACGTTCACTTTCTGGCCTTGTATAGTCACCCACAGGGTTTCTGTGGAGGACTCCAGTCCACCTAGGTTTTCTAGCTTGTTAGATTCCATCCCTTCTTTAACATACAGTGCTACCCCTCCTCCAAGGAGCCCCTCCCTGTCCTTTCTATAGAGTTTATACCCAGGGATAACAGTGTCCCACCGGTTCTCACTGTTCCACCATGTTTCTGTTATGCCCACTATATCTATTTCTGCGTTAGCAACCAAGCACTCCAGCTCACCCATCTTGGCTCGGAGGCTTCTGGCATTGGCATATAGGCACTTATACACTGAATCTCTCCCCTGATGTATGGTATTCTTTTGCTCCCATCTGCTCTTTATGCGGTTCTGCTCTGTCCTCTTCTGTTTTATCTGTATTCTTTGCAGCCTCACACTTTAAAGGATGGCTTTTGCCAAACGGGATACTGCCCAGCTCCCATCGGCTGTTCCCCAGGTGTCATTTTAAAAGCTGCTCTGCAACCTTTTTGATTTTAAGCTCCTCTGCAACCTTTTTTGATTTTGATGCTGCTCAACTCTTCTCCCTCCCACCATTTGTCCACTTAAAATCATCCAAGTTGCTTTTCTCCCTGCTTGGGGGGGGGGGATATGGGGAACCCATCTCTTTTTTCCCATGAGGAGGAAAGAACTTTACATCACCCACAGAGAGGCCCCATCAAGATAGGGATGTGCATGGAACCAGTTTTGCTGGTTCAGCTTGAATCGGGACTGGATTTGAGGCGGCCTGGCCTGGTCTGGGCTCAGGCTCGGCTAAACCAGGTCTGGTCCAATTCGGCCATCCAGCCGGGTTTGCTGACTCTCAGGCTGGATCAGGGAGTATACTTGTGAAGATGAATCCAGTGAGGATTCCCCCTTACAAGTAAAGTGCATCCAGTAAATGGGGGGGGGGGAGGGAGGGAGTCTTTGCTTTTAAAATTAAGGCACCAGGGGTGGTGGAGACTGTGGTCATGGCAGCAGCGGAGATACTGGAGAAGGAGGCTCCAACAACCACCCCACCGGCCTCCCAAATGACAGCCCGGGCCGCCTGCGCATCTGCTCTGTGCATGCACAAAGGTCATTAGAGTTTCTTCGATATATGTTCAGAGGCCAATTGCATCACCATGTAGTGATGCAAATAGCCTCTGGGCACACACGGAGGTCACCCTAATGGCCTCCATGGGTGTGCAGAGGCCCGAACTGGGCTGCAAGCAGCCCGGGCTGTCATTTGGAAGATCAGCAGAGGGGGATTTGAGCAGCCCCTGGCACCGCCTCCAATGTCTCCACAGCTGCCACACACACACACCCCCAATGCCTTAATTTTAAAGGTAATGACTATCTCTTCTTACACACACACACACACACACACACACACACACACACACCAGTTTACTGTAGGGAATGCCCTTGCCTTGTAAAGGGGAATCCTTGCTGGATTCCCCTTTACAAGTATGTGCTCCAAGCCAGCTCTTTGAACTGGGGGTCAGTCCTAACAACCCTACCCCCCACACACACACTTTGGGGGCTGGTCCAGTTCAAACTCAGACCGCCCAAACCAGTCCAGCTTGATGTCAAGCCTGGCTCAAAGTGAGCCAGTTCACACATCCCTAAATCCAGGTTAGGACCATGGCATTAACTCTTTTCTCGGCACTGTTTTTCTGATAAAAATCACTACTCCTGAAGCTTCTGTTTGCCCTAGGAGGGATAATGGATAGATGTCTTTTGTTTGGGGAACAGTACGAAAGAAAGGGGACACACACACACACACACACACACACACACACACACTCACACTCTGACTTGGTCCCTGACTTGGACTTTGGGCCCTACTGCAGCTAATGGCTGGCATTTTATACAGTTGAAACACAGGCAGTTCTGAACTGCCCTTGCCGCTGCGAGCATATTAAAAAAAATGCCTGCGTAATTGTGCAAGAGTGCTCTTGTGCTACTTAACCTTGTGCAATTGCTCTTCTGTGACACTACTTACATTGCTTCCAATATTCAGCGCATCACAGATGTGCAATTGCACAAGGTTAAATATTAGCGCCAAAGCACTCTTGCACAACACCGCAGGCATTTGTTTCATGCTGTCAGAACTGCCCATGTTCCACTGTGCAACATGTCAGCCACTATGTTAAAATGCAACTACACACTTCTCATCTTGCCTGGTCTGGCCCTGAATCACACAGCAGAAGAATGAGGAAGCTGTTCAAAGAGAAGCATTAAAGCAGATATTAACGGAAGGAAAAACCAAATATTTTCCAGTTAATGTGAAAATGTCATACTGAACCGAACTGAACAACACGCAAGAGGTGGGTGAATATATATCAAAATTAAATGCAGCATCAAAGGCTGCAACTCGACTGAGTGTGGAAAAGTGGGTGGGGGAAGCTACTATATAGTTTGTGTCTCAGCTGTTCATCCCTAGTGACTTCAGAATATTTGACAGCCCTATCTGAAAATTATGGGATTAATTTGGAGTGTACTGATTTAACTAAAAATCCAGCAATATTTGTTGGTTTCCAAAAACAGAGGTAATTGCACTCCAGCTAAAATTTGGATTAATTTAGGTACTGAGTAAAAATAATGTACAACCCCGCAAGGATACAGAGAGGTCTCATTCCTCCTCCCCACTCCTGCACTCTCCCCCTCCCCCTCTAGAAGGCAAGATGAAGATCTCCTTCTAGAGATCACTCTTTTAAAAATGGCGACAGGGCAAGCCCTGGGACAGTGCACCTGAGTGAGGGCTGCCCCGGCTGGTTCTTTGTGGTGTTGTAACAGCATTATGCTTATAGTGAAGCAGGGACAATAATGCCATGGATCTCTGAAAAAGCAACCGGTAGGAGCCCTTTTGAGAAAGAAAAAAATTAATGCTCTGTTTTTTAACACTTTATTGAAAGGACATTTTAAAGCAAAACCGCAGCACCACCAAAAGGTAATAAATGCTATTTTCCTTTTAATATTCCGGGATACTATTTCATTCAAGGTTGCAGGTCCCTCTGTGCACTTCCTAGATTTACTTTTCGTATTTACCTTTATTCAGAACAAAGGGGAAAGAACGGTACTTCCCAATGTGTTCTGTTCTGATGAGCAGTTAGATGGATAAAGCGAAACAATAAGAGAATGTACATCAGAATCGGAAATGTTTCCTGCCCTTGGAAAATGAGCAGATAGAAGAGACATATTATTGTATATGATATATTATTCCAGAGGCATAGCATTTAACAAGCACTCTCCCCTCACAGTCCCATGCATAGGAGGGTTTAAAATATAGCCAAGTCATGGAGGATCTCTGCAGAACCTTAGCTCTGTGGGAAAGGCAGTCTCAGCAAACAGGAAGTTCTAGGTTACATCCCTGGCTGTGGGATTCCAACAGAAAGGGATGGGGACACGCACATATATTTCTGCAGGGCTGGTTAGGGAGGTGTCCGGCAATCCCTCTTGCAATATTAGATTGGATCAGTTTCAGTTTGTGACTGACTCCTGAGGCTGTAGACAAGCTGCTTTGAGTGGCATGGACAACCACCTGTTCTTTGGATTCTTGTCCAACATGGCTGATTTCATCTTGCAAGGAGGCTGTTGATGCCACTTTGTCTGATTGAGGCAGTGGTTGGTTAGACCTCTTCTTAAGAAGCCCACTCTGGATCCCCTGGTGATGAATAATTATAGGTCAGTCTCCAACTTCCCATGGCTAAGTAAGATAATTGAGAGGTTGGTAGCTAACCAGCTCCAAGTGGTCAGGGAGGAAACTGATTATCTAGACACATTTCTAACTGACTTTGGGACAGGCTATGGGGCTGAAACGGCCTTGGTCAGCCTGACAGATGATCTTCACCAGGGAATTGACATAGGGAGTGTGACTCTGCTGGTTCTTTTAAATTTCTCAGCAGCTTTCATTACCATTGGCCATGGTATCCTTCTGGATCACCTGAGGGATTTGGTGATAGAAGGCACTGTTTTACAGTGGTTCTGTTCCTATGTCTCGAGTAGATTTGAGATTTTGATGCTTGGTGACAGTTAGTCTTCAAAACGGGAGCGGCTATATGGAGTCCCTAAGGGCTCCATTCTGTCACCAATGCTCTTTAACATCTACATGAAACCACTGGGCGAGATCATCGAGGGCTTTTGTGCTGGGTGACACCCAAATCTATTTCTCCTTGTCATCAGTATCAGGAAATGGCATTACCCCTTAAATGCCTGCCTACAGGCAGCAATGGGCTGGACAAAGGATAATAAACTGAAGCTGAATTCTAGCAACATGGAGGTGCTCATTGCTGGGGGCTGTAATCTGCAAGACAGGAGAGAACTCCCTGTTCTGGATGAGGTTACAATACCCCAGAAAAAACAAGTTCATAGCTTGGGAGTTCTATTGGATCTGGGTCTCACCCTGGTGCCTCAGATTGAGGCTGTAGCCAGTGGCGCTTTTTACCAGATGCGATTGATTTGACAACTCCCAGAATGACCTGGAAACGGTGGTACATCAGCTGATAAACTCCAGGCTGGACTACTGCAATGCACTCTACGTAGGGCTACCTTTGTACAAAAACAGCCCTACATGGAGTGCATTGCAGTAGTCCAACCTGGAGTTTATCAACAGACTAACTTCCCTTAGTTCAAAATGCAGCAGCCAGATTGGTCTCTGGAGTATCTCAGGGAGACCACAATATGCCTGTTCTTAAAGTGTTGCACTGGCTGCTAATACAGGAACATAGGAAGCTGCCGTATACCATATAAATTGGTCCATCTAACTCAGTATTGTCTACACAGAGTGGCAACGGCTTCTCCAAGTTTGCAGACAGGAATCTCTCTCAACCCTATCTTGGAGTTGCTTCCAGGGAGGGAACTTGGAACCTTCTGCTCTTCCCAGAGTGGCTCCATCCCCTGAGGGGAATATCTTACAGTGCTCATGCATGTAATCTCTCATTCATATGCAACCAGGGTGGACCCTGTTTAGCAAAGGCAACAAGTCAGGCTTGCTACCACAAGACCAGCTCTCCTCCCATATCTTTCTGGGCAAAGTACAAAGTGCTGGTTATTACCTTTAAAGTCCTGAATAGCTTACGTCTGGGTTACCTGAGAGAGTGCGTGTCTCTACAAGATCCCCACTGCTGTGATCCCCACGGGGGGTCCATCTTCAGGTACCACCAATTCTTCTGGTGGCAAGCTGGGATCGGGTCTTCTCAGTTGTTGCCCCCAGGGTTGTGGAACACGTTCCCCATGGACATAAGAGGATTATCTTCCTTGGAGGTCTACAGGAGGGCCTTAAAGACCTCTTTTTAGCCTTGCTTTTAATATCTAGTTTTAATTTTAATCTAGTTTAAATGTTTTGCTTTGTTTTGTTACGTGTTCCTGATTTGAAGGTAAACTGCCCAGAGCCACTTTAGGAAGGGCGGTATATTGAATGAATGAATGAACAAATAAATACATTAAATAAATGCAGTATGAATGAATCAGTGATACACAGGCCAATGGTATAAGTCAGGTAATTGACATTTACCTGCTTCATTTGTACAGCCCATATTAATATGATTGTAGGGGTGTGCATGGAACCACCAGTGGTGGTTTGGTTCAAATTTGAACAAATTCAAACTGAATCCCCAGTCCGTGAACCAGTTCATTAAAATGGGTGAGGCAGTTTATGTACATTAACCAGGTTGAACCTGATGGAACCAGTTCGGGATGCTTATAAAAGGGAATCTTGTGGTCGGCCTGCGTGGAGACCATTTGCATGACTTTTGGGCATGGGTGGAGTCCATTTTTGTCACAACACAAATTTGCATGGTGATGCGAATAGCCTCCATGTATGCACAGGAGTCATGCAAATGGCCTCCATGCATGCACAGAGGCCCAAATCAGGCCCTCACTGGCCTGCACTAATGGGAGGGAGTGCTGGTGCGGCCTAGGGGAGCCACTTACAGCCCCCTGCCACCACTGTGGAACTGTGGTGCCTAAGGTTACATCCTACCCATGCCACCCACCACTCTTTTCAACACAGTTCGAGTTGCCTGGGATCCCCCAATTCTTGTAAAGGGGAATCCTTACTGGATTCCCCTTTACAAGCATCTGAACCAATCAAACCAGGCCAAACCAGTTCAATCCAAACCAGGCCCAGTTCAGTTCAAACAGACAAAGACACAGCCAAAATGGCCACAACATTTATTCAACAGCATCAGTGGTGGGCTGATAGTGTTGTAGATAAATGGGGTAGCCACCCTTTTTGTTCATAGGAATGAGAGGATTTATCCCATTCTGTTCCTTTCTACAGATTTGCTCTGCCATCCTCCTGTATTCCCATTTAACCAGGAATATTTATTTATCGATTTACTACAGCTATATACTGCTTTCCTGCCAAAGCACTCGATGCAGTTTACAGTTTAATATAATAACTTACAAGAGAGGCATGATACCATAAGAAAAAAGAAATAGAGGGAAGACGAGCAAGAGAGAAGATACGCCATTTCAGGGACCAGCTGTTCCGTACTGTTACATAACTAAGTTATTTAATAGGTGTAGTTGTGTCGTTGTCACCACAAGAGGCAGTGCTGGGAGGAGAGATGCCTATTACAGGTGTTTCCAACTGACAGAGATGGTCTCACTTCTCACCCTGCTACAGCCAGGTAGAATGGCTGCAGAAGCAGTTCTGAGAAGATAGGAGCCCACAATTGGTCCCAGCCAATCCAATGGAGGGCACCTTGGTGTTCCACCTTTCCCTCATTCTAATGCAGCGAGGTGGAATTTCTAACATTAATTCAGGAATTGGGGTACAGTTGCCACCGCCTTTTTTTCCTTTTTCTTTGTATTATTGTACATGCACATTGATTAAACACTCAAAGCAATTGTGATGCATTCATATATGACTGCATCAAGATTCTTTTTGTGCAGTGTTTTACTGATGGGCACATGCTCTCTTGCACATTTGTTTGGAAACATTTGTATAATACCACCTAGAAAGAATCTTGATACTAGAGTGATTTTGCAAGGTTTTATCAATGCACATGTATTAGAAAGTCACAAGTATTAGAAAGTCACAAAGGAGCTGAAAGTTGCAGCAAACACATACACACTGGAAATAAAAAACCAGAATAATGGAGCTTATGCTTATGCTTCAATTCTACTTCAAAAACAAGATCAAGTCATTCAAAACTCCAAAATCTGGGGAGAAATTCAGATGAGGAGAATTTCATTTCTGCAACGCCCCCGTGTCTAAGAAAATTGCATGATAAGTGTAAGAGTCTCCTCCATCGCTGGGGTTTCCTCCACGCTGGGTATTGTGACACCTCACATATCTATTTGTTGTATACTCTGGAAGGCCCCAGAGATGTGAGAAAACTGAATTGGCGCTCTTTTTGTTGAGAACCAAACCCGTTTGGAAGTCCGGCATTTGAGCCGGTTCAGAGGCAGAGGGTTCCTTTAAGGAGCAGGGAGGATGCCCTTACATGCCCCATCACTCCCCCCCCCCATCGGCGCTCTCCCCAAAACTTCTAGTGTGGGGTTACAGCGTACCTCCTTGGAGGTCAGCATTGTATTGGAAGTGGACAACACGTGTGTGCATGCTGTGTGAACACACGTTGGCCACTTCCAATATGATGCTGACCAGGGCTGCAAGGAAGTATCCTGCAGCCCCGCACCTGCAGTTTGGGGGGCAGTGCTGGTGGGGGGGAAAGCAGTGGGGCAGGTAAGGGCTCCCTCCCTGCCCCTTAAAAAAATCTCCCCTGCCTCCTGGGAGTGTATGAACTAGCTCATGCACATCCCTACCCAGCAGCTCTACAATAAAGCAATCCTATAGAATAAGAGTTGGCTTCACTTTTAGTCTCCCACATGGAGGTGGGATGTAGCGTTCTATTATTAGCGATGGATGAACCCCACCTCAGTTTGAGTTGGAAAGGGGTCACCAGTTCCAAGTACTTGTGGACAACTCTGAGGGCGGACAAGGTCATTGTTTTCCAAGAGTTCTAAATTGACTTGTAATGTTGGTTGCAGTCTATTAAATTGGTTTTAAAACCTTATTTATGTTTTGTTCGAGTTCTAAATACCAACTGCTGCTCTTACAGACCTGGGTCAAAAGGGTGAATGATTATGTGTGGACAGCTATGGAGAGTAAGCAAGGAGAGAAGGGCTTAGGAGGAAAGATAAGCAGTTCAGTCTTTGACTTTCTGAGTTTCAGGCAATTTACAGGATATCCAAGTGGATATATCAGACAGGCAGGCATATATGCGGGATTGGACAGAGGTTTGAAATATCGAGTTACAGCTGGGTGCTTTCAGAATATAGATGGTACTGAAAGCCATGTGATTGGATTAGGGCACCTAAGGAGGGAGTGTGTGGAGTGCAGTGGGTGGGGGAAGCACAGAACGCTGATTCTCTAAGAAACTCCAACTGAAAGGTGAAAATCAGATAAACAGTTTCCCACGGCACTGGGAAAGGAATCTGATAGAAGGAGAACCTAAGGCAGGCCTCCACAACATAAGGCCTGGGGACCAGATTCGGCCCCTGGGGACTTTTCTGCTGGCCCACAAGTAGGAATGTTCTAGAACTGAAGGAGCCATTAAGAGCTCTTGGCCTGTCCTGCTGATGAACAGCAGCAACTTGGAACTGAATGTCCCCAACCCTGAGCTGGAGACGTGGGTTGCACCACCCCTCTTTCCCCTCACATTTCTCCCTGACTCCAAACTTCTGCCCCCTCCCTTCTTATTAATATTTTTAATCATTCATTTTAACATCATAGTTACTGTGCTTAAAATTGACCTCAGCCCCCACACCAAACCATATCTGATTTGAGTTGTGCACCCCTGACCTAAGGCGTGGAGGGGGTCAAGCAGGAGAGGGTGATCAGCTGTATCAAAGGCAGCAAAGAAAATAGTAGGGCAGACTTAGAGATCTTTCCAAATGGCAGTGAGTAGCTCGCCTATTAGCTTAGAGCAGTTTCAGTGAAGTTCAGGATGAAAGCCAGATTTAGCGAGTGGAGTGAGAAGGAAGAAGGTATGTGAAGTCAGCAGGAGAGAGCCACATGCTTCAGGGGAAGGAAGGAAGGAAGCAGGGGCGTAGCTAGGAGAGAGGGGGGCCGTGTTTGCCCCTCTCCCCGCCGGCCTGAGTGAGGGAGATAATGAAGAAAATAGGGAGGGGTGGAGCTGCGGGGCCCTCAGGAGATGGGGGCCCGGATTTTTTGAACCCTTTCGCTCAATTATAGCTACACCCCAGGAAGGAAGGGAGGGAGGGAGAGAAGAAGGGGAATTCTGGAGAGATCAGAAGAAGGAAAAGAGGGGAGCAGCAAATGGGAACACTATGGGAAGTGAGTCTTCAGGAGGAGGAGGTAATTCTAGAAACAAGCATCAAAGAGGTAAGGAAAAGTGCAGGAATCCCTGTCTCATGGCTTTGCTACAGTCACTTCAAAGAGGGAGAACAGGAGGCATAGCCAGACATGGTCATGGGTAGTAGTGTGCATGGTTCGGTTCGGGCACAATTGAAAAGCCCTCCGGACCAGTTTGGAATTCCAGCGGTTCGGAAGGGCGGGGGAGAGTCTCTTTAAGGGGGGGTGGTAGTACTCCCCCCCCCAGCCGCTCTTCCCCCTCCGGCGCTGGTGCTTTTAAAAATCTTCTTGGGGCGGCAGAGTTCCTTCCTGCCGCCCCTGCCCCCGCCGTTGTCCTTCTAAGCCTTAAACGGAGAAGAGCTAGCGGTGCGCATGCGCCCTGCGTGGCGCGCGCGCTCGTCTTCGCCGCTGGCGCACGGGCGCACCACATGACATATGTGGCGCGGGCGCCAGCGGCGGAGACGAGAATGCGCGCCATGCAGGGCGCATGCGCGCCGCTAGCTTTTCTCCGTTTAAGGCTTAGAAGGACAACGGCGGCGGCAGGGGCGGCAGGAAGGAACTCTGCCGCCCCAAGAAGATTTTTAAAAGCACCAGCGCCGGAGGGGGAAGAGCGGTGGGTGGGGGGGTTAAGTACTACCACCCCCCCTTAAAGGGACACTCCCCCCAGTGCCGGACCACGCTTCTGTGGTTCCATGCACATCCCTAGTCATGGGCCTGCACACAAACATAGGAACATAGGAAGCTGCCATATACTGAGTCAGATCATTGGTCCATGTAGCTCAGTATTGTCTTCATAGACCGGCAGTGGCTTCTCCAAGGTTGCAGGCAGGAATCTCTCTCAGCCCTATCTTGAAGAAGCCAGGGAGGGAACTTGAAACCTTCTGCTCTTCCCAGAGCGGCTCCATCCCCTGAGGGGAATATCTTACAGTGCTCACACTTCTAGTCTCCCATTCATATGCAACCAGGGTGGACCCTTCTTAGCTAAGGGGACAAGTCATGCTTGCGACCACAAGACCATCTCTCCTCTGTTGCTTAATATGAATATGATGAATATTTATATACTGCTTTTCAACAACAGACAGACAGATCTCTGTCCCCAAAGGGCTCACAAAAAAGCAACATTAGATAGACACCAGTGACAGCCACTGGAGGCATGCTTTGTTGGGGAGGCAAGCTTTGCTATGGCCAGTTGCTCTCTCCCTGCTCAGTAAAGAGAATCACACGGTGATTCTAAAGAGGTGCCTCTTTGCTCAGTTAGCAGGGGCCGCTTCTCCCGGGCAATGCTTCTTCAGATATCAATTTACAGTATAGAAACTGCAGTAGCTTTGGCTCTATCAGTTAAGAGATGTCGACATTAGTCTGCCATCTTAATACAGCTATTCTGTTGTACATTGATTTGCTGTTAAGAAAAGCTAGGCATTTTGCTCTCAGAATGAGGGAGTTAGGGTTACATGCCACTTCAGGTGACAGGACAATTCATGATCTGGCGTCAGTGATGGAATAGCACGTGGTGGGATAACATTTTCAGGTCAGCATACTGAGAAGAAACCAGCTATTTATTGGACTTCTTATCAACCCAATACTATGTGTATGCTTTTAAGAGACTCTGATTTGTGTCAGAGACGTCAGTGCCATCTACAGGACAATAATCCAACCACAGAAATAACACCCAGTCATCAATCTCTGTTGGGGATACAAACATGGTCAGAGGTCACCAGATACAGCTGGCTAGTTGCTCAGAATCATAGGACTAGTTTGAACTGTTATGAAACTACAGCATTTGAATCAGATGACGCAAATTTGAACTATTGCATAATTAATTGTCAGTGTTTACCCTGAAAAGAAGGATCCATGAGAATGGGAAAACAGTCACCTCTGACCCATCAAGGGGCTGGAGAGGAGAGCTGGTCTTGTAGTAGCAAGCATGACTTGTCCCCTTAGCTAAGCCGGGTCCACCCTGGTTGCATATGAAAGGGAGATTAGAAGTGTGAATACTGTAAGATATTCCCCTCAGAGGATGGAGCCACTCTGGGAAGAGCAGAAGGTTCCAAGTTCCCTCCCTGACAGCATCTCCAAGATAGGGCTGAGAGAGACTCCTGCCTGCAACCTTGGAGAAGCCACTGCCACTCTGTGAAGACAATACTGAGCTAGACAGACCAACTCAGTATATGGCAGCTTCCTATGTTCCTAAGGGGCCCTTCCAGAAGCTGGTTTATTCCATCATGGATGCTGATTCTTATGGAGGATTTTACAGAGCATCCAGGTTACATTCTCCTCATCCTGTATGAGATTTGCATTACTCTCAGAAAACACCTAAGCAAGCAAGTCCACTTCTCCTTTGTGACAAATATTTTGAAAACAGCTATAACCTCTCCCCTTAGTTTTCTTTTCTCCAGGAGAAAGTCTCCAGGTCTATGACAGTGTGGGGGGCAGTGGACAAGCTTGATGGGGAAATGCCTGTTCGAAATAGGAACCCACTCGCCTGCAAGAACCAGGATTGCAGATTGAGAGTGCTGTTGGACCCACCATTGCTCCTGGATGTCCAGGTTGTGACTGTGGACAAAACTACCTTTATCATTGTCTGCTGTGTGCCTGCTTTATGAGCTTCACAGTTGTGCCTGCTACTGAAAGATACCTAGCCACTGTCATTCATGCTTTAGTGATTTCTAGATTCGCTTACTCTAATAGCCCTCTTCACACCGTATGTTCAACACTCATGCAATCTGTGTGCAGTATACAGAGGTACAGATCTGTACACAGGTACAAATGATTCATACTTTATGTTGAACACAGGTACAACAATACACTTCTATCTGTATCCTTGCATTTGAGGGGCCTGTACCCAGGTTCACTTCTAAAATGAATGCAAGTACAGTCATTCACACACAAACATGTACAGATGTACGGACATCTGAATGCAGGTACAACATAATGAGGCGAGTCTCACGATCGGTGAGACTCGCCGAAACGAGGTTCATGGGGAGAACATAAGAACAGCTCTGCTGGTTCAGGCCCAAGGCGGCCCATCTAGTCCAGCATCCTGTTTCTCACAGTGGCCCACCAGATGCCACTGGAAGCCTACAGGCAGGAGTTGAGGGCGTGCTCAGCCCCCCGCAGACGAGCACTGCTGCAGCCCTGGGCGGCTGGATCGGCCACCCACATGACTGCTGGCTTCGTTACAGAGCCGGCGGGAGCTGCAGGGATTGGGCCACGTGGCCCCCGGAAGTTCCAGGATGCCCCACGCAAGCGCGCTGTGGCAATACACGACCACAAAACCCGGGTTAGCGGAGCACTTGCTCCGTTAACCTGGGCTAAGGGGAGGGGTAGGTAAGCAAGTGATTCGCTTTGGGGAAACCGGGCTTGCCTGCGAGCCCAGTAGTTCCCACGATCCATGGACAGCGGGTTAAGCTCCCTTAGCCCACTTTCCACTGATTGTGAGAATCGCCTCAATGTCTGAACAGGGTTAATGTGGCCAATCTATGTGAAAGGCAAATCATGTTTTGTGAGGATTAAATTTCCATCTTTCAGGGAGTCTCATGTGACAGGATCAGTTCTGTTTTGGTTTTCACCTTAGCCACAGAGTCTTCTACACATTTGTTTGCCGTCATCTACATGATAATACACCAAGTTAACTTAGTTCTCTTGGCGTAGTTGTCTCTATGAGTGGCCCTTCAAGATACTTATATAAAGAACCCTCACTTCATTGTATCCCCCTCATCATTTATCAAAAATACTCAAATTTTAAAAGGTGGCTTTTAATCTATGAGTTCAGGAGTCTTCATAGGATCATAGAAAGCCGCCATATACCGAGTCAGACCATAGCTCCATCTAGCTCGGTATTGTCTACACAGACTGGCAGCAGCTTCTCCAAGGTTGCAGGCAGGAGTCTCTCTCAGCCCTATCTTGGAGATGCCAGGGAGGGAACTTGGAACCTTCTGATGCTCTTCCCAGAGTGGCTCCATCCCCTAAGGGGAATATCTTACACTGCTCACACATCAAGTCTCCCATTCATATGCAACCAGGACAGACCCTTCTTAGCTAAAGGGAAAAGTCATGCTTGCTACCACAAGACCAGCTCTCCTCTCCTTGCTAATCAGTGAACCAGATACATAACATCAACCAGCAGAAGTTTTCACTACTTTTCATATGCTGAATCTGCTGACAAAATCTGCTTTGCTCCGTTGGCAATTGTGCTTCAGGCTGCTGCTGTGAGATGTTTATCAACAGGAAAGCAGTAATAGGCTCTTGAGTGTCTACTAAGCCTAATAAGTGAACTGTCAAGACTGAAGTTAGAAGAAGAGGATCTAATATTTTACAACAATTTCCTAAAGTTCAAACACTGGATGACTCTTAGCGACTGCTAAGAGTAAGCCAGCTGCTAGAGAGGAAGTTCATAGAATCATAGAGTTGGAGGGAAATCCATAGCTAGAGCATCCCTAACAGATGGCAGCCCAGCCTCTGCTTGAAGAAGAAGAAGAAGAAGAAGAAGAAGAAGAAGAAGAAGAAGAAGAAGAAGAAGAATTCGATTTCTATACCACCCTTCCAAAAATGGCTCAGGGCGGTTTACGAAGAGAAATAACAAATAAGATGGCTCCCTGTCCCCAAAGGGCTCACATTCTAAAAAGAAATATAAGACACACACCAGCAACAGTCACTGGAAGTACTGTGCTGAGGGTGGATAGGGCCAGTTACTCTCCCCCTGCTAAATAAAGAGAATCACCACGGTAAAAGGTGCCTCTTTGCCCAGTTAGCAGGGGTAACCTGCTAACCTTGAAGACCTTCAGTGAGGGAGAAACCACCACCCCTCTAGACAATTAGTGTCATTGTTGAGCTGCTCTTACCATTAAGAAGCTTCTTCTAAGGTTCAGGGGGTAAATCCACCCTCCTGGTAACTTAAACCCATTAGATGGAGCCCTCTCCATCTAACAAATGAAACGGGCGAAAACAAATCCTTGCTCTCTTCTATGTGACAGCTTTGCAGGTATTTGAAGAATGCTATCATGCCCTCCCCCCTCAGTCTTCTCTCCAGATTTAAATATACCCAGTTCCTTCAAGCATTCCTTGTAGGACTTGTTTTCTAGACCACTAACCATCTTTGTTGCCCTCCACTGGACATGTTCCAATTTGTCTACATCCTTCTTAAAATCTGGCGTTCCATGGGACCCATTACTCCAGTGAGATCTGATTAATGCAGAACAAAGTGAAACTATTCCTTCTTGTGACTTGGAACAGTGGTTGTACTAACACAGTGTAAAATTGCATTCATCTTCTTTGCATCTGAATTACACTGTAGACTCATGTCCAACTTGTAATCAGTTGCAAGCCTGACATCCTTTTCACTGGAGCTACTATACCTGTGCATTTGATTCCCCCCCCCCCCCAAGTATTTGTCTCTGTTGCAGGAGCTTGCTCACGGCTGGAGGACAAAATCTCCAAAAATATTGTTGATCATGGACATTAAAGTATTTGCTCATTGCCTAATTTTTGTTGCTGCAATAAAAGTTAATAGATCAAGAACTTGTGATAATTATGAAAGAACTTCCGGGAATCATGACTGGTTTTTATATGGCTGGATTTATTTTGGATTTTTTTTTTAAGTCTTTAAATTAGTCAATGACTTCTTTTGGCAAGGACACTCATCTAGATCTTCACTTTGTAAACTTCAAATGCCTACTGAAGAAGCATTTTCAAGCTTATCATTGGGCATTTATACTATCTTCAGTTTTAGGGTAGAACAAGAAGTCCCAGGTTTTGGTGATGCCTTGGGCACAGTTTGAAAGTTATTATTTGACCCCACTGAAATCTTGGCAGATGCTGGGTTCATCATTTGTTCGTGGATCTAGGCCATTAAGCTGCAAGGTATATAGGGATGTGCACAAAACCAGCTTGGCCTGTTTGGATCAAATTCGAACCAGGGTGGGTAGGTTCAGTTTTGATTTTGCTCAAACACCCCCGCCCCCCGGGTTCAGTTTGAATTCATACCCAATTCAAACCGCTTCTAAAAGGTTCTACATAGGGTATAATGGGGACTCGAACTGGCCCATTATTCCCTATGCAGAGCACTTAGGGTCACAAAATCAGGTTGGGGTGGTGGGTGGCAAAAAGGTTAATCCACAAAATCAGGTTGGGGTGGTGGGTGGCAAAAAGGCTAATCCACCCTTGCTTATTATGGTACTTGGCCAGAAACAGTTCACAGATTTAGATAAAGTTCACCTAATAAGATGAACATCTTCTATATGCAATCTTATATGCAATCATGCAGAGTTTAGTAACACTGAAAGAAACAGAAGCACTCGTAGCAGCAAAAAGCTTCGTTACATAAAATTCTAAGGATCTTCCCAGTAAACCTGCTAAATGGGGGATAATCAGTTTACTGCGTGGAGTGCTATTGAAAACATAGTGAAATGAAATATGTGCCACATCTTCCACTTATCCTGAATCCCAGGGGCACCTGTGCAGAGGATAAGATATCTTTTTATATCTGCCCTCCAGCCATGCCGATGGAAAAACATTGGGACAGGCCAAGATAAAAGCTCTCTGATGTGCTGGGCGTGTCAAGTTGGAAGGGCAACTTGTTGAGGAGAGAGAAGGGGTTACCCACCAATTCTTATGCAAGTGGAGAGTTTACTTCTCTCCGCCTGCATTTTGACATCTAAAATACACTGCTCCAATATCCTAATAGCCTGTTCCCCTTAGCAATTAAAGGTTCAGAGGAGAGAACAAACATCAGATGTTTTCCCTTCAGCTTTATCAACCACTTTAAGTGGGACTGGTCCCCCAAAACTAGAAGAGCCAACTCACTTGGATGAAAATGGAGTCTTAACCAGTGTTTCAATACTGCCATCCACATTCTTGTTCACCTGTGCCTCCAGCCTAGGCGCTTTCCAGATTAGACCCTGCAACGGGGTCATGACGAATATCTGATGTGTGCTTCCACACTTCCTGTGTTGTGACACCGCAGTCTCTATGCTGACAGCAAGGTGCCGTTTATATTTGCAATGCCTTGTTTCAAAGTTAATTGCTGCGATATAGTGCTATAACATCGTATATCCACCATTTAAAAGTTGCTGTTTTTTTGGGTTGTTCATTTTCACAAGACTGCTCCCCCTGCTGGGCGCTTTGCTATTTATGTTTTGAATGTGATTTGTCTAGATGGAAGCATTTTGCCTCTGTTGAGCAACTAATCTGGAAAGCACCCTAATGGCAGAATTAGATACACCTTTGAATACCTGAAGGACCGCTCTTAGAAATTTAGTTTGAATAACTTCTAAAGGGGCAAAATTTGAACAAGGTCCCAATGGAGCTCCAAAAAGCAACTGAGCCAATAACATGGTCTAAAACAGTGATTCTCAAACTTGGGTCCTCAGGTGTTATTGGACTTCAACTCCCATAATCCCCAACCACTGAGGCTGGGGATTATGGGAGTTGAAGTCCAATAACACCTGAGGACCCAAGTTTGAGAATCCCTGGGCTAAAACAACCTAACAGCTGCTGGCACAAAGTGCCCTGCCCTAGATCAATAAAATGTCATGTTAACAATCTTATGATATGAGATTTTATCATAAGGTTGTTAGCATGACATTGCAGCAATCATTGCCTGTCAATGACCTTCATGCTTTGATGGGGTATATCCCCAGCATATGGAATCCAGCATTACATCAGGAATTGTAGTTTGTTTGCATTGGGAGTGGGTAGGTTCCAAAAGGATTATAATACAGCACTGGAAGGACAAATTTACTCCTGAATTGCAACTTTGGATAAGTGACATGTGTTTCTTGTCAGCATTTTAACTGTGCCCCCCTCCACCCCGCCAGATAGGTAAAGAAGAATTTTCAGCCATGTGATTGAATTTTAATTAATTGTTTATGCTTTGAAGACAAAAGATATATATCCTTAGAAGAACGTATTTTTGTTTTTGTTTTCTCTCCTTCCCTTTCTATTTTCCTAGGTAGGCTGTATCTTATTATGTTGACGCTATGTTTAAGGGATTGTTCTTTTTTCCTTTTCCTTTTCCTTTTTCAGTTATACTTTCATATATAATTCCTATTCTTGATTATGTTATATGCACATATGTTATATGTAAACGTATTGTAATGGGGGGGGGGGGGGCATAGGAAGCTGCCTGATACTGAGTCAGACCATTGTAGCTCAGTATTGTCTACACAGACTGGCAGTGGCTTCTTCAAGGCTGCAGGCAGGAGTCTCTCCCAGTCCTATCTTGGAGATGTTAGAGAGGGAACTTGGAACCTTCTGCATGCATGCATGCATGCATGCATGCAGGTGCTCTTCCCAGATTGGCCCCATCTTACAGTGCTCATGTGTAGTCTCCCATTCAAATGCAAATCAGGGTGGACCCTGCTTCACAAAGGGGACAATTCATGCCTCCTACCACAAGACCAATTCTCCTCCATAAGGAGAATAATTCTTAATTTGGGATTAATTAATTATTAATCCTTTATTCAGCTCAGCAAGATTGTCATGAACTTTATTATACCTTGGAATTGACCATGATGAAGCTGGGGACAAAAACAAAAAACAAAACCCTTTCTCTTAAAACATCTTCTGTTCTGATTCTCCATTTTAGTCTTGTTTTACCCTTAACCATCAGCCTACTGTCCTGTCTTCATGTACGGCAGATCACGGTGTACCCAAATGTGACTGTCCAACTCCAGCCAGGAGATAGGTGAAGTATTGTCTACTTCTTGTCTTGTCTCTGGCTTCCCAAAGAGGTGTCAGTATGTGGCTTACATGGGTTATCTTTCTTCCCATGAGCAGTCAAAGTCCACTCTGAAAAGTTGTGCCCTAACCCACCTGATGGTAGGAAAACTCCTTTCCGGTGAAGGAGTGAAAGTCCCTTCCCATCATACCCATGCTGATTCCATTGCCTCAGCCCCCTCCCTTTCTCACAGCAGGTCTTGCACCAAAAATGTACCAAATGTACCCCCCCCAAAAAAAATATACCCCCAAAAAACCACTCAAAGGAGAAGCACACCTTAATATGGCTAAGAATAATTGAGTGATTTCAGGGTAACTAAGGATGACTATTGGGAGAAAAGTAAGTAATAGAGCCTAGATGGTTTGCTTTTTGTATAAAATGTCCATTCAATTTATATGTGTTTTCCTCTTGTAAATGCAGACAAAAAGCTGGCAAGCTGTAGTTAATAATTATGTTAACTTTGCTCAAGGGTCCTGCAGGTATGTCACCTGAGCACCACCATTGACATTCAGTTGGAATGTTGCTTTAGGCAAAATTTACTGACAGCTCTCCTTCCAAGTAACTGTACTATGGATAGTCCCCATAGTGGCCATTGGAGGCGGGGATTTATAGCTCAGAGATAACATACCAGAGCCCAGTTCTTCCTCCTTCCTGAAGTCACTTTGGAGGGCTCAGCCACAAGAAATGACCACAGAAAATGAGGAATTTCCCTGGGACTTTTACACACAGTAGGCTTTAGCATGGGTTTACTGGGAGGCTTTACTGCGAACTCGAAATTGTAAAAAAAAACCTGATGCAAATAGTGGATTTTTTTAATATAATAAAATATAAATTGGGCTACACTCTAATGCACGGTGAAAAACCCGAATTGTGTGTGAAATGCTCCCCGATAACTTGCAGGGACTTCAGAGTAAATCTGGCCAATATGTGAATGCACTCCATTCCATTTTAAAGGGCTTTAAAAGACCCATGTCCTGGTCATGGCAAGCATCCAAACTGCATTCTTTTGCCATGGATGTTCCCCCGAGGAAGAGATAAATGTGAACACATTGCTTAGGACCAGAGTTGGGTTTGCTCCAATTTTTTCTCTCAAGGGTAGAGGTTTTCTATCAGTGGTAGCAATGATGTAAATTAACTGTTTCATAATTAGGATAAACAACTCATTTGGTGCAGGGTGTTATCAGTATGCTGATGACACCCAAATCTTGTCTCCATGTCATCATCTTCAGGAGAAGGCATAACCTCCCTAAATGCCTGCCTGGAAGCAGTGATGGGCTGGATGAGAGGTAACAGGCTAAGGCTGAATCCAGATAAGACGGAGGTACTTATTGTGCGGGGTCGGAACTCAGGAGATGATTTTGATCTGCCAGTTCTGGATGCAGTCACACTTCCCCAGAAGGAACAGGTACACAGTCTGGGGGTGCTTCTGGACACAAAACTCTCCCTGGTGTCCCAGGTTGAGGCAGTGGCCAGAAGTGCCTTTATCAGCTTCAGCTGATACGCCAGCTGCGTCTGTTTCTTGAGATAGATGACCTCAGAACAGTAGTACAGCTGCTGGTCACCTCCAGACTTGACTACTGCAATGCACTCTGTGTGGGGCTGCCTTTGTACGTAGTCCGGAAACTGCAGTTAGTCGAGAATGCGGCAGCCAGGTTGGTCTCCGGGTCATCTCAGAGAGACCATATCACTCCTACCTTAAAAGATCTACACCAGCTGCCGATAAGTTTCCAAGCAAAGTACAAGGTTTTGGTTATAACCTATAAAGCCCTAAACAGCTTGGGCCCTGGGTATTTAGGAGAACGTCTTCTTTCCTATGAACCGCACCCCCCCCCCATTGAGATCATCTGGAGAGGTTCGTCTGCAGTTGCCACTGGCTCATCTGGCGGCTACTCAGGGACGGGCCTTCTCTGCTGCTGCCCCGAGTCTTTGGAACACACTTTCTGCTGAAATAAGAGCCTCCCCATCTCTTACACCTTTTTAAAAGGCAATCAAGATGCATTTGTTCACCCAGGCTTTTAATTAGATATTGTTTTAATTGTGTTTTGATAGTTTTAATGTTTTAAATTTTAATTGTTGAAATGTTTTAATCTTTTTATTGGTTGTTTTTATTTTTTTGTTGTGAACTGCACAGAGAACTTGTGTTTTGGGCGGTATAAAGATGTGTTAAATAAATAAATAAATACATAAAAATTACTTAAAGACTGGACCTCTGAGCATTTGTTCTGACAGTTTGTAACTGTTAATGGCGATGTACAATGATTTCTGTATTCATTTTTGCTGTTATGCACAATGGATCCTCCCTTGCCTTGCTCTGTATTGCTCCTTCATTTATTTCTAATGTGAAGGGTGAAGACAGCCTTCCCTACTTAATTAGACAATAAGGTTGTGCACCCGACCATTGCAGCCTGGCGGGGAGGGTGCAGGAAGGAAGGCAAGATCGATCTTACCTTCCCCACAGATGATCCAGTTGTGGTGCGTGCCTCGCACACCCACACAATTTGCACTGCTCCTAGCAGCGCATATCTTCAGAGGACAGGAAAATGAGTCCCGGCCTCCAGGAATCTCAAAACGCACTGTGTGAGCATTTGGAGTGAAGTGCCCAACTCTAGGTGCTTGACTCTGTGCATGCAGCCCGAGCATACACATGACCCCCCCATCTAGTGTAAAGGGCACGCTCACACTCTTTAACCCAGGGGTTAAAGCCTGGGGTAAATTCCCAGGTGTCAGCAATCTGACCACCCAGAAGGGAAGTCCAGGAAGATAGTCCACAATACAAACTGGGCTGCAGAAACGAAACATGGCTCGGAATAGTTCTCTATATCAGTCTCGGGCTGAAAGCTGTCCACACGAGGGTTGACAAATGTTGTCTTCCAGCAGCTAACAGAAAGCTGTTGACATGCTTTGTAGTCCAAGCTGATAACTCTCCGCTGGCAGGGATTCAAGGCTTATCAGCCCTCTGCAAGAGGCGTTTACTCCTTTTGATAGTTTCCAGCTGTGCTCTTCGTCTTGTGACACGCCGTTGCTGTGAAGTCAGTGGGGGTTGCCTGCACAGCTCATCCTCTAGTCTGTCCGTTGCTGTCTCTGCTGCCCCAGACTGCTGTGCCTGTTCTGAAACACCAGCCGGACCCCGCTCAGCCGTCTCTTGGGAACTGACAGCTGGGCTCTGCACCTCAGGCACCCCTCCATCACCTGAAAGGCTGTCAGCTTCCCCTTCCTCCTCACTATCTGAGACCAAAGGCGTGACACCAGGCCGCCGGGGGGGGGGGGGAGCAGTGCCAGGATCAGCCTCGATACTGGCACTGCACACGAGCAACCCAGCCCAGGTTGGGCTGGGCTGCTCGTATGCACAGCCTCAATGTCTCTTTTCATCCTCTGAATACACGCCATTTCTTGTCAGCACTATCAACATCCCATCCTTCTGCATTACTATCGAGTAAAGTATTTTTACCTATCATAAAAAAGATGACTAACAGCAGAGATAGTTAGATGGAATCAAATTTTAGTTTAACGTTTCAGCTTATGCCATCATCAGCAACAGATGGATTCTTTTGTGCGTGTGTGGGCGGGGGGCACATAACAGCTCACAAGGTGGCATTAGAATTCCAAGGCAGGTAACAAGAAAAGAACGAAGGACCGATGTGGCAGATAGATGCAAGGTGGTTTTATGTGATATCCTCCCAGTTCAGTCTATGAAGTTTGGGGTCTTGAGTCTATATATTTAAAGGGGAGGGTGGCGATCTCATTTTTCTAGTAGCTTGTGATACAGATGTTGCTCAATAGGAAATATTTCCATATCAGTGAAACTATGGTTGCCTGAGTTGAAATACATACCTACATACATACATGGTTGTGCCATCGAGTTGGTGTCGACTCTCCTGGCGACCACAGACCCACGTGGCTTTCTTGGTAGAATACAGGAGGGGTTTACCATTGCCTTCAACCACATAGTATGAGATGATGATGCCTTTCAGCACCTTCCTATATTGCTGCTGCCCGATATAGGAGTTTCCTGTATTCTGGGAAACACACCAGTTGGGATTCGAACCAACAGCCTCCTGCTCTCTAGGCAGGTTACTTCCCCACTGTGCCATTAGATGACCCTCCATCCATCCATACACACATGAGGATAGAGGGGGGAAATGGTAAAGGTGGAGTCAAAGGGATGAAAGATGTATAGTCAGTGGTTGGCATCCTGACTATGAAGCACTTGGAGAAGGTTGTTGTGCTAACGCAAAGCAGTTGCATGGGCTACTATTTGCACTAAATCTGCATTCATGACCAAACTGGAGAGAGTTGGAGGAAAGGCAGGACCCTTCTTGCCTGCTCCCAGATGACCAGAGCCTGCTCTGGGTTCTGCCGCTTGCACACCCACACGACCAGTGCAGCAGTCATCTCCATTACTGAAATCAAGAGCGTGGGCCTCCAGCTGTCCTTGATATGAATAATGAAAGTAATAATGTGAGGACTTGGTGGAAACAGGAATAGCTTCTTTATTGTTTTAACTCTGTTTGAGCTGCAGAAGGTCTCCAGAACAAAAGAGCAAACACACACACACACACACTGCTTGCTTAACACTCCCACTCCTTATAAGGTCTTTAGCCCCTCCCCTTGGTAGGATCACATTTCACTACATCAGCTATACCAAAATGTATGGCAAGAGCAGTGGAGAGGCAGCCTGCACAGTTGCAGCAGCTCTGCTCTGCTTGGCCCCTCTTTCCAAATGGCTCTATGGCTAAAATGGCCAACAGCAGCCCAAGAGCAGCTTTAAACAGCACGGCTGCACAGACGACCACAGAAGAAGGTAGGATGGGCTTGGTTCTCCTCCTATCTCACTTTTAACCTGGATAGTAAATCTGGGCTACCCAGGTTGAGCACAGCTGGATCAGGAGGGCTCCCAGTTTCCCAGATGACCAGGGATCCCTGGTCTAACCCTCTCCTACCCAGGAATCTCTAGTCGTGTGAACAGGCTCAGAGTGAGAGAAGAACCACCATCACCACTACCCTCATTGTTCAAGCCAAAATGAATAAAACTAAACCTCCTGGTGAATTCTAGTTCAGGAGTTCCTTGCTAGAGTCTCCCTTTGAAGTCCCTTTGTTGTAAAATTGTGACTCTCAGGTCAACAGTAGAGACCTCACTTGGAATGTTGTGTCCAGTTCTAGGCACACATTTTAGGAAGGAGGTTGATAAACTGGAATGGATTCAGAGGAGGGCAGCAGATACGGGGAGAGGTCTGGGATCCAAGTCCTATGAGGATCAGTTGAAGGAACTGAATATGTTTAGCCTGGAGAAGAGAAGACTAAGGGGAGACATAAAAGCCATATCCAAATATCTGGAGATTCAAATATCTATGATTGCAAAGGTAAAGTGTGCCGTTGAGTCAGTGTCAACTCCTGGAAACCACAGAGCCCTGTGGTTGTCTTTGGTAGAATACAGGAGGGGTTTACCGTTGCCATCTTCTGTGTAGCATGAGATGTGTGTGTATGTGTGTGTGTATATATAGATAGATATAGATATAGATATAGATATAGATAACATATAACATTTATATCCCGCTCTTCTTCCAAGGAGCCCAGAGCGGGGTACTACATACTTGAGTTTCTCTTTCACAACAACCCTGTGAAGTAGGCTAGGCTGAGAGTGAAGTGACTGGCCCAGAGTCACCCAGCTAGTTTCATGGCTGAATGGGGAGTTGAACTCGGGTCTCCCTGGTCCTAGTCCAACCACTACGCCACGCTGGCTCTATAATATATATTATCTATATATCTTTATATAGATATATATCTATAATATATCTATATATTATAGATATTCAATGAGGATATCTGATTTCAGCATCTTCCTTTATCACTGATATAGGTGTTTCCCATAGTCTGGGAAACATACTAGCAGGGATTTGAACCAGCAACCTCTGGCTTGCTATTCAAGTCATTTCCCCACTGCGCCATTGCAGATCTGACCAAATCCATGCTCCTCAAACAAAACTAGCATATAAAGTTAGGAAACAACACACCATCAATTACTACCAAAAGAGTAAATGCAAAAGCTTCTCTGGTGTTTCTGGATTGCACAAGCAGCGGTGCAGTGAAAGGAGATGCCGGGAGTGGGAGGACTTTCCTCCTCCTGTATCCCAGGGTGCCCCAGGGCATGAGCACGGTGGCTGCTCTCATTAGAGCAGCCACCTCTCTTGGTGTGGCCTGTTGTCATCATTTCACTGCCAGAAATGGCAGCAGGCTGGGAGGAAAGCCATTTAACCTGGTCGCGATTGCCCAAACAATCGCCAACTGAGGTTAAGCGAACCACAGGTTAAGCTAACCAGTGGGTTTATAAGTGGGATTTGATGTGGGTGCAGTGCTGGGAGTGTCCTTGGTCCCGGTGCTTCACACGCACAGCCTAACCCAGGCTGGGCTGCCCTAGCCTTGGTTAGGCTGTGCACGTGAATACCCTTAAAGAAATTTGACAAGTTAGAATCGTCGTATCTTTTGAAAGTTCTAATGCATTTTGAGGTGAAAGCTAACTTCTCTCATTGAATATCTATAATATTTGTACAACTTATTTCAAGAATACTTTGTAATCATAATTTAACAGGACCTTTTTTTTTTTTTTGGTTTTCCAAGCAGCACTAGGAAAGAAAGCACTTGTTCAGCTAAAGCTGCACGCACACTACAAAAAAGAGGCAATTTTTGTCAATTCTTTCCTTCTTTCTGAAACCAACTGTGACTCCTGAAAATATGGCCATTAGGACTTTGCAGCCAATTTTAAGAATCTCTAATAGAGACCTTAATCCCATAAAGAATCTGGCTGTGTGTATATAATAGCTATGACTCAAATCCATTCAGCAGCATTTATTATCAGGATAGATGAATTATTGGCGTTGCAGGTGGAAAGGAAGCAGTGCACTGGCATGTTGTGGTATGTGCATTCACTTCCATACGTTTAACTTCTAGAGGCTGTGGAAGAGGCTGAAACTTGAAATTCAGCCCAATTTTCAGAAATTCCCTCCCATCCTCTGCAGCCCCCAGTGCCTTATCCCATGCTCTTCCAGAGGGCCCCCCAACTCAGGAAAGCTTTTCAGAGAGTGCAGGGGGATGCTGTGGGGAGGAAGGAGCAGGAAACCCCTCTTGCATGAATGGGACTTCTACAACTCTAGATACATCCCTATACATTTTTCAAAGCAAACTGTAAAAAGGATGTCGCTGTACATTGAAAAAAACCACGGGTAAGTATCTTTTAAAAGTCCTTTTTCTGCCGGAAAGACAATATATTACATTTTAGCTGCTGCTGGGTGTACCGAGTGCCTTAAAATTAAACTCTGCTGTAACGGAAAGATTAATGGTCACAAAATGAATATCTAGTTGTCTTCTCACACAAACTGAGTATCATACAGTCTGAAAAGCCAAGTTTCAAAATGGATGGTCAATTTTTCATGAGCTGCTCTGGAAAAAAAAAACAACAGCAGGTGACAATTAGCAAAAGCAACGCAGATTGTGTAAGCTGTAAATCAAATCTTACACCTATCAAGTATTTACATGTATTCATTTGGAACCTTCCATTTATATGCAAATTCTGCCATTTAAATTGGACCCAGATGTGCTTTATTACACTACAATTACCATTTGCCTTCTCTCCAGACCTCACACTGTAATAAGGTCATAGGTCATTTCCTAAGCCATCAGCAAATGCAACTGAAATTAAGAAGTCATCATCTAGGGCATTTGTGAACAACACCCATTTGCAGGCGCCACTAAGAAGATTAGTAAGAAGAACAAAATTAAGATGGTTCATTCACCTGCGCAATAATTATCACAGACACATTCTGTCTTTCTGTTCTTTTTAAAGAAAAGCTGGTATGTGTTGAATGGCCAAGGCTAAGCATGTACAATTAATGTAACTAGTTTCCCCCTAAAAGAATGAGAACTAGGAAGCCACCGGTTTGATCCTCATCATCTTTGCCGTAAATTCATTAAGACACTCTAGCTCAACTTCAGCTTTACCCCACCCACCCCAATATGTGAAATAATAAGGAAATTAATACTGGCTTACTTTAAAAGGTGGTTGTGATTACGTGTTGTGTGTGTGTGTGTGTGTGTGTAAATTGCTTTGAACAACCTAAGAACACTATATCAGTGTCAATAAACTCTTTTGATTGCTGCTCTATAGCATTTTCATGCACATTCAGTTTTTCTTTCTACATTCACCCTTTTCTTTCTCGTTTCTTCATATGTACCTCCCTCTCCTCTGCACTTCCTTAAAATTAACATCTTCTGCCACGGGCCACCTGTCAAACATGCAGTATGAAATGAAGTGCCTAACAAGCTATGTTGGCATTTTTTGTGTTGATAGTCACAGTTTTTGTCACCATGCTGGAAGGTACAAGTGCACAATCAGGATTCTTAATATTGTGCACAATCAACAAGAATGTATATCAGATATGATATTTGTTGGTTTTTAATGTATTTTAAGCAGGACTGCAAAACCAATTAAAACCAAATTATGTATGATGATATTAGGGCTGCGTATGGAATGGCCAGCCCCCACAGCCTCATGATCTGTTTAAGAACACAAGAACAGCCCTGCTGGATCAGGCCCAAGGCCCATCTAGTCCAGCATCCTGTTTCGCACAGTGGCCCACCAGTTGCTACTGAAAGCCTACAGGCAGGAGTTGAGGGCATCCCCACTCTCCTGCTATTACTCCCCTGCAACTGGTACTCAGAAGCATCCTGCCTTTGAGGCTGGAGGTAGCCTATAGCCCTCCAACTAGTAGCCATTAATAGACCTCTCCTCCATGAAGTTATCTAAACCCCTCTTAAAGCCATCCTGGTTGTTGGCTGTCACCACGTGGCAGAGAATTCCACAAGTTGATTATGCATTGTGTGAAAAAGTACTTCCATTTGCTGGTCCTAAATTTCCTGACAATCCATTTCATGGGATGACCCCCGGTTCTAGTATTATGTGAGAGGGAGAAGATTTTTTTTCTAGCCACTTTCTCCACACTATGCATGATTAGATAGAACTCTATCATGTCTCCCTGCAGTCGTCTTTTTTCTAAACTAAATAACCCCAGGTGTTGTAGTCTTGCCTCATAAGAAAGGTGCTCTAGGTCCCTGATCATCTTGGTTGCCCTCTTCTGCACCTTTCCCAGTTCTACAATGTCCTTTTTTAGATGTGGTGACCAGAATTGTACACAGTACTCCAGGTGTGACCACACCATCACTTTGTATAAGGGCATTAGAATAAGAATGCCCCACCCTCACTCTTTGCCCCACCCTCACACAGCGGCAAGTCAGGCCACCCTGATCAGAGGGCGGGGGAGGGGGGACGTTGATGGACCGTCAGGCCGTTGCTTACTTCCCCTTTCAGTTGGCTTCTGCTTGGGCTTTCCCATGCTCCCTCCCTGGGGCACAGAATAGGCATTGCTGGTCATCTTTTGGGGAGCCAAGTAGGAATTTTTGACTTTCCAGCTTGGGCATTTTGAAAGGGATGGAGTGGTCCATCAGTCCTTACAGGCTTTGCGGCTCAGGGGCTCTGATTGACCATTACACCTAGTTCAGGGCTTCACAAACAAAGGCCGTGCAGCTTGGGGGTGGGGTGTGTGAAGCCCTAGACATTGCCCTGACCATCTGGGTTGGCAAGGACGAAGAGGAAGCAGGCTTGCACTGCTTCTACCTTTGAGCCAGGGTGTGTCGCCCATAGGAGGTTCAGGGAAGGACATAAAGTCTGACCTCCAGCCTTGTTAGGCCTGCACTGCAAGGGGTGGAGTTTCAATATCCAGTTCGGTAATTGAAAATGTTTAATAAAGATGTGACCCTTTTCATCCAATTTTGGATTTGTGTGTTGTCCTTGGGGTGTGGGGGAAATCTGCCACTGCTGGACTCTGCCCTGGCTTCTGTTTGCCAGATATATTTAGAGGGGGAGAACTCAAAATGTCAGAATTGGTGGTCCTTTTGGAGCTATGTTTTTGAAATTATGCATAATATAAGGAAGTGGTGGCGAGGGGGACCCCAATGAAATAAAAGGACAAGAAAGAAAAATAGCTGATCTCCGAAGAGATCCCTGGAGCTTGTGCCAGTCGCTGTTAATTGCAACTTTCCTAGCCACAGCCATACAGTAGGTGACCTCATTATAATAAGGGAGGCACTGTGAGCTTCCCCTGAGAATGTTCTTGTGTATTGTGTGCAGAGGCGTATCTAGGGAAAATATCGCCTAGGGCAAGCACTGAAATTGCACCCCTGTCCAAACAGGAATGATGGGACTTGTAGTCAACAATATCTGGAAATCCCTGTTAAAAGGAACACTGTACCATCTAGACATGGTTGTTGATCAAAACCTGAAAACATGAGCCATCTCTGTAAAAGACTTAGAACAACAGTCAGGAGTTATGTGAGGATTCCAAGTGTCATTTTCTCTGTCTCATCTCATGCTTTTTTAAAAACATCACTTTGTCCTAGAGGATCACCTGCCCAAATAGCCACTAGCAAAATAGGGGAAATAGAAGGCGGTGGGGGGGGAGTCTATAAACCAGTGAATGATTCCTGCCAGCCTTTGTCTTGTGATGATTGTTGGCTCATGATGGGGTATATGTGCATTCACCACACTAGTGCTTACTTTGACACCAGGAGGGAGGAGGATACATTAGTTTGCCACACGAGACAGAGGCATTTGCAACAGAAGCAGACAGCCAAGTTCTGCCAGGGCCAAAACCAGCCCCTGCCAGACTAAGAAATCATTGTAATTTGCCCCTTCCTGTCACAAGCAGCGTGCTGTTCTTTTGTTATTGACTCTAACTCTCAGATATCCCAGTCATGGATGGAAAATTCAGGGTCAATTTACAAGAGACACATTTTCTACATGGGAGTTTCTTCTGTGCAGGTGTTGTGCAGAAACCCATGTGTAGTGACCGCCAGGGGCATAGAAAGGTTGGAATGGGCCAAGATGAGATTTTAAAATGGGCCCAGAGCCCATCAAAGTCCAGGGCGTCCACACATCCCAGGCCCCCAAGGATTTAAGTCTGATATTTCAAAATAAGTATGCTGCCTGAAAATACATTTCACTGAATACACACACACACACACTTCACAATATATAGTGATATACATTGAGTACTATGTGTTTGTGCTACTTTTAATGCCTAGAACACACTAGAAACACTAATTATTAAAATGGCCCCCTCGCAGCAGATTAGCAAAGGAGACTTTCAACCATGCAGGGTGAGCCTATGTTTGTTTTCTCAGAATTCTGAACAAATTCAATAAAGTTTGATTCCAGGAGGTTTTTCACACGGGGCTTTTAAAGCCCTTTAACACACATCTCCTCTGGAATGGAGGTGCTGCATTCACATGTTGGCCAGATTTACCCTGAAGTCCCTGCAAGTTATTGGAGAGCAGTTCACACATAAGAAAAATAAAATAAAACAAAACAAAAGCACACACATGCTTCACAGTTCTCACTCAGACCTTCTGGGTTGTAAAACAACTTGAACATAAGTGCATTTATGATTGAGTGAGTGAATGAATGAATGAATGAATATAATATTGTTCCAGAAGTTTTTGTAATTTTCTTCCATGAAACAAGCCACTTATAGGGCTTTTTAGATAGTTTTTGTTTTTAAAACCAGCAAAGTTTCCACTCTGTTTTAAATTAAATATTCAGACTTCTCGGTCTCCCCTCACCACCACCCATATCAAAGCCCTATGGCAAGCAGATCCCTATATGTGGGGCGGGGAGAGTAAACCACAAAAAGGAATTCACAGTACCTGGCAAAAGCTGTGCTGGATGTTCTGGGCAGAGGGTCTGCTGTTGCAGAGAACTCTGCCTGCCTTCTTCTTCCTGGCTTCCTTCCGCCCGCTGATCAGCTGAGAGGCGGGGAGAGAAGAGCTGCTCTGCAGTTTGTGGGCCCAGCCCGTGGAGGATCCTAGGCCTCGCAGAAGGCAAGCAGGATGGCAAGTGGCTGAGGGGCCCTGGGGCTGTGCAGGTGGGCAATGGGGTAGGGGTGGCAGGAACTGGCATGGCACCCTCCCCTCAGTGGCACCTAGGGCACCTGCCCTGTCTGCCCCACCCCAGTTCCGCCCATGATTACTGCATTCATGGACACAGCACTCTTATGCGAAAGTGTTTTTCTAGGTACTAAGCCCAATGTATCCCATTCACAAGGCACCTTCTGTTGATTCTAATGACTCTTCCCAGTGCATGCACGATGAGCATCAAGAGCAAACATGTCTTTGTCCTTGACCATCTTTAAGGGCTCTTAGAGATGGTCAAGGACAGGCATTTGGTCACTGAGCTGTGTAGCTAAGATAGGCTCAAATGCAGCATTTCCTGCATTGCTGTCTTATTTCATAGTCATATCAAATCTAGCATCTGCAGTGACAAGTGTTCCAATTCAGGCTTTCCTTCTCTCTCCTCTTGCAGAAAAATGGCCTGGAGGCTAAAAGTATATCCTCCTTACTGATCCTACATTTGGGAGGAGGCCTGCTATGTAGGGGGCCTCTTCATTGTCTTTCCCTGAAGTATCAGCAGGGATGGATTGCCCTGGGTGGAGGTCTGGTGCAGAGCTTCCATGATATAGAGGTCGTCTCCTGGCTCTTTGAGTTCTTTCCCCCAACTGTGGATTGCCCGTACTTGGGAGATTGCTCATAGCAGGGATGGGATGTCCTGAATGGGGACCCGATGCAGAGTTTGCCTCTTTAAGTCCTTTTCTCTGAGTCTCAGCAGAGATGGAAGGCCCTGGGAGAGGGCCTAATACAGAGGTTGCTTCTTTGGGGTTCTTTCCTTGGAAGATCAGCAGGGATGGAACATCCTCGAAGGGGATCTGATACGGAGGTTGCTTCTTTTGGTTCTTTCCTTGGAAGATCAGCAGGGCCGGAAGGCCCTGGGAGGAGGCAGATATCGATGTTGCCTTTTTTGTTCTCTACTGGGAGTGTCATGCTCTACAGAGAGCCACCCCCATGCCTTTTCTTCCTGCAAAGGAAATGGGGGGCACCTTCTAGCTGCTCCCGCAGGGCCAAATAAGTCACTCAGCTTGACTCTTTGCCTGGATCCAAGCCTCCAGCTGCTGCTTTGGCTCTTGGTGGAAAATAAGGGGGCTGGAGAATAACGTTTGGCCTCCTTCCCATTTGGAACACTTGGCCTCATTTCCATTATTCCTGCCACCCAGCAGCCCTGAGTGGTTCACCTAACCCAGGGCTGCACCACTTGGGCCTTCCAGCTGTTGTTGGGTTACAGCTCCCATAGTCCCCAGTTGCACTAGCCAATAGTCAGGGTTGATGCATACTGTAGTCAAACAGCAGCTGGAGGGCTGATGTTGTGCAACCCTGCCCTAAATCAAGCTTCCCCTTCTGCATCACCACTCCATCCTCTTCCACAAGTGGCAGATCCCTCTTCAGGGCCAAAATCAGGCCTCCTAGCCATACATATTGGGGCAGACACGCTCTGTATAAGCCTCCTGGCAAGGAGCTGTCTTGAGCTACCTCTTGAACTTCTCAGAACATCTCTTGGCCCCAAGTGGACTGGTCATAGAGCCTTTTCTGTGGCTGGGTTTGACCCAAAGACATTTTTACCCAACTCTGCCCAAAAAATATTCAAAGTAAGACAACTTTATTTTCTTTAAAATCAACTTTTTAATTTTTAAGCAGTAAATATGCATGTTATATTGCTGTTTTATCTCTACATCCTATTAAAACAAATGTTTAATATTTTTAAAATAAATATGCAGCATTTTATTGCTACTTATGCATGAAGTACTGTCTGGTTTTTGTCTTCCTCTTTTTCCTCATCAACATCCAGCTCCCTTGGAGGAACCAGGATCCCCATGGTGGCTTCCACCCTTGCCAGTCTGCTCCGCAGTCTCCGGAGCTGTCCCCTCAGTGCCTTGAGGTTTTGCAAACATTCCTGGCAGCTGCGGAGGTCTCTTTGGCCTTGAAGGAAAGAAAACAAACAGGGTCAAGGGGCCTGTCCTCCACAATACCAGTCCCTGCACTGACTTCTAGTCCCTTTCCATGCCCAGCAGAGACTTTTCATCTCTACCTTGAAAACCCACCATGGCTATGCCCCACCCTGTCCCTCTGCACTGATCCTCCCCCCTCTCCCAACTTGCACCCCGTCAGGTTGGTTTTTGCTCCTCCAGCTTCTGTCTTCAGCCACCTGGAGGTCTCCTGCTCTCTAAAACTACTCTCTTTCTTCTCCCTCGCTGACCCTTGGGTCTGGAACCGCCACTCATGTGGGCTCACGTCTCTCTCCTATCCTTCCAATGCAACCCACCTCCTCTGTGCAGCTTTTGGCTTAATGCCTCAGCAGAGGCAGCTCCATCAGCTTGAACTGAATGCCCCTTATGCTTTCTTCCTCTTCCTCACTTCTCTCTCCAAAGCCAAACTTTAGACTGTATGCTCCTGGTGGCCGGAACTTTTGCCCATGTACATTGACGATGCTATAAGGAGGATTGTGATAAGCACAATTGTGTGTCATCCTCCTTGGTTTCTTGTTTCAGCCCAGCTTGAACTCAAAAGGGCTGATATTAGCATTCATGAATTTAGTATTCACATTCTGCTCTTCCTCAAGCAGCTCAGGGAGGTATACATGGTTATTTTTTTCCTCCTAACAACCCTAAAAGTTAAGTTAGACTGCAGGACAAGTGACTGGCCCAAAGTCACCCAGCAAGGTTCATGGCTGGATGAGAATTCAAACCCCGGTCTCCCTGGTCCTAAGGAGGTGCAGCTGAAATACTGTAAATACACATCGTTCCCCCACTTGTCCCACCTCAACTTCCCTCTCCTTCCTCTATTGCTTGCCCATCTCTGTTTTTAGACTATAAGTGTTTTAGATTGTAAAACAACAATGAGGATGGAAAAGGGGTGCTGCCTCTGTGAAACTTACAGTCATTCAGCTGATGGAACTGCAAATCCATCAAACTCTGCAGAGTTTCTTTTACATTGCTGAGGTCTGGCTCTAGGGGAGGTGGGGAAGGAGGAGGAGGAGGGGGGAGGGATGGAGGAGGAAAGAAGAGGTGGAGGTGGAGGGTGGGATGGAGCCAACTCCCAGCGAGGCAGAAGATAATAATGAACTGGACCCAGGGGGGCGGAGACATGCAGCAGGGCCTTCAGGAACATCTGCAAGAGAGAAGAAGCAACAGGTGGTCAGCTGCAAATGCTGGCATACTACCACACCCGCCATCACTTGCCCTCACTGCTCACCATGAGAAACTGTCTGAATTACAGGCATCAGAGCTTGGTCACCTGAAAGACAGAAAACGAAGGAACACTTCAGCAAGCACTGACAACCCACCCACAGGCCTCCCCTCCGAAACTTAGATGCAGACTCAAATCAAACATTTCAACATTCAGGAGAAGGAAACAGAGAGCAAAAGAGCCATTTTTAGCCCAACAGCAACTTCAGGGGTATGCTCCGAATGTACCTTCCGTTCCCCACCGTTGCAGCTGAACTTCACTGCGGATGAGCCTTATCCGTGTGTGTCCAATTTGCAGGTTGATGGCCTGGAGAGAACGAGGGAACTGCTGGGAAATGCGGCGAACCCTCATTTCTGCAACAAAGAGAGCAAAAAGGAACAAGTGTTGTATGCTCTGACCAGGCCGAGTGCTGGTGTCTTGCAAAAAGGGGCAGTGCTAGTGCTTGGTCCATCATCTGGGCTGAGTATCAAAATTCCAGCTGAACTTTGTGCTGGGTGTCTATGCAAAAGGGTTCTGAGGTGCCACAATACTTATGCCGCTGGACATAGTCATGCTGTAACCCTGTGAGGATTTCTACTTCTTGCGCAAGATAATTGTCAGCAGTGGAAGGCTCTGGTAAGGGCTCTGACACAAAAGCTGCTTCCATTGGAGTGCCAGTGGGAATGGAAGGACCTGGCACTGAGGTTTCCTCATTGACCTCTTCCCCCAGAATGTCATTGGTGATGTGAGGTCCTGGAAGGGATCCTGGCACTGAAGTTGCCTCATTGAGTTCTCCCTCCAGAATATCAGTGTGGACGTGAGGTCCTGGAAGAGATCCTGGCATTGAGGTTTCCTCATTGAGCGTTTCCTCCAGAATATCAGTGGAAATACGAGGTCCTGAAAGGGATCCTGGCACTGAGGTTGCTTCATTGAGCTCTTTCCCCAGAATGTCAGTGGGTACACGAAGTCCTGGAAGGAGTCCTGGCACCAAGGTTGCTTCATTGGGCTCTTCCCCCAGAATGTCATTGTTGATGCAAGATCCTGGAAGGGATCTTGGCACCAACATTTCCTCATTGAGCTCTTCCTCCAGAATATCTGTGGGGACGCGAGGTTCTGGAAGGGATCCTAGCATTGAAGTGTCCTCATTGAGCTCTTTCCCCAGAATGTCAGTGGGGACATGAAGTCCTGGAAGGGGTCCTGGCGCCAAGATTGCCTCATTGGGCTCTTCCCCCAGAGGGCCCCCCAGAACATGGTGCAACATGGGTCCCCCAGGACATGGAGCAACATGGGTCGGATTTCTGGGATGACCTGAAAGAGAGGAAATAAAGCAGGAATCTGGAAATGAGGATGGCCCATAGCCCTGATAGAAATTGCCTCCCCTTTCTGCCTAGGTTAACCAGCTGGGATGCAGCCTGGGATTGTGGGTGAGGTGGTCCACCCAAGGAAACAAGCAAGGGATGAAGAGGAATACATTGCATAGCACCGGCAAGACAGCCCTCACCAGCTATGCTTCAGAAGGGAGTGCAATGGCCAGGCTCTATCTGCTGAACATACCAATGCAGCTGCCTTCTACCAAGTCATACCCCTGGCTCACTTTGCCCTACTCTGGCTGACAGCCGCTCTTGGGCAGAAGCCTTTTCCTAGCTAGCTAAAATCCGTTAACAGAAGATGAAGAAGACTCAACCCAAGACCTTGTGCATGCAAAGCACTTGTTCCACTACTGGACTATGGGCCCTCCCATACCTGTGAGGAAAGAGGCTTCTCCTTTGAGCAGAGTGGGAGCTGATGGTTCACATGGACTAAACAATGCATTTGCTCTCTGGCTGAAGCAACAACCCCCAGTTACAGCCTTTTGACCTATGTGCGTGGGTAGGGGTGGGGCTTGAAAATCTGCCTGGACGCCATAAGCAGGAAGCATAGCTATGATCTGAGGAATGCAGGCCCAGCTCCGAGGGGCAGAAAAATGGGATTAGAGAAAGAAAGAGTCTCTTTGGACTGATCTCAGAGCTCATTGGCCAGGAAATGTTGCCCTTGTTTGCGGGTGATCCTCCATTTCCATCTTGACCCATGTAATTGTCAAAAAAATAGATGCTTTGGAAACAAGACACCAGCATTCTTTAGCTTCCTCTTTTCCAAGGCAGGGGGAACAAGGCCCAGAGGATGTCTTGGGGCTGGGTGTGGGCAAAAGGTTCTTGCAGGGCTTTTCCAGAAGTGCACCACCTCCAAGGGAGAATTACCAAACCTGCCTGCCTGCTGCCACAGCCCTTTCCCCATCTTCTCCTAGAAGGGAGGGTATCCAGATGTGACTCGCCCAGGCCCCCTGGTCTCCTCCAACACTTTTGGCTGCAACAAGTGCCAGCAGCAAAGGATAGAGGTGGATGAACCTGCCCTCCTGCCATTCATCCATCAGATGGACATCTGCCTATCTCTCTCCATTGTCAAAGTGAAACAGGTCTCCAAGGAGACACTCCCTGGGGGGTTGAGGAGCCCTGAGAAGAAGCATGCACTCTCGTCATCCACTTACCAGTCTGTGCCCCCTCTTCATCTTCATCCCTGCAGAGATAAGGAGAAACATTCTTAGTAGCGAATCACAGGAAATTGAGGGGTCCCCCCAGTAATCCTAGGGGGTGCTGTGCCATCCCAAGCATGCCCTCACCAATAATCCTTCTAGAAGGCCCTGCTAATTTTGGATGATTCAATACTTGGGAGCAGTGAAAGTAATTGCTATTGAAAGTCACTCACTACATTTTGCTCAGATTGTTTTCACTTGGGGATTGACTGGTTGACAGGGCAGGGGGCAGACCCACTCTCGTAGTTTATAGATATGAGGCCAGCTTTCCCACCCCTCTCCAGAGAAGATTTTCAACTTTTTAGAAAGCCCCCCCCCCCGCAAAAGGGGGACACTTCACCTAAAAAAACATACATACTGTTTTGGTTTTTAAAATTTGAATAAGAGGGTTTAAATTTGTGACAACTCGAATCCCCGCCTGTATGTTCCCCAGACTATGGGAAACACCTATATCGGGCAGCAGCGATATAGGAAGGTGCTGAAAGGCATCATCTCATACTGCGTGGGAGATGGCAATGGTAAACCCCTCCTGTATTCTACCAAAGGCAACCACAGGACTCTGTGGTCACCAGGAGTTGACACCGACTCGATGGCACACTTTTACCTGGGTTTGGGCTATGTCTGAACAACCCCCTCCACACCCATCACTTCAGATGGCCACACCAGAGCCAAAAGCATTAAGAGGAGTCAAGAGGGAAAAAAGCAACTCATTTTGGTTCTGCCTCTGGGTGAGACCTATGGGAACATGAAAGAAGAAAAGGTTAGGCATGTTCTTGGAAATAACATGGGGGTTTGGGGGGGCAGCTTTTGAAGTCAGCTTGAACTGGTGGGCAGGATTCCCCCCCCCCAAAAAAAACCCCAAGTGGGCCCACAGGGGCCAGCCAGTAGCTCCTGGGTGCTACAGTTTCACAGGTCTAGGACCTGTAAGCTTAAGAAATACAGTGGAAATCAGCCCAGCAAGTGACCTTCGAGGGCCACCTGCATTTCAAGGAGAAGCTGTGTGGTGTGAATACTGGTGGTGAACTTGTGACCACTGAAGTTCACATAGGGAGCACAATGGCATGTAAAACCATGGAAGGGCATCTTTAAAAACCAAGTCCAGGCAGCCATTAGATTTTGCTTCCCCATCATGCCGGAGACTTACTTACAGTTCACCCATGACCAGCAGCCACCCATCCTGACAGCTAAGATGATAAGCTGATGATAAACTGACAGCCAAAGACAGCCAACTTATCAAAGATGCTGCAGCTTATCTAGAATGCTGCCAGGTGAGCCTCCTGCAGAATCCTCGCAGGGCTCCAAGGGGAACCATGACGGCAGAATTCTGTGGCTGATTGTGAGATCGCAAGATCAGTTACTGGCTATGCTGGTTCTGGTTTGAATCCAAACACTGTCTTGGTTGTCAGCTCAAAGTGTCAAAGCACCAGGGGAGAGTCACCCCTGTCCTGCCTTCCCTGCTCCCCATATGTTTTCCACCTAATCACTTGCTGAAGTCCCTTAGCTAGGAAATCCCTCTGCATCACATTTAGCGCTAAGGCCCGTCTCTGTTCAGAATACACAAAAAAGAAAGCCAATTAACTTGTGGAACTAGGTGTGGTGATGATCCCTGGCTTAGATGGGTTTGAAAGGGGGTTAGAAACATTCATGGAGGAGGAGAGGCCCCTCTGTGGCGATTTGTCAGGATGGCTACAGAGAACCTCCAGGTGCACAGGCTGAATCCCAGATGTGGGGACATGCAATGGGTGTGGCTGTTGCCTTTGCACTCTTTCATGAGTTACAGAGGACTCAGATGTTACAGAAGACTCATGCAGGTTTCTTACCAACCTGCACTAGCAGTGGCTGCAGCCCACCCCTATCCACAAGCATCCCCTTCCTTCAGCATTTGCTAACAGAAGGGAAGAGGCAAATGAATAGAAAGTGACAGAGAGGGAAGGAGGGGGAAATGAGAAGGACAAAGAAAGAGGGGAAGCAAGAAAAATGATGGTGCCTCACAAAGAATGAGCGAGAGGAACAGAAGGCTGTAATGTACTTTTTGTATAAGGTTATGAAATGGAAAACAAACAATATTCAATATCTTGCCCCACCCCACCCCGTTACATCTTCGGAAACAACCTACAGTATGTCCTTATTAAACTCCATAGGCCCAACTGCACAACATCTTAGTTTCCACTGCAGTTTTTTTTAAAAAATGCACTGCATAGAATGCACCCAGCTGCACATCAGAATGAACCTTGGACTAAGGGACCGCCTATTTGGCCTCCCCAAAGACCCACCATGGCAGCTCATGGCCCCACAGTGGATGGATGAATCCTCCCAAGGATGCTACTCTTACATTTTTAGGGGATAGGCCAGGAGCATTCTAGCTATTGCTCGCTTATAGCTATTATTTTTGCCACTGTTTTAAAACCACATGTTGTTGTTGTTGTTGTTGTTGGAAGTGCTTTTGCTTAATGTCTTGCTGACATTCTGTCAGCTGGTATGTATCTTTCACTTCCTGCCCCTCTGGCTGCTGCTGCCACCAACAGCACTGCAATTACTCTCCAGTATATTGTTTTATCAGTCACCTTAAGTGGCGCAGTGGGGAATGCTTGACTAACAAGCAGAAGGTTGTCGGTTCGAATCTCCGCTGGTGCTATATCGGGCAGCAGTGATATAGGAAGGTGCTGAAAGGCATCGTCTCATACTGCAAAGGAGGAGGCAATGGTAAGCCCCTCCTGTATTCTACCAAAAGAAAACTAAAGGGCTCTGTGGGCGCCAGGAGTTGAAATGCCCAATATAGGTGTTTACTATAGTCTGGGAAACAGACCAGTGGGGATTTGAACTGGCAATCTTCTGCTTGTTAGTCAAGCATTTCCCCTCTGCACCACTTAAGGTGGTGTAGTCACTATAACCGGGCTCCATTTGGCACTATGGTCGGTCAGAAAGCTTTCCCACTGGGGAAAAACAGGAGAGAGCCCACCGGGAGCTTTCATAACACATTGTTTACATGGGTAATAAAGACTGTTATTTTTGGTAGGTTGCGGTGGGCAGTCATGTTAAAGAACTCAAGTTGGTTTGAAAAGTTGTATAGTTGGTTATGTTTGTGTAATATTAGGGTTGTTTTGACTGCTAGTTAAGACGCAAGTATTAGGCCCAAGACTGTAACAATTATTGTGGAGAACTTTGTTATGGGGGCTATAGTTATTGTTGTGGTTTGGTTGGTTGAATTGTTAGTGAAATCAAAAGGCCTGCTGCAGTGCTTCTTACCTTAGCAACAAAAGAACGCAGGATATACATAGAATACAATATGTTCAATTATACATACATATTCACCCAGTGTGTAGGGTGGAGGGGAGTGGGGGAGGAATATAGGTAGTTGGGGGGGCAAGTAAAAAGTCAGCAGGTGGGGGGACAGGAGAAAGCTCACCAGCTGAAGCTTTCTCCGCAGTGCTTATATTGCTTTTGTTTTTTTAGGGAGGAAAGGTTTTAGCAATGCCTCACTTGCAGCTCCACCCACCATCACTGGCTCCACCCACTTTGGCTCCACCCATCACTTGACCTGCATGGCACTCACCCAATCTCAGGAGTCCCCAAAGTCTACAGTGGCCGGCAGTGGCACTAATCTAACTGGCTGACATACTACGCAATGCCTTGTAATGGAATGTGTGCATAGTTGCATGAGAGTGCAGTTTTGCAAAACACAAGAATTGCACAAATGCAGTTGAATGGCAGAACACCATTAATTCCAATGGCCATTCATCGCACAACTGCATTTGCACAATTGTTGCATTTTGTGCTTATGCAACTGCACACACACATTCCATTACAAGGCAGGTGGAATATTGCACAGTATTTCAGCCACTGTAATTATAGACAACTCATCACACATGGTAACTTTTGGCTCTGGGTGTGAATGCATTAAAAATACATCTAGACAGCAAAACAGTGCTCAGATGGGTATCACGGTGTGGCTAAAGATACACATCGGCATAACTGATGACCATGGAAGGCTTTGTACACACCTCTCTTTCTTTCTGGATCTGGGCCATCAACTTTTAAGGGTTGTGCCATTCCTCACCCTCATTCATAGTGAAATGTAAATGTCCATGAGTTACTGCGAGCAATGACATGACTTTTAAAAGGTAGGCAGCACAATCCTGTGCATGTTTATTTAGAAGTATGTCCAGAGTTGTAGGGAGTCCCCCAGTGGCCCGGGGACAAAGTTCTTTTGAGGGGTCCCCATGCCAGCACCAAAGCCACACCCCCTATTTTCCAGCCTCACCACTAAACTTCCCCCTCTAAATTTATATGTGGCTGTGGTGGCGGGTGGGTGGGCTTCTGAGTGCTCTGGCTTCTCTCCCCGCTAGTTGACTCAGCCTTCCATCCTTCCGACGTCGGTAAAATGAGTACCCAGAATGTTGGGGGCAATATGCTAAATCATTGTAAACCGCTTAGAGAGCTCTGGCTATAGAGCGGTATATAAATGTAAGTGCTATTGCTATTGCTATTGCTATAGTGCTGTGTGGGTTGAACTGTGATGCAGGGGGAGGGGCTGCTTTCGTGCCCATTTGTAGGCATCTGCTTGGCCCCCGCCGGGGGCTGACCACTGTGCATTTCGGCCAAAGCAGACCCCTGGGTGGGGGCATGCTCCTCCCATGGATTGGTGGGGAGTGCTTCTCTTCTTCCATCACTATCCCTACAGAAGCTTCCAAAAAGCTTTTGACAAAGTTCCTCATCAAAGACTCCTGAGGAAACTTAGCGGTCATGGGATAAGGGGACAAGTACATGTGTGGATTGCTAACTGGTTGAAAGACAGGAAACAGAGGGTAGGTATCAATGGAGAGTTTTCACAATGGAGGGAAGTAAGAAGTGGGGTCCCCCAGGGATCTGTACTGGGACCGGTGCTTTTTAATTTATTCATAAATGATCTAGAAGCAGGGGTAAGCAGCGATGTGGCCAAATTTGCAGATGATACCAAACGCTTCCGGGTAGTGAAATCCAAAACGGATTGTGAGCAGCTCCAAAAGGATCTCTCCAAACTGGGGGAGTGGGCGACAAAATGGCAAATGCGGTTCAATGTTAGCAAGTGTAAAGTGATGCACATTGGGACAAAAAACCCCAACTTCAAGTATACGCTGATGGGATCCGAGCTGTCAGTGACGAACCAGGAGAGGGATCTTGGGGTTGTGGTGGACAGCTCGTTGAAAGTGTCGACTCAATGTGCGGCAGCTGTGAAAAAGGCAAATTCCATGCTAGGGATCATTAGAAAGGGGATTGAAAATAAAACGGCTAACATTATAATGCCCTTATACAAAACTATGGTGCGACCACACTTGGAGTACTGCGTACAATTCTGGTCACCACATCTTAAAAAGGACATTGTTGAACTGGAGAAGGTACAGAAGAGGGCAACCAAGATGATCAGGGGCCTAGAGCACCTTTCTTATGAGGCAAGACTACACCTGGGGCTTTTTAGTTTAGAAAAAAGACGACTGCGGGGAGACATGATAGAGGTCTATAAAATCATGCATGGTGTGGAGAAAGTGGAGAGAGAGAGAGATTCTTTTCCCTCTCAGACAACACTAGAACCAGGGGTCACTCCATGAAATTGATTGCCAGGAGGTCTAGGACCAACAAACGGAAGTACTTTTTCACACAACGCGTGATCCACTTGTGGAACTCTCTGCCACAGGATGTGGTGACAGCCAACAACCTGGATGGCTTTAAGAGGGGTTTGGATGATTTCATGGAGGAGAGGTCTATCAATGGCTACTAGTCAGAGGGCTGTGGGCCACCTTCAGCCTCAAGGGCAGGGTGCCTCTGAGTACCAGTTGCAGGGGAGTAATGGCAGGAGAGAGGGCACGCCCTCAACTCCTGTCTGTGGCTTCCAGCGGCATCTGGTGGGCCACTGTGTGAAACAGGATGCTGGACTAGATGGGCCATGGGCCTGATCCAGCAGGGCTGTTCTTATGTTCTTATGTGCCTTGCTCTGGGCTCTTCCTAGTTCTCAGCGCTGCCGCTCAGTTATGGAAGGAAAAGGGGGGAATGTAACACGCACACCCATTTTAGCCGTCTTGCCTAACCACCCCCTACCAAGCAGCTGAGTGTCCGTTCTGTCGTCCTTTCGTATTTCCCTCCCAGCCCCACTTGCTGCAGGGAAGAAATGCCTGGCTTGGCTATTCCAGGACAGCTCAGCCTGCCTGGGAAAGCAAAGCAAGCATCGCTGTTTCTCTCCCAGGCAGCCAGAGATGCTCCAGAGAGCAGGAGCTGCGTTTACACACACGGCAGGCTGCTGGTGTCCTGGGGAAGGAGAGCCAGCCGGGGGAGGCGAGGTGAGTGGCAGGGTGCATGGTGAGGGACATTTACCGAGGCAGTGTCCAGATGGCACAGCATGCAACACTCTCCCTACTCAATGGGGAGGCCTGTGTGCCGGCCACGGAGGGGGAAGGGGAGCTTGCTGCCACCACTACCAACAACATCAAGGGGAAATAGGAAATGGCAGTGTAGGGATGCACGGGAGGAGGGTGGTGGGGCCCTTGTGGGCCCCTTGACTCTCCGGGCCCAGGGACATTTGCACCCCCTCATCCAATGGACGCTATGTCCCACTGTGCTCAGTGGGGTTTATTCCCAGAAAAGTGAACTTGGATTCCAGATTCAGGCATTTAATTGTAATGTAGTACGTTAACTGTAATTTGTCATCTCTTTGTACAGTTTGTTGTATACATTTCTCTGGAATTGTAATATAAGAGTTGCAAAAAATTCTGAATGGATATGGGGAAAGGGAGGTGGAAGCTATTTAAAATCCCTATTCCAGCTTTTGACTAGAAACAGTGACTCACTCACATGCTGCGTTCCAACAAATTTCACCTCAGGATATGGTGGGACCTGGAAGAGGGCCTCCTCACAGGACAGCAATGGTAGAGTCGACTGGTGCTGACTAAGGTGGTCCTTTGCCTTCAAGAGGCAAAGTAGGTCACAGGAGGCTCAGGATGAGACTGGATTGCAGGTTAGGGCTGGAGCCAGAGTTGGAGGCAGGAGAGGCCAGAGGAAGCTGCAGGCTGGAAATCAGAGCGCAAAGCAGGAGATGGGGCTCGGAGGCTGAAGCAAGGGCCAAGACGGAAAGCAGAAGCAGAGGGCTGGAGCAAAAACCTGGAGCTGGGTCTGCAATGAACTCCCAGTTCCGAGCTGTAGCATAGGTGAAAACGAGGCTGAGGCTGAAGCATGCATATAGTGGCGGCAACCCAACCCTTCCTAATTCTAGCTCAGTCCCAATCTAGGGCATGCAGCAGAGCTTGTTTCCTCCTTCCAAGTAGGCCCACTGGAAAGGAACCCCTGGGCAACCAGGCGACCCCTTCACTGCTATTTCTGGAGTGCTATTCTAATTAGTTGTCATAACTGTTCCTGGAGCCCTAGGCATGATGGAGGAGAGTCCAGAGCTGGAGCAGGGGTCTAGATTTGACTGCTGGGTCACCCAAGACCCCACACTCCTCAGAAAGTATGTCTGCAAAAGGGCCAAGCTCCAGCTTGGTAGTAACCATAGGATCCTGAGTGCTGAAAAGGAGAAGACCACGTCATGGTCCAAGAGCAAGTATGGCTGGATCCTGACAGTAAGTACTCTGGGCCCAAATGAGGACTGATAACTTTGAAAGGGAATCATATTGTGTGAGCAGCACAGAAGGCAGCTAGTTATTTCAAAACCAATAAGAGACAGTACTCCCTTGGTGTGTGTGAGCTATGTATTAAAGATATGCATCAAGCATGCTTTCCCTCCTACCACTGCTTGTTTCTTAATCTTCCTTTCTCACATATCTATTAGGCATGTGCAAGCAGGTTCGATGTCGAATAGGTTCAACATCGAACCTGTTCAGTTCAAGAATCACATATCAAACCAAACCCTCCCCCCCTCCCTGATTCAGTTTGCTACAGGACCCCCTGGCCATTTGGGGTGGGGGTGGGGTTCGTGACTTTACAAAAATAACCATGACCCAGCCACGTAAAGGCCCATTTGGCATGGGCAACAGAGGACAGGCCCGAAACAGGCTGAAGACCGCCCGAACCGAGTGATTTGTACATAAATGGAGGCTGACATGGGGAAGGGGGAACTTCTGGAGACACCCCCCACCCCATGGCTGAATCTAAGACCCTGGACTGGGTGGCAGTAAGTAAGATCTAATTTTTTAAAGTTTTTTTTTTTAATTTAATCTCACGAACCCCCGCAAACTGAACCAAACCAGGGAGGGTGGTGTGTGTGGAGAAGTGCAGAATGGTAGAATGGCTTCATTCTGGCATTCTGGTCATTGCCATGTATTTGATTGGTTCCTTCCATCTATGGGAAATGGGGGAATATCATTGCCATGCATTTGGTAGGGGGTGGCAGAGATGCCAGGGCACCAAAGGCATACCTGACAATGTTGACCTGCTAGCACTCATTTCTACGGACAGAAGTTGGTTTTCTACATTGTTGTGGAGAGTGCATAGAATCCAAACAATGTGACGTCAGTCACATAGCTCTGGCATAGCATCCACTGGTGCGATGGGGCCATAGGATTGGCCTGGCCAGATTGCTTCCTAGCAATTGCCTCCATGTCAGATAATCAGTCAATGATTGTCTGATTTTATAAGGGGGCAGGGGAAATGACTACTTGTCTAGCTGTCCAAGATATAATCCCTGAAAGCTGAAATGAAACATGTCAAGCGATGAAGCAGTCCCAAGAGACAGAAACTACTTTGTGCCTGGAGTTCCTTCTTCCTTATCTAGCCATTCTATTTCCGAACACTCTGCCCATTTACAATAGTGACAGAGACAAGCAGTTTTAATTAAGCCATTAAATTTAAACTTGGTCTAATTATTGGTTTCTAATGATTGAGCTATTTTTCTAGGCTCAAACATGCGCTGTTTAATTATTCCTTTAATGAGTTTTAACAAATACATCCCTGTTGTAATGGAAGTGTTGCTTGCCTATATAAGCTTCGGTGGGGGACCGATACAGCTGTCTGCTTACCAAGAAAAAGAAGAGGGGGCTACAAGAACATTAGGGAGAATTTGGGCAAATGGTTATGTGGAGCCTGTTAATGGAACTGCCCTGGGGGTGTTTGGTCAGCACCCCAATGTTCAGGTTTCGGGGGGAATTAGCGCTTAAAGGGGGTCAGCTCCACCAATTTTAATCTGTGCAAATGTTTGGACTCGAGAAATGACTGGATTGAAACAAGGTTATAGTTTCAAAATAAAAAGAATATATTTATTGGGGGGGGTACAAAAAGAAAGAAATATGTGGTTAAAGCCATATTACTACCAAAATTACATTTAACTGCAATGAGGAGTTTTAGCTTAAAGTCTAATTGTGTAAGCTCCCAGGCGGGCAAGAGAAAGAGGCTTGTAAGGGGGGGGGGGTTAGCTTAGATCCATGAAAGGGATAGAGAGGGCCCAGTTACAGGGCAAACGTTTACCTTCACCTGATCTGGATGATGGGGCTTCAGGACTCTGGGGAGGGTTGCAGAATCTCATCCTCTAAGACAGCATGATTGGAAACAGGAGGGTTGCAGGGATTAGTAGAAGGAGAGGTGCCCACAAGAAAGTCACCTCCATGGGCACATGCTTTGCATGCAGAAGCTCCAGGTTCAGTGCCTAGCATGTTTAAAGAGGTGCACAGGGGTAATTTTGAAGCCAGGACCTAAAGGCCTTTGGAGGCCCCCTTCCCCTGCACACTAAGCATCATCATGCTCGGGTGGGCGAGCACACCACCCTGGACAGACTAAAATGGATTTGGCGGGGCAGGGGCTGTGGAAGGCCTGGAGGTCCGGGGGTAAGAGCGCCTCTGCATATTTATTGAAGATATTCAGGTATAAGGGATGGGAAAGATCTCTGCCTGAGGCCTTAGCAACTCATTGCTAGTCAGAGTAAATTATATTGGCTAATTAAATCACTTTGTTCTTTCCATTCAGCAGACCTTTTAAATTTGATTTTTAAAACTGACGTTTTAAAAAAAAGTTTTAAAATTGTTTTCTATGGAATTTTGTTTTTTAGTGTGTTGTGATTTGATGTTTTCTGTGTTTTTAATGTATGTTTTAATGTTCTGAGATGCCCAGAGAACAATTTGTTATGGGGTGGTTAACAAATACAGTTTTTAGTTGTTGTTGTTGTTGTTGTTATTTTGGAAAATATTGACAGAAATAGGGACTGAAAATACTCCATGTGGAAATGAAAGAGAGCATTGACAAAGGAGCATGTGCATTCTTTCTTTTTCTTTTTTGAATGAATGGATGGATATAATCAGGAATGATGAATCGGTCCCGTTTGTATCATTTGTATCAGGCACCATTTATTCTGAAACTAACGTTCCCCAGAACAAATGATGGGCGGGGGGTGTATCTCTTTTTGGAATCACCATTCAGATAATGAATAATTTAATTGGAATCAGAGGAACATTCATTTTCTCCTTCCTTCCTTCCTGATAGAGGTCTATAAAATCATGCATGGTGTGGAGAAAGTGGATAGAGAGAAATTCTTCTCCCTCTCACATAACACTAGAACCAGGGGTCATCCCATGAAATGGATTGCCAGGAAATCTAGGACCAACAAACAGAAGTACTTTTTCACACAATGCATAATCAACTTGTGGAATTCTCTGCCCCAAGATGTGGTGACAGCCAACAACCTGGATGGCTTTAAGAGGGGTTTGGTTAACTTCATGGAGGAGAAGTCTATCATTGGCTACTAGTCCGAGGGCTAAAGGCCACCTCCAGCCTCAAAGGCAGGATGCCTCTGAGTACCAGTTGCAGGGGAGTAACAGCAGGAGAAAGGGCATGCCCTCAACTCCTGCCTGTGGCTTCCAGTGGCATCTGGTGGGCCACTGTGCGAAACAAGATGCTGGACTAGATGGGCCTTGGGCCTGATCCAGCCGGTCTGTTCTTATATTCCTTCCTTCCTTCCTTCCTTCCTTCCTTCCTTCCTTCCTTCCTTCCTTCCTTCCTTCCCTCCTTCCTTCCTTCCCTCCTTCCTTAGTATGTGTATCTTACTTTTACTGGCAGTATATGGATATTAAAATAGCTGCGCTGAGGAAGCTGCACAGTGGAGCTCCTGCCTGGTAACCTTTTATTTGATCTTTTTTAAAAGAAAGAAAGAAAGAAAAATAAAATGATAAAATGAATCAAATGCATCATTTTCTTATTTTGATACATCACAAAAATGATTCAAAATAATGAAAAGAAAAATTAAACACATGGGAAATGAAATTACAGAAAAAAGAATAAATAAAACAAAAATCCAAATTGGAAGGAAAAAGATCTTACATATGATGGAAAAAGAAATGACAGGAAAAGAAAACATAAAATAAAAATAAAACTGGAAGGAAAAATTTTTGCACACCCCTATTGAGGAACACCTCATGTGATATTTTTAGACTGTGAGCCCTTTGGGGGCTTTCATTTTCAAATCAGGGAAACTTTTCAGTCACGGCCAGTACATACACCACAGCTGCCTCCTGTTGAGGAAGCCAGCAAATGACAGAACCCACATGCCGGGGGGGGGGGGGGAGAGAGAGAGAGAGAGAGAGAGAGAGAGAGAGAGAGAGAGAGAGAGAGAGAGGCGCAGCCAGGGTGGGGCAAGAAGAGTGTGAGTGGCAGCTGCAGTGGCAGCAAGTGGCAGTGTGAAGGCCACTGCGGTGCATGAGTCGCCTCCCCATCCCCTGCCAGCCCTAGCCCTACCAGCCATGACTGAAGCATTTTCTTATAACGTGCTGTGTAAACTGCTTTGAGAACTTTTTTCTTGAAAGGTGGTATATAAATGTTAATAATAATATTAATATTAATAATATTATTAATATTAATATTAATATTAATAATTAATATTAAAATACCACCTAGCATATGACTTGCAGCAAAGAGAACATTAAAGCTCAGGCACAGCCAAATCAACTCACTGACAGACCTCATGACCTGAGGAAACTGGGAAGTAAGGGGACTGAGAAAAGGACCATGGTCAGGTTATTTCACCAGAAGTCATATGCTGTTGGTAATCACAGCAGCCTGTAGAAGTGTTGCCAGACAGCATAATTTTGGGGTAGCCCGGAGAGCACCCTTCTATCTTTATTACTTTGGAAGGATATACAGCCTGAGACTACGGGCTCTTAGTACTGATGGTGAAATTTTCACCTGCCTGGGTTTGGCAAGGCCCACAGCTGGTTAGGGATGTGTGAATGGGTTCGAATTCAAACCCGTTCGACCTTGAGCATGCCCAGTTCAATGGTTCAATACCGAGCCACCCTCAAACTTAACTGGCTCCTGTTCGACCCCCTCTCAGACCAAACAACCCCCTGTTCAGGTACGGGGGTTTGTGTATTTAAAACTAAACTAAACTTTTTTTTACTGTAATTAAACTCACCACCTCCCACTCTGAGGGCTTCTCCATGGCTGCAAGGGAAGGTCTCCAGAGGTTCTGTCTCCCCCCTCTGGCCTCAGTATTTTCACAAATACACCCGGTTTGGGCATTTCGGCCATTTCCTGGCCTGGCCTGCCCTCCATGGAGGTGGCCATTTTGGAGGCTGCCGGGCATGACCAGGGGAACTCTGCATGGCCAGGTCATGACCTTGGCCACTCAGAGGCCCATTTGACATGTGCAGCAGCCTCCAAAATGGCCACCCCATGAAGGACAGGCCTGGAACAAGCCCAAAACCGCCCAAACCAGGCATATTTGTAAAAAAAAATTGAGGCCAACGGAGGGAGGGATCACCTCTGGAGAGGATGCAGAGAAGCCCCTGAGCAGGAGGCGGTGTGTTTTATTACAGTAAAAAAAAAGTTTAAATATACATATATTTTTTAAATACATGAACCCTCAAACCTGAACTGAACTGTCAGGGCGCGTGTTCAGTGGTGCACAAAACCAAACGTGCCCAATCTGGTTTGAATCTGATCCAGACTCAAACTGAACCAGGCAACCCAGTTTTGTGCACACCCCTACAGCTGGTCACTCAGCATGAGCAAAGCATGGGGCACTCTGCCCCAAGGTCAGAATAGCAAAGACTGAATAGGACACCCCCACACCTCTCTTTCAATGAGAAGGCAATAGTCAGTGAGCAGACCCCACTTCAAAGGAGAACCAAGCAAGGAAGGAATCCTCCCTTTCGCAAGAGATAACAGTGGAGCACTCCTTGGGAGGCACTTAGATAAGTGGCGCATTTCCTAACCTTTTCAGAATTAACTAGTAAATTGGCAAGGACTCCATGGAGCAGCCCATAAAAATTATAGACATGTACTCTTTCCACACCTGGTCTTAAGACAGTCAACCAAGTACAGTCCTATTCACCATGTACATCACATTTACATAGCTTCCTCTTGCCTTTGTTGGGCAAGCTACCCTCAGACTCATTAACTTCGAGTGGCAATAGATTGAGCAGGGGGAGAGCAACTGGCCCTCTCCATCCCCAGCACAGCACCTCTCCAGTGACTGTGGCTGCTGTCTACCTTATGTTTCTTTTTAGATTGTCAGCCCTTCGGGGACAGGGAGCCATCTTATTTATTTGTTGTTTCTCAGTGTAAACCACCCTGAGCCATTTTTGGAAGGGCAGTATAGAAATCAAATAAATAATAACAATAATAATAATAATTAATAAGCCATTCTCTTGCATAGAATATGATCTAAGATTTATTGCCTTACCTAACTAAGTGGATACTAGAGCGACGCCATGGCCTGCCATCTGGCCCAGTGTCGCTTTCCAAATGAGAGGCACACCTGCGCAGTTAATAGACTTAACTGCATAGGCGCGCCTCGCAGTTGGGAAGTGACACTGGGCCAGATGGCAGGCTACGGCATCGCTCTGGTATCCGCTGCCACCACAGCTGCCACCGAGGGTGTGTGTGGAAGGACTACTGGCTCATCTTATCTGTATGTGGCCAAAGCCTCCTCTGTGAGTAAGATGTAAACCTCCCATTATTTGGTATCTCAGTGGAAATCTTCAAGTCTTTATTTCCATAAGTTGCTACAAATGCAGGCTTAAATGAATGTTGCCCTCACTATCCTGCTCAGATAGACAGCCATTTCCACAAACCCTAAGGACCATCAGTCATGATTTGTCCTGGCGTTCTTACTTATAGGATTCTCAAACCTAGCACAGGGGCGGAAAGACACTTCAGTTGGTTGCATGGTGATAAAGAACAGAGAGGAATTCAGATCTTGTATCCAACATCATGTTCACATAGCAAACTTGGGTAGCAAAGGCTTTTGCATCACGTAAACCTCACACAGGGCCATCTTAAGTGGTTTTACAGGCTCTCTGTGGGCTGATTTTCATTCCCAGTGATCCTAGAAATCATGTTAGTAAGTACATAAAGAGTCAAAGAACAAATCTGGCTTAGAATTCATGATCTGTGAAACATCAGAGCTCTGACTTCTATGAAGAATGCAGCTATTCATACAAAAAGGAATGGCTTAAAATTTGTTTAGATCTTGTTATATTAAATTTACATGCAGATGTGTTTCATAAGAGAATGTGCACCAGCCAAGGCATATTTATGGCATCCCAATGAAATGGCTAAACATCTTGCATAACCCAAGGATATGGCAAGTTAACAAATATAAATACTATAACTTCAGGAATTTAAGCAAACTGATTGTAACATGCCAACCTTCAGTAATATAACAGGAACATAACATCTAAAATGTTATTTGTAAATGTTGCCTTTACAAGAACTTCAGAAGTTAAATTTTGATTAAATTCATTTTAGTTAATTTCACTTTAATTTGATTTAATTAATGAATTGATTGATATTAAGTGCTACTTTAATAATCAGCACCCTAAAAATTGACCTCGGCCCCCATGAGCCAAATCATGGTCAGTTTTGGCCCACTGGGTCATTTGAGTTGTGCAGGCCTGTAGTATGGTACTAATAGATAAACTTGAAACCTCTTTACTAACTGCTGGTCTGGGAAACTGTGCATGAAGAACATAGCAGTCCTTGAAACTCAGCATGAAGAATTTAGCGGTCTAGGCAACACTGGTCTAGCCATCACCTTGGGGCAGTTCTAGTAACAAAGAGATAGCAACCACAAATGGAAAAACAATCCAGAAACATAAGATCTTTTGCTACTTCATCTTGCACCACATCTGTGGTCATGCCTAAGCACATCTCTTCCCCTAAACTAGATCCCAAACATCCAAGTCCAGCTGTATCCAAATGCACTGAAAAATGTATTCAATCCCAAGATGATCCCAACAGCAGGAAACCCCATTGCTTTATTCAAGGAACACCAGCCACACCTGATTCAGCCCTCCTGCTTTACAATGCGAACATTTAAAATATGTGATCGAATCATGAAAACATTTTATTATAAACAACTGAAGCAGCTGAAGGCATTTCTGAGCTATTTCAGAAGAACTTACATTTCACACACACAATGTCAAATCTGGGAGACTTGTCGAGTTGGCAATATGTCCGACAGAGCCCATCTAGCAGTTTACGAAGATGTTTTTAAATGTCACCAAGGTAAAAGCAAAACCCTGTCCAACTAGATTTACTTGCTCTTAAACCAAAGTTTGGTTTAGAAAGCTCTCTATGGACCCCTTTAAGATGTAACGCAGAACCGCAATGGACCTGTGTTTCTGCACCCCACTCGCTCCTGTCCGCTTTCAGATGTGGAGAAGAGCTGCCTCTCTGCAGTCAGTGAGACTGCAGAGAGGTGGGAGTTGCTGGCTGTGCAGGCTTTCTTCCTGACAGAAGTACAGCCAATCAGGCCCAAGTGAGAAAGGAGCTTCCTCCCTCAATTCTGGCTCTGTGGGAATTACATCCATTTGCATGTAATGCTGGCACTGCAGAACCAGAGTTGGAGGCACCCAAACTCCACTCTGAACTGAAGTCTCATAGAGCATTATGGTACTTATAAGTTTTGTGAGGAGTGAAGGCTTTGACTTCCTATTTTCTGCACTTTCCAACCTATGCTCCTTTGAATTGCCTTATAATAATTTCCATTTGCAAGCACTTGACTCTTCAAGCTGCCTTAAGTTTATCTCTGTGATTCCCAGGGCTTAGAAAAGGGATCAGGTTGTGTCTCTGCCTTTTGTAAGGTAAAGGTAAAGTGGGCCATCAAGTCAGTTTTGACTTCTGGCGCCCACAGAGCCCTGTGGTTTTCTTTTGGTAGAATGAAGGATGGGTTTACCATTGCCTCCTCTCACGCAGTGTGAGATGATGCCTTTCAGCATCTTCCTATATCACTGCTGTCCAATATGGTACCAGTGGGGATTCAAACCGGTGACTTTCTGCTTGTTAGTCAAGCATTTCCCCACCTTTTGTAGCTACTAGCAATGTCTTTCCCCCCACTTCTTTTGTATTACATAAGAACATAAGAATAGCCCTGCTGGATCAGGCCCAAGGAGGCCCATCTAGTCCAGCATCCTGTTTCACACAGTGGCCCACCAGATGCCTCTGGGGAGCCCACAGGCAAGAGATATGTGCATGCCCACTATCCTGCTGTTGCTCCCCTGCAACTGGTATTGAGAGGCATCATGCCTCTGAGGCTGGAGATGGCCCACAGCCACCAGACTAGTAGCCATTGATAGACCTGTCCTCCATGAATCTGTCTCAGCCCCTTTTCAAGCCATCCAAGCTGGTGGCCATCACCACATCCCATGACAAGGAATTCCATAGATTAATTGTGTGCTGCGTGAAAAAGTACTTCCGCTTGTTGGTCCTAAATTTCCCAACCTTCAGTTTCATGAAGTGCTCCCTGGTTCCTGTTGTGGGAGAAAAATTTCTCTCTGTCTACCCTCTCCACTCCCTGCATAATTTTCTACACTTCGATCATGTCTCCCCTCATGTCACCTCCCCTTAGTCGCCTCTTAGTTGCCTCCCAGCCAAAGAATTGCACTTTGGTTGTGTGCGACAAGTGGAAATCAGCAAGCTGATTTCACATTTAAAGATTTCCATTTTATTTACACAATCAAGCACAAGTGCACAAATACAAAGGGAATTTTTTTTAAAAAAAAAGCTTTCATTAAAAAGTTAATTTGAAGGAAAGGGGAAGTGACACACACTAGCTGAGCAGCCCCCCTCTTTCTAAATGGAAGAAGAGGAGCTACCGGGAAGAGGTTTTGCAGAGGAGGGCTTGGCTTTTGAGGCATCTAATGCAATATCTATGGTATGGCATCAGAGGACAATTCTGCTGGGTTCAGGGCTACCTTCACAGCAGCCCCCACCACAACACTGGAAGAGGACTTTTGTTGGAGAGTGGTCTTTCCCCCAGGTATATGAACTGCCTCTTTGCCAACTCAAAGACTAGAGGGAGGTAGACAGCCTTGGCTCTCCAGCTGTTCTTAAACTACAACTCCCATCATCCTCAGCTGGCTGGGGGTGGGTGGGAATTGTAGTTCGGCAACAACTTGAGAGCCAAAGTTGTCTGTCCCTGGGCTAGAGGATTGACTGCCTAGATATGGTTTCATTGAAATACTGCAATATATGCAGGGTCATTCCCCATCCCAGTGCTTATGCAGTGCTGAATGCAGTTATCCCCCTGCAATCAACTTTCCCCCATAGTTTATTGGGACTTACTCTCAAATAAGCATGAGAACACCATAGCTTTCTCCCAGCAAACAATAGCCATGTTCAGGCACTGAGAACACAGGGATACTGAATCCACATAAATAAGAAAAAGCTCTGCCCCTCGATCTACTGAAATGGCTCCCTGATTAATCCAGTTCAGGTTAGCGTCCTCATCTCTAGTTTCCAGCTACAATCGGTTCTTATGAGTGTTTTCTTGTATTAAATCTATAATACTAGATTTCCGTATTTAATTTGCCTCACCACAGAGTGATTTGTGGCAGGCTCTTCACATTTTTTTGGATTAAATGTTCTTGTTTATAATTGTTGCTACATTCAAAATAAATAATAGAAGTGTTCCTTATAAAAGTTACATGTAAAGTTATTGCTGCTAAGTTGGCTAGGTTTGATTTTTTTTTTTAATTATTCAGTATGCTTACAGATGTAAATGCCATTTTAAGTATTAATGCTATTGATGTGACCATGCATTTTGGAAAGCAAAGACTACTTTGCTTTCAATGTACACTAGGCAAAATATAGGTCCTGAGGAGGTGAAGTAGAAAAGTACTTACATGTAGGATCAGAGAGAAACATAGATGAACAATAATAATGCGTATAATAGGCTGTCCTTATGTAATTGGGCTTAATATAAAAGAGGCATAGTAGTGCCTCAGTACTTAAGGTGAGGAGAGAGAAAGATCGTTTTCTCATGTAAATTTCCCTGAATATGTTCATATTCATAATGTTTACACTGGGCATCCAATTGGTTTCACATTTGGTACACAAGGAGTGGGTAATAAGCAGTATCATGTCTCCCAATTTGGTGAAGATTGGTTCAGAAATGCCAGAGATATTTATTTATATTTTTATTTCTCCCACGTAAGCACCTTAAATTTATCTCAAATGTACATGTTCTACTTTTTCCTCCTGTTAATGCAGCTCAAAACTTCAGACTCATAATACTCTATCTGCTTTTGTAGAATAGAACACCATTGGTTCATGTCTTTTATTGTTTTATCCTTTCAACTCCTTATTCTAATGCCTTATTTAACTGTGGGCAAATTCTCACGGAGCATGTAAAACAAGGATACTTGACTTCCCTTAGCTTCCTATTGCATTCATAACAAACATGTTCTCTGTGTCTCTGTTCAATTAACTATACTGACACTGCCATTTGGTTCTTCCACAACCTCCACCTTACGAGAAAACTATTGGCTGAGATGCAACCAGTGACGCCCCTCATGACACACACCTGTCCAATCCACACAGCTAAGGACAGCCAATCAGGCTGGGAAGAGGAGAGATGTGTAATTCTCTCAACACTTGTCCTTTGCTGCTGCCCCAACCATCATTATACAAACAAAAGTTAAGAAAACAGATTAAATGGGAATGAACTGGAAGGGGAAGAAATACCTCCGTAGCTAAACTGATGAGTTTGTGGAGACTTGCTGATGAGAATTTGAAAGTAGAAAGGGTATGCTCAGGAGGCCGCATGAATGTCGTAGCTGCTCAACCACTGACAGAGATATCACTGAGGAAATCAGGCAGCATCCACCCAGCGGGGGGTCATTTTAGGGGTAGCTGCCCCACCCCACAGCCTGCTGTTATGGTTGATAACCCTGTCCCTTTACATTTCTCTCCCTCTCTAAAGCAGCGGAAAACTCCATAAACAGTGGAACAAAAGGGGTCCTCCCATGGCCCAAACTGCTCTCCAATGAACCTTAAAAGAAGAAAAAGGAAAGAAAAAACCTCCAACATTATGGTAACACAATCACTTCTAGTGCATTTATAAAATCCAAAGAAATGTCAATTTCTAAAAAATCTTTGATTTTAAGATGAGATATAAAGCAAGTCCTACTTTTACTCCTAGTCTAAAATATATGGAAATTCAAACTTCATGTAGTCACTTTGACTTCTACTTTATATCACCAGGACACACTTCAGATAAGTGTGTCCTTTAAACATTAATTTCTCTGTAGTCAGACTTTGACTTCCTGCTTTACATCCACATTAATCTCACCAGAAATAGGTGTTCCCAAAAATTCAATAAGTACACTTTCGGTAATCATTGCCATACATGTCAAATAAAATTGACAAAGGACTTGAGATCAATTATTTAGTTATGGAAACTAAATATAAAAGAACTTATATATGACAATCAGATCAAAGGTCCCAGATACTACAAGAGGTGTCTCAGAACTGTGATAGATAGATAGATAGATAGATAGATAGATAGATAGATAGATAGATAGATAGATAGATAGATAGAGTGTGAGTGGATTTCCTATATTTTGACCTTTCATATGTTATTAATAGGAATATTTGCATAGCAATGAGTTATCTGATCTCACCCTTGATTTTTTTCATGCAGTTATAATATTAGTTTGTGACATTTCAGCTGGTTGCTGTGGAAACAGATACAATATCATTTTGTTAACCATTTCAGGTGAGAAATCTAGTGGAGTAGGGAAAAATGAGGATATATTCACTCAGAAATTCTTTACCAAAAGAGTGGGGCAACAAACAGAACAGATATTCATGTGTTCCAAAAGCACTTCTTAGCTTCCCATACGATTTCAGTGCTTCAGAGACGACAGCTTCCTATTCCTTGGCAACTGGATAATGAAAAATTAAATGTAACTAAAATTTAAACACACTGATATTCTAAAGTTAGGGTCAAAGGATAAATGTAATAATGTAATGTGGTAATTGTCTTTTCTGAACTCCCTTCTAAATGAGTGATGAACTGAATTGTCACAGGTTTAATTAATTTCCAGTGTGCTTCCTTTCACATTAGCTATTTTCTGTGGACTTGGCACAATTAGTCCACTCGGTTAGTAGGGACTCTAGAGAATATCACTTCCAGACTGTTGCGTTCCAGTGTTTTCCCGCTTATCCTCTCACCACTTTTAAAGACCTGGTTTGTAGCTCTCTTTCTGACTTTTAATGCATTCATGGTACGAGCCAGAGTGGGCTGACAGTGCTATTAATACACTGACAGGAGGTATGGCCAGGGAGGCAGTTGTTATGGAGCCCTGTCTCTCTGCTCTGCTTGATCTGCTGCATCTACTTCTATCTAGTTGCTCTGCCTCCCCAACCAAACTGCTGCAATGCAGTCTCTTCCCCTATTACTTTTCAATAGCCTCTGTTTACTTGTTCCTTTTTTAAACTTTTCATTTCTGCTTGCACCTCTGCCATAAGAACACAGAATCATAGAATGTTAGAGTTGGGAAGGACCTTAAAGGTCCCTGAAAGATGCATCTTTTCTGAAACACTACAGCATCCCTGAAAGATGACTGTCCAGCCTCTGTTTGAAAAATCTCTGGAGAAGAAGAGCATGCCCTATGTGAAGCAGGGGCAGATCTAAAATTGAGCAAGTGTGTGCAATGAACATGGGCCACCACTAGGGGGTATCTGCACCCAGATTTCTGACCTGAATCATAATTTCCTCATCAGATCAATGGGAAACTCAAAAATATTAATAACTCCCAAATGGCTGGGCAGAAAGCTCTGAAATTTCCTATAGGATTATAGGATTAAATGTGTGGGTGTTCCAGAAGATCAGGCTGTTGTTTTTTTTAAAATATTATTTTAAATTGGTTTTTAAAAAAACATTAAAAACCAAGAGGTGGCCTGTAGGGATGTGCACAAAACAGATTTTGTGTTTTGTTTCAGGCTAGACATGAAACACAAATGGCTGAAACATTTCATCAAAACAACCGATCTGACCAGTTGTTTCGACAAAACAAACTTGAAACATTTCGCGTGTTTCGGTCATAGGAAATAATTGTAAAAATTGAAACACCCCATTGTTCCCCATGGGTAGCTCCTAGGGACACCAGAGTGTGTTAGGTGGTAGGGCATACCGGGTGCTACCTACCAGCCAACCCACAAAAGAAATGGGCATGGGCAATTTTTAAAATTGTTTTAACCTAGATCCACATAGGGCCCTATGGGTTTTGGGGGAAGGTTTTTTAAAAAATTAGAAATTGCCTACTTGCCTGTTTCTTTTGTGGGTTGGCTGGTAGGTAGCACACAGCATGGCCTACCATCCAACCCACTTTGATGTCCCTTGGAACTACCCATGGGGAACAATGGGGGATTCAAGTTCCTTATTGTTCCCTATGGGCAAATGGCAAATATTTTGCAGATTTTGGTTTGATTTGTCAAACTGGCCAGCAATGGCTGGCTGGTTCAACAAATTAATTCAAATGTTTGCTATTTGATGCAAGATTGAATTGAATTTCAAAGATCAATTCATGCACACCTCTAATCCCTAGAGCCGTGATTTCCTTGAACATAAACACATTTAATGGTACCACAATGTGCTACTCCCTTGTGAATTTTGAGAACTTTCTGCCCAGCCATTCTGGATTTATCATATCTATTCATTCATTCATTCATTCATTCATTCATTCATTCCATTTCTATACTGCCTCATACCAACATCTCATGTCAGTTTACAAAATAAATGATAAAATCAGAGTTTAAATCAAACATTAAAACAGTTAAATATTTAAAACAACAATTTAAAACAATAGCAGAACATCAAAAACCAACTTACAGCTGATCAAAGGCTTGATGAAATAAAGGCATCTTGAGCATTTAATATGGGGTGCAAAAATGGAGGTACTACTCATTTTCTTTGAAAGCAAGGAGCAGTTTCCTGCAAATGGAGCCTGAATGAAGGACAGAATGGGCAATTCAATCCCAGAACTTTTTGTAACTTTCTGCCATGAAACAAAGCAGTTTTGACACTTTTAAACAGTTTTAGAAAACTTTTTTAAAAAATCATTAAAAATCAACCAATATCCTTGAAGGTCTGCACACTTAGTCTTTAGTGATCTGTCTGAATAGACCAGTGGGCAAGAAATGGAACCAAGCGGGCACTTCCATTAGCAATAAATGTCTTGCTTCTTAAGGGTCTACTTCCATGCTGGTGATATTTCACATGTCCTGAAGCAAAACAATTCTGCTGTTCCTTACCTCACACCAGACCTTTTGTTATGCATTTGTTGCTTACTTAAGCTTGTAGGAAGCTATGAATTGCTTTATGCTTTTCAAGTTAAGACATTTTCTGCTTATTACACTGATCTTTAAAGAAGGACAGAACCCAACATGTCCAGAATCTTATAGGCCTATCTCATTATTGAATGTAGATTACAAACTGTTTGCAGCTATTTTGGTGACAAGACTGAAGAGATTTTTAGCATTTTGACCAGACCGGATTTGTTACAAAGAGAAACATGAAAGATAATTTAAGATATGTTTTATACACTATTGAGAACATTACCAAGTGGGGAAGGAAACAGCGATTTTTTTTTTCTTGATGCTGAGAAGGCTTTTGACAATTTGGAATGGCAATTCATGTTTATGGTGCTGGAAAAGATTAATTGTGGGCCGAATTTTATTTCTTGGATTCAAGGTATCTATCTGCAGCAGAAAGCGAAAGTAATAGTGAATGGGGTAATATCAAAGACATGTTCTGTTACAAAAGGTACAAGACGGGGATGCCCACTTTCACCTTTGTTGTTTGTTCTGGCTCTGGAACCATTGGCATGGGAGATACGGCAGGAAGGAAGAATACCAGGAATTAAGACAGCCAGGCAAGAAAATAAGATAAAGCTATATGCGGATGATGTCGTTTTAACAATTACCAAACCAAAGATTTCATTGGACTATGTAATAGAGAAAATTTGACAATATGGGAAGGTTTCTGGATACAAACTGAACACTAGTAAGACGCAGATAGTAACATGGAATATTAAAGATGAGGAACGGAAAGAACTGGAAGAAAGAACAGGATTTCAGTCCAGTATTTAACCAGTAAAATGGGAGGTGTTGCCTCCCGTTCTCTAGGAAAGAAATCAAATGCTTTCTTTCGCAATAAAGCACTTACCTTTGTGTTGGTGATGTTAATTTCTGAAGTGTTTTGCTTCCCTTTTTCTGACACAGTGCAACAAGTTCAATCAATCAATCAGTCAGTCATCTTTATTCGGTCTTAGACAAGCGTAAGAACAATAAAATACGTGAAATACAAGCAGGGAATGGGAGATAAAATACAAAATATAAAACTACTGTTATGAAACTATAAAAGAATGTATTAAGGTAGAAGAAAATTTAAATTTAAAGTATAAAATTTAAAATAGAGCTAAGATTGTCTACAAGATAAAAGTCTACATCCTAGTAAACAGTAGACCAGAAAGGTTCTTAAAAGTGCTTAAAAATATTTGAGTGTTTAAAGTTACACAGAAAAAAATGAAAAGTATGCAATTACAATAGCTTTACAGGATACAATAGGTTATATGAAAGCTGAGGCTAGGTCTGCATTTTGTAGGCTCAGCCCACAAGAGCAACAAATTATGTTCCTTACCTTCCACCATTCTTTACCTTGTGTCACAATTTTCCAGTTTTCCTCTGCAGGACCAAAAGAGGTGGGGATTGCGGGGTGGCATGGGAATATGTGATTTTCACTGCTCTCTCCTCCCTTCAGATTGAGTTTTCATCTGCAGGAATCTGACCCTGAAGATTCCTCTGCTCATTCTTTTTGCTTCTCTGCAGGACTATTTCCTTATTTCAATCCTCCAGACCAGGAATGCTCAACCTTGGTTCCCCAGATTTTCCTGGACTTCAGCTCCCATAATCCCTAGCCCCAATGCCCTTGGATTGGAGATTATGGGAGTTGAAGTCCAACAACATCCAGGGACCCAAGGTTGCGAACCCATACTCTATAATAGTGGTCCCTCTAATTTTTTTCGTGTGTGTAGAATGATTTTTTCCCTAGGCAGCAGTATCAAGGCAGTGTGTGCATGCATGCATTCAGAATGGAGCCTTCCTAATTCAATCTGAGCAGGATCTAAAATTAATCTGAGCAGACATCAAAAAACTTGTGTGCATGTGCACATGTACATACCTTAGAGGGAACACTGCTCTAGACCTCAGATGTTTGTAAATAGAATTCCCAATCAGAAATCCAGTGGATCTGGTGTAGTGTCCATTGTTTTATCCAAGCAAACCCACCATCTTGTTTTTGGTCAAGCAAAACGAGGCCTTTGACTGAATTCACCCACTTACCTGTACAGCACTAGTTAATTGTGTTTGTAATTAGCATATTGCTTCTCTTGAACACCAATATATCAACACCTGCTTGAACTCTGTACCAATTCTCATGAAGGCCCAGAAAGTGTACACTTTGGAAACAGGGTAGTAATATGCTCCAAAAACACAGCACAGATCTTGCAATCTCGCAGCAGCGTTTTGTATGAGCTGGAGTTTCCCAACAGTCTTCAGATACAGCATGTTCAAGAATCCAGTCTAGGTGTCAGCAAGGCATGTGGCCAGGTCCACCCTCTCCAGAAATGGGCACAGTTGGCACAAAGCCACTCCTGGCTACAGCACCCTCATCATGCTCTGTTGTGAGCTTCCCTAGGACACTGTACTGGCTGCTGTTGTTACGCACACTTAACTTTCACTCTCCGCTCTTCAATTTACCAAATAGCTGTTTCCCGGCCTGCTGGATTACCATGACTGGACAGAAAGCAGTCTGTCGTGATTGGACTTAAATCAATCTGTCTGTGACTGGACTGAAAGCAGTCTGTCTTACTGGGTTGTAGCCAGAGGCTATAAAAGCCCACAGGGGTTGTGAAGCTTCAAAGGAATTCAGAGATACCCAGTTAAGCCATAGGGATCTAGACCAATGGATGAGTAAAGAGACACAAGGAACCAGACTAGAGATGTCTTTTATGATTTTACTTAAAGAAATTGATTTGGAGAGGTACAATATTTATAAGGTCCTGGCAAGCAAAGCTAATTTACCTAACTCTAGTACAAATGGCGCAGTGGGGAAATGACTTGCTTAGCAAGCCAGAGGTTGCCAGTTCTAATAATAATAATAATAATAATAAATAATAATAATTAATTCGATTTCTATACCGCCCTTCCAAAAATGGCTCAGGGCGGTTTACAAAGAGAAATAAATAAGATGGCTCCCTGTCCCCAAAGGGCTCACATTCTAAATCCTCGCTGGTAAGTTTCCTAGCACCTATATCAGGCAGCAGCAATATAGGAAGATGCTGAAAGGCATCATCATCTCACGCTGTGCGGGAGGAGGCAATGGTAAACCCTCCTGTATTCTAGCAAAGACAACCAAAGGGCTCTGTGGTCACCAGGAGTCGACACCGACTCAACAGCAAACTTTACTTTAATACAAGTAGAGTTGCCATGCCCCCTGAAATTCCGGGTTTCACCCAGATTTTAAGCATCTCAATCAGATTGCTGAGCCCACCCAGTTTCGCCCAGATTTCAGCTTTCATTTTTTAAAAAAAAAACAACGGTAAGCTGTAGCGCTTGTAGAAGTGAAGTTATGGAGCAAAACGTGCAGTCGCTATTCTGCTCAAAAATTATTTTCAAGCCAGTTTGCATAATATGCAAATTAGGTCCCCGGATTTGGAAAACCAGAATGTGGCAACCTTAAATACAAGCAGGTTACCTTAGCAGGGGAAGGGGAGAGGGGAAGGGAGGAGGGGAACGGGAGCACATAAAGTTTTGTTACCAAAGGTGCAGGGAACTGAATGGCCAAGTCAAGGTTTCTCCCGGTGATTATAGATGCTAGGGTTTGATGTGAAGATAGGGTGCATGATGCTGGCGTGTGGAGATGCTGAAGCACTGGTGGGGGAGAAACTGTGTCTTCTAGACCTGCCCTCTGAGAGTTGGGTCTGATCTGGAGTCTTCTGTTTTTATATTGTTCTTGTTCCTTGACTGCTGTTGCGTCAGTCCGTCAGATGATTTTTGATGTTCTCTTCTCACCCCATCAGCAAGCAACACATCTTTTCTTCTGCACCCACCCCAGGTCATTCAGAGATGTGGTTGTCACTTTTTCTTACCTCAAGTCTTTGGCCTTGGTGGTTAGATGCTAATTGTTAAATGGTCATCACTTTTCCTTTCTGGTCCTTTGGTCACAAAAATCAAAATGGGGGTTTTGAGGAAGGAGGGGACAGGGGCAAGATTACAATTATGCTGAATTGCTATACATATGCCAGGTGTCCTGAGTAAAATGCATGAATACAACGTATATCATAAGTAAAAGTTTACAGAATTAAAAGCTCATTATTACGTAGTTTGGGGAGGCTTCTAATACATTAAAGTAGCTAACCAGATATCTGGGACCCTGCTAATCTAGCGCTCTCGCCATGGGTTCTCACCCAGCAAGGCCATTCATAAATCGGTCAGCAAGTTCCATGTCGGGCGGCCTTGATGTAGTTTTCGCTTCCACAGCTGCTGGCATACACATTGCTGCATTCACATTTAGCATGGACAAAAGAGAGCTATAATAGTAGAAATGATTACAATAAAACAGCAAAAACATGCAAAAGCTGGGGTACAGCATAATACAGTGGCAGGATAGCCATGCAGACTGGGGCATGAGTAACCCTGTTGAAACAGAATGCTGAGCTTCGTTGGACCCTGGCCTGATCCAGCAAAGCAGGTCTTGGCACTTTTGTAATCGAGAGGTCAGTAGTATGTGTGTGACTGTTAGATTGATTTTAGGAGATGGAGCTCTAATGAATGATGAGTGTGGATGAAAGAAGTCAAACACTCATTAGCTAATTGTAGACAAGATGAAGTCAAGCAGGCAACATCCTAGGAAACTTAAGGCAGATATTTCCATTTTTTAAATCTGCTGAGCACTCTTCTATTGATTCTTAAACAATAGACTCCAACCTTTAATGTCTTTGTCAGCATGTCTTCAATCTTAGATGTAACGGACATAATGATTATTAGGCTTAGATATAGTTAGCGCCATTTCAGAGACAGTAACCAGCCATTTATCAAAAAGAGAAGGAACTGTCCATTTGTAGATGATAGAGTTTGACCTAACAGCTCTGTTCTTGGGGAAAGGAACAAAAGGAAGTGTGCACATTTCCCCACATTTCTTTTCTGGGGAAATGCCTGAAAGGTTTGATCATGTATTGGTCACATTCTCACTCTCTGGACAAGACAACCACTGGACAAGGCAACCACTGGACAAGGCCAAATCCCCATCACATGTCACCTGGAGGGAGTGACATGTTGTAGGCATACAAGAGGACAGAAGCAGCTTCTTAAGCAAAGATGAGGCTGGGGAGGGAGGCCAAAGCTCAATGGCAGAGCACCTGCTTTGCATGCAGAAGGTCCCAGGTTCAACCCCTAGCATCAGAGAGCCAGTGTAGTGTAGTGGTTAGAGTGCTGGACTAGGACCAGGGAGACCCGAGTTCAAATCCCCATTCAGCCATGATACTAGCTGGGTGACTCTGGGCCCGTCACTTCTCTCTCAGCCTAACCTACTCCACAGGGTTGTTGTGAAAGAGAAACTCAAGTATGTAGTACACCGCTCTGGGCTCCTTGGAGGAAGAGCGGGATATAAATATTATAATAATAATCAATCATCATCAACTCCAGGTAGGGCCGGAAAAGACGCCTGCCTGGAACTCTGAAGCGTTGCTGCCAGTCAGTGTAGACAATCCCGAGCTAGATGGACCAATGGTCTGGTTCGGCAGAAGGCTGTTTCCTGTGTGCCTCATCCTCTCACTTGCTTACCTGCGCTCTCCTTGGAAACACAGCTGTGGAGTTTGGACCCATCAAGCCCAGCCCTCCCTACTGTGCTGCCCAGAGAGAAAGGGAGGATGAGCAGAGGTGGCAGCAGCTCCTGCAAGCAGCTGCAGCTTCCTCTTGCTCGGTGGCTTGTTTGCTCTGTAATGAACAGGTCAAGCCTGCTAGAGGAAGAGGGCAGGCAAATGATCAGAAGCAACAGTGGCCGCTCCTTGCAACCATCTCTCTCACAGTCCTCCCTGCAGGGCTGCCAATAGGGGTGGGCAAGGAGCCGGGTGGAGACTGCAGCTGTTCCTGCAGGAGGAAGCAGCCACCTCCTCCTTTTGCTTGCCTATCTTTCCTCGTATGGTTACCAACAGTCCCTTATTAGCAGGGACATCCCTTATTTCAGCCCCCAATTGCTTGTCCCTTGTGGGGTGCTCTATGGACCTTATTTATTTATTACATTTCTACATCACCCTACCCATCCAAAGGCTCTGAGAAATGTACAACAATGTTGTACACCTAATGGTAAGAACCTATGGGCTCAGATCAAACCCGTTATTTTCACTAACAGCAATTATGTTGGTCTGAGACTGAAATAAAGGTGATTGATTGATTGATCACTAATAACAAAATAAAGGTCATGATCATGAGCTGCAACTCCCTTCCCTTCTCCCTCCCCAGCCAGAGTACTCTGTGGTTTTGGTGGCGTGCAGGCTTAGGGTTGCCAACAGTCCTGTATTGGGGACATGAACAAAAGCATTAACTGCCATCAATGATTGGCGAACTTATCATTCTCCTGGTACTGGGATCATGAAAATCATGCAAGTGATGGCTATAGATAGTCCTTGTGTGTGAAACCTATCTTTACTGGCTAACCATGCTTCTCTTTCTAGAAAACAAAATCATATCACACCCAGTTTGGCTAACCATGGTTATATCAATAAGCAGGGAAGGAGCAATCTAAGTTGTAACTTATACCGTAGTTTGTTGAAAGTGGGAAAAGCACATAGAGCACTCAGGCTCCCACATGCTCCCCTCCCCCACCTTGTGTCCAGAGGCGTAACTAGGGAAAACGGCGCCCAGGGCAAGCACTAAAATGGCGCCCCCCGCCCCCCACATACTACATTAAACTTAGGTTTTTCCTCACAAGCGCCCGCCGCAGCCGCCAATTCTTGGGCGGCGCGGAAGGGACCTCTCGTGGGGGAGGGGGCGCCGACGCACTCCCTTGACTGCTGCAGCGCTGCTGCACTGAACAGGAAACATTTGTAATAACAAAGAAATTTTTTAAAAAATTAAAAAACATTTTTTCGTCATGGCGGCACCCCCCACGTGACCAGAAAAGATGGCGCCCAGGGCACGTGCCCCCCCTGCCCCCCCTATAGTTATGCCTCTGCTTGTGTCCCTTATTCAGGCAAGATAATGTTGCTCATTCACCGCCAACAAGTTCTCCAGATCTGAGCTGGTGAGTGGGGTCGGGGCAGAGGCACATTCCTGTCACACTCAGCTTTACATATGCATCCTGGCCTTCAGCATTAGGCCTTTGTTGCCACTTGCCCCCAATCCCCTAATCTCACAAGAGAGGTGTGGCCTAATCAAGCCCACTCTGAACTTGTCCAAATTTTGGAAGGGTCTGGGCTGTGGTGGTGTTTGGTTAATCCATTTCTTGATCCAGGCCAGCTTTTGAATGGGGCTTTAGTTACTTGTATTCCAGTCCTGGAGTAAAGGCGGGGCTAACAAGCAGCCAGCATAGAGTTGCCATCCCCCCCCCCCCCGAATTTCAGATTTCTCCTGGATTTTAAGCATCTCACCCAGATTGCTTAGCCCACCTAGATTTGCCCAGATTTCAGATTTCTTTTCTTTTTTTTCTTTTTTCCAGCTAAGCTCTAGCCCTAGGAACAAAACGTGCAGTCACTATTCTTCTCAAAAGATATTCTCAAGCCAATTTACATAATATGCAAATTAGGCACCCGGATTTGGAAAGCCAGAATATGGCAAGCCTTACCCAGCAGCAAAAGCAGTCTGCACTTGCCTCTCTGTACATACTATCTATTTCATTAAACCATTAATATTCCTGATTCCACACCACTGCCATGTCTTTGCATTGCATACCACAACTCTTTCCCCTGAATTCTGCATGGGAATGGGCTGAGGAGGAGGAATACCAAAATCCATGCTCCGAAGCCCTCCTCCTCATTCAACAGTTCAGCACCATCATCTTAGATGTGGAGGAATGTATTAATTGGATGCCCTGGCTCAGATTTACCCACAAGCACAAAAAGTTAAAAGGTCATTTGAGGCGGGGTGGGAAAAGCTTCAGAAAAAGCATGTACAATTAACAGAGCAATTTCAAAAGCCTGTGGCTTTTCTCACTGGCAGTCAATGCAAGAATTTCAGAGCAGGTTAAAATGTGTTAAAATCACCTTTGATTTAACAAAGAGCTTGGCGACTGCTCTCTGTGCCCATTGCACAATGCCTTATCAGGCAAGGCAGCTGAGGGAATTGGACTAATCTAATCTTGAAGCAACAGAAGCATGGAAAAGCACTTGAAGGCCTGACAGAGACACAAAAATGGTCACAACCCAGCAGCAACCTATACGTTGCGAAAAGAAATGGTAAGCCTCCAAACCTAGATGTTTCTCAAAAGATAAGGACAGAACTAAATTTCTTCCTTTCCTTCAGCTTTCCAAAGTGCAGCAGATGGAGTTTCATTGACATCCAGGAGTTTAGAGGGCAAAAATAGCCCAAATTGCATTTAAAGATACTCGAGAACATACTGATTTATCAAGACTATTTTCCAGCATGGAACAGGGCTCCTGACAGAGCTAGTTGAGTTATCCATTGTGAAAATTATTTTCATAAAAGGTATCAGTTTTTCACTTGGTAATAATAAACGCCTTATTACGATGCCTTGGGTACAATTCAGAGACATGTAATTATGCTTCTACTATTATTACTACTGCTACTATTCTACTACAACTACAACTACAACTACTGCTATATTAAAATACCACATTTCAGTCAAAGTTTTCAAAGCATTTTACTGAGAAAAATCTATATTATTAATTCTGCAAGACGAGCTATGCATGGGGACGTGGTAGAAAGGAGGCAATTGGCTGATAGAGTTTGCAAGCAGAAGCACCTGATTGGGCAGTGGGGATTCCATACGCAGATAGGGAGAAGGAGCCTGTGGCACTGTGGTGATTGGGCAGTGGGGATACCCTATGCAGATAAGGAGGAGGAGCCTGTGATGGTTAAGGTCAGTTGGAATGCAACTGTTACTGGTCGGAACAGAAGATGTTCTTGATTGTAGAGGAGAGGAATCCATATATATACATACATATACATACATATACATACATATATATATATATATATATATATATATATATATATATATATATATGGATAGCAGGCAGGGGTCTGCAAAAAGAGGGTAGTGAGGGAGGAAAGAGCCCCTTCAGGAGAAGGAGGATGCCACTGTGTGAATTAAATGAGCAAACAAGATGAACAAAATCTGTTAACTCAGGAAAAGAGGGACAGAAAAAAACATGAAGGGAGGGGGAAGAAAGAGTGGGGAAGAGCGAGTGGAGGAGAGAGAAAGAGAAAAAGAAAGGACGGGAAAGAGAGACAGAAGGAAGGGCACGGGATGGGCCTGAGCCTGTCAGCGGCCTGAGGGGAATGAGCAGCCATGGTGGTGGTGGCAGCGAGGAAGGGCCCGGTCAACCACTGCTGCTTCTCCTGGGGGGAGGAGCAGGAGCGGAGTTCAGGTGAGGGTGGGGAGATCTCTGGGGATAGGGGGCTGCAGCTTGGCCAATAGGCGGCAGCAATGCTGCAGCCATGACCAAGAAGGGTGAGGGGGGTGGAAGCAACAGGATGGAGGAGGAGGAGGAGTACAGCTCAGGTGAGGTGGGGAGATCTCTGAGGTGAGGGGAGCAATCAAGTATTAACGTGCAGATACTCTAGAGCATGCAAGAGTTCCAGCATTGAAGCAGAGAGAAATAATGGTGGCGGTAAGGATGCAGAGGTGGAATGCTGGCAAGCGAAGCCCCTCCGGCCAGAAGAGGTGCATGGACGGTGGATGAAGCCCCGCCGGCCAGGAAGAGGAGGTGGTGGCGGGGAGAAATAATGGCGGCAGCAAGGAGGTGGGCAGACGGCGGGCAAAGCCCTACCAGCCGGGAGGAGGAGGAGGTGGGAGGCAGCGGGGGGAGAGAGCGAGCAGGAGAGCTGCAGGGGGAGAGAGCGAGCAAGCAAGCTGCAGGGGGGGGAGTAAGTGAGTTGCGGGGGGAGAGAGAGAGAGAGAGAGAGCTGCGGCGCGAAAGAGAGCGAGCGAGCTGCGGCGGGGAGAGTGAGCGAACAAGCTGCGGGGGGATGCCACAGGCTCAGTGCATAACTGCACAGATGCTCTGTGCGGGGTCAGCTAGTAATAAATAAATATGGCTTCCCAGTTCCAAACAGGCTCATAATCTAAAAAGAAACACTGGGGTGACTCCAGCAACAGCCACCAGAGGGATACTGTCCTGGGGTTGGCTGGGAATGATGCTAAAGTTCTATTAACATCCATGGAATTTTAAAATGCTTTACTTCTCTGTACTGTACCCCATGTCTACTATTTCTTTTTTATATATAAACTTCTTGACTTTATATACTTCTTGACTTCATTTCTCCATTCAGTGGAAATATTAGTGCTAGTCTTGCATGGTGATATGATTTCTATTCCTTGCCAATAACTCTTGATGACCTGAAATATAGTTTCTTTACACTTTGCTGTGTTATTCCAATTGCTGCATTGACCACGCTTCACCAGTGCAGTTAAGTTAGCCAATCTTTAGCACTGTGTACAGAATAGTATTCAACATTGTGCAGTTTCACTGGGCCAAACTATATGAGAGGCCCCAGCCTTTTGCAACCTCTCTTCATCACTACCGTTTGCTGCAGGGGAGTAGCAACCATTAAGCAAGGGGGAAGAATTGTCCCCAGACCACAAGGGTCTGGGGCCCCCCAAGGCTCCTCCTCAGCCAGGGTGCCCCCTTGCTCCACACCCAGCCGGTGAGCAAAACGCTTGCCGGCTGGGGAGGAATGGACTGCCCCCGCCACCCGGCACTGGCCCCTCCCCTGCATCTGACATTAGATGAATGGGGGTGGGGCCAGTGCCCAGAATAGGGCTGTGACAGCCCCAGCAGTTTCATTCCCCTGTCAGTCATTCCACCAACTGCTTACAGGGGAAATGAAAACCTGTTGGGGCTGTCACAACCCTGTTCTCAGCACTGGCCCCGCCCCCTTACATCTGGTGTCAGAAGCAGGGGCTTGGTGCACATGCGAAGGAACACCCAGAGGCAGACTTTGGATGCCAGCCTCCACCAAGCTTCATAGGCCCCTGGTTTGCTGTGATTAGGGGGCAACTGAATTGGAATAAACCAGGAGGCAATTAACTCCTCTTGGCAACTTTCTCCTTCATACTCCCCCATATCTATTATAGGGATGCAGATCTGCATTTAGGAACATAGGAAGCTGCCATATACTGAGTCAGACCATTGGTCTATCTAGCTCAGTATTGTCTTCAGACTGGCAGCGGCTTCTCCAAGGTTTCAGGCAGGAATCTCTCTCAGTCCTATCTTGGAGAAGCCAGGGAGGGAACTTGAAACATTCTATTCCCATAGCAGCTCCATCCCCTGAGGGGAATATCTTACACTGCTCACACTTCCAGTCTCCCTTTCATATGCAACCAGGGCAGAGCCTGCTTAGCTAAGGGGACAAGTCATGCTTGCTACCACAAGACCAGCTCTCCTCTCCATTTGTGGTCACAAAGATAATTTAGGCTGCAATCCGATGCACACTCACCTGAAAGTAAGTCCACTGAACAAGATGGGACTTCGTTCTGGGCAATGCATAGGATTGTGGCATTATATGCTTCAATTTTTCTTCAAACAATTCAATCTACTATATAACAGCATATCTCTGGCCTGAAATTTTATTTGACCTATTATCTGCTCTTCCTCTAATTGTATAGTTCTTTCTTTCTTTCTTTCTTTCTTTCTTTCTTTCTTTCTTTCTTTCTTTCTTTCTTTCTTTCTTTCTTACATTTATACCCCACCCCTCCAGTACATTGTCACCAGACCCTAGCCCAAGAAGACACAGACACCAATGTTTGGGAATAAACAGGCCACAACTTTATTGTCCAATTATTTAATTGACTTGAGAAGCAGACAATAGGAGGGTAAAAACTCCACCCCCCACGACAGTGCAGGCCTGTCAAGGCAGGGTTCAGACTCCCCAGTCCGAGCCCTTGCCCTAAATGAGCGACACACCCTGACTCTGGAAAGAAGCAGGTGGAAAACCCGCTTCTGTCCCTTCATAGCCAACCCAACGGGGTCTGGGCATTTCCAGGGCTTCACACCTCCCGGGCCGCCGAGCCCTAGGATTTGCGAAGCCCTGGATCAGCTCTATGGCCAACCATCTTCCCTGGGATGCACAAACCACAAGGGAGCGACTGACCACCGAACCTACTTAACTGCCCAAGGGTGCTCACTGATGTTAAATCCCTTTAGCTAACCCCTAGCCCGCACTATCCCAGCCCAGCTGTGACCAACTAACTACTAACTAAACCAAGTCTCAGAACAGAGTAGGTGGGAAAAAACCCAACAAGGGCCAATGCGTTGGAAGCAAAAAAATTCCTACCCGGCCCCCAAAAGGACAACCAGCAATCGCCCATTCTGAGCCCAGGGGTGGGAGGGAGGGAAACCTTGACGCTGAATGAAGGCATGGGTGGGGAGCAGCCGTAGCTGCAGACCTAGCCCCGCCCACTCAGAGGCCCTGACCAATCAGGTGCCTCTTGGGCTCGTGCCTAGGCGGGGCTGGGACAAACTCCCCTCCCCGTGGCACAAGGCCTTGGGAAGGGCATTACTGCTCAGGGCAGCTCACAACATTTATAAAACAGTTACAGTATAAAATTAGACTAATAAAATTAACCACTAATTTTAAAAAATAAGCATCTTACTGGCAACCCACGTAAGGAATTATTGGGCAGGCCAACGTGTTACAATCCATTGAAACTATTAGTCTATATTCTGTACTAAACAGAATTCACAACTCTTCATTTTGAAGTGAAGGATTAGTTAATCTCCATTGTTTAGAGGAGGCATCACCTTAAGTAAGCTTGACAGCTCTTAATTTTTCAGGCTTATAGGACTACACCCTCTTTGGCATGCCAAACACGCTGACCACCCCCAATATGCCTTTCCCTGTCAGCTCTATATAAACTCCACAGATAACCATATCTCACTGTTCTCCATTCTAGCAGAGTTGTGTCTGCTAGGTCCATGTTCTAGTACTCAAAGACTGATTCAATTGTAGTTCAAATGGAGCCCACCTCTTGGCTTTTCCCAAAATATTCCTGTGAATAATTCATCTGTATTAGTTTAGTTTATATAGTAACTAGCAGGTGAAGCCTGTCGTTGACCAGGCAAAGTCATTTTGCATAGATTACACTTACAGAAAGAGTGCTAGAACTTATTGTACTTGGTAGGACTTGCCTTTTTAGTGTTCATATCTATCTATCTAAATAATTCTCCTGGGTGTGTCTTGGAATGAGAGCCCTGATTAGCTGGGCGGTGGATGTGCCTGATTGGCTGAGGCGCACCCAGGAGGATTGGTTGCCGCCGCCACCACGGGCCTGGCCGCGGAGGCCAGAGGTGGCTGCAGGCCCGGCCTGGACGCGGAGGCAAGGCCCAGGAGGGGGGGAAGAAAGTGGGGGGGGGCAGAAGTGGCCGTGGGGAGGAGAAGCAGCTGGGCCTGGAAGCGGAGACTGGGACAGAAGGTGGAGGGGAAGAGGTAACTGCCGGTCCCAAAGAGCACACAGATGCTCTGTGCAGGGTCAGCTAGTTTGTTCTTAATTCCTGTAACTAATTGTTTTGTGATTGGTAACAGTGAAATTTTTCTTTGCACTAAAGTTACAGTTGAATAAGTGACTTGATTTTAATTTTGATAACAAATATTTTTTCTGAACTCTAATCATAATAGCCATGACTTTTTTCCAATGAAAAACAATAATAATTATTTAAAACCTTCACCCAGTGTATTCAGCTACTTTATTTGTGCAGAATTTGATCCGAATCAACCAATTTATCTGTAGGTAATCACAAAGTATGACTTTATTATGTATTTTGTATTAGGGATGTGCGAAACGTTTTGGGTACAGAACGATCTGTACCCGAAACAGCCAATTTTGGTTGATTCGGATCCGAACTGAATCACCCTTCTAGCCCTCCAAAATTTTTCGGAGCCGAAACAAATCAACCCCGTTTCAGCTCCGAAATATCTGTTGTTTCGGCCCTCCATTTTGTGGCCAATAAATGCCTTCTTCTTCCCCCTCCATTTTGAGCAATGACGTCTATTTGAATTTCCCACCTTTTTGCCTCCCATTGACTTCAATGCAAAAAGGTCTGATGTGACATCTACTCAAATTTCGGGTCCCAGGGGCAAAATAGTGGGGTGGGGTGGTCGTGCCTAATGGGTAGAGGCTACCACCCCAATTGCAGAGGAATTGGGCAGAGAGCTGGGTTTTTGTGAATATTTGAAGTTTTAGTGTCTTTGTGGCATATTTGGGGCATAACGTGGGATCGGGGGCAGAAGAGTGGTGTGGGGTGGTAGATCCTAATGGGTGGAGTTTACCACCCCAATTGCAGAGGGATTGGGCAAAGGGCTAATTTTTGGTGAATTGTTGAAGTTTATGTGTCTTTAAGGTTTTTCCTCATACTGTAAGGTGTAATGGAGGTTTCAGCAGCCCCATAACTGCACTTGGGGGGGTGCTGGGGTGGCCCAGAGAGAGTGGTGGTGTATTGCACATAGGGTGCCAACCACCCCCATGGGTTGCTAACCCATGGAGTACAGGGTTCTCTTGTTTCTGAGGTGTTCTGAGTGTGGATTCTATGATAGCAAATGAGATTTTCAATGAGACACCATGAATCCCCTCTCATTTGCTATCATAGAATCCACACTCAGAACACCTCAGAAACAACAGAACCCTGTACACCATGGGTTAGCAACCCATGGGGGTGGTTGGCACCCTATGTGCACTACACCACCACTAGCTCTGGGCCACCCCAGCACCCCCCCCCAAGTGCAGTTATGGGGCTGCTGAAACCTCCATTACACCTTATGAGGCAAAACTTTAAAGACGCGTAGACTTCAACAATTCACCAAAAATCAGCCCTCTGCCCAAATGCTTTGAAAAAAATCAGGTAGCTTCCTTGCCCCACCTTGCACTACCACCAACCCCACAGTGCTCTAGGCCACCCCTTTCCCCCTGACGTGAAGTGATACACCCTCCATTATATCTAATGGGGGGAAACCTTAAAGATGCGTAAACTTCAACAATTCACCAAAAATCAGCCCTTTGCCCAATCACTCTGAAATTGGGGTGGTAGCCTCCACCCATTAGGCACTACCACCCCACCCCACTCTTTGGGCCCAGATCCCACGTTATGCCCCCAATATGCCGCAAAGACACTAAAACTTCAAAAATTCACCAAAAATCAGCCCTTTGGCCAATCCCTCTGCAATTTGGGTGGTAGCTTCCACCCATTAGGCACTACCACCCCACCCCACACTTTTGGCCCCAGAACCAGTTTTTTAATCCAAATTGATTCAGATTTGGATTAATTTGGATCCAAATCGAATCGGGGTGATTCAGAAGGGCCAGATTCAGATCCAAAACGAATCGGGGGTGTTTCTATTCAGATCTGAATCGCAACACCAAAAATCCAAATTGCACACCCCTATTTTGTATGCTGGCCTTGGGCCGAAATAAACCAATACATACATATGTATTTTGAAGAGCTTGTTTGTGGATTAGTTTCTGAAAAATAGATATTTAATGTGACCATGCTGATTATGTTTGGAACCAGTACTATCATGTTTTGCCTGCTCAAGCATATAAATCCCCCACATTCTCTTTAAAAGAAACATGAAGTACTGGAAGGCAAGGCCCGTCATTGACTAGGCAAAGTCATTTTGCGTAGATTATGCTGATAGGCAAGTTCAAGAACCCAGGGGCATAGCAAGGTTGGAGTGGGCCCAGAGACAAGATTTTAAAATGGGCTCCCCCTCACTGAAGCTCAGCTCATGAAGTAAAGAAATCTTAAATGTGGCTGAATAGTGGTAACAAAAAGCATAGTAAAATATCTATAGCTATATCATATCTATATCATATCTATATCTATAACCTATGTGCCACAATTGAACATCATCCTAAATTATTTTTTTAAAGGTTTTGTAAATTGTGGACAATGCAAGTCATTTAATGGTACTAGAGAAAGACATGCTGTTCTGGTAGCTCCAGGTCTTAACATTCACATCAGTTTCGGAGGATGAATACAACTGAAGGAAGCTGGGGCGGGTGCACAGCTGAGGGAGTCAGTCATGTGATTTGCCTCTGGGGGGCCCCCAAACAACTGTCTCCCCTTACGCCTCTGCAAGAACCTCAATATATGTCATAGATTTTTTTTCTTAATGTGCTTGCATAAGAAAAGTACCAAACCAGTTTTAAATACATAGGATTTCAATTTCAAATGTTATTCACTTTATTGAATAATTAACTTATATAGTAAATTTGAATTTTAGCAAATTTGAATCTAAGAAAGATCTTCTGTTTCTCTTGTGCATGATGCTGTTTTTGAATTATTGATCTGATTATTAAGAGTTGAATATCTGTTGAGAACAATCTTAAAATATGATTATATTCAGAATTTTTTCTTTAAAATACCTTTTAAAAAGTATTTAAACTTTTCATCCAGCATATCTCAGCATAAAAAATAGTGCATCCAACACTTTGTACATTGTATTTTGCTGGTCAATGAGCTGTAATAAAATTCTATCCATCTAGTGCATTCAGCTAATTTGGTCTGGTCTTTGACGGATTTGCAATTGCGAGCACTTGGAACCGCTTGGGTGGGGTTGAGGCAGATTAGTGAAATTCTGTGGAGGGAGTCCAGAAGGGGAGGGAGAAATTCCTGAGTTAAACAGGAATGCAAAATGTGGGTCTTCCTGTGCTTTCAAGTTCAGCTTCATCTTATTGTAGCCTGGTCACCATAGGAACTTAGGCTTAACATATGCAGATGTTGTTGGAAGCTTAACAATGGAGACTACAGGTTCGATGTAACCTGAGCCCTTTGTGACTGAGCGGATTCCATGAGGCTGCATTTTTCTCCATCACAGAGAGAAAACAATGATGTCTACTTTAAACTTCCAAGGCCTCTTAAATGGTCTGGGGTGGGGGTTCAGTCACAAAGGCAAGTTCATTATAAAAATCAGCAAAGATTTGGGTCAGATTCAGCAGGTTTGGGTCAAGCATTCTGTTGTTTTTGCTAGTCAATTTTACGGAAATCCGACTGGCTGTCAAACTAAAAAAAGTAATAATGAAGGGAGGAGTCTCACACCTCCTCCTCTGGGATGTGATTGGTGGGAGAAAAAACCCAGAGCAAGCTGTGGGGACGCACACAAAGATCCACAGGAATGCGGAGAGGAGTCAAGGAAATGCTGAGGAAATGCAAACAGTCCATTTAATGCTGCAAATTAAACAGCTCCGAATCTGCTGCGAAGCAGATTTGCCCATCCAATAACTCAGGGCATGAAGCCATGTCTAAATAACTCTCTGGCAGAGCAAAGACACTCTCCCTTTAGCTGAGGTGATTATGACATTAGTGCTGCCCTGCAGCCTTCTGATATGTCATGTGTGGGTGGACTGAGTTGTATAGCCTTGTCTTGCGCTGGTTAGAAAATCCTTCCTTCCATCACCACCATCTCATTGACACCTTGAGAATTCACAGCTCCACCTAACCGGTCCTGTTCATGAAACATATTGGATTTCTTAAAGTGCAGCAGTGTTCCCTCTAAAAGGGATTCTCAGATGTTGTTGACTACAATTCCCAGAATCTCCCAAGCAAAAGCCATTGCAGATGGGGATTCTGGGAGTTATAGTCAACAACATCTAGAAATCCATGTTAGACGGAACACTGCTGTGCAGTTCCTGGACTTTGATATCATACCTAGCAAGCAATTTTCCATTTTTCCTTCATGACCTCATGAGTACATTTCCCAGTGTCAATACTGACATCTGCCACAACCACAGACTTCTCCCCCACACCATAAAAGCTTATCTATGTGGCTTGCAATATCCTCGGCCTTTACATCAGAAGTTTGTATCTGTTGGTTTCAAAGGCATCATAAGATGATACCTTCTTCACATGAATTTTAAGACAGCTACTCACAAGAGACAGCAACAGAAACATGTTTAGGTAGCTGGCAAATGTGACAACTCCCTTTCTCGTCATGTTTCTTTGTAAGAAGGTGGTGCACTTCTAACAAGATATTTTCTTCTGCTCCATTATTTTCTATGTCATATGGTCCGTTGAACCCAAATGCACCTTTGCAGTCCAGGCAATGTAGTGGTACGCATGCATGTGCAAGAAGCATTTATCAAGCTTTGAAATGATGCCCGTATCAATCATCTGGGTGCCCAACTGGTTATTTTTCAGTCTCTCTCCACTTCACCTCCATATGACATGCTTCTATGCTCACTATAGCAGTGACAACTGAATGCTTTCTTGTCATTTCAGAAACACTGTGAGCAAAGTGATAGTGAAAAGGAAATTGTACTGGGCCTGATCAAATATGCCCACATGCAGCAACCAGGTCTCATCAGGCCCTCTTAAACAATTGGTGGTCTTATGGATAAGCTCTTTGGGGGGCAAACAGCCCCTCCTTCTTTCAAACAGTTGATTGGTATTATGGCTGATGTTTCTAACACACGCAGCCCCAACAACTGGGGAGGGAGGATGAGGAACCCAACTTTAAGCAGGGGTTTGTGTGCATGGTGCTTCATCCAGTCAGGGATAGACATATTGGAGTCACTTCCCTGCGACTGTGCTCCCTGTCTGCATCCAGGCAAATGATTTAAACAGCACCAACCACCTCCTTGCAAAAGATGATTTGCGGCAAATCTGAAACTCTTGAGGATGGAGCCTTTGTGGAGTTATCCACAATAAGGAAGAAAAAACGCAAGATACTAGTGCACTCTGAGAGATGCAATGGTAATCCATCTCAGACTCTGTGCCCTGTGGAAGACTGAGAACTCTTGAAGAAAATACAACTGAGGATCCACTAAACTATATAATATTTTAAGCAGCAAATAGGAATGTCAATGAAGCTCTCATGATCAGTGAGAAGAGCTTCATCAAGATCTGCGGGGAGAACGGGTTTGCCCAACCCTCCCCGTAGATTATCCCTTACCTTGCACTGGGTGGGCGGATCAGCTGCCCAGATGAGCACTCGCTCTGCTAACCTCATTTAAGGGTCTGGCTATTTAGATAGGCTTGCTGCCGTGGAGCCACCAGGCTCGCCCTCAAGCCCAGTGGTTCTCATGAGCGAGCAAAACCAAGCTGGGCTCCCTTAGCCCAATTTTGCTCGCTCATGAGAATAGCTTCTTTATATCCTTACTAGCAATTTTCAGCCCGTTAGATTAACGGGCGCTAGTAGACCACCCCCGCCCCCCCGAGTGCGGCTGTCAGCGGGCCCAGTCCTTCCCAGTCCGCCCCGCCACCTTCGGCCTCCCCTTTCTGGCTGCCCCCGCTGCCCCGCCCATACCTATAGCCCCGCTGCCGCCGCGCCCGTACTCCCTTGGCGGCGGCTGCCTCCATCAGAGCCAGTTGGCCCGCCGCGGCTGCTGCTGCCTTACCCGCACTTTCGCCGCTGCCGCGGCTGCCGCCATCAGGGCCAGTCGCCCGCTGTGGCCACAGCAGCCTCACCCGTATTCTTGCCTTGGCGGCGGCTGCCACCATCGGGGCCAGTTGCCCCGCCGCGGCCACTGCCGCCTCACCAGCACTTTTCTCCTGTTGGCGGCGGCCGCTTCTCCTAGGCCACCGCTTCTCCTGCTCCAACACGGCCGCCCGTGTCTGGGCAGCCGTATCTTTTTGGGCCGATCTGGGCATGCAATCCACGCATGCCCAGAACGGCCCAAAAAGACACGGGCAGCACGGCCGCACACATTAGCTTTTTATGGTATAGGATTGTTGTTGGTTTTGTTTTACGCTGTTACAGGCTAACAGTCTCTTATGCAGTGAGGGAGAACCTCTCAGTTTGAATTTAAGTCAGCACATGAAGAGCAGACAAACATTGTGACTCCACCCCCAAGCAGGTACATATAAAACAAATCAAATCAATCAATAAATAAAATACATAGGCACATTCAAACAGAGAAGTGTGCCCCATACAAATAACTGAGACAGTGAGAGTATTCACACATGTAGCCTCACCCAGGTCAGGGCAACCCAGCCTGGGTTCGGCTGTGTGTGTGAAGTGCCCGGAAGCAAGGTTGCTCCCAGTGCTACCCCTATGTCAAGCCCTTCTACTCAACCTGGTGTTTAGCTATGGTTCACTTAACCTGTGGTTTGTTTAACCTCGGCTGGTGATCATCTGGGCGATTGCCACTGGGTTAAATGGCTTCCCCTGGCCTGCCACCATTTCTGGCAGTGAGCTGAGGGGAAGGAGTGGCCATGCCAAGTGCGGCAGCTGGACTAACAAGAGCAGCTGCTGCGCTCATGCGCCGGGACACTCTGGGATGTGGGAGGGGGAAGTCCTCCTGCTCCCAGCATGTCCCTTTGCCATGCCACCACTTGTGTGCATGATGATGGTATAGCAAAGGAAATTCAGAAGCAAGATGTTGATAGCTATACTTCAGCTCCCTCTGGTGGATCAAAGAGCTGTATACCAACACACATTTTATGTTCAATTAAGATAACTGTATCTGTGCAAAGGCATCAGCATTGTGTTCAAGGGTTTTAAATCCTTTCCCAGTGACTCCTCAAGTGTATTTTAAATGGAGAAGTTGCAACAGCTTCTGGAAAGCTGTGATTCCCCCAAACCTGCTATCTTATTTGTTAAAGCCAGGTACAGTTTTGCCCAAGATCCTGCTGTTATTGAACAATGTGTTTCTTTAGTGCCTTTTGTTATGTACAGAGCCTGATTGTAGGGACAAGTTACATATTTTTGCTAGGAGACCAGCACTCTCACATTTGAGTAACTTCAGCACTCTTGGGTGGGTGCCATCTGGCCTTGGCTATTTGTATCAGATTGAAGGATTAATATGTTACACATTTGCCAATGGCCTTGGAATCCGATACTTGAAATTACCAAGGAAAGGTGCAGAGAATGGGAGTGTCACAAGGAACAAGGTATGTCAACATGAAAGACATACACCCCACCCAGATAAGCTTCCTTTTTTGGATAAATCAGCATTTTGAATAATCAATTAACTTGTTTCACACAAATGTAGCCAGCATATATACTTTATTATTCAAACTTACTTTCTGAATGAACGACTTGATTATTGTTTTAGAAGAGCAAGCATATTGAAGAACACCTTTTTTTCTCATTATCTTTACATGAATGTAATATATTTGACTAACCCTGCTCCTGGAAAAGCTCTGGTTCATATCATTTAGCACTTTGATTTTTAGCCCACCTTTTGATTTTAAAGGATCTGCAAATTGGCTTACATAAAACATAAAATAAAATTACAGTGCATATGTCTCTGTCCCCACTGACACAAAGCATTGCTCTGGGGTAGTAGATATTTCTGCACTTTCAGACCAAGTTCTCATGCAGTCAATATGGCTGTTCTCATTACCTTTCATCTCATCTCTTGGTCCCCTGGCTGCAGCAGCTGAAGACAATGGCAACTATGTTCCATTGTCTGTTTGTGTGCTTCTTCTCCCCAGGAGTGCAGTCTTTTCATTGTCAGACTGAAAGGGCAGAGAGGTGCAGCAAGCTGTGCCCAAGGTTTGCTGCTAAGGGATGATAGTTGGATGATCCATTGATTAGCCATGTGCACCTTTCCTCGTGGCCTTTAAAGATCTAATTGACAATTTCGTATTAATTAAAGATGAGTGTTAGAGGATTTTTTGTTATGCAATGATATCAGTGTGCTATGATGTCTGTTTAGGATTTATTATTATTTAATGAATAGGCTCTCCAAAAGGGTAGAATAAAATCAATATTGTGCAAATCTGGCTCAAAATGGTTCTAAAAATACAAATAACTAGGGAAGTAGAAGAAAGTAATATCTAAAATACAGATAACTAGGGAAGGTCACCTAGCCATTCAGAGCGAGTTATGTATTGTACAAGATACAGTTCTGAAGGTTCATTAAAAATTTTTAAAGGGAAATAAAAATTGAGAACTGGGAGGAATCTTCAGACAAAAGGTAGTAATAGGGCAAGCACAAAGGGCCAAACTAGATGTGGGAGGCACCTAAAGTATCATCCAGTTGTTTTCATGGTTTTCATGCATCCCTGGGGGAGGCTAAGACTTTGATTGGAGCAACAGCATGAAAGAGGGTGATCAACCCTTTCTCCATGGGCCATTTACCCTCTAAAACAGGGGTGTAGCTGTAATTGAGTGGAGGGGTTCAAAGAACCCAGGACCCCTCCCTATTTTCTTCATTATCTCCCTCATTCTGAAGGGACAATGGGGAGAGGGTTGAACTTGGGCTCCCTCTCCCCTAGCGACACCCAGGCTCTAAAAATTGCTTCCTGCAGCTGCCCCTGCCCCCCACCAGGGAAGAGAGAGGTTGACCTGGAGGTTTTACAAACAGGGCTCCCCCCCACAATCCAATCCTGATTGGAGTGTGCCAGTCCACATATTATCTGGATTTAATCCGACCTCCCTGCAGGCTTTCAGGGACCAGGACAGACAGGGCGTTGATTCTCCCCAAATGGAGGCTGCAAATTCTGGCTTAGCCAGAGTTATGTCCGGGGTTAAAAAATATCCTCTATTTACAGCAGCTTTTGAAAAAAACTCCGGTGCTTCTGCTTTCTCCAAAGGTGTTGATGGAGGTGCTGATGGCTATGCGAATGGTCCATCTAATCCCTTCTGCTGCAAAGCAGATTCGCTCTGCAAAGCAGATACCCCGAGGCATAGAGCCGTGTGTGAAAAACCTCCTGGTAGCTTTTCCCCACAACCAGGAAAGCTAGTGGAGAACAGTTTTGATTGGCAAAGCAGCCTAAGGTGCAAAGCTTAGGCACCACTCCCCTCTCCCTCTGCTGCTCCAAATCAAAGGGTGGGGGCAGAAACACCCCCTTTCCTGCAAAGCTGCACTAAAGTACAAAGCAAAAAGCACTGGGTAACACTCTGCATACATAATCTCCCACATGGCATTCTGTTTATCCCCCAATACCCTTGCTTGTCAGATTTGGATGTTCAAAACATGAACATCAGTATTGTTAGAGATGCAGACTACCCATTCCTTTGTTAAACAGATTACTGGTTAGTAGCTCAGAGTGGTTGTTTTCTCAATGGGAGCTAACAGTTAAAGTATAGTTGGCAATCTTTCTGTGCATTTGAATGATACACACATCAGAACTTGGAGAAGAACACACAATCAATTTGAATGGAATTGTATAAAGTGTCTTTCACCAAAGACACATTGTAATATAAAGAACCACATCAATCAAACCAAAAAATGACAACAGCTGTAATAATATGAAACTCCTCTAGATGTCATTCAACAATGCAAAAATTCATTCTAACAGAGCTAAATTACACACACAAAGCAACTTAATCTAAGATACCAATTAACATTTGAAACAAATTGCCAACAACTTCATCAATTTACTATGAATGAAAGGATGCCTGAGTACAAGTTGCAGGGCAGGGGAGTAACAGCAGGAGAGAGGGCACGCCCTCAACTCCTGTCTGTAGGCTTCCAGCGGCATCTGGTGGGCCACTGTGCCAAACAGGATGCTGGACTAGATGGACCTTGGGCCTGATCCAGCAGGGCTGTTCTTGGGGCTATTCTCATGACCAACAAAAATCGGGCTAGCAGAGGCTAGCCCGATTTTTGTTGGTTGTCAGAACCACCGGGCTCGCAGCCAAGCCCGGTGGTTCTGGAGCAGCTAACCCACTCGAGAACCCTTGGCAAAGAGCAGGTTTGTGGAGCGAGCACTCCTGCAAACCTGCTTTTTGCGATTGTGAGTAGCCGCACCGCGCCTTTGCACTGCACCTACTCATGAGTAGACCCCCCGGCCGGGAGGCTTAAAAGCAGCCTCCTGGCTCGGGGGTCTCCCCAGTATGCCCTGCGCACTCACGCAGGGCATACTGGGGGCCGCACGGCCCCTGCTCCCCCCACCCCCAGCCGGCTCTGTCTTGGAGCCAGCCATCGTGTGGGTGGCCAATCCAGCCACCCAGGGCTCCCTGCCCGCTCGTGAGCGGGGAGAGCGGGCTTAGCCCACTCTTCCCGCTCACTGGACAAAACCGGGTCTCACTGATCATGAGACCTGGTCCCTTATGTTCTTATGAAAGACTTAGGTTAAGCTAACCTAACTTTAAACTTAGCTTAAACTTAAGTTGAATTAGACCTTTAAAATAACCTATAATCAACCAGAAATCTCAAGGCCAAATGAATTCATAAAGAGAGGATGTGAATCCTCACACTTACCTGAGCATAAGCCCCATTGAACTCAGTTAGACTTACTTTGAGTAAGCTTGACCTATAAAAAAAATTAAGCAGCTTACAAGAAACTTTTCTCTCACCATGGAAACAAGGGAAGAATGTCACACGTCTTGGTGGACTGTCTGTACATGCTACATGGCAGACAGAAATGCTACTGATGCAAATTGGGGCTTTCTTCTCGTACTAGACACAAATCATTGTGTGAGATGCCTGGGGTTGCCATTTTTGGACACCCAGGGGGATAAGAACCTTTAAGAGCTGCATGGGAGGCAGTAACTCCACAGTTGTGGTGGGAGAGGCTTCTCAGCTTCTGAACCGAGCAGCTTCTTTGAGGGGCAAGGTTCTGTCCCAACCACAACACCAACCCCCACTGTGCATGCATGAGTGGGCCTCACACCGGAAGTGCCTGGCCGAGAGTGGAGGCCATCACCTGCTTGGGAAGCTTCACCCAGAAGGAGCCCCACAGTACCAGCTTCCTTTGAAATTTGCATGCCTCTGCATTTCTAACACAATAAACCAAAACAAAACCAAGAACAGAACACAATATGCTTTATTAAACAAGAGGACTCAAAATGACACAGTATATACTTAAGATATTGCACTTATAATGGCCAAATGACTGAAGATGTGTAGCACTATTTTCCACATCTTCATTAAGTTGTATATTCACAAACAGCAACACATCTCTCAATTCACTGCATGCACGCGCGTGCGCGCACACACACACACACAGAGGAAGTTTATTGTTGTCCTTTCATTTATTTGGTTATCATTATAATTCCTTGTATATACTGTAATGTTATTTATTTTATATAGTAAAGCAACCACATGGTTTTGTACTCTTGTTTTTGCTTCCATTCATTTTGTTTGGTTTAGAATACTCCCTCTCTTGTGTGTACATGTCTAACACAGACAGAGAAAAGTTTCTGATAGGGATGTTCCGGATGAAAAGACAACTGGAGAAGAGGGTGAGTAAATGTGAATATGAATCTCTGCATTACAGCTGAAACCATCAGCTCTGGAATCCTTGACGAGAACGTTGGAACAAATGGGCCTTACATTAACTGCTGCTCCCCATAAGCATTCCTGAGGTATTTGTGGTGCATGAGAACATGTAGATACACTTCCATGAGATCTACAGACACTACAAAATCCCTTTGAAGAGCTTCCGCTACTGTTGTTCAGCAGAATTTGGACTGCTGTTTTGTTTTTCAAAAGAGCATTTGCTAAGTGCTTGGGGATAGGCAACTTCCTTATGACTGTGCTTAACCCTAGTTAACAGCATCACACTGTCTCTCTTGCCAACCACTCAGAGATAGAACACGGATGCTTCTACTCTGCAATAGGGAACAGTGGTGCAGCTGTACTCCATCCACTTTTAGCATGAGGACACTATTGCCATTATTGGTAACTATGATTGGGCAGAGGTAATGGGTTAGAAATCAATGCTGCACTGGGTCTCCATATTCTGAAGGGCAAATTCCCCCTGCCCTTCAGAATATATGTTAATTGTAAACCGCCCTGAGCCATTTTATTAATTAATTATTATTATTATTATTATTAATTCAATTTCTATACCGCCCTTCCAAAAATGGCTCAGGGCGGTTTACAGAGAGAAATAATAAATAAATCAGATGGATCCCTGTCCTCAAAGGGCTCACAATCTAAAAAGAAACATAAGATAGACACCAGCAGCAGTCACTGGAGGTACTGTGCTGGGGGTGGACAGGGCCAGTTACTCTCCCCCTGCTAAATAAAGAGAATCACTACGGTAAAAGGTGCCTCTTTGCCCAGTTAGCAGGGGATTTTAGAAGGGCGGTATGAAAATCAAATAAATGAATGAATGAATGAATGAATGGTGGGATCCCTCCAGAATAGTGGCTTAATTTTGCAAGGCACATTTCAGGCACACTCTTTTGGCACAATAATGCACCCTAGCTGGGGAATCATTGGTTTAAAGACACAGCCACATAGTATAACTGAGAGAGACGTTCAGTTCGGTTATTTTTGCAGTACGAAACAAAAGAGTCATGTTATAGGAATGCCTCTTAACACTGGCATACAAGAAGGAAAGGGATGTTTAACTTCTTCAGTGGTATGATCTCCCAAAGTTTTGCAAAACATTCCAATATTCTGGTTCAGTGTTTAGGTCAAATTTGTGCCACACCTGACATTCATCATTTTTGGTCAGAAGGGATCTTTAAATAGCCTAGTCCCTAGCAGAATCACCAGTGGATCTAGTACCAACCTATCATATGCATAGTGCCGTGTGTATGCTGCAATTTTGCAGGAGCACAGAAAAGCTGCAGAACGTAGTACTATATGTAGAATTCTACTTCACTGGCTCTCAGCTTCTGAGTCAAAATGCAAATTATGCTCTGAAAGGCAGGAATTTCTAAATTCTTCAAGAGTAAGAACTGAGATAGACAAGTGGTACTTCTCCTAATAAAGGCGGTGAGAAACCATTAAAATAGTTAACCTGTACAAAGACACCTTTAGCATTTGTTATCTTCTTGTAGCTCAATTGTAGTTCTCAATTATGTGAGCATCTCTGTAATTTAATAACCTGCTGCTGGTGCACACCATAAATTGACACATCATGCTTTCATTATGTTTATTGAATACACAATTTACATACAGCATACAATTTCTTGTTTGGGTAGGATTTCAAACCATTTCACAGTAAAGGTGAAGGATCCAGAAACCAATACTATTTGGAACACACTTCCTAACTAAATTAGAGCCTCCCCTTCTCTGGATGTTTTTAAGAAGGATCTGAAGACAAACCTGTTTCGTCAGGCTTTCAGTTTATTGTTTTCAGGTCTTGTGTTAGAGTTTTTCATCTGTATTTTAAACTGTTTTAACTGTGTTAATGTTTTAATTGCCGTGTTTTTAGATTGTGAAATGCCCAGGGACATGTTCATAGGATGGTATAAAAATGTGTAAAAATAAATTAAATATTATTCTTTGTCAACCAAATTCCTGTGACTTTGCTGGTCACTTGTATTTTTAATCCAGTCTACAGCCAATTGTGAGAAAGAGCATCATCTAGGAAAATCACAGCATCAATCCTGACAAGACAGCTGGGAAGATGAGATCCAGAGAGAGACTTCCAAACCAAATACTCTCAAAATCCTCTCCCCAGTTGTAACACTCGCTTTTTGCAAAGCAAATAAAGATCCTCTAAAATTCCTTCATCAGGAATAGAGTTTTCTTCCTGGCCTATATTTCCACGCAACCACTGTTATATTGCAATGACATGATCCCCTCTTAAAAGACTATCTTTTAGCATACTAATGGCTGTAGTGCTTCCCTGGTTACTTGATAACTTGAACACGAAACTGTTCTTCATAATTTTAAAAAAATCCTCTGGATGCTGGCCATCTATGCATGGGGATGCGTGCCGGGCCAGCGTTCCAGCCAATGAGAGGCAGAGAAGCCATGCGAGAAGCAGAGAGGGAGGCAGAGGACAGGGAGAGTGGTTGGGATGTTTTCTCTGGGGACTGTGGAGAAAGGAGAGAGGAAATAAGGGGAAAGTGCCAGATACAGTGGAGAAAGGAGAAAAGGAAGAGGAAATAAGGGGAAACGGATGAGGATGGGCGGTAGGCAAAGCCCCACCGCCCTGAGGAAGTGGATGGGCGAAGCCGGCAGGGAGAGAGGAGACTGGGGCTGGGGGGAAAACCAAGTCCCGGCCACGGAGGGGAGGCGGCGGCGGGGTGAGGAGGTGGCTGGGCTGCCAGGAAAAGGAGGTGGCGGCAGGAGGGGACGACCCAGCTTGAAAGCCGGCCAGAAATTGCGGGCAGGGGCAGGGAGAAGCGGCCTGGTGGGGAGGGAGAGAAAGCCCTACTGGCCTCAGGAGAAGCCCGGCCAGTAGGCAAAGTCACGCCAGCCTCAGGAGGAAGGAGGCGGGAGCAGGCAGCAGCGGGCCCAGGTTGAGGTGGCGGCTGATGCCGGGCTGGCCAGTGGCCCGAGAAGAGGGCCCGGGTTGAGGAGGCAGCTGCTGCCAGGCTGGCTGGCGGGGCTAGGGAGAGCAGCCGCTGGCAGGGCCAGGGAGGAGGGCCACGTTGTGGGGGGGGGGGGGGAGCAAGCAAAGCGAATTATGGGGGGCAGCGAGAGGGGGGAGCGAGAGTTGTGGGGGGAGACAGAGAGAGCAAGCTGTAGTGGCGGGGAGAGTGAGTTGTGGGAGGAGAGGTGGGGGGATGCCACAGGCTCAGTGCACTACCGCACAGATGCTTTGTGCAGGTTCAGCTAATTTTAAAATATTTCTTCACAATGTTCGATGTTTCTGTAAAAACCCACAACAGAGAAATGCTCTAGTGCAGAGTTTAAGCCAACCTGCTGCACAATGGACTTGTCTCTTGCTGCAAAGCTGTAAGAAAAATAACCCTTTCCAAGCAAAGAGATAACTAACAAGAGTAAGGCACTTAGTAAAAAGCAGTCATCTGGGACTTCTTGCATCAAAGTCTGGCCTGCGCACACATCGCGGTCACCTTCTTACAGTCTGTAGATCCCTAATGGACAGATCTTTCACCTCATCCACACGGCTCTTGTGAATCTGGAAAGCAGGCGTCACCCAATGGCCACACGAGCACTGCTCACCATGCCAATGGAAGGAGCCCAACTTTGATGCGCACTTGGGGCACAGAAGCTGCAAGAGAACATAACGAGACATAAGGGTCTCTCAATGCTCAACTTCATCTTGCGCTACCTGAACAGAGAAGCTTCAGAACAAAACACTAGAAGCTATTCTGAAACTCAGGATTACACTGATCAGTTCAAACAACATGAAACCTGGCCTCCATTGCCCACAGTCCCCTAGTATCTGAAACTTCTTAGCTAGCCACTCACTTCCTGCAGACAGCACACAACCACAAGCTTGTGAGGATTTCCTCATGAGCAACTCCAGTTCTACCGCAGAGACAGGGCTGGATGAAATTTGCCTTCCCACAGGCATTGCCTAGTCCCTTCTCATCCGGCTTGGCCTGGAACCAAGCCTATCACAAAAGGCAGAGAGGATTAACCATGTAGAAGGCTGGCTCCTCTCCCCAACATAGTTCAGTCTTTCCTCACCCCATCATCCAAGCTATACATACCCCACTCCTTGCTCACCCTATTAGGCTCAAGAAAAGGTAAAGTTGTGCCGTGGAGTCAGTGTCGGCTCCTGGCGCCCAGAGAGCCCTGTGGTTGTCTTTGGCAGAACAAAGGCGGGCTTTACCATTGCCACCTCCCACTCAGTATAAGATGATGCCTTTCAGCATCTTCCTATATCACTGCTGCCCCATATAGAAGTTTCCCATAGTCTGGGTACACCACACTTAAACTTGGCTGCTTCACTCAGGGAATTATAGCGTAAGAAACTATAAAACTAGGTTTCTTGTCCAAGGTTGGCCCCAGGCTCAGGGGCACTCCAAGCAAAGCCCACCTGGGTGCCCATCACCCGCCTGCTCACTCACCTTTTCGCCAACACATGCGGGTGCACTTTTCAAGCGAACAAGCATGTGCTCCCTGTCACCGGCCCTCCTTCCTGGCCACCGCCTCCACCTGCCGCTTTCGCGGCACATTATGACAAAGTTACTACACCACGGCAATGTAATGATAGCTTGCTGCAAAAGCAGCGGGTGGAAGCCCCGAAGGAGGCAGCAACTAGGAGGGGATGGGCAAGTGGGTGGGCATTCCCCAACTCCCTCAAACCTGCCTTCGCCACCTTATAACCCCTTCGCAGTGGGTTCTAATGATGTTGCCATATCGCGCACTGCTGTGTCATAACTTGTCGCAAAAGGGGCAGGCGGATGTAGAGGGAGAGATGGAGGGACGGGTGGAGCTGGCGGAAGGGAGGGTGACTGACGGGGAGTGCCCGTCCATGTGGGCAAAGGACACAGACTAACCCTGGGTCACATGTGACTCAGGCCATTGCCGCCCCTGCTCACTTGGCACCCTAGAAGACCACCTTGTTTGCCTGGAGGGTGGGCAAGCCCTGTTCCTGTCCAGTCTTCAGCAATGCAAGAACTACCCAGGTCACCTTCCAACTGCTAATTGGATGAGATGTGTTTGGGCTCTCCTGAGGGGGATGATGCGGGGGGGGTGCGCCTGGCAGCCTTGGGGCAGCTATTGCTGTAGTGGTGGGGAACAGAAGAACTGGTACTGGCAGAACAGCTGGCCGTTACAGGGGAAGAGAAACTAGTAATCTAGTAACTATTTCTGCTTCCAACTGTTCTGACAACTCTCAGGCCTTGGGGAGCAGCACCAACTACCCTCAGAGCCTGACCTTGCTCCTTTGTAATGCCAGGTCAGTTCAAAATAAGACCGAAATTGTTCATGGTTTGATCATGGATGAGGGAGCTGACCTGGCATGTATAACCGAGACCTGGTTGGGGGAGGCGAGTGGCCCAGTATGGCCACTCCAGCTTCTCCCTCCAGGTTACTCTGTTGTGTAGCAGGTTAGGGGAAGTGGGCGGGGTGGTGGTGGAGTGGCTGTGGTCCATAAGAATACCATCTCCCTTACCAGGGCCCCTGTGAGACAGTTGACTTATATTGAATGTGTATTTCTGAGGCTGGGAACTAGGGATAGATTGGGGATTCTGTTGGTGTACCGTTCACCCCACTGCCCAACTGACTCCCTAACTGAGCTGACGGAGCTGGTCGCAGAGTTGGTGTTGAAGTCTCGCAGGCTCTTGGTGCTGGGGGACTGCAATATCCGCTTTGGGACTGGCTTGTCTGGTGCGGCTCAGGAGTTCATAGTGGCCATGACAACTATGGACCTATCCAAATTAATTTTTGAATCAACTCATGTTGCCGGCCACACACTGGATTTGGTCTTCTGTTCGGATCAGGGGGATGTTCCGTGGGTGGGGGATCCGGTGGTTACCCCATTGTCATGAACAGACCACTACCTGGTTAAGGTTGGTATCATGGTCACAATCCACCCCTGCAGGGGTGATGGACCTATTAGGATCGTCTGCCCAAAAAGGCTGCTGGACCCAGCAGGTTTCCAAAAGGCCTTGGAGGGTTTTGATGTTGGTGCGGCTGGTGATTCTGTCGATGCCCTGGTGGGAACCTGGAATAGAGAACTCACCAGGGCAGTAGATATTATTGCTTCTAAGTGTCCCTCCAGGCCTGCTTCTAAGATGGCCCCCTGGTATTCCGAGGAGTTGCGGGGGATGAAGCGGCTTGGTAGGCGACTGGAACGCAAGTGGAGGAGAAATCGGCTCGAATCTGACAGGATGCAGCATAGAATCCATTTGAAGACCTACGCAATGGCAGTGCACGTAGCAAAAAAGCGTTTTTGGTCAGCGCGCATTGCGTCTGCGGGTTCGCGTACGGCAGAGTTATCCCAGGTGGTGAGGAGTATAATTTCTGCTCCTTCTGCCTCAAATCAGCTCGCTGAGATACTCTGCTGTGACGCCTTTAGTAGGTTCTTTACGGATAAAATCTCCTGTATTCGGGCCGACTTAGACTCCACTATTTCTGCAGGGTCTGTGAGGGAGGTATCCAGCAATCCCTCTTGCAGTGTTAGGTTGGATCAGTTTCAATCTGTGACTTCTGATGACGTGGACAAGCTGCTTGGAGCAGTACAGCCTACCACTTGTTCTCCGGATCTTTGCCCAACCTGGCTGCTTCCAATCTCCCTTGGCTGGGCAAGGTAATCGAGAGGGTGGTGTCTAACCAGCTCCAGGCAGTTTTGGAGGAAACTCATTATCTAGACCCATTTCAAACTGGCTTTAGAACGGGCTATGGGGTTGAGACAGCCTTGGTCGGCCTGATGGATGACCTTTACTAGGGAATTGACAGAAGGAGTGTGACTCTGTTGGTCCTTTTGGATCTCTCGGCGGCATTTGATACCATCGACCATGGTATCCTTCTGGGTCATCTGGAGGAGTTGGGAATAGGGGGCACTGCTCTGCAGTGGTTCCGTTCCTATCTCTCAGGTAGATCCCAGATGGTGGAGCTTGGTGACAGTCGCTCCTCAGAGCAGGAGCTGTTATATGGAGTCCCTCAGGGCTCCATTCTGTCACCAATGCTTTTAAATATCTACATGAAACCTCTGGGTGAGGTCATCAGGAGATTTGGTGCTGGGTGTTATCAGTATGCTGATGACACCCAAATCTACTTCTCCCTTTCATCTTCAGGAAATGGCACTCATTCTCTAAATGCCTGCCTACAGGCAGTAATGGGCTGGATGAGGGATAACAAATTGAAGCTGAATCCAGGCAAGACGGAGGTGCTCATTGTGGGGGCTCAGAATCTGAGGAGTGAGTTAGATCTTCCTGTGCTGGATGGGGTTACACGCCCCCAGAAGGAGCAGGTGCGCAGCTTGGGAGTACTCCTGGACCCAGGCCTCACCCTGGTTTCTCAGGTGGAGGCCATGGCCAGGAGTGCTTTCTATCAGCTTTGGCTGATTCTACAGCTGCACCCATTCCTTGAGGAGGATTACCTCAAAACGGTGGTGCACCAGCTGATAACTTCCTGGCTTGACTATTGCAATGCGCTCTACGTGGGGCTGCCTTTGTATGTAGTTCGGAAACTTCAATTAGGTCAGAATGCGGCAGCCAGATTGGTCTCTGGGGCAACCCGGAGAGACCATATTACGCCTATTTTGAAACAATTGCCGATATGTTTCTGAGCAAAATACAAAGTGCTGGTTATTACCTTTAAAGCCCTGAACGGCTTAGGCCTGAGTTACCTTAGAGAGCGCCTTCTTCTGCGGATCCCCACCACACATTAAGGTCATCTGAGGAGGTCCGTCTCGAGTTACCACCTGCTCGTCTGGTGGCAACTCAGAGGCGGGCCTTCTCTATAGCTGCTTCGGGGCTGTGGAATGCGCTCCCTGCAGAAATCTGCAATTTGAATTCTCTATTAGCCTTCAGGAGAGCCCTTAAAATGTATTTGTTTGGCCTGGCTTTCCAGGGTTTTAAAATTTGTTTTAATATTCTAACCCGATTTTGGGGCTTTTAATCACTGTAATTATTTAATTGTTGTTTTAAAATGTTTTTAAATTGTTAATTGTTGTTATATTGTTTTTAATTTGTTTTTAGCTCTTTGTTGTTTTAGTGGTTTGTTTTAATTGTAAACCGCCCTGAGCCATTTTGGAAGGGCGGTATATAAATAAAATAAATAAATAAATGTGTAGATGTGCACTTCCCTCACCTGTCCTTCCATCACTCCTAACAGTGCTGGCTCCATCCACTGGACAGGCTCTATGAAGTAAGACGTGCAATTGGGTCGAACATCACAGTAAAGCGTTCCAGTTTTGGCAGGTTCCAGAAGCCTCTTGTGAGCAAAAGCAGCAGGTCCCTTGCCTTCATCGTGAGTTAAAATGCTTGAACTTCGAAAGAGCAGACGCCTGTCCTCCCAGGAGCAAAAGACAACAAAATGACTTGGGAAAGTTTCCAATAGTAATGTCCTATGCCAGTAGCAAAGATTAATCTTATATGCTATCTTGCATGTTGTTTTAATTAAAACATTTGAAATTAGACACAGAGAAAATACACAGTATGAAACAAAAACACACCAGATCTAAATCCATCATCAATAACTACAAGGTATGCAGAAAACCACCAACAAAGAACAGAGACAAAAGGTCCAATTTTAAGTTCCAAATCCCAAGGCAAGTGTTCTTCTTTTGTATATAATACGCTTTGGCACTGCCACGATTCAAAGTTCTTCAGTCCACATATTAAGGGCAAAACCAGGCTTATATCCTTGTAAAACCAGCCTCTTGGCCACTAAGTCAACTCTCCTAATCAAAATGGCATGGCCTTCCTGGAATTCCCATGTATTCCAACAGCAGGATAGCTGGATGGTTCCTTGGGGTCAGAGGAAAGACACTGCTGGGCAAGCCCACAATGCATGAAGGAAGATTCGACAACTGGATCTCCAGTTTTTCCTGCATCCTTAGCCTCATTCAGACATTATAGTTAAAAGATAGTGTACTCACGGACACTGTCCAGAGCAGGAACAAAAATCCTGCCTGCCTAGGAGGTGTGTCAGTCATTTTGGTCACTCCCCTCCCACAGTGCTCACACTTACAGCCTTCATCCGAAGCAGTGAATGCTGTGCATGATGGCAGAGGATTCCATGATTGGGAAGCTTAGGCACCCGAGTCTTCCAATCACAGAAGCGCCTGACGTTATGCTTGCAGCCTTCCTTTCACCAATATGTCCATCCATTTGCCAAAATCCTCTACTACAATGACCTGAGCACTGGAATTTTGACAGAATAAGCAAGAAAGGGAGAGGGGCGGGGGCATGAATCCAACTTCTTATGAATCCATAAGAACAGCCCTGCTGGATCAGGCCCAAGGCCTAACTAGTCCAGCATCCTGTTTCATACAGTGGCCCACCAGATGCTTCTGAGAAGCCCTCAGCTCTAGCCTGTGGGCATGCCCTCTCTCATTGCTGTTGCTCCCCTGGAACTGGTATTTAGGGCGGTATAAAAATCAAATCAATCAATCAATCAATCAATCAAATATATAAATAATTTAGAGGCATCTTGCCTCTGAGGCTGCAGGTGGCCTATAGCCCTCAGACTAGTAGCCACTGATAGACCTGTCCCCCAAGCCCCTTTTAAAGCCATCCAGGCTGTTGTCTGTCACTACATCTTGTTGCAGAGGACTACAACTTCCCTGTTCTCTGTTATTCTTTATACTGTGAGCCTTCAAACCAGGAATCAGTTTGTTGTATTGTGTCTGGGAAACTGACCTAGTTCCTACAAACAGCAGATAAAGTAGCAAATCTATATCTGGATTGCACTTCAAACTGCATGATGAAAAAACCCACAAGGAAAAAAAGATGCACTTGAAATCAAGTCTAGCTTGTCAGAAAGAAGGCCGGTGTGGAATCCTTCTCCCCAACATGCTTTTTAATTTTATTTTTTTAATGGAATACTCTGTGATGCAAGCTTCCCCCTCCCGTTTCACTCTGAAGTGGTACACTTGCAAGAGAGGCTTATCACATCTTCTGCAGAACTAAGGACCTGTTATTATGCTGTTTCCAGGTAGCTCAAAAGTTACATCTATTTTCATGAAGCAAGCAGATGAATAGAATAGTGGGTAGCAACACTAGATCCAGAGTAGTAACTGGATCTGAAAGGCTTAAATGTCCTGTTATCGTCCAATTCCAGCATTCCCTCTAACAGGGATTCCTAGCTGTTGTTCTCTACAACTCCCATAATCCCCAAGCAAAAGCCATTGCAGCTGGGGATTCTGAGAGTTGTAGTCAACAACATCTGGGAATCCCTGTTAGAGGGAACACTGTCCAATTCCCAGGCAAATTCCAAGACAAAACCCTTTTGCGCAACCAAAATCTAGAAATTCCAAATAATTCTTTTTGCTTCCACATTGTGGGTAGGGAGACACCATCAAATCCCTGACCAAATCAATAACAGCATTTCAACATCAGTAAAACCAGTTGTTTTAGTGCAAGCAGAATGTGATCATCAGATGTAGCTTTTCTGAAATCAATGAACTTCTTCCTGGACCTTAAGTTCCAAATCTGTAAGTGATTTAATTTCTCATTAAGCAAAAAAGATAAAGCAAAGGGTGGGGGGAGGGGATTCCTTTTTATTGACAGTTCAGATGGTATTTCTGTTCTGAAAATACTGTTTTTCTTGTAAGAAGTGTTAAATCATTCAAGCCCAATGGTTCATCTAGCCAACATCAATGACAGCAACAAAGCACCAGAGATATCCATTCCTTCCTCTTAGCAAGCAGTGACGTGGGATACTCTGCTCATAAGACTGAACCTTCCCCCATCACCTCAGAAAGCAATCAAAACAAGAAACAAATGTAAATCCAGTTCGTATTTGTGGAGCCCCATACCTGCACTTCCTGCACCTGTACAGAACTTCACAAAACGAAGTCTGATGTACAGAATTTGGATCAGCTGCAAATACATCTTGTGGCAAGTTCCGTAGCTCTGAAAAGAGAATGCAACACTGAACTTACGAACAATTATCATGAGACATTTAATATACTCTGCTTTTGCCACAGTGCCACAAAGGAACGGCTGCAGCTGAAACCTCCCAAGGAGAATTCTTACTTTCCTCAGAAGACTCTCTGAGGTAACTACAGTGCTGCCAACTCAGTGCTGTAAGTTACCTCAGGTGGTGATTTTCTGCATCTTTAAATTTATGAGACTATGTGAATCTTTCAACATTATAAGGTCGCTCATAGCCCAGGAAGAAACCTCAGACTACTCAGATTCAGGTGCTTCACACGAGCAGCCCTACCCCAGTAGGGTTGCACAAACCCAGGTAGGGCTGTTCATGTGAACAGCCTTAACAAATGCAGACAGTCTTGCTGGTTCCTTAGAAAAAGTCTAGAGCAGCATAATGATTTTATTACGTTCAACTCAAAGTTACAAAGTAGTGAGGTAACTTCCAATTTTACAGGATTTGTCCTCAGAGTGGATGTTCAACCATAAAAAACAGTAGATAGAGGAGAGAAACACATGTTGCTGGTAGAAGGCTTGATAGAGGCTCATATGTAATATCTGGTAGTCTTAAGATGGTGAGTCAGAAAGTTCTTTGCAAATTATCTGCAAAGATTAGGTTAGTTTTCGTCCAGTGCAGAAGATGTCAGATTGTCCTAGAGCATACTGAGCAAAAGCCCATGGCTACGATCCCTTTGAAAATAAAAAAGTCTGCAGCTATTCTGATCTCCTTTGATTGGGGCCTCTGGCACTAAACACAACTTGCAGATCCTTACACAGCAGAAAGCAGAAGAAGAAAAGCATGACAATGTTTATATTAGCAAAGGCATGAATTCATTTGCACCGAGCACAAACTAACCTAATTTGTCTGCAAAGGGCTTTCTGAATCATCATCTTAAGACTGTCATACATTGCAGAAGGGGCTTCCACCATGCTTTTTGCCAACATCATATTTTCAGATACTGAATTAAGTTTTAGATTATTATAATGCATGGAGCCCTTTTGTTTTATGTAATGGATGAACTCGGGTGTTATGGTTCTGTTTTATGTTTCAACAGTTTATTACTTTATTTGACCAAGTTCGCTTTTATGTAAAGCTTTTGTACTTGTGTTTTGCTGGTCGAATGATCGTAACAATAAAGATTTGATCTGATTTTCAGTTACATCTGCTGCCTCCCTACAGACACACATTTTTTTAATTTAACATCCAACTTGAAGAAGTGTCCTGTGAAACTTGAAAGCTGACATTTTCCAGCCTACTGATCTAACTTACTCATAAGGGCATAAAATTTGTGAGGATACCTTCCCATTCGTTAGAAATCTGGTGCACACACATAGCCCAAGACATCCTGGTTATGCAAGCTCTCTCCATCAAAACAGGGGGCATCAACTGTAAACCCCAATAGTTAATGCTAGCTAGAAAGCTAAAGGTTTGCTAGCTCAATTACTAGAAAGGTCTGAAAATGAGGCATTTATACATCTCCTGGGTTTTTAGCATTTTTTGTTGCACATTATAATGGAGAGCAGCACCCTTATGTTGCAAGCAAAACCAAACATGGAGCAGAATGGAAGTCCCATTTCCCCTTCATACCTATGACTCAAGCCTGGTCTACACACGCAATAGGAGAAGCTGGAAGCGTCCCAAAACTGAAGGACAGTTGGTGCCACTTAGCAGTGTTCTCTCTAATTTTTTTCATGTGTGTGTGGAATGAGTTTTCTTTCTGGGCAGCAGTATCAAGGCAGTGTGTGCACATGTACATTCAGAATCGGGCCATCCTGATTCAACCTGAGTGGGATCTAAAATTAACTGAGTGGACATCCAAAAACTTGTGAGCGCGTGCGCACACCTTAGAGCAAGCCTGCTCAACTTAGGGCCCCCCCCAGCTGTTTCTGAACTACAACTCCCATAATCCCCAGCCATAGTGGCCAATAGCTAGGGGTTATGGGATTGGAGGCCGACATCTGCAGGAGGGCCGAAGTTGAGTAGCCTTGCCTTAGAGGGAACATTGCAGTTCAGGTATGGAAGCCAATTTATAAATGCTCCTTTGGAAGCAGAATACCCCACGGGGCAAGGAGTACAATTGCCTCAAACTTCTCTCACTAGTATACTAGAGTTCTTCTTCTATTTTACTTGAAGGGAGGGTTTTACACAAGGAGCATTCAAAAACTGCATGCATTTATTTATACATTATATATTTCTATATTAAAATCAAAAATACATAATTCAATTCCCCTGCTAACTGAGCAAAGAGGCACATTTTTTAAAGTGGTGATTCTCTTTATTTAGTAGGGGTGAGCAACAGGCCCTATCCATCGCCAGCACAGCATCACTCTAGTGGCTGTTGCTGGTGTTTATCGTATGTTTCTTTTTTTAGATTGTGAGCCCTTTGGGGACAGGGAGTCATTTTATTTATTTATATCTATGCAAACTGCTTTGGGAACTTTTTGTTGAAAAGTGGTATATATTCACTGTATTCATCATAAATATATTCAACGTGCTGCAAACTAAAGTGGCAGTCTATCAGCTCATTCTATGGCATCAGTTGACCAGGCCTTTTATGTTATATTCATCACATTCGAGAAGCTCAATCACGTGACGGGTCTGCTTATTGGATTCTGAGGGCACCCCACCCCCACCAACAGGCAGAGAAAGCTGGAATGGACAGAAATTGCACACACAGGGAAGCAGCAGCTGCTGTTTGTCTGCATAGTTTATCGTCTCTTCTCCAGAGACTATTTTTTGCCAGGAGGGAAAGGGGAGGAGCAGGGAAAATTAAGAGTGGAGCTGCTCTCACAGGGTCTTACATGTAGTGTGGTTTTTAACTGGGGAATCCAGTCATATTCAATAACACATACCCATGCTTTCAGAATGCAAGCTTCATTTATTAGTATACATACAACACAGTTCAGGTTTTGGAAGAGAAGTACTTCTTATCATACATTCTTGTTTACTGCCAGTTTCAGTTGGCAAATCATAGCAAAACACAAAACAAACACACCCACAAAACACTAATTTGGTTACGGTTTAATGGAGCCAGTCCCCATATGAATAACTGAACTAGAATTTGCCATAAAGGAGAACCCTGTTATTCGCAGGGGTTCCGATCCGCCGGGGTGGGGTGGGGTGGGGGCATGGATAACGAATCTGTGAATAACGGGGCATTAGTGTTATGGGAAATTGGAGAGTTAGGTCACCGCACCACCAAAAATTGGCCAAAAATAGTTTCACCACCACCAAATCACCCCCAAAGAGCCCCGCAGTGCTCCCCGCAGTTATACATTGACCAAACTAAGAGAAGCTAGAGCACAGCAATCGGTTACTGTCAAAGATTCCTGATTTTATATATTTGATGACATTTTAGACTTTGTTTCCATTATTGTTTTCTCTTTTTACTGTGTATATTCTGTGTATATTGATATTTGATCTAAGATCATAAATAAACAACAACAGCTCCAGAGGCACCCATGGTGCTGAAAATAGTTTCCCCATTTTCCTCCCCAAATCGCCCCCAGGAGATTTGTGCTGCACTCCAGAGGCACTCATGGCACCAAAAATCAGCTGAAAATAGTAGACCCCCCCTTTTCCTCCCCAAATCACCTAAAAAGGACACACAGAAGTGCCTTACTGTACTCCAGAGGCACCCACAGTGTCAAAAAATCATGCCCCCCCATCTTTCTAAGTAAAGAAGCCATAAAATGGCTCCCAAACACAAAATGGTGGCCATTCCAGCCACCCCGACCCACAAAAACATGGGTTTAACCATCCCCCTCCCCCGTGTATACCAAGGTTGGGTGCTAATTACCCCGACCGTGGATATATGAAATCATGAGTACTGGACCCGCGATTAATGAGGTCCTCCTGTATATACAAATTCGACCTGACAGGGATCCGGAAAAACTTTCCTTTTACTTACCAGGATATTTCTCTGTAACCTTTTGCAAACGATACTGTTTGTAAATGGCACTGGTTACATCAACTTCACAGCCCATTTTTTCATACAGTTTCAGTTGCCATTCAAAACCTTCATTCATTCTGCAACAACAGAGAAATTTAAACAAGCCCTAAGTGGTGGAGAACAAGCCCTAAGAGACAGGGAAAGCATTCTAGTCCTCATGAGGAGAAGGATCAACTGTTACCAAGGAAAGCCACGCACTTGGCATCAGGTTTGATGGCCTGGACAAAGGTATAGGCCTCTTCAAAAGAGAGGTTATTGGTTTTCATTAAATAAGCAGTCACAACAGCAACACTTCGGCTGACACCAGCTTGACTGAAAAACAAAGAGACATCAATGAAACACAGTCACAAAATAAAGACATTTCATTCCTTTCAAATTTGATGTTCATGTCACTTCGACAATGCATTTATATTTGGAGTCAGAAAACAGAATAGAATTATTTTAGAAACTTTCAGTTTAACAATACATAAGGTGAGTGCTACTTTAACTCTAAATTGGGATGTGGGGGAAAGGAAATTCCAATCTATAGTGCTAATTTTCAATTGGCTATATAACCAATATACGCTTTCTATATTCTGCTATAGTTTTTCAACCTATATACACTCCATCTATCCAGAATTTACCTTCCTCTTTCAGTTTCATATCAGGAGTCTTATCTGCATAAATAAGTTCCACAGGCATACATTAAATAATCACATCCTATACACTGTGATCATTAGAAATTCCTGTATAGTGAGCTATCTTTGCTGTGGGCAGAAAGTTGAACAGAGTATTCTCAAGTATTGGAATAATCCATGTGCTGAGTTATTTGTCCACACCAAAATACAAGCATACATAAAAGGTAATAATGAAAAGACAAAACCCATCTTATATCCACTTCTGAAAGAATTGAAAATGTTTCGATCTTTATAGACACATAACCAGAGCACTTGCAGGCGACAGGGAGGTACCAACAGGGTAAGCAGAGTACGGAAACAACGGTTTCACAAAATACAGAGGGGGAAAATACCTACGAGGGCCAAAAACACACACCCTAAAACTGCCTCCCCATGTAAGTCAATGGAGTGGAATGTTTCTAGACTCAGAGGACATTTAACAAGCAGGAAGGCAGAGCTGATGTATCTCAGTGGTGAGGAGGGGGGAAAGGTCTTCCTCTTCTTGAACAAGAAGAGCAAGAATTCTTCAAAAAGAAAGCTGAGAAAAACCAAGGAGGGTATATAAAATCATTCTGACTGTGGGTTGCTTGCATATGAAAAATGTTAAACCGCCAAACCTGGGTTTTAAAGAAAAAAAAACATTTTCACAAAATGTGGGGGAAAGTGTAATGATTGTTTGACTAGCTGGTGCTGCCAAATTTCAAACAAATTCAGTAAGGGGTGTAGATGTTATGGCCACTAAAGAATGAAAAAGTTGAAGGAAAAATGAATGAGAAAACAGACTTGTCTTCACCTTAAATATAGATGCACAACCATGCCTCTATAACCATACTGACACAGAAATATATACTATTATTATTATCAACATTTATATCCCGCTCTTCCTCCAAGGAGCCCAGAGCGGTGTACTACATACTTGAGTTTCTCCTCACAACAGCCCTGTGGAGTAGGTTAGGCTGAGAGAAAAGTGACTGGCCCAGAGTCACCCAGCAAGTATCATGGTTGAATGGGGATTTGAACTCGGGTCTCCCTGGTTCTAGTCAAGCACTCTAACCACTACACCACGCTGGCTCTACTACTACTACTACTACTACTACTACTCTATCCTACTACTCTATTCAAACTTTACTTCAGTCATCAATCAGCAAAAAGAAAATAATCAATACCTATTTACATAGTTGCAACAACTGTTCTGAATAGAACAGTATTATCTGGATCGTATTCTTTATTTTATTTACTTTCGTTTAATACCGCCCTATCCCAAGTCTCTGGGATCTTGGGTTGAAATCCCAAGATTTGAGAATGTCTACAAATGATTGGATGGTAAAAATTCAGCCCAAACATGTTAGGAAAGGGGTCAATCAAAATAGATTAACGTGGCAAAAATATGAATTTCCTGCATCTCCCTTCCAAAAAGCGTATAGCAGCGGCTGCAAGCAACATGGGCAGACACTACAAAATATGCTCCAGCTACTCATATGTTTTGTTACCTGTCCTAACAGATCACTGTCCCTGCTTTGTAGATATTTTGAGGACGTCTTTTTAAACATTCTATAGTCTCCTAAGTGGCTGTGTCTGGACTGCACCTCTTCAGATGAGTTGCAGGTCCTAGAATCCTCCTCCATCCACACCCCGCAAAAATTCCTTTCATGTAAGTATGGATCTACATTAGCCTTCCCCTTGACATGCCAGTTTTCTAGATGCAGGTGGTGGTGGTGGTGATTTTCGTATGGAGGCACACTCAGAATGGCAGTGTAACTCACACACAGCAGGATGGCCGTCTCAGAAAGAACTGGGGAAGACTATACCCGCAGGAGAATCGGAGCGCTGCCTCTTCCATCCACAGCAGCGAGCGCCCCTCGTCATTGGTGCCCGTGGCGGAGCCTCGACTTACTGCAGGCTACTAACGCAGTGATCAGGGCTGGGGCTATTCCCGGATTCCTCCCCCTCCCTCCGGCTCTCACCAGCGCACCAGAGCGGCTCCGCCCCGTTCCCGGGCGCGGCTGATGAAGGCGGCGCAGCCGTCCAGGTGGCTCAGCAGGTCGCTCTCGGGCTGATCCAGCGCCTGGACGTGCCGCACCTCCTCGAGCCCCGCAGTAGCGGCGCCATCGGGTGGCTCCGAGTCCACGGACAGCAGCGCCGTGACAGCGACAGCCCCGCCACTAGCCCCCGAAGCCGGCGCATCCTCTGGCGCGCCAAGATCAGCACGGCCACCCAGGTAGAGGCCCGGCAGCACCGGCACCATGGCGACGACACCGCGAGGCCGCCGCTCTTCTCTCACCCCGCCCACTCTTCCTTCCACGCAAGCGCGATGCGAGCTCAGCCTCCCAACGTATAAAAACGAGTGTATAGAGATAGGAAAAAACTAGAGTGGCAATTCAGTTTCTGGTACGAATACGACGGATATTTATATACCGCTTCTCAACAAAAGTTCTTCGAAAGCTGTTTACATAGATATAAATAAAGTGTGATATCTTGTGTGCAATTCTGTTGGAAGGGCAGGTAGGCAAATCGATAACACTTCCACCTATGGTGGGCATGCCACTCAATGCAGCAGTTTTGGAACAAAGTGTCAGGAAAGCGTCATAGAGAAAAATAGGCACAGGAATTCGGAATGTGCTAGTGTCAGGAAATCGCACCATCATTTGTTCGAGTAAGGTGACTCGGGCTTCCTGCATAAACCACAGATATATACAGCAGCTAAAATGCATGGCGCATTACATGCCGCTGGAAGTCCTCTCCGCTAACCTAACACACACAATGTGGACTGACAAAATACGGCAAACGTATGTCGGTGTACAGGCTTATTGAACAGGTTCAACAGGCACAGAATGAAAACTAAGCCGAACCGAAGAAAAATTCAAATGACCTCTCGTTTCTTGTGGTAGCAAGCATGCCTTGTCCCCATAGCTAAGCAGGGTCTGCCCTGGTTGCATATGAATGGGAGACTTGATGTGTGAGCACTGCAAGATATTCCCCTCGGATGAAGCCACTCTGGGAAGAGCAGAAGGTTTCAAGTTCCCTCCCTGGTTTCTCCAAGATAGGACAAGATTTTTTTATTTATTTTTTTGATAGGACAAGATTTTTTTATTGAACCAACAAACTACCAAAGCATACAGTACGTTGCCAAAGCACAATTATAGGGCTGAGAGAGATTCCTGCGTGCAACCATGGAGAAGCTGCTGCCAGTCTGTGAAGACAATACTGAGCTACAAAGACCAGTGGTCTGACTCAGTATATGGCAGTTTCCTATGTTAATATGTGTGGGTGGAGCACGCTTAGATCGCATCCCTAGTTCTTCAGATCTCAACGCATACACACACCACCCGCCAACTTCTCCATTAGACTGTCGGCTCCCACTCAACCTGTGATCTCAAAAATCCTTTTCAACTAGTGACATTGCTTCTCCCACCATTTTCTCTGTCTGTGTCTGTGGTTATGTCTGTTGTATTACTACAAAGAAGTGTTTCTCTTTTGTTCTTGAATGTGTATAATATGTGTGTTGACAATCAGTACACGGTTTATTTTCCCTATCATTTCTCCATGTTCAGGAAAGATGCTGAATTTCTGCCAGTCAGGCTACTGTTGAAGGAACAAGAGCAAGGACACTCCCAGGATCCCCCTTTCCCACCCCACAAACCACACCAACTCTAGTCTAGTCCCACCCCAATACACCACTATAATATTAAGTAAGCCTGCTAACTTGGAAGTAAGTCTCACTGAACTCAATGGGACTTCCATGGGGCCCCATAGGGTAGGTGTATATTGCAGGGACATCCATCCATGGCGGGCCCATGTATTATCAGCGCTGAGCCATCAAAGGCAGCCATCAGAGGAGAGCTGGGAGTGGGAGTCAGAGATAAGACACACCAGACCAGAGCCTGGAAGAACGCTGTTGAGCTGGCAAGTGACAGTCCAAGCCCAAACAGGAAGTCCTTTGTAGCCCATCCGATTGGAAGACCGGGGTGGGTACAGCCAATCCTGAGCTTGAACATATTGCTTGTTGACCTAGAAGATGCTCCAAGCTGCAGTAGTGGGGTACTGTCCCCACCACAGGGGGCAGCTGAACACAGAGCTGAGGGTTCCTACTTCTAGGCCTTGGGCTCTTGGCAGTCCTTGTGGGGAAGGGCTGGATACAAATGTGATAATAAGTGAAGATATACATTTGATCTCCATGACTCCACTCTAACACATACCTAGATGGCAACATTCTTTACTCACATGGCGCAAAAGTGTATCTCACATTATACATAACTAACATTTGATACAGGAGCTGATCACGTTGTGCATTTTTTCCCTCCTCAAAAAATGCACACCTGCTCCTCCACCATGCAAAGATTGTTGCAACCCAGGTAAACGCCTGCACCAGGTCCATGTCAGCTTCTACAGAACCCTCTGGTTCTCTCTGCAAAATCACTCAGGCAATCAAAATAATCAAATTGGAAGGACCCAGAAGATCCAACTCCCTACACCCACCTATCAACACATAGTGTTCCTAAAGCAGATATATAACCAAAAAGCTTTCAGAACATTCACTCTCCATGACTCATGCAAGGGTGGTAAACCATCTGCTGCAGGCAAGTCTATTTCAACTCCTTGTGCCCACAGAGCCCTGTGGTTGTCTTTGGTAGAATACAGGAGGGGTTTACCATTGCCTCCTCCTGCGCAGTATGAGATGATGCCTTTCAACATCTTCCTATATCTCTGCTGCCCAATATAGTACCAGCGGGGATTTGAATCGACAACCTTCTGATCATTAGTCAAGCATTTCCCCGCTGCACCACTTAAGGTGATGGACATGTGCTGCAGAGAAAGGCACAAACAGACCAAATCTGAGCTGGGAGGAAATTCCCTCTTCACTCCAAATCAGTCAGTTCTTGACAGTGTAACTGCACTGCCCTCCCCACTCCCCCAGTCATCCAAAGGGGAAGTGACAACAAAACACTCTATCTGTAGCAATCCTTGTTGCCCTCGAAAAAGCAGTTGGAATTGGTGTGTGTGTGTGTCTTTCTTGATCCCAGTCACAACTGCACAAGCTAGAGCAAAAATGACAAACTCTTTAAAAATGCATCCAAGCCTAAGCCAAGGCTAGGTCTTTGCCCTCTCAAATGCTCCAGGAAGACATTTCTACAGTTTTATATTTCTTACCAATTCAAAATCTTTTGATGTACAACCAAACTTTGTAACCATTAGGTCTTGTACCCATAGTCTTCTTTAACCTAAAATCGCTCACCTCCATTTTATGTTACTTCATTTGACATATCTGCACAGTATTGCCAAGGCCCTTCTCAGACTCCCCCTTTTCTCTTCTCAAAAAATGCATTCTCGGTGATCATGATTATGCTAGTTGTTCTCGATTGCTATTGTGAACTCATCCTTTTTGACCTTAGGTGGCTAACCTCTTGGCCCACCTGCTTTCGTAATCTGGAATAAAGTACTCTGTGCACACTTTATTACTTGCTTTCCATTTGTGGCATACTTGTAGTCAGAACGGTATTGCCTCTACGCTTTGCACATCACACCTCCTTAGCTTGCTTGGTCATTCACATATTCACAGACATGTCTCTATTTTCATCAGTGGAATTTCCAGCAGTTTGGGTAAACCCGGGTGGTATAGAAATTGAATGAATGAATGAATGAATGAATGAATGAATGAATGAATATAAACAAAATGTTCCAGATGTGCCTTTCCTCATAGATTCTCAAAAGAAGAACTATTTCTCTGTCTCTATGACACTTTTGCCTAATGCTCTCTTTACAGTTGGGCATTCTGTGATCTCTTCCTCTTCTCTCTCTCTCTGTTTGCTTCCTTAACGAATGAACGAACTAACTAACTAACTAACATGAAAACACACATTTATTTAATCATGTCTAGTTGGGGTCCAGTTATCCAAAGGATGTATCCTTAAGCATTCAAAGAAAGGGTGAAAAGGTTCACTTCTGAAAAACACACAATTCTAAACACGTTTCAGTTGGACTTCTTCTCCAGTCAGTGAAAGTTGGAGTTACAGCCTTACACTTTCTAAACCACTCTGATAGTGAATATAAGGTAGCTAAATGATGTTAGGGGGTAGTTAAACTGCCAAGAGAACTTGTTGAGTATGCATCCAGAATGTATAGCTCAGTCTTTCACCATGACTTTGTGTGGCTGCCTGCTCATCTAAATCATGACTAACTTGACTTTCAACATGCATAGCAAGCCTATGAATATTTACTAAGAACCATGCACAGGATTGCATGTCCCATTGTGTTCAATGGAGCTTATTCCCAGATAAGTGTGTATAGGATTGCACAGGGGTATAGACAGAAGTAATGCTTTGAGGAGCAACTCCTCAATTTGTGTGTGTGGGGGGGAAGACAGGCTTTTTTTGGGAGGGGGATATATTTTCTAGGAGTTCTGTAAAATGAGGGAAGGGTCACCTAAAATGCTTGGGGGAGAGGTCAGATCTGTACCCCTGGGACTGCAGCCACAGTCAATCAGCACCATCCTGTCAACAATGATATTGTGGGAGAATCAGTTAAATGATTGGCTGAGATCAAGATATTCTATGTCCACAGCAGTCCCATGATCTATCAAACTAGTAACTCTCTCAGAAACGGAGATGAGATTAATCTGGCATGACTTGTTCTTGATAAATCTGTGCTAGTGACTCCTTACATGTCACCAGATTCTTTTCTATTTGCTCACAGACAGATGGCTTAATAATCTGTTAGGACCTTTCCAGGTATCGATGACAAGCTGATGGGTCTCCAGTTTCCTGGCTTCTCATTTCCCTCCTTTTTAAAGATAAGGACAACATTTTCCCTTTTTAAAGATTAGAAAGAAAAAGAATGGGAGGTTCTGGAAAGCGAGATACTGAAGTCACAATCCCAAACAATTCCCACAGACTAACTCAGATACATTAAAACTTTTCTGTAAATTTGAGAACTCAAAACTTAAGTCCACATCTGCACATGATCTAGCAACACCAATATAGGATAAACTTTTTCTGTGTGGTATGTTTTTAAAACAGCATTTAACGATAGATCCCAGTGATCTTTGGTTCAAGTTCCACTGCCTCCTCTCCCAAACATAGGAGCATAGGAAGCTGCCTTATACTGAGTCAGACCATTGGTCCATCTAGCTCAGTATTGAGCTGCCCAGACTGGCAGCAGCTTCTCCCAGGTTGCAGGCAGCTCTCCACCCTATCTTGGAGATGGCAGGGAGGGAACCTGGAACCTTCTGCATTAAAACATGCAGGTACTTTTCCTAGAACAACTCCATGACCTGAGGTGAATATCTCACAGTGTTCACACATGTCTTGCATTCAAATGCGAACCAGGGCAGACCTTGCTTAGCAAAGGGGACAATTGGTGCTCGCTGTCACAAGACCAGCGTGCCTCCTACCCATGCCTTTCCTCCCAATTGCCTTGGGGACCAATAAATACAGTACTCTGAATGGTGTACAAACTGCAAAATTAAACAAAAATGTAATTACCAGGTTACAAGGTGATTCTTGAATTTTGTGACTATACCCCAGCCACCCAGCATGATATCATCAGTTTCCACTTTTGAATAGGCTCCCCAAGTAGAGGAAAGAAGAGCTGGTCTTGTGGCATGACTTGTCCCCTTAGCTAAGCAAAGTCCACCCTGGTTGCATTTGAATGAGGGACTAGAAGTGTGAGCACTGCAAGATATTCCCCTCCAGGGATGGAGCCGCTCTGGGAAAAGCAGAAGGTTCCAAGTTCCCTCCCTGGCTTCTCCAAGAGAGGGCTGAGAGAGATTCCTGCCTGCAACCTTGGAGAAGCCACTGCCAGTCTGTGAAGACAATACTGAGCTAGATAGACCAATGGTCTGACTCAGTATATGGCAGCTTCCTATGTTCCTATCCATATATGTGCCACATCCTTCAGCACTTGAGTATAAGCCCAGGAGTGATTGGAATAAGACACTCCTTACCTGTAGAACAGTGTTGAAGACATGCTTCAACACTGCAGGAAAATAGCATTGATTACGTTTACCATTGCCTCCATATCTGCCTTTTGTTGTGGGTCAAAAAGATATGTGCCCTTGTCCAGTGTCCCCTGTAACAAGGATTTCCAGTTGTTGACTACAGCTCTGAGCATCCCCAGCTACAATGGCCTTTGACTGGGGATTCTGGGAGTTGTAGTCAACATCTGTGAATCCCTATTACAGGGAACACTGCCCTTGTCTTATCCAAGGAATCCTTTCTAGCTTCCAGTTCTGCTGTTTGTGCCTACTGTCATAGTGTGAGGGCCAATTCAATGGTGTGCGAGTACTGATATTGCAGCATTACTGAAGCTGGGTGAGGGTAGATATGAATCTGAATACTACAAATATTTATATACCACTTTTCAACAAACGTTCCAAAGAGGTTTACATAGATATGAATGAATGAATGAAATGGCTCCCTGTCCCCAAAGGGCTCACAATCTTAAAAAAGAAACATAAGGTAGACACCAGCAACAGCCACTGGAGGGATGCTTTGCTGGGGAAGGATAGGGCCAGTTGCTCTCCCTTTGCTAAATAAAGAGAATCACCACTTTTAAAAGGTGCCTCTTTGCTCAGGTAGCAGATAGAGCAATCTTGGCAGAAAATCATTGCCCTATGGAAGAGCAGGATATAGTTTTATTAATTATTATTATGAATCTTCATAAATTAAAATAATAAAATAAAAGTATTCGTACATTGTTTTTCATTTTTAAAAAAGAACCAAGTGGTTTACATATCAAGAATAAGAAGATGGCCCTGTGTCCCAAAGGGGCTCATATTCTTTAAAAAAGCCACCGGGGGGGGGGGAAGCAATTGAAAATTGAGGATCACTGTGTGCTAGGATGAACAGGAACAGTTACTCTCACCCTGTGAAATAGAAAAGAGATAGCACTTTTAAAGGGACTTCTCTGCCCAGTTAGCAAGGGTTCTAATGAATACTAGCTGGGCCAGGTGCAGAGCATCTGCACCTCTGGCCGGCCCACCCACCGCTGCTGTTCCCCACCATCACCACTCCGGCATGCCCAGTTTTCTGGCCTACTGGCTGGCCGCTCCCCCTCCACCACCCACTTCTCACTCCCCCCCACCCCGCTTTCTGGCTAGCCAGCTGGCCGGCCCGCTTCCTCCCCCCCCCCCACTTTCTGGCTTGTGGGCTGGCTGGAAAGCCGCCCGCCACCTTCTCCCACCCCCTCCTCCTGGCAGGCGGGCCAGGCAGGCCCGCCCCCGCCCCCATTGCCTCCCGTCCCGTCGCTATGCCCAGGAAGCTGCTCTTGCAAGAGCTGCCACACATGGGATTAGTGACGGATACATTTAGGAGAATTAAATATATAGATATTAGCTACAGTATGTGTTTCTGACAAACTGATACCATGGGTCCCAGATTTGTTTAGAGCAGGCCTGCTCAACTTCGGCCCTCCTGCAGATGTTGGCCTACAACTCCCATAATCCCTGGCTATTGGCCACTGTGTCTGAGGATTATGGGAGTTGTAGTCCAAAAACAGTTGGGGCCCCCAAAGTTGAGCAGGCCTGGTTTAGTGTCTAGCTAGCAGTATGGCTCTCCATAATATCAGGCAGAGACTCTCCCCCAGTCCTGCTGCCTGAGTTGCTGGCTACTGAACATGTGACATATGGACTTCCAAAGCATGTGCTGCTATTAATAATAATAATAATAATAATAATTATTATTATTATTATTATTACATTTTATATCCCGCTCTTCCTCCAAGGAGCCCAGGGCGATGTACTACATACTTGAGTTTCTCCTCACAACAACCCTGTGAAGTAGGTTAGGCTGAGAGAGAAGTGGCTGGCCCAGAGTCACCCCGCTAGTTTCATGGCTGAATGGGGATTTGAACTCGGGTCTCCCCGGTCCTAGTTCAGCACTCTAACCACTACAGCACACTGGCTCTGGCACCACTGAACTATGGCACCTCTTACAGGAAGTAGTTAGGAACAGTCACTTCGTAGACCTGAGAGAACTAGAAATTGAAGTTGAAATCTGTATGAGCTAGCAAAACACAACAGCTGCTGCAGCATCAGAGAATGATATGTAGGTCATTATGGCTGGGGATGATGGGAGTTGCAGTCCAACACCTGGGCCCCAAGTTTGAGAATATGGGCTCTCCCCTGCCCCCATGTCTTTGTTGCAGAAGAACTATGAGGGTATGGTGGCTGGTGTGGGGGGTGGGGAGGTCTCCAACTGTGACCTGTGAGAAGCAGCAGCAGGAGAGGGGGGCATGCTTTCATCTCCTCGTTGTGTGGGGACTTGGTGAAACAGGGTGCTGAACAAGGCTGTTCTTTTGCACTCTGCACACCCTTTCTTTTGCTCCTATGCAAATAACCTTGTTGGCCCCCTGAGGACAGATGTTGGACTACAACTCCCATAATCCCCATTCATAATTGCAACAATATCACACTCTTGTTATGCATGCAGACACTTTCACACACACCAGTACAAGTCTTTCATGAGAAACTGAGTTCCAGGTTTCACCCAAGATTTAGGGGTAAACTGAACCCAGTTGCTAAGGAATGTTTGGGGGAGAAGAAGGCAGAGAAAATGAGTTTTATGGTTTTACCTTGTTCTTTTTCAAGGGGCAGTCATGTGTGTATTGTGGGGTAGTTATATGTATGGGGCGGGAGGCAGATAAACTGAAACTACTGTCCAGCTGAGACCAGTGGATAGTATCTTGAATGATGCCAGGTTGATCAGTGACTTCTGGGAAGGAGGACAGAAAACAACGGAAAGCATTAACAATAAATTAATAAGGTTATAGTTGGAGACCTGTTCTTTATATCTGCAGACTGTGCTCATAAACATAAACCTTCACCAAGTCCCAGCGAGAAAGCAAGCAGAACCTCCTTGTGCAGGAAAAGACTTCCTACACATGACAGTTTATCTTCTGTCATTTCTCTGAACTCTCTTTCCATTTTATTCAACACCTGCTTCTGCCATGGTTTCATGAGTTTGCTCACAAGCCCTCAAAATAAACTAGATGAGTCTCAGTTTCATATATATTCCCCCCCTGCTGCAGTCATTCCTGTAAAGTTATTTACATCTTTACTAGTTATATCTTAGGGTGAGAGAATTGGTTACAATTTCCACGGAGGGAAATACAGTTGCGCAGGAGGAAACATATTCAAAAAAACTTTGAAACCAGTTTGGGTTTTTCTTCTTCTTCAAGAGTCAGTCCTAATTAAAAGAAATCTTGAAAGTATTCTTTTCTCATCCATACTTTGAACAATCCAGTAAATGAGTTTATTCATATTCTCACCTTACAGTGGATGTAAAAAATTCTTTGCACTCTCTTTTCCTGTTCTGTTTGCCATGCTGTAGAGTGTAGACCCAAATCCAGCAGATCTCTAGATGGACCATCTAGACATTATCAGTTTTGCTGCAGCAAGTAAGAAGCCTGTTTAGACTGGCAAAGTAAAGTAAAGTGTGCCGTCAAGTCAGTATCGACTCCTGGTGACCACAGCTATGTGGTTGTCTTTGGTAGAATACAGGAGGGATTTACCATTGCCTCCTCCTGTTCAGTATGAGATGATGCCGTTCAACATGTTCCTATATCGCTGCTGGTAGTGCCATAAAAATGATGTGTATCCCACCCCACATCCTATGCCACATCACAGTCTATTCCGTAGTTCAAATGCGATTTGCACTGGGCTCTAGAATCACAAACCCAAAAAAGTTCCCTTGAACAGAGCTCACACAACTAGTTGTGTGATTCTTGGGGTGCTGGCAGATGAGTGCATCCCCAGGATCGCTTGGCATGAACCAGGCTAGATGGTTTTGTATCCTACATGGATGTGAGCACTTTAAAGTGGCCTATTTGTCTTAAAAACGCAAATGGTTGACTTGATTTGGGATCTGGATTGGGGACTTTCCAACTGAGATTTGTACTGAGGACTGGTGCGTACAAATTGTGAATGGCGGTGGTAATGCACATTAAGCAAAGAGGGGATTTCCCAAGTGACAATTTAACATGGGAATCATCGGGAAGCAGCCTGGGAGGAGCAACGTTGAGGCAGCGTTGCTGAGGCTCAGTAGGTGATGACCCTGGGATGCCAGACCTCTGCCGGCCTTACTTAGCAGCACTGCACAGCGAAATGCACGGATGATTCCGACCTCGTCTGAAACCAGCGCCGTCAAAGGAATCACCACCCGTTCTAATCAAGGCCGCCGGGCAAATAATCACCACTCGCACTTTGCCCATTACTCCTCCTCTCCTCCTCTCGGGACGTTATCGCAGCTCTTCAGCTCCGGATGGGGTGGTGGCGAACCAATAACCGAGCCGCATGAACTTTTCGCTGTTCCTCCTCCGCGGCCGCTGCGCTCTCGCCGAGGGGGCGTGGCCTCGCTCGAAGTCGGCGCCTATAAATGAAGCCGGGAGGCGTGGGGCAAAGCTGAGAACGCTGCCTGCACTGACGGGCTCTCGGGAGAGGCGCTTACGCTGGTGAGTGAGACGCCGCGGCGAAGGCGGGCACGCCCCCGCCCACCCACCCACCGTGCCCTCGGATGGGAAACGAGGGCGCCCTTGCTCTGCCATTGCTGCCTGGGCCGCTCTCCGCTTTCTGTATCGCGGGGGTGGTGAAGGAGTCGTCGTCGTCGTCGTCGGCTGCTCGTTTGACAGCGTTGCCGCCCCTGGAGAAAAAGGAGGCAGTTGGTGGAGGAGACTTCACTATTGCCTAGCAGTGCTGATTGCATCTCCATGCAAATAGGAACGCCTTGCAAGTAGAAAGCCAGCGCCTCAAGGGAAGAGGTTCCTGCTAGCCCATTTCTCTGCTGGCTGCGCTGGCTTTCTAGTTGCAATGCTTTCTTAATGTGGTAGAGGGTGGTCGTTCTTCCTCTTCTTCTCCTTCCCCCCGTCTGAAGTGCCCAGTCTTCTGTACCATCTCATTTTGCTGCACATGCAGATCCGGTTCTTGCTTTCCAAGAAGTGGCTGCCTCAGTACCCTATTGAGTGGCTCAAGCCTGTGGTAAATCGAGTGTGCCTTTCCCCAGAGGCTTCGGGGTTGCCTGGTACTGACATTTTCGCCCTCTTCAGTCTCCTCAGCAGTTTGCAAAGGCTGTAATCCTAAACCCTTTTATCTGGAAGTGAGTTCTATTGTAATGGGGGTCACATATTTCTGGGGAGCAGGAATAGGACTGAGCTGAAGGGAACTGTGAGTGGGGAAATGGCCTGAGTGGTGCCATGCCCTCAAAAGGAGACGCAGAGCGGCATGTGGTAACTGTACAGAGGGGGGTTGCAGGGTGACTTGTATTTTTTCCTTGCATACAAAATGCAAATAGCTGTATTGGTCTACTAGAGGACATACAGTCAGCAATAGAGAGAGAGAAAATCTCTTTGACTTCAGAGTTCCTCAGGCAACAATGCTAAGGTGGAAAAAAATGTGGGTGGCAAAATGTCAGGTGGAAGCCCACAGTGCAGTGTGTGCCAGTCTCAGGATTGTGAGTGAGTAGTCTATGCATGTTATGTGGATGGCACAATGTGCACATAGGCAGCTTGAATGCCATGAATTTCAGTGGCACACCTGAACTCTGGGTACTACACCTGGGACTCTTACACACAGCAGGCTTTACCATGAGTTTAGTGGGAGGCTCTGCTGCAAAGTTGTCCCCAAAAGCCAACACAAACAGTGGGTTTTTTTACTCTGGATATAAATCGGGCTATACTCTAATATGCTGTGAAACGTGAGTTTTGTGTGAACTGCTCCCTTATAACTCACAGGGACTTTGGGGTAAATCTGGCCAATATGTGAACTCATGCCCTCCATTCTGGAGGAGATGCAAGTTAAAGGGTTTTTAAAGCCCCATGTGAAAAACTTCCTGGAGACCAAAAACACACAATGAATCGTGTGTAGAAATGCTGAAGAATTGGGGATGGCTGGCTCTTCTGGACTGACCTGTACTAACTGTCTTGTGCTGCTGGCTCATACACAAAGAGGAAGTAGGGTTGTGTCTTGCCACAGTGGCTTTAATACTAATTCCTGGATACTAGGAACCATCTGCTCTCTTAAAGAAGAGTGGGGTAGAGGGCAGAGATAATTTAAGTCCTTTCAAATGCTGTTCAGGGAGTTATTGCTGTTGGACATGAGAATAGAAAATGAGAGCTTAGAGATTACATGAATCTGTGTGACTTGCACGTTGTTGTGGACAGTAAGGAATCTGCTGTGAATAGGGTAGGGTAGAACTAGTGATCCTGTAGTGAGCAAGCAATAAAAAAATCCCTCCTGCTGAAGATTGGTTCAAGAGGTCAGGACTTCTCAATCCTAAAGGAAGATGGTCAAAGGTGCCTCAGGGATATATAGGGATATAGTAATTGAATGGGGGGGGGGATGTCCTGGGGTCCTGTTCTCCACCTCATGTCTCTCCAAAGGGGAGGGGGTAGGGGCCCATCTTTACTTTTGGTGCCCACCCCAACATTGCTAGAGCCATGGGTGCACTCTAGCAGTTGATAAATGACTACATGTTGGTACGCGGCATGTGGCAGCCAGAAATGGCATAACTGGTTTAAAATAAAAGTCCAAAGAAGCTGGAAAGAATAGCCCACTACTGGCTGTGAAGGAAAGGCATGTGGCTTTCTATATAGATCATGGTTAAACAGGGTCTTGGAAAACTTTAAAAAAAAAGGTGTCATTCATTTCTGAGTAATAGCAGGTGCTGTTGAGGTTGAAGCTAGGTTACATGGCACAGATTGTTCTTTTGACATAGGTTGTCTTTCCTATGTGGCTACCAGAGTTAGTAAATAAAATCTTTTATTTGTCCCAAGCAGCCCTTGGAACAAATAAAAGATTTGTTAAAAGATGTTACTTTTAAACAGGATAAAGAGAAGCCCATTTACTCTGCCTCCACAAGTCCAGTAACATTATCAAGTGACACTTGTCTGGTTCACAGATTTTGGGGCTGGATCCAAAGAAACTTTGTCAGTATTTGCAATAACATATTATGCAGGAGCTAAGATGATAAATGAGTGGGAAGAGAGGGAAAGCTATATAGTCTCTCTAGAAAGAAAAGTCTGTTATAATCCCTTGTGGGGGGATGAGGGCCTTGGTGAACCCTGGAGGCCCCAGAGCCCATGCTGGGAGGTAGCAGGGTTATTGAGTCTCTCTCTCTCTGCCTTCCCAGATGTGCCCCCTGCTACAAATGGGATGCCCCAGAGCCTCTGGGGACACTTCCATTGGCAGATGAGGACTAGGTACATGGACAGTGATGTACTTGCCAATTCAGAAGTGCAGAGGGCACTCTCCATGACAGCGCCCCATGGCCATGCCCACCCCAACCGCCAGAGAAACCGAGAAGTATCAGCACTCCATCCCTGCATGTCCCCCCTCCACTACACCCCTGTGGTGGAAGAAGGCAGTGATGATAAGAGACTTGCAGTTGCACTGCTAGTTCCTGCTCTCCCCATCTGCAAGTGGACTTCTTCCCAGAGAGGGCACTAGGATGACATAGGCCTAGTCTGAGAGGAAAACCCACTCACCAGTGGGGGAGGGGGAGGAGTTGCCAATGAGACCCCTTGTCATTGGCTCCTCCAGCAGTAGTTCTTTCTCCCCCCGCCCAAGATGGGAGAAGGAAGAGCTACTGCACTAAAGAGAAGGGTGGAAGGAGGGTGGAGCTGCTGTGGCTCACACAAGTGACCCCATGGAGGAGCGGACCTCTTGATGCTGGCATGCCAAGGACCCACCCCCAGACCTCAAATTGTCCCAGCTGTTCACCCTTGTATAGTATTTGTGTGTGGTAGAAAGCTTCTAATCCTCAAATAACTAAAAGCCCTAAATTAAACCCAGAGTGCAGGTATTTGTGTAGGAATCAGATGTGGTATTTCACTGTATATACAATAGTCTCTCAATATTCCAGATAACACAAGACTGGAAGTATTGCTGGTACAAATTACTTTGAGATCAAGTATGTGTCTTATTTCCCCTTCTCCAAACCAATGAGCAACAGCTCCATTATTGCTATGTACAACTGATCTGAAGAGCCCTGAAGAAATCTAAGGGGCAGTTCCAAGAGTAACAATCAGGCATGTCACCATTTCCCTCCCATGACTGTAACCATAAGCAAATTTGCAAACTGATATTGTATATATCCACAGGCAAAAAAATCCTATGATAAGGCCATATTTTTGCAAAACCCTTAAATAGCAAAAAGTTAAAACATTGCAATTTAAAATTTTAAAACAATGTTTTAAAACAGTGTTAAAACTATTCACTCAGACTTTTAATTAAATGCTGTTTAAACGGATGTGTCTTTAGAGCCTCCCCATCTGATAATTTTTAAAAAATCTTTAATTTCAAGAGGGAGTGCATTCCAAAACCTCAGGGCAGCCACAGAGAAGGCCCGTCCCCGAGTAGTCACCACACGAGCTGGTGGCAACTGCAGTAGGACTGTGGGAATGTTTGAAATATGTTCATCATGGAATCAGAATGCTTGGACATCACTTGGTTTTGTTACTGAGGTATTTTGCACATTTCAGACCCTAACATTTAAGGATTTTTATAAAATTATGATAGTAGATATTCTTGCCAGTGAGTGTATATATCAACTTGAAAATTTACTTATGGCTACAGTCCTTGAAAAAGTAGTAACATGCCTGATTCCATTACCCTTAGAATTGCCCTAAGAGGGATTCATAGGAGATGTGACAGACTTTTCTGCACTTCAGGTTACAAGTCACTAGAGACTGCCTGGTCAGTGTACTGCGGCAAGCATAGTGGTGTTTAGAACAAGAGGATTACTCAGGTTCTTACTTCATCAAGTGCCAATTAAGGCTTCCCCAACCACTTGCTGCAAGTTCTTGTGTCTTGAAGAGCATTCCTACTGTATCTCTACCCTATTAGCCATCTGATTGAAATGTTCTCTTCCTTCCTAGTTGCTTTGAACACCAGTCTACCATGACAGACAACAGGCACAATGCTGACTGCAAGTCCTGCAGTGTGCTTAGCTGGGATCAGGTCAGTCGCCTGCATGAGGTCCTATCAGAGGTGGTATCAATTCATGGACGTGGCAATTTCCCAACTCTGAAGATAACCCTAAAGGAAATTGTCCAAACTGTTCGCAACAGGCTGGATGAAGCAAGCATTCAGGTGCATGATGTCCGTCTGAATGGTTCTGCTGCTGGTCATGTCTTGGTCAAAGATAATGGACTGGGTTGTAAGGATCTGGACCTTATTTTTCAAGTGTCTCTCCCTAGTGAGACAGAATTTCAGCTAGTCAAAGATGTGGTTCTGCGGTCCCTTTTAAACTTCTTGCCTGAAGGAGTTAACAAACTGAAAATTAGCCCTGTGATCCTTAAAGAGGCTTATATTGAAAAACTGGTGAAGGTGTACACTGAAGCTGATAGATGGAGCTTAATTTCTCTCTTCAACAAGCATGGCAGGAACATAGAGCTCAAGTTTGTGGATCGTATAAGACGGCAATTTGAGTTCAGTGTGGATTCTTTCCAAATCATTCTGGATTCTCTGCTCCTGTATTATGACTGCTCTGAAAACCCAATGTCTGAGCACTTCCATCCAACTGTGATTGGTGAAAGTATGTATGGTGATTTTGAGGCAGCCTTTCATCACCTTCAGAACAGACTGATAGCTACCAAGAACCCTGAGGAAATTAGGGGAGGGGGGCTCCTGAAGTACAGCAACCTTCTCGTAAGAAATTTCAAGCCCATGGACAGAGAGGAGATAAAGACGCTAGAGCGTTACATGTGCTCCAGGTTCTTCATAGACTTCCCAGACATCCTGGAACAGCAGCGTAAACTGGAGACATACCTCCAGAACCACTTTGCAGAAGAGGACAGAAGCAAATATGACTACCTTATGACTTTGCACAGGGTGGTGAATGAGAGCACAGTGTGCCTCATGGGACATGAACTAAGACAGACGCTGAGCCTTATCTCCCTTCTGGCACTCAGAGTTCTGGTAGAGCAAAACATCATCCCCAGTGCTACTAATGTCACTTGCTATTACCAACCAGCTCCATATGTCAGTAATGCCAACTTCAGCAGTTACTATGTTGCAGATACCTATGGCGAATCTTATCCCACCTGGCTGCCTTGTAACTGATTTATATCTTCCTGCTCTTCAAAGCCCATATCCAAATAGAACTGAACTGGATTTCTGGTGCCTGCACAGAATCTTCTAGGGTGGCTACTCAGAGTTCTTAAATATGTCTAATCTTGAGCAGATCAGAATATAGTCTCTCCTTGTTGGGATTAACTCCTCTTGATGGAGAAATACCATGTCCCAGTGCCTGTCTATGCAATTTGTCAGAGGTTTCTTAAAACTGAAGATTGAAAGATGCTGTTGGACAAGAATGCATGAGCAGCCTTGGTTGCTTTCATACTATCTTTCCTTCTAAAGTCTGAGTCTTCTATGCAAGTTGTCTTCCTTGCAGCCTATGCAAGTAACAAAGGCTGGATTGTTGTGGATTAAGAACCAAAAATGTGAGTTGGGATGACCATATCTGCAATCCTGTAACCAGGGATTGGGATTATGGGAGTTGAAGCCCACTAACATCTGGGGGCCCAAGGTTGAGGATCCCTGCAACAACCATCTTACTCAAATCCCCTTATGTCAATGGGATTTAAGCAATTTAACTGTGTGCAGGATTGCAGCCACTCCTTTCTAGGAAGCTTTGATTAGTAGTTGTCTCCTTTCGTGCTGCAGCAGTTCTTTCTACATGGAGAGAAGACTCTGTCTCTGAATAATGAATTCTGCTCACTCTGAGGCATTTTAATTTTAAGAAATAGATGTCCTAAGTTGAACTATCTCAAAACAGCTTACATTTCAGATGTTTCATGTACTAGAAAAGGAAGGGTAACTATGAATACCTTCAACTTAATCTTTTTTCACCAGAACTTTAGCTGGAAAATCGGTCCAATATAGAACATATAGCAAATGTGCTTTCCCCCCTAGAACTCTGATATAAAATTTAGGTTTTTAGTTGTTAGTTTCTAACATCAAAGTCTTGAAGATGTCTGGTCAGTGTGAGCTGAACTCCTTTTTCTTTGAATGTTATATGCAGCGTCACTGGCTTATGTATGTGTATATATGTTTAAAGAATTTCTTAAAGTTTCAGACAAGAGTGGTAACAATCCACCACACTGAAGATAATGGTTTGAAGAATGTAGGTGTCTAGGTCAAGATCTGAAAGAAAATTTTATAATACTTCTGAAGTCATTCAGTTTCAAGGAGATTCTTCTTGGAAAAACAGGTTGAGTTAAATCATAAAACTTTCTGACCAAAAGTTAGTTGGATTCTTTGGAAGCCTCTTAACATTCAAAGTATAGAAAGGGGTCTTTAGCAATGTCATTTTTTAAAATGGGGTGCCTTCAAAATAACTTCTTGCAAGGAAACTGTCTAGAGTGCTGCTCTAGTTCATTGCCTTCCTCCTGAAAGATGTTCAAAAGAAACATATGGTAGGGTTTCCCAACAGTGGGTCCCCAGATGCTGGACTCCCATAATCCCCAGCCAAAGGTTATTGTGGCTGGGGATGATGGGAGTTGTAGTTCAACATCATTGTCTGGAGACCCACCATTGGGAAACCCTGGTGTATGGATCAGCTTAATATTGGATGCTTTCATCTAGTCAGCAGTGCTAGTGATATGGATTGATGTTGCAGATCTGGATAAAATTGGCCCTTCTAATAAATGAAATTGTCTTATAAATTAGTCTAGGTTTACAAAATCCAAACAGTCATTTCAGCAGAAGCCCTAATTCACCAGCCACATTATAACTGAGGAGGAAGTAGTAGAAAACCAACTCAATAAAACTTCCTTCATAGCTCTCAAAGTCACTGTTGCAGATTGTCATTGGTTAAATGTTACATTTATCCATACTAAATTTAACCATATCCCAAAAAAGAAATGAGGCAAGTGTTAAGGGTGTGATCATAGCAAAATACCTATGTATGGTAGTCCTCTGAGCTCTGCTCTTGAGAACTTGGTGCTCTTTCCTCATGGGACTCCTTCTGTAGCACAGAGATATACTATCTCTCAATGCAGATGATTCTCTAGCTGTTCTAAAGCAACACCACCTTGGGTGAAGTACTAGTTGAGCCAACGGATAAGGAGAAAATTGTTAGGCTTTAATACAGAACAAGTGCCTGTCAGTTTCAGTGATGTTGCTTGGAGATACCAGATACAGTTCTTGCTGGGTTGCATGGAGTACCTGAATGAATTTGACTGCACCCCGCTGCTTATAAAAGAAAATTGAGCCCAGCAAGCAAAGAGCATTGTTTGCCCCGATGTACATTCTACATGGGAATTGCTGGATTGCTTATTGTCTTAGTAATAGCATATCTGGGTGAGGTGGAGGGAATATAAAATGGGATTGTATTCTATAAAGTTGGGCTACAGCAAAATTGAGTTAGACTTTTGTTCAACATTGACCTCAGAAGGGTGAAATGGACTGTAGACCTTTGACCAGAATTTTTATATTGGGAGAAACTTGTTCCATGCAGATCCCTGGCAAACTTGTTTTCTTTAAGTTGTAAACTTCATGTCAGTTGGTGGGAATCAGTGGCTGTTGCAAGAGCTATCAGTATGTATCTTTTTCCCCTTAAAATGCAAATAAAATTGTCAAATGTGGTGGCTGTCCTGAGTTTCCCTTCTTAAAGAGCCCTCCAACCTGCCTTTTTACTAGTAGTCTTGCTCCAGTTTCATGCACCTTGTCCAAACTGGCTATTGAATTCTTGCTTTAACTGTCTTTCAACCTTAGGGTAGTTGTAAATCTACAGCCAGTGTGTCTACCCACAGGTGTAGTGCCATACCATCTCTCAAACCACATTGTAGTCATTACTTGTCCAGGCTGCACCACAAGCTCTATTTTAAGTTCATGGATAGAAGCCCACCTCATCCAGTTCTGTCACAGCTAGTCTAAGTAGCTGTAGGTGTGGACCACACCAACTATTCCTTGACCTGATCCGCACTCCTGGGGCTTGGTATTTAATACACTTAACAGTACCACAATATCCCTTAGCATCAGGACTTGCTTTCAGAACCTTAAAGCTGAACTGTCAAGGGATCAGGGGCGTATCTAGGGTGCGGCAGGCAGGGCACATGCCCCGGGTGCCACTTGAAGGGGGGTGCCATTTTCTAAAATTAAAAAATTAAAAAAATGGCCACCAAAAACAAAATGGCCACTGCACATGCTCAAATGGCCTCTGTGAGGCCCTAGGCCAGGCCAGGCCTTGCAGAGGCCATTTGAGCATGCGCGGCAGCCATTTTGTTTTTAGCGGCCATTTTTTTTTTAAAAAAATTTTTTAAATGGCCAGGACGCATGCTCAAATGGTCCCTGTGAGGCCCTAGAGGCCAGCACGGAGAGGGGGAACCTTTGCAGACCCCCGACAGCCTTTAGGAAGCCCCCCGAAGGGGCTACAAGTAAAAAAATAAAAAATAATATAAGTCACTGTACACATATTTAGTTTGGAACTATGTACAGAGAATCAGGGCTTGTGAATACTGAGCTGAAGCTTATAAGCTAGGATTGTATTCATTTGCTTCTTGTGATAAGTGAGTTAAATGTGATGCCTTAATAATATGGCTATTTAATGGAGAGTTTGTCTTTGAATCTGTGTGAAATCCTTAGTATTAAGGCCATTGGGAGTTTCTTGCTCTCTTTCTCTCATTCTAACTGTCTTTCTGAAATACTAGAATATATTCCAAGCAGTGACACAGTTTACTCTTCATATCCTTTAATTTTCAGAGTATCTGGGAAAAGTCAAATTCTCCATTTATTTTTAAAACTTACGTAATAGTGATGCTACAATGCATAGTAGAGAATTAGACAGGCACTTCTGTTTAGTTTTCCAAGTACACCTCCACATAGTATTTGGGTATTTCATGAGCCTCAGCATACTGAAATTTGTAGTTTTCCAGCATTTTTTGGTCTGGCTACATCCACTGCTAAATAGTTTTTGAAATATTAAAAGATTAACGAGCTTGACTTGTATTTTTCAGCTGATATTATGGTAAAGTTATCTGAAAGATGGGTGTCAGATGTTTGGACAGGTGGCGCAATTTCTGTGCTTGCCCTAGGCGCTATTTTCCCTAGATACGCCTCTGCAAGGGATGCTCCTTTCCTAAACTGACACCTGACTTCCTTCCTTCCTGTTAGAAACTAGATTAAAAAAATATGGTTAATCTGACACTAACATCTCAGATCTTAATGTTGCAATTTTCAAAGCATACAAACCATGGTCCTTAAAGTGGATAACAGTGCTTGAAGTGTCTTTTTCCAATTAGTATCTGAAAGATCCATAATTTGAGTTGGAAGTTTCACTTGAGTTTTATGGACTCGAATGAACAGATTTGCATGAATTAAAAAGTCTCTACTTCCATACATTCCTTGATTGAAAATACATACACAAACATATATTTGTTTCACTGGATGCATGAGATGGAGGAAAAGGGACTGTAAGATGCAAGAAGCTGATGCTTGTACTGTTAAGAAATGGTTACCATGCTGCAAAAAGTAATATCTGGCTGATGCCTTTCGTCATAAGTGTTGCTCAACTATATCTTTGAATTTTGAAGCTGTATTACTGTAACAATATTAGTTTGTAACAGTACTTTAAAAATGTCTCATTTGTCATTTTGAAAGAAAAGATTGTAAAAGTTAAATCCCTCCAACTTTGATTTTTTTTTAATTAGAACAATGGAAGACTAGGCCTCCTCACTTTTTGTCTCTGCCTTCATATCTCTAATTGTTAAGCAATATCTGATTTGTGTCATTGTTATCCTGACAAATACAGCGGTTTTATGTGAAATTTCCTAATGATGGCACAATCTTTGCTAGGTAAGTTCTATTCATTGAGTAGGCTTTGCAAAAATACACATGAGGTCATTCACACAACTGAAAACTGAGTAGGACAAGTGTCCTACCCAGGTTTGGGAACTGTGTGTGCTCACAATTTTTGGTTGTGTGAGAGCAGACAACAAGGTAGGAGGCAGAAGTGATTGTGTGGAATCAAGGTAGGAGGAAAAACTGGGTAGGGCAGCTTTTCCTTCTACCTTGGTCAAATGCTGGGTAGGACAGCACTGTCCTACTCAGCTTTCCCTCCTACCCTGCACACAATCACTCATTTCTCTCCTACCTAGTTGTTTGCTCCCGCAGAACAAAAAATTGGGAGTGCACACAGCTTCCAAATCTGGGTAGGGTACTTGTCTTACCCAGTTTTCAGTTGTGTGAATGACCTCAGAGTCTAGATGGGGCTTTCAGCTTTGAATCAGAAGTTCTCAACCTTGGTTCCCCAGAAAATGTTGGACTACAACTCCCATAATCCCAACCACAGTGGCCTCTGGACAAGGTTGGGAACCGCTGTTTTAGATTTACTGATTAGAAACTTGCAGCCCTTAACTCTAACATAACTGAAAGTTGTAGAGGAAAAAAGGAACAAGAGAGATTCTTAATACCACTCGAAATTGAGGCCAACTGGATTGTAATGGAATAAAGGACAAGAGGGAGAGAATTCCCCATACAACAAGAGCTTGTGGTAGAGTTATATATCCAGCCCACCTTACTCTTCAATGCAGCTAAAGTCAACATGAATTCTACAATCATTACTCCTAGTAAAAGCATTTAATTTTATACCTCATTCTTCCACAGGACTATGCAACCCAGACAAATTAATAATAATAATAATAATAATAATAATAAATATGGGTTATTGGGGTTCAGTAAAATGAGGGTAAATCCTCAAATGCTGGGGGTGGGATATATAGCCCTGAAAAGATGTACAGATCTAGCTTCATCAAACAATACATTCAACCAGTTCAGTGGGAGCATTTGAGCATCATTATGTACATACAGAATGTACATGCAGACTTTGTTTTTCCCTTGCCAGATCAGGGTGCAAGTTGAGCAGTTACTGTGTGCATGCCAAAATGTGTGTAGGGATTATACTAGAAGAGATATTTGGCTTCCAATTAGTTTGGTTATTCAACAGGTAGAATCTGTAAAATTCTGAATGTAAGAACAGTGGTTTACATGCTCTGCAGGCATGTTATGAGAATGGGAGTTGTTTCTAACCTCTGTCCCTGCAGGACGACTACTGCTATCATAGCACTGCATAAGATGTCAGTCAGTGTTTCTGTTCAGCAGAGCAGGGCAGTTCAACAGTTCCTGGTAATGTGGGAATCTGAATCTGAACGTGGGCCTACTTCTCACTTGGTATTCCATCTCTGGTCTGTATCACTTGAGACTGCTGCTGGGGGTTTACATGACTCAACATGCCCCCATCCAAAGCAAGTTGTTCTGGCAAGAAGGAATCTGCCTACTTTCCTTTCACTAAAATATTGATAATTACCATCCTCAAGTTAGCCTGCTTCAGCCCTTAATGTTCATGTTTCTGGGGTGGATGACATTACAAACTGTGGTGTTAAAGTGTCCCTGTGTGCCACTCACTATAATGGTACCAAATTTGATTCAAATCGGTGAGATGGTTCACAAGTTAGCCCACGCATCTCAAATGTTTATGTGTCTGCCATCTTGAATTGGGGTGGATGGCATAATCATAAACTATGCTGTTGAGGTCTCCTTATCTGTCCCTACAACTGTACCTGATTTGGTTCATTGGTCCAGGCGTTGTGAAGTTGATAGGGGGGACACACAATACCAGATGATCTAAGCTTGTTTTCCTTAAGGAAAGTAGTCTTACGGGGGAAAAACACCCTTCCCTTTAGAAAAGTAGATTCCAAGCAGGGGAGTTCCAGCTTAGCCTTCATACTAGTTTTCTAAGGGCAGGGAGAATCACTTGGACAGTTTCTAAGTATTGCATCCGTGCTGTTGCCAAGGATCCCTCCCTGCTTATGAATGGTTTCTTGGAGGCCTCTCTAGCAGTTGCCGGTAAGGCAAATAGGTTGTATTTGTGCTGTTGCGTGAGCGCCATTGTGGGTCCTAGTACGGTTGCCAACTCGAACAAAAGCTACTGCTGGAGTCCCCCCCCCCCCCCGCCCACCATGATTGTGTTTCATAATATCAAGCCATTAACATCTTCAGGATTGCTTTCAATAATGACCTGAAGATTTCTGTGGAGTCCTGGTGACTCCAGGCCAAGTATGGAAGAGTTGGCAATCCTAGATGCTAGCCAACTCCCTGCCTGTTGAAAATACAAAGGCTAGGCTAGAACCCCTCTTGGGAATCTAGGAAGGATTTCCCCCCCTTTTTTTGCCCAAGAGAATGGTCAATAATGTGAGCACCTACCTATCAGCATAAACCTGAGACAGCCAGGCTTACAACTTTAGTTAAAATAAGGCTCTATGTTGTTGCCATTTTAGTAGGGCAACCACATTTCTGTTTGGTTTTGTTTTGTAACGTGAATAACTAGACAGCTTTCAGAACAATCAGTTTTCAGAACTCAGTGGCAAACAAACAGGTCTTTTTATAAAGACTGGTTTCGGACACCTGCTGGTTTCAGCCCAATACATTACACTTGTGAGAACTTTAAGCCAAGGTGCCTCGTTTCAAAACAAGACAGCAGATATTTACTTCTCGTTAGTTCAATGAGAGGCTCTTCTAACAATCATCTGAAATGTCTTGTGTGTAAAGAAAACATTGACTGAAAAGGGTGCATGATGGCAATGTTGTATGACCGTACTGAACTGGACGAAGAATAGGAAATTGGCTGGAGGAAAAGCACAGCAAAATCTGGGTACCTCCAGATGGTCACTTGCTAACACTGATCTGCTTTACAATTATAGCTGTGGAAACAAAAGGGTTCCTGAGGTCCGTTCCACCCCCCCCCCCCAGTGAAAAACTCTGATGTATTTTTTAGCAGGGAGGGGAATTTAAAAAAAAATTACATGATATTTTCTCTTTCAGACTTATGAGTTAAATACTTAATAATATTATTACTGTTGCTTCTTCCTGGGTATTAGTGTTATGCTAAAAGCCCAGGATGGTCTGATGATGTATCTTCCCGGGAGTGCATTGTTAGGAGATGGTATCCTGACCTGGAGATCTTATGTGTTGAAGGAGATAACCATCAGAGTTGGGGAAAGGGACAAATACATTTCCCCCCACCCCCACAAGGGGAGGAGGCTGATGCAAGGGGGTGTAGTGTGGTGAGGGAGAGAGATAAATAAAGACTCTGTAAGGGGAAATTACTTGATTAGCAAGCCAGAGGTTGCTGGTTCAAATCCCCGCTGCTATGTTTCCCAGACTATGGGAAATGCCTATATTGGGCAGCAGCTATATAGGAAGATGCTGAAAAGCATCATCTCATACTGCGTGGGAGGAGGCAATGGTAAACCCCTCCTGTATTCTACCAAAGACAATTACAGGGCTCTGTCAGTGCCAGGAGTCGAAATTGACTTGATGGCACACTTTACCTTTAAGAGATAAAGCACTGTAAATTGGCTGTTGGCTGGAGTGGAAGCCCCTTGAAAGGGCAAGGTCTTGCTCTGGGGATCTTATCTGCTGCATTATAGAAGTGCTTGCTATGGGCCTCTACTCATGGCTTGCTTGTATATTTGTAAATAAGGCAATGGTGACAAGAGAGAACTAAATCTGTTGTAGAATCCAGAGAGGGAAGGGTTGTGGCACACAAAGGATCAGGCAGTGTAGTATAATTGGGAATTTATTACAGAAATCTTCTGGTTCTTTTGCATAGCAAGGCAAACACACAGACTGCTCTCTAGTCTTCTGCCTGTTGTCCACCTGCCCTGCCCCCAGTCTAGGAGTGGACTAAATGGTTTGGCAAGCCAAATGCCAAACCATGCTGCCCCTAGAACATGTCACTGGGGATTACTCAACACAAGTGTTAGTTCTATCATGCTGCTGCTGAAGACTCTTAAATGCAGGATTCAAAAGTAGTAATAACAGAAGACAGCACTACTATTGTCGCCGTCCTGATTATAAACAAGCAACACTATTCGTGATGAGTCAGTGCACCCTTCTCACCCCCTATCCTGCCTCACCCACGAACCATTTGGGTTTATCAAGCATGTATCAAACACGTGAAAATGAGAGGGAACATTGGTGAGCACTGCAAGATATTCTCCTTAGGGGATGGAGCCACTTTGGGAAGTGTGTCTGCATGCTGAAGGTTCCAAGTTTCCTCCCTGGCATCTCCAGGATAGGGCTGAGAGAGACCCCTGCCTCCAACCGTGGAGAAACCACTGCCCAACTGGGAAGACAATACTGAGCAAGATGGACTGACATAAGGCAGCTGCCTATGTTCCTAGCAATAAGTAACCCCATCTCCAGATTAAAGTTTTTCAAAGTTAGGAGTACATGGAATTAGTAGAGCTTTGTTCCACTGCTATCACTGCTGTCTCGGCCACTATTCCGATTCCAAGAGATGCCTATGTGGCACTCTGAATTGCATTGGCCCTGTTCTCTGGGGAAAGAGTTGTACATAAATCTCCTTTTCTCATAAAGAGCAAAAAAGGGTGACATAAAGGAAGGTCTACACATGGGAAATTGCAATTAGTAAACCAACAGCGCTCTTTGATATGGAACCAAGACACCATCAGCCATATATTTAAAAGACCATCTAGTGCCTGACACTGAAGCACTGCCGCAGAGCAATAAGATGGACCATAGTTTAGTGAAAGAGCACAGTCTTCACATGCCGATTCAGTTCTTGGCATCTGCAGTAAAAGATCTTCAGCAATAGGGCTGTGAAAGACCTCTTGTCTTGGAGAGCTGCTGTCTGTCAACATAGACAACTCTGAACTAGATGGATCAATGACGGAAGCATCATGTGGGCTCTAAGGAGGACAAGGCATTAGATGCCACCTTAAAGGAAACAAAATGTGATTTTCACAAGTGGAAACCCAATTCACGTTTAACTTGCATGTTCACCAGAGTTGAATTGTTTTGTAAGAGACCTTGCTGGCAGAGACAAGGGTGCGAAAAAGAACGGATGCTTATCTGGAATTGGAAAAATACACAAGCCATTAGTCATATGGAAAGTTGTGACTGATAAAGATTTTTAAATTCTTTGGGGCTGGCAGGAATGAAGGCCACAACTGTGGAGGCCTGCAACAAAACAGAAAAGTTCTGGTATGCTCAGGACCTAGGTTATTAAGCAGTACTTATAACTTAATAACTAAGTTATTAAGCGGATGCTTATCTGGAATTGGAAAAATACACAAGCCATTAGTCATATGGGAAGCTGTGACTGATAAAGATTTTTAAATTCTTTGGGGCTGGCAGGAATGAAGGCCACAACTGTGGAGGCCTGCAACAAAACAGAAAAGTTCTGGTATGCTCAGGAACTAAGTTATTAAGCAGTACTCTGCTAGCTGAGCAAAGAGGCACCCTTAAAGTGGTGACTGTTGCAGACATCTCTTTTACATGTTGTCTTTAATTATGAGCCCTTTTGAGACAGGGAGCCATTCTATTTCCTTTGCTAAGTAAATTGCTTTGAGAACTTTTTGAAAAGTGGTATATAAACATAATGCGTGAAGGAAGAGTCAGCATTGAAAGAAGGCTCCTTTGCAAAGGCAATCCTATCCAATCAGAACAATCTTGATCCAGCTTAGAATTCCACTTTTCACTAGAGCAAGATCTAGAAGTTTTAGAAGCACCAAATACTTCAATATTGCTCGCTTTCTCCCCTTCCCGCCAACAAATCTCCAGATGTTTAGGAATATTAGGATGGATGGCATAAGGCCTCTTAAGCAACTCACTACTCTACCTAAGCACACTTGTCTTCTCCCATATAAAAGATCTCACTCACTTTCTTGCCTTTTCCAGACAGTCTCTCTTACAAAGCATCCTCCCAGCCAGGGCATAAAAACACACAAGTTCGATTCATACTTGGAATGAATACAAGACAACAGATATGATAACTCTGAAAGGGGTAGTAGTTGTATAAGAAAATCTTTCTAGAAGGCAGATACAAATAATTTATTATTTAAGACAAAAGTTGCATTATTGATTTTCTACATACGATACAGATTTCAATAATCAGAGCCTTGGCTTGTGGCCGACTCCAATGGCACTCATGTACAGCATCCATACATCTTGTCATCTCAAAGAGGAGTCCACAGGTACTAGGAACTACAGGAGACACTGCTAGTGTGTCTTGCAGTTTTATTATTTAGCGGCAGAGGAGCAGCAGCACCCTTATCTCTCACATCATCCAGGGAAAGAGACAGATTATCAGATTCCAAGCTCAAGTTGCATTGACGACACTCAACACTGCAGCAACTTTGGGACAGGCAGCAGTGCTTTGCCCAGTCTGCAGCTAGATGGTTCTCTGAGGAAATCTCAGCACTAATGGTGGCTTTGAAGTGCAAAGACCACAGAACATCTTTCCCCCCACAAATTGGCCTGAATTCTGGCACTGAAAGATGATCTGAGAACTTGCAGAATTAGATTAAAAACTGGCCCTGGAATGGCTAAAGAGAAAGTTGTATTAACAGGAAAATATATCTTGATATCCAGAAAGAAAAAATAAAATCCACTCCATGTCCAAAACCAATTTTTCCACTCAATAGACAGGTCTGAAATAAAGAGTGCATAGTGATATAGCTTTCTGATTGCTTATGTGCTTGCAAATATCTCATTGTAAAAAAATACCAGAGGAAGGGAGGAAAGCCCTCGCTCTGATCTCTGTACATAGATTGGATCAGCTCAGCACATATGGTATTGGCAAGCAGCAGGTCATAGGATGGTGTGAAACCAGAAACAACAGCAGAGCTTGGGGGTCAGAGGTCTGGAGAGGAAGGATAAGAATAGTAAGGTCCATTTTCCTGTAGAGAGAGAGAGGGAGAAAGAGAAGAATTGTTACAGTGAACATACATATAGGGCATAACTAAGAACGGATCACTCCAATCTTGCTGAACGAGCAGTTCCTCCCTAGCTGCTTGAACCTCTATCTGCTTAATTCAAGGGCAGAACTCCAGCAGCTACCTAATTACAGTGGGGATAGGGAAGAAGCTCTGTCTTCTGGGTTGGAAGGCCTTACCCCAACATAGCAGTTCCAATTTTTCAGTCCAAATAAATGATAATGGGGCAGATCCATTGGTGCTATTTCTTAAGCAGAAAGGACATGAATGACAAAACGGAAGGCCTACAAATGATTACACTTCAATGACCAAAGTAGGATTACCAATAAACCAACAGAGCTTTTGGACACTTAACTCAACTGCCACCTCTTCAGCTACAGCATTGAGGTCTGAAGACTTCTCATCTAATGAAGTCTATGACCTGTATATGTGCTCTCATGAATAAGCTGGAGTTATCCCTGTTGCAACCATATGAAACTTGGGGAAAGGGTGGGGGGAGACATGCCACAGTACACCTATGCTAGCTTGTCCCTTTTGAAGGAAAAAATGCTGCTAAGAATTTGCCACTTTGATGCAGTTGCAGAGAGCTACCCTGCCTGGGGAGATGAAATGCAGCCACAGCACATTGGAAGTTGGCTGAGGGCAACTGATTAGCACGCTACTTTTAAGCAAGTGCCAGCCATTTATCTCTTGTTGTGTTTGGCATCTCTCTCTCTTTTTTAAAAATAGCGCTTGCAAGAGTTATTGCGGGTAAGATACTTCTTCCCACACATTTAACTACATCAGTACAGTTATGGGAGGCGAAAGACAGAAACACTCTGAACATATCTGTGATTTTCACAGTAGCAGGAGACCTGCTACTCTAGTGGAGGCATGACAAATTAAGGAATTCCTCCTCCAAACAGCCTCTGGAAGTCCTGCCTCTTGAAGTGATTAGCGGTCACCAATCAGTCCTCCTTTCATGAGCAGGAAATCATGTCCTCGAGACATTTTTCAAAACCAAGAGATTCTTTCTGTTGAGTTGTTACAAAATATATTGATATTGGTATTGATCTCAGCATTCAACATTATAACATGAGAATGGACTTATCCAGTTTATTACTGAAGTACCAAATAATACTGTGCAACGTGCAATAAATGAACTGGAAAGCAATATTTATACACACTGCAAAATTATGGTAGAATTCAAAACTTCCAGATGACGACACCAACATGCTAATAAATATCCTTCTATGTTCCAAATACAACACATTAGCTGTAGTCCATGAATTCCTTGGCAGGCTACATAACATGGACCACAACAACAACTTTAGGTTATGTGGTTTTTACTAAGGCAATACAGGTGAAATCTCTATTGGCAAGTGATGGTGAATTAGGGATGCGAAGAATGTTTTTACTCGAAATGGGCCACTTTGAGTGTTTTGAGCTCAAAACAAAATGCCCTCTAAATAAAGGGCCTGTTTTGAGCTCGGAGCAGAACCACCCCATTTCGAGCACTGTTTTGCAGGCCTGGTTTTTTTGCTTGCTGATTGGTCAAAATGTGGCTGAAGTTGCTCTAGTTGAGCTTATGGCTATGCTTGCTGCAAAGGCTGCTGTTGTGGCAGCTGTTGCAGTACTAGGAAGTAATTTAAGGAGTCATAATTGTGTGTGAGAGAAACGTGCCAATTATGTTACTGCAAAGCAGGCACTGTGGCTGGCAGTAGATTCTGGGTAAGTGATTCTTTTTTGGCCATTTCTGGACTGTGTTTGAAATGTGTGTTCTGTGTTGGGAGGGACTGATTCCCTTTTACTGTGCATTTATTCAGTGTTTTCAAGGCAGGGTTGCAAGATGCATTGCAATGCAAAACTTGTGTGTGCACGCTGTAAGTACAGCTTGTTCTGGCCATAGGAACAAGGCTGAAACACTTGGAACATTTTGAGTTGTTTTGTAGAAATAGCCAGTTCAACTCCTGTTTTGAAACGTTGAGGCCATTTTGCGTTTCGTTTTGAGCTTGGAAAAAACACAAAATCCATTTCATGCACATCTCTAAGGTGAATCTATATCCTTTATAGACATAACCAGCCTAAACTAATTTCAAACTCCTGCCCATTTTCAAAGGAATCCCCTCAGACTTCTTTTCATGCAGGAGAAAGCAAAGCCTTTTTCAGTATGTTAGGTGCAGTTGCTTAGATGCAGACTAGAAACAGATGTTCAGCTCTTGAAGCCACCTACCCTGGCATCATATTCAAGAACAAATGGAGGGAAGTCTATCTGTTCAGGGGGGATGGCTGTGAACAACTGCTGGAGGCTTTCCACATGGTGGAGCTTGTCCTTTAACCCCGAGACAGTAAAGGTTGTGAAAAACCATGTTGAAACCTAAGGGACAATAATGGAAAATGTAACTGAAGAACATTTGATTGTAAAGTGTTTGTCCAGATAACAGTCCAAAAACTCAGCTTCAGTCAACAAAAGTAAATTCACATACAACATCTTTATTGCTATTTTAGCAACACTACATAGCTTTCCTGAAGGCTACTGCCTGCAAGGCCCAAGTTATTATTATTTTTTACATTTTATATCCCGCTCTTCCTCCAAGAAGCCCAAAGCTGTGTACTACATACTTAAGTTTCTCCTCACAACAACCCTGTGAAGTAGGTTAGGCTGAGAGAGAAGTGACTGGCCCAGGGTCACCCAGCTAGTTTCATGGCTGAATGGGGATTTGAACTTGGGTCTCCCCAGTCCTAGTCCAGCACTCTAGCCACGACACCAGTCTCATTCTTCAAGAACGATGGAATAATAGATTACAGACACACTGTGAACAAAGTGCCATTTAATTGTTACCACTATTCATATTTTCCTCAGCCATACCCCACTCTCAACAGCAATCCCAGACCAAATTTACACTGTGCTTGCTCATGGTGTCTCAGATTAGGTTAGCAACTGGGTTAAGATTTATGTAGCAAGCATTGTTTATTAATTATTATTATTATTTATTTTTTATAAAGCTGCATTGCATACATGATGCCTTACAGAGAGTTTCTTTCGCAGGAATAGATAGGTCTCTGACCCTAAAGTGATTATACACCCAAATAAACAACAGGGAAAATGGTAGGGGAGGGTAGCAAGAGATGAATACGGGAACATGCAGTTTTATATTTGAGACGTGATTACTTAAAAATTAGGATTCAGAGGTGAAACCAAAAGGTCGTTGTAACCAAACCTCAAATAATGATACTGTCAAATGAAAGAACAAAAAGAGACAAGGATGTCTAAATGGCATAAAAATTAAACTACTTACTAAGAAACTGTTTGAGAGAACAAACTAGACACTTAACCCAAATGACTGGGGCACTGGTATCTTGCTATGGAATTAATCAGTCCATGCTACTAAAGAAACACATGCCAGGATCTGGAGAAACTGTAACCCAAGTGATAGTGCCCAGTCTTGTGGGATCACACACATGCACTCCAATCAACAATGTACATTTTCCACCTTGAGATGGCACACTTCACCTTGGAGCGAAATGTTGGATGGACGAAGTACAAGGCCTTCAGATTTCTTTTGTACCTAGGTTAATGACAAGAACAATAAACTCCTCAAGTTTTACACAAACACACATTTGCAGAATCACAGAAGTTCTCAGCAACTCTTGCCAGAAGATTGTGCTTCAAAAAAGAAAAAAGAAAAGAAGAGGGGAAAAAAGCAAAAAAAAAAAAAAAAAAAAAAAAAGCAGTTGTCCTAGGACCTGTTTAGATGTATTTCATGCAGAATACAGAATAATCTGCTTGCAATGCTACTCTATAAAATGAATGTAAGAATGATTTCACTTAGATGCTTAGTTTTTAGTTTTTGAAAGGATTTTAACAAAATTTGTAAAGATAAAATACTGGAAAAAATACCCCATTTAGGATGAAAGGTAGAATGGTACTAAAGAGAAACTGCAGTGTCAAGACAACAGAAGGAGCTTCCAGTATCAGTTCAAGTATCCTCCAGGTTGAGGCCTTGTTGATGCATAATAGCCAGTGGGTAGGCATGCCTCTGCTCACAGTCTAGGGCTACTAGTCCTTTGGCATGATGGCTTAGTCCCCATTCCTAATCTTAATTCAGCATAGCCCACGTAATTTAACCATGACATATTTCCCTGTTTACCCCTGCCCAGGGATGATCTGCTGGCTAAGTGAACCAAGTGCCTGCTTAGGGTGCAAAGCGGGCAGGGGCGGCAACGGCTTGGGTCACTTGGGACCCAGGGTCAGATGCCCTCCTTCCTCTCCCTCTGACCCCTGCCCTCGCTTTCACGGCAGCTGCAAGGAGGGCAGGTGGATGACAGGGAACACCTTTCCACTTACCCTCCTCTGCCTACCGCTTTCGTGGTGAGTGGAGGCGGAAGAGAGGAAGATGGGCGAGTGTTCCCCATCACTCACATGCCTCATCGCTGCAAAGTGGTGGGTGGAGGCAGCAGTGGTGAGCAGACACACACTCCCTCAGACGCCCACCCTCCTGCCTGCTGCTTGTACAGTGTTCAACCACGACGGAGCCTTTGGCCAGGAGGACAATGGAGACGGCGGGTGTGTGTGTGTGTGTGTGTGCCCAGGTGGAGATAGTGGGGGTCTAGTAGTAGGCCCTAGATAACAGGCCCCTGAGTTGGCCCTGCCCCTGCCTCAAATTTCCCTTCCCTTCCTCGGCAGTCTCATATCTAGATTGTAAGGCCCTTTGCATTGGAACGTGTCCTCTCATCCTTTGTGAAGTGCCAAGTGCATGGATGACATATGGCAATTAATAGACCCTGCTTATCAATCTCTCCTGCTCCTCCTCCTCCTCTTTTTCAGCTGGCGATCTCTGAAATATAGGGGTCTGCACCACCCTACAAAATAACCTCTAGCGTGTATGATAAGTGAACTGGTTACCACTTTGTGTGTGTAGGGGTTTGGCTCCAGTTCAGTTCAAGGCAACCAGATATTTGAGGTACAGGTTCAGTGCTAATCCAGTTCACTAGACAAAAACCCTCTCTGAACAAATTTTTGGGTTTCATTTGACTCCCTGTGTATGAGTTAAATGGAGAGACTCCGAATCTTGCTCTCCAGTGCTGCACAGAAGTCTGTACAGATTCATAATAAGACACCAAGCCTGTTTGGTACATTAAAACACCATGTATTATTAATGAAACGTTTTTATGGTGCCTTTTAGTCAAGCAGTAACAATGAGAAAAGGCTTCAAGGCACATGGAAGAATACTTACTTGACATCAACTATATCATAGATTTTCTTCAGGAAGTCTGAATCCAGGTGATTGTAGACATTAGTGAGAGTATGGAAATACACAATGACATATTCCTTCACTGCAATGTGGTCCATCACATGGATGAAATACAAGAGAGCCTGAGACAACAAAGCAAAGCCACACGTTTCAGTGGAGAATGGCAGAATTCATCTTTTGCATTACTCTAAAAGCACAGTAACAGGGAGACTAAGGGAGGGAAAGCTCCATTTCATACTTGCTGAATGTTCTTGGTGGTGTTTCATACTTTAGAGCAGCGTTCCTCAAGAAAGAAAAGTAAATGCTTTACAGGTATGTTCTCCTGCAAAACTATCTAAACACCTTTGCTTCATCACCCACTATACTGGCAGTATAGTAGAAGAAGTCACTGAGGGGTGGTGGACCAAGTCCGATTTGACCAGAAGCGGGGTTCAAAACCTCTCCTATGTTGTGAAACTTACTGAGCAGCCTTGGGCCAGTTACTGTATCTCATTCTAACTTACCTCACAGGGTTGCTAGGAGGAGGATATGGGGAAACCTGATATATGCTGCCCTAGCACCTTGGAGAAGGATGGGATACAAATGCCTAAGACCTGAGACAGCTATGCCCTAATAGGCTGCTTCACATCCTTCTGAAAAGAGGAAACAAATTACTGTTACCAATTAGTTTCTTCCTACTTCCATCCTTTAAGGATTTTTTCCTCTTTTAACAAATATCACTCTATAAGACAATAAATTTCAGCAATAATTAAACTAAATCCAAAGTTAGAAAACACACTTCGGGGTGTGTGTGTGTGTGTACATAAATATTTACAACCTCTTTGAGCTAGTATGCTGTTCTAGATTTAAAAAAACATAGCAATATCCCCTGCTAAGTTGGCAAAGAGGCACCTTTTAACATGGTGATTCTCTTTATTTAGCAGGGGGAGAGTAACTGGCCCTATTCACCCCCAGCACATTACCTCCAGTGACTGTTGCTTGTGTATATCTTACGTTTCTTTTTAGATTGTGAGCCCTTTGGGGACAGGGATCTATCTTATTTATTTTTTTGCTTAAACCCCCTCCCCACCAATAGCTTCAATGTACAAAATTAAAACTGGATTTAAAAGATAAATGTTTCACTATTTTAAGGAAGCACTATAGCTAATTTTATCATGCCTGTCAGGATCTCACCTTCTCCATGTCTATAAGAGTTACAGGAATATTCCTTCCAACCACTGCCATAACTGTACGGCCACAGTTATCCACACCTATAAATAGAATGACCATCAAAAACAAGCTTTTAAAAAATCCTGAACTCCAAGAGCAGCAAAGCCAACCCAAGAATTCAGTTCATAAAAACCAGATTTCAGCAATTTCAGCTAAAATGAAGCCAAGTTGGACCTTTTCCTGCAAAATGGTCAGTCTGGATGAACTTTAATTTTATTTTGTAGAGGTATAGACTTTAGAACATAAATGCAGTTTGAGATATCATGCAACCATCCCTTCTAACATGATAGAGAATGAACAGAGAAATTAGCTTGCCTGCAAATTCTCTTTCTATTTATTCATCAAACAGTGATGCATACATTGGCTGCTCCCTTCAGTCTACTAGGAAGCAGATCTAACCCCAACTAAATAACTAGTGCTAGAACTGGAATTAAATCCCTGACAGGTACAGGCCTAAAGGAAATACAAAAGAAATAGCCAGGGTGGATTATGAAGTGTTGCGTGGTGAGAAAGCAGACAGAGAACTGAACCTGACAGTTTCATATTTGAGTGTACACTAAACACTAGGTTTCATTTCACAGCACAGTGTTTCAAGAACCAGAGCTGACTGGGATTAAGAGCAAAAATTAAATTGATATACTGCTTTTCCACATATTGTGCTCAAAGTAGTGTACAACAATCAGGTTTGGTAGTTATCTCATGTCTCATAATTACACAGAACCCATCTATTCGCATTCATACTTCAATGGCCACAATCCAATGCAGAGTTAAACATGCTGAAGACCATTGGCAATGAAATCAACAAAAAGCTTGTGTGGGTTCTCTCTCTCAAACTCTTGCCCCTAGTATTCAGTTCCATGATACCTGCTGAGCCACCTAATAGGCCTGTGCAATTCTTTGCCTTCAAAAGGGACTATGCCAAATAACATGGCTTCATTACCTGAAGCAGAAGCAGCCATTCTCACCATTCACCTTCATGCAGAGCAGGGCTGCATTAAGCACCAAGGAGGGCCCTTAAAGGGAACCAGAGCTGTGGAAAGCCCCAGCGCCATCTGCGAAGGCAAGTGGAAGATGTGCATGGAGCACTGGGAAGTGCCCTCAAAGCCTGGTGTAGGCCCCCAGTGGCATCTGGTGGGCCACTGTGTGAAACAGGATGCTGGACTAGATGGGCCTTGGGCCTGATCCAGCAGGGCTGTCCTTATGTTATAAGTGGAGTCTTTCCCAGTCCTTTCACCACAGAGCTCTACGAGGAAAGCACCCCGACTCCACTTCCTGGCATTCCTTGCATGTCTTCCCAGATGTTGCTGGTGCATTCCGTGGCTCCAGTTCCCTTTAAGAGTCCTCCCTGGCACTATATACAGCACTACTCTGTGTGGAAGTGAGCCCTAGGAATGGCTGCCTTCATGTGGGGCCAGGAGCATTGTGCTTATTATTCCGCTTTGAATCTTCAGAGCAGAACAACTGCCCAGGTCTACTTCTCAATATATGCGAGATTCATTCCTAAAGTAATCCTCAAACTGGCATCTCTCAAAATGTGACAGCCTTCTCTGAGGATTTCTCTGAGGAGGTATGAATGGCAGCAGGGAAGACATCCATTTCCCCCTTCCCCACTCATGCTGAAATATGGCTTTGAGGCCAGCAGAACGTGTGTGCGGGGCCTCTGAATGCATGATACAGGTTTGTGTTACCTCATTACCTAGCTTTGCTTATCTCTCCAGTCTGAGCAAAAATAATGTTTGTATTCAACAAAGCAATACTTACAAGTAGGATTTGGGACCTTGAACTCACCTGTCTGGTACAAAGCCTTAAGGGAAGCAATATCAGACAAGTCCTCTGCTCTTGCCCGACAAAGCCAGCGGTTGTAACTAAAAAGACAGCAACATGTAGTATTAGCACTTTTAAATTTATACCTATGTTTAGCAGTAATAAAAACTAGCTTTAAGGCATTTTATTAAAGGCATATAGAAACATTTTATAAGATGAATGCATGAAAATGACTTGCAGTATTTCTCACAGAAACCTATGCCTTACCCAGCACATTTCAAAAGGGAGATATAAATAATTAGCAAGTGATTTAGTCAGAAACAAAAATAAGCAACAGACAGATGCCATCCTTTTTGCATTTTGCATGAAAGAACGCATGAATGCCTAACAATGGTCTGAAACTGTTAAAAAAAAAACCAGTATTCCCTCACGTTTTAAGAATCTGCTACAATACAATGCCATCTAGCAGTCAATATAAATAGTGCAACTGCTCTCGAGCATATAGCACCAGAAGATGGAGAACTGGAGTGAACTGAACTTTCTTCTGCCAATAGTTTGGGTGTAAAAATCTATAGTGTATGCCTCCAACAGTGTACGCAGCAACAGCACCTAAAGTTCAGCACTGCTCTGAGCTCCTCGGAGGAAAAGCGGGATATAAATGTAAAAATGAATGAATGAATGAATGAATGAAATGAAATAAAGTGCTCGTGGCCTTTTTTAGCGGGCAGCTCCGACCAGACACTGTTTATTTCTTAACTGGTATGCACTTCAGAATGACACTATGTCACAACACAGCATCATTTCCTGGTGCAATCAGGATTAAGAACAAATAAAAAAGCATTTGGCAGGAGCCTCACCCTCATCCCTCAAGATGGCTTTCAGCATTGCTGCTACTGCCCGCAGAGATACAATGTAGAAGAATTTAAAAAGAAGGAGAGAGAGAGAAGATAGGATACCTAATGATGCCAGCCAGCTGTGAGCCCATCCTCTCCAGTTTTCACCGAGGTGTGTTCCCTCTCCCCCCTGCAAATACGACCCACCCATTTTTGCTACCAGCAAACAGCCAGGGGGTGCTGCTCAGATCAGTCCTACTGAAAATGAATGACTCACAAACAGGAGTGCCCATTTGCAACAGTTTCTTACTTTCTCTGATGTTGTTTCTGTAGTGCTGCTTCCGAGAGTTGCCCTTGAAGGATGAGACGCCTCTGTTTATCAACATCCCCCTCCATGCGGGCAAAAGCATGGGAGCCAATAAATGACAAGTCTGCCTCCAGTCCCTCTTCATCAGAATTATCTACAAAAGATGTGCAAAAACAATAAAGAAGCTGACAGAGCCACAATACAAGTCAACTATAGGATTCTTGCCCAGTAGTTAGAAAGAATCACAGCGCATGATAACCTGAAAATAATTCTATGGCAATGAGTCAGTTTGCTGCTAAGGAAAAAAAAAAATCAGTATTCCCACCTTTTCCTCAAGATGTTGCAGTTTTAAAAGCTTTCATGATGCTATATAATTTGTTTGTTCACAATACATCACTTAACTTACTCTAGCTCTCTCACAATGCAAAGATTCTCTCTACCAGGCATAACAAGCTAACTGAGTCAAAACTGTTTTTAAACGGAGTAAACTGTTTTTAAACCGTAAAGGTTTGGCCTGATTTTTTCAGGGTTTTACGAACTGTTTTAATAATGGTTTTATGTTGTTTTTACAGTTTTTGATTTTAATAGTTAATTGATTTTAGTTTGTTTTAATGTAAACCGCCCTGAGCCATTTCTGTAAGGGCGGTATAGAAATCAAATCAAATTGATCGATCGGCAGAAGCCACCAACATCTGCCTCTGCTCGAAGTTAAACTCTGTCTTTTGACTTAGGCCTACTCCACAGTTCCTATACATTCCACCCACCCACAATCTGAAAAGCTGAAATATTGTGAATACTGCTCTCGGCCCAATGCCTTGAGGAGATATACACACTTGGCCTTGTGATTACTTTTATCCTAAGTTTTCTGTAGACTTGACAGGAATGGCAAACTCACCCTCTGAAACACCAGGTTTTTCACTAATTCTGATCTGACGTTCTGGCACCACTGGTTCCCCTTCTGCATTACCAATATCAGCAGGAAGGAACGGCAAGGACTGATTTTCCTCTTCTAGTGATCTTGGGAAATACAGAGGCAGCATCTTCCGATAGGTGGCCTATAAATGGGAGAGAATGTGTGAATGTATCATCTATACCTCTAGTTTCCAAAACAGGTTAGAAACATTATAGGACATAAAGAAATTCTGAAAAATATATGGCCTTTAGAGCCAGATACTCCTTAGAACATGCTTCTCATGCCAAGAAAAACTGATCAGGCAGTCATATGGAGATAAATTGCAACGTCAGGCTACCCACAAACTTTTCCTTTCAAACGGCTATAAACTCAGAAAAATTAGGATAGAAAGAATAAGCTTCAGTGTACTTTAAAGCAGTAAGTAGCTGAATCACTTCTTTGGTAACAAACCAATATATTAAATATGCACAGCTGCAGGTGGTTTTAAAGCGTTCTCAAAGTATCCATTGGAGTTTTAGTTTACCTGTTTTAAGAGAGCAGTTCAGGTTCAAGGGATGGTTTGGGAGCTGGGATATAACTATATGCTGCAAGATTTACAAGAATAAATCCTGTAAACAGAGTTTACAGTAAGACCAATACGCAGAACATGGATCACCAGAAGAGTTTTTATATTTCTTTATTTTCTTCATAACACAAAAACAAAGGATCATTGATACTTGGAGGCTTTACATCTGAACTTCAATGGCACTCTGGAGGAGATGGATCATCATTTAACGAATCTGAGCCACTTATGAAGATCTCAGGTCAAAATACATTTGGTTGCAATGACCTTTAATTAATGACTAAAGTTGGCTTGTGACTAAATGGTGCTTTACAATATTAAATACAAAGTTAAATTTGCATACAACAATTTTATGTCTATCTTTTAATTATTTTATTAATTTATCGCTAAATGTTTATACCACCTTTCATTAAAACAATCTCAAGGAGGTTTACAACACATTTTATACAATATGAGACTATAAAACAGTCGCACAATTATTAAATGGGGATATAAAAAGACGAATTGAATTCAAATGATTAATTACAACCCTACACAATAGGACCATAAAGTACAGGTGCAAAAGAGGGCAACCAAGATGATCAGGGGCCTAGAGCACCTTTCTTATGAGGCAAGGCTACAACATCTGGGGCTATTTAGTTTAGAAAAAAGATGACTGCGGGGAGACATGATTAGTGGTGTGCACGAACCGGACCGGAGGCGATGTTAGAGGCCTCCAAACCAGTTCAGAACTTGACCGGTCCTGCACTGGGGGGGGGGGGGAGGTCTAGCTTTAAGGGTGTGGGGGGGTAGTACTTACCACTCCCGCCGCTCTTCCCCCTCCGGCGCTGCAGTTAAAAGTGAAGTTTTTGGGGTGGCAGCGTTCCTCCCTGCTGCCCCTGCCCCCGTCATTGCCTGGAAGTTGTGTAAAATACCAGCACGCATGCGCCCGCCATATGCTGTGTCCTGCCAAATTTGAGCCAGGTTCTCCTCCACTTGAATTTCAGTTGCCTACCTTGCTGTTTCAGACCCCACAACAACTCTGTATACCAAGGGGCCATTTTTAAAGCAGGTCGGAAGGGATGCTTAGGAGCAATCATGTCTACTGCCGTGGTTAGTTCCCTATTCCAGGTTCCTAACAGGGCATCGACAGAATCACTGGCCACACCAACTTCAAAACCCTCCAAGGCTTTTTGGAATCCTACTGGATCCAGCAGCCTTCTCATCTTAATAGGTCCAGCACCTCTGCAGGGTTGGGTTATGGCCATGAAGCCAACCTTAACCAGGTGGTGGTCTGTCCATGACAATGGGGAAATCACAGGATCCTCCACACACAGAACACCCCCGATCCAAACAAAAGAACAAATTGAGTATGTGACCGGCAACATGAGTTGGTCCTGAAACTAATTGGGATAGGCCCATAGTTGCCATGGCCACTATAAACTCCTGAATCGCACCAGACAAGTCAGGCCCAAAGTGGATATTGAAGTCCCCCAGAACTAAAAGCCTGGGTAACTCCAACACCAACTCCGAGACCAACTCATCATATGCAAAAGCATTTCTGTACCCTGAACACTGCAGATAGGGGATTCTCCTATTTAAATTATTTCCTACATGTGCATGCATGCAAATATGCCATTTTTCTCCCCAAGAAAGTTTCTTTGCTCTGAGTTATATTTCATTCATAGGACACTTGATCAAATCTAATTTATTTATTGCAAGTCTATGTTTTAGAAACCATTTGGAAGTATTTAGCCTGAGTACTTCAGCTTTGCTTGCCTTTACATATGACCAATAAATGAAGAAATGTTCTGCCCCGTGTCTCATATCCAAAAAGTAATCTACAATCCAACAGCGTACGTCATGTGCTGCTTAGAAACCAGCAAATATGCAAAATAGCACTTGGAAGCATATTGGATTTATTCATAAGAAACATGAATGAGAAGATCTCAAGAGGCTATGTTTCTTTTGGCAATTCAGAAGAGGTTGGTAAGATAAATAACATGGAGAGCAGTAAGGTGAGAGGAAGCCATGAAGCTTTAGGGATTGAGCAAGCTCAAAATGGCAGAGCAATGGCCTACAGATCTGAACGGGATAACTACACACCTCTTCAAGCTCAGATACTGCGAACACCACTTTTTCAAGTGTTTCCCCATGAATCTCTAGAAATCGCCTGACTGTTCCTGTAAGAGGGGGGAAAAAAATCAAAGTCAGCAAGATGAGAGCATCAGTTGTTGAACTTTTTGTGTTTACTCTATCTGTTCTTAAGGATTTTGTGCTGGTGTATCTTCTCCAACTTTGCAGTTCACATGCATAAAGTGTGTGTTTTACGGCTTGGCAGTCCTACAGTATTTGGTCTGGGATTTCTTCATCTCAATTTGGGTTAACAACATCCCTAAAGAGATACTGCACGTGGCAAAACATGTGGGCAGAGTAACTTGTATCAGTGACCATGCCGTTGCACATCTATTATGCTTCTTTTCTCAAGGGCAAGGACTGTTGGAACCTTAGAATCATTACTTGCACTTCACTATCCTGTTTTCTCTTTACTGTAAAGAGACAGCTGCACCCTTTTTTCCTGTCTCCAAGTTAAAGTAGGGATGGCAGCATAGCCCCTGCTTTGACAAATGCATTCTGAGCGGAGAAAACAGTTCAAGCACCCTCCTCTTATGGTTGATTCAGCGTAGGATAATGTGGGTCATTTTGCACAAGGATCAATGTTAATCCTCCTAGAAATGCTGAAACCTTTGTTAGTATATTCTTATTTGGGGGGTGGGGTTTGTATTAAACATGTTTACAGATAACAGATACCTAATCAGCCTCCTAGCTGTAAAATAAGTGGAGAACCCCCAAACTAATGAGCAGTTACGGACAAGAGTAGTGCCGCAATGGTGGGGTAGATGGCTGGTATGTCTATATAACTTATTCGTAGAACTCCATACTGTCACTGGGACAAGGCAAGTAAGCTGCCATATAGAAGCATACGAGTTAATAGATAATGAAGAAGGTCCTCTGTTCCTCTAGTTCTGAAAACTCATATCGTCATATGAAATATTGGCCAAATGGCCTTCAGATACTATAGTATGCATTGCCTGGGAATAATTTGAAAGTGGTAGATGATCTAGTCTCCTGTAAAATATTTCACATATTATGTATGTAACTTGCCTTCTCATCGGGAACAATTCATTGGTTTGGTACAACTTCAGAATGGACAAACTATGGTTTCCAACTGACTGGCAAATCAGAACCAGAAGCCATGGTTTCAAGTGGACTCACAAACATAGTTGTCCATGACTAGGGCTTGATGTGTTGTCTCAAACCATAATTTTCGCCACTGCTCTGCTTCTGGAGACCAACTGGCACTAGAGCTGGATTTTTTAGCAGATGGAAATGAAGCAGACAAGCCCTCTAAATTGGCTTGCTCTATGTCTGGAAGCTCAACCATGGTTTGGCATGATATTTGAAGTGTGTGTCTATGGATGTATGTGTGTTTATACACACACCTGAAAGTATTTTGTTTAAATTTAGTAACTGCAATGGCCTAATTTAGAGACTGTTAAAAGTAATATATGTGATGAAGGCATCCCATGCATTGCACTTTTCATCAAACACAAGGTTTATCAACTACTAGAGCTCAGAAGGTACACAACTCCCAGCTATCTACCCCAGCTATCCTATCAACGGGGAAAATAAATATAAATTTATAAATAAGTTTTAAAAAACCAGACTGCACTTCTAGCAAAAGAAAGATGATAAACCAGCTTACTACATCAAAGGGACTGTTACTTGCATAATCCAACAATTCGCACATTATGATGACTTGTAGAAGCTGTATAATGTAGGAAACCCAAATTGGCTTAGATGTATATATATGGCTCTGCCAAAACTACTTACGCAGTGCTATGTGGGTGGCATCGACTAAAGGGTAACCTCGCTTAATCGTGTTTATCACGCAGAATCCCACGGAGGACATTGCTTGCTCCCTAAAGCCAAAAATGTAGAGACAGTTGTAAGCAAGCTGCAAATACACCAATGCTACTTAAAGTCAAAGGAAGCTAAAGGCCAGTTTTCCTATATGAAATGGCGATACTGGTTATGTTGGTGCAACAATGGGGATTAAAGTAAAAAGCCGCCTAAAAAGGTAGCTGGATTTCTCTACTTTTAGCTGCATAGAGTCTCAAGGCATCTCCCCCTGACCCCAATCCAAATAAAATATTAAGGATTTACAAGGATGGCTTACTCCCTTAATACTACATGATCTGGGATAGATATTATGATTTTATCAGTTGGCAGTCATCCCTGCTAACGAAGCAAAGACACATCTTTCAAAGTGGTGATTCTCTTATATTTAGCAGGGGAGAGCAACTGGGGTTGGAGAGCAACCAACCCCAGCACAGCATCCCTCCAGTGGCTGTTGCTGGTATTTGCCTTATGTTTATTTTTATATTCATTCATTCATTCAATTTCTATACCGCCCTTCCAAAAAATGGCTCAGGGCAGTTTACATAGAGAAATAACAAATAAATAAGATGGATACTGTGAGCCCTTTGTGGGCAGGGGGCCATCTTCTTGATGTATTATTTATTTTTCTATGTAAACAGCTTTGAGAACTCTGGTTGACGAGCCTTATATAAATATTATAGCAGTAATGAAAGTGATTATCCAGGTTTTTATTTTTGTTTCACACTAGGGCTTATCTTAAAAAGCTTTAAGAATGAGGAAAACAATGGGACAGTTTTAGAAAGAAGAAAAAACAGTTTGAGAGGAAATAACTTGTTTGGAATCGAACTACTCTTGATGAAGAAAGTTTAGGCACTCTCAGGGCCACACATTTTTATCCTCGCTAACTAAGTCTTTATTAAGAAGTGGATTTCAGATCACAAGGAGTTCTGATGCAACTCCTTGTATAACTCTTGAATAAGATGCAACTCCTTGTATAACGCTTGAATAAGAGTTAGCAGCTCAAAAGAGTGCAAAATAAATTATAATACTTCTGATTTGTTCCCAATTATATGTTGGAAGATGTGAAAGCAGTACCTGTATAAAGAATTCCTCAGTACACAAGTACCTTCTATACAATCAGTATTTGACAGAAGGGCTTTTGACTCCAGAAGATTTTGCAGTTGAGAAAAAAGTGAAATGAAGTTTTTGAAGCTTCTTAAAAATGGACAAATAGTTAACTGTGAGGCCTGTCAGGGCAACAGCCTCCCCCTATCATTATGTTTCCAATTACAAAATTGTTTAGGGAAGTATTGAAGCTGCCTACAGAATTTTAAACACTTAAAACGTTTAGAGAGCCAAAAGATGAGTTCTAAAATTCATATGATTCTGGGATTCACAAAATCATAGAGCTGAAGTGGACTTGTAAGCCATCTAGTCTAACCTCCTGCTTGATGAAGGAAATCCAGAGCTAGAGCATCCCAACAATGATTGTCCAGTTTCTGCTTGAAGGCCTCCTGCAAGGAAGAACTCGCCCACAGGTAACTGGTTCCACTGTCAAACTGTTCCATAAAAGTTTTATACTAGTGTTCAGCTGAAATCTACCTTCTAGCAACTTTAAACCTATATGATCTAGTCTCTCCTTCTGGGGCTGTAGAGAAAATGTCTTTGCTCTCTTCTATGTGAAAGCCTTTGAAGTAGCTGAAGAGTGCTATCATGTCCCCGCTCAATCTTCTTTAGGCTGAACACTTAATTTTCTTTGTTAGACTGAACACCTTGTAAATCCTGAACACTTCTCTTCTTTAGGGTTGAGATTCTCAAAGTTGATCCTTTTCAATTTAACCTTAAATTAAAGTGTTTTTAAGCATATGGCTTTCAGATCCTTTGGCAAGAGTGGCCCTGAAGGAAAGTCGAAATGGGTTTATACTGGCTCCAAGTGCCTGAGTAAAACCAAATGAATCTTTTAAAAGAAGTTCAGGAGCTTCATATGTCCTGCTAATGACTTGGGGAAGTCTAGATGCTAAGAACACAGTTCCAGTAGAGTAGCCAAGTTAGTCTGCAGCAAGGCCAAAAGTGTTAACACAGTGCAACTTGTATATTGGGTTTTGGGTGTCCCCCGCCCCCCGTTTTGTTGTTTTAAGAAAACAGCCTATCTCAGAAGTATCAAGTAGACTGAGATGGTGGTAGTTTACATACACTGAGGAAAAACATAGGTTTGAAAAACAAGTGAAAAAGGTGCAAACAACACAACCCAATTAATGATGCAATTATTATGAATTATGAACCAAATCTGTGTGTCAATTAAATCCAGCCCTAGACATACAATTGAGGGGACTGTTGTGATGAAATTAACCTGGAGAACCCAAGTTAATTGGAAACATGTAGATTTGCTCATAATAAGGGCATAAACCTTTATTTTCCTAGGTCTCGAGAAATTTAACCCATCACTAGTTAGCCTGCTGGGGGGGTGGGGGTGGGAGAACATTATCTCTGCTACAACAGATTTCTAGGCACTGGGCAACCAGGAGGAAGACTTCCCTCTATGCATTGATTATTTCTCAAAAAAAGAGCCAATACATATTTTAATCTGACTCTCCTATTAAAAACAAACAGAGCTGCACCTTTAATGTCACAAAAATTTAAAATTTAAAATACAATACAATAACCACCATCAAAATATGAATTCTCCATGAAAGCACGACAGAAAAGCTCAAACCAAGGTTGCACTTTAAAGTTTATGAGACATAAAGCACTTAAGCTGTAGGGGCAATAAAAGATGAACGATGGGAGAATGTGATAAGCAGCTCAGCAATAGAGGAGAAAGTTACAAGGAAGTCACAGAAGCTTTTGTTTTAGCAAACAAAGGGACTACATGCTCAACTAGGTGGAGAGAATAAAGCTTCCGTGAACTGCTTCACAACCCCCTTTCCCTCAGTGGTTTTGTAATATTTAGGGAGACATTTTATTTTATTGATATTCTACCCAAACCAGATCTCCCAATATTCTTTGCTTCTTGGAAGGGGAATATATATTGCTCTTAATCTCCTACCCCCAATATTAGGCAACTAAGCTAGGTTTGGAGGCAGGAATCAAAAGTAAAGAATCTAAACAAGGAATAACTTTATTGATTGATTGACTGATTGAACTTCTGTATTGCCCCAACCTTTGTCTCTGGGCGGTTAACATAAAACAATTAAAACACATATAAAAAGTTAAAACAATGCAACAATTAAAAATCAGCCATAAATTAAAAACAGAAAGTTTTTTAAAAAACTGGGAAAGCTTGGATGAAAAGATGGGTTTTCAGATGTTTTTTAAAAATTGTCAGTGATGGGGAGGATTGTATCCCAGCAGGGAGCACATTTCACAGTCTCGGGGCAGCAACTGAGAAGGTCCGTCTCTGTGTAGGCACCAGACGAATCGGTGGTAACTGGAGACGGACCTCCTCAGCTGACCTCAATGGATGGTGGGGCTCGTTGTGAAGAAGACGCTCTCTTAAATACCCAGGGCCTAAGCTGTTTAGGGCTTCATAACTAGCACTTTGTACTTTGCCAGGAAACCTATTGGCAGCCAGTGAAGCTGCATCAGCAGAGGAGTAACGTGGTCTCTCCGAGATGACCCAGAGACCAGCCTGGCTGTCACATTCTGAACCAACTGAAGTTTCCGGACTATGCACAAAGGCAGCCCCACATGAAGCATATTACAAAAGTCAGGTCTGGAGGTTACCAACAGAAGAGACAGAGGATAGAGTGTTTATATGTACATCATGAAGGTAAAGTGTGCTGTCAAGTCGATTTCAATTCCTGGCACCCACAGAGTCCTGTGGTTTTCTTTGGTAGAATACAGGAGGGGTTTACCATTGCCTCCTTCTGCGCAGTATGAGATGATGCCTTTCAGCATCTTCCTTTATCGCTGCTGCCCAATATAGCACCAGTGGGGATTCGAACCGGCAACCTTCTGCTTGTTAGTCAAGCATTTCTCCACTGCGCATTAGGTGGCTATGTACATCATGTCTGTGGTAATTATTCCCCAAGCCACTCTATGTATGTTAGGTATGATAGTTATAGCTTTTGCACTGCCTGTGGCCAACACTTTTCAAGATGCATTTCCCCCCCAAACACTAGTTGTGCATCACAAAATTGCACATGCACTGTATGCACTACTCAAGAAGCTCACTCATAATAACAGATGCATGCTTACTTTGCAAGTTGTAGGATGTTGCGGTAGCAGCTGTACAAGGAGCTCTCTGCTGCTGTTCGGTATCGACTCTTGTATTTGGGGCCCACAGTGTGGATAATGAAACGAGCAGCAAGATTAAATCCCTTTGTCAGCTTTGCCTCCCCTGTCCGGCAGCCTAAACATACATGACAAGAGAAGCAGTTTCAAAGCTATTGAAGCAGAAGCATTTTAGCCTTAGTGTGGAGATCAGACTTCTACTCCCGCATGGGCTTAGCCACATGCAAACATTTCTTACATTACATCCAAGCTGCATTTAAACTCAGAGGAGACTGATGACAATGAAGCTTCAAGTCCCTAAAATACCTTACCCACTAGCTTAATGTTAAAAACTGCATGGACAGGCGCACAGCTATTAGAGCAGATTGGTGCAAAGAGACGGTCAGTGGGGGTACATGCCACCTGCTGCTTCTTTCAGTCACAGGGCCTTGGAGGACATTAGCTACCTGGAATGAGGTGGTGAGGGATCTGGCAAACATGCCCTATAAAGGACTGTTGAAGGAGCTGGGTATAATTAGCCAAGAGAGGAGAAGATTTAGGCGGGGGTGGGGGGGGGGAGATACAATAACTGTCTTCAAATATCTGATCGGCTATCACGTAGCAGGAGGAGTGGACTTGTTCTCATTGCTCCTGAGGGCAGCACTAGGACCAATCAATTCAGATGGTAAGGAAGAGACTAAAGCTAGACCTTAGGAGGAATTTCCTAGTTGTAAGACCTGTTTGACAGTGGAACAGTCTGTCTTGTGCAGTGGTAGGCTCTCCTTTGCTGGAGATTTTCAAACAGAAGTTGGACAGCCTTCTATCAAGGAGGCCCACGTATAGTTTTTATGTTTGTATTTTATATATTTTAAATCAGATTTGTTTCATATTTTTAGCTTAATTTTTAATTCTTTTCCCAGGCCTTCAACTGAGATTGTATTTTAAAATTTTAATGTGCTTTTAATATGTTTTTATCTATAATTTTTATCTTTTAATGAATTTTAAATGTGTTATATTGTATGTTTTAATTTTGTAAACCGCCGAGAGGGTTTTATACTAGGCGGTAGATAAATTCAATAAATAAATAAATAAATAAATAAATAAAATTGTCATTTTTATTTTATGTTTTTTAATTTTTTTAAACTGCCTTGGGATTGTTTTTAATGAAAGGCAGTATATAAATTTAACAATTAAAAAAAAATAAAAATAAAAAATGCTGAAGCAGTTTCCTGCACCAAGCAGGAGGTAGGACCAGAAGTCTTCAAAGCTAGTCCTAACTCCAGCATTCTATGACTCTAAGTTACTGGTCTATTACAAAGGTGGTTATGTGATAAGCATAGTGGAATGTATGTTTGTGTATATATTTTAAACAAGCAAGAACGGTCTCTTTGAATATTTGTGAAGTGACCAGTTTGCACTATACTTACCTTTGAGTTTCTGTAGCTCAGCCCTCAGGTCAGGTCCTGCATGCATGTAGATACTTTCAGACACTGGATTCTTATCAGTGAGAGACTCATTACTGGTGTTGACTATGGCTGTGCAGGATAGCAATGCTACATCACCGTTCCTGAGAAAAGATTACTATGATTCAATGTGCAGCAGAGAAGACGTTGAAATACAAAAAAGAGAAAGTTCTTCGCAGCTATTATATGGATATTACAGCTTGGCTATGAGAGCACAGATACCCTTAAGTTTCTCAGCATTATTTCTTCACCTAGTACATATGAGCCAGCATGGTGTAGTGGTTAGAGTGCTGGACTAGGACCGGGGAGACCCGAGTTCAAATCCCATTCAGCCACAATACTTGTTGGGTGACTTCAGGGGCGTAGCAAGGTTGCAGTTGGCCCAGAGACAAGATTTTAAAATGCCCCCCATCACTGAAGCTCAGCTCATAAAGTAAAGAAATCTTAAATGAGGCTGAATAGTGGCAACCAAAAGCAAAAAAAAATTTTAAAGGTTTTGTAAATTGTGGATGATGCAAGTCATTTAATGGTACTAGAGAAAGACATGGTGTTCTGGTAGCTCCAGGTCTCAACACTCACATCAATTTCGGAGGATGAATACAACTGAAGCAAGCCCGGGCAGGTGTACAGCTGGGTGAATCAGTCATATGACTTGCCTCTGGGGGCCCCCCCAAGGCAGTGGGCCCCCAGACAACTGTCTCCCCTTGCCCTATTATAGTTACGCCCCTGGCTCTGGGCCAGTCACTTCTCTCTCAGCCTAACCTACTTCACAGGGTTGGTGTGTGGAGAAACTTAAGTATGTAGTACACCGCTCTGGGCTCCTTGGAGGAAGAAAGGGATATAAAGTGTAAAATAAATAAATAAATATGAAACAGTTATGGAACAGTCCATATCTACACACTCATGTGGCATCGTTTGACTTCTGAACACTTAGCAGTTTATTAGTTTGGCTGAAACAAAATATAAGGGAAGGTCAGAATTTTCTCTTTTTCAATATTTACAAGTTAGGAATTTTACTAATATAGAAGGGAAATATTACAAAAGAATGATCACTTAAATTTGAGTTCAAAAGTTTACTGTCAATAATCTATTTTGATGAATACCATATGCATTATTAGTGAAAAAAACACCTGGAAGAAAAATTTAATCCACAATACAATATACCGATCAGTGTAAATTCATAAGTGGGATTCACAACAGCCAGCCTCATTGTTTAGACAGATACTGTCTAATATTGTGAAAATACTAGTTAACTTACATGGCTTCTAGTATAGTGTATATAAGAATAAACATAGACAAAGCTGAAGACATCAGCACAGCATTGATTACACAGGACTTTACATGAAATATAGTTTGTTAGCATAGTTCAAGCAACATTGTACTTGCTTATAAACTTTAAAGGAGGAGTCAGTGAGGAACTCCAAAGGCAACCTAAATCTGGATTTGGATCCCCCCCACATTTTGATCCTAAAATTTCTCATGACTATACAAAATAACAGAGAAAACATCAGCATTCCAATCCTATCTTAATACACAATTTACTATCACATATAACTTTGTTTGCTTCTTCTTCTTTGGTCTAGTGTTATTTTAACTCAAATTTAAAATTAAACACTGTTGTGCAAATTTAAGTCCCTTCACTAATCTGTACCTCTGATATCGGAGATCAAATAAGACAGCTCCTAAATACATCTAGGAAAACAATTGATTTCAGGAGCAAAGGTTGTAGTTAGGTCCTCATTTATTAAATAAATAATAAATGACTTGGAGAGAATGACCAATAGAATATGGAATATCCTACAGGCAGGTTGGAGGATACGATATAAGCAGCGTACAAGGAGTGCAAGTGGAGGTATGGATGCTTTAGGTGGAGCTTAGGATCAAGCTGCTTGTAACCAGGGCTGATAAAAATTGATTTAAAAATAAAAAATGAGATTTGTAAGAATTTCATTAAAAAAACATCCTAGGTCAAAGGTATCTTCATGAATATTAATCATAGCTTCTAATTATCCTCTCTAACAAAAGCCTTGGTGTCCGTCCGTGGACACCCAGGTGTGTGTCCGTGCCTCCCTCGGCTGTTCTGGGTATGCGCAGAGCGCATGCCCAGAACGCGCCGAGGGAGACACGACCACGGCGACCAGGCGGCCATGATGGCCGGGAGGAGAAGCGGCGGCCGAGGAGAAGCGGCTGCCGCGAAGCCGGGTGGGGGGAAGAGGCGGTGGGGGAAGCTGGCCGAGGTGGCGGCAGAGCCGCCACCGAGGCCTGGCGGTGCCGCCGAAGCTGGGCGGGGGGGCGGGGAGACTTTGGGGCCCTTGCCCGGCCGGGGAGACCGGCCGCGGCATGGAGGCTGGTGGCAGGAGGGGGAATGGCGGCGGGGGCCCCGGAGCGCTTACTAGCGCCCGTTATTTAACGGGCTGAAAATCACTTGTATTCTATGAACATGTTGACAGCAGTTGACAAGGGGGATGTTGACAAGGGGGATGAGAGATCAGACCTGATCAATCCTATTCGGCAGGTGGTATACATGCAGCACACAGTCAAGCCCTTGCACACACCCCTCCCCCACAAAGTGCAAAGACAGTAGGCCCATTTACACATTATGTTTCTACACATACTAGTGTGCAGAGGTACAGGCATTCGCATGTTATGCTGAATGCAGGTACAAAAGTACATTTTCTAGCTGTACCATACATTTGAAGGGCCTGCATCCAGGTTCAATGTACACAGGTACAGCCATTCACATAAATATGTGTACAGACATCTGAATTGGGCTAAATAAGGCCAATGAATGAACAGTGGATTTGGAGGCATGCAGTAGATCTGAGCAAGGAGGAGAACTCTGTCTGGATATAAATGCAAGGGATAGGGGAGGGGAATCGAAAGTGAACTGAATGTATTCGTGCAGTCCTGAGGAAACTCCCCCCTCCCAGTATATCTTTCATTGTAGAAGGGAAACGCCTATAATGGCCAAATGTTTTTATGAAGCTCCTGTACCTGTGGATAAGACAGGCATGCATGTGAAATGCAAACAGTGCATGCATAAGAAGAAAGTAATGTTTTGCTAAATTAGACTACAAATTATTCAGTTCAACATTTTTGTAAGAATCCCAGAAACTAGCAACTACGAACTAGTTGGCTCTTTGAGAATGGGCTGGCTTCCCATTGGCCTAACCGTGAACCATGACCTTCCTTCTACCCACCCTGCTCTAGACTTCACACAGGTCTATGGTTCAACAAAACATTGCTGGTTCATCTAAATCTTTTGAAGAATGCTTATTATATTGAGGAATTTAATATTTTTAAAACATGATCTTACCACAATATTATTTTTGCATTGATGTCTTTCCTATATGGGAAGGGTGAATGAACATCAAATTGGTTTTTTTCAGGTGGAATTTGAGAGGAGTTCAACTTGTCGGCTTCATAAAGCTCAGTCCATCCTGTCAAACTATCAATATCCACAAAATGGGAAGGAGCGCCCAGAGGATCCATGGAATGAAGATATCAACACCTATTTCTGTTTACTTCATAAGGACTCTGCTTCTTACTGAGGTCTTGCTGGTACTTTGGATGAAAGAGATACAGCACTGTTGGACCAATGTTTTACACAAAACAGAGCTGAAAATTAATTCCTGTGAAAAAATACATTTGCAAATCGTTATGTTCAAGCTGGAAAGATCACACAGATTTTTCATTTCTGACAGAACATTCCCCTATGGGAATCATTCTAAAATATCTAGAGTTTATGACATTAATGACATTGATGGAATTAATCCAATTGGTGTCCCCCCCTCAAATTATGCCATTTGCTAGACTCTAGGAATTCTCATTCTTAGAGTCTGAGAATCTAGACAGTTTTCTAAAAGGAAGAGGTGGCAAATCTACTTCTGGACTGTACCACACTGGATTGCAGGCAAGAAGTTCTTTCTTATAAAAACTATCCTATACTCAGAAAGCCAGGATGTCAGGAAGAAGGGTTGTAGATCTCCCTGAGATGCCAATTCTCTATCTATGTATTTATGAACATACAATCCTGCAAGTTTCCACCTAGTGGCACAGACCAGATGCAGGAAAACTAGGTTGGGCTGGAGACTAAACTAGTATGCCTACAGTTGAGTCCCATTAAATTATTTGGGGCTCATTTTCATATAAACATGCAACATATTGGACTGTGAGAAGCAGGACCAGAAAAGGGGAACTGGCTTTATGAGGAAGTGAGAAACCTGCAGTCTCTTCAATGTATGGTCTCCTAATGCAGCTGCTACTAATGCACACCTGCATCAGGTCTGTTACAGCCAGGCCAGACCAACAATGTTTGTAAGTTTCCTTTTCAAGATTTCCCCCTCATGCATGGGTATGTTTCTGGAGAAAGGTTTTTCTCCAAGCGTATGTTAATATCTTCAAAAACAGACAATGAATTAAAAATGCCAAAACTGATACAAGACTTCCCATTCAGCCCCTTCCAGCCCTCAGGCATATCGTGTGTGTGTGTGCGCGCGCATGTGCATATACACGTACACACACGCCACTGAATTTTTTGGTATTTTGATCCCACTGTTTATAATTTATATATACATTTTCAAATAAGTAAACGTGTGTGTAATAAGCAGTGGAATCAAAATACCATGAAATTCAAGGGAAGCAGTAGGCTTATCACAGGTGTCTCTAAAGTTCAAGTGTACACAAGATAAGAACTGTAACTTATTCGCAACAATAAACATCGCTGATCACAAAATTGGTCTAGCTTCTCTCTGTACCTGTATACATGTCTCTCTGCCAGCTGAGGATAACAGTGACAATAAATGCCGTGCCCGACGAAGTGGGTTCTGGCCCACGGTAAGTTCTGCCACATCAAATGTGTTACTTTCAAGTGTCACGAGACGCGCTGCAGAAAGAGCGGAACCAGAAACAGAGCGACCTTTAAATGGGTAACTGTGGCCGCCTAGGCGGTTCTCCACGGAGAATACCCCCCTTCTTCTGAAAGGGGATCCCCTTCTTCTGAAAGGGGATCCCCTTTCAGGCTTTTAGCACGTTTCTCCTCAATCTACCTACGATGGAAGCTAAGAAAGGCAGGCAGGTAGGCCCCCGCCCGCCCCATGGTGGGAAGCGGAGACCGAGAGAGACAGGCCGCCTGCAGCCCGACGGAAGGCAAGAGAGATAAGCGGGGACCACCAGGCGCCTCTGGGGCAGGGGAGGCGGGCTGCAGCCACTGCAGCTGAAGCAACCGGGGGGACCCCCCCTGCCCAGCCCCGGCCAGAGTCACTCACTGCCTCCCATTCGGCCACGCCGTGGCCAATGTCACTGATGGGCTGCCACGGCAGGCCAGGCACCCCTCACTGACATCCCCCCGTGCCGGGAACCCGCCCCCGACAAAGCCCGAGGAAGAAAGCGACGCTCCTTTGCAAGCCGGACCCTACCGTCGCCCCGCTTCCCGCTGGACGCCCCGCTCTGGCCAAGCCCCGCCTCCTAGTTTTCCGCTTCAGCGCTCAGCCCCAGAACCGCAGGTTGCCATAGAGACGACGGCGGGGGCAGAGAAAGGAAAAGCCTCCGCGGTTCCGGACACAGCCTGACTTCCGGTAAAAAAGCAAAAGTAACCACGATTGGTGGAGATGTTGTAGTATCACTTCGCCCTATCCATTTTTTTTTTTTTTTGGGCAGAATCTGGATTGCATCTCTTTGATATTTTAATCAGAAATGAAAATCTGATAGGGGTTTTGGGCAGAAAACGAAAAGGAGCTTCATTTAACCATACTGAGCATGCTCCAATGCTTTTGAGCCTGCTCAGATGCACAGTGTACCACTCGTTGATGGATAGGGCGAAGTGATACTACAATGTTTCAGGAGCACAGTCTATGCGGTAAAGAGAGACTAGAGAAGCAATTCAGTCCTCTGCCAGCGGGAAACTATTTGACGCTATTCCTCTCCTCCCTCGGACTAGAAGTGAAAGTTGTCCACAGAAAACCATGGATAAAACCAAGCGTTATAGAACGGCAGCCTCCAGCAAAAAGGGAAGAGCAAAGACAAGAGTTTCTACGTTTCAAAAGCAATCTTATTTTCTGTGAAAGCATTTTCAAAGAGCTTCTAACAGCCCTGCAACCCACCCCACGGTTAATCCTGCAGATTGGGCCGAGGCTAGTTCTGATTTCCCGCCCCCAATCCCCCAAAGGTGGTAGCAGGGGTCGAGCTACCAAACTTGCCCCTACGGACCTCTGCCTGGTCCATCCAGTGCTCCGTTGACTGACTCTAACGGGGACCAGAAAAGTGAGTGACCTCCAACATCAGCCCAGTCTCTGAGGGCTCAGCGCCGTCGTCGTCACTTCCGCCGTGCTCTGGTTCCTGCCCCGCCCCCGGCGGCTCCTTCCTCCTCTCTTCCGCGATGGAGGGTGGTTTGTTGCTCTCTCGGGCTTAGTCTCGTGGTGAGCACGTGCGGGCGCTCTAGCCAAAGGTGGGTGAGTGAGGCTCCTGCCGCCTTGTTGCCTGCTGCGGGCGGAGGGATGGCGGGGCAGGGACGGGGAGAGGAGCTCCTGGGGGTAGGGAGAGAAAACTGGTTCTTAGCTGGGCGCCATAGGGAGAGGACGAGTGGGTTTCTGAGCGGGTGCAGACTGTTTTTCGCTCATCGGTAATATCAAGCGTTAGGAGGAGGAGAAAGGATCTTTACATTTTTTGTCATGGCGATGTACATGGCGTCCCTCTAACCCCCGCTTATCCACACAGCAGTCCTATGGAGTAAGTTAGGCTCTTAAGTCTAATCCTCCTCCCACTGCACCATCCTGATTTCCAGGTCAGAGGTTTCCAGACTTGAGTCCTGGCATCACTTTTTATGGAAGCTAGCTAGAATTAATCTAAACAGATCAGTACCCATTGTTATCTTCGGAAGTTTTTGAATCCATCTACCTGTTGTACTTTCTAGCCAATGTGCCTCTGATGCTTTTCTGACTCCCCATCTATGGAGGCTTCCATCTGCGCTGGTTAGCTGTCTGTCCTTTTGAGCAGCATGTATGGGGATATTCTGTGACCAGTGTAGGTTTTGTAGGTTGCATGGCTAGATGCTGTCAGTGGAGGGAAAATATTCTTGTGGTTCCTGCAATACTGAAAAGAATATGTACAGTAGATGTGCAGACATGCCCTGAGGATAATTCTATGTAATGTATTATAAGTAAGACAGAACACTGCAAGCTGTGCAGGAAGCAGGGATGTAGCTATAATTGAGCGGATTGGTTCAAAGAACCCGGGGTCCCAGGTTCTGAGGCTGCCTCCTGAGCTCCACTCCTTATTTTTTTCATTAACTCCCTCACTCTGAGGGGTTGCCAGAGAGAGGGGTGAACATTGGCCCCCTCTCCCTTAGCTATGCCCCTGCCTGGATGGCAATGTTCTTGTGGTAGAAGAGGAACAACTACTGGCTAAGGGCAATTAAGAGCACTTTTGCATTCCCATGTTACTTCAAAAAGACTTTTCACTCTCTCTCTCTCTCTCTCTCTCTCCTCTTACTTTGTCCAGAGTTGATTCTGTAAGGACCTGGAAATCCCTCCATGGGTCTCACCAAGCAATATCTGCGCTACACAGGCACTGCCCTCTTTGGAGTGGTTGCTAGCCAAAAAGGCAATATTGCCTATGTGACTTTGCGGGGTGAGAAAAGTCGTTATGTGGCAGTACCTGCATGTGAGCATGTGTTCATCTGGGATACACGGAAAGGAGAGAAGGTGAGCAGTGGCTGTAGCCTTCAGAATATGCAGCAATCCAAAATGCTAAGAATTGGTGGTGGTGGTTTTTGTTTTGTTTTTTTGGTATTTGTTGTGAGGGTAGAAGAAGGCATATGGAGTTGCAGCAATGCTGGTGGTAGACTGTTAAAACTTTTGCAAGAGCACAATGAACTATGATAAAGTGTGATGCAGTGGTCCCTCTAAATGTTTTCATCTCTGTGTGAAATGAGTTCTGTTCTGGGCGGCAGTATCAAGGCAGTGTGTGCGCACCTGCATTCAGAATGGGGCCTTCATGATTCAACCTGAGCGGGATCTAAACTGAACTGAGCCCAGGGGCGTAACGAGGCTGGAGTGGGCCCAGAGACAAAATTTTAAAATTGGCCCCTCGCTGATACACACACACTCACTTCACATGTGACTTGCCTCCGGGGGGGCCCTCGAGGCGGGGGCCCCCAGGCAGCTGCCTCCCTCCCCCCCCTTTCCTAATGGTAGTTATGCCCCTGACTGAGCGGACATCCAAAAACTTGTGAGCACGCATACTCCTTATAGGGAACAGTGATGTGACGATGGTACAGTGTAAAAAGGCCTTCTTGTCATCTGTCTCTTGTCAGTGGAAGCATGCACTTAATATTATTGGTGGTAAAGTTACTGCAAGTCTTTAAGAAGCAGTTTTGGCTATACATTTGGACCCTTTGTCCATTTAAAATGGTTATACTGTATCTCGCTGCTAAATCAGAAATAGTAAACAGCAAGCATATGCACAAAATAGCAAAAAAGCAGTAAACAAAAATAACTTAAAAGTACAGTAATATCAAAAGTTAAAATAAAATGGCAAGCAATAATCCAAAAGACTTTGTACATTTTGCTTGACCTGTAAAACTGGGGTGCCAGGCAAGCTTCTCTCTGGAGGAAATGTGACATCCTGAGTGCCACCACTATCCCTGTCCCTCATCACCACCCATTGCCCTGCCAAAGACAGGGGCACCTGGTAGGGATGTGCACGGAACCGGATTGAAAGACTGGCGGTTCAGCCGGTTCAAAGCTGGGGGGGATAACTTTAAGGACTGGGGAGGGTGCTCTTCCCCCTGCCCCCCAGCTGGGTTTCCCCCGCCGGCGCTGTTCTCAAAAATGGTCCCACCAGGGTGGCAGCATACCTCTTTGCCGCCCTGGTACATTGCGGACTGGAAGTGGCGGCTGCGCATGTGCACATCATGATGTGCGCTCAAGCAGCAGCCACTTCCTGTCTGCAACGTATCGAGGCAGCAAAGAGGTATGCTGCCTCCCCAGCGCGACTGTTTTTGAGAACAGTGCTGGTGGGGGATATGCGGTGGGGGGAGGGTTGTAAGAGCACACTCCCCATTCCTTAAAGTTATCCCCCCCCCGCCCTTTGAACCGGCAGTCGCCGGTTCCATTCACATCCCTAGTACCCGGAGCCAGGGTCTTTGATGAAGACCTCAGCAAGCAGGCAACTTCATATGGGAGAAGGCTGTCGTTCCGATCTGCTGGACCCAGACTGTTGAGGGTTTTACAGGTTGTGCCTGGAAACAGACTGGGGACCAGTGGATCTTTTAGCTCTGAAGAACTATGCTCAGAGCAGTGACTCTTGGCTAACAATCAGGCTGCCATGTTCTGAACCAGTTGTAAGTTTTGAATGCTTTCAATAGCCACTACTTGAAGAAGCTTAAGCAGTTGCGAGGGGCAGATGATGGTGGCAGAACTAGGGCCAGTGTTTTTACCAAGGGTAACTATTCCTGTGATGGTTGAGCGAGCCCCTAAGGTGTATGAAAAGGCACCTTGAGAGTTTCTGGTGGTGAAACATAAAATTATAAATAATTATTCAAATGAACTGCTGAGTATTTTTTTTAATTAATTAATTAATTCAATTTTTAAAATTAATTTTAATTAATTTTAATTTTAATTTAATTAATTTAATTTTTAATTAATTTTTGAAATTAAATTAATGTTAATTTCCAGTGTACTGTAGCCACAGGAAAACCTGTTGGGCCTACTGTTTCAAGAATGTTCCAAACTCTTTTCCTGGATGTTCAGCTTTCAGAAACAAACTTTATGTTTCTAGAGATATATCGAAAAATATTCTACACATTGTTTTTTCAGTAATAAATAAACTTGCTCCCAGTTTTCAGTGGCCTGGCGAGTGAGTGCCAAGATATTTGAATGTAGTTGGCTACTTATTTATTGTATTAACATATTTGTATTTTTTTAAAAAATGAGTAGGTTATAATAACTTGGTTAAGCAGATTAGACTACCTATATTTAGATTTGTGCTGATGTTTCCTACACTAAATGATATGAAGTTATTGAAATGAAAGCTGAATTATCCAGTGAACCACAAAGGATCACTTGCCCTGTGAGTGGCGGCTGAGGGTCATTCTCTGGATCCTTACGAAAGTTCCTTTTAAATACCTGTAATCATACCAAATATCAAAACACATATTTTTTAAAAAAAGTTAACACAATCACTTTACATTACGAAGTTAGTAATGTGCAAGTCCCATTGAAATTATTGGGTCTTAAGTTACTCATGACTAAGCTGTCTCATTGATTTCAGTGGTGCTTAGTCGTGATTACTGGATGTTGAGCAACATCATATTTTGCATTATAAGATGTTAACTATTTTTATTTTATTTAGTGCATTACATATTATGTATTGAATGTAAAGTCAAAGGTAAAGTTGAGACAAGTCGATTTCGACTCCTGGCGCCTACAGAGCCCTGTGGTTTTCTTTGGTAGAATACGGGACGGGTTTACCATTGCCTCCTCCCGTGCAGTATGAGATGATGCCTTTTAGCATCTTCCTATGTTGCTGCTGCATGATATAGTACCAGCGGGGATTCAAACTGGCAACCTTCTGCTTGTTAGTTAAGCATTTCCCCGCTGTGCCACTTAAGGTGTAGCACGCTTTAAATCACTTGACTTTTAATCTGCCATTTTTCAACCTGTCCCATTTCTCAAAAGTCACTTGTATTTCACATTTCAGGTTCTCACTCTCCAGGGCCTCAAGCAGGAGGTGACTGCTCTCTGCCCGTCTCCAGATGGGCTTCATTTGGCTGTTGGATATGAGGATGGATCGATCCGTTTATTCAGTATCTTAAGTGGTGAAGGGAATGTCACTTTTAATGGGCATAAAGCTGCTGTTACAACCTTGAAATATGATGAGCTGGGAGGGAAGCTGGTTTCAGGATCAAAGGTGAGGATTCTTCAGATAATTATAATCCGTTGCTTCCTTAGTGGTCGTTTTCAGTTGGTGTGTATTGGTGGCGAGTGCTCTGCCCTGTGGCCACTCCTTTGTGGGGTGCCTCAGGGCTTGGTTCTCACACCCATTCTTTTTAACATCTACATGAAACCAGTCATCCATTGGTTTGGGGTGAGATTCCATCAATATGCCGATGATACTCAGCTGTATATTGCCACCCCAGGCCATTCCGGAGATGCTGTTTCTATGCTTGCCTAGTGTCTGGATGTTGTCAGGATCTGGATGGATAAAACAAACTCTGACTTAATCTCTCCAAGACTGAGTTGCATTACTTGTCCCCTGGTCCACCCTGGTTGCATATGAATGGGAGACTAGAAGTGTGAGCACTGTAAGATATTCTCCTCAGGGGAAGGAACCACTCTGGGAAGAGCAGAAGGTTTCACGTTCCCTCCCTGGCTTCTCCAAGATAGGGCTGAGAGAGATTCCTGTCTGCAACCTTGGAGAAGCTGCTGCCAGTCTGTGTAGACAATACTGAGCTAGATGGACCTATGGTCTGACTTGGTATATGGCAGCTTCCTATCTTCCTATGAGTCTCTCCCTGGATGGAGTTGCGCTGCCCCTGAAGGGGTGGTCTGTGACTTGGGGGTCCTCTTGGACTCGCCGCACCTGTTCAAGTAGCAGGTGGAGGCAGTGGCCAGAGGTGCCTTTGTCCAGCTTCAGCTGGTTCACCAGTTGCGGCCCTATCTCGACCAGCAGGCCCTGGCATTGGTAACTCATGCTCTTGGCATCTCTTGCTTGGGTTACTGTAATGCACCCTACCTGGGGTTGCCTTTGAAGACGACCCAGAAAATTCAGTTGGTCCAGAATGTGGTGGCCCACCTGCTTATGGGCGCTAGGAGATATGATTGTGTGACACCTCTTCTGTGGTTGCTGCACTGGTTACCTATTTGCTTCCGGGTCTAATTCAAAGTGCTGGTTCTTACTTTTAAAACCCTTCAGGGCTTAGTGCCTGTTTACCTTCAGGACCACCTCTCCCGGCCAGTCTTGTCCTGTGAGATCTTCTCAGGTTGCCCTTCGTTTGGTCCCTGGTCTCAGAGAGGTCCATAGTACTAGGGCCCGTGGAAGGGCTTTCTCTGTTTGGAAGTCTCTCCCCCCGCCCCCCGATTTGGTCTGCCTCCTCCCTTTCATCCTTTAAAATCTTATTGAAGACATTTCTTTTCCACCAGGCATTTGCCCTTTGATTTTTTTTTTAAAAAACACAAAAACCTTGAATGCTGTTCTTGCTTTGTACACTGCCCTGGATCTGTGGAGTGGGCGGTATATTAATTTTTTAAATAAATAATAAATACATAATTAGAAGGTCATGGATACAACTGAAGTGTGTCAATTGCCCTTTGATAATGGGACTCAAAGCAGTGAGATCTGGTGTTATCAGTTGAACATTAGGGTATCCCTGCCGGATCAGACTAGAGGTCTAACTCGTCCCTATCCCCACAGGGTTATCATTCTGAATAACAGTAAAATTCACAAGGTTGACCAATTCACTGCTCACCAGTAATTTATGAAGCAAGTTAAATAGCACTGGTCCCAACAGATCGTTCTGGGACCTCACTTCTTATTTTTCTCCATTGGGAGAACTGCCAGTTTACTCCTACTTTATACTTCCTGTTCTACCAATCCACAAGAGAACCTGTCATCTTATCCTCTGTTTCCTAAGTTTGTTCAGAAACCTTCATTGCAGGAATAGCTTCCAGGGGTAAGGTAGCTGCATTAATCTGTTGTGGCAAAAACAGCAAAGCATTGTTTGGCATCTTAAAGGCTAACAGATCTATTATGACATATGCTTTTATGGGCTCTTGTCCACTTCTCAAAAGCTTTTTAGAAGCCATCTTTGGCTCCCTGTTTAAAAATTGGAGTTAGTTGGTTATCTTCCATCCTCTGGTAAGTATTGGAGGTTGGTATCCATGTGTCTTGGGCACTTCGTCTGAGTTGGGGAAATGGATTGGATGCCCTGCTAGATTGAGTTTATAGTAAATGGCAGTCTATGCTGAGCTCTCAAAATATCCTTTTCCTCCTAGGACACAGATGTCATTGTTTGGGATGTGATCAATGAAAGCGGTTTGTACCGACTGAAGGGCCACAAGGATGCCGTCACACAGGTGCTCTTCTTGAAGGAGAAGAATATCTTGGTTTCCAGGTAAAGGAACTTAATTAGGATGCCTTAGGTAAACTGGCTAAATAACATTCTTGTCCTGATCTAGCACATGAGTTGAAAGTATTTCATAGCTCTTATTACACTGAAACAATGCCAGCCTGCCCAGCTTGTGAACCACCAAACTGAATGCAGACCAGTAGCCATATACTGTGGCCTGTTGACATGCTCCCTAGTTCTGCAGTCCTAAGTGGTCATCAGAAACAGGTTTATTGAACCCCTACTGAATTACTATCCAGCTTGACAAAAGAGAGATTAGTTCGCTCCTTCCTGCTATACATACAATACAGTACATTTAGATAATGTAAGCCAGTTATTCCTCCTTCATGGTTATCCTACATGCCATTTTAAAATTGCTGTTAAAAATAAGACTAGAGAATCATGAAACTGCATGGTTGGAAGAGACCTGTCTGGTCCATATAGGAGCACCCTGTTGGATCAGACCAAGGGTCTATCGCATCCTATTTCCAGAGGAGGCCAGCCATATCCAGCTCATGTCCCCTCTGTATCCCAGTATCTCAGACCTAAGTGAAACTTGTTGGAAGCCTGCCCACTTTGGGTGGAGAAAGGAGGCTCACTTAATTATTCTTAGGTCTTTCTAAGGGCCCAGGCATGCCCAACTTGCATCAAACAGCATTGTTGTGGATTGCCTCTGGTTAGATGACCTCTCACATCTAACATATTTATCTCTATAGATTAGCTATAAACTATATCAGGAAACTAGTGTGTGAGGCTCCACTCCAAAAATTCCATTGCATATGGATTTATGTTGCTCACAAGGGTATTGTACTAACAATAATGAAAGATAAGTCTTCAAGATAAAAAGCTTTCATAAAAATGCTAGTTTACTTATATAGCTTCTAGTTCAGCTTATATAAAACATATAACATAGAAAAAGCTTAAGACATCAACATAGCATTAATCACAAAGGGCATGTCACGGAAGATAGTTTCAAGGAGCATTGTAAAGACTGGGATATTGGCCTGTGTTGTGGCACCTCATTTATTCTCTAAGATGATAGACAGAAGCTTTGACAGTACACCTGTAAGAGTATGTATTTTTTACCTTAAGGTTCAATTCATCTGGCTCTGAAGACATGCACTCATTTAGTTTTTCTTGACCAATTCCTTATCAATTCTGAACTGAAATCCTGACCCCTTACCCGGGGGGTTGTGAGAGGTTACATACAATTCCCCTTTCTCTAAAGACAGAGGCAAAATAGGAGTTTGGCAGTTCCACCTTCTCTGTCATCCGTTAACATTTCATCATTCTTACTGAGCAACTGACCTATGTTTTCCTTCCTCTTCCACTTTGAATAAACCCCCAAAGGTCCTTTGCACTGTTCTTAACTAAATTAAGAAGTAATCTCCTACTTTCCCAAGCTAGGATCTGAAGTTTGAAAAACTTGGTAATAACGCATGGCAATTACTCTTCTTCTGTAATGTCCCCTGTATTGGTTGTATAGTAGCCGATTGGCTTAGCAGTACTAATACTTTAAATAAGATGTATTCACATTACTCTTATAGTTCCGATTACCCATAATGGATAAACAGAATGAACATTAATTTTTCCTTCATGTTGCACTGAGAAGGTACAACTGCAGAAAGTCTTCTGTCATCTCTGATATAAGAATGTGAAGAATAATATGTAAAACTAATAGGGGTGGTTTTGTGTGAGGGAGAGGAGAAATGAGACTAACAGTGTACTTAAAGAAAGCTGAATGCCAGTTCTGTCTTCTGTTTACTGATGAGACTTAATGAAACTTAGAATTCCTATGGCTGCATACTCTTTCTTGCCACAGAATAGTGACTTCAACCCAAAATGTTTAATATTAACCTAACAGACACGGCTAACTTGGGTGATATTGTTGCTGATAATTATATAACCTTTTTCTTTTATTTTTCCCCCAGTGGAAAGGACACCTTAGTGAAATGGTGGGACCTGGATACTCAACATTGCTTCAAAACACTGGTTGGACACCGTACTGAGGTGAATAGCAGAGGTGCAATTAATAAAGAGGGGCAGAAAGTTATAGCTTTTCTCTCTTCAGCCTTTCCTCCTTAAGAAAGGGAGGCTGGGAAATTGTGTGTGTGGTCATTGTTAAGTAGCCCAGCAGCCCAATCTTACGCATGTTTACTGAGACATAAATCTTACTTCGTACAATGGGATTTATACCCAAGGAAGTGTGCAATTGCAATCGAAATTGGTCTGAGGTTCATTTCATATACATCTTTGTACACAAAAATATTATCTCAGTCGGAGTGCCATATTTGAAGTGGGGTGTGCATGCAACCGGTTCTGTGCACACCCAGGAGGTGGGCGGGGGCTCCTTGAAGGTATGGGGAGAGTGGTCTTGCCTCCCCATCTGTGGTTCCCCCTCCGGCACTGCTGTAAAAACCACTGGCGCGGGGCGGCTGTATTCTCCAGCAGGGAAGAGGAGTGCATCCGACAGTGGGTTGCTCTCCCCCATTCGCTCCTAGACAGGGCCAATCAGACTTCAATACTCCCTAGAGGGTCCCCTCCTGTGAGTGGGAGGAGCTTCCTCTGAGAATCCCAGTTCTGCCCTGTTTGGCTCCGAAACGTCGGGAAGCCACAGTGCTCAGCTCTTCTCAAGCTTTTCTCTGCCGCCTTTCAGATATTTCTGCCAGGGGAAGACCCATGGAGGTTCCTTTCTCCCTCGCACCAGTGACAGGGAGCTTCGTTGTTTGTAAGAAAGGGGGGAAAAGACCGGTCAGAGCATTTCTTCCATCGAGTTAGCAATAGCAATAGCACTTACATTTATATACCGCTTTATAGCCGGAGCTCTCTAAGCGGTTTACAATGATTTAGCGTATTGCCCCCAACATTCTGGGTACTCATTTTACCGAACTCGGAAGGATGGAAGGCTGAGTCAACCTTGAGCCCCTGGTCAGGATTGAACTTGTAACCTTCTGGTTACAGGGCGGCAGTTTTACCACTGCGCCACCAGGGGCTCTATTAGTTAGCCCATGAGTTAGCCCATGACGCAGACAGCTTGCAGTCAGGTGCCATGCTGCCTTTGCCCCCACAAGAGCCTTGCTCCAGGGTCAAACTCCCAAGGAAGAGCCCCTGGTGGCGCAGTGGTAAAACTGCCGCCCTGTAACCAGAAGGTTACAAGTTCGATCCTGACCAGGGGCTCAAGGTTGACTCAGCCTTCCATCCTTCCGAGGTCGGTAAAATGAGTACCCAGAATGTTGGGGGCAATATGCTAAATCATTGTAAACCGCTTAGAGAGCTCCGGCTATAGAGCGGTATATAAATGTAAGTGCTATTGCTATTGCTAAGAAGAAGCGGGCTCACCTTGACTCATTTTAGTATCTGGCCTATTGTGCCATATATTTAACAGCAAAGAAAGTTAGAATTTTTGTTTGCCCCCATGTATATGTAAAGGTATGTGTCTATGTCTGTAAAGGTATGTTTTATGCACAAAATACGAATATTAGTGTGGCCCAACTAATTTTACAGTACCATAAAAATGTTTGGCTTTCACTATATCTTTGGCTCCTGCCCACAAAGGTATATGCTTTAGGGTATATATTTAGGGTATATAGTAGTAGTAAGCTAAGAATCAATTGAGTGGAGCACTACAAATTAATTAGATCTCAGATGCTGGGGGACCCCCCCCATCTGTTAGTGAAACCATACATTTTTATCTTACATGTATGAGAAAAAGAGAGTTGGTTAAGTATTGCTGTTGTTAAGTAAATGTAATGAAGCTCTTTGATATGTTCTCCTTGTTTAGGTGTGGGGATTAGCTTTGGTTTCTGAAGAAAAGATGCTTATCACTGGTTCTGCTGACAGTGAATTGAGAGCCTGGGACATCAGCTATTGCCAGGAAGTAAGATCATAACGCATGCATTTCTTTGTCCTGTTACCTTGGTCCCACACTGTGTGTTATACAGCTGGCTGTCTTGTATTCTCTGATCAAAGTAGGACTGCTGGTTGAAAAAAAGCTGCTTGTCTACCCCACAATGGGCTGTCTATTTGGTTACGCTTCACCTCTAGAATATTCTCCTCAGGCAAGCTTGCCTGGCATAAAGTTGGTTTTCTTTTCAGTGCCAGTTGAAGACCTGTTTATTTGCCCATGTCTTCCATCTTATTTTAATAGTTTAAAAAATATTTTATTTTCTATGCTGCTGAGATCATTTTAATGTATTTTAATATTGTTTTAATTTTTGTGAACAGCCCTTTAACTAGCAGGGTTCATGAATAAATAAATGCTCTCTCTTTGGTCAACTATCATTCTTGTAGCCTCACAACTGCAGGTATGAGGCCCATTCCGTGTGTGTGTGTGTGTGTGTGTGTGTGTGTGTAATTTAAATTATCTGTGTATTCATGCTGCAAGTTGGATTCAACAGGAGATGCCTCAGCAGCACATGGTTCTCTTAATTCTTGTTGCTTTATGGAATAGGCCTCGGAGGAGCAAAATGGTAGAAATGACCCATTTCTTGTTTTCAGTGGGCGTGGCACTTTTGGGAGTCATTGCCTGTTTAGCACGTTCATGTCTTTTTGCCTCAGAGCTTAGCTTCAATTCGCTGTACCAACAATTTAGTTGCCAACTGCTAACCTATACTTTGGATCTGTGTAAGCATCTCTGGTATATATTGGTACATTGTATGTGTTTAAAATTTCTTAATGAATGAGAAGGGAAGACAGGACCTCGAGAATGAGCCCTTGTCTTTATTCTAAATTATTTGCTATTTTTGGTACTATAAACAGACCCAAGACCCTAATGAACCAGTGTACAAGAGAAGCAAAGGGGCTGCAGAGAGAATAGAAGAATCTTCTGAAGTGGATAAGATGGAGGATCAGGATGAGACTCAGGAAGAGGTATTTTTCTATATTCATTCCTAGTTATATAACATTCCTCGTATTCTTTAAAAACTAAATGTACTTTTTAGAAAGTGTTTCCACCCGAAATGTATAGAAAGGGTGGATATCTTCTGTTATCAAGTAAGTCTTGTATACCTGAATCCATACCAAAGTAATTAATATTTTCCTGGGAAGAATGAACACTTATGTAAACAAATGAGTGTCTTGTACAATCTGGATGGATACGTAGCTTGCGTAAATCTCTGTTAATATGGGTTTCTATTAATGTTGGGAGTGGCATACACAGCCACTTCTGTCCATCCTGCTTGCCCTTAACAAGGCAGCCTGTTCTCCCCCCCCCACCCTACCCCCCACGCCGCTAGTAACCTCTGTACCACTTTTAATGCATTAATGGTAAGTCTATGTCAGTTCTACCAGCATTTAAGAGAAATGCTTCCTTTCTCTTAAAATGGCTTTCACTTAAGACATTCTGTGTCTGGTTCAGTTCAGTTGGGTTCTAAAACTGACTTGCTCAAGCAGCCCTGCTGTATCTGGACTCACAGTGTTGGGAGAGACTGGGGCAAGTTACAGAGGCTGCTTTTGCTCATGAATATCATGATTAGAAACAAAATATATTTTGCAGAGAGAACTTGTCTATTGCCTTATCCAACACCAGCACAGCATCCCTCCAGTTGCTGTTGCTGGTCTCTGCCTTGTGTTTCTTTTTAGATTGTGAGCCCTTTGGGGACCATCTTATTTATGTATGTATTTTTCTATGTAAACCGCTTTGAGAATTTTGTTGAAGAGCGATATATAAATATTCATAGTAATCAAAGTAGTAGTATTATGGGGATATCTGCAAGTATACATAGGTTCTGTTAGAGACTGGTCCACACATCTTGTGAAGTGGTGGGCAAGCTTTCCCCCCTCACTAACATATTGTCCCCAGATATAGCATGTTATCTTTCCCTATTGGGATGAAATAAGCAAATATCTATTATGTAATTTGAAGAGTTTGTGAGTGCATTTGTGTGACAGAAAGTCATACTTTCCAATTACCTACAGACATCAAATTTTGCATACACAATCCTGCCATTTAAATTAGCGGAATGAACTACCTTTTACACTGAAATATGCTGGGGGCAAAACATTTTTTAGTAGTTGTAAGTTTATTACGATCATAGACGAGCACATAAAAAGTAACATACACCAATTACTATCATAGGCCTACACAATGGGAGCAAAACAAACAGCTCAGATAACTATATTAGTAATAGTGGTAGTAATAATCTTAGACAGGCATCAAATACATTTACCCAAGATGATATAACCATTAAAACGGGGCTACTTAATCAACAATCTGACAGGCACAAGCAGCTATACAAAACTTGGCCATCTTATCTGTAATCTGTAAGCTCTGATCAGAGAGAAGAGAAAAGATAAAGTCCTACCTGGGATTTTTTTGTAACATAGATGTAATAAAGGCTGAACTCATAATAGAAAGGGCAGCATAAAAGGACGTGCCCTACAGATTCCATCTCTCCCCCATCTCAAGGACATACAATTCACAAGAAGGGATCCTCTGATAATTCCACTTCAAAACTAGCAGGTGCCAAAGTGTTCCTAGTGGCCCCTAGGATGGGATATTTAGAAACTAAACAAATGTTTCTGTAATTCAGTGTCCCATATTCATTGTTTCAGAGTGGCTTTAGCTAAGGATGTGCATGAACAGAGCTTTGTGCACTAGTTTGGATCCGAATTGGTTCAGACAAGATCTGAACTGATTCAGCAGTGTGGGGGGTGGGGGTGGTGAGGAGTGGCGAACAGGATCTTTAAAAAGGAGTAGGGCAGGTCTGCCACCACATTCAGCTTCCTTTTGCAAAGGCAGTCCCCCCAAGAACCTGTGCGTGGTGCCAGGACGCACATGGCATCCGTCCATGCTGTTCTTGGGGAGAGCACCATTGCAGCAAGAAGCTGCATGCAGTGGTGGAGAGCAGATAAAGACCTATTTTCCTCCTTTTTAAAGATCTTGCTTGCCGCTCCCCAGAGGCATTGATCTGGTTCAGACCTTGTCCAGACTGGTTCAGCTCCAAACCTGGGCATGAACCTTGGTTTATTTACATCCCTAGTTTTGATTGATTGATTGATTGATTGATTAAGTGCCATCAAGTCGGTGTCGACTCTTAGCGACCACGTAGATAGGTTCTCTCCAGGATGATCTGTCTTCAACTTGGCTTTTAAGGTCTCTCAGTGGTGCATTCATTACTGTTGTAATTGAGTCTATCCACCTTGCTGCTGGTCATCCTCTTCTCTTTCCTTCCACTTTTCTCAGCATTATGGATTTCTCAAGGGAGCTGGATCTTTGCATAATGTGTCTGAAGTATGATAGTTTGAGCCTGGTCATTTGTGCCTCGAATGAAAATTGTGGATTGATTTGTTCTATGATCCATTTGTTTGTTTTCCTGGCTGCCCATAGTATCCTCAAAAGTCCTCTCCATCACCAAAGTTCAAAAGCATCAATGCTTTTTCTATCTTGCTGCTTCAAAGTCCAGCTTTTGCATCCATAGAGTGTTACGGGGAAAACCATTGTCCAAACGATTCTAATCTTTCTAGGTGTAGACATGTTATGGCATCGAAATATCCTTCCCATGGCCTTCATTGCTACCCTACCAAGTTCTAGTCTGCGGCGTATTTCTTGACTGCTGGATCCTTTACTGTTGACGGTCTAGTTTTAGCTTCCCAGTATCCAAGGGCTGTTAAAACACAAAGAGTAAACCCATAGGTTAAAAGTTTCTCATCCAGTGATTTTCTCCATGTTGACTGGAAAGTGTCTGATAAGGTCTATGGTGCCAGTCCCACAGGGGAAAAAAGAAGAAGCTTTAACCAAAAGTTAAATATGGAGATCCAGGCTTGAGCCTCTGTAGAAATTATGTCCACCTCTAGCTGCAAAGCAGCACTGAGGACACAACTGGAATTGAAAATATGGCTCTGAACAACTTGTTCTGTACCACTTCCAGGTGACCATAATTACCATACACACACAACTGGGAAACAGACAGCATCTGAGCAACAACCTTAGCTGCCAAAACTTGTATTGCTGATGGAATATGATAACCCCCTTGTGTTTGGGGAAAATCTCAGTAAGGCTGAGACGCTCCTCTGAGCATTCTCTGAAGTGTGTTTAATATGGGCTCTCCAGGAGCCAAAGGAGTGGAAAACAACTCCTAAATATTTGTAGCTTGTCACTTGTTCATTAGGATTCCCATCAAGGCGCAAGTGGGCTAACTTGAGAACTGCTTAACCAATTTGAACCAAATTTGCTACAGCTGCAAATACAGGGATGCCCGAATGGCATGGTGTGATGATGTCATCCACTCCAATTCAAAATGGCAGCGCTGTGAACATCTGAGGTGCGAGCGGGCTAATTTGTGGACTGCCTAAACCCATTTGAACCAAATTGGGTACAGTTGCAGCGAGTGACACACAGGGACACCTCAATGGCGTAGTTTGTCAGATCACTGGGGTGTAGGCCAGAAATCCTGTTTTGCTTGGCTTTGTTTGCTTTGGTGAATTAACTGGAACTTTTCAAATCGTTTTTGCTTTCTCCTCTTCTTGTAGCGGATCCTGAGTTGCAAGAAAGCTGGCTCTGTGATGAGGGAAGGAAGGGACCGAGTTGTGAGTCTCGCCACTGACCGGACAGGGAGGATTCTTGCTTGCCACGTAAGTTATTGGCTTTTTAGAACATACAGTTCTCCTCCCGACTTTTTGCTGTATTGAGATTTCAGAGTACCCTGCATCTTAATCCTCTCTGCTCTTTCAAGGGAACAGACTCTGTCCTGGAAGTGTTCTATGTTCTTAGCAAGGAAGAGGTTCGCAAGAAAATGGAGAAGAAAATGAAGAAAGCAAGAAAAAAGGCCAAGTAAGTATTTTGGAACAGTACTTCCAATATTTATTACTGAGAATTGAAGAAAGACTTGACCTATGTCAGGGTTCAGGTGTGTGGAATGATGAATTCTGTCTCGGAACAGTAAACCTAGCATTTTCAATTGGAACAAACAATGCATAGCATGTTTCTGGCCAAAATACAAGGTGCTGGTTATTACCTATAAAGCCCAAAACAGCTTAGGCCCTGTAGTTGTTGTAGTAGTAAATTTATTACGGTCCTTAGATCAGCCTTAGGCCCTGGGTATTTAAGAGAACGTCTTCTTCACCATGAGCCCCACCACCTGTTAAGATCATCTGGAGTGGTTTGTCTGCGGTTGCTGCCAACTCGTTTGGCGGCTACTCAGGAATGGGCTTTCTCCGTTGCTGCCCCTGGACTTTGGAATGCGCGCTCTGCTGAAATAAGAGCCTCCCTTTCTCAGCTGCTGGGTGAGGACATCTCACATGGGTTGTCCTCCCCAGCATGCTCCAGAGGGCAGGACATATTCAAATTAGTCAAAGCCTTTAAGAGGCATGGGAGGATAGCCCTTCCTAGTTTAGTTTCTCCTGCAGAGCTCCAGAGCGGACTTCACTGCCTTGCTTCTATTGCCACTCTGTTTATACTCCTCCTATTCATTCTCCTCTGACCTTTCCATTCCTCTATACGTCCTATAAAGGTAAAGTGTGCTGTCAAGTTGGTTTCAACTCCTGGCACCCACAGAGCCCTGTGGTTGTTTTTTAACAAACAAACAACCCCCCCCAAAAACCCTTTTCTACGTCCTCTTCCCCACTTTTCTTCTCTTCTCCTGCTGATGGAGCCTCAAAGATCCGGCATCTTACATGTCCTGATGCTGAAGGGAAAGAAATCTGCAAACTCCTTCCAGCCTGGTAAGCCCCATCACCACATGTGATGGTGCACTCCACACAAAATGCCCTGCCATGGACCACCTCATTGGGTGGGGCGGGGGGTAAGGGCCACAACCCACCTTCGGGGCAACCTAGCGCCCGGCTTACGGCTATACAACACGCTCAAAAGTGCAACCATTCAACTTCCCCCCTCAACAGACCTGAAAGCCCTGACCTTACTGTTCTGGAAGAGGCTGTTCTGAGCATTCTGGCAGGCCATAGTGCTCTCTTGTGACCCGCAGTCCTGCACTGCTTCCCACAAGTTACCTGTGCCCTGGAAACAGATGACTGGACACCTACTCCATGGGAACGGAAACCAATACCCGAAGGAGAGGAGGATGACCCTTCAGCAGGCCCCTCCTTGCCGGCGAATCCTACTGGATTCCTGGATTTACCACCTCAGGGAGAGATACTTTCCCCTCAGCCCACGGAGGAGGGTAGGGGCGGAGAAGAGAGATACTTCTCCATACTGCCAGAGAGAGAGCCAATAGGAGCCTGAATAGTGGCAACCAACCCTGTACGGCCAGCACTGGTGAGTCCAGAACCTATTAGGCCAGCAACCCCTAGAGGACCAGCACATCCCCAACCTCCCATGGGTCCCACCATCCTGGTCCCTCCTCCCACTGGGGAAGTGACCGAGCATTGGTGTGTCTGGTTTTCCTCCATACTGAACCAGATGCTTGAACACCACCAACCAAAACAACCATGTAAAAAGCTCAGCAAGCTCAGGGAACAGTCCACCTCCTCCTCACAGGACTCTGACTCTTCTTCCGCTTCTTTGGAACCCTCTCCTAATAGGAGAAAAAGAAGTCATAAGCGCAAGCATACCTATAAGTCCAAGGGGAAAAAAATCAAAGAAGTCAAACTGAAAGCATAAGCAATCCTCCATGGAACATTAATCTCTGATCTCTGACTATGAGCCCCCTGACCCCCACCCAGGCAATCAAGGGCCCCATCCCCAGTTAGCCCCACTCTAACCTGTCCTCAGTCACCTTTACAGCCACTAAACATTTCAGGGATGAGGCTTTACAAGATGTCTTGGTGGAGTCAAAAAATAAGAAGGCACTCCCTTCGTCTACCTGCAAAGAGGACAAGAGATCTAATCAAAGGTTCAACCAATCTTTTAGACCCACTTTTCGTCCCAGAGACAGGGACACAAGACCACAACGACCTGCCTGGAACAGCCCCTGCTTTAATCTCAAGGCCAACAATACGAAACAACGTTTTGGCCAACAATCCAAACCCCGCCAATCCTTCTGACTCACCAGGAGGCTGCTTATCTCGCTTCTTCCACTCCTGGGAGGCCTCCATTTCTGACAAGTGGGTCCTGGTCACTATCCTCCATGGTTGTAAGATAGAATTAATAGCCCATTCAAGATTCCTAACCACACCCTGCTCCAAATCCCACCAAAAACACATAGCCCTACAAAGGCGATTAATCACCTTCTCAACATTTCAGCAATAGAACCCATTCCTATTCACCAAATTACTCTGTCTTACCGTGCCCCCAAAAGATGGTTCCTTCAGAGCAGTACTGGATATCAAATACCTCAACAAGTGGGTCAGACACAGAAAACTCCGAATGGAAACACTCCATTTCATAACAGAAACTCTACATCATGGAGACCTTCTGGCATCAATCAACATCACAGAAGCATATCTGCATGTACCATTCCATCCAAACTCCCGCCACCGTCTCAATTTCTCCTGTGAGGGATGCCAGTCTGCAACACTCATTCGGCCTCTTGTCGGCTCCAAGGATATTTACCAGGGCTGTTCAACTTCGGCCCTCCTGCAGATGTTGGCCTACAATGCCCATAATCCCTGTCTATTGGCCACTGTAGCTGGGGATTATGGGAGTTGTAGTCCAAAAGCAGCTGGGGGGCCTAAGTTGAGCAGGCCTGATCTTTACTAAGGTGACGGCCCCCCTGGTGGCTCACCTCAGACTCTAAAAGGTCAGACGTTTTGCTTATTTAGACGATCTCCTCACACAATCCAGAGAATCCGCAACACAGGATGCAAAACCACTCTCATTGCATTGTCATCTCACAGTTTTCTGGTCAACATCGCCAAAAGCCACCTGAACCCCTCCAGGCAAATCCAACACCTGGGGGTGGTCATAGGCACGAAGCGAGGCAGGCTCTTCCTCTCACAGGAATGAAAAGACAAGATACTATTCTTAACCTGATTAGTATTGTCTTTCAAGAGGGTGTCAGTCATGACCCTTTCGCAACTACTGGGTCTCATGGTGTCCACTTTGGAAGCACTTCCTTGGGCATGCTTCCACCTCTGCCCTCTGCAATGGTTTCTGCTACCCTACCAATTGGAGATTGCACAGAAACAAGGGTCACTCTGCCTCCTTCAATCAAAGAATCTCTATGCTGGTGGTTAAATCCTTCCCGCCTGGGTCAGGGCAGACCTTTTCTAGATCCACCAGGATAATTGTCACAACAGATGCCAGCCTGTACAGCTGGGGAGCACATTGTCTATCACACTCAGCCCAGGGCACCTGGACTCCACAAGAAAAGAGTCACAGCATGAACTGGCTAGAGCTGAGAGCCATTCATTTGGCCCTCATGGCCTTCAAGAAACAGATACACTTCAAAGACATCTTGATATGCATGGACAACATGACAGCGACATGACGCCAAGCACACATGAATCGCCAGAGAGGGACCTGCTCCCAGTCCCTTCACCAGGAAACAGTCCTTCTAGTGCAATGGGTGGAGAAGCGCCTGTCCTCCAACACAGCACATCACGTCAGCGGCTCCCTCAACACACAAGTGGACTGGCTGAGTTGTCAAGAGCTGCACCCAGCAGCATGAAAAGGCAACCCTCAGGTCTTCCATCTCCTCATGAGTACTCTGGGTCATCTGTCGGTGGACCTTTTCACGTCTCACCTCAACACCCAGCTACCTCGTTTCTTCTCCTGCTTCCCATGCTGACAGGCAGAAGTGGTGGATGCCATGTTAACTCCATGGCCCTGGGAATTACTGTATGCATTCTCACCAGTCCCGCTCTTCAGCAGACTATGCCACCGCATCTGATTTCTGAAAGTCATTCTGGTAGCTTCCTACTGGCCTCACTGCCCATGGTTCACGGAAATACTTCACATGGCAGTAGACAGCTAGTGGCTTCTCCCACCGAAGGATGACCTCAGCCAGGGTCCAATTCTTCATCACGACCCAGCTTGGTTCAGGCTTGCCTCCTGGCAACTAAGAACAGCATCCTCAGCCATCTTGGATATGACCGGATCCTAGATACAATACTGGCATCCAGAAGGTCCTCTACCAGCCAAATTGATCAATCTACCTGGCACATTTTTCTCAGTTGATGCAGACAACACAAACTTTCAGCAGTAACATGTGGACTTTGGGGACTTTTACTAGTCCTCCAGGATAGCCTTGATAAAGGCCTACAAGCTAACACCATCAAATGACATGCAGCGTCCTTGGGAATGCTTCTCTCACCCTCCAGGGGGAAAAGCCTGACCTTACACCCACATCTGAAATGCTTCCTAAAAGGGGCTACTTTGTCATTCCCACCAGTAGTTCACAGGTTCCCTTCTTGGGACCTCTACAAGGTCCTCAGGGTACTGCTTGCACCTCCATTGAACCTCTACATTCAGTACCTCTACACATTCTGTTGATAAGGCTAGCTTTCGTGGTAGCTATTACCTCAGCCAGACGGGTCTCTGAACTCAGATCCCTCTCTGCCAACCCCAGGTTCTGCATTTCCCCCTCGGATTCGGTTACTTTGATCCTGGATCTCTTGGTGTTACCAGTGGTGGCTTCAATATTCCACAGACCTCAAAACCTAGTTCTGCCATCGTTTTGTCCTATCTCCTCTCATCTGAGAGAAAAAGACTGGCACAAACTCGATGTCCGTCATTGCCTAATGGGTTACCTGTCTCAGACTTCTTTGTTCTGGTCCACTGAAGCATTGCTCGTGTCCTTCCTACCATCCACAATGGGGCAACAAGTTTCGACATCTACCTTGTCCAGGTGGATCAAAGCCTGCATCTCCTTGGCATATGAGGTCCAACACCTTCCTACGCGCTTGAAACCTATGGCTCATTCCACCCGAACACTCCACTGAAAGACATCTGCAGAGCGGCAACATAGTCCTCTCCATCCACATTTACAAGACGTTACAAGCTAGACCTCCTGCACTCTTTTCAGGCTGCCTTCGGCAGGCATGTGCTCAACATGTTCTTCCTCCCCAGTAGCTGAGGTCGCACCCGCCCCCCCAAGTCTTGTTATTTGTGGCATGTCCCATGTGAGATGTCCTCACTCAGCAGCTGAGAAAGGAGCATTGGTCACTCAACATGAAGGCTGCTTCTTGCTGCTGGTGTTGAGGACATCTTGACCCACCCGGGGCATCTGTGGCTATTGGTCTGTATCTTGTTACTCTGTGTTCTTTCAATACTTATTATTGTTGTCTCTTATGGATTATTTCTTCCTTCCTAGAAGCTTGGCTTAACTAACTAAACTGGGAGGGGCTATCCTCCCGGGCCTCTTAAAGGCGTTGACTAATTTGAATATGTCCTGCCCTCTGGAGCATGCTGGGGAGGATAACCCACGTGAGATGTCCTCAACACCAGCAGCAAGAAGAAGCCTTCACAGTGAGTGATCAATGCTCCTATCTCTGGCAATTTTTAAAAAGGTACTGAAGACACATTTATTCACTCAGGCTTTTAATTAGATTTATGCTTAAAATTTTTTTTTTAATATTGCGTTTAAATGATTTTAATATTTTTAAATGATTTTAATTGTTTGATTTAGTTTTGATTTTAATTGTTTTGTGGGGTTTTTTTTGATGTAAACCGCCCTGAGCCATTTTTGGAAGGGAGGTATATAAAGCTAGCTAGCTAGCTAAATAAATAAATAAATAGCAACCACATTTATTAGGTGCTTATATTTTATGTTGATTAGAGGCTCAGTAAAAAAAAATGTTTCCAAACTACAGCCTATTATGTTTCTTTTAGTCCACTTTTTGAAGACTTGTGCATGGGAGATATCTTGCTTCTGATGTATAGCCCAACTGCTTAAAAAGCATTCCAGCTTTTTAAGCAGTTGGGCTATACATCAGAAGCAAGAGATCTCCCATGCACAAGTCTTCAAAAAGTGGACTAAAAGAAACATAATAGGCTGTAGTTTGGAAACATTTTGTAGGGGTAACCCCGACGGGTAGGGGTTTTATGGTATAGCTGAGCCAAACACTGGAATGTGTTTGGCTCAGCTATACCATAAAACCCCTACCCGTCGTACTTATCTTGATGTTGAGCTTTGGGAGTGTTATGGATGGTCTTGGCACTGTAGATCTCTGCTGGCCTCTTAGCAAAACACATGCAGGCCAAGGCACAGAGTCATCTAGTGGCAGTTGTAGTGGAAAAGTGTGAGACAGAGGTTGGAAGCTTCTGTGCCTGCTGAAATGGCTTGGCTGTGGGGAGGTAGGAGAGGCGTAGGGGAGCAAGCAAGATGGTGGAGGCGGGGAACTTTCACTCCCATTGGAGGGAGACACCTTGGAACCAGGAGATACCTGCAGGAGGCTGAATTTGGCCCAGGATTTCCCAGTTGTTGCCTGGCTTGACATTATCCTGCTTATGTATATTTAGGTCTTATTTCTGCATCAAAGTGGGGGTGAATTTAAAATGTTTAACTCATTGTTTTTCTCTATTACAGGAAGAGGTCAAATGTGCAGGAGGAGGAAGAACCGGATGCCAGTGTGGAGTGCAGTCTGCAAGAGAAGATTCAGCGCCTCATTAACATTAAAACATCTGCTAAAATCAAGTGAGTCCAAAGCGTTGCAATTTAGATGATGATTTTATTGTTGTTAATGATGTAGTGCCAACATAGCACATCGTGCTTTACAGAATTATGTTAGCAAAAAGACAAGTCCCTGCCCACAGTCTACAGGTTTGTAGAGGTCAAGGATGGTATGGAGTGGATGCAGGCAAGTGCAGTTATGTGTACTTGGGCTTTCTTTCAACTGTGTATGAGAATTAAGGAGGTAAACCAAGGCTTCCCTGACAAAGTGGGGTGTGAGGGTGAGGTGACCCAGCAGAGGGGTTCTTAGAGGGATTTTTAGGCATCAGAGGCAGAGCCATTCCAGTGGGCAAGAGATGTTGGGCTGCTAAGAGAAGTAAGCTGGATGAGGACTGTCACGGATAGGAGGACATCAGGGCAGAAAAGGGAGTGCAGCAAAGCTGTGAAGTACTTTGAAGGGCAAGGACTTAGGGGAGTTTGTGCTAGATGGGGAAGGGGTGGGATGGAATAGAAAAGGAGGGAGCTAAAGTGTTGTTTTCACCATATCAGAGCTACAAGAGAAGAAACATTCTGAGTTTCGGGTATATATAATGTGGTTGAAAATAGAAGACTCTGAAGAAGTTCAAGGGTAGAGTTTTCTATCTGGAAATCAAATCGGCCAGATCTTCTGTTCCTGATAGCAGGGCCTTAGATTTTTCCTTGGATAGTGGAATCTGGGTTTCTCGTTCAGTTCTTGGTTCCTTCTCCACTACCATCAGGAAGATGTCGCTTCCCTGCTGCTGGATGAGGACATCCCGTGGGTTATCCTTCCTTATGCTGCTCCAGAGGGCAATACTATGCAAATCAATTAGAAGTCTTTAAGTACTCTGGGGAGGATAGCCTGCCCAGTTCTTCTAGTCCTGCGTCTGCTCCAGAGACAGCACCTTTTTCTCCCTAAAAAGCTTTCTCTCTCTTTCTCTCTCTTTTTCTCATCTTTTTATAAAAAACACCCTCTCTTCACCAACCTGTTTCTCCTCCTTTCCTTATGTTCCTGGAGTCAGCAATTGGCTGTACAAAGAGTACAAAGAGGACTGCACATTAGGAACATCCGTGATGGTAGAATTTAAAAGTTCCCTTTACCGAGACTTCCTAGCAGTGCGCCAAGCACTGTTATGTCCTTGCTGTCACTTGCACTGGACATAGACGTTCCAAACGTGGGGGAAGGGATGTCAGGCCTCCCACCACCTGGTTGCGAACCCCTTGAACGTCATGAGGACCAGCAACACAGCAGGGGTAAATTTTCACTTCCCATTTTCCCTGGGGCCCCAGCAACCCCAACCATCAGATTTGGCATGCCCCATGAGATGTCCTCACCCAGCGGCAGGGAAAGGAACATTGGTTACTCACCGTGAAGACTTCCTTCTGCTGCTGGAGTTAAGGACATCTCAGCCCACCCAGGTCTACTTCAGGGACTACTTCCTCAGGAAGAAAAATAAAACAAAACAGTTCTTGTGCTGGTTGCTTTCTATGTTTTTATTGACTTGGCTGTTCAGAACTGGGTGGGCTATCCTCTCCAGAGTGCTTAAAGACTTCAGATTTGCATAGTCCTGCCCTCTGGAGTAGCATAGGGGAGGATAACCTATGAGATGTCCTCAGCTCCAGCAGCAGGAAGAAGCCTTCATGGTGAGTAACCAACACTCCTTTTCACAGAAGAGTGAAATTCTGAGGAAGGCAGACTCTATGTGTGGTATTATAGAAGCCACCTTTCCTTGCAGCGCAAAGGAAGTCTCCTTAGAATTGTACAAATGCCAGTGAGGAAGTGGTCCACAAGGCCTGGAAGTAGGAGCATTGGAAGTGCCATCCTGCAGGCGTTTCTCTGATTCCTCCAGGTCATTCCTTATTCTTCAGATTCCGAGTCCTCCTCCTAGTGGAGGTATATGGGAAGGAGCTTTAGGCATCAGGAGGTGTGTTACTGCTGTATGAGCTGTGGAGGAAACAGATGTAGTGATATACATCCCCCCCCACCCCGGCCCTGATGGCAGCACCCTGTGAGTAGCCTGTTTATGAGGCTTGCAGGTGGAACCTTCTTTGTGGCAACATATAGCCCTCTTCTCTAAGAAAAAAGGCAGTGCATTTGGGCTACAGATCCCACGCAGATCGGTCACCTGAGCAATGTGAGAGCCCAGTGCATCACTCCTCCTGACTTGATATATGATTGCTTTGGCTCTGGAGGACATACCTTGATGGGGACTCCATTTTGTTCTCGCAAGGAGGACCAATTGTTTCTAGATGCCCACAGTGAGGGCTCTTGGGGAAGTAAAGCAATTTCTGAACCTCCTCATCTTCCCCTCCCTCTGCAGGGAAGAATGGGAAGTACACGCTGAAGAGAAGGCAATTCTGGAGCTCAGATTAGAGAGGCAATTGCGGGTCAAAGACTTTTCAGTTCTTTGTCAATGCAGTCCAGATTCTCCAACTCACTGAAGGACAGGAAGGAACCCATTCAAGTTTCGTTCCCTTAGAATCTTTATAGGAGCCCTGACCCTTGAGGGCAGATGGTTTCCAGTGATGTGGATGAACTGAACCACTGGGTAATAGAAATGAGTCTTCCAGGCTTTTACCCTGGATACTTTCTCAGTGTTGCTTGAAACTTTGATTTGAGCCCTTTCAAGTATTGATAATCTGCCTGTTGTAAGGGTCTTAAATCGTTGGAGCAAATGATGCCTGTATTTCTTCCCCACTTGGCCTGTTCTTTAAGACAGCTCTTTTGAAGACATTGTTCTTAATAAATTCTATTGTTATGAGCTAATTCATGTTTTCTAATGACATTTTATTGATACAGATCTTTTGACTTGATACTCAGTCCAAAAGGGGAGCTGAAAGCCACTGTAATGCTCCACAACAACATAATTGAATCTTACACCTTGAACCCGTGTGGACAGACTCCCCAGGTTGCTCAGATGTCCAAGATTACCATTGGGGGCCACCGCAGTGATGTCAGAACACTGGCATTTAGCTCTGACAACATTGCCATTCTCTCCGCTGCTGCTGAGTCCGTTAAGATTTGGAACAGGTATGAAGTCTCCCGGAACTCTAGAGTTGGGATATATATGTTTTCAACAAGTACTAAACTTAACTCCGATTGTAAATCTAGATGTTAAGTACTGAGTCTAGGAAGAAATTCCGAAGACCTTTGCTTTGCTCTTTCTCTTGGTATATTCTGTGATATGGGAATAGCCACTGGTGAAACCAAGAACTTGGGGCCATGCAGGTGGCTAAGCTAATCTGATGCAAGCCTTCTGACTTCCGGAGTCCTTTGGCTTCATTCTCTGTCCATCCCCTCACAGCGCTGACTTCTTGCCATTTGAGTCAGATGGCAATGAACTGCTCTTTAGATTAAAAACTCTAATCTAGACCTGAAAGCCAGTTCCATCTGACTTTCTTTCTTTCTTTCTTTCTTTTTCTATCTATCTATCTATCTATCTATCTATCTATTTGAAATAGTTATGCTCCGCCCCTCCAGTGCACTACTGCTTGGAGTGACTCACAACAATAAAATAGATACAATGTAAAATAAAAGTAATAAAATTAACCAAATTAAGTAAACAAGTTAAAAGCCAGGCTAAACCCACAATCAGAATTAAGTTTCAAATTAAAAGTTATTTTAAAAGCTAAAAATTGAGAATTATAAAAACTAAAAATTAAAGAATCTCCCAGATATAACCAAAGATGGAGCATTAAAAAGCCTCTTTAAAAAGATGTGGTGTTTTTAAAAAACACTGAGGGATACATTGTGCCTGTAGGTTATTACAGGACACTAACCTGGCCTGTTTTCTGCTGGGGGTTGATCTAGGGGGCACAACGGGTAGATCTACAGATCTTATGTTCTCATTTGTCTGCTGGATGGAGCACTTTACTGGTAATGCTGTGGAAATATATTGTAGTGCAGTGTGTTTGCTCTTGGAAGTTACTCTTTCAGTAATGCTGACTTTGTCTTGAAACAGAGATCTCCCTGTCCCGCTCACTGTGAGTTTGTTTGGCATGAATAAAAGCAGGCCTGGCACTTGCTGTGGGCTCTTTGTTGGTATATCTTTCCCAACGTTTGTCGCATTGTATTATATGCTATAAAGGAGGTATGGAAAAGGTGTCCCCAGGAGGCTCTCTCCCTTCAGGCGGCCTTCTCTTCCATGGGCAAGTTGTGTATCTTTTGTGTGATGTTCCACCCCCAGGTCTACTTTGCAATGCATCCGGACCATGGCATGCGAATACGCGCTCTGCTCACTTTTTGTCCCAGGAGATCGGCAAGTCATTGTAGGAACCAAGGTAAGTTCCATTCATTCTGATGCCCAAGGGGGCCTTGCTGAGCTGTCTTCTCAGGTCCGGGGAGTAGCATCACTGGAGACATTGTCTCTCCAGTGGTTGCACTCCCATTGCATCCCTTTCATTTCTAGAGGGGTATCATTCTTGGTGAGACAGCTCCTCTGCACATTAAGTGGTAGGAGGAAATGCAGTCTAGTGTCACTCTAGTTGTTGAAATGTCCCTTTTTAATTTACTTCATTTATAGCCTGCCATTCTTTCATCGTGACATTCACGTAGGGTTCCCAGGAGTCTTCCCATCCAGGCACTGACTAGATCCAGACCGGTTTAGCTTTAACAAGGCTGCTACATCATTGGCCTTCCCACTGTGCCCTAGGCCCTGCTTGACTTCACCTCTTTTTAATCCCGGCTGTCGGTGCATCTCCCTTGTGTTTGAAAAGTCCTCTTGGCATTGTGAAGTTTAGTTTGGCTGATGATAGTGATGTCAGTGGGATCTTTTGCACTTGTTTTGAGCAGAACTTCCTGGCTTCACTACATCCTGGCCCCCTGCGTTCATTTGGTTGTGCTGAAACAGAGAGTGCTGGTATATGATTAGAGAGCAAAGTCCTCATTGCACGGAATGATCTAAGCAGGCCTTGGGAGCAGCAGGAGAGTTCATATGTTGCCAGTTGCTTTGAAGGCTTCATCGAAATGATATTTATATATTTTGATATAAATAAATGTGTGGACCTGTTTAGAGGGCCATAGCAATGCATTATGCAGCATTTGGCCACAACCACTGCTGAAATCCTGTGTTTCAAATGTGGGGAGTTCTATAGAAAGGACTTCTAAGGATGTGCCTATTCATGATTCAGACGGTGGACATGTTGAGCTGCTCCTTGACTGCCAGGGTTCTAGTGGTGAACCTGGGAGTTAAAAGTGTGACAGCTGCTCCCCTTTCCATACAGATGTCTTGTGGGAGCACAGCTGTGTGTGACAATGTGACTTGGGAGACTGTCCTGCTGCTACTGCTTTGAACTGGATGCTCTTCCTCCTTCACTGGCATCTCCCTTTTGTGTAATCATTGAAAACCCAACTAGTATCAAGATCTAGTGTAGCATAGTGGCTCAGAGTTAATAAGTGAAAAGTCCCTGGTTCAAACCTTCTTTCAGCTGTGAACTTGCTACATGGCCTTAGGCAAGCAACTCTCTCAGCCTCAGCACTCCCATCTACAATGTGGGGTAACAATGCCAACTAATGACACTTTAGTGTAAGTTGTAAGGATTACAGTGAGGTAACGTATGGGAAGTGCTTTGAACATTAAAGCACTATATAAATGTTGCCGCTGTTGTTGAGGTCGCTTTACCCCTGTAATTAATGATCCAACTTCATAACTTCTTCTAGACTGGGAAACTGCAGCTATTTGATCTGGCTTCTGGGACTTTGTTGGAGACCCTCGATGCACATGATGGGGCCCTCTGGTCCATCTCTCTCTCTCCAGACCAGGTACCTTGGACCAGCTTTCTAGCCATGCCTTCCAATTCTAGTGGGAGGTTTGAACTGCACTTGGTGCTGGCCATCACTGAGCGTCAATATGTACATATATTTTACAGAGATTGGGAGATATTGGTACATTTATGCCAACTTCCAAACCAACCTGCTCTATTCTTTTACTGAGAGGCTTCTTTCACTCATGAGACCGCAATAAACGTGGATTTGAATGGCCTTCCTACTAGAGCAAGTGGTGGCGGGGTGCGGGGGGGGGGGGGCGGAGAGAGGGGCAGATAAACCTGTGCCTGGATAACCTGCTTTCACTGTAGAGGGAAGCTGTTATAGTCCTTATTCATTTCTGTTCTTGAAACTGTTCTGGCCTCTAGCCATGATGCTTTGCAGACATTAAGGCTGTTTTCACAAGCAGCCTAACCCAAGCTAGGGCAGCCCAGCCTGGGTTAGGCTGATTGTGTGCAGCTCCAGGATCTGCTTGGTTCCTGGCCTTTATTTATTTATTGTTAGATTTATATACCACCTTTCATTAAAAACAATCTCAAGGCAGTTTACAAAAGTTAAAACACATAATAAAAACGAGTTAAAAGTATTTAGCTAAAAATATAAAAACAATCTGATATTAAAATATATCATATACAAATACAGAAAACTATACATGGATAAAAACACACAGAAGCAGCAATAAAACAATCATGTAAAGGCCTGGATAAAAAGCCAAGATTTAACCAGCTTTCTAAAAACTGTGATGGAGTCTGAGGAGCGAATGAGCACTGGGAAAACATTCCAAATCCTGGGGGCAGCAACAGAGAAGGCCCTGTCCCGAGTGCACGGCAACCAAGCCTCCCTCATTGTCGTCACCCGGAGCAGAGCCCCCTCAGATGATCTCATCAAGCGGGCAGAAACACTTGGGAGCAGGCGGTCCCTCAGGTATTCCAGGCCCAAACCTTTAAGGGCTTTAAAGGTCAAAACCAGCACCTTGAATTGGACCCGGAAACACACTGGTAACCAGTGCAGCTCTTTCAAAATAGGTGTGATGTGATCACACTGGGAAGCTCCAGATAGAACCCTAGCTGCCGCATTTTGTGCAAGCTGCAGTTTCTGGATATTCTTCAAGGGCAGCCCCACACAGAGCGCATTGCAGTAATCTAGCCGTGACGTGACTAAGGCATGGGTAACTGTGGCCAGATCTGCCTTCTTGAGAAAGGGACGCAGCTGGCGCACTAGCCGAAGCCATGCAAAGGCACCCCTGGCCACCGCCTCCACCTGAGCTTCCAAAAGCAGAGCTGGCTCCAGTAGTACCCCCAAGCTACGTACTTGCTTCTTCAAGGGGAGTGCAACCCCATCCAGAACTGGTAAAATCTCCTCATCCCGATTGGCTCTCCTACTGACCAACATTACCTCCATCTTGTCTGGATTCAGTCTCAGTTTATTAGCCCACATCCAGCTCATCATGGTCTCCAATCCCTGATTCAGGACATCCACCGCCTCCCTAGTATCAGGTGACAAACAGAGATAGAGTAGAGTGTCATCAGCATATTGCTGACAACTCAGTCCAAGTCTCTGGATGACCTCTCCCAGCAGCTTCATGTAGATGTTAAACAGAATGGGGGACAAAATCAACCCCTGCGGGACCCCACAGGTCAATGGCCACGGGGCCGAGCAGTAGTCCCCCAGCACCACCCTCTGGACCTTCCCCGCAAGAAAGGAACGGAGCCACTCCAACACAGTACCTCCAATTCCCATACTCAAGAGGCAGTCCAGAAGGATGCCATGGTTGATGGTATTGAATGCCGCTGAGACGTCCAGCAGAACCAATAGGGATGCACTCCCCCTGTCTAGCTCCCGGTGAAGGTCATCCACTAGAGCGACCAAGGCAGTTTCAGTCTCATATCCGGGGTGGAAGCCAGATTGAAAAGGGTCCAGATAATCCGTATCATCCAAGACCCTCTGCAGCTGGGACGCCACCACACGCTCTATCACCTTGCCCAAAAAGGGAAGGTTAGAAACAGGTCTATAGTTGTCCAGGTTGGAGGGATCAAGGGAGGGCTTTTTAAATAGTGGTCTTACCACCCGCCTCCTTGAGGCACGATGGCATCCTGCCCTCCCTTAATGAAGCATTAATGTTCACCTCCAACCATCTGCCTGTACCCTCCCTGGCAGCTTTTATTAGCCATGAAGGGCAAGGGTCAAGAGTGCATGATGTTGCTCACACACTGCCCAGGATCTTGTCCACATCCTCAGGCTGCACTAACTGAAAAGAATCCAACACAGTGGGACCAGATGGTACCAAAGGCATGTCTGCCGGAACTGCCAAAACTCTGGAGTGCAGGTCAGCACGGATGCAAGCGACTTTATCTGCAAAATGGCAAGCAAACTGATCACACTGGGCTGTAGATGATTCCTCCCCCATTACCTGGGGGGATGTGTGGAGCAATGTTTTTACCACACGAAACAGCTTTAGTTGTCTGCACTGAGCAGATGCAATGGAGGTGGAGAAAAAACATTTCTTCGCCGCCCCTACCGCCACGGAGTAGTCCCTAACCTGTGTTTGGTCGGATTCAGCATGGCTCTTCCTCCAGCGTCGTTCCAGCCATTGTCCGAGTTGTTTCATTGCCCTAAGCTCCGAGGAAAACTAAGGAGCCAAATGGACTCTACCAAGCCAGAGAGGGCGTTTAGGAGCAACCGTGTCAACAGCCCGGGCCATCTCTCCATTCCAGAGATCAACCAAGGCCTCGACAGGGTCACCAGCTCTGGACACTGGAAACTCCCCGAGGGCCGTCTGGAATCCAAGCGGATCGCCCACCACCCTTGCAGAGGGCAGACGGAGCAGTCAAACTAAACCCCACCAGATGATGATCTGTTCATGACAAGGGAGTCGTCTCAAATTCCCCCACCTCCAGATCATTTATTTCCCGGTCGGGAAAAACCAGATCCAGAATGTGTCCTGACATGTGGGTAGGGCCCAGTACCAACTGAGACAGGCCCATGGTTGCCATGGAGGCCATGAAATCCTGAGCCGAACCCACTAGGGGGACCTCAGCATGGACATTGAAATCCCCCAAAACAATAAATTTGGAGGAACCCAAGGCCACCTCTGAGACCACCCCCACCAGCATAGGTAGGGAGACTGAAGTGCAACAGGGTGATCGGTACACCAGCAGAACCCCAGCCTATCTCGGAGGCCCACCCTCAAGGACAAACACTCAAAATTCTGAGATTGCCTGACCGAGCACCTGGAAATGGGGAGGGTCTCTCGATAGATGACTGCAATGCCCCCTCCCCAACCCTCTAGGCGGGGCTGCTGCACACTCAGGAAACCTGGAGGACAGAGCTGAAAGAGACCAACCACGCCCAGCTCATCCAACCAGATCTCTGTCACACATACCAGGTCAGCATGCTCATCCACAATCAGATTGTGGATGAGAGATTTTTTTTTGCATTTTAAAATTTTATTGATTTTAACAATACCTTAACAATCAAGTTACACTTAATTAAGTAAATATTGACTTCCCGCTTACCAGTTTTATATGTATAGTTCTTGTTAACTATACATATAAGCCATTGCTATAATAATACAAAACATATATACTCCATCTTACAGTTCGATTTTACCCTACCCAACCTGCTGTAATTACTAAATTTCAAACCCTGCTGAAAGGTCCATGTTAGAAAAATAGTTCTTTAAGTAAAGCAAGGAAGGTTCCCAATCTTCTTTGAAACATTCCAAGTTTTCATCCCTTGTAAGTGTAAGTTTTGCCATCTCCGCATATTCCAAAATTTGTATCAACCAGTCTTCTTTTGAAGGCATTTTATTGTCTTTCCATTTCTGCGCATATACTATGCTAGCCGCCATGGTTGCATGCATAAAAAATGTTAAGTTTCTTCTAGAGAACTCTCCTTGAGTTATTCCCAGCAAGAAGGATTCTGGCCTCTTAGGAAATGTCATTTAAATTTTTTTCTTCAACTCATTATATATTATATTTCAAAAGGCCTTTGCCTTCCCACATGACCACCACATATGGAAGAAAGTTCCTTCACATTGTCCACATTTCCAACATTTATTTGAAACATTTTTATACATTAATGCTATTTTTTTTAATGTACCACCTGTACATCATCTTATAACAATTTTCTTTTAAAGTATAACAGGCAGTGAACTTTAAATCAGTTTTCCATAATTTTTCCCAAGCTGCCATCTCTGTATTATGACCCACATCTTGAGCCCATTTTATCATAGTTGTTTTAACCACTTCGTCTCTTGTCCCCTCCAAAAGCAACAACTTGTACATCTTAGAGACTAATTTTTCATCATTTTCACACAGCTCCTTCTCAAATCTCGACATCTGATCCTCAAATCCAGCTTTAAGATCGTTCTTGTAAATTTCGTTTAGCTGATGGTACTGAAACCAGTTGCTAACCAAATTTTGGACTTCAGCTAGATTTTTTAATTTACAGCCTTTATCTTGAAAACATAACAAATCTCTATAGGTACCCCATTCAGACTGCATATCTATCTCTTTATGTGCCAAAGCTTCAATCAGGGATATCCATAATGGAGTTTTAGGTTCCAGCCATGTTTTATATTTTACCCACACTCACATTAGACTCCTTCTTACATAGTGATTAAGAAAATCTGTATGCACTTTAGTTTTATCGTACCACAAATAAGAATGCCATCCAAACCTTCTATCAAATCCTTCCAAATCAAGTATTCTGGGATTTCTTAATGTTATCCATTCCTTTAACCACGTCAAACAAACAGCATCAAAATACAACCTTAAATCTGGCTAAGACCACCTCTTTCTTTAGCATCTGTTAAATTTTTAAATTTAATTCTTGGTCTTTTCCCTTGCCAAACAAATTTAGTTATGTCCTTTTGCCATTACTTAAGACAAGTTAACGTATTAATTATAGGAATAGTCTGAAAAAGAAACATTATTTTAGGTAAAACATTCATCTTGAAAACTGAAATTCTTCCCATTAAAGATAAGTTCATTCTAGTCCATCTTTGCAAATCAATTTTTACTGTATTCCATATTTTGACATAATTATTTGAGAACAAAGAATTTTTATTTGTCAGCCAGACACCCAAATATTTAATTTTCTTCTCTACTTTCAATTTGCTTATTTCATAGAGTCTATCCTTAGATTTCTGATCCATATTCTTTGTCAACACCTTCGTTTTAGTCTTATTTATATAAAACCCAGCTAATTGGCCGAATTGTTCTATTTTTCCCAAGAGCCTTCTGATCTTCTCTAATGGATTTTCAAGAAAAAACGCCACATCATCTGCAAAGGCTCTAAGTTTATACTCCTGCTTCCCTATTTTCAAGCCTTGTATTTGATCATCTTCTCTAATATTTCTACAAAGGAGTTCCAGAACTAATATAAAAAGTAATGGGGAAAGTGGGCAACCTTGTCTGGTTCCTTTTTGTATTTTGCAATTATTTGATAGTTCTCCATTTATAATAATTTTAGCATATTGCTCCGAATATATTGTCTTAACTGCTCTAGTGAAATTCTTGCCAACTCCCATTGCATCCAGTAGCCTCCACATAAACTGCCAGGAAACATTATCAAATGCTTTCTCTGCATCCAGAAAGATTATAGCTATTTGTTTATCATTGTGTTTTTCATAATACTCCAGTGCTTTCAGGACTGTTCTCGCATTGTCTCTTAATTGCCTTTTTGGCAAAAAGCCTGCTTGATCTTCATGAATAAAAGCTCTTAGTACAACCTTCATTCTCCTTGCCAAAATGGCAGCAAAAAGTTTGTAATCATTATTTAACAGTGAGATTGGCCTGTATTTCTTAACTTGCGTTAAGTCTTGATCTGGTTTTGGAATTACTGCAATGTTGGCATACTCCCAAGACTCCGGCATATTTCCTCTTTGTAAAATATCATTCATCGTCCATTGCAAAGGCTGTAATAATTGATCTTTAAAGGATTTGTAGTATGAAGCTGGTAGGCTGTCGGGCCCTGGCGCTTTGTTGGATTTGCTTGAGTTTATTACTTCTGTTATTTCCATTATTGATACTGGCGCATTCATAATTTCTATATGATCCTTGGAAAGTTGTGGGATATTTTGTGTCTTCAGAAATTTATCAATTGTGGATGAGAGATGTTTCAGCATTAACTGACCTGGCATTCAGCAGCAGCACCCCGCTCTGAGAACACTTGAGGGAGTGTTCTCAGAGCTCCCAGGGATCTCAGGGTTGGGAGAAGGGCTGGAAAAAGGAACAGGCCTCAATTGCCTGGACTGTTTTCCCCTGTAACAGCCAGCCCAACTCCCACCGCCATATCTCCCTCTGCCCGCTACCAGTGGTATTGCTGCCCCCACACCAACCCCACTTTCCTGCTCTCCCAGGCACATTCCTCAGTCCAGCCAACCACAGCTCCACTGTGGAGTGAGCCCCATAGATGGTACACACCTGGAGAAGATGGGGCAGAAGCAAAAAGTACAATAAATGCCCAGCCCAAGATGTTCCCTCTTCCCTTCCCTTTAGCCAAGGTTAAGAGTGCAAGTGCTCCCGTATCCCCAGTGCTGGGATAGTGTGCGCACACCCATCTCATGGGGTATCCCCTTAGAGCACCCATCTCACAGAGTATACCCCAATGCACTGCGCCTGTCGCGAGGTGTATTGTGGGATATCAGGAGGCTGGGATGCCTCATCCCAATCTCCTGAGATCTGCGCTGCTTGAGCAGCATAGATCATCTAGGAGCATGAGATGTGCTCCCAACAGTTGTTGTCTAGGGGGAAGGTAAGTTGGCAAGGCCTGGTCATGTGAATAGCCTCATTGTGTTTGGTGGAAGGACATTTCTCATTGACAGTTTCAGTTGATTTGCCACATGCAATGTCAAAGTGGAGGAGGTTACACAATATGATTATCCATGTTAGATTTTGGAGACCAAATTTCACCTCCCTTGATAAGAGGATTGTAAGGAAAGATCTCCTCACTAAATGTATGGTACAGTTCAGAATATAGAATGTGAAGAAGTGTTTAGAGCTTTTGTTGCAAACTACATTCTTATGAAATTAATCTAACATGCTCCCCCTCAGCCCCGATGATCTTTCTGTACAATCCGACTCGAACCAGTACTGGGGGGCATGTAGGGGTGTGGACAGGAATCAGCAGCTGCTTGCCCCACTAAAGTGGAAGAATCTATGACTCTCACAATGGTATCCTTAGCCTTTGAGAAGGAGTCTTCTGCCCAGCAACCTAAAGCTGGTGATGTCTGTCCCTGACAAGCAGAAGATTCATGAGAACCTCTGAACGTGTTCCTATGTCATTGGAGGGAAGTAATTTTTAATATACAGATGAAGAGACATAGCTTAGCCTTAATTCAAACATTTGTCTCCTTCAGCGTGGCTTTGTAACAGGAGGTGCGGATAAATGTGTCAAGTTCTGGGAATTTGAGCTGGTGAAAGACAAGAACAGTACCCAAAAGAGGTGAGGATTTTTAAAAATGGAAATAAAACACATTTGGACTCTGCATTTTTATCGTAGTGCTTGGGATTTTAGAGTATGCTGTTCTTTAGAAAACACAGCAAAAGATGTGGGGCAGATGAAATTGTCCTTTGAGGCCTTTGTGTTGTGATGAACAGTACAGTATGTGAGGTTTCATAATCATAATCATAATATACCTTCTTTTATTAATTGTTGCCCCCTTGGTAATAATAATGGTCAGAATAATGGGGGGAATTAAAATTGCAGCTTCCTGTCCAGAAATGCAATATAAGCCATATGCATAAGGTTTAGTTAAGTATATCTTTTAAAAAAAATCACTGATAGGAATCGCAGGTATTATTCACATAAGCTATAAAAAGGTGTTGTATTGCATAAAAAGCTTTTTTCTTCTTCCCATTTTCTGGGACATACATCTTTGGATGATGTCTTTGAAATTTGAGGGGTCTGGTATTGTGAGTATTCACTCTGTAACTCTGTATATGAAGATGGTAGATTCTAAATGGTAGAAAGGGAGGGGGATATTGCAATTGAAAAAGTTAATAGTTTTGCTGGGTGAAAGCACAATATCTTTCTTTATTCTTTGTTTCTTTTTCATGCTATCCCCACACTTCTCAAACTCTTCTCTCTGATCCCTCAAATAGAGCTATTTTTCTTATCGGGTAGTGAAAAACAGACACACTGTGCCAGTACTCAGGGGTTTTATTTCTGTGACTGAGCCATGGCATTCAAACCAGTTTCTGGTTCATAATCCTGGTAGGTCCTGACTCACATTAGTTCCTTGCTTAGGTTAGCTACAAACTCTGGCTGACATCCAGAGCAGTGTTGGGAGGACGCAGGAAGAGACTTTGTGAGCAGCAAAGTTTGCGTGTTGGGGTATTTTTTGTTGCTCGCTTCTGTAATCTCTCTTTGGCTTCCAGAAATATGTCCCTGAGGGGTCATGCAGTCCTCGGAGACCTATTTCTGGGAAGGTAAAGTGCATTTACAGAGATGGGGGAGAGCAGCAAAAATGGCTCCTCCTTCCCTCCATGTATGTGCCCTGCTGCTCAGGAAGACTTTGGCTGAGTCAAAATCAACCTCTCCTTGTGAGGATGCAGCTCATAGGTTGATGTGCAGAATGGGAACAGACTTGGGGGCAGCTGTGAAGCCTTGGCCCTCCTATAGCACCAGAAGCCTGCAGAAAATCCTCCAAGTAGGACAGAAAGTGACAGTGTAGTGATGGAAAGCCAAGAACCCGAAAAGCCTTGGCTGGATGGGCTGAGTTCATTGTCGTAGATTGCGCTGGGGTCCTTTTCTCCTAGGCTGTGGTGAAGTAGGTGGAACATGCTGAATCTCTGAACAGACACTGTACATGCACATTTGGAGGCTTCTTGCCCAAGAATTCGCAATGTAGAACTTGCAAAGTTTCCTCAGTTGCTGTGCAATCACAGTGCCATCAGTTTCATGCTTATCCTGTCCTAGGCTCTCTGTGAAGCAAACACGTGTCTTGCAACTGGATGAAGATGTTATCTGCATTCGGTACAGCCCCAACCAAAAACTTCTTGCAGTTTCCTTACTGGACTGCACTGTGAAAATATTCTACACGGACACACTCAAGGTAATAATTGACACTGCTGTTTAGGTTTTCAGGGGAGCGATGGCTAAACAAAGGACCAGATTCATTTCAGGCTTAAGTTGCTAGCTCCATCTGTATAGATGTAGATTGTAATGTGAGTGATCAGTCAGCAATGCGGATGCTGAGCACAATTAGACCCAGGAGGTCTAAGACCTATAAGTCCCCAAGTCCAGAATGTGGTAAACGAAACAATCAGCTGGCTGTCAATCCTGCACCACCTGAATATCTTGATTCACAAATGCTTGCCAATGAGCAGTTCAAACGAACAGCCATCCCAACACACAATCATGTCGGGGCTGCTGTGAGAGTGCACACACCCTGATGTCATTAAAGGACATTCCAACGAGTTCTCGGCTCGTCCTTTTCATCATTCAAATGATCAACTTTTAAGAGGTGATCATCTGAATAAATAAATAACTTAAATCCTAAATAAATGAGGTTTTTCTGTATGTGAAGAGGGGTGATATGGATGCTCACCCCTTACATGTGAGTAAAGGATGTGCCAAGAATGCACCAGCACATTCTTTAATGATGTCAGGGCAGGCACATTCTCGCAGCATCCCTGACGTGACCACACGTTTGGGCTGCTGTTTCGTATGAACTCCCTCAGAAGATGAACTGCCTCTATTGAAAAGTGTGTGGCATTTGACCTGTTTGTGATGTGACGGCATTTTACACAAGCAGTCAGTTGATAATGATGCATGAATTGGAAGATGAACAGACGTGTATGAACCTTTGGTTTGGAAGGGGCTTTGTTGTCCATCTATTCCAGTTTCCTGCTCAATGCAGGATATTCAGAGCTAGAGCATTCTCAGCAGATGACTGTCCAACCTCTGCTTGGAGATGTTCAGCCCTGATGTCCAAGTAATTAGTTCCATTGCCTAACAGCTGCTCATGTCCCCTGCTAACTAGGCAATAGGTACTTTTCAGAGTGGTGATGATTCTCTTATATTTAGCAGCGGGGGAGCACCTGGCCCTGTTCAGCCTCAGCACCAGATCCCTTCAGTGGCTGATGCTGGTGTCTCCCTTGCGTTTCTTTTGTAGACAGTGAACCCTTTGGGAACATGGGACTATCGACTTCTTATTTTCCCATGTAAACCACTTTGTGAACCTTTTCATTAAAAAGTGGTATATAACTAGTGGTAGTGGTAATAGTAGTAACTTCACTTACCATGAAGAAACATCTCCTAATATCCAACCAAAACCTACCCTCTTGTAACTTTATCCCATTAGATCTATTCCTGCTCTCTATGGGTGCAGAGAACAAATCATCTTCTCTGTCACTCTCCTATGTGACTGCCCTTAGGTATTTGAGGAGCACTATTGAGACTACTGGAGTCTTTTCTTCTCCAGTTCCTTCAACCTTTCCTTATAGGATATGTTTTCCAAATGTTGACTGTCTTCATGACTCTCATCTGAACTATTCCATTTTGTTGCCATCCTTCTTAAAGTATGGTGCTTACAATGGACATAGTACTCAGACAGCGGAACTTCTCATGACTTGGAATGAATTTACCCTTCTTTCATGCTGCCGCTATCGAGCTGGTGATGACCCGTTCACATCCTCATCTTGGCATTTCTCCTTAATGCCTTATCAAGGGACCTTGGCAAGTTCATCACTTTTCAGTATTTTGCAGAACTGTTTGTAGAACCAAAGAGCCTTCATGTAAGATATGACTAAAATGTTATGTTAAATATGGTTAAGTCCTGAAATGCAATGAGTGCCTATTGTTTGGAGGGGTTTTTTTAGAGGCTGCAGAAAGGTTAAGGCACATCCATACTTCTGTTTCCAGATTTATGTTCAGCTGATGGTACATCTTCCTCTTGTTTTCCAGTTTTTCCTGTCTCTCTATGGACACAAACTCCCAGTGCTGTGCATGGATATCTCATATGTGAGTACAGCACATGTCAGTGATGCTGACTGTGCTTGATATTGGGATGGTGGATGGCAGCCCTGCTCCCTGGCAAATACAGAGAGTTCCTTCTCTCCTAGTTGGATATCTCTTTGAGCTGCTCCTTTATGCTGGAGTCTGATAAAATGAAATGCACGAGTTAGGTCAAGGCAAGAAAGTGCAGGTAGATTTTGCCTCTAACGAAATCATTTTGAGGCGCTCCTGGTACCCCAACATTTATACATATCTAACTGGTGTGCAGACTTGATGGATTTGGGCAATGTTAATAAAGCAGGGTTTCCAAACTATGTTCCTCAATGAGAAGTTTTAGTAATGGTGGACAGGTTTTTAAATCTTCTGCTATGTGATCAATTCTGCCAGCATCTCATGTATGTGGAACATACATCCCTCTTGGAATCCTCAACAGCATGCCGTGGTTTCATGGCAGAGTAGCTGATATTGGAAAAGATTCCCTGGAAGTGTAAAGCTTGACTACCAGTGCAACAAAGGCATGTGTATGTCTGCTGCTGTGAGGAGCTTGATGTCTTCACAGTCACATCTCCCCAGTAGTGAAGGCTAGGTTGTGCTAGTTTTTCTCCAAACTGAGCAGGAGACACCTATATGCTCAGAAAGCTCAGAACAGAGCTCAGAAATGGGATAGTTTTGTTTTGCAGGAACTATAGTAAAACCTTAAAACCTATCTGTTTGGCCTGGCTTTTCAGGGTTTTGAAACTACTGTAAACTGTTTTAGATTGTTTTGAATGGTTGCCCTGGTTTTCCAGGGATTTTAGCTGTTTGCATGTTTAATTGGTTTTATTCTGTTTTTATAGTTTTGATTTTAATTGTTAACTGGTTTAAATTGTTTTTATCCTGTTGTAAACCGCCCTGAGCCATTTTGGAAGGGCGGTATATAAATCGAATAAATTAAAAAAAAAAATAGTGTGCAACATCCATTTTAAGATGAAGCTGTTGAATTGTCTTGATAGCAGTCAAGATTTTAAGACCTCTTTAATGTGTAGGTAAAAAAACCAAAACACACTTCACAAAGGTCTTATAAACTTGAGCAAATGCATTTCAGTGTTAAAACATCCTTGTCAGTGCTCTAACTCAAACAGCTGGAAACTCTTGAGATTAAATACATCAACTGAAACTAAATAACCAATCCAAGAACATGGGGAAGGAGGGAGGAGGAGATGACTCTGCTGAACAAATTTTAACCCTTTTATAGACCAATACATTTCATTATGCCAACTGATGCACATATTTCACACTACATGAAGTGGTGTGCAATATGCACATCAGTTGGCATAATGAAATTGTATTATATTGGAAATCCTCATGAGCCTTTGTTTTTTATGACAGCAGCCATACAAGGGGTTAATACAGAATTTCTCAGAGCCTGAGTGAACTTTGCTGCTTGTCCACTCTCTGACAGTGATGCTTAGAAGTGCCAAAATTGGATGAATAGAAATAAGGGACATAGACTTGGTGATGGATGCTGGAGATTGGAATACTTTCCACCTGCTCTGGAGCATAATGCAGGATCCAGTCCAGATTTAGGAATGTGTATGTGTGCGTGCACGTGTGTGTGCTTGTGGTCTTTACTTGGCCAGTTGTAGGCGGACCCTAGGAATCCTCCTCGCACAACTGGCTGAGTTGCCTTTCCCCTCTCTGCTGTGCTGTAGGATGGGTCACTGATTGCAACTGGTTCTGCTGACAGGAATGTGAAGATCTGGGGCTTGGACTTTGGGGATTGCCACAGGTCCCTCTTTGCCCATGATGACAGGTAGGTAGAAAAACTAGATTCAGTGGATGTTGGGTTGATCTTTATAGAGCTGAATTTATCTGGGATTCCTAAGAGAAGTCCGCTATCATCATGACCACACTGCAGTCCTACATGTAGGGATCTGCACACATGCGGGCCAGTTGGCTGAAACTCCTAACGCTTTGCAGTGTTGCTTTCCCCTCACCCCCTTCAACTCGTACCTTTTGGCACCTCCGTTGAAGAGCAGGATGAGCACCTATCTGTTAGTCACCATGGAGTGAGGAACGTTCACTCTTCCAGGTTGGAGCATGAAATGGTTCATTCTGTCATAACTCTCTTTCGGGAATTTGCCAACCAGTAGGAGGCAGGATGCTGTGTTTTGTGGATTTGCCTTTGTGACATAAGATACTTCAAAAAGTGAGAAGAGTTCAGGGGCAAGGTTGCTTCAAGTCAACAGTTACTGCTTGAGTCTAACATGTTTGGAACTGTGTGTTTACAGGCCAGTTTATGGAGTTACTAGAGCGCTTTAATGTTTTAGCCTCAATCCTGCATCAAACTACCATCAATGTGCTGCTGTTTTAACCTCCTTATTCCCAACACTGAGTTCGCCTCTCTCTCTCTCTCTCTCTCTCTCTCTCTCTCTCTCTCTCTCTCTCTCTCTCTCTCTCTCAGTGTGATGTACCTCCAGTTTGTACCCAGGTCCCACCTCTTCTTTACAGCAGGGAAGGACCACAGAATTAAACAGTGGGATGCTGATAAGTTTGAGCACATCCAGACCCTGGAGGTAAATTTCAAAGTTGTGTGTTCATTGTTCAGAAGCATGGTGTTTCCTGTGGATTGGTGGGTGTGGTGCAGCATGCCTCTCTCCCCACCCCCTAACTAATTTAAATATCTGATCTGTAGGGGCATCACCAGGAAGTGTGGTGTCTGGCCCTCAGTCCCAATGGCGACTATGTTGTGTCCTCCTCTCATGATAAATCATTGCGTCTTTGGGAGAGAACAAGGGAACTTCTTGTCTTGGAGGAGGAGAGGGAGATGGTAAGAGAAAACCCTTCTGTGAAATGAACAACTCTTGAGTTATTTCCTCCTCTGTCTTCAGAAGAACTCTGATTCTAGTTCGTATTTCCCCTCCCCTTCTTTTATAGCTGCATGTCTGTATATTGTGACATTATCTCCAAGTAGTTTTAAACTTCCTTGTTTGACTGTTAATTCTGTGTTAGCTCCTTTTTTGTGGCCTTATCTATTGCCTCATAGCAAATTGTCTCCTACTGAGCAGGCTGTTAGTTTCTCTGGAGGAAGTTCCTTTAGTTTTGTTTTATTGAAAACATAGAGCCAAATAACTCTTGAGGGTCAGAGTGGGGTAAGTTATGGTAATGACCAAGTTAAAATGTGTATTGTTAGAAAGATGACTTGTGTTCTCGGGTCATCTGATCTAGGGTACAGGGCTCCCTTCTAACAAAAGAGTACACCACCTAGAGATGTACATATCAAGTGGTATAAAAATATGATCGATAAAATACAGGTATGCAGAGGTTTCAGATTGTGAAGATAAACTTGGTTGGTTTATTTTGGAAAATGAAGATGAGGTAAACATGTCTGAGAGCAATGGCTGGTTTAAATATTCTGTATTACAGCCAAATCACAAGACAGCTTTCAGAGCTGTGCACTCCTTTTTCCTCCTGTAGGTAATAAAATGCACAACACCCATCTCTTGATCCATAAGTAATGGAAGTGTAAAGCTAGCTAGTGACCTGTGGCAACCATGCAACACTCCCAGATTGAGTGATGCCCGCCAAATTCCTAGATGGAGTTTTAGTACTCACCAAACAAAATGGAGATTCTGGCCCAGACCTAAAGAGAAGCCTTTTCTTGTCAGGTGGTATGAGAAAATTTACCTGAACAGCTTAGAGGTAGGGGATAGGGGAAGAAGAGTTGTTTTTCACTGTCCTTGCTGACATACTGTATTATTTTCCCCTTGAGCAAAGAGAAGCTGAGTATGAAGAGGATCTCGCTAAGGAAGGCCAGCCTGTGGTAAGTAATGGCTGACTGAACATCAGCATGTTGTAGTCCTGTTCTCCATGAGGCCTGCCAAGGAATGAAGTGAGCTGCAGAGTTTCTTGAGAGCTTGGAAATGCAGTTGTCTAGCTGGAATGGAAAGCCACGAGGTTCCAATGCATGTTGGAGACACCAAGCCTACTGACTCACATTCCTCTGGCTTTGTTTTCCGCCCACATTTGAATTGCCTGATTTGATTTTAGTTTGAATTGGATATTGCTCGGGACAGTCTCTGTGCTAACCATAAGGTTTGCTTAATCCACTTTCTAAGACCTGCAGTCATGGTTTGTTGTCATGAGATGCTTTCAGATCCTTAGAAGTAAGATTTGCACCAGAAAGCTGATAATAGTACTCAAGTTTTTTCTGTATTTGATCCCAGTTAATATTCAGTGCTTGAGTTTCTTCCCTTCCGTTCCTGCAAGAACTCCATCAAGGTTCCTTCAGACTAATACTCAAGACAGGACTGTTAAGATCTTAACTAACCCCACTTACATACTAGCTCTTGCTGTCTTTATCAAAGTTATTGGCCATGATCCAACAGCATTCTTCTTCTTAATAATAATAATAATAATAATAATAATAATAATAATAATAATTCGATTTCTATACCACCCTTCCAAAAATGGCTCAGGGTGGTTTACACAGATAAATAATAAATACATAAGATGGCTTCCTGTCCCCAAAGGGCTCACGATCTAAAAAGAAACATAAGATAGACAGCAGCAACAGTCACTGGAGGTACTGAGCTGGGGGTGGATAGGGCCAGTTAATCTCCCCCTGCTAAATAAAGAGAATCACCACAGTAAAAGGTGCCTCTTTGCCCAGTTAGCAGGGGATTAAACTCTCCTTGATTGTGGCTATAGGTTTAGCTTCCAAACTTGCTTTCAACTTTAGTCATGATGTTGCCTCATTTCTTATCCAAGCTTTGATCATTCCCCCCCCTGTGTGATGGTTGAGCTTATTGTTCCCAGAAATAAATATTTATTTTAATCCTTCCAGTTAATAGTAGAACTAGCTCCTCACTATCTTTAGGAGCTGATCTTGGCTCAGATGAACAATACGTCATCAGGAGGGAAAAGTACTGCATTTTTCTTACAATACCCCCCCCCCTAATTTCCTCATATTAAAATCAATTCAGCTTATCAATGGATCTAGTCAGCATTTAAAATAATAATAATAATAATAATAACTACTTGATGGCTCCCCTCACCCCCTGCCACAGCCCCTCACCTCAGAGATCTCTCCACTAGGGATGTGCACGGAACCGCGGAGCTGCGGTCCGGCACTGGTGTGGGGGGCTCTTTAAGGGTGGGGGAGGGTGTACTTCCCCCACCGGCGTGTTCGTTTTGAAAAGCTTTTGGGCCCCAGGGTACCTCCCTGCCGCCCTTTCCCCCAGTCGTCGGCAAAAGGCTTCAAAAAGCCTTTTGCACGTGCGCACGTCATGTCTCTGTGTCACGTGCGCACGTCGCAGAGAGTTTAAAAGGCTTTTTAAAGCCTTTTGCCGACGACTGGGGGAAGGGGTGGCAGGGAGGTATCCTGCCGCCCCAAAAGCTTTTCAAAACGAATGTGCCGGCGGGGGAAACACGGCGGGGTAAGTACACTCTCCCCCGCCCTTAAAGAGCCTCCCACACCAGTGCCGGACCGCCGGACCGCCCTCATGTCCGGACCGGTCTGGAGGCCTTCAGAATGGCCTCCGGACCAGTCCGGGCTCATCCCTACTCTCACCTGAGCCACACTCCTGCTCCTCCTCCATCCCATTGCTTCCATCCCCCTCACCCCTCTTGGTCATTGCTGGTGCCTATTGGTCAAGCTGCAGCCCCCTATCCCTAGAGACCTTCCCACCTTCACCTGAGCCCCGCTCCTGCTCCTCCCCACAGTCAATGACACTCACAGGATGGGGTGCCCTCAGTTAATACCTGAGGCTGTTGCCTCACCTTGCCTCATGGGAGGCACCTTGCCTCACCTCAGGCAGACAATGCCAAATGAGACAGTAGCCCTCTGAAACAACCCTCAGCACAGGCAGCTGCTTATTAATTTCAGCCTGTGTGGCAATAACTGACATTTCCACCACTGCGCCCTATTACTGTTTGGTACTCCTGGTGCCCCTCAGCATTCAGTCCCGTTCATGCTTACTCAGAAGTAAGTCCCTTTTTGTTCAGTGGAGCTTAATGCCAGATAAGTGTGCATAGTATTGTAGCCTTCGTTTGTGAGTGAGTGAGTGTGTGTGTGTGTGTGTGTGTGTGTGTGTGTGGTATTTCTATAAGGAACTGAGAACCCCTAGTCCCTGTAAAACAGCTTCTTGAAAGTCTTTGGCCCAGTACCTTTGAATCCCAACACAAGACTGCTGAAGGTACTTAAAGGAAACTGGAGGGAAACTCCAACCATCATCACGTTGTGGAGGATGTGATCTTTTGTGGGGGATGTGATCGCCAGAATCTTTTGTTCTGGATTTAGTGTGTAAGCCATTTTTTCTCTCTCTTAGGTTGCAGGGGAGACTCAAGGAGAGACTGGGTTAGCAGGCAAGAAGACCATCGAAACTGTCAAGGCAGTAAGTTTTTATTCCTCTACCATCTCTCCTGATGGTCAGAGCTTTTCAGAGAATGCCTTTCTTCTGCAGGGTCTGGTTTGAATCTTGAGAGACTTGCTGGTTTTTGCCCAGGCCCAGCATACCTGTTGTTGCCCCAAACAAAGCAAGCAGCTGCTGAGATATTCCCACTGGCAGTGGGGAAGAGAGGCTTGGTTCATTTCCTTCTGGGGGACAAATAATTGCAAATGTTTTGCAAATAATTGCAAAAGCAGTATTTTAGTAGTAGTAGTAGTAGTTCCTTGTGTTCTCTTCAGAGCACTTATCTGTTAGTGCTCTGAAACATCTCAGGTAGTCTTTCTAATGCACTGAATTAGTCTACAGGTCCCTCTGCTGTGGTGGAACTTCAGTAGGAACTAGCCATCTGCATGGCCACCAGGCCTCCTGTGGCTGAGAATCCTTGCTGACCTTATGTAGAAACTAGCTTGATGGTTGCCTGCCTGGTCTGGTCTGGTCCAAAACATCCTTTGCACTGAGGGGGAAAAGGGCAGTGCTTCCTTAGCTGCATGGTATGCTTCCTTAGACCAAAGGGGGCACTCTTGCTGAAATGACCTTTAAAGCAGAGGCCAGTCTTAATGCTGGTTGACTCGTGACAGGCTTAGGACTAATGTAGGAAATGGGCAGACCTGAATGGTCATTACGAAATCCTTGTTAATACTTCCCGGGGGGTAGTATTAATACTTCCCGGGGGGTTAATAGTGTTCCCGGGGGGAGGCATAACAGAGCTATTGCAGTCACGCTCCCTCTTTCCCCCCATCACTGCTTTAATAGGCAAAATGGGGTTCGATTAGTCCGGCATTACTGAAACCATCTGGTTTATGTGGTTGACTTCTCCCCTGCCTTTCAATCCAGAAGGATCCCCAACACTGCTTACATGTTTTGTTTGTTTGATTTAAATCACATCAAGAGCTACTTTTATCCCCTCTGATACCAAGCATTGCTTGGGGGTAACAGATCTTCCTCCCCCCAGCCAGCCCTTCTTAGGGCAGGGGTGTCACACCCCTCCAGCTGTTTGTTGGCCTACAGCTTGCATCAGCCCTGGATATTGGCCTCTTGTTCAGTCTCTGATGTGCTGTTTCTTTGACTGCAGGCTGAGCGGATCATGGAAGCCATTGAGCTATACCGAGAAGAGACTGCCAAGCTGAAAGAGCACACAGCCATCTGCAAAGCTGCTGGAAAATTGGTGAGGAAGGAACCAGAGTGTGTGTTTATATCTGCTGGGGTGTGAGCAGATCTAAATGATTTCCTTTTCAAAGAGAGAATGATTCAGTGACCAAAGGAAAGGGGGTAGAAGCTCAGCAGGCTTGTCCATTCTGTCTTGATGTGCAGTTGATCTCACAGTCTCTGTTTTCATTTTATCTGAGTTGCATAAGGACAGTTATCTCCAAATGATGCTTTGGAGCCGTGTGGGGTTCCACACAGCTCCACATTCTTGTGTGGGTTGCAAGGGTGCTACTAGGGCAATTAGTGCTGCAATGTGTCTCCAAACAGTTCAATTCTGAGTTGGAGATTGGATGTAAACGGTGACTTACAGACAGAATTCCAGTAAGGTCTCTTTTGGCAAAGGGCCCTACCATCAGCTTCCTTTTGAGTTTTCTTACCAGTTGTTTCTTTTGTTCAGTGTAACCTCTGATTTAGTCCTGTTCCACTTTTGTTACCTTGGAGGCTCATTTTGGTTTTGCGAGTCTTCAGCAGACTCTCTACATACTTGCAAGCTTTGAAAGCTCAAGTCTGCCTCTCTTTTACAAAATGAAACCTGAGTTTCTGAAGATCTAGCTTACCTACTCAAAATGCACTTTCTGTGCTGTGTGGCAAGATTAAGTATGCAAACATTTCTAGTTCTTTGGGCATAAAGTATTCACAGGAGAGGTGTATATGTGTGTGTGTGTGTGTGTGTGTGTGTGTGTGTGTGTGTGTGGCACAGTTGACCTGTGCACAGTAATGGGGATGTTGATATGTGTGTATCTGTTGGAAGGGAGCAGAGCTGAGTCATAAGGGCCTCCATCCCTGACACCTGCTCCACAGCTTCTGTTCTCTGACTCCTGGCCTCTGTCAAGCCTATGCAGGGTCCCATGTGTGGACTGCTTTTTGTGTCCCTGGATTGCTACATAGCCCCTGTTCTGAGTTCAGGCACAGGAGCATGAGGGCGGAGTTGGAGGAGGAGTCGGAGTGAGGCTGTTGGGGTAGCCAGTCCAGGGTGTGTTGGGAGTGGGGGAGCTTATTATTTATATTATTGTGTACTGCTTTTCAAGCAAAAATTGAAAATATTATTATATTTAGTAATATTATGATGAGGTGTGAACTGCTTTTCAACAAAAAATTATCAAAGTGGCTTGCATAGAAATATAATGAGAAGATGGTTCCCTGCCACAAAGTACTCAAACCAACCCAATAAAATACTATCATAGGTCACCCAGCGTCTATGGGATAAGGCAGGATATAAATTGAGATCAATAACTGAAACTAATTTAACCCATGTAGAGCATTGGCACACTAGTACTTGATTGCTCCCCTCAGAGATCTCTCCACCCTCACCTGAGCCGCACTCCTGCTCCTCCATCCTGTTGCTTCTATCCCCCTCACCCCTCTTGGTCACTCTTCCATTCTGACCAGAATTCATTCATGACCCCTCTTGGTTATGGCTACAGCATTACTGATGCCTATTGGCCAAGCTGCAGCCCCCTATCCCCAGAGACCTCCCACCCTCACCCAATCCCCGTTCCTCCCCACAGGAGCAGCAGCGGTAGACCAGGCCCCTCCTGCTGCCACCATAGCTGCTAGTTCCCATCAGGCTGCAGACAGGCTCAGGCCAATCCCTCGCCCTTTTTCTTTTCTCCTTGCTTCTTTTTCTCGCTTTCTCTCTCCTCCACTCGCTCTTCCCCTCTGTCTTTCTTCCTCTCCCTTCTTTTTTCTTTTTTCCTCCCTTTCTGAGTTAAAGATCTTGTTCATCTTGTTTCCTCATCTAATTCACACAACAGCAGCCTCCTTCTCCTGAAGGGGCTTTTTTCTACCTTACGACCCCTCTCTTCGCAGACCCCTGCCCACTATCCTTTTATTGATAGATAGACAGATAGATAGATTCCTCTCCTCTACAATCAAGGACATCTTCCTACCAGTGACAGTTGCATTCCAACTGATCTTAACCATCACAGGCTCCTCCCTATCTGCATATGGAATCACCACTGCCCAATCACCACTGCGCCACAGGCTTCTCCTCCCTATCTATATGGAATCCTCACTGCCCAATCAGGTGCTTCTGCTCTTGAACTCTCACGAGAGCTGACACACATGGGATTAGCCACGGGTACACCTTAGAGAATTAGATAGATAGATAGATAGATAGATAGATAGATAGACAGATAGATAGATAGATAGATAATGAATTTTGAGCTACCTTTGCACCAGTAGCAGCTGTTGCTGGTTGGGCGGAGGGTGAGACTGGTGGACGCAAAGGGCAGGGCTGAAAGGCACAGTTGGGCCACAGCTGCGTCTCTGCCCCTCTCTCTTCTCACGCTGCCCCAGCTGCGTGTCTTTCTCCCTCTTTGCCCCACTCCAGCTGTAACTGGAGCTGTGTGGGCTGGTCATTCACCAGCCCCACCAACACCAGCTACTGCTTTGCACACAAGTTAAGTTTGGATGGCTTCAGAGGTTCCTTTTGGAAATGGAGTTTAGGCAGGGAATTGGTGGAGGAGCTAGGGAGAAAATTGGTGCTCATAAAGATTCTGTCTTTTGAATGCCTCCCAGAGGTGCTTTGTCATTTTCCCTCCTTGACTAGTTTAAAAAAAATAATCTGAAAACTCTCCTTTTAAAAGAAACATTTGAAACTTGGATTTAGTTGGGCTTCAAGTTCGAATTCAGTTTTATTCCTTTCTGTTTTATCCTGCTGTTTTGTTTTAATGTTGTACACCTACCCAGAGCCTTTGGATGGGGTGGCTTATAAATGTAATAAATAAATAATAAATATGTTTTGTTAGTATCGATGCTTTTATTGTATGACACCCTCTGAACTGCAGGATAAAAATATTTAAAACAAATATTAAGAATTGTTCCAAATGAGTCACATTAGCAAGTTTCTTTGGAGAGTTCAAGGAAGTTGGACAATCTGTCTGCCTGCCATGAAGAATGTGCCTTAATAGTAACCCATTTTCTGTCTGCAGGTTCCTCTTCCTGTAAACCCCATTCTCCAAGCATATGGCAATATTTCAGTGAGTATGAAATGAGGAATGTGAATCTGTTTTTTCTTGGCATGAGAGCAGATGTGTGGAGGGCGAAAGAATTGGCTGGCATGTGCATATGTGTGAGTGTGTAAGACTACTTATGAGTAATTTAGTCTAGATATCAGCCAGCATTTTTTGTCTTGAGAAACATGCATTCATCAGTTTAAAAAACACCAAAGAAATGTGTGTCCATCCTAAAATCATGATCTGTGCTTACTGGAGCAGTGTAAAATTTATTTATTTATTCATTTAGCATATTTCTATACCGCCCCAAACTCGGGTCTCTGGGCTGTTTACAGTAAAATAACATAAATTAAATAACATAAAATAATATTAAACATTAATACAATTGAAAACAATGACAGATTCTATGAATCTAATTAAAACCCTGGGGGAATAAATGCATCTTGATGGCCCTTTGCAAAGCAATCGGAGATGAGGAGGCTCTTCTTTCTGCAGTGCATTCCAAAGTCTTGGAGTGGCATCAGAGAAAGCCTGTCTCTGAGTAGCCACCGGACGAGTTGGTGGCAATTGCAAAAAGATCTCCCTAGATGATCTCAGTAGGTAGCGGGGCTCATAATGAAGGCGGCATTTTCTTAAGTACCCTGGGCCTAAGCTGCTTAGGGCTTTTTAGGTTATAACCAGCAGTTCGTAATTTTGCCTGGAAACCTTTTGGTAGCCAGTGTAGTCCTTTTACTATAGGAGTAATATGGTCAAACAGACCAACCTGAGATGACCTGGAGACCAACCTGACTGCCGCATTTTGCACCAGTTTCCAGACTACATGCAAAGGCAGCCCACAATAGAGCGCACTGCCGTTTTTGAGCTGATGCTTCAGAACGAATGGTGGAATTCACTCCTGTCCTTTTCTTGCAGCCTTCTGCTTACGTACTGGATGTTCTTAAAAAGGTGAAGTCGAGGTGAGTACCAGGAACGCTGCCTAAGGCTTATGAATGGGTTAATAGAGCTGGCTGATGGGAACTACTGGGGTAGGGCATGGGATGGCTGTAGCAGATTAGTCAAACCGACAGGGAGCCACTGCATTCATGTAACTTGCGCTGATAACATGTTTGGATTCGAGCACAATCTGAAATACAAAGAGGCCGTTCTCACGACAAAAATTGACGAGGCCAGGGAGGGCGGGGTGGAGGCAAGACACAACCTACCTTCCCCCACACAATCCTCGCCGCTCTGGGATCACGCGCATGCCAGTTGTGTGGGCACATGGCGCAAGTGATCCTGGGGTGGCGGGAAAGCAGGCTGGGTCCTCCTGCATCCCACAATGCACTGTGCAAGGAGCACGGTGCATTGGGGGATTTCCCCACTGCTGGGCACTCTTTCTGCCTGGCTCTCTAGAAACTCGGGCTGCTGGCAGCTTGAGCTTCCACATGACTGGGCAGTGAGGGAGGAGGGCGCTTGTGTGCCCCTTTCCCCTCGCTTTCAGCCTGGGTAAAAAAACTGGGCTACCCGGCTGAGTAGTGCTGGGATCAGGGCCAGTCTTGGTGGTTCTCATGACCAGCTCTACCCGGGCAGGGCTGCGCTAGCCCAGGCAGAGCTGGTCATGAGAACGACTTCCTTGACTGCATTCATGGAAAGCTCCTGAGGGTGTACAGAATCTTTGACCATAGTACCATGGTCAGCTCTCTGCCCCAGAGAGCTTTTGACTGGAGGTGGTGGGGACTGCACGTATGAAACCTTGGGTTCAAAGCACAGCCTTCATGGTCACCCAATGACTTCCAGGACTTTTGTAGATGCCTGTCTTGTGTCAGGCTTCATCCTGCAACTGTAAGAGATAGAAACTATCAATTCCTGCCCTTTCTTAAGCTAGCTTAGCTGGTATGTGCCAATCTTTATCTAAAGCAGTTCTTAATACTTTGGAATCCTTTTCACACATGGTTCTTTGAGCTGGAGTGGGTTTTGAGTTTCGCAGATATCATCGTAATTGTATTGTATTGTATTTCATAATATACGACACATAATATGACACAGGCCATGTGCAATAACTGCAAGCACTTGTAGGCCTGATGTGGGTTATGACTCCATCATGAAGCTGCCTCTTGGATCAATAAGAGCCTGTCACAGATGCTACTTTCTGTAGCAGCAAGCAACAGAGGACCACGTCTTCTTCTTTGCTTGGGACTTGACTGAAGCCAATTCTGTTAAAGGCAGGATGGTTGAAGGCTAGAAAATGTACTAGTTGAAATTAAGCCTCATTCCCCCCAGATGTCCTCTGCTTGTTTAACCCATCACAGCAATGTCCTTTCTCGGAAGGCAGGCAGTAGTGGTGTCAAGCGACTGTTCCAAGTGTCCTGTTAGTTTTGGTGTCTGGTGCAAGTCAGTTGTTGGTGTCTTTTGTCCTACAGCCCTCTCTCTGAGAAGGAGGCTGCTACTGTAGGTGATGTCTGGGGTTGGGAGGGATGTTAAAAGTCTTACTCGCCTTTCCTCCCCACAGTGAACTGGAAGAATCTCTGTTAGTGCTGCCGTTCTCCTACATCCCGGACCTGCTTGTGCTCTTCAATCAGTATATCGAGCTCGGTTCAGAAGTAGAGCTGCTCTGCCGGGCTCTCTTGTTTCTGCTCAGGTAAACCTCATGGCTGAAGAACATGTAGGGAAGCGTCCTGGGTTTTACTTGAGTCATGAATAGCCAGCCTTGATCTGAGCTCCTGTATGAAAGATTCCACTGAAAGGGGAAGTGAGCTCTGTGGCACCATAGAGACTATCTTTTTATTGTTTAAAACACAGGCCTTCATGCGATTGCATGCTTCAGTGGCATGAAGTTCCTCATTGTTAGTTTATAAGGTGCCTTAGATGTGCTGGGTGTTGCACAGAAATGTTTCAAAGTCCTTGCCTGCAGGTTCACAATATTAAGAAGAAGGAGGACAAGAGCAGACGGGAGTTAGAGAGAAAGGGGAATGTAATTTTAATGTATTAACCGGCAAGTATCGAAGGCCACTTCTTCAGGGTGGAGTGGCCTGTAGCACTTCTTCCATTCGGGAATTTCCAGGTGAGTTGTACACTGGACTCATTGAAGCACAACTTGCATTCTTTAATGCACTTTCAGCTCATGTAACGTGAGAAGATCCTCCTAAATTTTTTTGTTTAGGGCAAAATGTAATACAATCAGACTCGTAGGTGAATTGTTCTACCACCTCTCACTCCAGTTCCACCAGAATTGAACCATATAATGATAGTGACTCCTAGGGAGAATACCCCTGAAACCACCATCCATCCAAAAGCGTTACACATATGATGTTACTCCTTTGGGTAGAATGGCGTTGAATTCCATCCTGTTTCTGAGTGTGTTTTTCACAGTGGAAGTCTGTCTCTTGGCATAGCAGGTACTGCTGTGGTCTGTCTTGGGCAACTGCTCTATTTGACTGGGATCAGCATGAACATTTAGCTTTGAATAGACTGCCCTTTGCTTTATGTGTTGCTTTTACAATGCTAAGAAGTAACACGCTTGAAATTGAAAGTTGCCCCTATGGCGAAGACTTGTGAAAACTTCCGAATACAAATATGTCAAATATTTATATACCATTTTTCAACAAAAGTTTCCCAAAGCAGTTTACATAGTAATAAAGGAAGCATATAAATAAATAAATAAAATGGCTCCCTGTCCCCAAAGGGCTCACAATCTAAAAAAGAAACATAAGACAGCCACCAGCAACAGCCACTGGAGGGATGCTGTGCTGGGGCTGGATAGGGTCAGTTGCTCTCCCCCTGCTCAATAAAGAGAATCACCACTTTAACGAGGTGCCACTTTGCTTAGTTAGCAGGGGTTGTGAGAAGCTGAAATATCTCTTGACAGGGTGGGACAGATTTAAATCAGTTTGTACGCCTGTGGCCGTGAGTGCCTCTCTTACTCCTGTAGTCTGGAGGTGGGGGGAGGGGAAGAGTGGCTATCGTAGAGCAACCAGGAAACTGGGGCTTGAAGTGCTGATTTGAAAGTTCTTTATTTGCATCTCCCTCAGAATACACTTTGGGCAGATCACAAGCAACCAGCTTCTTGTTAAAGTGATGGAGAATCTAAAGAAAAGCACCATCTCTAAAGTCGGCCAAGTGAGGGTAAGTATGTATCTGTGGGATGTTGCTGAGAGTCCTAAAGGGTGCAAGTCTGGGATGCCAGTCCCTCCCTCCCAAGCTCCTCTTCCCCTCGATCACGCTTCTACTGGTTGCATGGGTAGCGAGGGAGTTCTGAATACCTCACACATAGTAATGAGGAACATCTTTCATTAAACGTTTTGTGAGGTTTGCTGAGATAATGTCTGTGAAATGAAGTTTGACTGGAGAGGGTTGAATTCATTACAGTGGCAGCAGAACTGAACTCAGCAAGTAATGTCAAAAGATCCTTTGTGGGCATCCCAAGACCCTCTTTTTCACTTGTGCATTTTCATGTTTACAGGATGTGCTGGGATTCAACATGGCTGGTCTCCAGTTCCTAAAGAGAGAAATTGAGGCCAAAGATGAAGTGACTTTTTTTGCTGATGCTACTGAGCGATTTGAGGAGAAAAAGAGGAAGCGGAAGAAGAAGCAGAAGATGATCCTTGCAGTGGTCTAACTGAGGTGTTCTTGGATTTCTCCTTCCGAGGAGCACACAGGGGCTTGGAAGGGATGCTCTCTCTAGCACACTGAAATAGTGTGGATCTTGTGCGTTTGGCAGAGGGTGAGAGGTTCTGTGGGGAATTTAATAGGACTTTGCCAAACTTTTACAAATATCTTGGGATTGAAAGGTAGGAGTTAGGAGGATTCAGGAACTCTCCACCCCCCCCCCACACCCCCAGTCTGGCTTCTTTCTCACCTACTGGTTGCTGCTTACTTGCAGCTACTTTTGTCCCAGTCTTGTTTTTGGCACACTCTCTTTCTTTAAAAAGCAGGGTTCTCCATAGCTAATTGGTGAATATGTAGGCAACACCTCACCTAACACTGCCAGTCAAATTTAGCTATTTGACATCACAGAATCAAAGCGAGGACAGTGCTTCCTCTCTTTCAGAATGTGCCAACATAGTCTGGTTCTGCAGCTTGTTCTCCAAAGCAGTTGTTGGTATCACACGAGTATACATTTTTTTCAGAAAACACATACTTCTTTTGGCTCAGTCCTAGGACTGAAACATCTTTTTGCACTCTACTTATATTTACAATGTGAATCTTTCTAAAGCTCTTTAAAAGCTGAAATGATGGAAGTAATTTGGTATCTGCTCTAGAGTGCTTGGAGTTGTTTTTAGTGATGTGCACGAAATGCAGCACATCCCTTTAACACAGAGGGATTACACATCCCCTTTAACATGGGGGAGAGCAGATCCATACCTGCTCCTCTGCTGCTCACTACCACTTCCTTAATCACGGCATTGCTGCCCACCCCCCAGCTATCACCAGCTGCTCCTGCATGATGCCAGCACGCAGGGGAAGCTGGGGGGAGAGTGCTGCCAACGTGTGATGATAACTGGTTGGGCACTGCAATTAAGGAAGTGGTGGTGAGCAGCAGAGGAGTAGGTATGAACCTGCTCTCCTCTGTGTTAAAGGAGATGTGTAATCCCTCCATGTCAAAGGGATGTCCTGTAATTTTGAGTCTGAATCGCATTTTGTGCACATCCCTAGTTGTTTTCTATGTGTTTGAGCTTCTAGAAGAAAACAATTAAAAAACTCATATACAAAGTATAATGTTGCAAGCTCTTACACATTTGTGGCAAACTACTAAAGCATGTGAGGGGAAGCTGTTGGAATGCAATCATCAGAAGATGCAGTGTATGTACTGAGGAGATCCTTGTTGGATGCTCTACTATGTGCTTGTTTCCACATACAAAATGATAGAAAAATGCCAGTCTTTTCTCTCAAGTCCAGTTGACACTTGTCTGAAAAGAGAGCTCAAGTCGGAACAAGCAATAACTTGCCCTTTTCCCTGACTGTGTGAGAAGAACTCGAGAAACCTTTTCTCAACCCAGTAATGTTGCAAGCATCCATTTCTCATTGCTTGCTGTTTAACAGATAGTGTGTGCGAGTGAGTTGATTTACAGAACCAAACATTTCCGGAATCATTTTTTGCATGTAGCTCATTTATTTTGTACTCTTTCCAGATGGTGTCCACAATTCCAACAAACCATTCCATGTGCTGCTCACTGAAATAAAACAGTGAGGCACTTGCTGTAAACTGCTGTAGGCGCCATGCTATATCTGGAGCCCGAGTGAAGCCTTTCTCATCTATTTTAGAAACTGATTTTTGCTGTTTGTCTTTTTGATATACAGTAGTAGAATATCAACTGCTAGAATTCCTTTCTAGTACTCATTTTCACATTCAAGCCAGAAAGACTTGCCAAACTGGGTTAGAAGATCAGTGCATTTCATTTCAAAGCAGATTTTCCGTCCTCTCTAGCCTCTGTAGTCTGCAGGCACATCTGCAACACTGGAAACATTAAAGAAAAAAGAAAAAAAGGAGCCATCAGTTGATATAACTGAAGTCAGTGTATGTTGGTACAGTAATTGCTTGGTTTAAGCATATGCCAGTCTGTTGTTTCTCATGGAGTTTGAGGAAGAGAGTCTAGATGTGTCTAGAATGTCAACACCCTTTACTCATTGAAAAGGAATGGGGAAGATTCCTTTCAAGGATTATGTGGTACTCATTTGCTCCATTTTGGTGTTTCACAACTCTCAAGACAGCAAATGTATCCAGTTCCTGCTGCATTCCTTCAGTAAAGTGCTGTTGATGGTAGCAGGCTAAACATAAATCTTGCCTCCCACCTCTATTGTTGTTAAATGCTGGCCACCTCTTGTATCCACACACAGAACTCACAATCTTGAGGAAGTAAGTTTTATTGTTTATAAGTCTGTGGTGAAGTGCCTGTTTTTCTTAGTAAGTTGAAGATCTGCTGAGAAGCAGTTGGTACATCTCGTACCAACATCATGTGTGAATAATAGTAAAGAAATGAGTGGGAATTTAAAATAAAATTGGTTTTTAAAAAAATCAGTGTAAATAGATCTAGTGTACTCCTTTCGACTATTATTCCTGTTGAAGTAGAATCTTATCATTATGGGACTGTCAAGATACTGGAGTCACTCCTGTGGGTTTGCCATAGCCTATTCTGCAACAGAAAGCAAGGTGAGAAGGTACTAAGTATGGGCACATCTTGGTACAGCAATGTTCCAGCAATGAAACATTCTCACAGGGCAATGTGGCAGGCATTTGAGAGGTTCTTCACTGAGGATGATGTTAGTTCTGCTAGTGAAGCAAGATGAGGCTGAAACCAAAGGAATTCTGAGAAGCTATAGTAGGTGAGGCCCATTGTTGATGGGGCAAAGTCATTTTGTGTAGATCACACTTCTAGGAAAGTTCGAGAAATTTAATCTATGTAAATAAAGTTATTTTTATTAATGTGCTTGCAAAAAGGAAGTGAAAGGTTTGAAATTGGTAGGATTTCAACTTCAAACATTCACTTTATTGAATAATTACTCTGGAAAATTTGAATAATCATAAATTGGAAACTGAGAAATCTGCTTTTCTTGGGCATGATGTCATTTTTGAATTATTAAACTGATTATTGAGTGTTAAATCTGTTAAGAATAACAGTTAAAATATGATTATGATATTTAGAAATGCATAATTTTTTAATAGTTTTAGAATCCGCCCTGATATTCAGGTGTAAAAGGTAGTTCATTAAACTAATTTAAGCGGCCAGATTGTTCATGCAAAATTTGGTATGTGTAGGTAATCAGGAAGTATGACTTTTTTCACATGAACACACCCACAAACAAACTCTTTAAAATATATAATAGATTCTTGACCACTGACTATGCTTATCTAGAAGACCCCAGATAATATAGCATTTGATCAGCAGTGTAGCTGAATCTGCTTTCGGAAGATTCAAACCCTGCAAAACGTGCTCATGAGTTCTTTTCTCAGTTCTGAAGATTAAAAGGATCCTGGGCAAGAGAAAGGGGTTAGGGTTTGGTCTGGTCCCCCACTCCCCATCCAGAGTGGGTACAACCTTAACTAAACTGGCTCTGCTCTCTACATTTCCCAAGTGATAGTTGTAATAGTAAATTATTAACCTGTTCTTGTGTCAGTGGTTACTTAGGTAGTGCCATATACACATTGTGGGCTGTGACAATTAGCATGGAAATGGTACACAGAAGAGCCAATAAATTATGAATTTCAGCACCTTGGATTTCAGAAGGTACATCATTCAGTTTGCACAAAATTTCAAGTCACTTACTAGAAAGTATATTGTGTTAGGGTTGGTTTAAGGAAAGAGGGTATTATGCTCTACAAGTAACGTGTATGTGTGTGTAATATGTAGGGGAAGGAGTTTTATTTATGATAAGAGAATGCAGATGGATAAGGTGAAGCCCATGTTCTTCAGTGGTGGAAATTATCTTATATGGGCTGTTCCTTTCCCTTGCTTCAGTAGGCTATTAACATACTGTTAATGTTTTAGTTTTGCTGTGGCCCTCATGAGTGTAAGCAGTCCCTTCCAGTTCTTATTCTGCCTGCTCTGAGGCACTAGGACTTCGTGGGTGCTCTGCCCTGGTAAAAACCATTTCCAAGCATCGAGCTGGCTCTTCCTCCCACATCTCTCCCATGAATCAGTCAGGCTGGGAAAGCACTCTTCTGGGTTGTTGTTGTTTTAAGTGTCCAGTGATGGCTGTTTCCTAAACCTTAGCTACTCTGTGAAGAACTCTAGGGTTTATTGGAGAAGGAGCCAGACAACATTTGTGCCCTCAGAAGGAGGGCCGCCATCCTCTCCTGGGGGACCGAAACCTGAAGAGGAAAGTCATCGTGATGGTGGGATTCAGTCCTCACCCAGGCTGCTGAGAAAACAGCTGTGGTGACAAAATAATAACCCTCTTGAGCAGGCTGACTGTCTTAGGCAGGTACCACTCTACCCTTTGCTGCTCCACAGAGGACAGCACAGCAGCCTTTGTAAGCCTCAGCCCGAGTGGAACAGGACAGGTGCAGCCCCCTCTCCAAAGTTATCAATAGAAAAGCTTTAAGTGGATTAATGAGGGACCTAGCAAGATCTAAGGGCACAGAGAGGCACTGGAAGAGGGGGGAAATACAGGTCACACAAGTCATCCTCCCTCTCAACTTGCCAGTTGTCAGAATTAGTCAATTTTATCTGTGCTTAAAAAAAGAAATACTGTTACGAGTGTTTTTGTTTTCCACTGTACAAGGCCTTCTAGTGGGGAAGGGCTCCTTCCACTTTTAAGGACTACAACAAGGCTAAATAATTCTGCCAATGCAGCAAATGGCAAACAGTAACGCAAACAAGGATAACCTCCATCCACTGAAAAGAGTGAAATCATGGTAGGTCAAATGTTGCAGCAAAATTTAAGCATTTTAAAGTGCTACTGATTTTACAGAGTGCCTACTGAGTGCTACTGATGTCAAATCCAAGCATTTAAAAGTGCTACAGAGATTGGCTTAAAAATGTCTAATTGAAGTCAGTGGGACAGAACCCAGCCAAAGCTGCACTTTTTGTCCCTTGTTAGGACAATGTTGTTCTAAAAACAAACTTTATACAACTCATTATTTTTAAAATAAATAAATAGGGCTTGGAAAAGAGGGTCAGAGAGGGCTCTTAACAATGTTTCAAGACCTCGATCTTTCTTCATGTGTTCCGTACAGCCTCTGAAAAGCCCCGATGCAGGTTACAGATAGGATCTCTTAGGAAGATCTGGAAAATTGTTCATGTGCGGTGATGACACCTGCTGCGTGGGGTGAAAGGGCCAGCACTTTCTCATTCAGAGGAGGGACAAGATCCTCCCATTCATTTCTGGAGGCAGCCAGCAAGAACGTTCTAACTACTTCGGGAGCTGCAGCAAAAAAAGGACCTCTCTCACTGAAAAGCTACAAACTATTTCTCCCCACTCCTTTTTCCTAACCTGAGCTCATGTTTTGCATTAGCAAATTCATCAGAAGATCTTATGCATTGTGGTCACTTCTGAACTCATGGTACATAGGAAGCTGCCATATACTGAGTCAGACCATTGGTCTCTCTAGCTCAGTACTGTCTTCACAGACTGGCAGTGGCTTCTCCAAGGTTGCAGGCAGGAATCTCGGCCCTATGTTGGAGAAGCCAGGGAGGGAACTTGGAACCCTCTGCTCTTCCCACAGTGGCTCCATCCCTTGAGGGGAATCTCTTACAGTGGTCACACATGGAGTCTCCCATTCATATGCAACCAGGGCTGACCCTGCTTAGCTAATGGGACAAGTCATGCTTGCTACCACAAGACCAGCTCTCCTCTCCATAATAGTACAATTACAAGACTTCCACTGTGGTGAATGGGAATACCTGTGCTGTGTTGCTGGCACACCTCTTAATTCTTAGCAGCAGCAGGGCTGCCAGAGCATCCACAACAGCCCTGGCACAATGTGTTGATCTGGCATTAGGACACTGCGTGTCATGTTGGCCAGAGTTGCTATGCTTAAACGGGCTACTTACGTTATGCATTACTTACTTTAACCAGGAAGTTTGTGAGGTAGGATAATCCCAAAACGATAGATAGGATTTGTTGAAACCAGCCGGGTTGAGCCTGACTTTCTCCCCTGTGGGTAGTTTATTGGTCTGTGTTCATAGATTTCCTCTGTTAAGACTGGTGAAAGCTACGTTAAGGATAGATTTCGGGAAGGCAACTGTTTGAGTTTTGATTTGTGTGTAATAGTCTCATAGGTATGAAATACTGCTGTCTCCTTTTATTCTTAGTTATGTATTTTTGGTAGTACTTTCAGTACCTTGATCTATGTTCAGGAGGACTTCTTAAAATGCATTTGGTTTTATGGTTTGTAGTAGAAGTTTGATTGTCTTCTCTTCTACATTTGTTTTAATCTCATGCTGGTCACTGACCGAAATAAAGAGATTTGATTAAGGATAGATGCGGTTTTGCCAAGAGCCTTGAGGAAGTTTTGAGTGCCCTATTAGTTATAAGAGTAAACAGCATCTATTTAAAGTGGCTGAGACCATTTTGGCTACTGGATTCTAGCTTACATTTTCATTTTTGATGATACAAACAGCACTGAAAAGCCAGGGAAGGATGGAGTTGTGCAGGAGGCCCATTCAGCAACATTTAAGAGGCAATGGCTGACATACTGTACCATGTTTTGTGGGCATTGCAGTGTAGCATTTGTGCAGTTGCACAAGAGCACTGTTGTGCTAAATGCAAGAATGGTGCAATTGATAGTTGTTTCCAATGGCTGTCAGTTGCACACACTGCAATACACAGGTAACATTCGCAGTATGTCAGCCGGTGTTGTTTAGCTATAATTTCAGGGGAGAAACTGCTGTTACTCAATGAGACACAATGCTAGATTCCCCAAGGAAAAAACTTTCCAAATTCCTAATCATGAGTACATGATGGAGGATTATTGCTTTTTCTGTTTACACGACTTTTGAGGGTTTTGTTGTTGTAAAATGGTATAATGATCATCATGGGATCTTATAATAATGAGCTCATGTCTTGCCTCTGGGTTTGTCAAAGGCATAAGTGTAGGGGTGACTTGTGAAGGAAACTGGCTGGATCTTTAAAAGTTTGGTCAGTTAATTTGACCAGCTCTATATTTTTGAGTCCTAAAAATCCACATGGAAAACAGCCTTTTTGGATGTGTGTTTGTGAATTAATGTCTGACACAACAGCAGATGCCTATGATCACCTCCTCCCACCATCCTCTTATCCTGTTAGTCAGTCATGTCAATCTAATCTATCTTGTAGTGCTTAGGAAGAACTGCCTCTTTCCTTGGAGACAGGTGTGAGGTATAAAAAATGTATACTTTCTATAAATCCAAATTGAGGATATCTCATCTGGCTGGTACAAGTGGGGTTTGATAGACTGACACCCCTACCTCTTCCTCCTGTTAATGAAAAGGCATATCCAGAAGATTCAAAGAAAGCTCTGCTTGAAAAAGAATAGGTGTGCTGCACAGCCTGATCAGCCACATGCAACATGGAAGCAAGTCTGATTATTTCAGCTGGAGCTTAATAATTGTGTAGAGGATTTCTTCCTGTAGGGGGAGTCCAGCTGCCCCCTGCTTTTGAAAACTCTGGCTCATGTATTTTGTAGCAATGCCACCACTGATTCTGTCATTGGTCTTGCCCCAGCTGCATGCTTCAGGTGAGCAATTTAATTTTGTTTTTATTGTGCAGATGCACTTCCCAGAGAGGCCCCATCCCCCTAAGGGGAATGTTTTACAGTGCTCACATATAGTCTCCCATTCAATTGCCCTGCTTAGAAAGCGGACAATTCATGCTTGCTACCACAAGACCAGCTCTCTTCCCATGGATTCCGGGGAAATGTGCATGCTCATGTTATTTTAAGTCCTTGTAATTCAAACAGATAACAAGGTTCTTCAAAGTTGCTGCTAGAATTCCACAGGGATTTGACTGTACAGTGCTAGTGTTATGCTGAAGGTAGTGGGACCATAGGATGGCCTGTAAAAAGCTCCACATACTTTAGCCATTCTTGCAAATTGTCTTGGCATTTGGGCCTAGGGTAGCTATTTAAGGGACACAAGTGGGTGATCAACTAGGGAGAGGTAAGATCCTTTTGTAGTTGTCAGTAGTGTAAGGTCACCACTTTGTCTTGGATGAGTTGCCTGTACAGAAAAGCAACAAAGGATATTTGCTTCCACAGGCAGGAAGAGAGTTTCTTTTTCTGTGTAAATTTCAATCCGATGGAAAACTTGACCCAGCCCCTCCGGTCCTTCCACCCCAATCGCCATGGCATAAATTTCGATTTCAAGCTCAGTTTGCAGTCCAGCAGCTACCTGGAAAAGATAGAGGATCATCTGCAGTGAACAATGTCAGACACTTCTTCATTCTGTCTCGCCTCCCCAGTGCTACTTAATCCCTTCTTTAAAGGCAGAATAAATGATGTTGGTGGGTCCTTATTTCACCAGTGTTCGGTACTATTTCATTTAAGCCAAGTTCTTTTTCACCTGTCCTGTGTGTATTCTTTTCTGTGTGGGGGCAGTATTGGACAAAGGGTATGGAATGATACTGAGTTTGCAGTACTTGGCCAGCATGTGCCTGCAGAGGAGTAGGAAGCCATGTTTACTACTTTTTGTAGGGCTAGTACCAAATCCTCTCATCACATCTAGTATAGCCATAAGGCTGACTTTTGGATTCATACTACCAGTTTAACATGGAACCACTGCAAGTGATGCAAATCTTGCAAGTATACTGACATGTCCATCCTCTTCCAGGAGCTGGCGAACAACACGCTTGGCCTATTCACAAGGCCAGTTGCTATGTTGGAAAATGGCAATTTGTTGTGACCGAACCAGATGGCTCCCTCAGATAAAGCTAGTTACGTGAATTAAGACCCCCAACACATCTTAGGTGTATAATATGGACATGGCATTATGATAGCTGACTCCATGAACAACATGTAGCTTGTTATGCCTTTCTCAGTGAGCCCCAGGAATTTGCATGTGGCTATTTAGCCACCAACGCACAAGTCAGTTCAGTGCTGAAAACGTGTCTGGTGAAAACCAACTGAGAAGCCCAACCTATTTCCCCATGACTCACAGGCCCTGGTGAGTAGTGCACTCGCAATCCAGTGCGGGGTGGTGGTTGTTTCACCCGAAACCTGCCAAGGAACAGGAGGAGTTAGCCATTTGGGGTTGAGTGCTATAGCCACAATATCTATTGCTCTCATGATTATCAGTATTTTTCAGCACCACTACATCACACACTAGCAATTTCTGTATGTTCTACCAAGCATGCAGGAGCAATGAAAATATGCAGAGAAAAACATAAGCGGGCTTTCAGATCTTAAACAAGTTTGTTCATATATTTGATTTGTTCCATATTCCTCACTTTCTCCAGCACAAGAGCAGTCCAGGGTTTAGTTTCTTTTGAATGAGACACAGCAGTGGCGCCTTCAAATACCTTTGGAATCTCTTTTAAAAATACAAACAGAATATATTGGAAGCCAGCAGACTCCTACACAAACCCATCTGTTAACCCTGTTATCAGATTTCCAGAGCAGCAATGTGGTACTGCTGCAACTCCTAGGTGGATTCTAGTCCAATTATGTCAAGTTCAAGCTGCAACCTATTCCCTCTCCTGCCATCTATTCACAAAACCCTACCTAACCTGTTGAAGAAATATCAACCATGTCCATGACCATCAGCATAGGAAAGGATACTCAAGACCACCTTTTTGTTAAAAAAAATAATAATAATTTTATAGTAGCATCAGAAGCAACACTGGCAGCATAAGCAGTTTCTGAAACACAGAGTGACCAATATGAAGGTGGAAGGAAGGAAGAGATTGAAAGGTTCAAAGTGACATTTGGATGGACACCGTCAGAATGGGGAGTGGAAAAGTGATGGCCAGGAGGGCCCAGGGGCAAGCATAAGATCCACCACATTTGGATTGTTGAATGTTGGTAGGCATGCCTGTCCTAGAGGTTCCATCATTGTCACTTCTCAAATGCCAGTGGCTGCATCTGAAAACTTGCTGACTATGTATTGGTCTTTAAGAATGTAGTTTTCTGGGGAGCCTCCTGACACAGAGGTGGGGCTACGCATGAGTTGCTGAGGCAGACCCACGAATCCTTAGACACGAGTTAAGCGGCAAGCTCCATAAATGGGATTGCTGCCACGCGGCTCCCGTTGCTTCCCATGATCGGGAGAAATCGGGCTAGCCTTCCCTAGCCTGATTTTTAATGATCGTGGGAATAGCTTCATATAATTGTAGCTTGGGGAGTTATCAGTGGACCTTTCATAACAGCAGTTCATACTGGTTTAACAGTTAAAACTGAATCTAACATACAACTGCTCCACTGCCAATGCAGCCACAAATGTCATGCTTGAAAGAGAACTGTAAATCTGACACAAATAAAACCAGAAAGAATCCTTATAATTAAAACCAAATTAACTACAGATGAATGCAGCCATAACTCCATGCAGAAAAGGCATGGAATATTTGCAGTCACATAAAAATATGCTAGCCCATCATCTCCAAAACAAAGGCCAAATTCTTCTGTCAGCCTCCCCAAAAGACTGTTCATCTCTTCCACTGCCTATTAAAAATGGGTTCTGGACCTTCAGGGATGCATTATTGTTCCAAAATATTCAGTTCTACATACATCTGTTTGTTTATAACTTGAGTTAGAATAAGAAAATGTATTTTTATTGTGCTTGATGAATCCTAGAACCCTTGATTTGCAGGTATCCTTGTCCTCTGCATTTCAATGATGCACCATCTTCACTCTTCCACACTGGACAATTAAATATGACCCTTCTGAGCTTTTGTCTCCTGATTTGTCTTCTAGTACTTGGCCATTTGTAAACTGGCATCATGTGGGATTTAAGCCAATCGGCAGGAACCTGAATCAAGCTCCAGCAAGCTATCTTTATAATCTGACATGTTCAACCCATTGGAGAGCCTTCACCTTAGCTCATTATAATGTTTTCCCATCAGCTTAGTCAGAAGGGAGATACAGAAAGATACCCTATCACCTGTACAAGTGTTCCTGTGGATCAGATGAAGTTGATAATTTGGCTCATATTTTACTTCATTGTAAATGTTAAAGCGCTCCACATAGCAAATTGATTTTACCTCTTTTAGAGAACGTTCAGGGAAGATCAATGGATTTTTATGTAACCTATCTTCTTGCAGATAAGACTGTATTTGGTTCTTCTTGTATCACGAGATTTTGTGCCATTGCATGCAAGATCTGTCAAGCAATGGTGAAGCCCCGCCCCCCAATCAGTTAAGTAAGGATGTCCCTGATGGGTAAACTCTCTCTACCTAAATGCAACTGTGATATCTGACAGACTGTACCAACTGCATCTATATAATGCTGAAATCTGGTCAAGTACTGTAATAAAGATATTGATTGATATATGCTTATTGAAAATCAGTCCAACCTGCAGAAATCCATTCCAATGTTCTTCAAGGCCACTGTTGTTGCATAAGTACAGCCCTCCTTGAGAACCCCAAATGACACCTTCGGTGGGATGAGACGGAAACCTGCCAGTTGCTGTGATGCTGCTGCAACAGAGCATGTATTGACTTTTCCAGAAACTGGATCTTCATCCTTCACAAACAGGTGAGATAGATTAGAAAGGCTGAACTTGTGGTGTACTCCTAATCTGAAGGCAAATTGGCAAGAATAAAATGCATGTATGGTTTCTAAGAGCTGCCCCACTTTTCTGCACTATTAAAGGACAGGGGCTCACATGTTAAAAAGCACAACACAAAACTGAAAATCTCAGCATTTAATACCAGTGCCCTGCATTCCCAAGGAATAGAATTCCTTTTGCAGGATAGAAGTGAACACAAGTTGAATTTTTTTAGAGGATTTGCATGTGCTAAATTGTTCTTGTGAATGGTTCATCATATGCATATTGAAACAAATCATCTTGAACATTTTCTACAACATAAGGTGAAATCCAAACATGTTGGCTTGTGATTTGGATATGCATGGAACGGAACCATTCATGAGGCCGATTAACACATACTTCAGAACAAAAATGAACTCAGGTTGACTTCAAAATGAGGAAAGGTCACACAGAATCAACCGTGAGCCAATGAGGTCAGTTGGGACAACTGAATATCAGTTGCTTATGGAGATGAACATATATATGAACATATGAAGCTGCTTTAGACAGAGTAGGCCTAGCCCAATAATGTCTAATCTGGCAGTAGCTTTCCAACTCTATTATCGGAGATTTTCGAACAGGAGGTACCAGGGATTGAACCTGGAAGCTTATATCCACCACTAAGTTGTGATTACGGATGTGCACGAACAGAGACTTGTGCATTAGTTCAGCGCCAAACTGCTTCAGATGATGTCTGAATTGATTTGGCACCGTAGGGAGGGGAGTGGGATCTTTAAAAAACAGGAGAGCATGTCCTTCTCTGCTCTCTGCTGCTGCATGCAGCTTCATGCTGCTTCTGCACTCTCCCCAAGAACCCAAACATGGTGCCAGGATGCACATGGCATCTGTGCATGCGTGGGTGCCATGTGTGTCCTGGTGCCATACGTGGGTTCTTGGGAAGAGTGTTGCTGTAGCAGGAAGCTGCATGCAGCGATGGCGGTAAGGTTAAGGAACAGTTCTCCTGTTTTTAAAAAATATCCCACTCCCCAGTACCCTCGGCACTGAACCAGTGCACGAAACTTGGTTTGTGTACATCCCTAGTTGTGGTCCCTCCCTATATTTTTTCCTGATTCAGGAGACTGTTTCTAGGCATCCATATTTGTAGATGCTTTAGTTGACATGAAGAAGAAGTTATTTCTAGACAGGGAATGAGAGGCAATCATTTTTAAGAATGTTGAAGTTGAGCCAATGGCTGACATACAGGGCAAGGAGGCACCGGTGCAGCGAGAGTAGCCTAACAGAACTTTCAAACTAATTGCATGGGTGCAGCAGGGAGGTAGTATTTTTTTAAGTCCTCCCCTGAAACTGAATCATCTGGGACATATTTTTGGGTGGGACACAGGGCTTCCTGGGAAAATGGCGGGTGACAAAAATTGCCCCCTTCCTTACTGCACCAGCACAGTAAGTTTGGAAGTTCTGTTCTCTCTCGCTGCATCAGTGCATCCTTGCCCTGTCTGTTTGCTACTGTTAGTTTTGTCCCACTACTATCTCTTGCAAAATGGATTTGCAAGGTTTTAGAGGCACTATGAGCCTGCAAAACCTTCAATAGCAGCTAAGCATGCATACCATGGACAATGATTCTTTCATACCAGTTTCAACTACAACCAGTTTTAACCGGGGGAAGAAATGGTAGTGTTCGGAAAATACAGTTACTAGAAATGTGATGAACAAACTACGGTCCTTCAGTTTGACTTCATAACTTGGGACAGAAGCAATGGGGGAATTACCTTTCGCCTGGGTTCAGATTCTGGCAGGTCCCTTTGTATGGAGGCGGGCAATTTCACTTTGGTTTTCCTTGGGGATCCTGTAGCATCCACCAGAAGGGACTGGAGTTTTGGATGGAAAGGGAGCTCCGATACATTTTCATTTGCTTCTGTTGAAGAGCAAAAAGTGTTCTAAAGTTGGCTGCAGCTTTGGATTGCTGCCGCTTAGAGAACAATTTGTTAAGGGGTGGCCAAGAAATGAAATGCTGGTGGTTATGCTTGAGTCCAGTTCTACCATTCTTGTGCAGGCAATCAGGAGGAGCCAGTGAAAAAATAGGCCTTTGGGGTCCCCCCCCATTACTGAGTAAAACCTTTCATACAAAAAATGTGCACCTGCTCAGTTCCCAAATTTTGCTTGCCTTTTGATCCTTTCTGGAAGGGTTTGCCTTCAGGAGGGCCTAAAATATCCTAAATGGTTCATTCAAGGACCAAACTAGAAGTGATGGCAACAGGCAATAGACCTGTTGCCATCACTTCTAGTTGGGTGTTTTACCTTGGGGATGTCCCAATCACAAACAAAGGCAGGTCTATGACTAGATGGGGGTCCAATTTTCAGAGCAAAAATATGGTGAGGAAAGCTGAACCCTCCTCATGTCAGGAATTTGCCTTCCTCTAGACCAGGGATTCTCAAACTTGGGTCCTCAGGTGTTATTGGACTTCAGCTCCCATAATCCCCAGCCTCAGTGGCCTTTGGTTGGGGATTATGGGAGTTGAAGTCCAATAACACCTGAGGACCCAAGTTTGAGAATCACTGCTCTAGACTATCTACCCCACCAAGGACGCTTTGAATATCAGAGCTCAGAGGAGTCAAGTTTCTTTCCACTCAGAAAGCAAAAGGTTAACTTTACCTTTGCATGTAATTAACTCCTGAAGTGAGCGGGGGCAGGGATTTATGTGTTAACTGATTCCTGCATTCCAACAGGAACCTACAATGACTTCCTTCTCTTCATCCCAAGCACATGTGACCCGACTTTCTCATCCAGCCTTCTCATTAGTCCTTTTAAAAAACTAAGTGTTCCTTATTTTATGTAAGTTTAAAGTAAGGTTTTAGTTGCAGTTATGATTTATGACTTGGTTCGGATTCTTCAGAATCAACTCTGCTATCACTTTAAGACTATGGGGAGATGGGCGAGGAAATGGTTTATCACCCCTGTGGCAAGTTCTCCTGTGATTGTCTGAAAGTGTTGGTGGATGCTTCTCTGACCTCTGGGTGCACTAGAGCAGCATATACATTGGCTTACATACAGCATAGCACCATGCTAATCCCAGGACAGGGCACACATGCTTGTTCAGTGTCTCTCCAAACTGCATCTACGCTGCTGTTGAGCTCACAGAAGCTCTGCTGCTACTAACAACTGCACCATTGCTGCAGTGATGAGCCTCCAGTTGGGAATAATAGGAAGCTAATCAGTTCAGCAATTGACACAATTGTTAGTAGTGATGGCAGTTCATTCACAGCATGGACGTGGTTTGGAAAGGCATGGAACAATTGCACTTGGACTGGCAGGGTGCTGTGCCATTGTATTTAGCAAAGGAATTATTTACTTGGCTGGTTCTAAAGGTAAAGTGAGCCATCAAGTCAATTTCGACTCCTGGTGCCCACAGAGCCCTGCGGTTTTCTTTGGGCAGAATACCGGGGGGGGGGGGGGTGGCGTTACCATTGCCTCCTCCTGCACAGTCTGAGTTGATGCCTTTCAGCATCTTCCTATATCGCTGCTGCCCGATATAGGTGTTTCCCATTGTTTGGGAAACATACCAGTTGGGATTCGAACTGACAACCTTCTGCTTGTTAGTCAAATATTTTCCTGCTGTGCCACTTAAGGCTCTAGTTCTGTCTAAATACATGTTAAAATTTAAGGGTTTGAGTGACATCTTGAACAAACCAATTGGAAGAGTTACACAGGAGAAGATATTGGCCAACCAGTTTAAAAAGATATAACTGGACTATGATTGGCTAGCTCTGGCTGAAGATTCCATGGAGTGTGAGTTGGTTCTGAAAAGTTCCTCAAGGTGAGCCTGAGTAGGCTGGGAGGTGAAACTGGGAAGAGCTGAGGAAAGACAGGTGGCTCAAGGAGGAGGGTGCAGGGACAGACTAGAGCTGATTCCTGGGAAAAGCTGATGGGGAGCAGGTTGTGCATTCAAGATGCCTTCAGAAAGCAGAGTCTGACACTGATTGGAATCTGGCCCTGGCTTAAGCAGTTAGTCTTCAGCACTTGAAAACCTGCCATAAAATCTTCAATGCTCCTCAGTTAACCACCAACGGTAGCGGGGAAAACAAGGTCATTTTATTCTGGGCTTGAGTTTTGGTGGCTCCAAGGAAGAGAGAAAGGGAATCTGGTTTGTGGTTCAAAAGGGGATAGAAGTCCTGCCATTTAACCAAGCCCCTGAACCTCTTCAGTACATTGTTTTTTCCTTTCTCTATTATTTAACACCTGAATGAAAAACTGGATTTGCTGACTATACAGGCCTTCACATCTGTTGTGTGCAGTCTCGTCATCTTGTAAGCCATCCAGGTCCTTCTTTGCTCAGAATCTCTACAGGTACCTTGCCCCAGCCCTCTAAACATCCTACAGGAAACCTAACTTCACTTCCGCATCTGAGGATGCAAGAACAAAATGCCCCATAGAGGAAAGCATGAGGGGGAAGGCCTTGCCTCCAAATATTACTGCTGCACTTGTCTACTACATGTTTCCCACCCCTTGCAAAATGCTGTAGTAGTTGTAGCACCAGTACTAGTAGAAGGCATCCATTCTAAAGTTCATTCTAAAGGCATTCATTCTAAAGCAATAAACCTGTGCAATATCTTGCAGTATGCGAACACCGGATAAGCTGCATGGGCTACAATCCTTTCTCCCTCAAGAAGCAGTAGTATCGCCTCGCACACAGGAGACAGAGGGTAGATATGTGCTGTGCAGAAGATGTGTGTGTGGGCGGGGGGGAGAGGGCTTGACCACAGATCTCCACAGGCAGGTAAGCATTTACCATGCACTGCTGAAGGAAATGGGAGCGGGGGCACAGACACCTCCCTGCGCCAAGAACACACACTCCACTCCGACCATTGCTACTGCTGACCAAACCCTCATGCTTCCTTTTGGTTTTCATGACCACAACACGCAGGCACTACAGAGTGAGTTTTACTGCAATCCCAATGGGGTTTCCAGTTGCTACTGTCCCTTAAAGTGCACAGCAAGGAGCCCACTACCGATGGAGAAAGGCAAGGGTCCCTGAAGAACACCCAGGCGGCACCATGTCCTCATTGAAAATCACTCATACCCATTGAGCATCTGGGAAAGTGGACCACCAAGAGCAGCAGCATCAAACTATGCAACTTTCCATGGACAGCTATAGAGCAGGCATTGAGGCAAGGAGGGCTTCCATACCCAAATACCCTGCAGACCAAACATGAGGCTTGCAACAAGAGCACCAGCAACAGTAGCAGTGCTCACACACCATTCCACAGAGGACATGCCCACTGAACCACTATACAGGTCCCTTGCATGTTGCTGAAATTAGACGGACAGTTATGAATGCATAGATGGCTCAGTCCTAAGAACTGCCAAGCCAGCAAGTGCAGAGTACAGAATGACTGGATGTAAGCACTGTAGATTGGTAAGATAATGGCCGTGGTACAAATGTTATGGCTGCTCCCTACTCCATTCCATCTCCTCTGGAATTATTTGTATAGTGTTATGAATTTGCATTTTCTTGATTACTGTGACTGGGCCTGTCTCGGTTTTTGTCCAAAGGTGTTGATTAGAGCCTGAGATTTAAAAAAGAATGTTTATGTCCTTTTAACGGCTGTGGTTGGTCCACTGAGTAATCTTCTCACTGCTTGGAGTAGTGGGTGGGGGAACACAACAATATTCTCTAGTATGTAGAAGAATATTTGATTATGATCTTCTACATAAGACCACCTCTGGCAACATCCAATGGGTTGCTATGCATCATCTAAATCCTGCTAGCCTAGTATTGTGTCAGCATGTACATTAGTAGATTCTTTCCTGCTGGCACAATTTTTAAAATGTTATTTTCATTGAATACCTGCCTTTTCAAAATAACCTGCTGGAATGCTTTACCTGTTGTAGAGGCATCTAGACTAATTTCACCATGAACTGAACACCACAAAGAATCAGGAAAGAGATCTCCAGAAGGCTTGTTTCTTACATAGTATTCTTGAGATTCTAGAGAAAGGTAACAGTTATTGAAAGAGTTAGCAATAGCACACAATTCTACAAGCATGGGGGTCTTGTGCAGCTTTCAATCATTTCGAAAGGACTTGCACAGGATTTCTTGGAGGATTTTGTCCATGGCTAACAGGCATCCTAACTGTAGGCTCTAATGTCTTCTATTCAGGTATAAAGGGTGTTTTCCTGAATACTGAGATGATCATTCAGGGTATGGAGAGGTAACAGCTCAGTGGCAGAGCACATGTAAGTTCTGCTACTCAAGTGCAGGCATGCTGTTTTAAGAAGGTGTCAGGTTTCCCCTGAGAGTACCAAGGCCACCTCTGAGGATGAACCACCAGACAGTGAGCCTAAGGACATCATCATCATCATCCCAGATACATAAACTGTCACTGATGCCCTCAACACAGAGCATAAGGACATCCTGGTCAGACCTGGTGGGGAAACCCACCCCCCACCCCCAATGGGGAGCCTGAGGATTTCACCAGCCAGGGATCCCCTGCTATGGACCCCGACAAGACCCCTGCAGACGAACCCCCTGCTGACTCTGCTATTGATCTCAAGCCAATGGAGTCCCTGGAGTTGGATTCCACTCTCAGCTGTCCCTCAAGAAGTACTGAGGGGTTGCAGACCACTGAGCCACCCCGTGGGGAAGAAAAACAGGTTACTTACCTGTAACAGATGATCTGGAAGTGGTTCCATACATTCATAAGTAGTGGGGGTTGTGGGGGTAGGAAAGGTACGCCCCCCAGCATGTTCCCTTCTTTTGTCCACCAGTCTAGGGAGGACAAGACGTGCCCTGGAAGCGTAACCCACTTGGACTGGGGTTCGCGCCTTGGGTGGTATGCTTTGAGAAACCACATTTGCAATTTGCACATCCTGAGTTTTGCATAGTGGACCACTGCGGTGCAAGACGCCATGAGTCCTAGCAGCACCTGCACTCTTTGTGCGGTTTGCGCAGGTGTCTTCTGAAATTCTCGGATGATCTGCCGCATGCGTTGGATGCACTCCACAGGTAGAAAAGCTTTCTGTTCCTCCATATCCAACTGCACGCTGATATATTGCAGACGCCTTGCCGGTTCCAGGAACGACTTCTCCCAATTGATCTGGATACCTAAACTCTCCAACAAGGTCGTCACTACATTTATGTCCTGTATCAATTGCTCTTGTGACTCGACTGCCAGAAGCCAGTCGTCCAAATAAGGACACACTGACAGCCCCTGCATCCTGAGGTAAACTATTATCACCGCCATGCACTTTGTAAATACCCTTCGGGCGGTGACAAGCCCAAAGGGCAACACATTGTACTGAAAGATCTCCGTGCCCATTGTGAAGCGGAAATACTTGCGATGGGTCTCCTGAATTCCGATATGGAAGTACGCATCCTTTAGATCGAGCGATGCAATCCATTGCTCCTTGTGGAGGAGCGGAAGGATGGCTTGCAGCATTGTGATCCTGAACTTCTGTACTTCTATGTATTGGTTCAACCCACGGAGATCCATTATCGGTCTTATCCCCCCCATCGCATTTGGGGATCTGAAAATACTGGGAATAAGATCTCGTCTGGCCCAGAGCCCACTGCACTGGTGATATTGCTCCCTTCAACAAGAACTTCTGCACCTCCTCCCGCAGCACTGGCGTCTCGGGAGTGTACCTTATCCCGAGAAATGGCAGGTATTCTTTGAACTCCAGAGCATAGCCCGTCGCGAAGTACAGTCATCATCAACATCGTCATCATCCACATCCGAGGAAACAGGTGAGGTTCCTGTCACCATGGAGGCATCTGTAATCGGTTGTGGTAGAGGGGCAGGCTGCCTCATCTGTGTAGCTGTCTGGCGGAGCACTGGTCCTGGAGGACGAACTAGCTGAGGTGTAAAGTTGGTCTGGAGCGACACACTTCGTTGTTGCAATGGAGCGCTAGTCTGGAATGACACAGTGTGTTGAGACGCCAATGGTAGGCAGGCCTGAACAGCTGACTCCGCCTGTAGCACTTGCGGAACTGACGTTTGCACTGCAGTCTCCTTCATTTGTTGTCGCAATGGAGGCTCTCAATCCCTCTCCCTCAGCCACTGAGAGAAGAGAGAGTACTCCTTCCCGGTCACTAAATAGGAGTCCCCCCCCAACCACCATGGGGCAAGAGTCCAATTACTGGAGTGCCCTTCAGCGAGAGAGATGGGGTCCTAGGTACTCCCAGAATATCAGTGTCCTGAAATCCTGTAAAGGTCCCCGTAGAAGGCGTCCTTTTCTCCGAGTGTAGCAAGTGAGCTAGCTGGGTGGTACTCTGGTCGTGTATGCCCCCACGCATGGGTGACTGCGGGCAACCTGCAGTGTGTTCCTGCAGCGGAATGACTTCTTCAATAAAATCTTCTTGGTCCTCCTCGAACTCGACATCGGTGTCGAGTAGCGTGTCTACAATCACTGCCACTGTCTCCTCCACCAGCGCTGCTCTCGACGCCGAGGTAGTCTTTGGGTTCGAGGCTAAGCTCGAAGTCGAGGCTGCTAAGGTCTTAGATGTTGGTGCCGTCACAAGACTGCCCGATGTCGATGTTGCTCTGGGCGCCAACAGTAGATCCGTGGGCTTCGTTCGCGAGTCCCTCAATGTCGAGGTCAAAACCGACAGCCGCTCTGATGGGTTTGAATGTGTTTTCCCCGATGCCGAGCATCCTCTACGCACTGTGCTGTGGGAGGTGCATGGCGTTGATGGTGATTGTCTTGGTGTGGGTGCCGGGGACAAAGAAGCCGCTCGATGTCATGGCTTTTGCAGGGCCTGAAGGCCCATTGATGAGGGTGTGTGGACCTCAACCTGGGCATGGGGCTCCTTGTGCTTATGCTTAAGCTTTTTCCCTGGAGGCTCCGATGCTGAAGTTCCGTCCTTCCTTTTAGGGCTGGCTCGTGGGCCCTCTGGCTTTTTAAAGAGATCCTTGTCTCTTAATGCCGTGACAACCGATGTCAAGGCGGCTGAAGCCGAGGATTTAACCATCGATGCCGAGGTCTTAGACGTCAAAGTCTTAGACGCTGATAAACTCTCTTTCCCTGCCGGAAGCATGGGGGCCTTCTTAGGTAACAAAATCTCTTCCAACAAGTATACTTTAAGGCGCGCCTCGCAATTTTTCAATGCCTGTTTGTTAAAAGTCACACAGATGGAACATTGTTTGGTATCGTGTGCTTCTCACAAACAAAACAAACAGAGAGTGTGGCCATCAGCGGCAATTTCCACACCACTTAAAGGTAGTCTTTTCCTTAATTGATTTTGCCTTTCCAGACATGTTTCAGCAAAGAAGTGAGAATGGTCGTACGTTCCAAGGTCTTAAGGGGAGAGAGATAGTGCCAAGCCAAAGGAATAGAGAGAGAGTCATCTAAATCCGTTCCAAGCGTCACTATCGGAGAGTCAGAAACATACCAAATCCAAAAGTTTAAGTTTAATTCCACACTAAGAATTGTCAAAATCCATTCCAAGTTTCAGAGGGTTGATTAACTAAATAAATAAACTTTATCCGAGGAGCCAACTAATCCGAGGACTGATTGCTATGGCAGTCAGAAAGAAACTGAGAGAAAAGACGCCCAACTGCCGCTATAGGGTACTGCAGTCATGTGCAGGCGGCGGTTGCTGGCGTCGCAAGGAGCTAATGAATTCTGCCCAAAGCTGATCTGCGCATGTGCAGAACCCACTACTTATGGATGTTGGAACCACTTTCCAGATATACCACCATCTCCACCAGAACCCAGGGAGAAATGCCAGCACTGGGTCCAGGTTGAGCTACACAGTGTCTCAAGAGCACATGCCTAGCAGCTTGGGGGGCTCCGCTTGGGAGGGTCTCCTCATGAGGAAGAAACAGAACTAGAGCCAAGTGGTACAAACAGAGAGTCTCGGGAGGTCAGAGGAAAGGTGGAGACCTGCTGGTTGCCATTTAAGCTCAGCCTCTGCACAGACCAGTTGCTGGCTCAACAGCTCTCCAAGCTGTCCCTTCCAGCTTGTGCAACTGATTTGCAGACCTTGTCCTTTACAATCGTGCTTGTTCCTGGCAGTCCAGTTTCCTGCTGCTCACTGCCTTGTGACCACCTGCAGACCTGACTTTGCCTGCCTTCAGAACCTCACCCCAGAGGGAGACCTCCTGGTGAATCACTCTGCTGTTTGTTGCCTGATCTTGTGGGAACAGGACAAGAGTTGGGCAACTGTGCTCTTGCACAACACCACTGGGGCTGGTTTCCTTTTGTGGGGCAGTGTCAGCTAATCAGGAATGATGCTTTGGCATAGGAGCCATTGTCACTGTGTCCACACAGGATAAGAACATTTAGGGACATCACCCAACACATTGATTAGAGGTTTATTCCATATTGCATGTTACCTGAACTGCTTTCAGTAGTTTTGCTCTCAGAGGATTCTGTAATTGTGTCCAGCAATGATTCCCTCCTATCTTTCTTTGGAAATGGGGGGAGTGTTTTTGAGAGATATTCAATATCAGGAAGCTTTAAGGACAAAACAAATGAAAATGCAGTTTAGAGTAAAAAGAACAGACAAGCTGATAATATATTACACAGTGTCCTGCTGGCTGTTTCTAAATTGATTGAAAAAAGGAAATTGTGCAATAGCACAGTTCTGCAAATGCCTAAAATTGTGGAATTCTGCATGACACTACTGCCACTGGAAATAATGGTTGTAGTGTCGCACAACTGCATGAATGCGATTTTAGGCATTTGTCAGAATGTACTCTTGGCAACTTAATGTTTTAAATGCTTCCAGCAGCAGAGGTGTTGCAGAAAAAGCCTGCGGGACATTGCACAGTATATTGGCATTTTTAGAACAGGTCAACATTGGTTTGCCACTACAGGCAATCTAATGTTTACAACAGATTCATTCAATACATATTTTGAAGAATTTGTATGAACTACAAATACCAAATTTTGCATACACAATGCAACTTAACTTAGCTGAATGCACAGCTTTTTACACGAGAACATGTTGGGGAAAAGGTTTTAATTTTTTTAAAATAATTATTTTTAGAAGAAATTCTGAATACAATTATATTGTAACTATTATTGTTCAGCAGATTTTTAACACTCAATCAGATCAATAATTTCAAAATGATATGCCCAAGAGAAGCACAATCTTTCTCAGATTCAAATTTACTGTGATTCAAGCTTACCACATTATTGTTCAATAATCAATCATGTTTAAAGTTGAAATCCTACCAATTTCTAGCTTCCCTTTTATTTCCCTTTTTTGAGCATATTACTAAAAATTATTTCTTGAACTTTCCTGGAAGTGCAAAATAACTTTGCCTAATAATGACAGGTCTCACCTACTAGTTCTCTATATATGTAGAGCAAAAGAGAGAATGTGAGAAAATGGCCTAACTATTTTCTTGCTACTTGCATATGGCTGCAGGACTGCAGCCCTAATGATCAATCAAATAAAATGTATCCTTACTTCAAATACTTCAGTGACATACTCATATGACCAAGTCCTCCTATTTCCATTATAATTATCTGTCAAAACCATTAAAAAAACCCTCAAGTATGTTTCCCTTACTATGGGAAGCACCGATATCGGGCAGCAGCGACATAGGAAGGTGCTGAAAGGCATCATCTCATTCTGCACGGGAGATGGCAATGGTAAATCCCTCCTGTATTCTACCAAAGACAACCACAGTGCTCTGTGGTCTCCAGCAGTTGACACTGACTCGATGGCACACTTTACCTTTACGTTGATTACATCTTCATTTGGACCCCTTTGGAGAAAGCTGTATAAAGGTTCCATTGGAAAGTCAAGCATGGATATGAACCTGCCCAAGCCTCCAAATTATTACCTGCCAATCAAATTTCTCTTAACAGCGGGCCACAGAGCAGAGCCTTTTCAGTGGTAACACTACAACTACGAAATTCCCTTCCCTCACTTACTGGCCAAATTTCTGACTAATGCTGCACTTGCAAAATGTGCAGAGTTATACTTGTGCACGAAGATCATGTAACTGCAGCAATCGTGCTCCAGTGCACGGAATTGTGCTACTGTGCTGTTGAGCAAGTGTTCCCTCCAAAGCATAAAAGGCATGCTACAGGTTATGCATCTTGTTGAACAATTGCAAAGATGTTTGCACTAGAAGAATACCAGTCTGAAACACAAGCTCCAGATTTAGCACAATTAACTAGTATAATAACCTTGCAATAATGCAACATCCTTGAGCAACTGAAGCATTAGTCTGGATGTTGGCCACTGTCTTTAAGCAGGTGGCTAAGACCTTCCTCTTTTGGAAAGCTTTTTATATGACTAGAATCTGGTTTTCCACTTGCTACTGTACTGCTGCTGGTTTGTTTTATTTTGTTGCTCTGTTCTACTGTTATTTTAATGGTTTCCATTGCTTGGCTTTTGTTTATATTTTAATAATTGTGTAACAAATACATAAAATGTCAGATGAGTATGGAGGCTCTGTGGTATCAGAAGGTACAAGAACCCACCAAAATGACCACACTGAAAAAAGCTAAATTCTCTGAAAATGATCCAACTCAATCTAAAACTGAAAGCAGTAAAGAATAAAAGATCCCTCTCAACAACCTGAAGTCCAAGCGACCAGAAATAACTCATCCTTGTCAGCAATTGTGTACGTGTGGAAAGAAAGAAGACACTTTCTTTGCTTCCAAGCATAAATCAAAGATGTAGTATAACAATCTCAGGAGGTAAGGTGCACTTCATGGCAGCAACCACAAACCGGGTATTTTGTGGCGATTGTTAGGGTTGCAATCCTGCAGCTATGCTACTGAATCTTAGTGGTAGGATGCCTATATATAGGCCTTAGGAAGTGACAAGCTTACATTTCTGAGTATATTTACATAGCTTCCTGGCTCCTAGGTTAGTCCAGTGGGGTTGGCAGGGGGCTGTTTATTCTATGCTCCTGCCTTTAGTATACGCACATCCTTGCATGCCAATGTCCAATAGCTCTAGTTCCAGCCCAAGCACACCACCCACACCCGCCGCTTACTCTCAATGATTTCCCCCAAGGAATGAGAAGGGCCAAGCCATACTGGCATGTTACATGTGGCCTAACTTTACACAACTCCCACAACTCCCCTTACCTCCTTTAGCAAAAATTCCATGCCAAATTCCGATTTGAAATAGGGAGGGATGACTTTGTTCCTCACTTTCAAAAGACACTTCTTTCCATCCTCAACGTCTTGCCTAAATATATATTTTTTTAATGGAAGGAAAAGAACATCCATAATGTTCCAATAACTTAATGTTGCTTTCCAATAATGTATCCAGGAATTGTTAAATAGAGTCAGATCTGGAATTTTTTTCTTTTTTCTTTTAAAAAAAGACAGAAATCAGACCACTTGGCCAACAGTTGTTCCTCTTGCTAATTGTTCCTGTGGATGTTTTCATTATTAAAAGACAATGACAGAATCTCAACCTTACCAAAATGATATAAAGAGAAAAGGGAATGGAACATAATGGCAATACTATATGCTTGAGATCCAATCCAGTGAGATCATTTATATGTGAGCATGAGCTTATGTGTACACAATGTCTTGCTGCCTTATTCTGAATACCAGTTTCTCTGTTTCGCATTGGGAGTTGCTGCTGAGACACTAGAAGCAAGTTTAAAGCTGCTCTTTGGAAGGACAGAAGGAAAGCTAACAGTAGGGTTCCCAGGTCTGACCAAGGCTATTCCTGGATATTTCCCCCCACACACACACTAATATTTTCCCAGTATTTTAAAGACTCTCATGCCTTTAAAATAACCCTAGACAACACAAATTGACCACCATGTGCTTTTCTCTGAATCAAGACATGATCAGCCTTGTCATGACCTGAAACGTGAACAGCAGCTACTGTTTTCACTTGTGCAGAATTCCAGTTTTAGTTATGACAACTTCCTGCATCATGGCACACCACTATATACAAGAAAGAAAGAAAAAAAATCAGTCAAAAATCAACTGAAATTCCAAGAAAACCCTTAAAGGTAAAGGAAAGCTAGCTGGTGAATTCCTGAGGGTCTTGTAGGCAGAAAGGCATTCAGCTTAGGGAAGGTCCCATGCCTAGCTTTAAACACCATGAAGGCCATCCATCCCTTTGAGCTACCGTTTTGTGGAACTCTTCCTTCGTTTATTTCTTTTCCTTTTTGAGGGTTGTGCTATCTCCCTTCTCCAGGGCTGGAACCTACCTCCTCCCCATTTTTTAAAGGTGGCACAGCATTGTATCGCTACTTCCTTACATGGGGACAGGATTGTGCCACCAGTACTGCATCTGAACTAGCGGTACAGCAAGAACAGACAAAGTATATGCTTTCCCAACAGTATTAAAGTGACTACTGCCTTAGCATTTAGGAAAGATTCTATGAACACAGTACAACTAAGAGCCTGCTTTATCCAGAGCTTTCAGGCAGTAGCTTCTGAATTATACACTAAACTAATGGCACGGTTACCTGGTCTGCTCTAACTTGATCTGCCAGAGAGACACCTTTGCTTCTCCTTTCTGGCTGCATGAGGGAAATGAGAAAAGTCATAAAAGGTTATAACTTAGAAAGCATTAAGAGGTTGCAGCACAATTCATGGAATATATTTTAAACAATATTATCATGTCTGGTGAGGTCTACAAATGGTAGTTAGCGTATATAACATCTCTAACACTCACTGGCCAAATACCCTCTTTTTAAATTGTTTGTCTTTTGTTTTTATCTGTATATTTTTTAACGGCAGTTTTGTTTTGTTTTAATCAGGGTGGAGTGAAGTTGGAGTAGGCTCTGGGACAAAAACAAAAGGAAGATGAGCCTCTGTCCCCACTCCATCTTCCTCTTCATAGAGGCACAAGGGGAGAACAACGAGCAAGTTGTCTCCCAACCAGTGACTCCTTCAGGGGCTCAGCGAAATTAGTTTGCCCCTTGTTCAATAGTAGCTACGTCCCCGTTTGGAAGGATTTGACAGAAGGTTTGGATGGCATGCGTATTTGTGGTATGAAAAAAGTAAAATACATAAAGACTTTTTGAACCACTATGTGAGAAAGAGTTTAATGAGGGTGTGGTTAAAATACAAAAATTGGTTTGAACCTAAAACTCCGTTATGGGTATCTCCGATTGAAGCCTTATCACGTAAAGAAGTAAATATGCAAATGTGTTGGGGTACCTATAAGGATTTGTTACATTTTCAGGAAAAGGATTGTAAGTTAAAAAGTTTAACTGAAATACAAGATTTGGTTAGAGATTGGTTTCAGTATCATCAGTTAAATGAGATGTATAAGAAAGACCTTAAAGTCTGATTTGAGGACCAGACTTCAAATTTTGAGAAGGAATTATGTCAAAATGATGAAAAATTAGTTTCTAATATGTATAAACTGTTGCTTTTGGAGGAGACAAGGGAGGAAGTGGTTAAAACAACTATGATAAAGTGGGCTCAAGATGTGGGGCGTAATATAGAAATGGCAGCCTGGGAAAAGTTATGGAAAAATGATTTAAAATTTACTGCATGTTATGCTATAAAAGAAAACTATTATAAAATGATGTATAGATGGTATCTGACACCAAAAAAATTGGCATTAATGTATAAAAATGTTTCAAACAAATGCTGGAAGTGTGGACATTTTGAAGGCACATTCTTTCATATGCGGTGGACCTGTGGGAAGGCTAAAGCCTATTGGGATATGATATATAATGAATTAAAGAAAATATTTAAAATTACATTTCCTAAGAAGCCAGAATCCTTCCTGTTGGGAGTAACACAAGGTGCAATCTCTACAACTAATTTAACATTTTTTATGTATGCCTCTACGGCGGCTAGAATTATATATGCACAGAAATGGAAGACCAGTAAACTGCCTTCAAAAGAAGACTGGCTGACAAAAATTTTGGAATATGCGGAGATGGCAAAACTTACAGCACTATTAAGAGATCAAAACTTGGAATGTTTTAAAGAAGATTGGAAACCATTTTTGTTGTATCTAAAGAATTATTTTCCTACTATGGACTTGACAGCAGGGTTTGAAATTTAGTAAAAATCGCAGGTTGGTTAGATTAATTATGTTTGTAAGGGTTTGAATTTACATTTTGAATTATTATTATAGCAAGGGTAAATTTTATAGTTGATGATTCACGAAGAAATATGAGCGGGAAGTCCACCTTTTTGTGTGTATTTGTAATGAATGATAATATTACGGTTGTTAAAATTAATAAAAATTGAATTTGAAAAAAAAATAGTAGCTATGTCCCCGGTTTTCATGTGGTTTTAATCACATTTGTTTCAACTGTGTTTTTCATTGCATCTTGGATTTTATTCTTTGCTCTGTGAGCCCCCCAGGAACTACTGTTATAGGGCAGCTATATAAACACTATATAGGGCAGCTATATAGGGCAGCTATATAAACACTTAAAAAAAAAAACTTTAATGGCACTTTTAATCTTAACCTAAGCTTCTCAAATGTTTTACCTAATAAAAGCAAGTTTCTCACCTGTAACTGTAGTTCTTCAAGTGTTCTGTGCATCACACATAGGATTTGCGCCTATGCAGAGCCGCCTTCTGGAAACTTCTATAGCTTTATCTTATTAGGAAAAAAGAGTGGGAAACCCGGCTCCCTCTATCAGACAGTTTACCTCATTCCCTCAATCTGGGTGACCACCACAGATCTAAACCTAGATAAAAATAACATAAAATCATGTTGCAGCAGGGAGGAAGGGTAGGTTGTGTGAATGCACAGAAGACCACTCAAAGAACTACAGTTACAAGTGAGAAACCTGCCTTTCTTTGTGGTCTCTGCGCATCACACATGATCCTTAGCAAAACTGCAGACGCCATAGAACGTGATCCACAGTCAGCGCAATATCTAGAGGAATAGAGTTACTGTTTTGCCACTCGAAGGCCTTCCTTTAGGAAGATGAGTGAAGCATCTCTCTGGTCCTGCTGGAGCTGTTGGGGGAAAGGGGCCAACTTCTCCAAGATAAAGTGTTGGTACCGTGCCCAACAGGCCTGGTGGTTAGCCACACACACCAGAAGTATACTTTCTTCCCCAATGAGTCCAACTTCTTGCCATGAGTCCAACTTCATGCTCCACAGGAGCATGAAGCATGCGATTTCTGCTACGCGACTGGGCCGACTCTACAACTACTGTAGAGTATTGGGTGTTTAATTCGGTATTGGGTGTTTAATCAGAAAACCCATGTCCTTCGGCTGCATCCTATACATGTTCTCCAACTTCTTGGAAGTTGCAGGGACAGAGGAAGGCTTTTCCCAAGACACCTTGACCACCTGAACCAGTGTAGGTATAAGTGGAAGGGCCACTAGAAGATGGGACTCCGTTTGAATGAGCTGAAAAATAGGGTTCTCCGGTTGGGTGGTTTGCTCATGAACTTCCAAGCTCAAAGATGTAGCCATAAAGATCAATTGCTCAGCATAGTGCTTAGAGTCCTCTGATGAGGAGGTATTCTCTAATTCCTGTGCACCTTCTTCAAGTACAACAACAAATATTTATATACTGCTTTTCAATAAAAGTTTCCAAAGTAGTTTACAGAAATAAATAATAAATAAGATGGCTCCCTGTCCCCAAAGGGCACACATTCTAAAAACAAAAACACAAAATAGACACCAGCAACAGTCACTGGAGGTACTGTGCTGGAGGTGGATAGGGCCAATTACTCTCCCCCTGCTCAATAAAGATAATGACCATGTTAAAAAGGTGACTCTTTGCCCAGTTATCAGGGGTTAGGGTTAAGTACAGGTTTGGGTACTCCATCCTTTGACTCCTCTGAGTCCGATGAACCTGAACTGGTATTTGAAGACTGACCCGGGTCCTCTGGAACTGGATTTTGTGGCAGAGAACAGGAAGGCAGAGGTTGTCCAGGCTGTTCAGGGGCTGGCACAACAGGATGCTGAGGTGGTGCAGGTTGAGGAGACACCGGCACTGGAGCTGGCAGTATACAGGGGGATCTCAAGTGGAATCCTGGCCTTACCGGGGAGCCTGAAGCCGATCTAGATCTTAGGAACATAGGAAACTGCCATATACTGAGTCAGACCATTGGTCTATCTAGCTCAGTATTGTCTTCACAGACTGGCAGTGGCTTCTCCAAGGTTGCAGGCAGGAATCTCTCTCAGCCCTATCTTGGAGAAACCATGGAGGGAACTTGAAACCTTCTGCTCTGCTGAGAATTCTCTCTGGTAGAGAAACCCTTTTTCAATTATAGCAGAGTGCACAGAGGCACAACACAGCCGATTTAGTTAGGCATGCGTGTATGCTGAGAGTAAAGTAACTTAGTTTCAAATCAATATATAAGGCATTTATTAGAGAACTCCATTCTAGATAGGAAAGTGAGGAGTTATGATCTCTAATCCATCTATCTAGCTGGATGCAGATGGATTCTGCATCTTCTCTGCACACATGGTGCAGGGAGAGGAGCTTGCTTGCATGTTGCAAGGTAGAAGGAACAGGGAGAGAAGAGAGAGGAAGTGTCCCTGAGATTAGCAATCTACATTCCAAAGGGATAGTGTCAGAGCAGTAGAGAAGGGAGGACCAATGTCTTGACCCTCTAGCCCTCTGATTCACTAATCTGTCCTCCTATGTCACCGAGAAAAGAGACAGTGCAAAGTCCTTAACTTCCAACATGCTCTTCCCAGAGTGGCTTCATCCCTTAAGGGGAATATCTTGCAGTTCTCACACTTCCAGTCTCCCTTTCATATGCAACCAGGGCAGACCCTGCTTAGCTATGGGGACAAGTCATGCTTGCTACCACAAGACCAGCTCTCCTCTCCACTTGATCAGTGGCACACTCTATTAGATCCACAACACTTCCCATGGCAATAGTGATTGCCACAACAAGCCCTATCCATATAGATATAGTAAGGGCAAGAATAAAAGGAAGAAAAACGATGGTCTGGTGCACAGTAATTGTGGCAAGCCATGTAGTGTCCACTGGGAACCCAATGGCGATCAAACAGACTATCGTAGTAGAAATCTGGGTCATCTCCTCATTGAGATGAATAATCTCGGGAGGATGATTACCTATGGCTCTTGGCATCATGTTGCCTTCCGGTGAATAGGACCTGTCCTGTGAACGGCTTCTACGCCTCTTGCACCTATTCCTTTTAGAGGAGACACTTGGGCTCCTGCTTTTCATGCTGGAATTGTCATTGAGAGGATCAGCCCTAGATAGCACAGATTCAAGGTCTGGCTGTTCGGGTTCAAGTGGAACAGGCGGAGCTGGCACCAAAGGCACAGGCGTTAAGTGTTAGATTTTTCTTCCTCTTGCTCTGCGGTTGCTCCACAGGTGGCGCTGAAGGCAGCAGTGTCTTTGCCTTCTTTCTTTCTTTGTCTTCTTCGGTACCAAAGATGCAGATCCTGTTGGTACTGAACTGCAAAGCAGGGCCGCATTAGCCATGAGGACCTTAGCAGCCTTCCTAGCCATCTTGACTCTAATTTTGACTCTACCCGCTTCTTGGGTCTCATGAGATCCTTCTCTGCAGTCAAAGCAGACGGCACAGTGCTCGAGCCAGGGATCAGAAGGCTGGTGGTGGAGGCAGGAGGAGAGGTGCAGCTGGGACTGAAGGCTCAGGGCGAGGCAACATCAGAACCAACGGTCCCAGTAACGCAGGAGCTGGTGGGGCAGCAGCAGCAGATGGCGCATTCAGTGCTGGTTGGCCAGGTGGCAAGTCGGGATCAGCCTGCATGTTGTGGTCCATCGGCGGTCCTCCCGTACAGGGGTGAGAGTGCGGAGCAGGAAACGAGAGACCTGCAGACCCTGCAATGGAAGAGCTCGTCAGCAGAGCTCTTTCCCAAAGGAAAGCCTGAAGGTGGGCGGCCCAATTACAACGGGCCTGCTTTGTGAAGCCTCGGCAAACTGGATAGAGATCCGTGCGGTGTGCCTCCCCCAAACAGATTAGGCACAGAGAGTGGCCATCCGAGGAAGGAAGCTTGGAGGAACATTTGGGGCACCTTTTAAAGACTATTTATGTGGCCATAAAAGGCCCAAAAGACCACACTGGAGTATGTGTGTCCATGATTAAAAGCAAAACTCAAAAGGAGACAGAAAGAAGCGAACAAGAGGATAGAACAAAAGAAATACCACAAAATAAAAAGGTGGGAAAAGAATATTTTCTAATAATAACACTACCAATCCTGTATAGCAACAGAAGGCAAAGCCAGAGAAGACAGCTGGAGGTGCAGTAGCTGGGGTGGTTGACGGAAGACTGAGGGAATGAGGCAAACTGTCTGATAGGAGGAGCCAGGTTTCCTGCTCTCTTTTTCCTAATAAGCTATAGAAGTTACCAGTGTATACACTACACTATACCAGTGTGGCATTTTGTGTGTGTGTCTGGTAATCTCCTCCAACCTTTGCACGAATTCCAGATATTCACAAGACATTCAAGCTACTAGCCCTTATGGTTAAGGGGGTTAATTAGAGACTATGGCAGAACAATCTGTGCCTTAGATTGTGGATTGCTCTTCACAGTTGTAAAGCAGGTGTAGAGTCGTGAGGGGTGTAAAGCAGCAGTGGAGCAATGTGTAGGAGAGGGTTTTGAGTCTTTCCTCTCCCTGCTGGTTTTGCCCCTGGAACATTCTTCCATTCCTCCTAGGAATGTTCTTCCCAGCTGGGCCCAGAGACCGCTGAAAAAGAAACAGCTGGGGGAGGAAGTTTGAGGTGAAAACGACTCCCCTCTCTCACCCACCATTCCTTTGCTTTACTTTTATTACAAATATTTATATACCATTTTCCAACAAAACATTATCATAATGGTTTGCATAGCAAATAAAAATAGAAGTTTACCTCATGCCCTGCATCTTTTGAACTGTGTGGCAGACCCATATGCTACCACAACTAGTTTTCTCCTGTATCTCTGAGGAGACAGCTGTTCCATCATCTCCCCAGATCTCGCTCAGTAGAGCTCCAAAAGCAGAGCCTCCAAAAGCAGAGCCGGGTCCAGTAGTACCCCCAAGCTGCGTACTTGCTCCTTCAAGGGGAGTGCAACCCCATCCAGAACCGGTAAAATCTCCTCATCCCGATTGGCTCTCCTACTGACCAACAGTACCTCCGTCTTATCCGGATTCAATTTCAGTTTGTTAGCCCACATCCAACCCATCACGGCCTCCAGCCCCCGATTCAGGACATCCACCGCCTCCCTAGGATCAGATGACAAGGAGAGATAGAGCTGAGTGTCATCCGCATATTGCTGACAACTCAGTCCAAATCCCCGGATGACCTCTCCCAGCGGCTTCATGTAGATGTTAAACAGCATGGGGGACAAGACCGATCCCTGCGGGACCCCACAGGCCAATGGCCACGGGGCTGAGCAGTAGTCCCCCAGCACCACCCTCTGGACCTTCCCCGCAAGAAAGGAACGGAGCCACTCCAACACAGTACCTCCAATTCCCATACTCAAGAGGCAGTCCAGAAGGATGCCATGGTTGATGGTATCGAACGCCGCCGAGAGGTCCAGCAGAACCAACAGGGACGCACTTCCCCTGTCTAGTTCCCGGCGTAGGTCATCCACTAGAGCGACCAAGGCAGTCTCAGTCCCATACCCGGGGCGGAAGCCAGATTGAAAAGGGTCCAGATAATCCGTATCATCCAAGACCCTCTGCAGCTGGGACGCCACCACACACTCCATCACCTTGCCCAAGAAGGGAAGGTTAGACACAGGTCTATAATTGTCCAGGTTGGAGGGATCAAGGGAGGGCTTTTTTAATAGAGGTCTTACCACCGCCTCCTTAAGGCACGATGGCATCCTGCCCTCCATAGACCCGGAAGAAGCTCTTCTCATGGATCGTATTGCTTTGGTTTCTTTTTGAAATGTGTTGGTACTTGGCAGAACCAATTTAGGTTCTTCCAATCATTATAATTAGAAGGTCCAGGCATGTGTTTATCCAACTCCTCTCTGAGGAAGCACAGAAGTCGTTAAGTAGATTCAAAACTGAAAGGGAAGGTCCAACTGCCTCCTCTTGTGGAGAATAAGTAATATCCCCTTTAGCTAGGGGTCTCTAGAATTATCCTCCAGGTCCATTTCTTTAGGGAGGTGTGGTGGGGCAGCAGTCAGCAGACTTGATTCTATCAAGGAGCATATTATTGTGAGTGTAGCTTGTAGGCCTGAGATTGTTTGGTCCAACCATTTCTCTCTGCTAAAGCAAAGGTCATTACCCCTGCTAACTGAGCAAAGAGGCATCTTTTAAAAGTGGTATTATCTTTATTTAGCAGGGGGAGAGCAACTGGCCCTCTCCAACCCCAGCACAGCATCCCTCCAGTGGCTGTTGCTGCTGTCAACCTTATGTTTCTGTTTAGATTGTGAGCCCTTTGGGGACAGGGAGCCACCTTATTTATGTATTATTTATTTTTTCTATGTAAACTGCTTTGCGAACTTTGATTGAAGCACGATATATAAATATCTGTAGTAGTAGTAGTAGTAGTAGTAGTAGTAGTAGTAGCTCAAGAAGAATTGATCACCTAATACATCACGAAGATTTTTGTTAGGCTCGGGACTATTTCCCTGCAAACTGGCTTACTTCAGTAGTTTTATCAGTTGAAGATCTGATCAAGTCACCTGGAATATCTCCTACTAGATCTGGTAGGTAGATACTATTTATTCATGAAATAAAGCTCGTTATCAATCAGAGATGGCATGATAAAACAAGTAGCTCTTAATAGAACAAATGGAGTCTATTTTCCACTTCTTTCAACATGGCGACTCCTACCTAGGTCCCCCTCCCATGTGCTGTGAATTTGCTTTGTATCCAACCCATCCGCATATTTCTAAAAAGCACATTAAAAAGGATATTGTCCAAACTTTGAGTTTAGACATCTCCAATTTTGTTTGAAACAAGATGGCAGATTGGCAAAAAGGCAAGGTCCCTATGAGCCTCTCCCATGTACTGTGAATTTGGTTTGTATCAGACTGTAAACACAAAATACATGGTGATCTCATAAGCCTTTTTCCCTTCAGAAAGTAGGCTAAAAAAGAGAAACTGGCTCCAGAAACTCACATAAAGTACAAACATACCCAAAGGCAAAGTTGTGATGAACCCTTTCTTCCAAATATGATTGGTTACTTGCTATTGGTGCCAATTTCTCAAAGGGGTGAAAAGAGCCTTCTCACATTAGGTAATTATACAGATATCAGGCCAGAACAACTTCATATCCCATATCATATCCCTTCATCAGACACCAAAAAGAGTTCATTAATGCCTCCAGAGAGTCCCTATGCCTAGCTAGCAAGGAGAACTTCTGGATGAGTCACAAGCTCCATTGAACATAGGATTTTTGTGAACCATGTAAATGCCAACTTAATTTGTATAGAAATACAAACTGTGTTCATGCAGCTGAATCACACACATAGTCCCAAAACTGATAAGTTCTTGTTATGATCTTATCCTACTTACTGGAACTTCTGCCAATATTCTTCTGTTTTCTTTGCAAGCATCTCCCCTGATGAGCTGTGGAATTGTGAAGTCACTGCCTGCTCATAGATTTCAGCAATCTGAGCTGCAAAATCATGAGAGATTATAATTACTTGCTACCTTGACAGAACTTAAGACAGCTGCTGTCAATTTTCATTTTGTGTCTGTAAAAAGGGAATGTTAGTTATGATGAGCATTCATTCTTCCCAGTGTATAGAGGACATTCTTGTACACTTTGATTCCTCCCACCCACTCCCAGAGTCAGGGCTTATGCAGATCAACCTGTTGCTTACCTGTAACTTTGGTTCTTCTAGAGGCCATCTGTTCTTTTACAACAATGGGCTTTGCACATGGCCATCTGTCCTTTTACAACAATGGGCTTTGCACATGTGCAAAGAGCATGTTGAGAACATTCCAAGCTTATTTTATTTTGTTTATTTAATCAAATTTGTACCCTGCCCCAAACTTTCATCTCTGGGCGGTTAACAATAGCATAAAACAAGTTAAAAACATATACAAAAAATGTAAAACACTTTAAAATTTAATTTAAAAATAAAAAATTTAAATTTAAAATTTAAAATTTATTTTAAAAATAAACCAGAGATTAAAATCTAAAAAATTTAGGAAGCTGAGAAAGCTTGGGCAAAAATATGGGTTTTCAGGTGTTTTTTGAAAATTGCCAGAGATGGGGAGGATCGTATCTCAGCAGGGAGTGCATTCCACAATCTCGGGGCAGCGACTGAGAAGGCCCGTCTCTGTGTAGCCACCAAACGAGTTGGTGGTAACAGGAGACGGACCTCCTCAGATGACCTCAATGGGCAGTGGGGCTCATAATGAAGTGTTAAGTGGCCATTCAAATATGAATCAGGTTTGTGTGGTTCAGGAAAATGAGGCTAGTCAGGACAGAGGTCTGGTGATATCTGGTAATCAGGTGAATCGCTGTGAGCCGAGGCTGTAGGTATGGAGTTATGGTGGTGCTGGATCTCTTTAGACTCTGTGGGTTCAGGATTAATGTCCCTTGGACTTGCCAATTGGACCTTGATTGGGACCAATGGTTGTGAACTTATCTCAGATTGTCCTGCTGGCAACAGCACTAGAGGCTTTTAGTTTGCTTGGAACTAGTTGTCAGGATTCCCTTCCCTTCTTCTTCATTGGAGGATCCTGATATGTTGACAGGATCAAAGAGCTTTTAGGCACCAATGAGGCTGACAATTCTGGGACTGGCAATTGCATTGGGCATGGGGTCTCCTGTGGTACTGGTGCAGTCAGTATGTAAGCAAGATTAGGTGACTGTGTCGACACCTGAACCTAATTTCCCTCTAAAGTATGGATCTCCAATGCCTTGGAGGGACTGTGGATATAGAGACATAGAGACATAGCTGTGGATTTAGCAACTATGAGGATCTGAGACAATCACAGAGCATGCTCCAAAAGAAATGAACGAAGCCTAGATGCCTGGTTCATTTGCACTTGCTTTATGAATGTTAAACCATGGGAACAGGTTTCAACAAGATGTGCCTTGCTGAGGCAAAATAGAAATATGTTAAAATAAAATAAAATAAAAAATACTAGCTTAACCCGCCCAGAGCATCTGCGTGCTAGTACTTGGTTGCTCCCCTCACCCCCTGCCACAGCCCCCCTCACCTCAGAGATCTCTCCACCCTCACCTGAACTGCACTCCTGATCCTCCTTTTCTATTCCTCCATCCCTAGCTCCTCCATCACCCCTGCTGGTTGCGGCTGCAACGTTGCTGGCACCTATTGGCCAAGTCACAGCCTCCTATCCCCAGAGACCTCCACACTCTCACCTGAGCCCCACTCCTGCTCCTCCTCACAGGAGCAGCAGCAGTTGACCGGGCCCTTCCTTGCTGCCAGCATTGCCATGGCCACTCGTTCCCCTCAGGCCACTGACAGGGCCCATCCCTCACCCTTCCTTCTTTCACTATTCCCCTCCCTTTCTCTCTTCTCTCCACTCAATTTCCTCCTCTGTCTGTCTTCCCCTCCCTTCTTCTCCCTCAGTTAACAGATCTTGTTCATTTGGCTTCTTCATCTAATTCACACAATGTCAGCCTACTTCTCCTGAAGGGGCTCTTTCCTCCCTCAAGACCCCTCTCTTCACAGACCCTGCCCACTATCCTTTTATATATAGAGACTCCTCTCCACTAGAATCAAGAACATCTTTTGACCAGTAACAGTTGCATTCCAACTGTCCTTTACCATCACAGGCTCCTCCTTCCTACCTGCATATGGAATCCCCACTGCCCAGTCACCATGGTGCTTCTGCTCTCACAGGCTCTTCCTCCCTATCTGCATATGGAATCCCCACTGCCCAATCAGGTGCTTCTGCTTGCGAACTCTCGCGAGAGCTGCCACACACGGGATTAGCCACGGGTATGCCTTAGAGAATTAAATATATAAATAAGCACTTGCTGTGTCTTTTGGATGTGAGCAGTTTGGCTCCACAGTGTACACACTTTTTAAAGTGACTTTACCCCCCATATGATGAAAGCAGAAATATTTTTCTCCCCATTTTGACTGGGAACTCGAGAGACTAGATGGGACTGAATAAACAAAAACGTAAACAGTAAAGTGAAAAAATAACCAAATGAACTAAGTGGAATAAAATAGGGAAAGAGAAAAAATCTTTTTTTTTTTTTTTTTAAGGGAGCTCGGAGGCATTCCTGATGAAGTCAACTGAATGGTGGACGATAAAAGACTGAGAAGAGGCACAGACACAGATAGGGAAGGGGGAAAGGGTTCCCATCAGAATACTGAGAGAGAAAAAGCTTGGAATGTTCACCATGGTGTCTGTGCATGCACAAAATCCACAGGTGTAAAAGACAGATCCCAAGTTGCAGAACTTTGATCACTCAGGCGTGGCATGTACTGTCACTGAAGAACATACTATCAAAAAATGTTTTAAAATTTTCAGCTTGAAAACATGTAGGAAAATTTCCCCTCAAATTCCAAAGCAACTGTCCTGTGACAAGGAGATGGAACAGAGAAGGATGCTGAAGATGAACAAGTGTTCACTTTCTGGACTCAAACCGTTTCATTTATTATATACATACATACGTGTGTGTGTGTGTGTGTGCGTACACACCCACACACCATTGCTTTATTTAACACATTTGTAAGTAAAGTGTGCCGTCAAGTCGATTTAGACTCCTGGCTCCCACAGAGCCCTGTGGTTTTATTTGGTAGAATACAGGAGGGGTTTACCATTGCCTCCTTCCACGCAGTATGAGATTATGCCTTTCAGCATCTTCCTATATCGCTGTTGCCCAATATAGTACCAGCAGGGATTCGAACCGGCAACCTTGTGCTTATTAGTCAAGTATTTCCCCACTGTGCCACTTTATACCTCCCAAAACGCAAGTCTCTGGGCAGTTTACAACAAAATGCATGTTTGTGCACACACGCACGCACACATACACGCACAAACACACAACGTTATTTTCTGAATTATTTGTTGCCTCTAAGGGCAGGACTGGAATTAAGGGTTTAGAATTACAAGGAAGCAGATTTAGGCTAAACGTTGGGAGGAATTTCTTAATTAAGCTTATTAACAGTAGAACAATATCCGTTGTGTAGTGATGGGCTCTCCTTTGCTAGAGGGTTTCAGAATTAGAACGGACAGTAACTTGTCAGGGATGCGGTAAAAGATTCCTGCACTGAACAGGTTGGACTAGAAGACCTCCAAAGTGCCTTTCAACTTTGTCTGTTATAATTGTTTTATAACTCTCAGTTTCTGGAAGGTTTGGTAGGCTAAGTAAATGAACTCACTGATCTATATGCTGAGAGTAGATTTGGAATCATTCTTGCCCAGGGAGGAGTTCCTGAAGAAGGCAGATAGAGTCAGTGAGTTAGATTATCTCTGCACTGAAGGTAGACCTTGATTGCCCTACTGGCATCCCAACTTGTGTTGCTCTTTCGTTCTGGGATGCTTAAAACCTATATATTTAATTCTCCTGGGTGAGCCTTGGAATGTGCGTCCCAGTGCCCAGCTGACTGGCTGGGCGGCGGAGGCACCTGATTGGATGAGGAGCACCGATGAGAATTGGTTGCCGCAGAGGCGAGGCGGCAGGCCCGGCCATGGAGGCACGGCGGCGGGTCCAGCTGCGGAGGTGAGGCGGCGGCGGGCCCGGCTGCGGAGGCGGCACTCGGCCCAGCACGGGCCGGCCGGAGACTGGGGCAGAAGATGGTGCGGGAAGAAGTAGCCGGCCCCAAAGAGCTCACAGATGCTCTGTGCAGGGTCGGCTAGTTGGGACATAATCCTGTACCCTGTTGAAGCTGACATTGGCACAAAGGCTAGATCTCACTCTGGTTTTTCTACAGAATAATGGCTGTTCATGCTATCAAAATAGCTGAGGCAGATGAAAGTAAGTATTACACTAGTAATTTTAAAAATTAAAGACAAGGTTTAAAAACATGAATAACTATTACCTCTAGTATGGAGATCATCTGAAGATTCTTCAAGACTGGGAAAAGACTGCAATGAACATATATTGCTTGAGTTATGTGGTTCCAAAACTATTCATGTTGTAGCATTTCAGCCATCCTAATTTTTTTGCTAACACCTATGATTTTGGGTTGGGATTTATATCCATCAAAGGATCTTAAATGAAAATCCAAAACATTACGTTCAGTGCAGATTCCTGAAGAAGTGCACTAGTACTAGTATGCAACATATAAATAACATTTTCAAATCAATAAAACTTCAAACACAACCCTTTTGGCCAAAAACATACAATTCACAGCATCCAGATTAGTCAGTCATTACTAAGCACTATTGAAATCAATGTGCCAAGTTAGTAAGGACTAGACATATCTTAAGATCCATTAATTTCAATGGGATTCAATCATAAAAACAGGTTGCTTTACTTGCAACAGGTGATCTTTCTGGTGATCCATGTTCACTCACAACCTGGGTTCTGCGCCTGTGCAGCAATCTTCGCGGAAGAAACCAATGCTCCTTGAGGTGCTCTTCAGCTCCACTGAATTGCACATGTGGCATGACCATTATTTTTGGCGGGAGAGTGCCATTCTCTTCAGTTCCTGATTGGCCACTGCGATGAGCAAAGAAGAATGTCCATAGTCAGGTACTTCACTATAACTGGACATATTCTAGCAGCACGGTAGGCTAGGCGGGTGTTGTAAGTGAACATGAATCACCAGAAATATCACCTATTACAGGTAAGCAACCTGTTTATCTTTGAGGTGATCTATGGTCCCTCACAACCTGGGCAACTTCTTGGTTTTCTCCTTCATATCACTTTGGAGTGTAGCCAGGCACGTCTGCAGAGAGACACTGCACCTGCCAAGGAACTGGATTCAGTCTATGCAATATGTTTAGCGGTGCTGAGATGCTGTCTGGTAATGTGTGCAGACTTGGCCAGAGCAGACTAGAATTTATCTCTATAGTCCTCAGGGACATCCTCGTGATGCTGACACATCCAATGTCAGGGGCAAAGATCTCTTGTAAGACTCTTACACAGTAGATGGCAAAGGGGTATGAGGCAACACCGTTGACACTGTAGAAGGCTTCAGCTTCGTCAGTGTTGAAGAGGCAGAGGAAGTCTGACAATGCTTAGGGCTCAACAATCCCAGCGATCCAGAGTGTTCATGTTTGTTTCTTGTGGCAATGCACTCAGTGTCAAAATCAACCACCATCAGTTTCTTCAAAGTCAAGTCCCCATGGTACTTATGAGAAGAGGCTCGAGGGGAAGATGTAGTGGCCAATGCCAAAGCCACCTTCGATCCTGAAGGACGGTGAACAGCCAAATCCCAAGTCACTCTTGATGAGCGGCTGCGACTGTCCCGGTCCCAGATAATTCAGCATAGGTGTTGGTGGCCTAAGTGAAGTCTCATAACGGGCTGCTCTCAAGGAAAGTTCATGACTCTTCTTAGTTTGCTGAGAAAAAGCCAAATAAATTCTACAGGCTGTTACTTTGAGCCCTTCACCCAAACAAACTCTTGTCATGTTTATCTGACAAGGGTAAAGTACACCCGCAAGAGGTACACTTTTAAAAAGCTTTTCTATTGTCCATTAGAATGATCAAAAGGGGCAAGATGAAAGAGAGAAGCCATAAAATAAAGCCAGAGGGAAAAACTGAATAGTTCAAAAAGCAGTCCGAGTCAAGCCAAAAAACAATGCTGAATAAAGCTGAAGAACGAGAATAGTGGAACGAATCCTTCCCAATGCAAGCAGCGTGGCGATTGAGAAGGAACTGAGGAGAATGGTGCTCTCCCACCAAAAATAACAATTGTGCCACACACATTATTTGGCAGAGCCAAAGAGCACCTCAAGGAGCTTTGAATTCTTCAGCAAGGATTACTGTGCAGGTGCAGAAGCCAGATTGTGAGGGAACATGCATCACCTCAAAGATCTAACTTAGTTTGGATGCTGTCCAGTATTTTTAAATAAAATATATACACATATAATATACACACTGTCAACTCCTCCTTCAAACACCTCTTCAGCTGCAAAATATTTTATTTTTACTTTTATCCTAAATCCAGCAAAAAGGTTGGCAGAGGATGATTTCATAAGCATCCCTAGGAATTACTCAGTGTTGCATTTCTTTTCTTCCGGGCATTTCATTATCCTAAGTATACTGTATGTCCTCTCTAATCAAACAGAACCTTCTGTCATTAAATCTATCTTGCTCTAGGGCTCCAGATCCAGCCTGTAGCTCTTTATTTTCAAATAGGGCAGATTCACATGATCTGCCGCAAGTAAGGAAGATGGGAAAATGCTGCGAACAACAGGTTGCTTAGCTGTAAATGAAGTTCATCTAGTGGTCATCTGTTTGTTCACACCAATGGGCTTCAGGCATAGGCTGAAGTCCATTTAGGATCCTTCCAAAGCTCTCTTCAACACTAAATTTTTGGCGGTGACATCACACCCTCCTTCACTCAGTTCGAGTGTCCATCGATCTGAAAGAAACTGCAGCGGGGAGGAAGGGAAGGGGGTGTGAATGAACAGATGACCACGAGATGAACTTTGTTTACAGGTAAGCAACCTGTTGTTCATCGACATGGTCTCTGTTGTTCTCACCAATGGGCACATCGCAAGTTGTCTTACCTGGCGGTGGGCCCACAGTCACTGGAAGATTAAATGCAGCACAGCTCTCCCAAACTCCGCGTCTCGCCTGGTGCGCAGGTCTAGTGCTAGTGCATCACGAAAGAGCGAGGAGTAGCCCAGGTAGCCGCTTTGCAGGTGACATCCTGTCAAAGGCCTTGGAAGCATCATTCTTGCCAAAGGCGATGGAAGCAGATACCGCCCTCATGGAGTGAACCCTCACAGACCTTGGAGGGTCCTTACCTGCTGCAAGTTCATAGGCTAGAGTGATTGTGTTCACAATCCAACAGGCTAAAGATTGTGTGGCTGGTTGAAAAGCCAAGGATCTGGAGGTGTAGGAGATGAAAAAGACTTTAATCTTTCTTATCTGTTGGGTTCTTTCTTTATAGAATGCCAAGCAATGGCATGCATCAAGACAGTGGAGGGTCCACTTCGCTTGCGAGGTCAGGTTCGGAAAGAAGACTGACAGGGACAGAACCTGTGATCTGTGGAAGGTATTCACCACTTTGGGAAGAAAGTTAACATCCAGAGACAACTGGACCTTATCCCTGAGGAAGACCAGATACAGAGCGACGACCTGAAGGACTTGCAATTCGTTCACTTGGCGCGCCAAAGTGACGACCACAAGGAATGTGGTTTTCCAGTTAAGTAAGTGGAGGTCATATGTAGCTAGTGGTTCAAAGGGCCAGTACATTAATTGAGTGAGCACTAGGGGAAGGTCCCATGGAGGGGGTAAACATCAGCAGCGTGTCAGGGTACAGACTGGTCAGACCCTTAAGGAACCTTTTGATGACTGGATTTGTGAAAGGGGGTTCCATACCCCATGGCGTAGCATGTACTGATATCGTTGCTAAATGCACCCGGACAGAAGACATAGAAAGTCCTGTAGTCTTTAAATGAAGCAGATAATCCAGTGAAAAGGGGTTATGCACCCAGTAGGGGTCAGCCAACTTGTCCTTAGCAAACTCTACAAAGCGCTTCCACTTCCTTTCGTACGTTTGGCAGGTTGAAGGCTTCTGTGCAGCCTCCAGGGACTTCCCACAGGTAAAAGTCTACATTGAGGAGAGGATACATGTCATTAAGTGCAGCTGTGGCAGGTCTGGGTGCCACATGGAACCCCCAGCCTGGGTGAGGAGGTCCAGTAAGTTGCGGAGGTGGATTGGTCTGTCCAGGGCAAGAGATGACAGTACTGGGAACCACATCCTCTGTGGCCAGTAGGGTGCCACCAGAATTGCCGTCGCGAGTTTGCTCTACAGCTTTTGTAGAACCCTCAGTATCAGGGGAATTGGCAGGAGGAGGTACAGGAAGATCCTTGCCCAGCACAAGGCGAAAGCATCCCCCAGGGAGTGATGACCCACTCCCATTCTCGAGCAAAACTGAACGCACGGGCGGTTGGCCTGTGTGGCAAAAGCATCCACATTCAGTGTTCCCCAGTGATGGAACAGGTTCTGGATGACCGAGTGGTGTAGAGTCCACTCGTGGGAGGTCACAGGAGTCCAATTCAGGGAGTCCACCAGGATATTCGAACAGCCCTGAATATGAATAGCCGAAAGTTCCAGGTTGTGTGTGATTGCCCAGTGCTAGATTCTTAAAGTCAGGAAGAACAAGGTTCTGGAGCCTGTTCCCCCTTCCCTGTTCAGATAGGCTTTGACAGTTGTATTGTCCATGTGAATTTGAACATGATGGCCCCAGAGATATAGTAAGAGGACCTTCAGGGCCTTGAAGACTGCCAGGAATTCTAAGTAGTTGATGTTTCTCTTGGTTTGTAAGGGCGACCAGTGCCCATTTATCTGATAGCCTAAAGCATGTGCCCCCCAGCTGAGCTTGAACACATACATTGTGAAGGTTATTAATGGCCTGTCCAATGTGAAGGATGGAGGATGACCCCTAGGTGCTGACGAGAGGTCCACCAGCAGAGGGATTGCCGGACTGTCGAAGGCAGTAAAGGCACTTGTTCTGTGTGTCCCGTTGGAGATTGAAGTGATCTAGAAACCAACGCTGTGGCACCTGCATCCGGAGTCTCGCATGTGGTGGGGCCAAAGTTTTGGATGTCATAAGTTCCAGCATTTTCTGTATGGCGTGGGCAGTCTGCACTGGTTTGGTTAATAAGTGCCTCTTTGTTCCAGGAGGAATACACATGTGGTGATGGAGTCTAAGATCACCCCCACAAAGGGAATAACCCTGGTCAGTGTTAGCCAGGTTTTCTCGAAGTTAATCTGGAGGCCCAAATCTTTCAGCAGGGATATGGTCGTAGCGACCTGGCGTTCCAATAGCTGTGGCAATTCAGCTGTCAGCAGCCAGTTGCCCAGATACGGGAAGTCACTGATGGCGGTGGAGATGGGTGACCACTACCTCCATGCATTTCATGAAGACCCTCGAGGCCATCGAGAAGCCAAAGGGTAAGACTTTGAATTGGAATCTGTGGGGGCCAACCTGGAAATGCAGGAAGCTGCTGTGTTGCGAGCAGATGGATATGTAGTAATAGACGTCCTTTAGGTCGATTGTTAAAAACAACACTCCAGGAGACAAAAGGAGCACTATTTCTGGGACAGACACCATGTGGAACCTGGTGTATCTCACGAATTGATTCAAATCTTGAAGGTCCAAGATTGAGTGTAGGCCTTCATCCGGTTTTGGAACCACAAAGAAGGGGGAATAGAAGCCCCACCACAGTCTTCGGAGTGGGCAGTATATCAAATGTTTCAAATAAATAAATAAATAAATAAATAAATAAATTAGAAGCCGTTGTCCAGGCAGCCCATCACAGGTTCTATTGCATCTTTTTGTAAAAGTGTCTCTATCACCTCCAGGAGTTGTGGCATCACCAGAGTGCATCACCCAAGGCAAGGTTGCTGTCTTTGGACAAACTCTATAGCGTATGCTATCCTGATAATTGTTATGACTCACTGATCGGTGGTCAAAGAGTCCCATGTTTCCAGATAGGGCCAGAAGTATGTAGTGGGTGAGAGTAGAAAAGAGTCACTGCTAAAGTTGGAAATGGTCTGGAAGGTGAAGGTGGAGTGCTTGGACTGCTGCTGCTGCAGCTGCAGCTGCAGCTTCTGGGCAAAGTAAGATCTGGACTTTTGAAAGGAACTCTGATGGCCAGGGCAAAAGGAAGCATCATAGGAGTGTGTCTGTATCACAGGGGCAGGTCGTGGAGGCTGCAAGCAGTTCCACTGGCTAGTTCTAAATGGTCTGGATTGAAAGTAAGAGAAATTCATCAAACAAGCAGTAGTGCGCAACTTATACATGGGCTCCATAGCATCATCCGTCTTAACTCCAAAAAGGATCTCACCTTTGAAAGGAAGGTCTTCAATTCGGGAGTGTGCTTTAAATGTCAGGCCCAAGAAGCAGAACCAAGCATGGCGACGCAGGCCCACCAAAGAGGCTATCACACGGGCAGCACAATCAGCCTAATGGTGGGGACGAATGTAGTTGCTGCTTTGCAAGATTCAGTCCCTCCTTTTTCAACATGCTAGCTAAGTCTCTCTGTTCTGCAGGCAACTGGTCCACGAAGGGGGTCAACTCGTCCCATAAGAAATGATTGTATCTGCTCATGCAGGCCTGGCAATTAGCCACCTTTAGTTGAAGGGTGGAGGTAGAGTACTGGTGCCTACCTACAGAGTCCAGCTTCCTTCCCTTCTGGTCCCAGGGCGCCATCAGAGCCTTATTCCTCAATTTCGTTTGAGCCATCTCCACCATGATCTAAGTTGGTATAGGGTGTTTCTGGAGAAAGGAACAATTGTCCAGCTGGAGCCTGTATAGGTCTTCAATTTGTTTGGATATAGGCTGAGTAGAAGGTTTCATCCAATAGCTACGTGTTATATCCATTATAGGTTTAAATATTAGTAGGGCAACAGGCACTTGCGTAGAAGAATCGGTGCCAAAGATGGGGTCCTCTGGGTTTTTTTTCCCAGATTAGGTCACCTGAAATCCCAGAGGGGCGACCATATGTCATACTTGTTCAGTATGTGATCTGAAGTCCTAAGATGAGGAGTCTGGCTTGCCATCCCCCAAGGTGTCCAACAGGGACGTATGAGCCAAAAGGTCCAAATCCTCTGATTCGTCCCCTAGAGGGTCCTCTGAGTAGTCCTATGCCGGGGGTTCCTGTTGAACTTGGGCTGTACAGGTTGATGCACAGGCAAAGGGGTCGAGTCTGGAGTTTGCAGCACAGAAAGTTGGAGGCATCCTGCCATCTGGGCCCATCACAGTTGGCTCCACAAGTGGATGTCTGGCATCAGGGGTTCTTGACCTTGAGCGACATGTTCACATCCCGGAGGGAGCACAGTATTGAGTGTGTCTCCTGGGGGGCGAACAGGACCATCGTGAGAAGCAGTCTTATCACTTGTATCTTGAGCTGAATGGTGCTCTCAAATCATGCCTGCTCCTTGAGTGATAAGGAGAAGGGGGGTGGGAGCGCCTAGTGGGCAGATAGCGGCTGCAGAATACCCAATCATCCCAGGCATAGTCTGGATAGATGGTGTGCCCATATTCTGGATCATCCAAATAATGTGAATCATCATAATGGTCCACATAATCTCTTTCAGGGGCAAAGAAATAATCATACTCAACTTGCTCCAGGTGCGAGGGCAGAAGAGCCTCCACTTGTGGTACCAGCAGTGCAGGTCCCTGCATCAGTACTGATGTGGGAGGCAGCTGAGGGCGATGTGTTCCCTCTGGTTGCGCTATGTCTCTGGGCAGTGGAAGATCACTCGCCGGTACTGGGAAAGGCAGCAGGAGTGGTGCCGATTCCGTCCCCACCAGCAGCGCATTTAGTTGGGGTGGCCGGGAAGTTTGTGGAGGCGGCGCTTGGGGAGCAGCAGGCTTTGGTTGATCCCACAGTGGAGGTCGGTCCTGTGAGCATGACTTTTTCTTTTTGGGTGCTGGATTCAAAAGGTGCTTTGCACTTGGGTGGCAGAGTCAACAGAGGCTTCAGTACCGCAGCCAGAAGTCAGAGGCACCAAGTCCTCCAGAGGGGGTTGCGTCATTTGCAGAGCCTCTTGTGTTGGGACCACCAGCAGGGCAGGAGGGGAGACCATCAAGGTCTCAGTGGGTGCTGGGACCGCCGTAAGGGAAGGGCCTACAATAGGCACAGCCATTTCCTCGGCTGAAGCGGCCATACCAGGGCGGTGTTCTGAGGCAGCCAAAGCCCTCTCCTACAGAAGAGCCCTATCTTCAGGTGTTGGGAAAGATTTTTCCATGCCTACTTCCCCAGGCGGAGGCAGAAGGTGCACACGTTTACTTTGTGTGCCTCTCCCAGACACAGGAGACAATAGGAGAGGCCATCAGTTATTGGTAGTTTAGCCTAGCAGCACTTAAAAGTAAGCCTTGGCTTATTCCTGTCTGCCATACACCAAGCCAAAGCCTGGCAGATTGTTCGGTAGAGGGTGTCTCTCCTGACCCAAAGTCAGTCTGAATAGAGAGAAAAAATAATGTATAATTCAGTAGGACGGGAAACTGAAAATCTTCTTCTTTGGGGGGGGGAGGGGGGGGCTGAATGAAAAACAAAATGCAGAACTATATAGCCAGAGGGTGTGATGTCACCAAGGGGGAAGGGGTCCCGCCAAAACACTAGTGTTGAAGAGAGCTTTAGAAGGATCCTGAATAGACTTCCGCGCATGCCTGAAGCCCATTGGTGTGAACAACAGAGATCATGATGACGAACTGGCAGTGCATGCTCCTAGTGTGACATCTGAACCCACCCAAGTCAGATTCCTGAGTCCTCTGCCTGGAATTTTCCTGAGATTCTCTCCCTGACTTCCAAATCTTGGTTATGGAAATTAGGTGGAAGTTGGGAGAATGGGAAAGGCAGAGAAATACAAGTGAAATGGACTGAAAATGCTTAAAATAATTTAAGAGTTGACTGTGGGAACAATGAAGAGATCAGAGGAACCTGCAAATTGGCTGACATCCTGACTGATAAAATATGGGCATCAGGAGGGGTAGCAGAGATATGCTGGGAGTTGAGCTAGGGTTCTTGGTGCATCTCTGCAATCATTCCTAATGTGTGTGCTTCGTTAGTCAGGATGTTAGTTTCCAAGGAGATGAAGAGATAACTTAATACAAGTTTGTGGGGGGTTCTCTTTTATAGACCTCCAAATGTTTCCCTTGCCACTGTGACTGGAGGGTTCTCTGTGGAGAGAATGTTGGTCAGTTTTGCTAAAATGTATGTGAGTCTGAGGTTCCATGTCAATGTCCCTTTCCTCGATCTCTCCCACTCTCCCCATAACCTCAGTCCAACTTATTCTGGCTGGGCTGCTGGGGAAAACCAAAACAAACAAAATGAATGAATACATGATCATTCAGAGCTCATTTGTTTAACTTACACTTGTTTGATTTGTTCATTAATGACAAATGAAAGAAATGGATCCCATTCATTTTAAATTTGTATTCATTCTGTATCCTGAAGTTGCAAGATAGCGTTTGCTGAATATCAGTGCCTGGTCTCATGTCTTTCCACATCAGATGGACCATTAAGTATAAACCACAATGAAACATGTACAGTTACCATAACTAGCTTGAGAAGGTCTGCAGCATTTTCCCTCTCCTCTTCTGTTCTTGGATCTTTAATAGTCATCTCTTGCATCTCATCTTCTTGCTTGATTATTTTGTCAATGTACTCCTAAGAGGAGAGAGGATTAGGAGAAAGTACTTTTCTAAATGTTCAACGTATTTAGCCACAGTGACTATGGAAACCAATATTTAGCTCTGAATATTTACTTCACTAACTTTGATAAAATAAAGCCATTTGGGATATCTCAGGCTTATCAAAGCCAAATGGCAAGTTTCCAGACTCAGGTGTTGCAGGTAGAACAGCAGGTACAAGTGCCTTTTGCTCCCTGTTTTCTCAGATTTGTTATACTATCTGAAACAAAATGTTTGCATTTGGGAAGATATGTAGGCTCTCTCTCTCTCCATTGACATGGAGAGAATCTGCATTTCCTCGATTCAGATGACACAACCAGCAGAAGCGTACATTCCTGGTTCCTGAAGTTTTACCTAAAAGTTCCCTATGGTCAGGGAGCACCTTGACTTGGATACCTGGAGAGGCCTCAGGAGGTAGAGCCTGCACTGAGCGGCTCCCCCAATCCAGAGCCAGAAGTCACTACATTGTGCAGCCCCACCCCTCATACCACCATGGACCCCTCACACCCCAGCTAGACTCTTCACATTATCTGCTTTGCATCATGATGCACTTGTACAAATGGCTAGTATCATAATACCGTTATACAAAGCTAGGTGCAGTCACACTTGGAATACTGTCTGACATTTAGACCAATGCTGCATCAGCACAATAGCACTTTCCACTGCACATGGAGAGGGGCACGATTTTCAGTGATCACCCCTTCCCTATGCAGCTGACCGTGCCTCCCAAAACTTCGTCCCTGAGCCCTATGTGTCTTTTCTTATAGCTTACCTTGACAGAAAGCTGCAATTTGTGTCTCAGCTCATCAGTGACTGGCTCATACTGGATCAATCGACGAACTTGAAGAACATTTGGAGATTTCTGTATAGGTGCAGGAGCACTTGCTAACTCCTTGAATTCTATTTTCAGCCCTTTCCAAGCATTCATTCCAAATGGGGGTCCTGGAGTCTTCCTCTGAACCCAAATGATAATGAGAATAGTGGGGCATTATTTAAGTATTTCTAATATTATTTATGTATTTCAGTCATTGTATTATAGAATCTACTTTTATTAGTTTTACTCTCTGACATTCTATGCAATTGAACCCCTGTGTTTATGATCTGCTGGGGTGCTGCACGCATGAAAGGGCACCCCGGTGGTGTTGCAGAGGTGGGCAGTTGCATAATATAAAACAGTGTGAAGATACACATTGCAAGGGACATTGAAAATAATGGAAGCAGCATGGCAGAAGCACCCACATGCTGTTTTAGGTTGTTGCATAACTGCCCACCTCTGCAACACCATTGGGGCTGCCTTCCTTTTTTGCAAATTAAATTTTCATTGATTTTGACAATATTCTTATTAACATGCACAACAAATAAACAAATATGGACTTCCCACTCACACCTCTTTGTGAATCATCAACTATAAAATTTACCTTTGCTATATAATAATGCAAAACATAGATTTAAACCTTACAAACACAGTTTTAATCTACCCACCCTGCTATTATTACTAAATTTCAAACCCTGCTGTAAAATCCATAGTAGGAAAATAGTTCTTTAGATACAACAAGAATGGTTTCCAATCTTCTTTAAAGCATTCTAAATTTTGATCTCTTATCAATACTGTAAGTTTTGCCATCTCTGCATATTCCAAAATTTTTATCAGCCAATCTTCTTTTGAAGGGAGTTCATTGCTCTTCCATTTCTGTTCATATATTATTCTGGCAGCCGTGATTGGGGCTGCCTTCCTAGTGGGCAAACTAGAAATGCAAACATGAGATTGCATAGCATGTTGGCCATTTAAAAAAAAAATATTAAGCGCACACCCACACACACTGCTTTTTAACAAAACAGTTCTCAAAGTAGCTTACACAGCATAAAAAGAAAAGGATGGTTCTCTGAACCATGTAAATCACAATCTAAAAAGAAACACAATAAGTTGGGTAAGAACTAATCTGACTATTTTCCTTTCACTATAATAATCTTCACAAGTCAGCCCACTTGTGCCTCAAAAGTTCATGCATCCGCCATCTTGAATTCGGATGGATTACATCATCACAAACTACGCCACTGGTGTCCCTACAACTGTACTAAAGTTGGTTCAAATCTCTTCCCACTTGTGCTTCAAACATGCATCTGCCATCTTGAACTGAGATGGATGATATCATCACCAATGATGTCATTAAGCTGTCATTACAACTGAGTCAAATTTGGTTCAAATTGTTCCAGGCATTGTGAAGTTGATAGTGGAGGACAGACAGACCCACACCCACACCTACACCCCTAGGTGATCTCATAAGCTTACTTTCCTTAAGGAAAGTAGGCAAACAAAATAAATGCCAGCAACAGCCACTGGGAGGGACATCATGTTGGGATCAGGAACTTTGCTATTCCCCTGCTGCATATAAAAAAGTGTCTTTCTGTCCAGTTAGGCTACACTTGTTGTTTGCAAAACAGGAACTACATCTTGGGATGATTAAACCTAACAGCCTGATTACTTAGAGCCCAGTATTATGTAGCTATATATTATGAGCACGTTAAATATTGCCCATGATTTTTGCAGCCTGCAAGCTGTAAATGTAGAGTTTCTGAAAAGCAAAGTTAGGAACTAGGCTCTGATTTTCTCTGAATACACTTAAGATTCAGCAAGTCAACAAAGACTTGGAGCTAAATTGCACATGACCCAAATACACTTTACATTAGAATTAAGGAATACAGCTGCTGTTTGAATCACAACTGTTTCTCTAATCCATATCCTGGTTCTTCTTGCCTTAGAATAATGCAGGCTGATCTCAGAACACTTCCTGGTGCTCTAGAAAAATGATTAATATTACATTGAAGAAATATTGGTTTCATTAAACAAACAGAAATAGAAACTGTAGGCTACTAAAAGGCCAAATAATAAGGCAGTGCAGAGCTCACAAAGCCTGAAAAGTCTGAGAGAAGCTTAGTTGTATTGACATCAGCAACACACTCTCCTGATCATCTGCCTGGTGGATGGAAGAAGTGCCATGGCTGGCACACTCTTCTGTCTAGTCTTAATAAGGGTGGGGGAGGTAGCAGCATATGTATTCAGTCCAGCCACTTCTGCTCCCAATGGACCACTGCTAATTACTTAGAGGTTTATTTTCACTCCTGCAAACAGAGTATATTAATATGTAAATTAAAGACAGTAATAACAAAACACTACATACTTGTGAAGGGATGTGCACGGAAACGTTGGGCCAGTTTGGTTCGAATTTGGCCAGATTAAAACCAACCCAGCCTGGTCTGGTTCCGGGTTCAGTCAAACCAAGTCTGGTTCAGTCCAACCCTTGAGTTGGGTCAAACCAGTTCATAGACCGGCTAGGGTATACTTGCATGGTGATGCAAATGGCCTATGCGCATGCGTGGAGGTCACAAAAATGGGCCAGGCTGTCATTTGGGAGGCCACTATCTCCAATGCTTCTCCACCACTGCCTCATCATATATGCTGTCTATCCCATGGCCTCTGCTAAAGGTACAGAGGCCGCTTTCTCTCACTATGTGTGCACGCACACACACACACGCACGCTCCTATAGGGAGATTTAGAAATGCCGCCTTTACTTGTAAAGAGGAATCCTCAAGGACTCCTTTTTACAAGTATACCTGAGCTGGTCTGTAAACCAGTTCTTAGAACCGGGGACTGGGCTGGTTTAAACTTGAACCAGCCAAACTGGGCCGGCTTGAAGTTGAGCCTGGCTCAAGGCAAGCTGGCTCACACATCCCTACACTTGCGTAGTTTTGCTAGATTGAGATTGTACAGTGCTTGAAGATACAGATTGTATAGAAATATCAAAACAGCCTGCAAGATCATTGCCGTGATACTCAGCCACTGAAGGAAACAGTAATGTAAGTTGGGTACCTCAACTGCAGGAAAATTTTCCCATGCCCTTGACTGGAGATTGTAAGGTACGATAGTAGCAGAGTCTCTCTTCATCACCCATTGAGCTGCTTCAGTCAAAGGACGGAGGACAGTAATGCTTAGGACTCCTGGTTTGAAAGACAGAAAGCCTGGAGATGCTTCTAAATTGAACCGATCAGTCATCCTATTTCTGAGAGGCCTACATCTTGCAAACATCCATAGGTGAACATTTGCACAATCAATCCAAATGTGTACCCAATAACACATAAGGCTTTGCAAGAGAGTTTGCAACTGGCTAAAGCAGTGCCACTTCCTCTTAATGACGGATACAGAGAAATAAGTTAAATAAATAAGAAGCTCAGCAAGATGTGCACTCCCATGCAAGAACTTTCAAAACAGCATTTACAAAATTTCAAAAAGTTTAAATTAAAGATCCATAAAAAGAAAGGCGTTGCTGTGAAAGAGAGTTTTAAAAAATGTTCTGTACTGCCTCCAAATAAATAAATAAAGCCCTACCTAAAATTAAAAGGGTTCTTAAAATGAAAGAAGCCTGTTGGTGGAGAGATGTATCCATTATGTCTCAGAAAATATCCAGCACCTTTGACATATGCCACGTGCTAGACCACATACTCAATAGCAGATCTTCTGGAGATGGGGGGCAATTATATTTTCCTCACAAAGTATTGTTCTTTGAGTGCCTGAGCTGGTATAGAAAGTGGTAATGAGACCAAATTATGAATCGGGAGATATCTCCTTTGAATCTTGCCTTTGCCATGAATTCATTAATGGTCTTACGCAATTCACTCTCAACCTTTCCATCTGCAATATGGGGATAATAAAACTGACCTGTTTTACAGAGTTGTTGTAAGGATTAAAACAATTATAAGGAGAAAAGCACACTGCTCACTTAAAAGTCAGAAATACAATCTTGAGATCTGGCCCGGCATATGGACTATTTGTAACAAATGAAAAGCAAATGCACATTTAATGTGCAAAAACTCAACTGTGAGAAAAAGCCCTCAGGTTTAGGACTGATTAAGACCGAATGCAGCGCTAGATTCCTACCTGGGCATTCGTGTATTGGCTCTTGCAGAACTGCTGTAACTGGATCACCATATACTGTAGTCAGGTATTCTTCTGTGTCTCTGGTACGGAGAAGTTCAGTCCCTGAGCCATCCGCATAGACAATGAAGAATCTAAATAGTCAACCCAAGTATGCAAAGTGTACAATGAGACGATAAAATTGCTGAAGAATCACTCAAGCATCAACACTGGACTACTGAAAAATGTTCCCTTCAAGTCATGTAAAATTCATTCATCTCATACCGAGGCGCATGCTCTCCATATATGGATGGTGTCTGCATTTCTGTGGGTTCCCATTGCTTCCCATCAGATTCAAGTCTAGCAATGAATTCAGATGTGCTGCCATCAGCCATGACCTTCAATTTAAAAACAACAAAAGGTATGTTTAACTGCAACTGCTGATCCTCATCTGTCTTTTGGACATTAGATTCTTTGGCAATATTTATGCAGAAACTACTTCCAACTGAAAAATGACATCCTAACCTGGGAGTTCTCCACACAGCAGACTTTATCACAAGTTTTCTGCGAGGCTTTACTGGGAACTTAACTCTATAAAAAAAACCTTACTTTCCTTAAGGAAAGTAAGCTTATGAGATCATCAAGCCGTATGTGTGTCTGTCTGTCTGTCTGCTTCCCTATCAACTTCACAGTGCCTTGACCTATTTGAACCAAATTTGGAACAGACGTAGGGACATCTCAATGGCATAATGTGCAATGCTGTCATCCACTCTAATTCAAGATGGTTGATGCGTGTATGTTTGAGGCAGAAGTGAGCTAACTTGTGAAGATGGTAATTATCAATTAAGATTATAGTGAAAGGAAAGGAGACAGATTAGTTCTTACCAGAACTTGTATTATTACATTGCATTATCTGATGCTGTATTTTATTGTATGGTACTACACTGTACTGTAGTAACAAATGGTCATTGACCAAAATAAGCTAAACAAGCACACAATTATATCAAGAATAAAGCTTAGTATTTCACCTTGAAAACGTTTCCTTCATAGTCCATCATCTCACAGACAACGCTGGAGTTATGTTTCATAATGTACTTCCCTGCATGCTGATTCTCATCATTGGACATAAAATCACATCCATTTTTTTCGAAAGCTTCTGGGGAATAAACTGCAGAACAATCTTCATCAATGAAAAGGTAGCCTTTGTTCATGGGCAACACCTAATAAGGAAGGAGATTCAGTTACAAATACAGTAAATATATCAGTTATAGGAAGAGATATCAAAATGGATGCATTGATATGAACGATAACTGCAATCTATCCCTTGATACTTGACTAATACATCACTGATTACTTTGTGTGTTCCTCCTCCTGATTTCCATCTTATTTTCACCTTCTGGAATAACTGCTTCCAGCTTCAACTTCATGAGTTTTATAGGAAACACTGATATAAATGGTTTTATCTTACAGTTAACATATCATAGCATTACCTAGTGTGGAAGCCAGGATCTAGAACGGAGCATTGGTTACTCACTGTGAAGGCTTTTTCTGGTTGCTGAGGTCAAGGCCATCTCTACAGGTTATCCTCATCACATGCTCCAGGGGCAGGACTTAAGTTAATTAGTTGAAGAAAGACCCGGGCTGAGGAGGATGACCCCACCCAGTTCTTACAAGCCCAGTAGACTGCAGTAGAGAAGGTATTTCAGGTAGAGAAAAGGGGCAGTGAGAAGGGAGACCCCCAGTGTTCAAGTCTGCAGGTGGCGGCTCCCTGCTATGCCGAGATCAGGAACGTCTCCCCCAGATGCAGTCCAGAATAGAACGGGTGGGTCGAAATGGCCTTGACCACAGCAACCAGAAGAAGCCTTCACGGTGAGTAACCAATGCTCCATTCTCAGTTGCTGGGGTCAAGGCCATCTCTACAGGACATACCAAAGCTGTACATCTCGCGGGAGGGACTGGACTAGACTAATCCTGGGGGAGAACGCTCTGAAGGACACATCGGCCAAACGCTGCCTGGGCAGAGGCAAAGGTGTCCAGCTTGTAGTGCCGCGTGAAGGTTGATGGATTCTTCCAAGTCGTGGCCTTGCATATCTCATGTAGAGGAGCGTTTGTAGAGAACGCGGCGGATGCAGCTGCTGCTCGAGTGGAATGGGCTGTGATCCTAGCTGGGGGTCGCAGTTGTTTGGATTCATATGCCGAGATGATGCAGGCTCGAATCCATCTGGCGATGGTAGCTGAAGAGACCACCTCACCCATGGAGACTGGCAGGTATGAAACGAACATAGTCTTGGATTTCCTGAAGGAAGCAGTCCTTTTTATGTATGTTAAAGACAATGCCGGACATCCAGCTTATGCCACAGTTTTTCTTGGGCATGTAGAGGTAGGTAGGACAGAAGGTAGGCAGGAATAGGTCCTGAGAGAGATGGAATTGTGACAGGACCTTAGGTCTGAAAAAGGGGTCTGGGATGAGGCAGACAGAGTCCTCCGCAAACACAAAGAAAGATTTATGAACAGACAAGGCCCATAGCTCTGACACACGTCTGGCGGTAGTAATAGCCACCAGGAAGGCTAGCTTGAAGGAGAGCATTTTGAAAGAGATTGATTTGATAGGTTTGAGCGGTGTCCGCTACAGAACCCTGAGAATGCTGTGTAAACCCCAAGAGGGAAAACGATGAGCTGTTGAAGGCGATAGCAGCGTCGCTCCATGGAGGAAATGCTTGAGGAGGGGATGGACAAGCATAGACCTGCAAGAGGTGCCAGCAATCAAGCCGATCAGTGATGCCGCTTGTCTCTTCAAGGTGTTGGGCTTGAGCCCCTTATCCAGGCCCTCCTGGAGGAATTATAAAAGGTGAGTCATAGAGGCTGTGCCCTTCTTGATATGATGGTGGGAGGACCAACATAGGAAAACTCTCCAGGTACATTGGTATATTCTGTTAGTGGAGTCTCTGCATGAGGCCAGGATAGTAGTGGTAACATTCTGGGGGAGCCCCTCCTCCACTAGGAACCTCCGCTCAGTCTCCATACGGCTAGCTGAAACCAACCTGGATCTGGGTGGTGTACTGGTCCCTGAGATAGGAGGTCGGGGAAGGCTGGGAGGTGCCAAGGTTCCGGGATACTGAGATGGAGGAGCTTGGCAAACCAATGGCAATGGGGCCAGTGGGGCGCCACCAGTATCACCTCTGCCTTGGAGGTCCTGATGCGTCTGAGGAAGCGTGCTAGGAGAGGGATAGGTGGAAAGGTGTAAAGGACCCGCGGAGGCCAGCTCTGTGTCCTCTGCGGTCAGGCATGGAAACCTCGAGATGAACCTCGGGAGCTTTGCGCTGATGGGAGTTGCGAAGAGGTCGGCCTCTGGGGTCTCCCACCTGCGTGCCAATTGATTGAAAACGCAGGGGTGAAGTGACCACTCACACGGAAGGAAGTCCTCTCAGCTGAGCCAGTCTGCCAGAGAGTTGAGGTCACCTTTGACATGATGTGCTGTGATGGAGAGGAGGTGTTCCTCCGCCCATGAGAGTAAGAGGGTCGCCTCTTGATGTAGTGATCTGGACCGGGTGCCCCCCCTGTCTGTTCACATGGGCCTTTTTGTCTGTCTTATTGTCTGTCGTATTGTCTGTCTTCACGAGGACATCTTTTCCCTGGACTATGTCATGGAAGCTGGAGAGCGCTGAGCGGATGGCCCTGAGCTCCACCCAGTTGATGGAATGCTTCTGCTCCAAAGGGGACCATCGGCCCTGAGTGTAGTGTTGGAGACAGTGGGCTCCCCATCCCCTGGTACTGGCATCCGTGGTTACTATCAGGCGTGGATAGTCCATGTATCGTTTGCCCTGCAGGATGTTCTGGGGTGCCAGCCACCAGAGGAGGGAGTGACGTACCGGTGAAGGAAGGGTCAGCAGAACTGGCCTCTTTAGAGATATGGCTGTCTGGTGAGACAGGAGAAACCACTGGAGGATTCAAAGATGGAACCTGGCCCAGGGAACCGACTCGAGGGTGGCGACCATGAGGCCCAAGATCCTTGTGAGAGACATCAAGGGTACTGCATGGGAGTCCAGTGCCTGTCGGATTTCTGAAGTCAGGAGTAGAAATCTGCCGTGTGGGTGGAATAAACGATCCTGGTGAGCATCGATTATAACTCCGAGATGGCGAAGGCGATGTGCGGGGACCAGTTGGCCTTTTTGAATGTTGATAATAAAGCCGTGGCACTGTAGAGTGAGTAGGGTAGTCTGCAGATCGACAAAGGCCAGTGTCTTGGAGCGAGATTGCAGGAGAAGGTCATCTAAGTACGCAAAGGCCCTGATCCCCCGCAGGCGAAGGTTCACCAGGAGGGGGGCCAGGACCTTTGTGAATACCCTGGGGGCCGAGGACAGCCCGAAGGGAAGGGCGGTGTATTGATAATTGATGCCCATGCACCTGAATCTCAGGAGGGATCTGCTGTCTTGGTGGATTGGGATATGGAAGTAAGCCTCCTTCATGTCCACTGATGAGAGAAGATCCCCATGATGTAGGGATTCCGTGATGGCTCTGAGCATCTCCATCCAAAACCTGTTGAACCACACCCACTTGTTTACAAATTTTAGGTCTAACACCGCTTGGAATGAGCCGTCCCTTTTTGGCACTGTGAAGAGAATAGAGAAAACGCCCCTCCCCACCTGGTCCTGAGGAACCCACTCCAGACCTCCGATCTCCACAAGGTGTCAAATTCCGCGGGTCAGGTTTGAGTGTTTGGTAGAAGAGTTTGAGCGCGGGGTAGGCAGGAATCTGTGGGGAGGAGGGACGTTCAGCTGTATTCTGTAGCCTTGCTCAATCACACTGAGCACCAAAGTGTCTGTTGTGGTGTGCTCCCAGGCGTGCAGGAAGGCGGAAAGGCGACCTCCCAGGAGCGCCTGGCCCGAGTCAAAGCTGTTGCTTGGACTGTTTCGCCTGAGAGGAAGACTGTTTATTTCCCTGGGTTCTGGTGGGGAAACACTGCCGGTTCCAGGTTCCTCGCTGCTGCTTGAGGTCCCTATCCCTGGGCCTGTAAGAGGCGCGAAAGGGCCAGAAGGACCGTCTGAATGCTGGCTTGTCCTGTTTGCAGGGTGCGGAAGGCATGGTCTTCCGCTTGTCAGCAGATTCTACAAGGACTTCTTGAAGGGCAGCCTCCTCGAAGAGTTTCTTGGCGTCGTAAGGTACCGCCGACAGGTTAGCCTTAGAGGTGGCGTCCGCTTGCCAGCTTTTAAGCCATAAATGCCTCCTTCCCACGAATGATGCGGCAGAAGCCCTAGAAGAGAATCTGATAGTGTCGAGAGTGGCATCCGCCACAAAGGCTTGGGCCTTCTGCAGCTTAACCAGCTGCTGTCTAAGGCGGGGAGAGACCGTCTGGGAGTCAGCCAGGAGGTCATCGATACAGAGGAGGCTGGCCCTGGATGTGGCAGCTGATGCCCTGGTAGCATAAGAAGAGTTGTCATGTACCCGCTTCAGGGCCATTTCTGCTTTCTTGTCAGAGGATCTTTGAGAGAGACTTCTCCATCTCATGGCAGCAGCGAATTTGAGACCAGCTGAGCCACTCACGCATCTGTATTTGGAGTTTTCAGAAGAGACGCTGGTTCCTGTTGAAGAGAGTAAAACTGCGCCGCCACCACCATGGGCTTGCGCACCAAGGTGGGTAAGGCCCATTTCTCCCTAAATGCTCTCCATGAAACAGTCAGGCAAGGGGAGAAGCATGTCCTTAGGTTTTGCCTTGTGAAACACTAAGTCACCCTTAGAAGCGGGAGTAGAGTCAGGTTGGATCTTGGATTGCAAGCCTATAGTTGTAAGGATTTTAGTCATTAAAGGGTTAAAGTCCTCTGGGCCAAACAGGCGTTGAGAGACATGAGAGGGTTCAGGCTCCTCACCCCCCCCCAAACCATTCGCTCTCCTCCTTATCCAAAGGGGTAGTTGGCGTCTGCGCCTCTTCTCCAGAGTCCATCTGAACCTCCTCCATGTGGGAGCCCCCGCTAGAGGCCACAGGTCTGGCGTACTGCAATGGAAATGCGGGCTTGCACTTTAAAGGGTCTGGATCCCCAGAATCCTGATCTGAGAGTTCAGATGAGTGAGCCCTGGTGGCCTGAGGGGAGGAGGCCTTAGACTGCTTTGATGAAGCCTTAGTGTGCTTCCTTTTCTTTTTGGCTTTTTTGGGGGAGGGAGAGGGGGGGCTGGACTCAGAGGACTCCTCAGAGGAAGAGTCCCTTTTCCTCTTTCTGGATTGTTTTTTACGCTTTTGGGGGTGCAATTGCAAAAAGGTATCCACCATAGCATGTTTTAGCCATGCATGCCATTCTGGGGGCATAGAGGCAGGTGATGCAGCAAACGGAGACCCCGCGGTGGAGGTACCCCCGCTTGGGCAGAGCTCACCACATTCTGAAGAGTAGGCGCTGAGAGGACCTCTGTCAGAGCAGCCACGTTCTTGGCGGGCTTTTCAGGGCAGGCGCCCTCTTGGAGCGCCGGGGAAGGCGCCACTTCCATGCTGGCCTCTGGTGTCGCTCTCCTTTCCCTCTGCAGCGGCAGCGGATAAATCACTAGGCGCCCTGCTGCTGCGTTCCTCCACAGAACCTGGGGAAGAAAGGGCTCCGTCGTCTTGCCCGGGCTGGAGGAGGTCTGCTGAACTGCTATGGGGCGCGTTCCAGCGTCCGAGGGCGGGAGACGCACTGCAGCCGGCTCTCCTTTGGATGGCACTCCGGCAGCCGGTGGGGGCGGCAGTGGAAGGGACGAACCGGGCGCTTAGTGCCCTTTGGAAAGTCCCTCTTCGGCTTCCCAGCAGGAACACAAATATGCAAAGGCGTTCCTGATAGCTCCATAGGGGGGTGGGGTGGAAGGAGAGGAGGGGGAAGCAGGGAGACAAACGAAGGAAGAACGATCTTTTTTTTTTTTTTTTTTTTTTTTGCAGGAAGGTAAGCAGAAAGAAAACAAGCAAGAGTGGGCACAGGAAAATAGCAAGGAAGAAAACTGCTGAAGGAAAAGGCTAGAATAAACGGAGAGAGAGAAAAGCCTGCCTGGAGCTACGCAGGACTGAAAGAACTGGGTGGGGTCATTCTCCTCAGCCCGGGTCTTTCTTCAACTAATTAATTTAAGTCCTGCCCCTGGAGCACGTGATGAGGATAACCCATAGAGATGGCCTTGACCCCAGCAACCGAGAAGAGTTCTGACAGCATAATACTCCTAATCACAGAATGGGGCTGTAGCTCAGAGGTAGAACATCTGCTTTGCATGCAGACGATCTCAGATTCAATCCCTAGCATTTCCAGGTTAGACTCCTGCCTGAAACCTTAGATGTGGATGACTGAAAAATTGGGGTTTCAAAAGCAAAGGGAAATACATCAGGAGACATAAGGCTTAAGACCACCTCAGCACACTATCAATTTTAGACTCACTTGATATGTTCCTTGTGGCTTCGATATAATCGAAGTTCCATCAGCAAAGATGGTACAACAGGTGCTGTCCTCACAATTTGTTATGACAGTTGCAAAGTCTGGATTCTCTACACGCACACACTTCACTTTCATTATGATGTCTTGGTAGTTACTATCTATGAAGAAAATCAGACCAAAATATCTCAGAAGAGAATTTATATTGAACTATGGATAATTCTAACCTGAGAGGTGGAGTGATGTTCTTTCTCACGAGGATTACTCCTGAGCTCTTGACATTTATTTATTGGAAAATCAGGAGGTAACTATTGTGGTCCTATTCAACAGACAGTTCCTGGGCCAACAGATTGAAAAAGAGCAGTCAGTTATCAGCAGGTTTCTGTTCTAGTGGTGACAGGAGGAAGGAGTCATCACATCTAGGATAGTACCTCTAGGATACCAAGGGAAATTTGAGCTCAGCTTTCCAAACTGAGCTCAAATTGAAGCAAAAGCCCTATTCAATACATTACAGTTCTGGAACAAAAATGCTCAGGGGAAAATATATATATATATATATATATATATATATATAGAGAGAGAGAGAGAGAGAGAGAGAGAGAGAGAGAGAGAGAGAGATTGTTTTTCCCCATTTCTCTTAAGGCACTATGAGGAGGCAGTAATTGCATTTAGGACATGCAAAAGCAGTGAAGTGTTTATATTGTCTGTGAGCTGCTAGTTAGGGGAACTACCCTAGAACTAACGGTCTCATAACTAGCAGCTGCAAGCAATATAAAAACGCCACTCTCTGTCACTAACCTGACAAATGCTGCTTTGGTTAAAGAGAATATATCTGTTTTATGATGAGTTAAAAAGATTATTTGGGTGCCCTAGACGTGTCCTCCAAGAGGGTAACTGCTTCCCTAGAGCAGCAGGTGCAATTACTCCCCTCACAACTGGACAGTAGTTCCATGAGAAGCAAGAAGTCCTAATGACCATTAGCCCAATAACATGCAGTACTGAGGCATCTGGAAATGGTGGAGTTTTGGTATGTGGTTTCCCAAAGAGGTACAAAATATCTCAGGTCAATCCAGAAAGAACCACAAGGTTTAACAAGTACCCAGTGTCTGTCTTTCCTAATTTCATTAAAGAGAACAGGAGAGAACCCGAGGAGAAACATCTCCAGAATGTATGAAACAAATCTACTTTCATGGAGGAAGTGCCAGGCCTTGGTACCCTTTGTGCTTATGAAAGGCATCTAAACCCCTATTGGCTGCCAGAGCTCCAGATCCTGAGATCTACAGAGAAGCAAATCACCATGGTTTTGAGTGAGCTCTTTTAAAGTTATGCATTAGCCACGAACTTCAAAGGAACTTGAACCCCTGCTAACTTGGCAAAGAGGCAACTTTTAATGTGGTGATTCCCTTTATTTAGCAGGGGGAGAGTAACTGCACTGTACTATCCACCCCCAGCACTGTATTTCCAGTGACTGTTGCTGTTCTTTTAGATTGTGAGCCCTTTGGGGACAGGGATCAATCTTATTTATTTAATATTTCTCTGTGTAAACCGCCCTGAGCCATTTTTGGAAGGGCGGTATAGAAATTGAATAAATCATCATCATCATCATCAAATTAGACACACAGACCCTTTTTGAAGATCCCATGAGGCAGCTGACTCATGGAAAAACTTGACAAAAGAGTGTTCCCATAAGGCATGGACATTTGTGTGGAATGGAATATGGTTCTCCCCACTATTGGGTACCAGGATGGCTGACAATTTGAACATATAAAGCTGCTTCATACTGATTGAGACTACTGGTTTATTGATACTGACTACCACCCTAGTTTTGGCAGTAATGCTCTTTGATCTTCACAGATCCCTGCTCATGGTGAACAGATTATCTGGTCCATTTGTCACAAGCCAAAACTATAATTTTATACACAGCTACCATTTTTAATGGGGGCTCAGAAGTAGTATGTCTCCTAATGCTCCACAATACGAACCTTGGTAACGTGTAGTAGTAGAAGTAGTATGTTTATTGCAGTCACAGACCAGATTAACAAACAATAACAATTAATAGCATTAATAAGAAAATTCAAAAATTTCAAAAGTTTACAAAATCACAAAACTATTCAAATTGCTAATACAGTCTTTACGGAGCTTCGACGCCACAAAACAGAATTTTGCCACATTATCTGAAATTACAGGTTTAAAATTGGCCAACATAATTTCAAATAAAATTGGTCTGTGTGACCAGGATAAATGGCTAAAATAGGAGCAATAAATTTGGTGCGAGCGTCCTTATAAAACTGGCAATAAAGAATAACATGGGTGATAGACTCTATGTCCCCTGAGCCGCAGGGACAACAGCGCTGATCATAAGGAAGTAGTTTGAATTTACCATCAAGTACTGCCAAAGGGAGAACGTTCAAGTGCGCGAGGGTCAGAAATCTCCTAAATTTTGGTACTTGGTAACATGTAATGCTCACCTTCTATACAAAGGCAAGCATTATGAATGCTGAGTTCTTCTGGTTCAGAATTTAATCAAGCTGAAATCAAGCTCCTCCCTCTCCCCTATCCACTGGTCAGCAGCAGGAACGGTAGTCTCTTCCTCCTCCTCCCCACAACTCCAGCTCCTCTGCTGCCTCCATTATCTTGGTCCCTGGAATGAACATTGTTGTGGCAGCATCCCCAAAAGCAAGGACTTTGGGGGAATTAGATTTCCCCAGGGTCCATGGGATGCTGTCATAGCAGCACTTGTTCTGTTCACCAGGGAGAAGAGAGAGTTCCTTCTTACCTTGCTGTTACTACCCCAAGCAGCAGGAACTTTTGCTGCTGAAGTCATCAAAGCAACAGTTGCTATCAGAAAGCCGCTTCCACAACTGCCAGGCAAGGGGTGTGTGGGGTGGTGTTAATTCTGAGCACATTCAGAACTCCTGGACGAAAGAGAACTTCCCCTGTGGATTTTTCTATAATTCTTCTATAATTGCCAACCCCAATCCAACTCGAATCCCCATCCAAATCAAGTCCATCACTAGATGAAACTGCAGCTTCTGCTTGTGGCATAGAAATTGGATGATCTAATCACCAGATCAGCTGTCATGAACAGGGGCGAATAAGCAACCACTATGAGCAGACATACCTAACGCAGACATTAGAAAATATGCAGAGGAAACTATGAGAATAAATACCAAAACACAGGAAGCTTTTTCTGTTGATGTTGGTGGAGTCTCTATTGCCTGGAGCATCTCCAGACAGCAGGCTTTACCGTGGGTTTACTGCAAAGCTTTACTGCAAATTTGAATTTGCGCCCAAAACCCGATGCAAAAAGTGTTTTTTTACCCCAGACGTAAATTGGGCTCCACTCCAATGCGTAATAAAAAAACCCAAATTGTGTGTGAAGTGCTCCCTGATAGCTCGCAGAGATTTCTGGGCAAATCTGGCTGATATGTGAATGCACACCTCCATTCCAGAGGAGAAGCGAACTAAAAGCCCTGTCTGGAAATGCTCCTGGACTAGAAAGCTCAATATCTAAAATAAGTAATCAAAATTAATCTGTCTCGTTGCTTGTCATGAAAGTCTGCCATATGAGAATTATGCGAATGTTTACCTGTTTCTTCATTGTCATTGGACACCACAGTTTCCACACAATCTTGGTAGAAAGTGGTTATTCTGGTGCCATCAGCATGGTCTACTATTCTGGAACCATCTGTTTTCTCTACCACCACAACTCGATCTTCCCTCATTATCATTATCTGGAATAATGGAAGAAAATGGATGAAGTTTATGGATAGATTAATGTTACAGTAGGGATGTGCATGAGCTTGTTTGTGCACCAGCCGGCGGGGAGGGGAGTGGTTCCCTTAAAATCAGGTAAGGAGCTCGTTACTTGCTTGTCCCCACCCAGCCGCTTGTCCGCCAGCAGTGCCCACTCTCCAAACGTCCGCTTGAGGCTGCGGCACTGTTCTCTGAATCCTGCGCGCAGCGTCAGCACACACATGGCTGGCGTGCATGACATGTGCGTGCCGACATCACATGGAGGCTTCAGGGAACAGCTCTGTGGCATTTGGAGAGTGGGCACCACCAGAGGAAAAGTGGTGGGGCAGAGAGGAGCAGGTAAGGAGCTCCTTACTTGCTTTTTAAGGGAACCGCTGCCTGCCCTGTCAAGCTGGTTCAAATACAGGCACCCGAACCGGTTTGGTGCTTCCCAGGAGGCGGCACCGAACCAGCTCATGCACATCCCTAATGTTAAACATCAAGTCAGATGCTGACATCCTGAATAAATTTACTCACGGAAGTTCCAAATAAATTAAAAGGGCAAGCTAGGCATGCCAAACTTGTCCTTTTAATCTCAATGGGTCTCCCTCAAGTAAATTTTGTCAGGATAGCCTGTGTTTTTAAAATACATTCTAGAAATATATGTTATGTCCAACACCTTTTCAAAAAGGCATCTAATGACTTTGCATTTGTAATTGTAATGGAGAAATATAAACAAATAAATGTAGCATGTGATCACTATGCCACTTACAGAGATATCAAAATATATGATATATTATAATCTAACATTACCGTTCCATTAACTGGATCAGTGGCCTGATAGAATAAAAATGGCTTTAGATCCAGTCTTTCGGATCCCTTGGTGCCTATTTGAATGCCTAATGGGGTAGTGGTAATCCAAGTGCCTGCTAAGGCATCTGGGGATTGTTCTGCTTCAGACAAGTGATCCTGAGCAACTGTTTCAACTGTCTCCGCCTTTGCTGATGCAACAGCACCTTTGTTACTTTTCCCTGGAGAATCAAAAGAAGAAAGGAAAGGTTAGTCATATGCACTGATAGCATCCTCATTATTATAAGTATTATTGTCTGTGGGTCATTTGAAAGGCTGAACCTTTTCTCATTCTTAAAACCTAGAAGCATATTAAAGTGGAAACTGGAAGACTTTATTCCTTCTTTGCTGCTTCTGGACTGATTATGTGCCAAGACAGAACTGATTTCTTTTTAGCACCAGCTACTACTGAGGAGGAGGAGGAGGAGGAGATGGATGCAGAGCTTACTCCTAAGAGGACCATTGCCAGACCATCAAAGTCTTCCCCAGGTATCTGTTGACCTGATCTAGCAGTCTGTAAAGTGGAGGCATAATCGCCCCTTGAACTGCCCAATCTTCAAAGATAGGTTATAGTTTCCCTGTCCTTCCAGTTGGCAAAAGCTGAAGCTTTACCTACCCCTTTCAAGTTGAATTGCATCAGATAAATTAAGGTGCTTTCAGAGAAGGCAAGAGATTCCCTTTTCAAGGGCATGATAACCAGCCATTTTAGTAGCCTACTTTCCTTAAGGAAAGTATGCTTATGAGAACACCAAGCATTCTGTGTGTGTGTGTGTGTGTGTGTGTGTGTGTGTGTGTGTGTGTGTGTGTGTGTGTGTATCCCACCAACTTCTCAATGCTTGGACCAATATGAGCCAGATCAGGTACAGTTGTAGAACACATATGGACACCTCAACAACATAGTTACACTGGCTGCCAATATGTTTCTGGGCAAAATACAAGGTGTGGGTCATAACCTATAAAGCTCTAAACAGCTTGGGCCTTGGGTTCTTAAGAGAATGTCTTCTTCGTTATGAACCCCACTGCCCACTGAGATCATCAGGAGAGGTCCGTCTGCATTTGCCACCGGCTCGTCTGGTGGCTACTCAGGGACGGGCCTTCTCCGTTGCTGCCCCGAGGCTTTGGAATGTGCTCCCTAGTGAAATAAGAGCCTCCCCATCTCTGACACCTTTTAAAAAGTCTCTAAAGACACATTTCTTCACCCAGACTTTTAACTTATATTGTTTTGATTGTTTTAATGTTGTTCTTGGAATATAGTTTTAAAATTTTAAATTGTGTTTTAAATTTCTTGCTTTTAAATTTTGTTTTTGCTTTTAATTAATGTTTTACTTTTAATCTTGTAAACCGCCCAGAGACGTAAGCTTTGGGCGGTGTAAAAATATGATAAATAAATAAATAAAATAAATAGTCTGTGATTATGTCATCCACCCCAATTCAAGATGGCAGATGCATAAACATTTGAGGCGCAAGTGGGCTAACTTGTGGACTGCCTAGCTGATTTGAACCTGATTTGGTACAGGTGTAGTGAGTGACACATAGAGACAACTCAGTGGAGTAGTTTGTGATTATGTCATCTATCCCATTCAAGATGGTGGACACATGCACTTTTTAGGCTCGTGGGCTAACTTGTGAACTGTCTAACCAATTGGGACCAAATTTAGTCCAGTTGTAGGGATAGTGAAAGGCAAGAAGGCAGATTAATTCTTACCAGAACTACTTGTTCATTGTATAATAGCACTGATCACATGACAGAATACTTTCATGACCACAAGATAGCAGTTTAATCAAACACAATGTGTTACTACCTGAATATACTGCAGTTTGGTCAGCTGTGTACACAGTCATCATTGTGTAATGATGAGTTTTACTTTCTGACACAGAAACTGTATTGTAGCTCACAAGGACAAATCAATGCAGGCTATTGACCTAGAAGATGGCCAGGTACTTGCCCAGAATTACAGTTCTATGAATCTTCAGAAAACATGCTTACTCTGAAGTAGCAGGTAGGAAACATCATGGATAGCCCCTACAAATTTGGACTGTTAGAGCCTGAGAGTTAGACACAGCACTAAACTGAAATGGTTGACTCTGATTTGTGAAATATTTTGCCCTCCATATCCCCCCCCCATTTTAGTGACCTTTGGGGGTACATGTAAATTGGGATTAAAAACCTTTGTCTCTTTAAAAGTGACAACTGCCTACTTGAATATAAGTGATCCCCAACACAATCCACATTCCTCCCTGTCTCCTGCCAAAGTGCTTTCCAAGATGGATACTGATCACACTGCAGGTTACCTCCTTTAAATTGGTAACTGCCACTTTTAAAAAGGCAATCCAAAATCCAATTCTTCCCACTTTTTTGGCAAACTGCTTGCAGGCTCACACATTGCATTTTTTGGCATGAAAAGTAATTTTTTTACAAGTGGTTTTTTTACATTTTTTACCTTTTGGAGGGAGTGTGATGTGCCCTCCACTTTCACACCAGGAATTGAACCCAATGACAATTTGGCAAAGTTAGAAATACAGGGCTGGGTTGTGGGACTGGGAACTGTCCTGCTTGTAATGTATTCTGCCAATAGTGACAGGTTGCTGGAAAACAAGGGCACGTCAACGCAGCAACTCAGCAGTGCTAGGAAGAAAAATCTGAAGTGAGAGTTATGAAGACAGCCTATGTCTTGATACAGGAAAGGTAGCGAAAAAAGGAAAGATTGTGCTGTTGAGTTGGTGTTGACTTCTGGTGACCACAGAGCCATGTGGTTGTCTTTGGTAGAATAAGGAAGGGGTTTACTATTGCCATCTCCCGCACAGTATGAGACAATGCCTTTCAGCACTTTCCTATATCGCTGCTGCCTGATATAGGAGTTTCCCATATTCTGGGAAACACACCAGCGGGGATTTGAACCAACAGCCTCTTGCTCTCTAGGCAGGTTGCTTCCCCGCTGCACCATTAGGTGGCTCCACAGGAAAGGTACCTACTACTTTTCTTGGTGCTTTGTTCAGGAGATGGTGTGATCTCTGTACGTGGTGTACTAAGTGGAGGTGGAGGTGGAGGTGGTATCACAGGGCCAGAATCCGGACTCCTGATCACGGTGCCATCAGCAAACAGAATCTAAGGATCAGCACAATAAAGGTTTCATAAATCCTCCCAGTCAATAACAGGAAATACATTTGCTGCATTAAACATAACAAAAATGCTCAAATAAAAAACAAGAATGGCAAAAAAAAAGCATCAAGAATTCATGAAAGCTCTGAAAAATGCAAAAAAAAAAAAGGGATTAAAATTGCTAGAGAAAAACACACACAAGGGCAATCACGGAATCAATCAAAAAAGAGGAAAGGAGGGGAGAGAAATCCCACCGTGACAAAATAGAAGAATATAAACATATGCAATAACAGTCCAACATTTCCAGAGAAGGTGTGACCAGCAAGACAAAATAGGGCTGCTGAATAATTTTGTATTATGTGATGGTTTGAATATTATTGTACATATTATTATTATTGCCCAATTCTGTGGTTTTTGGTTCATGAGTATCAGTAATTAGATATTATTTTACTATTGGTTCATTGTCTTCAATATATATTTCCACAGTTTGGTTGCTTTATATTATTTGTATATGTTTGCTACAGTCACGGTGGGATTTCCCTCCCCTCCTTTCCTCTTTTTAGAGAAAAACACACAGCTGCAGTATATTCTTGTTGGTAACTAATTTTTAACAGGGGGATACATTGTGAATCAAGCAAAGGCTGAAAGCTCAGAAACATTAGCTATGCCCAGTGACTCGCTTACACCCTTTTGAGCCAAGACAGAGAAAGGACTTGTTCACTCACACAGTCTTTGTCAGAGTCTCTCCCTAGTGCATCTAAATAACTTATTCTTATTATCTCTTTGTTAGGCCGGGTTTAACAGTATCAAGTGGACGTGGCAAAGCCTTTCAGTGAATGCAGCACTTCAGGCTTCAGATATGGAGTAGTATGTATGAATAGGTACCAACTTCCACTCATTCAGTTTAATCCCTATTCTGCTTCAACAAAGCTGCCGTGTGTGTGTGTGTGTGTGTGTGTGTGTGTGTGTGTGTGTGTTAGTGTGTGTGTTAGATTTATTGCTTGATCCTCCTCCTTAACCCTTGCTGCTCTGCTAGGCAGCCCGAGGTTGCAAGAACTGAGACCGCAGGCAATTGAGGGCCCGCGTAAAGTGCAAGATGTATATGAAGATATAATTGTTTGTTGAGACCTCTTTTAGTGTCTTCAGTACAACTAAAGAAAACTGGTCCCGTTAGCCATAATTGGTTTGACCAGGAATGCAAGTAGAAGAACAAGGAGTTATCAAAATTAATTAGGAGGCCCAGGTTTAGTAGTATGCCAGCCTCCTTAGCTACTTTAACACAGTCCCAAAAGGAGTACAGAAATCTGCTCAGAGAGAAGAAGAAGATCTATTATACTGAGAATTAGAAGAACCGGGGCCTAGCCCTCCTTGAGATAAATGAACAGAGATTTTGGAGTTTGGTAAATGGGGGAAATAATTTGGGAAAGTTCTTTACAGGTTTCCCCAGTTGCTCCTGCAATGTGGTACACCCATTTCAGTTGTATCTTTGGGAATGGTGAGGTCTCTCAACATAATAAGCCTAGGAAATCCTTTGACAATTTACCAGGTGCCTCCAGCCACTATAATGGAAATTAAGGATTTCCATCCTTAAGGGAAAGCTCCTGGGGAAAATATGCTACCTCTCAAATATTTACACTGAATGCGGACTGGACACTATCCATATTTATACTGGATGTGGACCACTTCTAGCTAGGTTATTCTCCCAGATAAACAGCACAGGTATCTTTCCTACAGGGTGGTCATCTAGCATTTATAAGAAAGGAACCTAAGAACTACAGACTCATTAGTCTCCTCGATATGACCTATACATTCTATGCTTGTTATCTTCTGCCTAAATTGCATATATGGGAGGAAGAAAATGCCATAATCCATTAGGTGCAAACTGGCTTTAGGAAAGGCAGATGTACCATCTACCAGATATATATATTTTGCATCATTTAATTTCAAAATATACTCAGGGTCTAAATAAGTGTGTGTGGGGGGCGGGGGGGCTATATACATACATACATACACGGCATTTATTGATTTTTCTGCAGCATTTGACCTTGTCAACAGGGATTGGTTGTGGCTTAAATTAGCTACAACCAATATTGATAAAAGACTTCTATGGCTGATTCAGGGGCTATATCGGGACAATACCATGCGAGTTAGAATTGGGCTTCAAGGTACTCTGACAGAACCAATTCAAATTTCTAGAGGAGTAAAACAGGGCTGTATATTGCCCACCTTCATTTTTAAAATATATGTAAACAGCATAGTTACAAGTATGACATCCTCTTCTTTCTTTGCACCCTCAGTTGGAATCCAAAAAGTAGCACTCCTGTTGTATGCCGATGACAATTTTTGATTTCTCAGAATAGACTAGGCTTAATAAAGAGAACTAGCTGGGCTGGGCGCAAAGCATCTGCACCTCTGGCCAGCCAACCTACCGCCGCTGCTTCCCCCCACCCCCTCTGGCACACCCGGCTTTCTGGCTGACCAGCCGCTCCCCCCCCCATTTATCCCCCCTGCTCTTCTCAGCCCGCTTCCTCCCCGCCACCTTGCCCACTTTTTGCCCCCACCCTGAGGTTTCTGGCTGGCGGGCTGGCCAGAAAGCCAGCCTGCCACCTCCTCCCGCCCACTCCCAGTTGCGGCTGCCTCCTCCCACCGGCAGGGCCGCCTCCTCCTCCTGGCAGCCAGCCCGGTCCACCGCCTCCTGCTCCAGCCAGCCAGGTCAGCCCGCTGCCTCCTCCAGGCGGCCGGGCCAGGCCACTGCCACCTCTTGCTCCCGCCTGCTGGGCCAGGTCGGCCCGCCTCCTCCCAGAGGACTTCGGGGTAAATCTAGCCGATATGTGAACGCACGGCCTCCATTCCGGAGGAGAAGCGAGCCTGTCTGGAAATGCTTCGGGGGCAATGAAGAGAACCTACAGCCCCAGCAACCTGGCTGTTTGCTTCCAGGCTAACAAGAGAACCCAAAGGTTGCTGGGGGCCTTTGTCATCAGTTACAAGTAAGCTATCTTTGTCATGGTCTCTTTTGCATCTCTCTGAAGAAGCATGTTGGGGAACAGAGGCCCACCTTCACTTTTTGTCCCACGGTCCACTCCAACCTTGTTACGCCCATTTCTAGCCCTTGCAGTGCCCAGCAGGTAAGGCTGAGAAGGTTCTTATGGAAAAGTGAATTTGAAAAAATCAAACTTGAAGACATATGATTTGAGTGCAGTAGCTAACATCCTGAGTAATGAAGTGTGTGCATAAGGAGAGACTACAGGGGTGCATCAGGGCCCCTTGCATAACTCCTCTACTTCCCCTGCATGCATGCTGTTGTGCCAGAGCCCTTAGAGTTCTGTTGTGCCAGAGCCCTTAAAGGGCTGCCTGTGCTCCAGAAAGGCTCTATGATCGGAAACATGTCACCTCTGCTAATTGAGCAAAGAGGCACCTTTTAACCAAGCTACTACAAAGATGCTACCCATCATAAATAACTGAGATGCTGGGGAATGCCTAACCAACATTTCTGCTTAACCAAGATTTTGAACTGCAGGTACACCACACCTCTGCAAAAAAGAAAAAGAAAAAGATTTCCAACCAATTCTAAATGACCTCTGTTAACAGAGATATCCATTGATTATGGGGCAGCTATTCTGGTGGTGGTGGGGAAATAGAAGAAGTAATGTTGGCAAGTCAACAGGCCATTACAAGGGAAGGGAAATCAGCTGTTTCCCCTACTGGATGTCTTGCCAGCTCCTTGACCTTGGGGAGTAGTGTCAACCACTCACAGAGCCTCGCCTTGCTCCTCTGTAATACCAGGTCAGTCCAGAATAAATCAGAAATCATCCATGATCTGATTATGGATGAAGGGGCTGACCTGCTGCCTGGTGGCTCAGTCTGGTCCCAGCTTCTCCCTGTCTCTGTTGAAGTATCTGCCCGTATTGAATGCATGTACGTATGTTTGGAGACCAGAGATAGACTGGGACTTCTCTTGGTGTGCCAATCACCCCGCTGCCCAACGGAGTCCCTAACCGAGCTGATGGACTTGATCCTGGGCTTGGCATTGGAGTCCCACAGACTTGTGGTGGTGGTGGTGGTGGGCTTCAACGTTCATTTTGGGACCAATTTGTCCAGGGTGGCTCAGGAGTTCATAGTAACCATGACAACTATGGGGCTATATCCCAAGTGATCTCTGGACTGACACATGTTGCTGGTCATATGTTTGATCTGATCTTTTACTCTGATCAGGGTGCTGTTCCATGGGTGGGGACTCCTATGATCTCCCCATCATCATGGACGAACCACAGTCTGGTTAGGTTGGACTTACAGCCATGTCCTGCCTCCACAGGGGTAAGGGGCCTATTAGGATGGTCTGCTCAAAAAGGTTATTGGATCCAATAGGATTCCAAGAAGCCTTGGAAGGATTTAGTGTTGGCTCTGTCGGTGATCCTGTTGATATCCTGGTGGAGAACTGGAACAGCAAACTCACCAGGGCAGTAGATATGATCACTCCTAAGCGTCCTCTCTGACCCGGTTCAAAACTGCACCCTTGATATATGGAAAAACTATGGGGGCTGAAGCAGCAAGGTACACAAATGCAGCGCAACTGGAGAAAGACTCAACTCAAATCAGACATATTACAGCCTAGAGCGCACTTGAAGACCTATGCTCAGGTGTTACGTGCAGCAAAGAAGCAATTATTTTCTGCCCATATTGCATCCACAAGCTCATGCCCAGTGGAGTTGTTCAGGGTTGTGAGAGGGCTAGTGTGTGCCCCTTCTCCCTTGAATGAGAATTTGGAAACATCAATTACCTACTGTGAGGTTTTTAATGAATTCATTGTGAATAAAATATTTCACATTCAGGCCAACTTGCACCCCACAATTACTGCAGTATCTGATGTGGAGGTGTCCAGCAACTCTCATGTGGTTAGGCTGGATCAGTTTCCTCAGGAGTCAGCTTGTGACTCCTGAGGATGTGGACAAGCTGCTTGGAACAGCGAGGCCCACTACCTCTTCTCTTGAGCCTTGCCCAACATGGCTTATATTATCTGGCAGGGAGGTTGTTGTAGAAGGCCTGGTAGATATTATAAATGCTTCTCTGAGGGAGGGCAGGATGCCTCCTTGTTTTAAGGAGGCAATCATTAGATCTCTTCTAAAGAAGCCTGCATCAGATCCTTCAGAGTTAAACAACTATTGGCCTGTATCCAACCTTCCGTAGTTGGGCAAGGTAATTGAGAGGGTGGTCGTCTCCCAACCCCAGGCAGTCTTAGAGGAAACTGATTATCTAGTCCCCTTTGAAACTGGCTTTCAGGTGGGCTATGGGGTGGAGACTGCCTTGGTCAGCCTGATGGATGATCTCCAATTAGGAGATCTTGGCTGGCCTGATGGATGATCTCCAACTAGAGATTGACAGAGGGAGTGTGACTGCTGGTCCTTTTGTATATCTCATCAGCTTTTGATACTATTGACCATAGTATCATTCTGGAGAGTCTGAAGGGGTTGGAAGTGCGAGGCACTGCTTTGCAGTGGCTCACCACTCCCTCCCACAGAGATTCCCAATGCTGTCCCTTGGAGACTGTAGTTCTTCAAAATCTGAACTTTTATATGGTGTCTCCCAGGACTCCATATTGTCTCCAATGCTTTTTAACATCTACATGAAGCAGCTGGCAGAAATCATCAGTATGCTAATGACACCCAAATTTATTTCATAAACATCAGGAGAAGGCATAACCTCCCTAAATGGATGCCTGGAGGCAGTGATGGGTAGGGATGTGTGAGCCGGCTCACTTCAAGCCGGGTTCAACATTGAGCCAACCCAGTTTGGGCAGTCCAAGTTCAGATGTTAGGATTTGCATCACTATGCTGGTAACCTCCAGACTTGACTACTGCAATGCACTCTATGTAGGGCTGCCTTTGTACATAATCTGGAAACTGCAGTTGGTACAGAATGCAGCAGCCAGGTTGGTCTATGGGTCATCTCTGATCCTGTACTGAAAGAGGTACACTAGCTGCCAATAAGTTCCCAGGCAAAATACAAGGTGCTGGTTATAACCTATAAAGCCCTAAACAGCTTAGGCCTTGGGTATTTAAAAGGATGTCTTCTTTGCCATGAGGCCCTCTGCCCATTGAGATCATCTAAAGAGGTTCATCTGCAATTGCCACCAGCTCATCTAGTGGTTATGCAGGGACGGGCTTTTTCTGTTGCTGCCCTGAGACTCTGGAATGTGCTCCCTGCTGAAGTAAAAGCCTCCACATCTCTGACAACTTTTTAAAAGTCTCTAAAGACTTATTGTTTCACCCAAACTTTTAAACTGTATTGTGATTTAAATGGTTTCAAGTGGTTTTCATTTTAATCTGTTTTATGTTGTTGTAAACTGCCCATAGACAGAAGTTTGAGGCAGTCTACACATTTGAAAAATAAATAAACATACCTGGGTAGATCCATCCAGCATGTACTTCACAACAGTTCCTTGTCTGGTAATAATTCTAGACACTTCTTGTTCTACTGGTTTCTTCACTGTTTTTAGTAGCTGTGAATGCTTCACTCTTTGTGGATAGCTCTGCCTGATAAGAATTTCAAAAGCCAACTCTTGGGCTTGGGCCGCATTGTCCTCTCCTGTTTCAACCTCAGCCTTGACTTCATTAGCCTCATTTGTTCTTGGACTATCTACTATAGGTTCATCATTGGCTTTGGCTTCATCTGCCTTGACCTCATTTGCTTTGGCCTTGCTTGCCATGGCTTCATCAGTTTTGGCTGGTTCCACACTGACCTCTTGTGCCTTCGTTTCATTCACCTTGAACTCATCCAGCTTAGTCTCGTTTGCTTTGGATTCTTCATTATAATTCTTGCTCTTGTCTCCCTTTTCTCCACCTTTCACACATCATAATAGGACTCACATTAGTTGTATATGCAATCAATCCTGTGGAACTCATTGATATATCGAGATGTCAAGACTGAATGCCATAAAGACAAAAGCTATTTATGCTTAATCTTCTCTGAACTAGATGTTACAGCAGCAGTTCCACTGGTTTAAAAACAAGAAACTAATCAAATTACATACAATCAGGTGTGTGTGACTGTGAAAGTAAAGTCAGTTTTTTAAAGCAGAAAAGGTATGCAAGTGGAAAGTGGAAAACCTTCTCTGTGCTCGTGGCTTAGACCATCTCCCCAAACTGGCCCTAGGTATCAGCTGAGGAGAAAGGCACTGTCAGAGAGAATCCATGGGCAGAGGGTTCTGCACTTCTCATCCATGCACCCACTTTATGTTTACAATGTTCCCTCCTCTTTCTACATGATTGGGGCAGTGCCATGTTTTTAAACACAGAACTGCTACAGCCACATCTACCTTGTATGTGAGAAAAACAGGTTGCTCCCCTGCAACTGATGATCTGATAGTGATCTGTTGTACTCATAATGAATGGGTTCTGTACCTGCGCAGAGACCTCACAGATAGATTGACTAGCTCCTCGCAATGCCCACTCTGCCAGGCACGTGCGCCATGCTTCCGTTAATATCAGCAGTTGGGACGTCCTTTACTCAGTTTCTTGCAGACTGCCATATATTGACGATCTTTAAGTGTTCTTTTAAGGTTGTATATTTGCTTCTTGTTACAGTAGCAGAGAGGTTTGTGAGGTTCTTATGAATACAACGGATCACTACCAGATCATCAGTTACAGGTGAGCAACCAGTTTATCTGGATCGTGATTCATTGCATTCATAATGAATGGGTGATTAGCCAGCTTCCCAATTGGTGGTGGGCACAGTAGCCCTTGAAGCTATGGCAGCTCCTGCTTTAGCACACTCCTCCCAAAACCTGCTTCTTTTGCCATACGCAGGTCAATGGCGTAATGCTTTATGAATGGCTGCTGAGATGACCATGTAGCAGCCTTGCAGATATCAGCCATAGAAATTCCTGATAGGTGGGCTGCTAAAGATGCATAAGCCCTTGTGGAATACGATCATATGGTACGTGGGAGATTTACCCCTCATTTGTATGCTAACACAATTAGCTGCACCAACCGATGGGCAAGCCTTTGCCTCAATATTGGCTGACCCTTGGCTTTCCTCCTGAATGCTACAAATAGGCATTTGTCTTTCTCATGTCCTTTGTGTTTTCCAGATAGTACAGTAATGCACATCGCACATTCAAGGAATGTAGTGCCCTTTCCATTTTGAAAGAAGTTAGGCAGCAATATATCTTCATTCAGATGGAATTCTGTCAGCACTTCGGGATGGAATTGTGGATCCATGCACATAATTACTTTATGCAGATGAAATTAGTGTATGGCCTTTCCTCAAGGCAGTCAGTTCACTCACATGCCCTGCTGTAGTAATCACAATCAGGAAAATTATTTTCAAAGTTATCAGTTTCAAAGATGCTTCTCTTATTGGCTCAAAAGGCTGCTCAGTAAGTGAAGATACTACCAAGAACAAGCTCCATTGTTCCACTAACTTCTTAATTGGTGGATACAAGTTGTTCAGCCCTTTTAGTAACTTCTTACAATCTGGATGGGAGAATGCTGTTGCACAATCCCAACTCTTGTGTTTTGATTAAATAGCTGCCAAATGCACTCTGAGAGACACGTTTGCTAACCCCTTCTTTTTTAATGAGGTCATATAAAGCAAGACTTGTCTCAGCATAACCTTCCTAGAAAGGAATCCATGTTGCCTTGTGTACACTTTGAATCCTTTCCATTTATTGTAGTGTAATTATTTCTCATTGATGGCCTTCCGTTTTTAAGTAATATCTCATCTAGAAGCCGACCCTCCATGCTGCTATCCATAGAGTTTTTACTTTGGGGTGTTGCACTGCCCCACCACCCCAGACCAGAAGGTCTGGTCAGAATGGGAATCTGTGGAAGATCCCCCATGAGAGAGTTTGAGAAGCAGCGCAAACCATGGCTGCCTGGTCCACCGCAGCATCACCAGAATTCCTGATGTATTGCCCCAAATTATTTGTGGCAGTACACAGTTTATCAATAGTTGTGGCAGGAACAGGTAAAGAAGCCCTTTGTTCCATATGTGTTGGAACGCATCTCCCAAAGATCCCTTGCCGAGTAATGCATGTGAGTAGTATCTCTGACACTTTCTGTTGGCAGCAGTCTCAAACAGGTCTATTGTTGGATGACCCCATGGGTCAAAGACTCTGTTTAACTCCCATTCATGGTGTCGATACTGCTGAATCGCACGACTGAGGTTGTCCACAAGAGCATTCTCTACACCCCTTATGTGGATGACTAAAGGATGGATTCCTTGGTCTACACAACATTCCCATATCTGAAGACTCAGCAGACAGAGGGAAAGGAACACTGTCCCTCCTTGTCTGTTTCAATATGCTATTGCTATTGAATTCTCCAGATGAAATTGCACCACTCTTCTCTGAAGCAATGGTTTGAATGCCCTCAGAGCCATAAACAGCTAGTAGCTCCAAATAGTTTCTATGCATATGACTCTAGTGCTGCATCCACTGACCTTGCACCTGATGCTCGAAGCAATGTGCCCCCCACCCCTTCAAGGAGGCATCTGTTGTCACCCATTGTGTTGGGATCAAGGGTTCGTATGGGACTCCTGCCTACACATTTGACTGCACTGTCCACCACTGCAGAGAGTTCAATACATTCTGTGGAAGCGTTAGCATTTTTTGTAGACTGTCCACATTGGGGCGGAAATTTTTTAGATACCACAGCTTCAGTGTTTGCATCCTCAGACACATATAACACACTGTTGCATTGTATGATGCCATCAAGCCCATAAGTCATTGAACAGTTTCTGCTGATTGCAGCAGATTCATGGTGATCTGATGAACTAGGTCTTTGATTTCTCTCCATTGGTAAGAATGCCCTTTTTAACTGCATATCCAGTACCATGCCAATGTAACCTATGTGTTTTTGTGGTTCCAGATTCAACTTCCAGTTGACATTGATGCCCAGGTCCTGAAGAAGCTGCAATACAAACCGAATCTGCGAATGTAACTTTCCTTTGTTGTCGCTGACCAATAGCGAATCGTTTAAAAATAGGAAGATCATGATGCCCTGCGTATGTTATGGACCACAACAAACATATTAGACTCAGAGGTTCCAACCCAGAAGGAAATGGAATTCAGGCCTGTGTCTGATTTCATTTTATATTAAGAGTTCAATTAATGCCTGGGTTCAGGGTGAATTGACACCCCAGATCTCAACTGGTCTGTGAGAGAAGAGGCGATCCAGCATTGTATTGTGAAATGGGTACTCAAGGAAGCACAAAAGCCAGGCCCGAACAATCCAAATGCTAAAATGTGACTCACTATCAAATAATGTCTGTGGAAGAGGCCAGAGGATGATCTCCCCTCTCCTGTTGCAAGAAGTCCATGTTAATCCTTGTCAATGATTGACTCAATTGCTCTCTATAGAAATTCAACATAGGTAAATGCACACAAAGAAAACACCTATAGACTTTAATTCTTACTTTACTAACACTTTAACACCTTTTAGGGGTCAGGCTGGCAAATCTGGGAGATGCCCATTTGCAGCTCAGAGATGCAGATTTGCTTTGGGCAATGTTCCCCCCTCCCTTTCTAAGCGCACAGTTTACAGAAGATGAGATTCAGATCTCTCTGGACTGGCCAATATCCTGAATAATTAAAAGGCATTATCCAGAAGGGAACAGCAAGTTGTCACCTTTTTGAGGACCCAGGAAAAGATGAGATTTGAATAGATTCTATGAGAGATCAAAAGAAAATACAACTATAAAGAATGAGGCTACTGGACAGAGAGCTAGCAATCTTGTGCCTACAAGAAAGATCTGCTCACAAGCAATTCCAGAGTTGGCTGCTAAGCCGTGGGGCAACAAGCAGGAACTCTGTCCATGGACAGGAACTGTCTGTGACTTCTACTGCGCAGTGAGAAGTCAAGACTTCCCCAGCCATGGTGCTCTGAATCTCAGCCGTGCTCTGAGCAAACTGCCTGCTTGATCCAAAAGCTCCTGTCTCCAGCCAGAAGCCTCGCTCCTTCAGCTGAAAGATCCACTGCTCTCCAGCCTCTGATCCTGGTAATATGCTGCCTTTACACGCCTTGGATACCTTCATCCTTTCCCCTTCCTCCCCCTTCCCCTCGTCCCTCTACTAATTCCTGATCTTCCCCGAACCATGCCAGCCTTTAGCCTTCCTTACCCCCTCCCCTTACCCCCTCCCCCATCTATATCCGAATTGTATTAGGCTCTAGGAAGATTCAATACACACACATACGTTAGTTAGGAACACTGGGTGAGTAATACTGATAGGATGTTCTGCTTTCTGCTCAGCTAGATTGATGTTGTTATTCTTTTATACTCAATAAAGCCCATTGTATCATTTAGGATTGGTTTGATCTCCTTTCTTCCTTGCGCCCAGATCCTACATGGTCACTATATAAAAGAACTTGGTCACTTGGTGACACTATGAGCCAGGCCTAATTTTGTATGCTAGCTAATGAGCATATTTAGTATATAAATCAGGCTTGGACCATAACACGTACATAAGTATGCCACTACTACCACTATCACCTTTGTGATCACATGCGGTGCAGTTGACAATCCAAATGGAAAGACAGTATATTGCCACGCTACATTGCCCACTGTAAATCTTAGATACTTTCGATGGTTCTCCCGTATTCCCACGTGGAAGTATGCATCCTTCAAGTCTAACGTTGCAGCCCACTCCTCTTTGAATGGGAGATGTAGGATTCCTTGCAACATCATCATTCCGAACTTGCGAGCCCACACATAAACATTGAGTCCCCTCAGGTCCATAACTGCCTGAATGCCTCCATCCCTAATGGGAATAAATTCTGGACATCCTCTCCGTCCACCACACTGGAAGAATTGACTGCTTTTGTAGTAACACCTGTATCTCCTCCAGCAACAAAGGAGTTGCTTTTGTGCATTTCATCCCAGAAAATGGAGGCAAAGTTTTGAATGCTATTGTATAACCAGATTCTATAATCTTTAGCACCCATTGATATATGGTGCCATGCTTGAGCATGACTTGCCAGATTGATGGACATGTTGGCAATCACAAAGCTGGTGTTGTGAGCTTTGGGTGGTGCTACTGGTGCTTTTGGTTTTAATTGCGGTGGACAGATCTGCAAATCAAAGAGTCTGCTTATTCTGGTCCCTATTAGGTTTAGTAGCCTGTGCCTTATTCCATTGTCCAAATCCCTTGTTTCTTTGATAAAGATGAAATTGTCTCAAGAAATCCTTATGTTCCTGATGTTTAAAGGTAGAACGCTGCTGTTGTCGCCTGTATGACCAATAATGGGCTGATGTAGTAGCAGAGGCTGTAGATGCATATGTCCTGCTATAGGTTGGTGGATCACAAGCACAAATGCTGACATAGTGTTACAGCTGTTGTCATGGCTCTTGATTCCATCTCAGCTAAGTGTTTGAACGTGCTGAGCAGCTGACTAGTTACAGCTGTAGTTTTCTCATAAGTCTATGCAAACCTATCTTGAAGATCCTCTGGAGACACTGAAGTGGAATCTTGGAAAATAAAAGTATGTATACCATAAGTAATGCCCATGTCTAGCAATGCATGCAGCATGATTAGCAATCTTAATGGACAGGCTTGAGGTGGGATATATTTTTCTTCCTAATACATCAATCTTTCTCCCTTCCTTATCAGACAGAGCTGAATGACGCTGACCTCCTTTCAACAAAGTTGCACAATCCACTACTAGAGAGTTTGGTACTGGATGGAGTACCAGGTAAGTATTATCCTCTTCCTGTATTCTATATAATCCTTCCAATCTTTTCGATGTAGGTGTAGATGTCTGCAACACCTCCCAGGCGGACTAGGCTGCCTTGGTAATAACTGGTAACATGGGAAGCGCCACCGGGTGTGAAGTCTTTGCTTTAGCCATCATATTGTAGACTGGATCTTTAAGCTCAGCCTCTGGTTGTTTCAATTCTAAGCCCAAAGCCTCAGCCATTTCTCTTAAAAGCATGATAGGCTCTTAGTTCTTCTGTAGGTAAAAGCAAAGTCTTGGGAGGCACTTTTGCTGGTGGGTCAGCAGGGAATTCACCTCCATCTAAATCTGTTTCTGTGGAATCCGTAGTATATCCATCTCTGTCATCATCATCATCCACTGGAGGTGCTACAGGAGATGTCTTCTTCTTTACTTTTCTTTGGTTGAGAAGGCAATTGTGAATCCTTTGGTTCTCTTGGTGGATTACATGGTTCCTGTGGAGGAGGGGCAGAAGGTTGCACTGGTTGCAAAGGTTGTGCAAGAAGAAACATTGTCTGGCAAGCTATTGATGTTGTAGTAGTATGCACTGTTAATGGTACACAGACTGGCATCGATGCAGTACATACCCATAGCTGTGTTGGTTCATCCACAATTGGTAATCCACATAATCAGCTGGATAAAAAACTGTAGAGCTGTGTCTAAAACCACAAGTGTGAGTTATCTCCCTCCACTGTGTGACCCCAGATAGGTTCGATGGCGCCAAACCCTGTGTGGCCACATATTGTAGTGGGGACTTCCACGACAGCGGCATGTAACTAGCTGTAGTAATTGTTGCCACAGGTTTTGAGAATATTGAAATAGGTCAAGCAGTATGATCCTCAGTATGCCTTAATGGAGACATCAATCTTAATGGCCCCGTTGTAGTAGATGAAATCGGTATCGGAGACATTGAAGGCATTTTTGGTACTGAGAAGGGCCCCTCCTTGGAATCCTGTTTGACACTGAGACCTCCACTCAGAAAAACCTTGAAATGTGGATCCCGACGGTGTGCTATTAGACGAATCTAACAATGCCAGCAAGGTAGCAGCCGTATTGGGGTCCCAGGAGACTCCTTCACCCCAGTCTCCTCTCCAAAATCAAAATAATCTCCCCTGTCATAGTTCCACTGTGGCGTTGCCATGGATGGGGACTGCATCGGAGTTTGAGCAGGAGACAGTTGTATAACTATCCTTTTTACTCCCTCTGCCACGCTGGTCAAAGTTCCATGTTTGGTCTCCACTGTCAACCTTGGCATCGATTTCGGTGCAGAAAACCCCTTATCTGATGTTATAGTTGGTACCGAGAGTACTCGTTCTAACTCTGACATTGGTTCTGATGGCAATGGCAACTCACTCAATATCTAAGACCGGGTCTCCAACTGCAAAACAGTAGGAGAAGGTGTGCTATGCTTGGAATTAGACTTGCAATACAAAAGGGAGAACACGTAAAATCAAGAAATCTCAATCAGAAAACCGTGTTGATAGAACACACAAATGCAGTGGGAAAACAGATACACATACTGAATGAACAGTGTAATCAATCCATATATTCATATATCACTATCACCTAATGAAGCCTAGTAAGAACAGCCATGTTATTTACATATATCATAAAGTGACAAATAATCATAGGATATCACAAGGTGCAGATACAGACATGAGGCAGGAGAATGCTGAGAATACTCGTTCTAACTCTGACATTGGTTCTGATGGCAATGGCAACTCACTCAATATCCAAGACCGGGTCTCCAACTGCAAAGCAGTAGGAGAAGGTGTGCTATTCTTGGAATTAGACTTGCTTCAGTGTTTCTTCGGCGAAAAAGAGTCCTCTCTCTCCTCAGAAGAGTGCTCCCATATTTTATGCTTATGGTGTGGTTTCAACACTGTTTCTGGCCATTTAAATTTAGACTCCTTGATGGCTTTCAACTGCATATTTGCAGAATCCACCAGTCACATTACTGTAGAACACGATGCCAAACTCGATATCGACCCGAATGTTGAGGGGTAATTTGGCCTCGGCGTCAAAGGTCAAAATGCCTCATCGTACAACACCACTCAAAGTCATAGCGGTTGATTCTTCAGCATTTGTTTGGAGAACGAGCAACAAATTTTACACATTGCCGGGTTATGCTGTTCTCCTAAACACAGTAAGCATGCATCGTGGTAGTCCGTTGACGGGAACTTAGCTTGGCACTTGACACAGTGCTTGAAAGTTGTTTTTGTCAAAATCTTAGACACCATAACGAGATAGTGAAAATCCTTTTAACAAACTTTATTTCCAAACAGCAAAAAATAGCCTTCAAACAGAACAGAAATTAAAACAAAACAGCAATATCCAGTCATATTTCTAATGTCTATAAGTAATCTATTTGCACTGGGGAGCCAGAGAATGAGGTGTCGACGCTTTGGTGGACAAATAAAAATGGAGTAGAGGACGCCCCAACTGCCGATATTAACGGAAGCATGGAGCATGTGCCTGACAGAGTGGGCGTCACGAGGAGCTAGTCAATTTATCCGAGAGGTCCCTGCACAGGCACAGAACCCATTCATTATGAATGCAATGGATCATGATCCAGATGGTAAGTTTCCTTCCTGCCTCTGAGCCACACTCTGACAAGCATGAATCAAAGGTCTCAATTTTTAACATCATTTATTAAAAACAGTCCTAATTGCTAGTTTCAGAGCTTCTTTCCTAGCTGGAATTAAATTCCCATAATGTCCATTATGCTCACAAAAAGCACCATTACTTTTGCAAATGAATGGAATGTTCACATAATTCACAAAACCAACCTGTGTATTTTTGACCATAGAAAGTCAGCACTAATCCATTGGGACAAGACACATTCAGAGAATTGAAAGCATGGGCATCTGGAACAGCTTGTGTTTGGACTGGCTCATCTGTTTCTACCTAGAGAATTGAAAAGGCACAGAAAATAGCATAACTTTAATAGCATTTGTACAAAACATAACATTCCATAATCACTGCTACAACTACTATTTAACAGACTGCAACAACTGCAGTATATGCTTACTCAGCTACCATGAGTAAGTATATAATTTCACTGTGCAAACAATCTCAATGATGGTGACACTCTTCCTTTAACAACTGTACCTTAGGTACAAACCACTAAGTTAATAGTTCTTCATGTGTTACTCCAGATAATGCTTAGCTAAAGGTTTTGTTTGTCTGCCACCATCCTACATCGTTTTTATTTTTTATGGTATGTATTCTCCCTCTCTTTTCTCAGGTAGCTACCTCCTAAATTGTAAATGCCAGGAGAATCTCTGGCCCTCCAGAGCCAACCATCTGGCTATAGAGGTGGTGGCTTCTTTGGCTAAGTATGTTGTTTGGCCAGGTACAAGAGTTCATGCCTAGTTAAACCAGAGGCGTTCTTACCCCTGGACTTCAGGGCCGAAGTCAAGGCCTTTAGGTTCAGGCTCCAAAATTACCTAGGTGCACCTCTAAGTTAAACTCATAGACTCCATGAGTTTCTGATCTTCCAGAGCATCCTCATAGGGTTCTGAATTATAACTCTGGTTCCTGTGCTAGTGAGCTACTTCTGGCTAGTTTCCTGGCTCTGCTGTTCATTCATTCATTCATTACATTTCTACACTGCCAGATGATAAAATAACAGGGCTATTTACAATCAACACACAATTAACAGTAAAAAACATCCACCAAAATCCTGGTTAAACAAGTGTATTTTTAAGGTCTAGCCTCCAGAGATAAGCCTCTTACTTCAGCAGGGAGCATGTTCCAAACTCAGGGAGCCTTCTCAGCTAGAGAGAAGGCCTGAACCAGAGACACCACTAGACAAGCCAGCAACAACTTTGCATTCGCTCCCTGGCGCTTTCCAGATTAGAGCCTGCAACGGGGTCACGATGTATCTCGGAAGTCTGCTTCCACACTTCCTGCATTGTGACACCGCAGTCCCTATGTGGACAGCAGGGTGCCGATCACATTTCCAATGCCTTGTTTTGAATTTAATCGCTGCGATATAGAGTTAGGACATCCTACAGGTGAAACTCGAAAAATTAGAATATCGTGCAAAAGTTCATTAATTTCAGTAATGCAAATTAAAAGGTGAAACTGATATATGAGATAGACGCATTACATGCAAAGCGAGATAAGTCAAGCCTTAATTTGTTATAATTGTGATGATCATGGCGTACAGCTCATGAGAACCCCAAATCCACAATCCCAGAAAATTAGAATATTGTGAAAAGGTTCAACAGTCTAGGCTCCAGGTGTCCCACTCCAATCAGCTAATCAATCCATAACACCTGCAAAGGGTTCCTGAGCCTTTAAATGGTCTCTCAGTCTGGTTCATTAGGAATCACAACCATGGGAAAGACTGCTGACTTGACAGTTGTGCAGAAAACCATCATTGACACCCTCCATAAGGAGGGAAAGCCTCAAAAGGTAATTGCAAAAGAAGTTGGATGTTCCCAAAGTGCTGTATCAAAGCACATCAATAGAAAGTGATGTGGAAGGGAAAAGTGTGGAAGAAAAAGGTGCACAAGCAGCAGGGATGACCGCAGCCTGGAGAGGATTGTCAGGAAAAGGCCATTCAAAAGTGTTGGGGACTTTCACAAGGAGTGGACTGAGGCTGGAGTTAGTGCATCAAGAGCCACCACACACAGACGGATCCTGGACATGGGCTTCAAATGTCGTATTCCTCTTGTCAAGCTGCTCCTGAACAACAAACGACGTCAGAAGCGTCTTACCTGGGCTCAAGAAAAAAAGAACTGGTCTGTTGCTCAGTGGTCCAAAGTCCTCTTTTCTGATGAGAGCAACTTTTGCATCTCATTTGGAAACCAAGGACCCAGAGTCTGGAGGAAGAATGGAGAGGCACACAATGCAAGATGCTTGAAGTCCAGTGTGAAGTTTCCACAGTCTGTGTTGATTTGGGGAGCCATGTCATCTGCTGGTGTTGGTCCACTGTGCTTCATTAAGTCCAGGGTCAACGCAGCTGTCTATCAGGAGATTTTGGAGCACTTCATGCTTCCTTCCGCAGACGAGCTGTATGGGGATGCTGACTTCATTTTCCAGCAGGACTTGGCACCTGCCCACACTGCCAAAAGTACCAAAACCTGGTTCAATGACCATGGGATTACTGTGCTTGATTGGCCAGCAAACTCGCCTGACTTGAACCCCATAGAGAATCTATGGGGCATTGCCAAGAGAAGGATGAGAGACATGAGACCAAACAATGCAGAAGAGCTGAAGGCCGCTATTGAAGCATCCTGGTCTTCCATAACACCTCAGCAGTGCCACAGGCTGATAGCATCCATGCCACGCCGCATTGAGGCAGTAATTGCTGCAAAAGGGGCCCAAACCAAGTACTGAATACATATGCATGCTTATACTTTTCAGAGGTCCGATATTGTTCTATTTACAATCCTTGTTTTATTGGTTTCATGTAATATTCTAATTTTCTGGGATTGTGGATTTGGGGTTCTCATGAGCTGTACGCCATGATCATCACAATTATAACAAATTAAGGCTTGACTTATCTCGCTTTGCATGTAATGAGTCTCATATATCAGTTTCACCTTTTAATTTGCATTACTGAAATTAATGAACTTTTGCAAGATATTGTAATTTTTCGAGTTTCACCTGTATATCCAGCATAAAAGGGTTGCTGTTTTTTCAGGTTGTTAGTTTCCCTGAGACTGCTCCCCCTGCTGTTTACATTTCAGATGTGACTTGCCTGAACAGAGGCATTTTGCTGCTGTTGAGCAGCTAGTCTGGAAAGCGCTCCTGGTTCTGTAAAGGACTAAACATGGAATACCACTAGCAGCATGTTTTGCCTTTTTCCTTTGTTTGCTGAGCTGCACCAACAATGACCCCCTAGATCATCCTCCAAATAAAAACTGTAAAACTCTAGTAGGAGGAGGGATTTCCCATCTACCACCAAGGGTGACACTAAAGGATCCTTTCTCCAGAATGGAATTTACAGTACTTTGCATTTACCTTCCAAGATCTGCTGGCATGTGCTGCGGACTGCTCCATTCTGGCATACCTTCTAAAGGGTTGCCACCTTGTGTGGACTTTGATGGCAGAGCTGAAATAGTGTGAGCTCCATGACTTCTGAGGTCAAGGATTCCATCGACTAGTCAGTATCTCTGCCTAGACTATATGTCACCATCTGGGAACTGCTGACCTCTTTGTGACCCTCCATAGTTTCTTGCAGTGGGTTACAAGAGATTTTAGGTTTGCACTCTCCAAGTGGCTGCAATGGTTTGCAGCCATTCCCTGCTAATCATAAATTAATTTGCACTCCTTTCTTCAGTCAAGAAAGCCAAAGACAGGGAGGGAGAGAAAAGAATTCAGTGCTTCTGCCCACAGCTCTAAACAGCACGATCTGCAAAAATAAAACAAAACAAAAAAACACCTTGCTCACAGGTGCAGAGCCAGCTGAAAGGTGGCCTGGGTCTGGGTCCAGCCCCGCCCGGCAGCCCCTCAAGCAACGTCCCGTGCATGTGACATCCCATGCATGGGGTGTGGTTCAGGCATCGGAAGAGCCCCGAGGGAACTCTCTCTCAGCCCACTGCCCGGGCTCCGGCGAGCCCTGAGATGGCTCTGTCCTTTCATTTCAGGCAGTGTTTGCTGACAAAAAGTCTCTATTTCCCTTTCTCTGCCTCCATCGAGGGAGAGAAACAGAAATAGCTGCTTCCAGGCAGCAAGCGCTGCCTGAAATGAAAGAGCAGAGCTTGCTCAGGCTCTCTGGAGCTCGAGGCCACGCCCCCTTTGCATGTGATGTCACACAAGTGTTGCTGGCAGTGGCAAGAGAGAGGCAAAGGGCTTGCTCTGCACAGCGAAGCTGCCCGCGTGCCTGCCCCAGCTCTGAGGGGGAGTGGCAGTGGTGGCTGGCGAGCAGCCTGCTCCGCTCGGCAAGGGTGCCCACATGCATGCCTTGACTCTGAGCCACCTGCTCCACTTGGTAAGGCTGCCTGCCTTGGCTCTGGCAGCGGCCAGTGAGCATCAAGCAGCCTGCTCTACTCAGCAAGGCTGCTCACGCGCACATCTCAGCTGTGTGTGTGGGGCTGTGTATGTGGGGAGAAGCGGCGCCAGTGGCCAGGAAGCGGTGAGCAGCCTGCTCCGCTCAGTGATGCTGCCCGCGCACCTGCCTCAGCTCGGGAGGGGGAGTGGCGGTGGCAGCCAGCAACTGGTGAGCAGCCTTCTCCACTCGGCGAGGCTGCCCGTGTGCCCACCTCGGCTCTGGGGGGGCGGGAGCGGCGGCCAGTGAATGGCAAGCAGCCTGCTCCGCTCGGCGTGGCTGCCCGCATGCCCACCTCATCTCCGGGGAGGAGCGGTGGTCAGCAAACAGGCTGCTCTGCTCGGCGAGGCTGCCTGCGGGCCCACCTCGGCTCTGGGGGTGGGGAGTGGCAGTGGCCAGCAAGTGGCAAGCAGCCAGCTTCACGCGGTGAGGCTGCCCCTGCACCCGCCTCAGCTCCCGGTGGGAGAGCTGAGGGGCTGCTGGCTGCCGTCACCATGGAAGAGAGTGCCCACCCAGGTGCGCCAGTTCCTCTCCTCCCAGGCTCGCCACAAGATTTCCTTTCACTTCCCCATTTAAATTTTAAAAAATAAATAAATAATCACGTCATACATACTTCATGACTCCATTGGCCCAAATGGAGCAGGAGGAGGAGCAGATAAATTTTTATTCTTTATTTATTTATTTGTTCATTCATTCATTTGATTTATATACCGCCCTTCCAAAATGGCTCCAAAATGCATTTCAAGGAGAATATGGACACTCCTGGCTAGAAAATATGTTTCAGGGGATGGAAAATATGAATGGCCGCCAATTTACAAGAAAGCATTAAACAACCCTTTACTCTCGTTTTGAAACCATTACACTATTTCATCACAGTTTGCAATGCATTAACCGTTGCAAATCTTGTAGTCAGGAAAACACCCAGGGGACTTTCCAGACGGCACCTTGAAATTGCTTCGCTATATAAAGGCTTGCTATCCATTCTTATGATCTGGGTTTTGACACGGTCTTAAATAGGGAGCCCTTTGCAGAGCCACAGCAGCCTGTTTCGGATCTTATCTTGACGTTTCAGGCATAACATGTTGTATGTGCATCACGAAATAGTAGCTGGTTTTCTGAGTTTTGAGAACAGTTTTCAGGCTTGCTGGGATTACTCAGAAGTAAATGATTTAGTTCAATGGGCTTCCTCCAAGGTAAGAGTGCATAGGATTGCAGCTGTAGGAGTGTGATTTGCTTTTAGAGGTGTGTATGTGTCAATGACTGTTTAAAAAAAATTTTTTTTGCATGATTCTGCTGCCCTTGCACAAATTCACCTAGGGGGAGGGGGGAAAGGAGGCGAAACAATGCTGTCAGTCACCCACCCCTCCTCTTCTCCCTCAGGGAAGTGTCCTGTGTGCAGATCCAGGAGCAGGGGATGCTTCGTCTCCTCCTCTTCCTTCTCCTCTCTCCCCAAGAAGGAGTGGTGTAAAATCTGAAGCAGCTTACTAACTGGTTTCAAAATGTTAGGGCTAGCTGTCAGATTTTACCCCACTTCCTCTTGCACTGTCTGGAAAGCACGCAGGAGTAGTGAACCCATTTTCAAACAGCCTTCAACTGTTTCTAGTCTGGGTGGAGGCAGAACTGAAATTTGGTGGGAGACCTTCTGTCTGGAATAATAAAATCCACACATCTGCCTCTGTCTCAAAAGTGCATGAGGGGTATGCTCTCCTCAAATGAAAGGGGGGGGGAAATAACGGACATGCTACAAAATGGCAGAGTTGTACCATCTGCCATGCACAAGATGCTGCCGTACATAGTGACATGGTTGGTCACTGTTTAGGATGCTATGGGAATTATAAAGTTTCTTGGAGTTGGACCATATTAAGTTATTAATTAGAAAACACATTCATACCTTCTTCTCTTCATGCACCTTCTTCTCTTCTTGCTTTGAATGTTCTTCTGGTGATATAGTCACTGCAAGACGAGAGCTCATTTTGGCAGATGGTAAAGATTTGGCTGATTTTTCTTTACCAGGCTTTGTCTTTCCTGCAGCAGAACCAGTAGCAGAAACAGCCGAGGGAACAAGAGTGGAAGCAGGCACATTTATGGAAGGGATGGTCAAAATTGTTGCTAAATCAGGATCCTTCTCATCTGCAGGAGAGAGAAAAAATCATGAGGTTTACTTTGTTTGGAAAAAAGGAAATCACATGCATGCAGGTAGATGATGTGTGTTTGGGGGCAGGGGGGACTCGTAAGCATCAAGTTTCATCCCCCCAACCCACCAGAGAAAACTAGAGTTTATATACTTCAAGTGTAATATAGTGATGCTATGGTGATTCTCTGCCTCACTCACTACAATTTGAAAGTATATTTACTATTAGTTGGCCTTCTATGTGCCTGTTCAGATATATATTTGAAAACAGGTTGTAAATGGATACAGCATACTGCTACCAGTTACCATTTCTGTGACCTAAGCCAGGCTTTCCTAACTGGTGTGTGTGGGACACTGGCTGGTGTACTATGTGGCTGGCCGCACATAAGAGCAAATCCTGCTCTGGGGAGATTAAACTACCCACACTTGGAGTTTAGAGCCTAATGATGCACTTGGCTGGGCCATCCAGGTGCACAATGGAATGAAGACTGTTCCAAGTGTGGCTACTAGTCTGAGGACTACAGGCCAACTAACTTCAGCCTAAGGGGCAAGATGCCTTTAAATACCAATTGCAGGGGAGCAACAGGAGGAAAGAAGGAACGCCCTCAGCTCTTGCTTGTGGGAGTCCAAGAGGCATCTGGTGGACCACTGTGTGAAACAGGATGCTGGACAAGATAGGCCTTGGGCTGATCCAGCAGGGCTACTGGATCAGCTCACTGTTTAGAATGCTGCTTATTATCTACTAGTATTTTTAAGCCCGTTAAAATAACGGGCGCTAGTTCCTTTTGTTGTTGTTGTCCTTTATTCCTTCTCCCTTTCTCTTACCCTTTTCTTTCTTTCTTTCCCTCTTCCTCTCTTTCCTTTCCTTCCTTTCCTCTCTCTCCCTCTTCCTCTCCCTCTTTTCCTTACTTTCTTCCATTTTTTCTCACTTCTTTTTTTCCCTTTCTTTCTCTTTTCCTCTTGTCTTTCTATAATGGGCGCGCTCTCTGGGGCTGGTGGCTTCATCTTTTTTCTTTTCTTTTTTTGTCTTTCTCCCTCACTCCTTCCCCCCCTTCGTTCTTTACTTCTCTCTTTCCTATTTTCCCTTCCTCCCTCCTTGTTTATTTTGTTCTTTTCTTTCCCTTCTCTCTCTTCTCTCTTATTCCTTCTTTCTTTCTTTTCTTCTCTCTATTGTCCTGTCTCCCTCCCTCCCTCCTTCTTGTCTGTCTGTCTGTCTGTCTCTCTCTTTCTCTTTCTCTCTTTCTCTCTGTCTTTGCTTTCCTCCTTCAGTCTCTGGCCCACGTTAGCTAGTAGTCCTTTGGTGCCGTCTATTTTCGTCTCCTCTTGCTGCCTCGTGCCCTCCTCCTTATGGCTGGGCCAGTGCCTTTTGTGGTGTGGAGTGGGGTAATTTTTCTGATTGTTCTGCTCTACTCGCTTTTCCTGTCTCTTGACCCACAGTTTTGTATCTGTTTTTCTTCCTCCCTCCATGGCCACTACTTTTGTTTGTGGCACTGTGTGTGCTTTTCACATGTATGTATGGTGGGGGGTGCTTGTCTGTTACTTTATGTGGTGTTTGTTGTGTTTGCCGCCCAGAGTCTTGGCCGTCGATCTTGCCTCTATGCACCCCTCGGCATGTCTGGTTCTCTTGCCGCCCCCTCTGCCCTCCCCCCGGCTGTTGTGTAGATTGTGCTTGTTTGTTTGGGGGGTGGGGTGAGTGTCAGACCCGGCAGGCGCTGCTGGAGTCGCCGTTGCCGCCTGGGAGCGTCCGCCCGCTTCCTCTTCCCCAGCATCACACCGGCCGCGGCCCCCTCCATCGATTCCCCCACCCCCACCCCCCTCTCCGCCTAATGAGGCGGGGCCAGAACAGGGGAAACAGCAGGGGAGAGGGAGGGGCTACCTGGGGTGGCTTCAAACAGAACGCTCATGCACCACTGTTCCAGAAGTGCGCTTTTGGGCTGGGTTCTGGGTGCTGCCTGCGCCTTGCGAGGCAGAGGGCAGAGCTCAGTGTGCCCCAGCTTGGCCCACTGAACGGTCGGGGGAGGGAGAGAGACAGCCGCTAAGATGGCGACGGGCTGCCCCGTATGCAAAATACCTCCGCGCATGCCCAGAACGGCCGAGAAAGACACGGGCCGAGAAAGGACACGGGATCACGCTTTACCCTTTTATTATAGAGGATACATTTATATCCCATCTTTCAGTTCCACTACAGGGTTCCCTAGGCTGCTCATTAAACAAGGAGGAATGCACATATCACCATCTAAACAATAATTAACACACCAGCTAATTATAAAATCAATGGTTGACATGAGGAAAATTACTCAAAGTAGTCCCACTGAAATAAAAAGAACAAGTTAGGCAATGTCTAACTTGTCCTTTTAACGTCAGGAGAACTACTTTGAGTACTTTTCCTCATCATGTCAATCAATGAATGTAAAACAAACAAAACAACAAGCAACAATCCATGGCCAGCAGATACAAAACAGGAGTACAATACTGGAGGGCACATCTAAACAAAAATGTGTTTAGCTGATGTCTAAAATGGTATACAGATGGGGTTAGCCAGATCTCAGGTGGCAAGGAATTCCATAATCAGGTCCCTGCCCCCTGTGCCTACTACCTGTACTTCTGGTGATGAAGAACCACACCTACTGTGAAAACTGAGTTTCAGTATAACACAGTATAGAATTAAAGAGATGTGACAAAGGTTTTACAGATCTGGCAATGTGGAGCAATCCTATGCTTGTTTATTCAGATGTTTTGTTCAGTGGCGCTTGTTCTCAGATAAGTGTGCATAGGTGAGAGTCAGTGAGACTCCCACTGATTCTACCTGAGAGTCAGTGGCATAGCCACCATTGGACAAGGGAGGAATGAAGGTTCCTGAGCTCCTGGGACCTGGGGGCTGCCATGAACCTCTCCCCACCACCAGCTCACCCCTCTCCCACACCCAGCTGGAGAACAAAACATTTGCTGGTTGGGAGTACAAGGTGTGGCCTCTTGCCTGTTCTCTGCCAGCACTTCGTTTGCCAGCTGAGCGAGTCCTTTCTTTTTCTCCCTTGCTCTGAGCGAGGGACAGAAAGAAAGCATCTTGTTGATGAATGAAACACCAGTTGGAAGCAGGTGAGGGGCTGTGTGTCCCCCGTTCCCAGTGCTGGCCACACCCCCAATGTTAGTATGTGTCTGATGCCAACACAGAGGGTATGGCCAGCAGTGGTCTGTCCCTGGGTTACCACGACCTTGAGCTGTTTTTTATTTTTTTACCTGCTGATTTGCCTGTAGCTCCATAGTAACTAAAGGAAAGATTAATTCCATTCTCTAAAGTTGCAGAAAATGATCCAAATTTGCTCACAGCTTTCTGTTGATGTTTTGGCTTTTCTAAAATAAAATAAGGTATGTTTAAATATAAACATAGACAGACAGACAGATAGATATAGATAGATAGATAGATAGATAGAACATTTATTAATTAATTTATTAAATACATTATTCTACTGCCCAAAACTTGTGTGTCTGGGCACTTTACAATTAAAATTATTTAAAATATTAAATCAAACTAACAATTAAAATAATTTAAACATTAAAATCATTAACAATAAAATCATTTAAAACCATAAATCTAATTAAAAGCCTGGGTGAATAAATGTGTCTTTTAAATTTTAAAAGCAGATGCTTACCTATAACTATTCTTTGAATGATTGATGATCAGATGTATGTATAATGAACCTCACAGCTTGTTATTAGATAAGTCAACACATCAGAGAACACATAAATTTAAATATAAAAAAGCCTTTGGTTTAAGACAAGAGTGAAGGTTCTTCCAGTTTTTGCATGCTCTAAAAAGCATAAAAATTGCAACTTCTGTGCCATGTAAGCAGTAAGCCTCTGTAAAGTCTTACACTAGTTTCACAAATCAGGCTCTATACACTTACACTGCCTTGATCTTTCAGTTCAACATTGTTCTGGGGAGGGAGACATCCAGGCATAAGTTCAACAGTAGGGATGTACATGAATCAATTTTTTAAATTCAATTTGTTTTGGGTCCAAATCTGTCCTGCCCCCCCACCCCCGAATCACCCAAGATTCGATCTGTACCCAAATTTTCCGAATCCGAATTGATTTGGGGCAAAAAAGGGGTTCCCAGGGCAAAAGTGGGGTGATTCCTCTGGTAGGAATCATCTGGTAGAAATGATTCCTACAGAGAATCTACTCTCAGAAGAACACCTCAGACATTGAGAACAACAAAACCCAGTGCCTCATGGGCTTGTCATTTTGGGAGTGGTTGGCAACCTATGTGCACTGCACCACAACCCACTCTTGGCCACCCTGGTGCCCCCCACATGGGCACAGCTATAAGGCTGCTGAAACCCCCATTATTCCCTATGGGGAAAAGCTTAAAGACATGCTAACTTCAAAAAAAAAATTTAAATCGCCCTTTTGCCCAATTTCTTTGAAATTTGAGTGATAGTTTTCACCCATTGGGCACTACCACTCAACCCACTTTGGCGACAAAATGGAGGTACAAATCTGGGGTGATTTGTTTTGTACCCAAATCTGGGCAAATTATTTGTTCTGTCTACAAATCATACGAATCAGCCAGATTTGGGTACAAATTGTTTTGTATCCGAATCGATTCACACATCCCTATTCAACAGGTGCAGTTCCAACAACTTGATAGAAATGTACGTGATTAATTTCTGTCTGATGCATCTGTACACACAAAAGTGGTCCCCCAAAATGCCGCCTTCTATTAGATCATTTAATAAGAAGAGCCTTGCTGGATCAGGCCGAAGGCCTATAGTCCAGCACCCTATTTCCCCACAGTGGTCCACCAGATTCCTCTGGGAAGCCCCAAACCAGGAGATGAAAGCATGCCACTCCCATACCAGTTGCTCCCCTGCAACTGCTATTTGGAGACATTCTGCCTCTGCACCCAGAGATAGCCTATAGCCATCAAGACTAGGAGCCATGGAGGAAATGTCTTCCAGTGACTACACATCCTAATGGTTATATGCTATCTCCAGGTTCATAGGGAATATGCCTCTCTGAATAGCAACTACAGGGGAGCAATGATAGGAGAGGGGGCATGCCTTAATCTTCTGCTTGTGGGCTTCCTAGAGGCATCTTGCTGGCCACTGTGGGAAATAGGATGCTGAACTAGATGGGTCTTTGTTTCATCTAACAGGGCTCTTCTTATGTTCTTAGAAGGCTGCCCAACCTGAAAATAAAACAGGCCCTCTTGAACATACACTCAAATCTCAAAAGGTTCAAAAGAACACTCAAAGGGGACCAATTCTCACTACCCATATCCACCTAAAGGAGGAAAAGGCCTAAGATGGGATAGCAAGCAATGATGGTTCCAGAGCACTCTCCTCGATGCAGCTGGGGAATGGGTAAGAGATCAGGATGCTTTCTCTCATGGTGCACCTTCTTTAAATGCATGAAGGGCTTCTCCAGCATTTAAAGAGAGTGTGTGAGGAGAAAACATGATCTGATAGCACCCTGCTGTCTCTCCTAGGATGCACTCTTTACTTGCTGGAAGGGCAGGATCAGAGGCCCTGATCCTAAACACTAGAACTTTCTAGTGTTTAAAGAGGGTGTGTGGGAAGAGAAAACTAGGCTGTGCGAGATGTCTGAGGAGACTTGGGGGAAGGCAGCCTGCTTGAGATGGGTTGTACTGCCTGCCTGCCCTGGTTCCTCTTGCAAAAACAAAGCAAGGATGTTGCCTGTGCAAACAGCCTTTATTGACCTCCTCCACAGTAATTGGCTGCATGAGGGAAGAGCGAATTTGCAATCCAGTAGTATGTAATAAGAGCATCTAAACCATGCCTAAGTATCAATCATAATTGCAAGAATGTCTCAGACTCCTATTCTCCACAGCTGATAATGCCTCACTGACCTGGCATAGTCTGTTGCTCTTCTAGGGAGCTACTACTCTCTTGTTTGGTTTTAATTTCTTCTGGGATGTGTTGGGGATCTGTGATATGAATGAAGAAACAGTGGTTGTCTGTTATCACCTTCACTTTGACCAAAGTTGCCCCTGGAGGGGAAAATAGGAAAGAAAAAGCATAGCAAACGATGCAATGGTCAGACTCGTAGCTCTGCTGATAAAGAATGAACAAAAATGACATGTTACAGAGGACTTGGTTCTTGACAGAGGGGAGGGGCTAGATGACAGTTGGTCCGTCTCAGACCTATTGCACGATTACTAAATAGGAACAGTAAAATAGGAAAGAGTTGCACCTAGGGTTGGACTATGTCAGGCCTGCTCAACTTGGGGGCCCCAGCTGTTTTTGGACTACAACTCCCATAATCCCCAGCCTCAGTAGCTGATAGCCAGGGATTAAGAGAGTTGTAGGCCAACAACTGCAGGAGGGCCGGAGTTGGGCAGGCCTGGGCTAAGTTCTAGTCAGGGGCGTATCTAGGGTAGGGCAGGCAGGGCACATGCCCTGGGTGCCACTTGAAGGGGGGGCGCAAATTCTCAATTTTTTTTAAAAAAAAAAATGGCCACCAAAAACAAAATGGCCACTGCACATGCTCAAATGGCCTCTGTGGATGCCTGCTCTAGAGTCCTATAGTTTGAATCCAAGCTACTGCCTTTTCCTAGACCAGAAGACCAGCCACTCTCATAAACAGCCATTCATAATAGCAACAGTTTCAGTACAGCCCAAGCATTGCCCTGAATGCTATACCCAATGTCACTAACACTGCTAGAAGGAACCTTCACAAAATGAATTCTCCACAGAGGATGAGAGAAACAGAGCCCCATATTTCTCTCCAGCTTAGAAATGAGGAGGGGGCAGGGATTGTCTGCATCCAACACAGATATTGGGGAAACCTGTGCCATGCTTGCCAACTCAAAGTCAGAAAGGAAGGCTAGAGCAGGCCATTTGGGTGGTGGATGGCAGCAGTGCTCAGAGAGCACCCTTGCCATCCACTGTCAAAACAAGGTTTTGCTTCTCTCTCCAGCTCCAAGATTAGAGTTTGGGGTGCGGAAAATTGTCCTTGCAGTTGTAATGGGCATCAGCCACTCTGCAGCCCATCACATGTGCTGGGATGATCACCACCCACTTGCTTGACATTGTGCAGAGCTTCAGCATAAGATCAGGGACCAAGGCTGCAAATTTGTGCATGCTTACTTGGTGAACAAATCCCAATGAACACAAACAAGCATAAGATTGGTCCCGGAGGTCACAAATTATGGCCTGGCTAGCAAGGGAGGGGAGCTGGTCTTGTGGTAGCAAGCATGACCTGTCCCCTTTTCTAAGCAGGGTCTGCCCTGGTTTCATATGAATGGGAGACTATGAGGCTATTCTGACGATCAGCTGAAATTGGGCTAAGGGAGCCAAGCCCGATTTTGGCTGACTGTATGAGCCACTGGGCTTGCAGGCGAGCCCGGTGGGTCCCAGGTGGTTAACCCGTCTAACTACCCCTCCCCTTAAACCAGGTTTGCAGAGTGAGCACTCCGCAAACCCAGTTTTTTTATCGTGAGTAGCCGTGGCATAGCTCTGCAGCGCGGCTACTCACGAGGAGACTGGGGGGAGGGGCAAAAAGCAGCCTCCCGGCTCTGGGGGTCTCGTTAGCATGCCCTGCGTGCTCGCTCCCCCCAGCCCCTGCCAGCTCCGTCATGGAGCCAGCAATCGTGTGGGCGGCCAATCTGGCCACCAAGGACTCCTGCCCTGCTCATGTGCGGGGAGAGCGGGCAGCTGCACAAACCGGGTCTCACCGATCATGAGACCCGGCTCTACATGTGTGAGCTCTGTAAGATATTCTCCTTAGGGGAGTGGGTCACTCTGGGAAGAGCATCTGCATGCTGGCATACAGAAGGTTCCAAGTTCCCTCCCTGGCATCTCCAGATAGGGCTGAGAGAGACTGCAACCTTGGAGAAGCTGCTGCCAGTCTGTGCAGACAATACTAGATGGACCAATGGTCTGACTCGGGATAAGATAGTTTCCTATGTTCCTAAGCCCAGCCAGAATGTATAGAACACAGGCAGGGGCATAGGGAGCTTGCCTGCGGCTGGAGGACAAAGTCCTCCCTCGCTCCTTTTGATTTTTAATCGCTAGTGCAGAGTGTGCGGCCCAAGCCATACCCTTGCATCTGACATCAGAAGTAGAGGCCGTGGCCAAATACCAAGGACGGGGCCAGTAAGCCCTTGCAACGTTTCCCCTGTCAGCGACTAATTGCATTGCTGACTGTGAGCTTCTGGGAAGCCAACCAGAGGCAGAGTGGCAGCAAGGAAGTGGGCAGCAAGCAGCAGTGAGAGGCAGCATGGGCAGAGAGCGGGTGGTGGGTGACAAGCAAGTGGCAGGCAGCAGTAACAACAGCAGGCTGAGTGGCCAGCGAGGGGGGAGGTGAGAGGTGGCTCCCTGACACTGGGTGGCTCATCTTCTTAAAACACATCCGGCCAATTAAAGCTCTACCCCTGACATATTGGTCTCTTAGCCACCACACTACTCCAGCTTATCCTTTCTTTCCAAAAAGCATTAAACAGTGACACATTTGGCATCAATGTGGATTTTAAAGGAATAATAGAGAAAACATAAAAAGTGTGGAAGTATTACCTTTTTCAAATGTAATCTTTTCTGCCTGAATTTGCCCTCCATCAGTAGGGAAGAGATATCGAATTGTCCCAGCAACCTGAATGGGATTCTCACCCATATTGTATCCAAGAAACTAGGATGGAACCGTGAGAGAAAAAGTTATAATCAGAGAGAAAAGATTTGGTCAAGCCAAGGTGGCCAACTCGTAAAGGTTAAATCAGCAAAACTCCATCAAGCTCGCACAATTTTATAATCCACAGTTTTTGTTTGAATGTTGGAATTTTAATAGATTAAAGGTAAAGTGTGCCATCAAGTCAATTTTGACTCCTAGCGCCCACAGAGCCCTGTGGTTTTCTTTGGTAGAATACAGAAGGGGTTTACCATTGCCATCTCCTACGCAGCATGAGATGATGCTTTTCAGCATCTTCCTATATCGCTGCTGCCCAAGATAGTATCAGCGGGGATTTGAACCAGCAACCTTCTGCTTGTTAGTCAAGCATTTCCCTGCTGCACCACTTAAGGTGATTTTTTAATAGATTACATCCATTTTTTAAAAGTGGTAAAAACCAGAAATATCAGCCTCTTCCTCAGCAGCAATTTCTCAACAAGAATTAAATACATTTGTTTGAACCACAACAGAAGATTCTGCACCACTAATGCTTTGCCTCCCCTGAAAACGCAGCTAAGTGTTTGTTGCAGTGCATTAGCACCGCCTAGGCTGCCAATGTTGGCAGTCTTGATGATGACAAGCACTTGCCAGATTGCCCAGGCAGTGCTAGTCTGCATGTCAGCCACTATGTGCTCCCAGATTGACTTGAGCTGCTGCCGTGACTAATCCAGGAGGAAGAAAGCAGCAGCAGCAAAGAAATGACATCAAAGCAGCAGCAACTAGAGGAAACTATTGCAGTGAAGAAAGAAAAGTGAATATTCTCATAATGAAAGGGTGTGGGGGGAAATATTTCCTTCACTCAGCAGCATTTTGGGTCCGAAAATGGAGAAAAATACAGCCTGAAAAATAAGCTAAATGTAAGCAAGTATTAACTAAAGATTTTGACTACTTGCTACTTTTGCAAAATAGTGTCCTTCCTCAGCCTTCAATGCTTTTTCTTACAGGGGTTCTTCCTCTCCAGCACTGGAGCTCAGAACACCCAAGTTCAAATAATAAAATGGGCCAGAAGACCAACTGCCCCACTTCTTTGGAATTCTCTTCCCCTTCAGATTCATCTAGCCCCCTCTTTACTGGTCTTTAAATTCTTATTGAAGATCTTTCTTTTCTGCCAGGCATTTGCCCTGTAGTTTACTTTATTTACTTTCCATTATATATTTTAGTTTGCAATTTTTAATGTAATTTTTTATTGTAATTTTTAATGTTACCTTATTTACATGTCATTCATTGTACACTGCCCGGAGTTTTTGGAGTGGGTGGTATATTAAATGCTTCAAACAAACAAACAAACCACTGTTTTCCCCATGGCAAGGCATTTTTCCAAGGTCATGTGCAGATGGGACACAGCACTAGCAGAGGCATGCTTACTGAGCCAAAGCCAACATGTGCTTTGGGCACAATTTGCCACAAGAGATGGAAGCACTGGAGCCTTCAATATTTGAAAAAGTGCAGTTCCTTCCTAACAGGGTACATAGAATAACAAGTTGTTCTGGTAAGAACTAATCTGCCTATTTCCTTTCACTACAGTCAATTGATAATTACCATCCTCACAAGTTAGCCCACTTGCACCTCAAACGTTCATGCATTCAGCACCTTGAATCAAAACTGATGACATCATTACAAACTACACACTTGAGCCATCCCTATGTGTCCCTACACCTGTAGCAAATTTGGTAGAGGCAAGCTAGTCTTGTGGTAGCAAGCATAAATTGTCCCCTTAGCTGAGCAGGGTCCGCCCTGGTTGCATATGAAAGGGAGACTTGATGTGTGAGCAGTGGAAGATATTCCCCTTAGGGGATGGAGCCGCTCCGGGAAGAGCATCTAGGTTCCAAGTTCCCTCCCTGGCTTCTCCAAGATAGGGCTGAGAGAGATTCTTGCCTGCAACCTTGGAGAAGCCGCTGCCAGTCTGTGGAGACAAAACTGAGCTAGATGGACCAATGGTCTAACTCAGTATATGGCAGCTTCCTATGTACATCCAGGCATTGTGAAGTTGATGGGGGCGGGGGGGGGCGGGACACACAGACAGACACACACATGGAGAATGCAGGTGATCACATACGCTTGCTTTCCTTAAGGAAAGTAGGCTAATAAATAATCTCACCTCATATTCTTTCTCTGGGGGTGGAGGAAGGAGATTCTGTTTACTTTGCTTGTGCAGCTTAGCTGGATCTTCAATTTCTGGTGATTTGGTAGACTCTGGTGATTTTGATTTTTCCTTAGAAGATTTCTTCTTGGATCCCTTTCCTTCATCAGATGGTGCTGTCTCCTTACTCTGACCCTTTTTTTTACCACCGGTTTTTTCCTTTTTCTCTGCTTTTTTTAATTCTTTCAACCGTTCTTCCTCTAGTAGCCGCTCCTGTTCTTCCTTCCAAGCCTGTATAAACATTAAGAGCTCAGTCAGTTGCATGAATAGTATCTTCAGGTTGCTTACCTATAACTGGGGTTCTTCTGGTGGTCCTCTATCTAGTCACACAGATGGGCTTCGCACTGGCATGAGTAGAGACCAGAACCTTCCAAGCTTCACTCTTTCCAGCTTTGTGCTGAGGCTCTTCCCCAAACCCACTAGGTCACATGTTCTGCACCCACCCCTTCAGTTCTAGAGTCCAGTGCTACACGGTTCTGCAGTAGGGAAGGATGGGCAGGTGTGTGACTGGACAGGACCACCAGAAGAACCCCAGTTACAAGTAAGCAGCCCTGACTTTTTTTAGCTACAACAGGTGAGATAGAACAAGTGTCAGCGGGGAACTAGCAGGGTCAGAACACACCGATGAGCTGGCATACTGAGAGAAACATGTCCATTTTTCTCCACAGGAAGTCCAAGTGGGAGGGTTCCTGCAGGCGGTCAGCACCGCCCTGAGTTCAGGTGCCCAGCCAATTGAATCCTCTATATCATGAGGAGCAGAGATGTCATGTCGGGATGTAAGACTTTGCTGCATTGTTGAGAAAGAAGAGTGGGATGAGGTGGAAGCTGATGGAATCGCCGCCTTGACTATTGAAGCAGTAGCAGAAACAAATGGCATCATGGCCACCAAGTGCTGATAAGGATTCAATTCATGGCAAAAGTTGCAAAATGCATTGCAAATGGCAATGCAAAACTTTTGTGTGCACTCTGAGTGCATAGCTTGTTCTGGCCATAGAGAACAATGGGGAAACTCAAAATACTCCATTGTTCCCCATGGGTAGTTCCTAGGAACACCAAAGTGGGTTATGTGGTAGGGCATGATGATTTCTACCTACCATCACCCTATACATCCCACTTCATCCCACATCATCCTATACATCCCATTTTCTAGGAGCTACCCATGGGAAACAATGGGGTGTTTCAAGTTTCCCCATTTCTCCCTATGGCTGAAACACCTGAAACATTTTGGGATTGTTCCATCAAAACAGCCGGTTTGACCGCTGTTTTGATAAAACGTTTCGGGAACCTCTGGTTCCCATCAACTTACTTTTCATGAGTCATATGAACTCATCCCCCATGTGTGTATTCCAGTGAATAAGTGAATCTGGGAAGTAGGTCTCAGATGGCTTTTGTTAGAGTAACAACTGATCTATTGATAATCTTATCTTGAGAACCTCTTACTATTCTGGTTAAATTGGATCTGTAGCAGCATTTAATATGGTTACCCATGCACTGTTGCTTCAATGGCTAAGAGATACTGCTAGAGTGACTAGAGTAGTTCTTGGTAGTTTGTCATACCTACAAGGACAGAGCCAATCATTCATGATGGATGCCTGCTCATCCTCTTACCCTTGTTTATGGCTATGTTACAGTGAACATCCAAAATTCTGACAATCCAGGGACATAATTCTGAAGGCAAAAAAGTACTTCTGGAGGGCAGAGAGAGAAGTGAAAATTGCTACCCCCTCCCTCTCCGCATGTTTTTGCCTACAGTGGGCTGAGCTCCATTGCAGAATCTCCCACAGAGGCAGCTCTACTTCTAACACTTCTCAGACTGTCAGCCAATATCTATGGATTTGGGCTTCTCTTGTTTTACCTTGAGAGAGTCATCTCTGACAAAAATATTTTTTTCTTTCTCAACCGGAGAAGGTTCTGGAGTAACTTCCACTTTGCTTTTGGCACCTTTGAGAATTGAGACAAGAATAAAGAAGATTGCAAATATATTATAAAAATGAAGAATGACTCATTGAGAAGATTATATATTGACTGCATTGTCAAACTCAGTAAGAATGTAGATACAGCTAAAGTTTTCATACTCACTACAAGCAACTTGGCTATAATTATAATTTCATTAACAAAAACCCTTTGTTAATGTATTGAAAGAGCTACACTGGCTGTTGATAAGTTTCTGGGTAAAATACATGGTGCTGGTTATAATCCATAAAGCCCCAAACAGCTTAGGCCCTGGGTATTTAAGAGAACATCTTCTTCGCCATGAACCCTACTGCCCAATGAGATCATCAGGAGAAGTTTGTCTACAGTGGCCACTGGCTTGTCTGGTGGCTACTCAGGGATCGGCCTTCTCCGTTGATTCTTTGGAATGCGCTCCCTGCTGAAATAAGAGCCTCCCCATCTCTGACAACTTTTTAAAAGGCAGTTAAGGCAGCTAATACGTTTGTTTACCCAGGCTTTTAATTAGATTTACATTTTTTAATTGTTTAACAATTATTTTAATGTTTTAACATTTTAACTTCTGTTTTAATTTTTATTATTTTGTTGTAAACCACCCAGGGATGTGTGTTAAATAAATACATAATAAGTGTTTATGCATCCGCCATCTTGAATTAAGAGTGGGTTACATCATCAGAAACTATGCCACTGAGGTGTCCCTATGTATCTCTGTGTCTCTACAGCTGTAGCAAATTTGGCTCTGGCAAGTGCAGAGGCACTTTTGAAGAGATAAATGTAAGTAGCAAACAAACAAGTTAACCCTTTGAGTAAATACAGCAATTTGTTGAAGGTATTTTTATGCTAAAAATTATATATGCATTATTGTGATTTCAGTTCATTGTAGATTTCTCCTGATGAAGTCCCCCCTAAGCAGGAAGAAACAGGTTAAAAGTTACATAGGATACCTGTAGAGTAACAATCTGGAGCAACATTTTGAGCAAGAATTTGCGAGAGCAAAGACCTATAAGGACTTTGTGGGAACCATAAGGATTACCTTCATATTTATTCCTTCAGTATTCAGTAATCTATATGCACAAAAGGAACTGTTGACACATTTGACCTTCAAGCAACATCATTTGGGACTTATGGAATAGAAATAATCTCTCTCACAATTCTTCCATATTTTGTGTGTTTCATCACTGTATGTAATTTTAATACAGGAGGTTCAATTGATACTTGCGTTAAAACATTCAGTTTCTTGATGGTCGACAGCCTGATAGTATGTTACATGGTGTCACAGTGACTTGCCATATATGCAGTGGGGACAGATGGGCGGGTGTTATGAATGATGGAACCACTACCAGATCATCTGTTACAGGTAAGCAACCTGTTTATCTGGGTAGTGGTTCCACCATTCATAAGAAATGGGTGAATTACAAGCTACCCAGACGGTGGTGGGATTGCGTCACAAGTCACTGTAGAACTCTTTTGAGGACCGCCCGCCCAAATTCCGCAGCAGCTGCTGTCCGCAGATCTATAGCACAGTGGCGTATAAAAGTCTGATGTGTAGACCAGGTGGCCACTGTACAGATATAATTTAACTGAATACCTGCTAGGTGTGCTGCAGATGTGGAATATGCCCTAGTAGAGTGTGCCTTAATGGATGCCGGCGGACCAACGCCTTGTTGGTCATATGCCATTTTAATCAACTCCACCAACCAGAAGGAGAGCTTCTGGCGGGTGGGTAAGCAACCCTTGTTTTTTCCTTGTAGGTCCAGAAATAGCAGACATGTCTTACGAATATGCACGGTGGCTTTCAAATAGTAGAGAAGTGCCCTACGCACATCTAGCGAATGCATTGCCCGCTCAAGAGGAGATGATAGCTCTCAGAAAAAGGTCGGGAGAACAATCTCTGCATTCAGGTGAAAATCCGTAACAACCTTAGGGCGGAAGTCCGGATCTAAACGCATGACGACCCATTCTGGATAAATCTTTGTATACGGTTTGTCCATACAGAGTGCCCGCAGCTCACTCACATGTTTTGCTGTGGTAACTGCAATCAAAAAGAGCGCTTTCAGAGTTATGTGTTTCAGAGATGCTGCTGACATCGGTTCAAATGGCGGTTCAGTCAGCGAGGAGAGCACCAAAGAAAGACTCCATTTTTTATTCCGGCAATGGAGTCTTGACGGGAGGTTATCAGCAACTTGAGCTGCTGAAGCCTCCTTCGCCTATTTGGTCCATAATTCTTCAATCGGTATGATTGAAGACAGAAGGCATGTGGAGCTTGACCTTCTCCCTGTCCAGTAAGATTCCAGGTTCGATAATACCTGGGAGACTCCTGGACTGCCCGGAGGACAGATCTGTCCACTTCAAGCCCCGGACTGAGTAGGACGTGGCAAAGTCATCTTGCTATCTTAAAGACTGCCCGCCTTTTCTATCTACTTCTTACTTTAAATCTCTGAGCCTATAAGATTCCTTTTTTTCCTTTCTCCTCTTCTTCTCAAGTATTTTAGACATTTTTTTACCTTTTCCTGTGTTTTTATTCTAAATTCTTCAATGACTCCCATGTACTTTTTAGAAGGTTACTACAGTGTTCCAGACTTAAGAGGAGAGAGTCAGACTGAAGAGACAAAGAATGTTATCGTTCCTCTGCTTACAATTTTGGCTGGAATCGGGATTGAAGAAAACTGCAGTTCGAATTTTGTTTACTGCTGAAGGTGCCTGAAGTTTCAGTGGCTTATGTTATAGGTTAACTGTTTTATTGGAGCAATCCTATCAGCACATAAGAAGACTTAACAATGGCAGCAGTGAAACCCTGATTGGAATGACTACAAGATTTACGGTTTGTTTACGTCTTAATTGGATTTACAACATTTATCAGAGTGGGAGGATTTTTTCTTTTATCTCTTCTGGTGGCTGGAAGGAATAGACTGGATGGTGACTGATGGGCTCAGAAGAATTCTGAGTGTCTGCAAGATATCTGGGTTTTTATTTTTTATAAGTTAGTTATTTGAATGCCATAAGCTGACTTATTGCTATTTGTCAGACTGGGAAGATTTCATTGGAGGTGTTAAAATTGGATATTTCAGAACTCTAAGTAGTTGAGGGAAAGGATTGGATTAAAGCAACTTAAATTTTGTTTTTTGATTTACTCTGTTATTCCGCTATGAAAATTTTTCAGCTTCTTTATCTCGGAAGGATTTATAGTAAAGAGTCCAGATCTTCCTCTTCCCTTTCTCCTCCCCTGCCCTTACCAACGTGGAAGAACATATTTTCTCACCGGATCTCATTAGCATCTGTGGTTTTTGGAACTATTATCTACGGAGACAGGTTCCTTGTTCTGAATGGGAAGGACCTTTATGTACTGTTTTTCTCAGCGCAGGAATTTATTCTCCCATTAATCCTGTTATAGTTGTGTTTAGTCTTCTATTTTCACGATAGATGAAACTTGTTGCAAGATGTATTTACAACTTCTTACCGCATGAGGGGACAAGATTGTTATAGGTTTTCACTAAATTGACTTTGCTGCAATTGAGATATCTTTCTTATCATATTTGAAATTACAATTGAATCAGTACAAAGAAGATATTAAGACATTGAGAAGCTCAGCATGGCCCTTATGTATGGATGGAATCTAAATGTTTGAAATGGTCCTTATTTTGTGTCTTACTAGGTGCCTCAGTACCCAAATAACTGTAATTTTTATTTTAATAATATTGGCTTTTATTCTAAATTAATAGGTTTAAAAAAAAAAATAGACAACCAGAAACATTATAAATCTCCTTTTTGAGCATATTCGAGTATTTTGAGAAATTGGGAGTTTGAATTAAATACAATTCTTTACAAGATATTAGGGACTTGGCTTATTCTGTTCCTGACAGAAAATCTTGGACATTAAGGTTTATAATGTCCTTGAACTTCGAACTTCTTCTAAAAGTATTGTTTGTACTGGATTATGATCTTTAATTTCACAATTTGTAATTCGTTTGGCTCCTTTGGCAATTAATTCTAGGGAATTCTGTTAGGGCTTCCTCCAAGACTGGTCATTGGTTTCCCCTGTATATAGTTACGTAAAAATGCATGAAAGAGGGGATTTGAAGGAGAGGTTTTGCTTAGTTCTATAAAGATCGGTGTTTATTCCCTGTGATAATAATTACGAGGCTTGGAATAGGGAGATAGAATTGAGATGTCTTATTTAGTTATATCCTAAAGATAAATGGTTGTTGTTGTTATTACTATTACTATTATTTGCCTGTTCTGAAGGATAGAAATAAATAAGCAATTGTTTTATTATGACTAATACACTTTATATTAACCAGATTAGCCAGTTTTTAAATTCAAGGGGAACTTTTTAATGAAGGGATTTAATGCAGGAGAATATGGTTCTATACTAGAGGTTAGACCTTTTCACCAGTTTTCAAAAATTATTACTAGGGAGATTGAAGTTTCCTGTTGTATATTTCTACTCTCCCCCCCCCCCATTCTTGTATGTTGGCTTGTTTACTAAATTTTGGCTTGTAATACATTAGCAACGTTAACATTAATGTGCTACAACACACTAATGCTGATATTATAATAAACAATTATTGGTACTGATAATTGATAATAACTGTTAATATTAATTATTGTTGTTACAATATATTAATAATATTTTTAATTTATATTTTTTAACTTTATGAGAAAGTCTGTTCCATGGGGGCTTGCTGAGTTTTGTTTTGTTTTCTTCCTCCTTTCTCCCTCTCCTTGTTTTTTGTTTGTTTGCTTGTTTTGTTTCCCTTTCTTTCTTTCTTTCTTTCTTTTTAATTTGAAGTATATGGAAGGCTATAGATTTATTAATACAAATAAATCTGTAACTCATTTTTTTGAAGAATTTCAAAGGAGAAGTTATATTATGGAAGAGTATCTATAAATATATGTTTGTTTGTTTGTTTGTTTGTTTTCAAAAGGATCCTTTTGATGTTCTTAGAAGTGTAGCTGTTAGTTTCAGTTCCATCACCACAGAGGTATTACAGAAGTCTCATCTCGAAGTAGCATTTTCACTTTTCAAATGGTTGCTCCTGTTTGGTTTACCTTTGGAAATAGGTAACCGCCCAATTAGTAACATACATTAAAGTTCTGAATATGTTTTGTTTACAGGAAAATTTAACCAGAACACAGAAAACTGTGGATGTAATTTAAAACAATATTCAAAATAACTAACATTTTTATTTTAGTAATATTGGTCTCTATTCTTAAATAATCTGATCCTTTTTCTCTCTCTCTCTCCTACTTATAGTCAAATTGTTATCTCCTCCAAGACAAGATTATTATCTAGGTATTAGCTGACTGACAGGTCCGGTGGGAGTTGTTCAATTATTGTTTTCTCTTTTTCTTATAATTTTCATCTTCATATTAACTAGGTGTGTTAGAAAGTTATTGATGGGCAAGATTTAGTTTATTTTTGCATTTGTTCTGTATGTAACAATTAACTATGATAAGTATGAAAGTACGTAGCACATACATGGGTATGAACATATGTTATATCATATTATGTTTTATTGGACAAGTTGGTGGCTCAGTGATGTAACCTTTTTCTTATCTTCTATATAATAAAAAGCATTTTTTAAAAAAAAGAAAGACTCCATTTTCCAGCCAGTAGTCTTACAGGCGGGTATAAGTTATTGATTCCCCGAAAGAAGTCTTTACATCTCGGGTGGGTGAAGACTGTTTTTCCGTCCCATCCATCGTGGCGGGCTGATATAGCTGCCATATGTACCTTTATGGACACGTTTGCAAGGCCACTCTGTTTAAGGGTGGTCAGATAGAGAAGTACCTCTTTCAGACTAGCCTCCTTGGAGTCATAACCCTTGGACGACGTGTGTGCCGCAAATCTACGCCACTTCGCTCTATAGTTTCGTCTCATGGATTTATTGCGAGTGTTCAGGAGTATCTTCCTCAAGAGCCTATCCTCCACGCTGTGGGATTTATGACAGACAAGCTGGGGTGCATCAATCTTCCGCAGTCCTGTGTTATCAGATTTGACCACTGCGGGAGTCTTCTGAACCTGCCTTGGGATAGTTTGAGTAGCTGCATGAACCACGGCTGTCTTGGCCACCATGGTTCCACAACTATTGCTCGTGTCTCATCGTGAAGAAACTTGGCTACCACCCTGGGTAGCAGGGGCGTCAGTGGATAGGCATAAAACAACCCCTGGCTCCATTGGTACTGGAAGGCATCGCCCTTGGATCGCGGGCCCACTCCCATCCTGGAGCAATACTGATCGCACCTTCTGTTCCCGCATGTCGCAAACAGATCCACTCCTGGCCTGCCCCAAGACTTGAATAGTTGTTCTAGTTGCCTGAGGCCCAGAAGCTTGCTGGAGAAGAAAGGAGGGACTACCATCTTGCTGGGCACCCCTCAGGGTGAGAGCCTGGGGTTCTTGCCTGGCTGCCCCCTTCTACCATCTGCCTCCCTCACCCCTGGACTGGTTGAGGTGTTGTGGGGCTTTGCAGGACCGAGGCCAAGCCCAAGGTGACCTGGCAGTTGGCCCTCCTGGTTCCATCAGCCGGGTTCTTTGCCCTGGACTTATAAAGAGGGAAGCTGCCAGTGGCGGCAGGGCTGCCACCGAAGGGGCAACACCAAAGGGGGTCGCCCCTTTGGGGGAGCCACTTCGGGGGAGTAATGAGGTCGAGGGCAAGAAATTTTGGCCTATTTTTCATATAAGGGACTTGCCTTTGGAGCTGGACCTTTGGGGTGGGTGTTGAGGGGAGGTTCTCTTGTGCATGGTGGTTTTGGGTTAGAGGGGTTTTAATTGTACTGAGTTAAGCCAGGCCCATTTGCAGATATGGGCTCTCCTGAGTGGGATACTGCAGGGGGGGTGTCCGGTAGTTCTGGGGCGGCTATTGCTGTAGTGGTGGGGAATAGAAGAACTGGCATTGGGAGAGCAGCTGGCCGTTACAGGGGAAGGGAAACTAGTAATTTAGTAACTGTTTCCACTTCCAGCGGCTCTGTCAACTCTCAGGCCTTGGGGAGCAGCTCCAATTTCCCACAGAGCCTGGCCTTGCTCCTTTGTAATTCCAGGTCAGTTCAGAATAAGATCGAAATTGTCCATGATTTGATCATGGACGAGGGAACTGACCTGGCGTGTATAACTGAGACCTGGTTGGGGGAGACGAGTGGTCCAGTGTGGGCTCAGCTTCTCCTTCCAGGTTATTCTGTTGTGCAGCAGGTTGGGGGAAGTGGGCGGGGGGTGGGGGTGGAGTGGCTGTGGACCATAAAAACACTATCTCCCTTACCAGGGCCCCTGTGAGACAGTTGACTTATATTGAGTGTGTATTTCTGAGGCTAGGAGCTAGGGATAGATTGGGGATTCTGTTGGTGTATCGCTCACCCCACTGCCCAACTGACTCCCTAACTGAGCTGACGGAGCTGGTCGTGGAGTTGGTGTTGGAGTCTCCCAGGCTCTTAGTGCTGGGGGACTTCAATATCCACTTTGGGACTGGCTTGTCTGGTGCGGCTCAGGAGTTCATAGTGGCCATGACAACTATGGGCCTATCCCAATTAATTTTTGAGCCAACTCATGTTGCCAGCCACACACTGGATTTGGTCTTCTGTTCGGATCGGGGGGTGTTCCGTGGGTGGGGGATCCGGTGGTTACCCCATTGTCATGGACAGACCACTACCTGGTTAAGGTTGGTATCACGGCCACAATCCACTCCTGCAGGGGTGATGGACCAATTAGGATGGTCCTCCCAAAAAGGCTGCTGGACCCAGTAGAGTTCCAAAAGAACTTGGAGGATTTCGATGTTGGTGCGGCCGGTGATTCTGTCGATGTCCTGGTGGGAACCTGGAATAAGGAACTTGCCAGAGGAGTAGACATTATTGCTCCTAAGTGTCCCTCCAGACCCGCTTCAAAGTTGGCTCCCTGGTATACCGAGGAGTTGCGAGGGTTGAAGCAGCTGGGTAGGAGACTGGAGCACAGGTGAAGGAGAACTCGGCTCGAATTTGACAGGATGGAGCATGTGACCCACTTGAGGGCTTACGCAAAAAAGAAGTTCTGGTCAGTTCGCATTGCTTCTGCAGATTCACATTCGGTGGAGTTATCCTGGGTAGTGAGGTGTCTAATTTCTACTCCTGTTTCTAATCGGCTCCCGGAGGTACTCTGATGTGATGCCCTCAGTGGGTTCTTTGCAGATAAAATCTCCTGTATTCGGGCCGACTTGGATTCCACTTTTTCTGCAGTGTCTACGAAGGAGGTGTCCAGCAATCTTTCTTGCAGTATTAGGTTGGGTCAATTTCAATCTGTGATTCCTGAGGATGTGGACAAGCTGCTTGGAGCGGTGCGGTCCACCACTTGTTCTCTGGACTCTTGCCCGATTTGGCTGCTTCGATCTAGCAGAGAGATTATTCAAGGAGGCCTGGTGAATATCATAAATGCATCGCTGAGGGAGGGTAAGGTGCCTCCATGCTTGAAGGAAGCAATAATTAGACTGTTTCTTAAAAAGCCTTCCCTAGATCCCTCGGCGATGGATAATTATAGGCCAATCTCTAATCTCCCTTGGTTGGGCAAGGTGATTGAGAGGGTGGTAGCCAACCAGCTCCAGGTGGTTTTGGAGGAAACTGATTGTCTAGACCCATTTCAAACTGGCTTTAGAGCAGGTTATGGGGTTGAGACAGCCTTGGTCAGCCTGATGCATGACTTATACTGGGGAACTGACAGAGGGAGTGTGACTCTGTTGGTTCTCTTGGATCTCTCGGCGGCATTTGATACCATCGACCATGGTATCCTTCTGGGTCACCTGGAGGAGTTGGGGATAGGAGGAACTGCTCTGCAGTGGTTCCGTTCCTATCTCTCGGGCAGATCCCGGATGGTGGAGCTTGGTGACAGTTGCTCTTCTCAATGAAAGCTGTTATATGGAGTCCCTCAGGGCTCCATTCTGTCACCAATGCTTTTCAATATTTACATGAAACTGCTGGGTGAGGTCATCAGGAGATTTGGTGCTGGGTGTTATCAGTATGCTGATGACACCCAAATCTACTTCTCTCTTTCATCTGCTTCATCAGGAAATGACGTTCATTCCCTAAATACCTGCCTACAGGCAGTAATGGGCTGGATGAGGGATAACAAATTGAAGCTGAATCCAAGCAAGACAGAGGTGCTCATTGTAGGGGCTCAGAATCTGAGGGATGAGTTAGATCTCCCTGTGCTGGATGGAATTACACTCCCCCGGAAGGAGCAGGTACGCAGCTTGGGGGTACTCCTGGATCCAGGCCTCACTCTGGTATCTCAGGTGGAGGCTGTGGCGAGGAGTGCTTTTTATCAGCTTAGGCTGATTCAACAGCTGCGTCCATTCCTAGAGGAGGATGACCTCAGAACAGTGGTGCACCAGCTGGTAACCTCCAGGCTTGACTACTGTAATGCACTCTACGTGGGGCTACCTATGTACGTAGTTCGGAAACCACAGTTAGTTCAAAATGCGGCAGCAAGTCTGGTCTCTGGGGCAACCCGGAGAGACCATATTATGCTTGTTTTGAAACAGCTGCACTGGCTGCCGATATGTTTCCAAGCAAAATACAAAGTGCTGGTTATCACCTTTAAAGCCCTGAATGGCTTAGGTCCAGGTTACCTTAGAAAGTGCCTTCTTCAGTCTGATCCCCACTACACGCTAAGATCATCTGAGGAGGTCCGGCTCCAGTTGCCACCAGCTCGTCTGGTGGCGACCCAGAGGCGGGCCTTCTCTGTAGCCGCTCCTGGACTGTGGAATGTGCTCCCTGCAGATATCCATAATTTGAATTCTTTATTGGAATTTAGGAGAGCCCTAAAGATCCACCTGTTCGGCCTGGACTTCCAGTGCTCTTAAATTGTTTTAAAGGGTCTTTGATGTTTGTGAACCGCCCTGAACTATTTTGTAAGGGTGGTCTATAAATCAAATCAATCAATCAATCAATCAAACAAACAAACAAACAAACACACAAATAGTATAACTGGATTCAATTCCCATTCGTGCTGCTCGAGCACTAGACCTCTGCTCAGGGAGTCTGCCAAGCAGTTCAAGGTGCCTTTGATATGGACTGCAACGGGATAGATTCTGTGTGGGATGTACCAATTCCATAACTGCAGACTGAGATTGCACAATGATCTGGACACTGTTCTGCCCTGTTTGTTTACGTAGGCAATGGCTGTAGTATTGTCCATCTGTAATAGGATGGTCTGCCCAGTCAGTTGCACTTGAATGGCGATTAGGGCTTTGTAAGCTGCCAATAGCTCGAGAAAGTTGATATGGAGTAGACCCTGTTTGGGAGTCCACTGACCCTGTAGTGTGTCAGGTGGGCTCCCCACCCGAGCATAGAGGCATCGGAGGTCACAGTTGGCTGTCAAGTCTGAAATGATATGCCCTGGAGCATTTTCTATTCCCTTGTCCACCAATCTAATGAGGACAATATCTTTTCTGGAAGGGTGACCCATTTGGATTGTGGTTCGGTCCATGGCTGGTATGCCCTGAGGAACCAGAGTTGCAGCCTGTGGATCTGTGGCTTTGCATAGAGGACCGTTGTGGTGCAAGACGCCACGAGACCAAGCAGTACTTGTACCATATGTGCTCTCTGTATTGGATTTTTCTTGAACAAACAAGAGTGTTTGTATGCGTGTAAAGCGTTCCTCCGGAAGACATGCCTTCTGTCTTGACATATCTAGCTGCGCGCCGATATACTGTAGGCGCTTCGCAGGTTGGAGGAAAGACTTTTCCCAATTTATGCAAACACCGAGATTGTCTAACAAGACTGTTACTAAGTCTATGTGTTTCAGTAATTGTTCTGGCTGTCAGAAGCCAGTCATCAAAATAAGGCTATATGGACACCCCGTGTTCTGAGATAGGCGACTATCACTGCCACACACTTTGTGAATACCCTCAGGGTGGTGACTAGGCCGAAGGGTAACACATTGTATTGATAAATCTTGCCCCCCATGGTGAAGCGGAGATACTTGCGGTGATTCTCCTGAATGCCTATATGGAAGTATGCATCCTTCAGATATTGCGTAGCAATCCAATTCTCTCCATGGAGGAGAGGAAGGATGGCTTGCAACGTTGTCATTCTGAACTTCTGGACTTCGATGTACTGGTTTAGGCCTCGGAGATTCATTATAGGTCTTATTCCCCCATCTCGTTTGGGGATTTGGAAATACCAGGAGTAAAATCCCGTCTGGCTGAGAGCCCACTGCACAGACTATATTGCTTCTTTTAACAAGAGTTTCTGCACCTCCTCCCGCAGTATCGGTGTCTTGGGTGTGTACCTCACGCCCAGGAACGGTGGGTTCCAGTGCATAGCCCATGGTGATTATATGTAAGACCCAGTGGTCTGATGTTATATGGTGCCATGCTTGGGCATGGCTTGCCAGTTTGATGGATATTCTGGCAGAATTCAAGGAGATGGTGTTTCTTGCACTGATGTTCATCGATGTTCTGAGGTTGCTGTTGTTGAGGTGTTGAAGATGCGCATCATAGGATGCAGTTGGGCTCTGGCCCAGATCAAAGTTGCTGCTTGGATTGTGGCGGCCTCTTATAATGCCCAGCCTAGGTCACCTTGTTTTTGGGATAGAAATGACGCCTCCCATTGTTATTGTTGAAATAATTGTTGTTATAACGTTGAAAAGGGCGTCTTAAGTCCCTCCTATCGGTTTGTCGATAAGAAGAACCTTGCCATCTCTGATGTTGGTTGTACGGTTGGTATCTGGTGTTGGAATTCCGCGGATTCGTAAAGGAACGTGCAGTGATTTGTCACTTTTCCCACTGTTCCATGTTCTCATCCATTTTTTCTGAGAACAGTCCCGCCCCTTCAAAGGGCAGAGTCTCAATACGGTCCTTCATGTCCTGTTGAAGCCCAGTTGCTCTCAACCAGGCATGACTTCTTAAAATAATGGACACCGTCAGTGTCTGGGACTCAGATTCTGCCAAATGTTTTGCGTTTGCCAATTGCTGCCGGGTAGCTGAAGTTGTCTTAGTGAACACCGCCTCAAACTTCTTTACAAAGTCTCCCGGCTCCAGCAAGGCATGCTGGTCATACAATGCCTCCCAGAGTGAATGCATGTATCTCGCATGACATGCTATGTAATTTGCAATTTTGATCGATAAACAAGCCGTAGAATAGGTGTGTCTCCCCAGCACAACTAGATTACGGCCTTCTTTGTCCACTGGTGTGGTATGGCATTTACCACCCTTTGATGTTGAGGCGCAATCCACCACCAAAGAATTTGGTGCAGGGTGGTGCATAAGGTACGCATTCTCTTCCTCCTGAATGCAATACAAAGCTTCTATGTGCTTTGAAGTAGGTGTTGAGGTCTGTAATACCTCCCAAGCAGATTTTGCCGCTCTCAAAATATGTGGGAGCATAGGTAAGTAAATAGGCTGCAACCCACCAGCGGACTTCATCATATTATATACAGGATCCTCCAAGTCGATGGTCTTTTGTTTGAAGTGTAGTCCCAACACCTGCGCCATCTCAGCTACCTGTTGGTGATAACCCTTCATCTCCTCATTCGGGGAAACCGAAGGAATGGCAGCCACATCAGAATCTGGGTCCGGTAGAGCTGGCGCTTCTGGATCCTCCGGTTCTGCTTCCATTGAGTCTGAAGCGTAGTCATCCTCATCCTCATCATCCCCATCCAAGGATACGGGAGAGCTCCCCCCAGCTGCAGAGGTTACACAAACTGGTATCTGAACCTGGGTCGTCTGCGTGGCCACTTGGTGACGTGCGGATGGTGCCAGCAAGGGTGCTTTGGATGGGAAACTTGCTTGAAGTGATACTGAGCATTGTACCGGCAATGGTTTTGAGGCCTGGACGGCCGACTCTGTACGCTGTTCAGGGATGGCAGTTGCTTGTACAGCTGTCTCTTTTCTCTGTATTACAGGTTCCTTATTCTGATCCCGTAACCATTTTTTGAAGAGAGAGTATTCCTCCCTTGTCACTGTAAAGGAGTCACCCCAGCCTCCATGGGGTAGGAGACCGCTGACTGGCGTCTCCCTTGCAGAGAGGGAGGGAGTCTTGGGTATTAGCCCTGGTTGGTGGTCAATATCCCAGAAGCCCGCGAAGGTCCCGGTGGAGGGTGTACTTTCCTCCGAATGTAGTAAGTTAAATGTTCAGAAGCAAGATCACGTCGTTTAATTGGAGTAACTGGAGATCTTTCTGTAGCAGTCCCGCTTGGATCCACCATCTCGAGTTCGATGTGCTCATCGAGGTCGATGCGCTCATTCTCAAGTTCGGCATTCTTGATGTCGTAAGCAGGCTCGTCTTCGATGTCGGCATCGGTATCGAGCTCTGTGTCCATTATAACTACAACTGTCGGATCCAACGTCTCATCTTGATTCATCTTCGGAGCCTCCCTAGTAGTCTTTGGAATCGACGTCGGTTCCAAGGACTTCCTTTCCACCCCTTTCTATGTCGAGCGTTCTCGGTGTCGGGCGACATGTTCTTGACATCGTGAAGTGTGAGGGGTGACGTGCGCCTGGGAGCTAGGCATCGCTGGCAATTGATGAGGTATAGGAGCAGGGGATAATGAAGCAGCTCAACGCCAAGGTGTTTCAAAGGTCTGGAGGTTCGAAGGCGAAGGGGTATGAGCAGCACACTGGGTATGGTGCTCTTTGTGTCCCCGCTTATGTTTCTTCGGTGGTGATGCTCGCACCAAAGCCTCGTCCTTGCATTTCCTCTTCACAGGTTGTTTAAACGGGTCCATAGGGCCCAACGCCGAAGCGCTCGACGCCGAGGTTGTACGTTTTCCCAACTCAGACGGGACTTTAGACTGCAGCTTAGGTGCAGGACCCGACGTCAGCGCCGAGGAAGAAGTCTGGGGCAAAAGAGACTCTTCCAGTAAGTAAACTTTAAGGTGCGCCGCACAATTCTTCAATGTTTGTTTATTAAACGTCGCGCAAACGGAACAGGCCTTTGCATCGTGTACCTCACCCAAACAGAATAAACAGAGGGTATGGCCATCCGTTGAGGGGAATTTGCCACGGCAATTCACACAACTCTTAAAAGTTGTTTTGTCCTTACCGGACTTGTCCTTACTGGCCTTGCCTATGAGTTGCCTCAAGAGTAGTCGTCTGTGTGGAAAAAAGAATAGTCATCCATTATGTAGTTGAAGGGGTAGTCCGAGATAGCGTCCAAATCCAAATGAGTAAACAAACACATAGTCAAAGTCCATAGCCAAAGCTCGATAAGGAATAAGTCTGGAATAGTACCAAATCCAAAGGAGTAATCACTAGAATCGTCAAAGTCCGTTTTCCAGAGTCAGTGAATTAATTTTCAGAGTAACAAACTTTCTTCTGAGGAGCAAACTGTACCAAGGACTGATCGCAATGGCGGTCAGAAATAAACCGAATAAAGGGACGCCCAACCGCCACTAGGGGGAACTGTGGTCACTTGCAACTGGCGGTTGCCGGCATCACAAGGAGCTAACAAATTCTTCCCGAAGACGATCTGCGCAGGCACAAAACCCATTTCTTATGAATGGTGGAACCACTACCCAGATCAGATTATTATACACGGTGCATATATATAATTCTTTAAATATAAGGTTTGGTTTTATGGTCCGTGTATCCTCTAATTTCCTAATAAAATGTATAAAAGACATTAAAAGGGGGACATAAAAAAAAAGAGTTAAAAATCCCATAATATAATACAGCTGTAAAAACCAGAATGAAAATTATATTGAGCGTTAAAACCAATAAAAAAGAAATAAAAAGGGAGGCGTGAGCAATTACAGGGTCAAATCAGGGCTATATGAGGTTTATAGGTTAGCCCACTTGCACCTCAAACATTTATGTGTCCGCCATCTTGAATTTGTGGGGAAAACTTCACCACAAATGGGGTGGATGACATCAACACAAACTAGGCCATTGAAGTGTCCCTATGTGTTGCTACAAATGTACCCAAATTTGGTTCATATTGGTCCAGGCATTGCAAAGTTGACAGGGACACACACACAGAGCCAGGTGATCTCACAAGCTTACTTTCCTTAAGGAAAGTAGGCTAAAAATGCTTAGCTGGAGGGAAAGTCACTCCTTCAATCTGTCTCAGCTTTCTAGAAACGTTAACCTGTGGGACAGAAACCATGAAGCAGAGGACTTGGAAGATACCAGACTAGCTGGTCCATGGGACTCTTTCAAATCTATGGGCTTCAGCAGTAAAACAGAATTAGCTGCTTTTTATTTGATTTTATTATCAAATAAAATCAGAAGTGCTGTGAGCAAATTCAGGGACAGATTTCTCAGACATACTGAGTGGGAAAAGTAGTAGTCTTCTGTTTGTTTTGGAAGAACCAGCATCTCACAGATTTATAACATTTTGCTTACAGGAAATAATCCCAAATGTCAGCAGAGCCAGAGTAGAAATACTTTAAATGCATAACATTTCTGTGGACAAAGAAATGTGTACACTGTCAAGTTCTAGTTACAATATGTGTTTATTTTGTCTCAAGTACACAGGGCTCAAAGACAGAAACAAAAGGGCCTGGCTTCTGGTCTGTATAACTCAGTGCATATCCTGCCTTCATGCTTAAGGATGGCAAATTGTTTTTTGGGATTAAAAAATGAATAAATAAGAGACTTACTTTTTGATTTTTTAGCAGCAGCACCTTTTTTAGGAGAAGGTGGGGACTTGACTTCAACAGGTGGTTTTTCTGCCATCTCTTTAGCTAACCGAAGTGCTTCCAATTCTTTAGCCATTTTTTCTTCCTGGTATTTAATTTCTTCTCTTAGTATCCATTCATCAATGGATCTGGCCACCAATTCCAGGTAATTTCTGAAAAAACAATTTTTCCTGCTATCAACAAGAACACAGACTGATCAAAAATTGTCTTCTCATGCTGAAATATTAAATATGATCCCTAATAAAAATTAATAGGTATGCCAAGTAGTCAGAGGTCCTTCACAACCAGTAGCAGTACCTGTTAAAGTGGTTCACTAGTAGGAACAGCTGGCACCTGCTGAGTGGCCAAAGGTGGGGAACAGAATTCCCATTTTGAACTTTTGGAAGAGCACAATGGTTCAACTGGACTGGAGAAGTGGCAAGCAGTTCCTACAAGCAAACCATTTCACTGGTCAGCACTGCAAATGACAAAAAGCTCTAAAAACATATCTTTAAGGTGAAAAGAGGAGCAATACTCCCATTGCCGTCTAATACACCCCTAAAAGTATTGGTTCCAGAAGTGGATGGAAGGTGTTATCTATCACAGAATGTCTTCCTTCCAGTAGTGGTTTGTCCTAATAAGCCAGGGGGCACCCTAGTCCCAGCTGACTCTGGTTTCCAGTAGCTCCGGTTCCTCCTCGCTCTCTCCCCCCTCCTGCATGTTAACAAGAGCCATGCTCCTGCAGGCTGGCCATTCATCAGGTAGTGCATGCGAGCCTGCAGGCAGCAAAGGCTCTCAACACCCAGGAAAGGTGGAAAGGGAGAAAAAGAGGAGCAACCAGAGCTGCTGGAAACTTCCCTGTCTTGTTAAGATGAGCCACTACTGCTTCCTTGTGAGCCAGAACTCTATTTCTGATGACATCACCTTGGAATTTGCTATAGCAAGGGGAGGGAAAACTAAAGGAAGTTGGATATGCACCCTGGATTTCAGGCAAGCTGATTTTAATGAGCTCAGAGAAAAATTAGGTGGGATCTCATAGCCAGAAATCCTAAAGGAGTACTGGAGGGATGGGGGAGTTCTGAAAAACAAGATACTGAAGGCACAGTCGCAAACAATTTTCATGAGAAGGAACACTAGAAACATCTAAAGAAACCAGTGTGGATACACAGAGAACTCCCTGATCAGCTGAGGAGCAAAAAGGACACATACAGAAAATGGAAGGAGGGACATATAGCCATGGAAGCCTACAGAAGAGTTGCCTGAACATGTAGGATGGTGTCCGGAAAACCAAGGTTCAAAATGAGCCCGGGCTTTCAAGGGATGACAAAAACAGCAAAATGGTTTTTCCAGATATGTCCCAAACAAGAGGAAGGTAAATCAAATTGAGAGGATGGTGAATAATAGGTGAGGGGAAGGAAGGAGAACTTTTTAACTCCTAGCTTGCACCTGTCTTCTCTCACAAGGGAAATGTGACCTAACACAGAAAGAGAGAATCATGCCTCAAGACAGGTGAAGAGATGATAAAGTGAACACCTAGCTACTTAAAATGAATTTCAGTTCCAGATGAATTACATCCTAGGGTCGTGAAGGAACTTGCAGAGTGAATCTGAGAGCTGCAATCTGTAATCCTGCTCATATGAGTATCCTCCCTGTCAAGTCTGCGGTTGTTTATGGCATCTATGTTGGAAGTGGACCTCACCGTAGAAGTCTGGTTCCCACTCCTTTCTGATGAGGAGCCTGTTCTGTCTGAATCATGCAGGGCTGCATTCCTTGGCAAAACCGTTTGCGTTGCCATACAGGTGGCAGAAATAATTTGTGTCGCCACAGTATGTTGCATTTTAGATTTTGTTGGCAAATGAAGAGGTGGAATTATCTGAGGTGGCAGAAAGTTTGCTTGGATAGCCACAACCTGATTTCTTGTCCGTTGTGTCGTGGTCTGTACTGAATTATCCTGACAATCCACCCGCCTTGGGATGACTTGCATGGCGGACTGCATCTTCTGAGTTAGTGCCCTCTGTGACTGCCATTCTTTGAATTGAGAATACTCCTCTGGAGATAAAGTGACTGTATTCTCCCAGCCTTTGTGGGGCAGTAGGCCCTGTAGTGAGGTGTCTTCATAGAGGCTACTTAAAGAAGGCATTTGTGGCACAGGAGGGATCTGCTCTGGTTCCTCTCCCTCCTCGACATTGAGACCTTGGGTCAGGAAGCCCCTGAATGTCATTGTAGAAGGTGTACTTTCCCCCGATTCTAGCAGTCATATTAAATCTGTTACTGTCATCAGGTCCAAAGGAGACTCAGGCTCCAAGTCACCATCTTGCTCGACATTGTGAGGTTTCGATGCCGGAGATGTTGATGTCAAAAACTGCAATCCTGGTGTCGATGGAGACTGTTGTGGGGTTGGAGCAGGCGATAACGAGACTGCTCAATGCCGAGGTCTCGCTGCCGGCAGACTAAGTGATCGATGTCGGTCTGTCAGTGTCGATCCATGTAGGTCCGTTGACGTCGATGGACGATGTCGGTCAGTCGACGTCAACAGGCACTTTACATGTTGCAATCCCAAAGGTGATGGGGTTGCTTCTTTTTCCATGTCATGGTGCTTTTTAGTGACTTGTCATGGTGCTTTTTCGCAGGCGGGGCAGCTGAAACCAAATTGCCCTTCCTCTTCGATTTTTCCCTTTTGGGATCAGTCTTTGGGGCTTTTGGTGTCTTGAAGAGGGACTTTTTGTCCGTACATGTGCCGCTGCCACCTGCAGCACTGAGGATTTAGACTGGCTTTCTATTGCAGTCCTCTGTGTCGTTTTCGACATCGAGCCTGATGTCAAGGGAGACCTGGGCATAGCGGGATTAAGTGCGTTCTCCAGTAACACTACTTTAAGGCGAGCAGCCCGATTCTTTAACATTTGTCTGGAGAATGCAGAGCAGATCACACAGGTTGCTGCGCGATGTCCCTCTCCCAAACACAACAAACACTTCTGATGTCCATCTGTTGAGGGGAGTTTGCTCTTGAAACTCACACACCTTTTAAAGGTAATTTTTTCTCGGGGACCTTGCACTCAGAGAAATATCGTCATTTACTATCCTAGTCCTTGCCAGTAAGTGCACTGAGTACCTCAAGTTAAATCGTTAATTGCAACCATGTCCATTTGTCTGTTCCGTAATCATACACTGTTTAACCCATCTGTGTTGTGTTTTTTTTAAAAAAATCCCAATCTGTAGAGTAGTCCCTTTCAAACCACATTGTAGCCAAAAAACCCTTCCTTTAATTTTCTTTCTGAGGAGCTTTTAGAAATACCGATGAAGTGATCGCCTTGGTGGTCCAAAAGAAACTGAAAGAGGGACACCGAACTGCTAATATAAGAGAGTGCAGAGCACGAGCATTGGGTGGTTGCCAGTGTCTCAAGGAGCTAACGGGTTTTAGCCGAAGTGGTCCCAATCTTTGTGGCTGTCATGGATCACTAATCAGATCTCTGGGAGACTAGCAAATGTTGTCCCTGTCTTTGGAAAGGGGGTGGGGAGAGGAGCCAGGAAACTGCTGATTGATCTGCTTGATATCGCTACCTGGCAATAGTACCCAGAGTGGATTATCTGATTTACATATAATATTATGAAAAGCTCTTCAGAAGGGGAGTTCTGGCTCAATCTGCTATGCCACCAGACCCAAATTGAGGTGCCTGGGCACCCCCCAAAGTGGGGAAATGGGCCAGATGGGCCACCTCAAACCCCCATTGTTCCCTATGGGAGGAAAAAAATGCAATTTAAAAAATCACATAAGATCCCCATTGCTTGGGGGCTTGGTGGTGGTGATCACCCATGGGTACCTACCATCCACCCCAGGTTTGTGCCCCTAGCAGGCCACACTACCCAACACACAGTGACACCCAGCTAAGAACAAAAAAAACCACCACAGAAACTGACCTGCTGCTGCTGTGCCCACACAACTGCAAAGCCAAGGGAACCAAACCAAACAGCACAGACTACACAACAGCTACACAAACCAACAAGAGACCTATCAAGATGGCAGCCCAAGGCAATAAAACCAACCTGGCATCACACAAACTGCAAAGAAAGAGGGGCAAGGCAAAAACACACCACGGTCAAGGAGAAGAACTTAAAGTAACATACACAAACCTTTTTTCCTGCTCTTCTCTTCGGGCACATGTTTTGCAAAAATACAGCCAGGTCTGCCAAGCAGACTCTCACCACCACCAGCAGGCCAGAAGGAAGCCAAGGAAGACTGCAACCACAGTGATTTTGCTAGGCCAGGGGCTTGGTTTTAAAGAGGATTTGAAATTCCCTTCTTTGGGAGCCCCGACCTTTGCCCTCCCCCCTGGCCAATAGGTTGCCAGTTCTCAAGGAGCCTACCAGAGAGCCAGACTTATCTGGCCAATCAGGAAAGCATGAGCTCAGCAAGGAAAATAAAGCAAACCAAATGACAGAATATGGAGAATAGAATCTAAAATGGCCTCTATAACCTTCATACTGGCTCAGACAGGTTTGAATTCGAACTGGCTCTAAATAGTTCTAAATAGGGTATAACAGGGACTCGAACCAGCCCATTATTCCCTATGTGGAGTACCTAGTGGCACAAAACTGGGGTGGGTGGTAGGTGCCTACCACCCACCAAACGCTGAAGCAATCGGACACTCCTGTGATTATTAATGATTTTCTGAAGATTTTTTAAAAATCTTTGAATTTCTCCCGTAGGGAATAATGGGGATTTGAGGATGCCCCATTCCCCACCTATGGGGGGGTGCCAGAACACCCCAAAATGGGTCTGGGGGGTACAACAGGTCTGGCCTTAACTCCCCGCAGGCAGCCCCAAGTTTGTAGGATTTATTATGGTTTTTTAAATAATTTTTTAAAAGAATTTTTTCCTTTCATTGCAATGCATCAGAGTCTCTTCCCATTCATAAGTAGAACTGTGTTGGACCTTAATTGCTGTGAACACTGAGTTCAGAGTTCAAAGCAATTAGGGTCACTCTCACTGTTCTACTTATATGAATGGGGAGAGACTCCGATGCATTGCAATGAAAGGAAAAAATTATTTAAAAAAAATATTTTGAAAAACACAACAAATCCTACAAACTTGGGGCTGCCTGCGGGGAGTTAAGGCCAGACTTGTTGTACCCCCAGACCCATTTTGGGCTGTTCTGGCACCCCCCATAGGTGGGGAATGGGGCATCCTCAAATCCCCACTATTCCCTATGGGAGAATTTCAAAGATTTTTAAAAAATCTTCAGAAAATCATTAATAATCACAGGAGTGTCACATTGCTTCAGCGTTCGGTGGGTGGTAGGCACCCCTGGGTGCCTACCACCCACCCCAGTTTTGTGCCACTAGGTTCTCCACATAGGGAATAATGGGCTGGTTCGAGTCCCCATTATACCCTATGAACCAATAATAAAAAAATTCAAAAAATCATAGGAGTGTCTGATTGCGTTGGGGTTTGGGTGGTAGTTGGCACCCACCCAACCCAGTTTTTGAGGCTCGAACCAGTTCGAACCGGTTTGAATAGAACCAGGCTCTGTTTTGTTTCAACTCGGACCGGCATTGCAATTCAATACTCTGTTTGGTTTGGGTTTGAACCTTCGAACCAAACCGGTTTGAATTCAAACCTGTTTGCACATCCCTATCCAGAAGGGCTCTGCAAGATCAGAAACACATTGCTTAGTGTCAGTGAATTGTTTCCACTCTTGCCAAGCCCTCCCAGAGTGTAGGAAATGCTCTGGAGTCTAAAAATTTTGGTGCAACTGTGCTCATGCACAACGGGAGGGGGGAGTTGCACAAAGATTCCCATCAGGTCCTCACAGGTCCTAGAAGCATGAGTGTTTCATTCATTAGTATGATAAATGTGTCCTTGGGAATGAGAGAATTAACTTTAAATTCACACAGCTAAAACATAAACTGTGGTACAGATTCTTCATGGCTACTGACATTTTGATGTGAAACTTTGTGCTCATCATTTCCTAAAACATTATAAATTGAGAAACTGTACTGCTGCAGCCTCAGAAATGTTAAAAAATTCCCAGGAGCACCCATGCCATTCCCAGGATGCCAGAAAAACTAAAGATGGGGGGGGGATGTTAAAGGACAAGCTTCTCCCTCGACACCGAGAGCAAAGATATAGCAAAGTGGACTGTCTCTTGCCCCCTGCCTGGTCCAGTAAGTACTTTTAGGGGTGGAGGGGTAGGGGCTTAGGGGTCAAGTCACTGAAGCAAAACTTCAGATGGACGATGGCACAAATGAAGTGATATTCCTTCCAAAGTCCCAAACCAAACAAGGGATCCCTTCAAAGCACAGAGGTGGACCCAAAACAAAATGCAGGGTTGCTTTGCATAGTTCTGTTAAAAGCCTTCTTCATTGCCATAGATCACAGTTATCTCCCTTTTTGTGTGATATTTCACTTCTATAGTCCCCATGGTGTTTGAAGTCAGTGCTTGAAAGACTGTTTACCTGAACCCAACATCAGAGTGCAGTGCAACGTTCCAGGACTCCTTACACATACGGCGCTGGTTCATGGGGTTATGAAGGACTATCAGCAAAGAGTTATCTTGAGTGTGATAATAAGAATCAATGCACCTGTAGTACTGGGCTGCATTCTGAAGAACCTGAAATAGGAGGAAAAAGAACACAATGCAAATGTTATTAAGAGATGGGCTATAGAGACAAATAGCAAAAAAGGACAGCATGCACTTACTAATACCAATTGCCTGTCACCTAATTCTCATTGAACAGGTAAAGCTGTGTGTGGTCTGTACCATTTCACACTCCAGATGAAGGCTCACATGACTGAATGCTCATCCATAAAAAGAATATTTCCTCCAAACAGAAACTAGGCAAGAACATTTCTAGCCTAGCCTTTTCCCAGACATGCTAGTTTTCTGTGCAGGGACTTTAAAAAAAAAAAAAATACAGAGGGAAATTCAGTCATGTGAGAAAGGAAGGGTTAACCCCCACCCCATGGTACCAATCAGGACCAGGGCCTCCCACAGCTTCTTTTTGTAAAAGAAAAAAAAATTGAAAGCTCAAAATATTGAGCCCTCATGACACATGTTTGCCCTAAAACTCCATTAGCTTCAAAGTATTAGAGGTATGCAAATCACTTAGAGTTAAATTGGGCTGATTCGAGTGATTTGAACCTGAATTGAATCACACTTAGAATAAAGGGCCTGGTTCAAGATCGAATCAATTTGAGTGCCATTCTGGCGGGCTTTTCTCCCTTGCCAATTGGTTTTCTGGCACTGGCTTCTAATTGGCTTGAGATCTCCTTGCTTCTTGGTTGGCTTGTTCTCATACAAATTAAGTGTTGTCATGGGCAACTGTGCCCCCGTTGGCTGTGGGGAGGGAGAAGGGAGGGGGAACAAAAAGGAGGTAATTTCAACATGTTTTCAAAAGGCCTGGGGAGGGGAGGCAGAAAGAGTCTTTAGTGTGCCCCTGAAGAGGACACATCAGTAGAGAAGGAAGGAAGGAAACAAGGAAGATATGATTTTGTGGTTTTCTTTTCTCAGCACTGAGTATTATATGCTGAGCTACTGCTGCTATATTAACTATCTGGTTTTGCTGGATCTCAGATTGACAAAGGCAGAACTTGAGCACCTGCCTACCTTCCTTGAGGAAGTAGTTTAGTCTGTTTGTGAGATGGTGTTGTGGCAAAAAATGGACAGTGGCAGCTCAGATGTGTGTGTGTGTGTAATATTTCTTGGTGGGTGCTGTGATGAGCTCCATGTCTGGCCTTGAGATTAACTTATGCTTCACTTACTTGGTCTACTCTGCAATCTGCATTGCAAGGTGTACTCAGTCAAAATGGGGCTGAAGATGTTGTTCTAGTTGAGCTTATGGCTATGCTTGCTGGCTGCTAAGAGTGTGGCTGTGGTAGCTGTTGCAATGCTGAAGTAAGGAGTTATAATTGTGTGTGAGAGAGCAACCCGTGCTAATGATACTACTGCAGTGTAGGCACTGTGGCTGGCAGTGGATCCAAAGGTCAGTGTTTTTTTCCGGCCATTTTGGACTGTTGTATTTGGCAAAATGTGATGTTCTGTGTTGGGAGGGACTGTGTGCTTCTGTTCTGCAGTGTTTTTCAAGGCAGGGTTGCAAACGTTGTGCGCTCTGTTTGTTTCAACCATAGGAAACAATGGGGAACTTGAATCAGCCCTTATTTCCCCATGAGTAGGTCCTAGGAGCACCAAAGTGTGTTGGGTAGTGTGGAGTGATGGTGCTACCTACCAACCAACCCACAAAAGAAATGGGCAAGTGGGCGATTTTTATTTTTTTTAACCTTTCCCCAAAGGTTTTTTTTAGGAAAGGTTAAACAAATTTTTAAACCTCCCACTTGTCCATTTCTTTTGGGTTGGGTGGTAGATATCACCCATCACGCCATACCACCCAGCCCACTTTGGTGTCCCTAGGACTTACCCAAGAGGAACAATGGGGTGATTCGAGTTCCCCATTGTTTCCTATGGCCAAATCATTTGAATCAATTTGAGTTGATTCATCAAAACAGCCAGCAATGGCCACTGTTTCGATAAATCGATTTGAGTATTTTGCAATTTGAGCTCAAACCAAAGAGCAAAATTAGATTCATCTACATCTCTGCAAAGTACTTCTGCTGTACATTATCATGCTAGAAAAGTAAAAGAGTCACCTTTCTGGGGCTCAAACCCTTTCCCACCCCTCTTGAGTATTTGATATACCACAGTGCTATATAGTCTTGGTTTATCAAGACCACAGCTGCAGTCCATCTACATATTTTGCATATTCCTTTCCACCTAAGCAACCTCTCCCCTTCGAATCACTATATTTTCTGTCAATTGGTTTTGCTGTTTTCTCCTGCCCTCAGAACTGCCTGTTCTACGAACCATCTCTCCTGTCGCCTCAACAATTATCAGCCATTTTAGTTAACACTAACTCTAACCATGAGATGGACTCTCTAGCAGCTCCGCCTCTAACTCAATGGTTTTTCTACTGTTTGAATGTTTTGTTTTACTGTGCCGATTTCCCCATCAGAGAGTTTACTTTGATAATTTCCCACAAAAATGTATTGGTTTGCTAATTCTCTAATCACAATGTGTGTTTTGATTCTCTTTTAATAAATTAAAGCATTTGTTTATTTAAAGTTTGTCTCATCCCCATCTGTATCAATACCTCATCCATGTACTGGTTAGCCTTTTGGGGGAAAGTCCTCTATCAGACACGAGTGTTTGCCCACAAGTGTTGTTTGCACTTCTGCAGACTTTGCCGGTAGGAAGGCAATTAAGACAAAGCAGTAAATTTTCACTAATGGGTTCGCAATATTTCTGGTCAGAGCAGATCTAAACCAGAGATGTAGAAATGAAATGCTTAAGACCCTTTTCCATTTTTGCTGAGCTTCTATTTACAGGATAAGAAAGCAGCTCAAAATACCTGGAAGAGGAGATGTGGTTGAAAATGTTCAGCAAAACTCCAGTCTTTCAGACACCGCTGTTGCGTCTTCTGTATGGATGTTAATTCTGTCTCCAGAATTATCTTATGAAGTACCAAGGGACATATTGTTACACACTTACTGGCCCAGCCTAAATCTGTATCAGATACTGAAAGGCTTAAACACAAGGTGGCTATGATGCCTGTTCATGAAGCAAGACACTTCTTGATCAAGGGAACCCTGAACCCTGTGTGAACTTTAGGACTCTGGAAAGTAGATGCCTGTGCTGTAGAAATGCTGACGGAGAGGCTTTGGGACTATGGTTAATATTCTATGTTAACTTCAGGTCATTGGGCCTGGCTTCTGCAATAATATTACCAATTGATGCTCCCCTATCAATGTAACCTAAGCTGGCAATATTTATGTAGCATTGGTGTATTAGAGAAAATTGTCAGTAAAGAGCAGTGATGTTATTTTGCATCCCTTTTGCCCAACTCTTGACAGACATTGTCCAAAAAGATGGTACACTCTGAGATTAGAAATTTGATGGCCATCTGCCAGGGATGGTGTAACAAATTCCTGCACCACGTAGGAGGTTGGACTAGAAGACTTCCAAGGTCCTCTTCAACCCTATGATTCTATGAACCTGCAGTGAGATTCAAAAGTTCACATTGCCTTTATGAAAGAAGATGAAGAGGACCTCTGATCCAGGGTTATCAAACAGGGGTGTGCAATTTGATTCAAAGTTCAATCTATTTTGGTCAAATCGGGGGCAATTTGCAAATTTGACCTCTAATTGAATCGCCCTCCGAATAGATTCAGGGTTGAAGTGAATCACCCCTGATTTGACCCAAATTCATCTGGGCGCTTTGAATACAATTTTGAGGCCCATTTTGCTAGGGAAATGGGCCTAAAAATTGTGTTTCCCCCCAGGGAATAGCTGGTCTAGCAACTGGAGTTGGCAGGTAGAACAGTCCCCCAGAGTGGAGGGGTGGTCTACCTGCCAACCCCAACTAGTAGACCAGCTCTCCCTGGAAAAACAGGAGAGCTGGTCTACTGATTGGGATTGGCAGGTAGACCAGTCCTCCTCCCTCTCCGGACTTAGTATGTCAGTCCACCTCGTAGGACTGATCTACCCGTGTGCACCAGTCCTTTGTGCCAGGCTATCAAGCGAAGTCTGGAGCGGAGGGCTGGTCTACCCACTGATCCCAATCAGTAAACCAGTTCTTCTGTTTTTCTGGGGAGAGCTGGTCTATCAGTTGGGGTCAGCAGATAGACCAGCCCTCCTCTCTGGACTTCGCATGTCTGTCCGCCTCGGAGAACTGTTCTACCTGCTGACCCCAATTGATAGAGCACTGATAGAATTTGGGTGATTTGCGGGTGATTTGTTGAGACAGCTATCCAAGCTTAGTGTTCTTGACAAATCAATTTATGCACATCAATTTTTACAGAAAAAGAGTTGTCATTTCACCAGAAAAGTTTTTTTAAAAAAAAAAATTTAAAAAGCCAAGCTCCCTCCTATGTCCCTACCTGTGGTACTGGCCAGATGAGTGAGGCAAGCCTCTGAAACTGAATTAGTGTGAAACCATTTTACAGTTTTCTGCTACAGATTAAAGAAGGTTTGCTGCTTTCTAGTGCCTTTTCTCCTTTCAGGACAAGCAAGGTTAGCTCCAGGTTTCAGGGGACGCTCCACAAACTGTTCTCCACAGGTCTCCTTCTACTTGAGTGAGCCTTTAGAAAGTCGTCCTGCCACCACCACACAAAGGCACGGAGGGGGTCTCCAGCATCAGCAGTAAGCCCTTCTGAGAACCCTGAGCCCTCAGCAGCTGCTCAGTGATGCTGTCCAGATGCCAGTCTTAATTACAGGGCTTTAAGAGCCAAATCACACGATCAAACTAACATGCCAAAATGGGGGTTGAGTGGATCAGTGTTGCAGCTGCCATCTGCTGGAAGTGTCCCATTTTCATTCCTAGGTTAAAATTCAGTGCTTGTTTACTGTATCACTGTTACCCACTTTGAGAAGCTTTATGACAGTTCAGTAAACACATTAAGGCAGTTCACATGATGATTAAAGGTTAGGAGAAGTGGGAGTGCACTGAGCTCCCAAACTAGGGTAGGACCCTCCTTCTACCCTTTTAACCATCGAGTAAAACTGCCTTAGATTATGCTTCAGGCCAGATTACAATGAAGCACTTCTACACGTGTCTAACTGCAAACTGGATCCATCTTAAAGCAAGTAAGGGCCAAACGCAATGGGATGTGACAGATCAGTGGTTAGGATGTCCTGTGTTTAATTTTTGTTTGGCTTAGTCTTCATTGTTTTCTTTGTCGTCTTCTTCTTCTTCTTACTGACTGGTAGCCCTGCGTAGATCAGGGAAGCTGTACTATGGGAGGAGATGCTAAACCCTTTTCCTGAATCAAAATCCTCCCCACCCCCTCCTCCCACACCCATAACTGCTATTAGTTCTGTGGAGGGAAGCATTTCCCCCATGGAGCTTATTTATTTATTGAAAATATTTCTACCCCGCCCCTCCAGTACACTACTGCTTGGCGCGGTTCACAACAATAAAATAGCTACAGTGTAAAATAAAACTAATAAAATCAACCAAATTAAGTAAACAAGTTAAAATCCAGTTTGGACTATACATCTATTAGTACCTCTTTCTCGATCTTCAAAGCAGCTACACAAGGATGCCAATTAGTAAACACATGTCTAACTTAGTCCTAGGCTGTGATAATTCACCATTTGTCCATACAGGAGATAGCTTCACTTCCATTTAGCTGCATATAATACAAGTGCTTTAAAAGGCATCAAAGAATGGTAATTGATGAGAATTTGGAATATCATTGATTGTTCCCACCAAAAGTGGACTCTTATTTTCTTTTAGCGTAATACTTCTTGGCATGAAAAGATCCTATTCTACTTTTGCTAGTAAAATTCTGAAGAGGCCAGGTTTTGAGCTACTTAAGAATATCCACTACATATTATTTTTAAACTTAAAATACACAGGGAATCCTCAGCAACCAAAATTAACATTTACACTGCAATCATACTGTAATCATCTTAATATTACGCTGTGATCCACATTTCATTCAAATAACAGTACTTCCTACCTTATTTTCTAAGGAATCAGTCCGATCACTTGTGCAACCATCAGTAGACCACTCTGGAAAAAATATTGAATTTTCAGACAGTTCAGAAGACTGTAATCTTGTTATTCGTCTTGGCTGTTCCCAGTACATGAATGCTGGTGGTACAGCCTCCATCCAGCCCCACCTTTCAGAATAGTGAAATATGTGTATTGCCATGTCCCTTTCTCTTGGCATGCTTCCCTTTCTTCAATGTGTATTTAGGTTCTTCCACATAAACCCATATGCACCAGAAAGGAGGATTTGGTTTTTAAGGGTACAAAATGATACTTAAAATCCCAAAAATAAGTCCTGGCAGAAGGCCCCTTATGCTTCGGACATTAGATACATGCGGAACACAACCTCAATGTAGCAGCACCGCTGGCCCAGAGCTGGAAATGGGAAAGAGACATGGGCAAGGCAAGAAGCCGTGGATTTACACCAAGCCCTGTACCTCACTCAGATACTGCAAACACCACCAGCCACAGCTCAGCTTTACACCAACTTCAGAGGTGACCCAAGTAAAAAATGACCCACTAAACTAAATGGAAAGCAAAAATCTCACTGCCACTTTTACTGCCTCCTGCTTCATCCATCCCATATCCTCTGTCATTACAGAGTTTAGGATTCAGACTAGCTCTGCACCCAAACACAAGCATTAACTCTGAACGATAGCGTCTGGATGTGGGAGGATCCAAGCCACATCTTGACTGGCTGATGTTCCATTTTCCGGCTGGGTGCTGCCGCTTGCCGGATGGCTCAGGAATCATTGTGAGATCCACCCATGATCCCAGTGGTGGGGCAGCGGTGGGGGGCAGACTGGGGTGATATCAGGTGCTATCCAGCAGAAACTGGAACCAGCAACCAACCAACCTGGCAGGCAAGCCCCAGTGGGCAAGGACGCACTTCTCCTCCTTCACAGGAGCACATTCCCCTGCATGAAACTGGGCTTGCCTCCCACCAAGGAGACCTGGATTGTGACGTTCTATTTAGTGGAGGCCTGGCCAATGGTAAGGGGCTGGAAGAGGATAAAGTCTTGCTGCCATGGAGCTGCTCAGTGACCTCTGGAGCAGCACAGGGCTGCCAAGGCTTTTGCTAGGTTGGAGGACCAAAAGCGAAGTAACCTCTCCACACATGTAACCTCCCCACTCCCCGACCATGATATCCTTCTGGGACGCCTACATGGGCTGGGCCTTGGGGGCACTGTTCTTCAGTGGTTCCGGTCCTATCTCACTGGGCGATTCCAATCGATGTTGATTGGGGGTGAGTGTTCTGAGCCCTGGCCCCTTTCTTGTGGGGTTCCCACAGGGCGCAGTCCTTGCTCCCATTCTCTTTAACATCTACATGAAGCTGCTGGGCCTGGTCATCCATCAGTTTGGAGTAAGTTTTCATCAATTTGCCGATGATACTCAGCTTCATATCTCTACCCCTGGCCAAACAGGTGATGCCGTCCATGTGCTGGCTCAATGCCTAGAGACTGTCAGGACCTGGATGGGCCAAAACAAGCTCAGGCTTAATCCCTCCATGACTGAGTTGCTCTTGTTCAGTTAGCGATCTGGCCAATTGCTGTGTGTGAGTTTACTTCTTGAAGGGGTTGCATTTCCCTTGAGAGAGATAGTTCAGAGATTACGAATTTTCCATCAGCCAGAAATGGGTCAATACACTGGAATCAGTCTGGGTTTTTGTTTTTTTTAGAATGAAGATCTCACGAGGAACTTTCCAATGAAGAGGAGGCAGACCGAGGTCCAAACACAAAGGCGGCTGGAAAATAACTAAGGGATGTTGCGTCCAGCCCACCTTTAAATAGCATGCTCTGGTGTGGGGGCGGGGCTTGGACGCCATGACAAGCTGAGGCATAGCTACCATGTGGTTCCTGTGCAGGCACAGAACCCATTCTTATGGATGTCAACAGATCTCTACCAGATCATCAGTTACTGGTGAGCAACCTGTTTATCTGGGGGTCCTCCTGAACTCACGGCTCCTGCTTGAACAGCAGTTGGAGGCCGTGGCCACAGGTGCCTTTGGCCAGCTTCGGATGGTTCGCCAGTTACGGCCTTTTCTTGACCGGCAGGCCCTGGCAACAGTAACTCATGCCTTTGTTACCTCTTGCTTGGATTACTGTAACATGCTCTACCTAGGGTTGCCTTTGAAAATGATTTGGAAGCTTCAACTAGTCCAGAATGCAGCAGCCCACCTCCTCATGGGTGGCCATAGATTTGATAGTGTTACACCTCTTTTATGGTCACTGCACTGGTTGCCTGCTCACTTCCGGGTCCAATTTAAAGTGCTGGTTCTCACCTCCAAAACCCTTAGCAGGGCTTAGCATCTGTATATCTCCGGGATCGCCTCTCTCGGCTGGTTGTATCCTGTCCTGTGAGGTCTTCATAGCTGGGCCTCCTTTGTGTCCCGGGCCCTGGTGTAGTATGTGCCTGGGCCCCTCTTCTTTGGAACACTCTTCCCGCCCAGATTCATTCAGCCCCCTCAATGGCTTTTAAGACCCTTCTTAAGACGCGGCTTAAGAAGGCTTTTTTTTGGCCAGGCTTTTGCCCTTTATTTTTTTAAAAAAAACTATGCTATCTTCATTGTCATTGTTCACTGCCTAGAGTCTTTGGAGGAGGTGGTATAAAAGAAATTTTTAATAAATAAACAAATTTAGCAGGGGAAGAGCAACTGGCCTTATCCAACCCCAGAAGAGCTTCGCTCTAGTGGCTGTTGCGGGTATCTGCTTTGTTTGTTTTTAGACTGTGAGCCCTTTAGGGACAGGGGACCATCTTATTTATGTATTTTTCATTTTTATATATAAACCGCTTTGAGAACTTTGGTTGAAGAGCAGTATATAAATATCCGTAGTAGTAGTAGTAGTAGTAGAGACATATATACAGGCCAAGCATAGCCCATATACCTTGTGGGAACCTCATGAAGCTGGCAAGTATCCCATTTTAGTAATAATCCCTCAAAGGACCCTGCAATTCCATCAAAATAGGGTTCCTAATTTTAGAGGCATAGATTTATCTGCAGAATTCCTCAAGCGGGTTTTTCTCAGTTTTATCTATTTTAACCAGTACTATCCTTCTAGTCAGTTTTACCCTATACTGTATCAGGCATTTCCCACCTATTTCCTATCACCATTTCCTAACATAAACTACAGCTTGTGAAAATCATTTTCACAGGAAAGAAACAGAAGCATCGTTAATTAAAATATATGTGAAACAGTCTTCAATGAAGGTAACTCACTCTCAAAGTCCATGGTTTGGACTTTGGGCCTCCGGCGATCGGCATCCTTTGCGGCGCGCGCATGTGCGCGTGCGCAAAGCGCCTTCATTCTGCAGCAGGCCTTCGTAATGAGAGGAGCTCTGTCCGGGAGCTCCTCTCGTTTTTTAACAAAGCATTCCGGTGAGGACTCGGGCGGGCAGCTGGGAGGGAGGGAGGAAGGGCTGACTGGCTGGCGGGCTACGGCGGTGGCAGGGGTATGGGTAGTTTTCAGAGAAATCTGCTCGCGGCAGGGGGGCGGGGGCGGCTGGTTTCCAGCGCCCCGTTAGTCTATTAAATACGGGCGCTGGAGGGGGCAAAGAGGCAGGAGGGGTAAGCAAGCCCTCCCGCCCTTAAAGCAATACCCCCCACCCGGACCCGGACCAGCAAGCGCCGAACCGGTCCAGCAGTTCGGCCATTCTTTAGAATGGCCGCCGGACCGGTTCGGACTCACCCCATATCACATTGCCTTCATGTGGGGATGATGCGGTGAGTGCTCAATTTGAATAAAAGGTTGGGATATAAAGAGTGGGGGATGGGGGGGGAAGGGAATGGAATGGAGGCTAGTTAAGAATATGTACCTGAATGTCCCGTTTGACTCACATTGCTGTCCTCCAATGAAAAAGGGAAATGCTGCTGACTACAAAATCTCTTATCAAGGCCAAGCCCTACAAAGAGGACACAAAAGATGGCAAATCAGAGAAATTCTACAGTTAAATCTGTATTGGAGTTCTTTGCTCTCTCACTTCTGCTTTCAGCACTCAAAGAAGCAGTACCGGAAATTTTTTTCTCCAGGAGCAAAAATAATGGGGGTGGGGAAGCATCCTCCCTGTGGACTTCTGCTTTCAGTCTGCCCCTCTGTGGACTATGGCTACTGTAACTGCTCATCTGCAGCATAGCTTTAGAGCAGGTGCAGTGAGGAGAGTGGCACGATCCAGATTTAACATATCCCCTTAGATATTTGCTTCTGCACGTTGGGGAAATGTTCTGCACCAGCCCTTTGCCTACAATGCATTTGGGGCTTTTTAGTTTACTTTCGCCCCTTTAGAAAAAAGGTGATGGGTGTGTGTGTCTGCATCTCTGTGTAACTGAGGTTTATAAAATCATGCAGAGCGTGTAGAAAATAGACAAATGTACTTTTTTCACCCTCTCGCACAATTCTAAAACTAGGGGCAATCTAATGAAATGGACAGAATGGAGATTTAGGACAGATAAAAGGCAGTACTTCTTCAACGGTCCATAATTCATTCATGGAATTCACTGCCAGAAGATGTGCTGATGGTCACCAGCTTGGATGGCTTTAGACAAATTCACGGAGAACTGGTCTATCAATGGCTACTAGCCTTGATGGCTATAGGCTATCTCCAGGCTGAGAAGAAAGATGAATCAGTAGGCTCTTATGTCCTTGCTAGATGTATTCAATATTCAGTAATAAAAACCTGTGCTAACTGGGCAAGAAGCACCTTTTAAAAGTGGTGACTTTCAAAGTATTTAACAGGTATTTATACATTTGGCACAGGGAGAACAACTATTCCAATTCAGACCAGCATAGCATAGCATCTCTCCAATGGTTGTTGCTGGTGTCTCCTTTTTGTGTATGTGTGTGTTTAGACTGGGTGCCCTTTTGTGGAACCACTTTCTCACACCTTTTGCTATGTTTTGAGATTTTTTTGTTGTTGAGATTTTTTTTGGTTTTATATACCAAATTAATATTTGGCATATAAATATTACTAACATCACAATAATTCAAGTAAAACCATGAACCATTCTATAATACACTCAAAACAACATATATGAAAGTACTTTACCTGATCCATTCAACTTCATTTCTTCTGATATGTTTTTGCCAGTTAATCGTTCTCTTATTTGTCTCGCAAATCTAGCAGGATTATCCCATGGGATGTAAGACACTTCATAATCCCCTCCAAGCATCTTGCCAGAGCCTTCTAATTGTCCAGAGTTATCTACACCTGTCAGCCTTAGGCTTTCAAAAGTAAACACTTTAAAAGCGCGTTCTACTTCAGCCCAGTTCAGTTGTTCTGTAGGAAAATCAAGGCATAGAGAGAAAAAACTTTCCTATAGTTTAGCTTGTCTTTGGTATACTGGAGAAAGGTACATTGGTACTCACCGTGAAGGTGTCTTCTGGCTGGTGTAGAAGAGGTCACCCAAGCTTGGGATTACATCCCCCCACGTGCTCCAAAAGGCAGGAAGTAGTCATACTTGAAGATCCTTAACCCAGTGCATGTGGGCGGATCTCCTCAGTGCTTAAAACAGCTCAAGCTACGGAATGAAAACCACAGAACACAACAGAGAATATACAACAATATACAAACAATAATGCAGAGAAAGACAGAAAAACTGTCCCCCTACAACCAGATCATCAGCTCCAGCCTAACACAACTCGGCGGGCCTTGGGTGACCTCTTCTACACCAGCCAGAAGACACCTTCACGGTGAGTACCAATGTACCTTTCTCGGCTAGTGCAGAAGGTCACCCAAGCTTGGGACATACCACAGCACCAACCATGGGAGGGAAAATACCCAAGCTGGAGCTACAGACCTGGAAGGATCCGATGCAGGACCCTCCGACCAAATGCCGCTCTGGCAGCTTCATGTTCATCCAGCTTGTAATGCCTTGAAAATGTAAAAGGCAACGACCAAGTAGCTGCCTTGCAAATCTCTTCAAGGGATGCCAGTGAAGATAACACAGTGGAAGTGGCTGCCGATGTAGTTGAGTGTGCCGTAATCTGGCCAGGCACCGGAAATTTCTGGGCTTCATACTACACCATAGTGCATGAACGGACCCATTGGGTGATAATGGCTGTAGAGACCTTGTATCCCATCTTAGAAGCCTTAAAGGCCACAAAAAGAGCATCTGACTTACGGAAAACCTGCGTCCTGTCAATATATATCTTCAACACCCGCCTGACATCCAGACGGTGCCACTCCTTCTCTGCAGGGTGACGAGCATCCAGACAAAAAGAAGGTAATTAAATGTCCGCCTCACGATTAAATTGAGACTTTATCTTAGGGATAAACAGAGGATCCGGGATAAGTCTCACAGAGTCCTTAGAGAAAATACACAAATTACTCTTAACTGACCGAGCCTGCAATTCAGAAAACCCTCCTGGCCGATGTTACAGCTACTAAAAAGGCCACCTTTCAGGACAAAATCTGCAATGATACAGATCAAAGTGGTTCAAATGGCAGAAACTGCAGACCCCACAACACAATATGCAAATCCCATGACGGAAAACGATGGCAGACCAGTGGGGACAACAAAGCTGCCCCCCTGAAGAACTTGCATAGAAGAGGGTGCCGTGCCTGAACGAACGCTGATGAGGAAACAACATCTGGATCAAGCACACCGCCCGGCGTTTAAGCGTGTTGGGTTTCAGACCAAGTGCAAGGCCATCCTGAAGAAAACCTAGTAATTCCCTCGACCTGCACTTGTCTAGCTGCAGGGAGCGCTTTGCTGTCCCACACAGAAAACTATGCCAAGTTGATCAGTAAATCTTGTTGGCTGAACACTTTCTAGATGCAAGGATGGTAAATCGGACCTTGACACAGCAGATCTGGATGGTCTGGCAATCTGAGTGGATGACCTATGGTCAAGTCGACGATCTCAGAAAACCAAGGCCCTCTGGGCCAAAAGGGCGCAATCGATATCAGGGATGCCCGTGACCCCCGCAGCTTCCTGAGGCAATGGGAGAGCAGTGGCACTGGAGGAAATGCATACAGCAGACACGGAGGCCATGGCAACAATAGCGCATCCTTCTCTTCTGCCCCCAACGTCGGGAAACGTGAGTAAAACCTCTGAATCTTGGCATTCTGAGAATATGCAAACAAGTCTATCTGGGACCACCCCAGCCGCTCTGTCAGCCACCAAAATACTTGAGGGTGCAGGCCCCATTCTGCCGGCTGGATCTCCTGCCATCTTAGCCAATCTGCCCGAACATTGGAAATTCCATTTACATGATGGCCCAGAATGGATATTAAGTTGTTCTCCGCCCAATCCAATAACTCCACAGACTGAAGGAAAGGAGATCTTGACCTTGTCCCCCCTTGCCTGTTTATGTGTGCCTTGGTTGAGATGTTGTCTGTACACACTAAGATGTTCCTTCCCTTCACCAAGGGCGTGAAGGCTCTTAGGGCCAGAAAGAGAGTCCACAGCTCAAGCCAGTTTATGCTATGGAGAGACGCCTCCACCGACCAAAGCCCCTGGTCAGAACTGTTCCAACAGTGAGCCCCCCAGCCCGATAGGCTGGCATCTGTTCTGACCATCACTCTCTCGGATTCTATGAACAGCTTGCCCTTGTCTAGGTTCCCCGGGCCGTCCAACAAATCGACTCGCAAAGAGACACCTAGAGAGGAATGTTCTTGTCATGCTTGAGAGCAATCCTGTGCTGGTAAGGGAGGAAAACCCACTGTAACTGGCGTAGATGAAAACCTCGCCCAAGGCACCAAGTCTATAGCCACCACCATGAGACCCAACAAACTTGCTAGATTGAGAAGGCTGGCCCACAGTCTTGAAGCAATCACTCGAGACGGTGACGATAAGACCTCCATCCGATCCTGTGGCCGAAACAGTTTGCCTACTGAGGTGTCCATTACCATGCCCAGATGACGAAGGCTCTGTGTGGGCATCAGGTGACTCTTGCCCACATTTATCAAAAACCCATGGGCACATAACGCAGACATTGTTCTGGACAGAGCCGACTGAATTGCCCCTTCTTGAGCAAGTTGTCGAAGTAACAATACAGGTGGACCCCCTCGGTGCATAAAGTGGCCACTAGCGGACTAGAACCTTTGTAAAAATTCGGGGGGCTGATGAGAGACCAAAAGGAAGGGCTCTGTACTGATAATGCCTCCCCATGTAGCAGAAGCGGAGTATATGTCGACTGAGTGGATGAATGGGGATGTGTAAATAGGCCTCCTGGAGATCTATTGAAGCCATGTAGTCCCCCATCTGCAATGCCTCTGAGATGGTACAAAGGATTTCCATCCTGAACCTCCTTTTTATCACAAAGCCCTTGACTGGGTGTAGTTGAGAACTGCCCTGGCCGATCCGTCCTTTTTTGGCACCGTAAAAATCACAGCAATAGATGCCCTTGCCTCTCTGAAGAGGTGGGACCTCCCCTATGGCCCCTATAGCCACCAGATACTGAATGGCCATGGACAGCCCCTTGTGCTTTTCCGGTTTCCCGGATCTAGGGGTAAGGAGGAATCTGTTTCCTGGGGGGCTGGCCAGCTCCACTTTGTACCCGTGTAGGATAATGGAAAGAACCCACCTGTTGTTGATGGATTCTTTCCAAACAGGCCAAATGGCGGACCCCCACTTTGCCTGAGTGGGAGTCAGGACTGCTGCTTGGGGTCCCGCTGCTGGCTTCCGAAAGACTGACGGTTCTGCTGATTGAACCCTTGCCTGCCTTGGCCTCTGGATCTGTTCCACTGTGATCGACAAGGCCTAAAAGGCTCCCTCTGACAAAACTGAGGTCTAAACGCCCTGAAGGTTTGCGTCAGTCTACAATTAAAACTCTTGTCCTCCTTCCTAGGGGCTGATGGCAGAGCCCTGCGCTTATCCTTAGTTCCAATGAGGAGCTCTTTCAGGGCCTCATCGCCAATTAGCTTCCCCCCAGCATAGGTAACAGCAGCTAAATTAGCCCTAGACGTATTATCAACTTTCCAATATTTCAGCCATATGTTGCGTCTTGCCAGGACACCTGCACTGACCGCGCGTGCCGAGAACTGAACACTGTCCAGAGTAGCATCCGCTGAAAAGGCAGCCACCCTCTGCAGACGAAGTAGCTTACGCCGCATCTTAGATTGATCAGCGGGAGGGTCATTGGGTAACTCGTCGATCCACAAGACCGATGCTCTAGACACCAATGACGCAGTGGTGTCAGCTCTGATAGCCACTGCTCAAGCCTCGTGGGCCCTGCGCAGTGCAGATTCTGCTTTTGTTTCCTGGCTCCTTAAAAGAGGAGTCCCCATCCTTGGGTACCACTATGCTACTAAGTAGGGCCCCGAAGTGTGCATCCGTAAACGGCACCTTCAGCAAGTTCAGAGTCTCCTCCTCAAAGTTGTACAATTTGCTAACCAATGCCAACATACGCTTTGGGGGTCACAATAGCCGCCCATTCCTCCTTGATGGCATAAGTAAAGCCCTTAGGTATCACTGATTTAATCTGCGGTACCTTAGCCTTAGGCAGCACCAAGGAGCCCTTGGACACAGGAGAGACCAGTTCCTCTATAACTGGCTTCAGATCGAGCGCAGCAATAGCCTAGTTAATTAGTGGCTGAAAATCCTCCATAAGAGAGAGCCTCTGACTGTGTAGGTTTGCTGCAGAGTCCTCAATAATCTCCTCCTCTTCCGAGGAGGAGGGCCCCTTGTCTGGGTTGCCCAGCAATGTCTCTGACCCACTGCCCCTGGGTCGCAATAAATCTGGGGAGTCCTCTCCTGACTCGTCTGAAGACCTCCCCCTACCCCTGGGCACAGAGTCCTGGCGTATAGCCACCCTGGGCTGCTTAGTGGGCACCGTCTCCTCCTGAGAGTCTGAGGATAACACATGGATCACAGTCTGCCTTGTAATGCCTTGCAGGCTTCCGCGCTTTAAGCGCCGCTGCCAGTGAAACCTGAACGGCCTCCTGAATCCAGCCCTTTACAGTGGCAGCATCAGGGGGAACCCCACATTCCCTGTAGGAGTAGGCCCTGAGGGAGGGGCCACATAGGGGGCATCTGCACCCACCTCCTCACCCCCCTGAGCAAGTCCCGATCTCACCGGGGGGAGCTGTTCATGGCCTTCTGGGTGCTCCGACGCCCCGTCCACAGGCTCAGCACCGCCTGCCTCATCATCCTGCACGTCCTCCCCGTCTGATTCCGACGGGCTCTGGGGCGGCCACTCCTGCTGACGTTCTTTTCGGTGCGGCCCCAGCACTTGCTGAGGCAGTCCTCCTCCTGCACGCTCAACTGCTAGGGAAAGGAGGGGGGGCGAGGCCAAATCTCGCAGGCTTACCTTGCCTGCACTGCCTGGCGAAAGCTCTCTCACCAACGGGGCCTCCTTGTAGGGAAGCCTCCGATTCTGGTGCCGCCACTTGTGTCCTGCTTCGGTGGATTGCTGGTGGCATGAATTGCGCCCAGTCTCCTCACCGGTATCTGGCCACCAACGGGGCCTCCTTGTCAGGAAGCCTCCGATTCTGGTGCCACCACCTGCGTCCTGCTATGGTGGATTGCTGGTGGCATGAATTGCGCCCAGTCTCCTCACCGGTATCTGGCGACAGAGAGGACCGCTGTGGCCTACAGGCGCCAGCAAGGTCATCTGATACATCCGCCATTTTCCTTACAGGATCTGCGCAGTCCCGAGTTTTTGGCGGGACCAGGCGCTGATGGGCGGATCTCTCCCTAACGGCCAGGAGTCCGAAGGTCTTCTTAGCGGACATCGGCCAAAAGGTCGGCAAGAGGTAAGGAGAGGTAACGAATAACAGAACGGACAGTAGAAGAACAGATATGAAATAATGTTTGGGTTTTTTAAAAATTTTAAATTTTTTTCTTTAGTAACTAGAGAAAAACTAATAGTAGTAGAATACCAGGTGAAGAATAGATTGGAAATAGTCAAAAATAATAGGAATATACGCAGAAGAAAAGAAGAGGCCTAGTTAACAAGGCCAAAGCCAGCGAGCTGTAATGCGAGCCTTCTGGAGCAAAGGCAGGAAGTAGAACTGAGGAGATCCGCCCACATGCACTGGGTTAAGGATCTTCAAGTATGACTACTTCCTGCCTTTTGGAGCATGTGGGGGGATGTAATCCCAAGCTTGGGTGACCTCCTACACCAGCCGAGAACCTCAGTATTCACAGGGGTTCTGTTCTCTGCTGCTATCATGGATATGGAAACTGCAAACACTGAATAACTGGGATAGTGTAAATCTGGGGGTTAGGTTCCTGGAGGTCAGAAAAATGGAAAATGGCCCTAGAAACACTGGGGGTGGGAGCTACCACGGTCCATGGGTCCCCAGCAGATCAGCAATGCGCCCCCCCAAGAGTTAAAAAAAATGGTCAAAAATCAGCCAAAAATTGCTTTTTGGAGGGCTTTTTTGGGGAAAATGGCTCCCAATCTCTTCTGAAATGGCAGCTGAAAATGACCTCCAACATCATTTCCAGCCACCCCGACCTATGGATACACAGGTACCCACCCTCCGGTTCCCCCCCCTTTGTATACCAAGGTCAGGTGTCCATTACCCAACTGTGGATACACAAAACCATGGGTGATGGAGCTGCGATTAACAAGATTCACATGTACAAGAATGTCAGCAAAGTGCTTTCCATGAAAATGGCCTATCTGATGAGTACCTTTAAAGAAATAATAGCCAATTAACCAGTTTTTAAAAATTGTGAATTGCTTGCATCTCAATCTGATTGACTGCGTAAAGGAGCAGAATGGGTACAGGCAGGCAATGACCTGCACTCCAGCAGCGGAAGTGTAAACTTTCCCAAGTAAGGCAAGTGCAGCAGAGTTAGCCGATTCCATTTGATTCACTAGGAAGCCTCTTGCTATAACGTATGGCTGATGTACTTCTGTGCCCGCCTCTATAGCTTCCACAGACTAAAAAAGCCTGGAGGCCATTGAACAAGGGAGCAGGATGGGGTTCTGCCACTGCTCTGGTGCCATAAGACCTGCACAAATTCCTTACAATAAAAACATCGCAACCTCTAAGGAATTGTTTACAGAAAAAGTCATGAAAGGAATAATATTACCACCGGTACAATAGTGCATGAGCTCATGAATCCTGGCGAGGCGTTTAGTATTGTTTCCAGGTGGTGGAAGAGGGAATTTAAGAAGATCTCTCATAGGTAGTTTTTCCATCATTTCATGTTCAATTTTTATTGGGTCTAAGCCATTGTGTTCCTGAAGTGATGAGAAACATGTCAGACATAAACTTTTACCAATGGCATCATCGGAAGTATCCTAGATAATAAACAGATTCTGGCAAATAGAAGTAAAAAAGAAAACTAGTTCTTGGGCTTTTGTGGTAGCAGCATGACTGTTTTTAATAACCATGATGATTCAGTCCTATATAAGTTTGTGCTAGCCTCTCTACATCTGAGAAACTTCGTACAGTCACTATAAGACTGCTGTAGTCCTAAACTTAAGATTGTCTGCTGTTATATTCTACCTACACTTGTATGTGTTGGCACAAGTTTTACAAGAAAACTGCAAGTTTTAATACATACTAGCTGACCCCGCACAGAGCATCTGTGCGTTAGTGCACTCAGGCCTTTGGCCTGAGACTTCACTTGCCCCTCCAGAGACTTCACTTGCCCGTCCAGCCCACCCACCTGCCGCTTGCCTGTTCATCCTGGCTGCCATAAACGCCCCTGACTCTCCTCCCAAACCTTCAGCCCCAGCTTGCTCTCTCCCCCACCTTCAGCCCCAGTCTCCTCTCCACACCCAGCCTTCTGCCCCAGTCTCCTCTCCCCCCAGCCTTCAGCCCTTCCCTCAGAGGCCAGGCTTCTCCATCCACCCCCCAACCTTCTGGCCCAGTCTGCTCTCCCTTGGGTTCTCCTCCCCGCCCACCGCCGCTTGCCTTCTCTTCTCGCCGTTTCCTTCCTTCCCCACCCACCAACAGTCTGTTTCCTCACCCACCATCTTCATGCTGCAGCCTTCGCCTCTCTCTATCTCTTGCTCTCCTCTATTTCTCTCTCTCTCTGTTTCTCCCTCCTTCCCACAGCTTTTTGCTCTGGCCGCCCCCCGTCTTGCGACCATTCAATAGCTTCCTGCCACGCACAAGCCTCTGCCGCCCAGCCAGTCCGCTTGTTTGGAACTCTCCCTGCCACACATTGGAACTCGCCACACACGGTTCGCCTATGAGAATTAATTATATAGATAGAAAGTGCCTGACATGATCCTCAGTCCTCCGGAAAAGGAGGGCTGTGTATCCCTGCACGGATGGCCTCTTTGAGCAGCAGACTGGGCATGGAAGGGCTCAGGGAACAACTTTTGCATCCAGTCCACTGTGCAAAGGAGCCTTTCACACAGGGACACTGAAGGCTCCTAACAGACTCACAGCCCTCCTTCCATCGCCAGAGGGCTATGGATCATGTTAGCCACTTTCTGTATGAAATGCATTAAAACTTGCATTTTTTTTTGAAAAACGTGTGCCACCATTTCCTTAAAAAAATCTAAATAAACTGTATTAAGATTTTAAAAATAAAATCTAAAATAAATCACCAGCACTTGCAGAAGTTAATTTTTTTCAAAGTTATGCACTCCTCTGTTAAGCGTACTGGCTGGCATGTGCTTTGTTCAGTACAAAGGGTCATACTGTGCGGTAGATAGCAATGGTAAAGATAAAGTGTGCCGTCAAGTTGATTTCGACCCCTGTCACCCACAAAGCCCTGTGGTTTTCTTTGGTAGAACATGGGGGGGGGGGTTACCACTGCCTCCTCCCACGCAGTATGAGATGATGCCTTTCAGCATCTTCCTATATCGCTGCTGCTCGATTTAGGTATACCAGCGGGGATTCAAACCAGCAACCTCTGGCTAGCTAATCAAGTCATTTCCCCACTGAACCACTTAAGGTGACTATGGCAATGGTAAATGGAACATTGATTCACTTACCGTGAAGGCTTCTTCTGGTTGCTGGGGCCATCTCTGTGGGTTATCTCTCTCACAAGCTCCAAGGCAGGACAGTTGAATTGCTAGCAGAAGAAACGCCATGCCTACCCAAGCTTGAGGGGGATAACCCCACCCAGTTCTTTCGGTCGGAGATGTACAGAGCAAGTTTAAATGTAGATAAACGACACTTGACAATTCACACACAATAAACAGGTATGAAAATAGTAGAGGCAGAAGTTCAGCCAAGGACTCTCTTTAAGAAATAGAACCAAAGCCCTTTAGTAGATAGGACTAAAGTCCCAAATAGAAGTCTTTTAGACCCCTGGCTAGACTCCCAGGAACAGGCAAGCGCACCAAGAGGATGGGCCGAGATGTCCTCCATCCCAGCAACCAGAAGAAGCCTTCACTGTAAGTGAACCAGTGCCCCATTCTCTGTTGCTGGGGTCGAGGACATCTCTGCGGGACATACCACAGCTCAGACACCAATTAGGGTAGGGCGCCTTGCCTATTCCTGGGGGAGCACCTGTTGCCAAACCTTCCTACCAAATGCAGCCTGTGCTACAGCATGCAAATCAATTTTATAATGCCTTATAAATGTGGATGGGCTTTTCCAGGTAGCCACCCTACAGTTCTCTTGTACAGGGGCATTTGTAGAAAATGCAGCCGATGTGGCCGCTGCTCGAGTGGAATGAGCAACTACATGTGTGGGAGGTCTTAAGTGCTGGGACTCGTCAGTCAAGGCTATACATGCCCTAATCCATCTCGCGATCTTAGAAGGAATAGGGAAAAGGAGGCGTAGGAAATCAGAGGAACACGATAGAAGGTTTTGGCAGGGGGTATAACAAGGGAGGGTAGTAATAAATGAGTGAAAAGATTAAAGAACGGAGAGAAAAGAAATCGGGAAAAGCAGGTATCTGAAAGAACAAGGAGAGAGAATAGGAGCTTTGGAGGACAGTAAAGAAAGGGGCGGGGTTATCCCCCTCCGGCTCGAGTAGGCGTGGCGGTGCTTCTGCTAGCAATTCAACTGTCCTGCCTTGGAGCTTGTGAGAGGGATAGCCCACAGAGATGTCCTCAGCCCCAGCAACAGAGAACCCCCTCCTGTATTCTACCAAAGTCAACCACATGGCTCTGTGGTTGCCAGGAGTCGACACTGATTCGATGGCACAACTTTATCTTACAGAGGCAGTAGGTCATTGCCATACAGAAATGAGCAACAAGATACAAGTGAAATATCAAATAAATAATATAAAATGTCATGTAATCTTAGCCTTCCTGAAGCTCTTAATCACAATAAAGAAGCTCTTTGGAATGTTAGGGGTGCAGCTGGCAGGAATGAATGCCATTTCTGCTGTGGCACCCAGGATGTGGAACTCCCTGCCCCAGGAAATCCATTTAGCTCGCAGTTTACCTGCTTCCTATCACATTCCGAAGACCTGGCTGGCTGCTACTGAATTTCTAAGGGTTTATTTGCTGACTCTGTTTTGGGTTGTGGTATGCTGCCTTTTAAATGTTTTTTTTAAAATTTTGTTTAATGGTTGTTTCTAGATTGTTCCTATTATTTATTATGTAGGATTTCACTTCTTCACTGAGACTGAAGTCAGTTGCAATCTGTGGATCTTGACAAACACATAGGAATGTTTTTCTACATTGCCATTTTCTAGACATGATTTTTAGACATTGAGGCTATTCACATGTGCATGCAAAACCAGGCGAAGGGACCCCAGCCCGGTTTTGCACATGTGTGTGAACTGCCAGGATCGTGCCCAATCCCAGTGGCAAACCTGCCTATGAAGCCTCTCCTAATCCCGTTTGAGCGATTGCATGTCAGCCGCAGCTGCTTGCGGCCGTGGCCGACCTTCTCAGGGAGGAGAGGGGAGGGGGTATCCCCATAATGCACCGCACACTCATACGGTGCATTACTGTAGCTCCAGGGGCTGGGGGGTGCGTCCTAGCACCCTGACCCTCAAAGTTGCTGGCAGGAGCCGGTGATCATCTGGGCGGGCAATTCCCCCACTCAGGGATGTCTGTAGGGAGGTAAGCACTTTCAGGATTCCTTCCCACAAACTGGGTAGCCCTTTCTCACTAGCCGTGAGAAAAGGCTCATTGTCACTGTCTATAAAGACTCACTAGTTCTAGCTGTAATGCTATGTATGGGAAATGTTACACGACACTGTACCTTTGCGAAGTGCAACTTCTGAGACAGCGTGTCGTGATAGTTTAGAATAAGAGGCCACTTGAGAGCCATCATTTCTTCTTCATTTTCAGGATAAAACGAGTTGTACAGATTCTGTTAAAGAAAACAAAACATACACATAAAACAATCCAGACTTCACTGACTGTCAAACAAACATGGTAGGACTAGGCAATACAAACCCTTTTTTCACTCTCGTGAAGAGCAAGAGAAGGTAGAATTGAAACAATGTGACTTGCAATGGTGTGATCCAGCCCATCTTCACGTGGCTCTGGAACTACCAGACTTGGTGGTGTAAGATTCTGTTCTGATGCAACAACCTAGCACAAAAAGGCATACTGATTTTATTACCCCCGTGCTTAAGAGTACATACACATGTAGAGAAAGAGATGGCAGGTTTCCCTTCAGCCTCTGTTTTCTTCAGGCTCTGGGTTTGTTCAAATAATTGGCAATCTATAACCTTTCCCAAGGCAGTATTCATGTGAGAGAAAACCTGCTTATTCTCATTCCATGTTTCTTAATTTTATTACATTACGCACTGAACCAGGCACAAAGCATCTGCGCCTCTAGTTTGCCACTGCAGCCATCCCCTGCCACCACCACCCCGACGTCGTCACCATCTTCTTCTGCTTCCGCTCCCCCCGCCCGCCAGCCTCCACTGCCCTCCCCACACCAGTGCTTTGCCCACCCGCCTGCCAGCCAGCTGCTGCTTCCCCAACCTGCCCGCTGCCACCACCATTTTCTTCCCAGTTACCCACCCACCCTCTTCCCCCGCCTGCCCACCAGCCAGCCAGCCACCCGCCGCCCTTCACCGCTGTTTTGTTTCCCCACTGGCCAGCCGGCTGCCACCACCATTTTCTTCCCTCCCACCCATCCCCGTCGCTATCCGGCAGCTGCTCGAACTCTCACAGAGCTGCAATGCATGGGATTAGCAACGGGTATGCCTAAGAGAAATATATATAAAGAAGAAGATTCTTACAGCACAATCCTATTAAACAACATTCAGCTCCTAGGATACCTATGACCAGGTTCAAGCAGACTCAGTTCAGTTCAGTATTACAATTGATAGTAGGGATGTGCACAAAACCGGTTTGCCTGGTTCAGTTTGAATTCGAACTGGGGTGGGGAGGTTCAGTTTTGGTTTTGCTCGAACCCCCTTTGGTTCAGTTCAAATTAGAACCTGGTTTGAACCTATCGAACTGGTTTGAGCCTAAAACTGGGTTGGGTGGCAGGCACCCATGGGTGACAACTACCACCCAAATCCCAAAGCAATCGGACACTCCTATGATTTTAAATGAAATTTTGACATTTTATTATTATTGCCCATTATTCCCTATGTGGAGTACTTAAGGGCAACAAACTGGGGTGGATGGTAGGCACCCAGGGGTGCCTGCCACCCACTGAACAGCAAAGCAATCAGAGACTCCTGCAATTTTTTGTGAATTTCTGAAGTTTTTTTCATTTTTTAATTCCTCCCATAGAGAATAATGGGGATTCCAGCAAATGTATCACTTCACATCGGGGGGAAAGGGGTGGCCAAGAGCGGAGTGTGTGGGGGGTGGTGCCCAATGGGGGCAAGGAAGCTACCAGAATTATTTCAAAGGAATTGGACAAAGGGCTGAATTTTTGTGATTTGTTGAAGTTTACGCGTCTTTATAAAGTTTTTCTCCATAGGGGATATTGGAGGTTTCAGCAGCCCCATAATTGCACTTGGGGGGTGCTGGGGTGGCCCAGAGCGAGTGGTGGTGTAGTGCACAGAGGGTGCCAACTACCCCCATGGGTTGCTAACCCATGGGGTACTGGGTTTTGTTGTTTCTGGGGTGTTCTGAGTGTAGATTCTCTGATAGCAAATGAGAGTGGATGCATGGTTTGTCATTGAAAATCTCATCTGTACCGGTTTGCACATGCCTAATTGACAGCACTGCACTGGTAACTCTACAAGAGGCATAGCTTTGAACAACAGATGGGTCGTTTCCGAAAAACTTCGACCACAACATGTGATCAGGACTTGGTTGCACTGAGGGAGCGCCTGCCCTGACATTACTAGAGGATGCCCTGATGCACTGTTGAGGCATCCTTTAATCACATAAGGGGGCAGCTGTCTGAACTACCCCTCCACACAAGCTCCAAAACCCAGGAACACCTTAAAAGCACATTGGAATGTCCTCCAGTGATGTGCTGCAGCCAGAGCACTCTTGGTAGGTGCACTCTTTTGCGTGACCCCATCTTCCTCATAGGTTGCAGCCAGTGCTTGTCTGAAGTGTTTGATGGTAAAGTGTTTGATGGAGGGCCTAAGTGTCTGATGGTAAATCTTCACACCACCCACCTCCTGTCATGTCAGTCAGAGTTCACCGATAGCTCCGTAGATATGCTTTCCCCACAGATTGCATGGCACTGGTGAGACGAGGGAAATTGGGGGAAGGAGGCACAACCCATATTTCCTGTCCACTTCTAAGCAGCTTTTGTTCCAACAGCTGTATTAATACACATGCACATTAAAGGATCGTACTTGAATTTCATACAGACCAAATTGCAGGCATTGAACTGAGTTTTTTGAGTGCTCAACGAGGAAGTAGCTTGACCTTTATCTACAGTCTTTTTATCATTACTTTTCATTAATGAAGAAGTATTTACCTGTTCCAGCATGCAATTCAGTATCAAAGAAACAGAAACAAGCTCATCAGGAATCTGGCTTAGAAGATCATTGTAATACCTCATGTCCACATCTGTAATCAGAAAGTATAGTTGTCTTCTATCAAAATAAAACCAAACAACCTGCTCACACCATTTAATTAAATAGAGATACAATGGAAATTCAGTACATATCTGTACTTCACAATGGAAAGATAATAGTTAGCTTCGAAATCCAAGATGAGATCCCTCCTCCTCCCTAATTCCCAGGCAGCAGTTTTTACTGTGGCCATTATATTAAGGTTATATTAACTCAAACAATAGCTGCAACAGGCAACAAACACTTCCCAAACTTCAAAAAATACCTAAAAGGTGCATTCTCTCCATTCCCCAAGAATTTCAGAAGCAGAGACCTAGAAACCAGAAGTGTAACGGAGAAGGTAGCATTTTCCCAGTGATAACTCCCTCAAGAAATCGGACAAGAAAAGATCATCAGAGGATGAAATTGTACCACTTAGGACCAGTTTAATCTTTGGTAAGCATTAAATCCATCTGTTAAATGTCATTCTGAGCTGGACTTCTCCTCTGAAAAGGTTCTGGAAGGATGCTACTAGGGACACAGTCACTGTTCCATCTAACAGGGATTCCCAGATGTTGACTACAACTCCCAGAATTCCCAGCTTTAATAGCCTTTGGCTGGGGATTATGGGAGTTGTAGTCAACATCTGGGAATCCTTGTTAGAAGGAATACAGCACACAGGTGTGGGCAATGGGAAAGGGTGAACCAGACCCTGAGGGTGAGTCAGCTGGTGTAATTCCAGGCACCCTGCAATTAAGAGGCTCAGATAAATCAACTCAGGCTTCTCAACCTGGGGTAGTTCATCCAGGATCCTGTCCCTCAAGCAGGGCCATCCCTAAGGGGGCAGGGGGCAAATGAGCATGCGGCCCATGTCTGGCCACAGAGGCAGCCCCGCTCACCCCACCCCCGCGTCTGACGTCAGATGAGAGGACTAGCCACGCCCCCGCATCTGACGGCAGGCACGGTGCACGTGGTCTGGCTCTGGAACGGAGCCGCATGGCTCCGTTTGGGAGTTAGAGTCCAGCCAGGAATAGCAATAGCAATAGCAATAGCACTTACATTTATATACCGCTCTATAGCCGGAGCTCTCTAAGCGGTTTACAATGATTTAGCATATTGCCCCCAACATTCTGGGTACTCATTTTACCGACCTCGGAAGGATGGAAGGCTGAGTCAACCTTGAGCCCCTGGTCAGGATCGAACTTGTAACCTTCTGGTTACAGGGCGGCAGTTTTACCACTGCGCCACCAGGAAGGCAGGGAAGAGCCGCTCCTGGCCGCACTGCGAATGCAGTGCCAGACATTTAATGAAGGGGCCGCACAGCCCCATTCAGGAGCTAGATTGGGGCTGGCGCTGTGTTTGCAGCACAGCCAGGAGCACAGCCAGTCTTAAAGGCAGGGAAGAGCCGCTCCTGGCCGCGCCGCTAACGCAGCGGCCATTTAACTTCTGAACAGGGCCACGTGGCCTCCACTTGGGAGATAAACCAGCACCCCCGCGTCTGATGTCAGACGCTAGGGGCGTGTCAGGGCCGCGAGGTGCGGCCTCTGACTGGGTGAGGCCCGGGTTCTTTGAACCCGTTCGCCCAATGGTGTCTCCGCCCCTGCCCCAGGGCATGGGCTACTCCTTCCCACCAGCTCACTGCCAGAAATGATGGCAGGCTGGGGAGAAGCCCTTTAACCCGGTGGCAGTTGCCCAATCGCTGGCTGAGGTTAAACGGACCATAGGTTTCCTTAACCTCGGCTAAAAAGCAAGTTAAGAAGCTGGGCTTGGCATGGGGGCAGTACAGGGATCAGACTCAATCCTGCCGCTTCACATGCACAGTCTAGCCCAGGATGGGCTGCCCTAGCCTGGGTTGGGTAGCATGTGTGAATACCCTTAGTGTGTCTACAGAGATAGTCAAAGGTCAAGCTTTCTGACCTTCAGTAAAATGAAGGGTGATCCAAATTTGTTCCCACTGTGACTGATGGCTGTTTCCCATTTACCCAAATCAGCCAACATTTCTACAGCCATTCAGATTCCCATGTGGCTGCCTTCGTGTGTGTATGTGAATATGTGTTTACTGTATGTTGTATGTGTATATGTTTATTGTATTTTTAAAAAACTTTTGTTAACCGCCTTGAGATTGTTTTTAATGAAAGGCGGTATATAAATTCAACAATATAAATAAATAAATAAATAAAATGTGTGCATGCAGGGGGTTGGCCTGAAGTGGGGTTGGGACTGCTTTTAATATAATGCATACTATCCTTTCACAGTATTCTGCACTTGGTGCAACAGTGGGAGCACTTCTGCCGAATCTGGGCAAGCTCAGTAAGGCCTTGGTGTGGGCTTCCTAAGGGAAGAGCAAATAGCATAAGCAACCTCAGTGAGAGGCCTATAAGAAGTCAGCAGAATCAGCAGCAAATGTCACCCTCTGGATGGGGGAGAAGGTGGCAGCAGACATCACTTCCTGCATGAGTGTGTGTGCTGAAGGGGGACAGCAGATCTCATACAGGGTCAGTGGAGTCTTTAAGGGACTTGTTTGTTGTATCTTCCTTCCAAGGTAAGTGGGTAATTTCACACCCCCTCCTTGTATAGAAAGATGGCAAAAAGATGGAGCTGAGTGACAGATTATCAGTGCTGACAATTAAGAAACCAAAACTTCACACTTGCTGCTAGAGGTGTGCACGGAACCTGCTGGTCCATTTCGGTTTGAGTCTGAACCGGACCTGAACCAACCCGAGCCAGTTCAGTGCGGCATCCTCTTGACCCTGCCCCCTCGGTCAGGTTGGGTGTGCGAACGGGGAAAAAATCAAAACTTTTTAAAACTTACCCCTTCCAGGGGGGGATGTTTCCACAGAAGTTCTCCCTCCCCCCACTGGCCTTAAAAAACAGCCTCATTGGGCCGTTTTGGGGGCATTTGGGCCTTTCCTCCAGTGCATCAGCCATTCTGGAGGCCATCGTGCATGGCCAGAGGGGGTAAGTTAAAAATAAAGGAAAATTTTTTTAAAAAAGGCTTGACGAAGCCCCAAACTGGGGGTGGGTATTCGGTCTGAGTTCGAGCCAAACTGGGAGTGGTTTGGCTTGACCCCGAAGCTTCGTACCGAACTGGTTCAATATCGAACCGGTTCGGATTCGAACCTATTTGCACACCCTGACTTTCTGCTACTGCCAACACCTGCTAATAATGTGGTTTACATAACACTATGAGAGAGCAGAGCACCACATACTGTGGAAGGCTAAAGGCATACGATGCTACACAGCATTCTGCCTGGAGGAGCGGGGTTTGCAGCTGAAAAGGACTGCTCAACCCACTGACTGAAATTATGCTGGGGACAGGATTATTGCCCTCAGTTAATGGAGTCCTAATAACTGGATGGACTTTTTCATGGATTCCTGCTTTTGCATTGTGGGTAAGCCACTGGGGTGGATACTTGATACTTTTAGTAATATGTGTGATTGCATCCTTGTCTAGATCTCATGTTCAAATCAGTGGTAACATCTGTTCCCAAACCCGGTTTATTCTGCCCCAGAATAAATAACCAGTCTTCGACATATACTGTACCTGTGTCTTTTTGCACTGAAAATGAGGAAGATTGCCTCTGAAGGCATCCAGTTATGCTGTCTGAATGACCAGAATTTGATGGAGGCTTGAGCCAATATTCACAAGGACTCCTCCCACTGCTGTTGGCAAAAGGATTCTATCTCCCTTTTGTCTTAGATCCAGCTTACCTGAGAGAGTGCCTTCCGTTTTCACCACTAGGTTGTGGAAAATGCTCCCCATGATAAGATTATATCTTCCTTGGAGATCTTCAGGAGAGCCTTAATGACCCACTTTTTTAGCCTGGCTTTTAATAATATCTAGTTTTAGTTTTTATTTGGTTTAAATGGTTTTTGACTGTAATTGTTATGTCTTTTTAATTTTAATGTAAGCCGCCCTAAGCCACTTTAGGAAGGGCACCTCTGTTAAACTGAATAAATAATGAATAATAATAATATATGCTTTTGCCTATTTCCCGAGAACATCTATCTATCTATATAATTCTCTAAGGTGTACCCGTGGCTAATCCCATGAATGGCAGCTCTCGCGAGAGTTTGCAAGGAACAGCACCGTGGTGATTGGGCGGTGGGGATTCCATATGCAGATACGGAGGAGGAGCCTGTAAGAGCAGAAGCACCATGGTAATTGGGCAGTGGGGATTCCATATGCAGATAGGGAGGAGGAGATTGTGATGGTTAAAGTCAGTTGGAATGCAACTGTTACTGGTCGGAAGATGTTACTTGGCTACAGGAATTGGTTAACTCTTCGCTACGTGAGGGTTTCGTACCAGCAGCCCTTAAAGAAGCCTCACTTGAAAAAACCCTCCCTGGACCCTGAGGTCCTTGACAACTATAGGCCAATCTCCAACCTCCCATTTGTAGCGAAGGTGTTGGAGGGGGCTGTATGTGCCCAGCTTGAGAGGCTCTTAGAGGAAACTGACTATCTTAATTCTTATCAGTCAGGTTTCAGGCCTTGGCATAGACAGCATTGCTCGTTCTGGTAGATGACCTTCTTTGGGACCTTGATGAGGGTAGTGTCCCTCTCTTGGTCCTTCTAGATCTCTCAGCGGCATTTGACACTATCGATCATGCTATCCTCCTTGACTGCCTGCGTGGGTTGGGTATCGGGGGCACCGTCTTACAGTAGTTTGTTCTTACCTTAGCGGGTGTGTCCAGTCGGTATGCATTGAGGACAGATGCTCTGACCAATGGCCACTCCTTTATGGAGTTCCCCAAGGTTCAGTTCTTGCCCCTGTCCTCTTTAATATCTATATGGAGCCACTGTGTCAGGTCATTTCCCAGTTTGGGGTGAGATTTCATCAATATGCTGATGATACTCAGCTGTATATTGCCATCCCAGACCATTCTGGAGATGCTGTTTCTGTGCTTACTCGATGCCTGGAAGCTCTTAGGGTCTGGATGAATCAAAATAAGCTCAGACTGAATCCCACCAAGACTGAACTACTCTTACTCAGCCCTCGTACTGGGCAACAGCTGGATGTGAACCTTGTTTTAGATGGGGTGCTGCTGCCCCCGAAGAAGCTTGTATGTGATTTGGGGGTCCTTTTCGCACCTCCTGCTTGAACAGCAGGTGGAGGCTGCAGCCAGAAGTGCCTTTGCCCAGCTCCATCTGATTTGTCAATTACGCCCTTACCTTGGTCGGCAAGCATTACTGACAGTGACCCATGCCCTTGTTATCTCCCGCCTAGATTACTGTAATGCCCTCTATCTAGGGTTACCTTTGAGGACGATCGGAAAGCTACAGGTCCAGAACGGCCCGGTGAACCGCTGCTGCTGCTCCTGTGGGGAGGAGCAGGAGCAGGGCTCAGGTGATGGTGGGGAGGTCTCTGGGGATAGGGAGCTGCAGCTTGGCCAATAGGCACCAGCAAGGCTTCAGCCGCGAGGAAGAGGGGTGAGGGGGATGAAGTAAAGGGATGGAGGAGTGACCAAGAGGGCTGAGGGGGATGGAAGCAATGGGATGGAGGAGGAGCAGGAGTGTGGCTCAGGTAAGGGTGGAGAGAATTCTGAGGTGAGCAGGGCTGTGGCAGGGGGTGAGGGGAGTAATCAAGTACTAGCATGCAGATGCTCTACATGGGTTAAGCTAGTTAAAAATAATGTCTCATTCCACTAACCATGTTTAGGAAGTAAGATACTTCACACATACCTGTTGTTAGAAGTGGTGCAATAGGCTCTTCTGCAACCTGTTTTCTTTTTAAAGGAATAATTGGAGCAGTGGGCTGTCCCTAGTGAAACAAAAACACTGGTGAAACAAATGGCAATACAGTGATCTTACATCCCAATCTTCAACCCAATTACTGCTGAAATTACTACTGAGGTTTTGGGTAAAATTAGCTTAAATGGGTTGAAAATTTTGCTGCTGTTTTTATAGACTGTGATGCATGAAATAACTTCTTGATTGATGTAGAGCACTAGAGAAATCCTGGATTCAGCTGAAGAATTTCCTAATGAGTTAGCTTAGAACATAAGCTTCCCTTTTGATGACACAGCAAAAATGCATTGGCAAGTATTGTTAGCTTAAATAATAACAGCCCTGATGGATCAGTCCCAAGGCCCATCCAGTCCAGCATCCTGTTTAACACAGTGGCCCATCAGATGCCACTTGGAAGCCCACAGGCAAGAGCTGAGGGCATGCCCTCTCTCCTGCTGTTATACCCTGCAACTGGTATTTGGAGGCACCTTCCTTCTGACTGAGGCTGGAGGTGGCCTATACCCACCAGACTAGTAGCCATTGATAGACCTGTCCTCTGTGAATTTATATAAACCCCTCTTAAAGCCATGCAGGTTGGTGGCTGTCACCACATTTTGTGGCAGATAATTCCACAAGTTGATTATGCATTGTATGAAAAAGTACTTCTTTTTGTCGGTCCTAAACTTCTTTGCAATCAGTTTCATGGGATGACCCCTGGTTCTAGAGTTATGCGAGAGGGAGAAAAATTTCTCTCTATCCACTTTCTCTACACCATGCATGATTTTATATACCTCTATCATATCTCACCACAGTCATCTTTTTTCTAAACTAAAAAGCCTCAGGTGTTGTAGCTTTGCCTCATAAGGAAGGTGCTCTAGGCCCCTGATCTTCTTGGTTGCCCTCTTCTGCACTTTTTCCAGTTCTACAATGTCCTTCTTAAGGTATGGTGACCAGAACTGCATGCAGTACTCCAAATGTGGCTGCACCATAGTTTTGTATAAACATTATAATATTAGCAGTTTTATTTTCAATTCCCTTGCTAATGATTCCAAGCATGGAGTTGGCCTTTTTCACAGCTGCTGCACATTGAGCCAACACTTTCAGCAAGCTGCCCACCATGACCCCAAGATCCCTCTCCTAGTCAGTCACTGACTGCTCAGACGCCATCAGCGTATACTGAACATAAGAACATAAGAACAGCCCTGCTGGATCAGGCCCACGGCCCATCTAGTCCAGCATCCTGTTTCACACAGTGGCCCACCAGATGCCGCTGGAAGCCACAGACAGGAGTTGAGGGCGTGCCCTCTCTCCTGCCATTACTCCCCTGCAACTGGTACTCAGAGGCACCTTGCCCTTGAGGTTGGAGCTGGCCCACAGCTTCTGACTAGTAGCCATTGATAGACCTCTCCTCCATGAAGTCATCCAAACCCCTCTTAAAGCCGTCCAGGTTGTTGGCTGTCACCACATCCTGTGGCAGAGAGTTCCACAAGTGGATCTGAAGTTGGAGCTTTTTGCCCCATGCATCAACTTACACTTGCCAACAATGAACTGCATTTGCCATTTTGTTGCCCACTCACCTAGTTTGGAGAGATCCTTTTGGAGCTCCTCGCAATCTCTTTCAAATTTTACTACCTTAAATAGTTTGGTGTTATCTGCAAATTTGGCCACCTCCCTGCTTAGCCCGACTTCTAGGTAAGTGATGAATAAATTAAAAAGTACAGATCCCTGGGGGAACCCACTTCTTACTCCCTCCATTTATACCTACCCTCCGTTTCCTGTCCTTCAACCAGTTACCAATCCACATATGAACCTGTCCCCTTACCCCATGGCTGCTAAGTTTTCTCAAGAGTCTTTGATATGGAACTTTTCCAAAAGCTTTTTGAAAGTCCAGGTATACCATGTCAACTATGTCAGCTTCATAATGCACGTGGGGATGGGGCTGAGGCTCAAAGTGAGAGCTTGCCAAAGGCCAGTTTGTGAGTTCATGGCTGAGTTGGGATTTGAACCAAAGACTTCCCAGCATACAGCTGAGAATTTTCTCATATGTTGCTGCACAGCAAAGCAACATTCAAAGCAACTCTCAATTTAATGTAGATAGAAAAGACAAGCACACCCTACTTGTTGGTTTATATTCCTGTATTCAACCTTATTTTCGCCTTCCCATTATTTAAATGTTTATGGCCTCACATCTATATTTCCCTCTCTTCCTTCCCTCACTGAATTTGAAATAATCCCATACCATCTAATAGCTACTGATCTTATTTTCTGCAAAGTTAAGAAGACTAATTTATATACTGGCCCACATCTTCTGCAGCAAAGATATGCTCTGAGTAGCTACAGAATGGCTGAGCTGAAGGCTTTTTCTGCAGCACAGCGCAGTCTCCAGAGGCCCTTTTTGCTTGCAGAAATAGCTCTCTGAGGGTTGCACAGCCTCAGACACATATTTCTGGAAGGGAAAAGGGCTTTCGGAAGGCAGGAAGAGAAGTGGAAATTTCTTTGCCTTCCCCCTCTGTCTATGCTGGGCTGCAGAGGAACTCTTCAGTGCAGCTATTCTCCAGTCATCTGTGAGGGCAGAGGCCTTCTTCTGGCTTTGCAGTGCTGTGCAACATGTGGGCCAACATATTTAGTCTACAAAAACTATCTTGGAGCTGGTTCTCTGAATCAGACAGGTAGCAACTTGCCCAACATTAAGCCCAAGTCCAACAATTTGTGCACTGGGCCATGCTATTGACCTTTAACTATTTGCATGATAGGAACCTAATACAAAGCTACTCCCATGTATTGTTTCACAGGAACGTATTTCCAGCTGCCTAGCGTGAGTATGGTCTCTAACCTCAGCTGCACCAGGCAATGGTTTGCTCTTCTTTTCTACTACAGGGACATTAATAAATCTGGTGGATTTCAAGAAGTGCTGATGCTGTCTTCTCCAATCCAGGCAGTCATACATTAAACATGCAATGCTTTCAAAGAGCTCAGTTCCAAACGCAAGCTAAACAAAAGAGGAGAAAAAAGATATAAAGACTGGGCTTATATACAGACCACAGACACAATGTATTAAGCTTCTAAACAATGAGTTAACACCACAGTGTGGATGGCATTGTCCTATTTAGTTTGAGTGAATTTGAATACTACCCATTCCCACCCCCCAACACACATAGGTTTTCATAATGAGATGAGAGAGAGAAATAAAGGTGTTTTGATGCTTTAACAGAATATTTCCATTTTATTCTTCCACCCATCAGCACGTGGCAACCCACCCCATAATGAATACTGTGCACATGTCACCAAGGACCAGAATCCCAAGCTCAACAATAGCCTCCCTGCCACCGCACCATCTATTGTGGAAAATTCTCCAAGTAGAAAAATTTATTTTGCAGAGAAAGGCATCCTGATTAATGTATTTTCTTCCTTGTAACCATGCCCAAAGATGGAAGCCAAGTGGTCTGGCAGCCTGCCACTTCCCTGTGCCACAGCCCTCCACCCTACAGTGTGTGCACATTAGAGCACCATACAGGCATGGCTTACTGTATAGGTTTTCCCTACCCAACAGGCACCCCCTCCCCCAGACCATGCTGTTAGGCCAGCTCTCACTATAGCTGCTACCTACAATTCTTTCCAGTTTTTCCTTGCAGCATAAAATCATAGTGTTTCAGAACTGGAAGGGACCTGGGGGGTCTTCTAGTCCGACCCCCCCTACTCAGCACAGGAAGCCCCCAGCACAGTACTTCCAGTTACTGTTGCTGGTATCTATCTTGTTTTTTGTTTTTAGAATGTGAGCCCTTTGGGGACAGGGAGCCATTTTATTTATTTATTATTTCTGTGTAAACCGCGCTGAGCCATTTTTGGAACGGCAGTACAGAAATTGAATTAATAATAATAATAATAATAATAATAATAATAATTTGTGAAAGTGGGGTCATGGCGATTACAAACAACAGAGGGGATAGTGAGTCCCCTTGGAAAATACCTCTTCTAATGCTAACCTGTCCAAGTGTTTCGCCATTGATTGTTAACTGTGTACTCCACATGCTCATTGCTTTTTTAATAAATATCTGAATGTTTTTGCTGACACCAGTTGTTTCTAAACATTATAGTATCCATGTGTGAGGCAATGAGTCTAAGACTTTCTTGTAGGATACCAAACATCTAAAACATCAAGTAAAATCAACCATCTGCTGTACATGGACGATCTGAAGTTGTATGGAAAGTCCCAGTCAGAAATCGAATCACTGCTAAACACTGTCTGTATATTCAGTAGCGATATAGCAATGGAGTTTGGACTAGACAAGTGTGCTGCATTAATAATGAACAGAGGGAAAATAAGAAAAACAGAAGGAATAGAACTGCCCAATGGAAGCAAGATCAAGAACCTGGAAGAGAAAGAACATTACAAATACTTGGGCATTCTCCAGGCTGATAACATCGCACACACTGAAATTAAAAGAAAAATTGGAAGTGAATATATCAGGAGGGTTAGAAAAATCCTAAAGTCCAAACTCAATGGCGGGAACACCATACAAGCCATAAACACCTGGGCTATACCTGTTATCAGATACACTGCAGGAATAATAGACTGGACCCAGGCAGAGCTAGAGACGCTAGATCGTAAGACTAGGAAAATCATGACCATCAATCATGCACTGCACCCCCGCAGTGATGTCGATAGGCTATACCTTCCTCGCAGCTCAGGTGGAAGAGGAATGCTGCAAGTCCATCAAACAGTAGAGGAGGAGAAAAGAGGCCTTGAAGAATATATCAAGGACAGTGAAGAAGATGCACTTCAAATGGTCAATAATGCGGAACTATTCAACACCAATGAAAGAAAGCAGGCCTACAAGAAAGAACAAGTCAAGAACCGAGCAGAAAAATGGAAAAATAAGCCACTGCATGGTCAATATTTGCACAATATAAGTGGGAAATCAGACATCACCAAGACCTGGCAATGGCTTAAGAATGGCAGCTTGAAGAAAGAAACAGAGGGTTTAATACTGGCTGCACAAGAACAGGCACTAAGAACAAATGCAATAAGAGCAAAGGTTGAAAAATTCACAACAAACAGCAAGTGCCGCCTTCGTCAAGAAGCAGATGAAACCGTGGACCACCTAATCAGCTGTTCTAAAAAGATCGCACAGACTGACTACAAACAAAGGCATGACAAAGTAGCAGGGATGATACACTGGAACATCTGCAAAAAATACAAGCTACCTGTAGCCAAACATTGGTGGGACCATAAAATTGAAAAAGTTGTAGAAAATGAAGATGTAAAAATATTATGGGACTTCCGACTACAAACAGACAAATATCTGCCACACAATACACCAGATATAACTGTAGTCGAGAAGAAAGAAAAACAAGTCAAAATAATCGACATAGCAATACCAGGGGATAGCAGAATAGAAGAAAAAGAAATAGAAAAAAATCACCAAATACAAAGATCTACAACTTGAAATTGAAAGGCTGTGGCAGAAAAAGACCAAAATAATCCCAGTGGTAATTGGCGCCCTAGGTGCAGTTCCAAAAGACCTTGAAGAGCACCTCAACACCATAGGGGCCACAGAAATCACCATCAGCCAATTACAAAAAGCAGCTTTACTGGGAACAGCCTATATTCTGCAACGATATCTATAACCATTGACAATAAAATTCTGGCATCCCAGGTCCTTGGGAAGGACTCGATGTCTGGATAAAACAAACCAGTCAATAACACCTGTCTGACTGTGTAAACAAGAAATAATAATATGCATCCCTGACAGGTGGCCATCAAGCCTTTGTCTGAAAACCTCCAGAGAGGGAGAGGCCTCATTGTGCAAAGTAAACTGTTTCACTGCTGAACAGCCCTTTGAAATATTTTATTTCATTTTGATTAAGAAAAACACTTTGGTTGTCTAAATTTGCAAAATGTTCCCTGATCTGAAGCAACAATCTTCCTACTACAACACTGATAAATACACATGATGTATTTGATCATTTCCTATGTGTATCATTGGATCTGCAGTTTAACTGAATTGATTCAAAGAGACTACAATCTCCATTAGGGATTAACAACTGGTAATAACTGGGCCAAATCTGCCCCCTGAGAGGTATCATCTTCCCTGTCCTCAACTGCCAACTTCAGAAGCGGTGGGCGGGGGTGGGACTAGGGTTTGCGACAAAGAGACTTGACAACAAATCATTACAAGTGTGATGGAGAGTGGTGTGCTTCCCTTCAATGTAGCCATTCAACGTAGTCCTATAGCTAATTTCCTACTCCCGAGGGCTCAAGTTGAATATTAAAGATCTGTTGATCCTCAGTAACTGCTTTCCCTTATACCACCAGGACTTGAGAAGCAGCTCTCTGCTGAACTCACTCAAATACCCTTTCTTAGAGCTCAGATTAACATCTAGTTCTTGCTCTAAGATAGGAGACAAGGGTTACATCATGCACTTCTACTCCTTGCTTGACAGGTGCTTCTTGTAAAAGATGAAGCTACTAACCACCATATCACTGTTAGTCCAATCAGCAGGAAAAATTGACTCCCGAACCAGGTGATGGAGTCTAGCAATCTGGAAAAGATTTGATCCTGGTTTCCCATTGTTCAGAATTGGTTCCAAGTATTTCCAGAAAATGTGCAGGTCCTTAGCAACTTTTTCCTTCTTCTTCTTTTCAGCTTCTACAACTAGAATTGTACAAAGAGTATGTCTTTTTAACAAAAACAAAAAACAGTTATGTGAATCAGTCCCAAACTCACACAGCCCTGAACTTTTCACACAACACATAATTAATCTATGGAATTCTTTGTCATGGGATGTGGTGATGGCCACCAGCTTGGATGGCTTTAAAAAGGGCTTAGACAGATTCATGGTGGACAGGTCAATCAATGGCTACTAGTCTGGTGGCTGTGGGCCATCTCCAGCCTCAGAGGCACGATGCCTCTCAATGCCAGCTGCAGGGGAGCAACAGCAGGAAAGAGGGCATGCACATACTTCTTGCCTGTGGACTTCCCAGAGGCATATGGTGGGCCACTGTGTGAAACAGGATGCTGGACTAGATGGGCCTTGAGCCTGATCCAGCAGGGCTGTTCTTATGTTCTGTCCCCAAAAAGAGCTGAGCAGCTCATGAGCAAAACCGGCTTATTGTGAGGTTCCCTTCTGGTCAGCAGGTGGGAGAGAAAGCAGTAACGGGCAAATGTATTTATCCTATAGTGACTTGCAAAAGTCATAGGAGTGGACTAGGCGATGGAATCTAGTCATCTGAGGTCTTCTAAGGGAACACTTGATATATCAGGGTACCCTGACCCCAACAGGGGAGGTTCGTTCCTGGGCAGATGGAGCCCAATAATAATCAGCCCAGACGAGAGGACTTAATAATCAAGCTTTATTTACTCTTAAGTAGTAAAGGTGCTGCTCGACTCACATTCCAGAGCAGGACAAAGACTCATTACAGAGAGCATATATTTATACTCTAAAATATTCTTTAAAAAAAACAGAGGCAAACAGTTATCATCACCGTGACTGGCCAGGATTCCTGCCTTCGGGGAATGGGTTACAAGATAAGGTTACAAAAATAAGTTCAAGATAAGTAAATGCAAGCACTCAGCCGGTATATTCCAGCCTTATCACGTTCAGCTCTTGTGGACCCTGACACGTGGGGAATGGAATACTACAGGAATAAAAGTAGTGGAATCTACTGACAGGGCTTTTCTAGAATGCAAAGCCTTGAGACTAGTTAAACAGAATGACATAGCCTAAGTCAAGCTGTGCACTTCTATATCTCATTTACTATACATCACACTGGTGCAGAGGATGTAGCTGTGCCACATTCTGAACAGGTTGTGATACATGCAGAATGGATCTGGTCTCTAAATCTATAGGCAAAGATAATGCCTTTAAAAACCTCTAGACTAATTGTGGACTCTAGACAGCCTTTTTCTTAGGAATTGGAACAGCTTGGTTGTCAAAAGTCCTGGGACTATCTGATGCATAACATAAATCCAATTTGTGTCATCATTTCTCCCTAGGATGGTTCAAGTGGGGGCAAATGTTAGGCAGGACAATATCCCTAACCATCTGGATAACAGAATCCATCTTGGGCATAACTGGGATGTAAGATTATTCTGTTATTTAAAAAAGAATAATATTTGTTTCTCGATTTGAGAGAACGCCAGTCTCTCCCACTCTTCTGGGTGACATCAGAATCAAAAGGAATGCCACCTTGCAAGTGAGCTCCTTGAGTGGCAAGGCACAGAGAGGTTTAAATGGAGGACCAGTGAGGGCATTGAGTACTAACATTAGGTGCCAGACAACCTATGAAATATTGAAATAATGGGCAGTGGGTGGACAGAGGAGCAACATTCCAAAGCCAGGAAATTGGAGATCTTTGTTCAGGTAGGATCTTGGATCCTGGGTCAAAATGGGACCATCAATATAACTTGAGGATTCACACTTTGTATGGCATTCTAGGTAGAAGCAGAGGAGTTGGGAAGGCATAAACATAAGAACATAAGAACAGCCCAATAGTATCAGGCCCAAGGCCTAGCTAGTTCAGCACCCTGTTTCGCACAGAGGTCCATCTGATGCCTCTGGGAAGCCCACAGGCAAGAGGCAAAGGCATGCCTTCTGTTGCTCCCCTGCAAATGGTATTCAGAGGCATCCAGTGGTGGATTAACAGCGAGACAGAGTAGGCATTTGCCTACGGCGGCAAAATTTGAGGAGCAGCAAATTTTGCCACTCCTCAAATTTTGCCGCCCTCTCTGTGGGCAGCGGCTGCTGCAGCAAGGGTGGAGTGGGCAAGGAGAAAGTCCCCCCTACCTTATTTTAAAAAGCAAACCTTTTTTGTTTAAGGTAAAAGGGCGGCAAAAAGGTTAATCCGTCCCTGGTGGCATCATGTTTCTGCTGCTATAGTTCCCAGGATTATTATAGGGATCACTCATGGCTTCAGCAGAAAAATCTGGCAATCTTGGTGCTTTCATGAAAGGGGAGCAGCTTGATAACTGGCACGCAAAAGCCTCCTTTTAAAGGAACTCCTCAGTGAATCATTTTGGCTGCAGGAAGCACCAAAGTGATTCAAGCACATCCCTACTCCAGTCCCTTTTGTAAACTGATCCGAGGTTGTGCTCCGCAAACTTCAATTTGAACACTCAGATTGCAGTGAGTTTCACTGCCCATACCTGAGGTTTGAGTTCGGAGCACTACGAGCGAATGCAGAACTGGAGGCTGCATTAGCTGTAACCAGAGGTGAGGGAGCAAGCTCCTCCCTCTCTCTAGCTGTGATTGGCTGTGTGGCTGTCCTTCAAGCATGAAAGAAGCCCACACAGCCTGTTCCCCCTTCTCCCCTCTCTGACTGCAACGAGCATGCTCTCCATTTTGTCTGAATGCAGACAGGAGAGCAGAGGTGGAGGCGTGGGGAGCAGACCCGTCTAATGTTCCATGTTACATGCGAATACAGCCTATGTTAAGGCCTTAGTCAAGAACATCTGATTGTGTAAGCTGAGTCTATCTAGCAATCTATGAACCAGAGATCATTCAGACAAGCCTTCCCCTTCAGACAAGCCAATGAGACATCGACATCTTAGTTTGCTTTTCAGTGTTCTCGCAGCAGATGGGAAATCAGTATAGGAACATAGGAAGCTGCCTTATAGGTTGCAGGCAGGAATCTCTCTCAGCCCTATCTTGGAGATGCCAGGGAGGGAACTTGGAACTACTCCTCCCAGAGCAGCCCCATCCCCTAAGGGGAATATCTTACAGGGCTCACACATGTAGTCTCTCATTCAAATGTAAACCAGGATGGACCCTGCTTAGCAAATGGAAAATTCATGCATGCTACCACAAGACTAGTATGTAGGCTCATGAGTGGTTGCTCTAATTTCACCCAGTCATAGTCTTTTACCTAGCCAATTGATTTTCAGCCTTCATCATCCCTGAAGACACACATTTTCTTCTGAAACTCTGCTACGAACTCCATACTTGAACTTAATCTAATGAGCCTCAATAAGTCAATAAACATTGAAATCTAGCTGGATTTGTAGATTGGTGTTGGTTGGAATAATAAAAACTGATCCTTTTTTGATGTTTCAAGGATCAGAACAATTCTTATACTGCTTTATTTTTAATTATATAATAATTTAAAAGTTAAAAATCAGGTTCATGAGGCAGGGATTAGCACTTTCCCCCTGTACTTTTTTCCCATCAAAAATTGTCCTCGAAACTGCTATTTGCCCTCACACATATCAGCTCTTTCCCTCGCATTCATCCCACCTCTTGGGAGATTTTGGAACCGAGTGGCTTGGAATAAAGTCCTCTTTCTTACTGGCTGTTTGGAGCTATTAGGCAGGAAGACTCGGCAGTCACTACACTTGTCAGTTTATCACTGCAGTCCAGAATATCACAGTGTGAGCAGCCTCAGATAAGGACAAAGAGCAACTATCATAGCAAAAGGCAAGTGGGTCACCAGCATCCCCCCTGCCAAATATACCCAACGCTTCCTTTCACAGCTGGCCTCTGGCCAACACATGCATTGGGTTTTGGCTGCTGGTGACTTCCAAGCAGCATGCATATGCTAGAATGGTCACTTTGGTTTTTTTTATTTCTGGTGGCGTGGTGGGGGAATGGGGGAGCCAGTTTGACTCCCCCCATGCACTATTTTCCTGCAAGATCCCTTGTTCAGCGCCTCAACACACACACACTTCGTTCTCAATCATCCATATGGGATGGCTGAGCTCAGAACCAGGGTATACAGAACCACTTATAGTAATGGGCTTGTTTTTAAAACTAATAAAGAGGCTCAAAGTATACAATAATAAAAACCTATTTAAAACAACGACAACAAAAACTTTGTGATCATTTATCCAAGGCATTTTATTAATATTAGCTCACCTTCTGGTGTAAGAAGTGGCTCTTCCTGTGGTTTAGTTGCTTCCAGGAAGGACTGAAGTGGCTCATAATTGTCAGAAGAAATCTTAATGATGCTTCCGACATTGATCCCAAGCTCAGATAGGATAGGCAAAAGTTGGGGGTAATGAAAACCAGAAATTATGAAATAAAACTGAGCACCGTCGTCTGGTTCATCATCTGTTCAAAATAAAGTTAAAATAGAATACTGAGAAGATATTTGAATTAACAGTTTCAGTTACTGCATACATACATATCTATGACAAGTAACACATATAAGCTATTTTCCAAAAATATTTCCATTAGAATCCCTGCTTTTCAAATGTATATAATTTTCTAAACCATTTATGTTTAGGCTGTAAAACAAACAATTAATTTGGGGGGAAGAATGGAAATACCTTTCCCCTCAGCTGCATAATTTCATTAACTCTGATCTCACAGGCTGACATATAGACTAAGCTACTCAACAGTACTGCACAAATGTTACTCTAAAGCAGGGGTTCCGAACCTGTGGTACATCAGATGCTGAACTACAACTCCCATCATCCCCAGCCACAATAAATTATAGTTGGGGATGATGAGAGTTGTAGTTCAGCAAAATCTGGAGTACCACAGGTTGGGAACCCCTGCTCTAAAGGACTACTTATTTTCAAAAGGACTTTCAAGTAATTTAGTCATGATATCAGTCACAGACAAAACTGGTGGAGAGAACTGAAATCCGAGACTAAAAATCTCTTCAGCCCCTATTAAAACAAAACCAACAAAAGTTCCTGGGGCCAAGAGCCATTTTGGAAGGACTACATGAGTGTTCATACAGCTCAGCAGAGAAGTACATCTATTGAAAAGGACAAGAATAAAGTAAATTAGCAATTTCAAAGGAAAGTGATGCACAGTTTATAGTCCAATGGGATAAGATCTAAGGGGGACATGTGACTGCTCTGAGAACTATTTGTAAGATACAAAAAAAGTTGTGAGAACAACAAATTCTTCAAAATTGTCTAGGCTATTAGTGTATTGCCATACTTGGCTAAAAGGGCTTGGCCACTCACTATTTAAAAAGCTTATTAATATGTTTCTTGGCCATGAAATACCATCTGCTGAGAGCTTTGTCTTCAGGAGGATGTTCCTGAAATGCTGCATTTAAAAATAGACAGGCTGCTTACCTGTAACTGTAATTCTTCTAGTGGTCTTCTGTGAATTCACACTGATGGGATTCACACTTGTGCAGAAGTCAGCTTCGGAACCTTCTAGAACTTGTGAGAGTGATTTTTGGTAGTAATCCTGCCCCCTACCTACATACTTAGTGTGTGCCCTGCCTAAGCACCTCAGAAACTGAGATAAGTGATCTACTGTGGAGCCACAGTGGGGAGGTGGGCGAGTCATGTAAATGAACAGAAGGCCACTAGAAGAACTTTAGTTACAGGTAAGTAACTTGTCTTTCTTCTGCATAGTCTCTGTACATCATACTGATGTGAGCTTCATACCTGGAACATTTCCAGACAGCAGGCATTGCTGGAGGTTTACTGCGAGGCTTTGCTGTAAGTTCGAATTTCCCCCAAAAAAACCCAATGCCAAAAAGTGGATTTTTTTACCCCGGACATATCAGGCTACACTCTAACGTGCAGTGAAAAACCTGAATCATGTCTGGAGTGTTCCCCAATAGCTTGCAGGAACTTCAGGGTAAATCTGGCAGATATGTGGATGTACACCCTCCATTCCGGAGGAGAAGTGAGCTAAAAGCCCCATCTGGAAATGCTCCTGGTGGAGGATATAGCAAATTATGGTTCAACAGAATGGAGTACAGTTGATTCAAAATGTGCATTTTCTCTGACATGCCTGTCCAAGGCAGAGTCCTAAGGAAGTTGAGAGCTGAGCCCATGTTACAGTTTCGTAGATGGACTTGAGGGGAAGATCTGAAAGAAAAGCCATTGACATTGCCCAGTATCAGGATCACCGCTGGGCTCAATGTCTAACAATTCCGACAGTGTGGATGAAGCCTTTGGATTGGAAACAAGGTCCAATTTTGGTAGTAAAGAGGTTGTGGCCCTCGTAGGAGAGATACTAAATGTAGAAGGTGTCTCCTCTTGTATTGGTCTTGATTCCTGAGTCTGGAATGGATCTTGCATAACAGATGATTTCTGTAACTCATGCTGCTTGTGAGACTGATTTGAGCACATGCGTCATGCATGTGAAAGGGAACTCAGATTTCCAAAGAGTCTGAGATTAGTTCTATTTCTGCTCATTTTTCTCTAGCTTCTTGCAGATTTGCTTGTTCAACTGGTGGTATCTTCTTTGGAAGCATGTTTCTTAATCACCGATGTCCCTAACCAAATCAAATAAACAAAGCAACAGGCACTTGACTATCGTTACTATGTGTCCATTTCCTCAAAAGTTCTGGCACACCAAGCTGCTCATTGATTCAATTTTTATCAATTTTATAATACCATTTCCAAATTCAAATCCCACCATACTGCCACCAAATTGTGATGTGCCTGGGGACCCAATCAAGACTCTGGTCTCCAGCAGTAAACTAAAACATCAAATAATCAGCTGCCACCACTTACTACATTAGAGATATGTAGGAATCCCTTATAATATCTTCTCCTGAATACTGGTGAAGGCAAGAAAGTAGGGATGTGCCCGAGCTGGCTCGGGCAGCCACAGGAGGAATGGGCATCAGTGCCTTTAAAAACCAGGTAGGCAGATCCTCACCTGCCCAACCGCTTTTCTGGGCACGGCAACCACTTTCCTAAAGGATATCCGTGACTGCAGCCCTACTCTCAGTAGCCAGCATGCACATGCCAATGCTATGTGCAGGCTGCTAGGAGCAGCGCTGCAGCAGCACGCAGCTTTTTGGAAGTGGGCACCATGCCCAGAAAAGTGATGGGGTGGCAGAGGAGCAGGAAAGGACCTGCTTACCTGCTTTTTAAAGGAACCGATTCCTGCCTCACCAAACCAGTTCAAATACAGGCACCCGAGCTGGTTCAGACTTCCCTAAGGAGGTGCCAAACTGGTTTGGGCACATCCCTTCAAGAAAGTGATGTGGGACAACTTATACTCCAGATACATGCAGGTCAGGACACATAGAGGCTGTTCACATGAGCAGCCCTACGTGGGCTTGCACAGCAGTACCCAGGTAGGGCAGCTCATGTGGAGTACCAGGATTGGGGCCGGGTTCTTTCCTTGGGCTGCCACCAAGGGTGCGCTTGCATCCTTCTAACTTGGTACCCGGTTGTGTTTCTGCTTGGGCTATTACTGTGGTGGAAGGGTGCACTTGAGCCCTTCTACCCCAGTATCCAGTCTTACTGGTACCCCAGATCACCCAGCTTTCAGGGAAACCCCCCAATGCACCATGCTCCTCATGAAGTAAATTGAGGGATTTCTGAAGGCCAGGCTTCATTTCAGTGGCCACATGGCCATGCTACTGGCAACAGCATAGCTCGTGTGGGCATGCAAGCCATGCGGCCCAGTGCAAAGTGAAGATTGTATGGGGGAAAGGTAAGATCAATTCTCCTTTCCCTACCTGCCCCACTCACAGATTGTTTGAATGACCTGATGAATGTTTTAACAGAATAAATGGTTTTATTTAAAAATATATGACACCAGAAACTGGCCATCAATTAATAAATAAAGACAGTAACTAATACTATAATCATCATCCTCCTTCTATCAGCTGTCTTTCTTACCAGCTTCTTTTAGTCAACCTTCCTCTTCAGCTCCCACTCTCAACTGTCCCTTCCACCTGTTAATCACTCTACACTTCCAACATTCCATCTTACTCATCCTTGAGCTCACTCATCCTTCCATTACAGGGCAAGTCCCAATGCTCCAAGGAGGGAGGTGTATTAGACTGCCTATAAGAACACTGACAGTCATAAAGGTGAGGTGGGGAGTATGATCTCAACTTCAAGTGTTGGTATCAAGGAGAAAAGGGGATGTAAGATTCACAGTCCCAATGGTAGCAGTTCTTATGTCTCAGTAAACAACAGACTACATAGTAGTGTCTACTGTTGTGGTGGTAGGAATCCCTATGTTGTGGTAGGAATCCCTATGGTGACAATGATAGATGTATGGATAATAGTATTCCTCATAGTGGATAGGCTCGCAAACGCAGGTATTACAATCAAAATCATGATCCTGAGAGAGAGAGAGATGTTGACAGTCTTGGGGTTGTTTCGATACCTCTGTGATGATCCTCTTCAAAACTTGAAGGGACATACTGAAAAACAGGTTGCTTACCTGTAACTATTGATCTGGAGGTGATCCGTTGGATTCATTAGAATAATGGGTTCTGCGCCTGCACAGGAACCTCCCGGGCCGATTAGATACCTCCTCGCACCCGCCCAACCGCCTGCTTGCACCGAGCTTCTGTTTATATGTGGCGGTTGGGCGTCTACTAGTCAGTTTCGTGCAGATCGCCAGTTAGTGATGATCTGTTAACTGTTTCAGCTCTGGTGGCCGTTTTTTTCTTTCCTTTCCCACCCCCACCAAATCGCAAACGGCTAATGTTGTAAGGTTGGTTTGGGAGGGTCTAATGAATCCAACGGATCACCCCCAGATCAATAGTTACAGGTAAGCAACCTGTTTATCTGGATAGTGATCCGTTGGCTCATTAGAAGAGTGGGTGATTAGTCAGCTTCCCTTATGGCGGTGGGAGCAGTGGCCATCCTGCTATGGCAATACCCTCTTCAAAACTGTTCTCCCAAACTCCGCCTGCCTGGCCATGTACAAGTCTATGGCGTAGTGCTTGATAAACGGCTGTTGAGAGGACCACATGGCTGCCATGCAGATGTCCTCCAACTTTATTCCCGACAAATGGGCAGCCGAGGATGAGTAAGCCCTCGTGGAGTCGGCACAAATAGTCTTTGGTGGAAGTACTCCTTGGAATTTGTAAGCCAGTAGGACTAGCTGCACCAGCCTATGTGCGATTCGCTGTCATGAGATGAGGAGACCCTTATTCTTCCCCTTATATTGGATGAAAAGCCTTTTAGACTTCCTTATTGACTTTGTCCCTTGCAGATAAAATAAGAGTGCTCTACGCACATCCAGAGAATGAAGTGCCTTTTCCAATGGTGTTTCGGGCTCCTGAAAAAAGGTAGGTAAGATAATCTCCTGATTGATGTGAAAATCCGTGATTATCTTTGGTCTAAAACTAGGGTCTAGCCTCATGACTACTTTGTGAGGGTAGAACTGAGTGTATGGTTTATCCATGCATAAGGCTGTCAATTCACTCACATGCTTTGCCGTGGTGATTGCCACTAAGAAAACCACCTTGAGTGTTAAGATATGCATTGTTGCTGTGTGTAGAGGCTCGAACGGTTTCTCAGTAAGGGGCTGAGAGTACCAACAACAAACTCCACTGTTCCATTGGCCATTTTATCGGTGGATATTGATTATTTAAGCCTTTCAGGAACCTCTTGGAGTCTGGATGTGAAAATATGGTTGTGCCGTCCCAGCCAGAGTGCTTGGCAGAGATGGCTGCTAAATGTACTTTTAGTGAATCGTTTGCTAAACCTTTTAGCTTTAATGTCATTAAGTAAAGCAATACAACCTTGACAGTGGCCCGGAGAGGGCAGAAATTATGTTCTTTAGCATAGATGCTGAAGTGTTTCCACTTACTGAGACAATTACGCCTCGTTGAGTGGTGTCTAGTGTTGAGCAATATGCGCTTCAGAAGCCTACTCTCTAGGCCATCATTCACAGTGTTTCCTCACTCAGATGGAGGACCTGTCCTCCCTCCCTCTGGAGTAGATCGGGCATCAGTGGGAGTCTGTGATAATTGCCCTGTGCAAGCCGTAGTAGTGGAGCAAACCAGGGTCGTGGTGGCCACCAAGGTGTTAACAGGATGCAGGTTGTTCTGTCTCTAATTATCTGAGCTAGCACCCAGCTGAATAGTGGGTAAAGGTAGAGGAGACCCTTGCTCCACTTGTGTTGGAATGCGTCACCCAGTGAACCCTTGCCCATGCCAGCACGAGAGCAGTATTTGGAGCATTTTTTGTTGGCAAACATGGCAAACAAGTCCACTTCTGGATTGCCCCATAGGTGGGAAATCTTCTGGAGGTAAGTTTTCCTTATTTCCAATTCGTGCTGCTGTTCATAGACGCTGGTCCGACTGAGACTGTTGGCCAACACATTGTCCATTCCCTTGATATGTATGGCCACTGGGTATATTGTGTGGGCAATGCACCAGTCTCACAACCTCATGGCTAGGTTGCACAGCGATAGGGAGACCGTGCCCCCTGTTTGTTGAGCTAGGCTATCGCTGTTGTGTTGTCTATCTTGATTTGTGTCACAGACCTGCCAAGCATGAGTTCGACCACTTTCAGAGCTAGGAGTACTGCTTGAAGTTCCAAATAATAATAATAATTATTATTATTATTACATTTATATCCCGCTCTTCCTCCAAGGAGCCCAGAGCGGTGTACTACATACTTGAGTTTCTCTTTCACAACAACCCTGTGAAGTAGGTTAGGCTGAGAGAGAAGTGACTGGCCCAGAGTCACCCAGCTAGTTTTATGGCTGAATGGGGATTTGAACTCGGGTCTCCCTGGTCCTAGTCCAGCACTCTAACTACTACACCACGCTGGCTCCCATTTAATTTATGTGCTGTAGGGCTTGGTTGTCTGTCCATTTGCCCAGGATCCGATGTGTCCCACAATGTGCACCCCAGCCTATTAGGGACGCATCTGTAGTCACCCGACTCTGGGTTAGTGGCGTGAATGGTACCCACTGTAAGAGATTGTCTTCCTCGAACCACCAGTGCAGTGACTTTAATACCTGTGCCGGAATGTGTAAGCACAGTCTCTGTCTATAATGGGGCAGAAGTGCCTGAGGTACCAACCCTGTAGTGGATGCATTTGTAATCATGTGTAGTACACTGTCGAGTTGCAGGATGTCATCAATCCTATCAGTTGTTGAATCCTCTCTGCTCTTTGAGCCGGGTTGGCCAGAAAATGTTGGACCACAGTCTTGATGTGTTGAAAACGCTTCAGCGGCAAATATGCTCTCTTTGTTTCCATGTACAACATTGCCCCTATAAAGGTCAGGCATTTCCTTGGCTCCAGATGAGACTTCTTTCAGTTGATGTTGATGCCCAAATCCTGCAGAAGCTGCACCATCAAGTGGATTTGGCTGATAAGCTGTTCCCTCTTGCCGTTGGTTATGAGCCAATCGTCCAAGCAAAGGTAAACTGTCAGGCCTTGTATTCTAAAGTAAGACACCACTACAGCCATTACTTTGGTGAAAACTTACGGGGCAGTTGAAAGTCCGAAAGGCAGGACCGCAGATTGGTACAATGCACTTCCCACTGTAAACCTGAGATGTTTTCAATAATTCTCTTGGAAGCCTACATGAAAATAGGCAGCCTTTAAATCTAACATTGCTGCCCACTTGTCCTGAGCTAGGAAGGGTAAATTACCTGCAGCGTTGTCATTCTGAATTTCTGTGTCCAGATAAATCGGTTGTGGCCTCGAAGGTCCATGATAGCCCGGATTCCTCCATCCCGCTTCGGTATTTGGAAATCGTTTTCCAATAGCACTTGCACCTCTTCCAAGAGTACTGGAGTAGCCTTGGTGAATCTCAGGCCCGAAAATGGGGGTGTTGCACTGAATTTTATTGCATACCCCGTTTTCACAATCCTGAGTACCCAGAGATCTGATGTTATGTGCCACGCTTGAGCATGGCTTGCCAGTTTGATGGAATTGCTGGCAACTACAAGACCGATGTTTAGGGTCTTGGGAATTGTATCTATGAGCAGTGGATGGACTGAGCAATCAAAACCCCTGCTTAGCAGAGTCCTTGGTAGCTTGGGTGTTTTGAGTCTTGTTTCTTTTGCAGTCCCCCTTATTTCTCTGTATGGGCGTTTGAATTCTTTCTTATATTGGTATTTGTTGGTGTGTTGGCATGGGAAAAACTGGTTTTGCGTGTTCCCTGTATATGCAGAAGATGTTGCCATGAAAGTCTTTGCTGTATATTTTGACTTTTTGAAGGACTTCATTGTAGAATCTGTTGTGTCATTAAAAAGGCCTTTTCCATCGAAAAGTAGGTTTTCCACTTGGTCGTGCATATCTGGCTGGAGTGTAGTAGACCTAAGCCAGGCATACCTCCGCATTGTGACGGCCGTTACCATGGCTCTTGATTCAGTCTCAGCTAGGTGCTTAAATGCAGTAAGCTGTTGTCTGGTGATGCAGTTGTTTTATCATCAACCTCTGTATATTTAGCTTGCAATTCCTGTGGAGTCATGGTGGATGAGTCCTGGAACAGATTGTCCCAAAATAAATGGCTGTAGTGGGTCATACAAGCCGTGTAATTCACAATCCTGATGGCAAGGCTGGATGTTGACTTTGCATCCAAGCACATCAACTTTTCTTCCTTCCTTATCCACATGAGTGGCGTGTCACCAACCTCCTTTTGCTGTGCTGGCGCAGTCCACTACCAAGAAATTTGGCACAGGGTGGTGTATCAGGTATGTATTGTCTGTTTCCTGTATTCTATATAGGTTTTCAAGTCTTTTAGGTGTAGGTGTAGATGTTAACGTTTCCCAGGAAGTCTTTGCTGTTTTGGTTATTACTGGCGTCATTGGTAGCGCAGCAGGAAATGATGATCTGGTGTCTGCCATCATATTGTACACTGGATCTGGCAGGTCAGTCTCCAGTTTCTTTAGATCCATTCCCAGGGATTCTGCCATTTCTTTTACGAGGGCATGGTATGCTCTCAGTTCCTCAGCTGGAGTTACAGACGGTCTTGATGTCACTTCAGAAGGTGGGTCAGAGAGATAGCTGTCCACATATGAGTCAGTGTCCTCTGAGTCCATAGAACATTCTGCTAATTCTGGAGATGATGGAGGACTCATGGTCATTTCCTTATGTTATCCTGCAGCTGGTTGCCTTGGCATATTTAGCACATTGCACAATTATAATGTATTTGCCGAAGGAATGCGTTGATTATTTTGCTCTTTAACTGCAGGTGGATGCGCGCCTGATAATTGTTATAACTTCCACTGCAGGTATTCAACGTAGTCAGCTAGCAGATGTGCTGGTTGTGCAAGAGGTGGACCAAGTATAGCTTGTATTTGAGCTGGAGTGTGGGGCTGAGTATTGTTTAGCCACTGCCAATCTTGTTTTGCTGATATTGAGGGTGTCTTGGGAGGTGGTATTATAATTGCATCCTCCTCCCGTTCTTCCTCCAAAGTGCTTTGGAAACCCTGGAAAGTGGCATTGGTATGGGGGTTTTAAGAGTTTAAGAGCTCCAGCAGAGTATTTGTTCCATCTTCTCCCTGGTCTAAATTGCCTTCAAGGAAAGTAGTAGTTTCTGATCGTGTCAATCCTGCCCCTATGCCAGTAGTACTTGGGGTCGAGGGTGATTGTGCTGGCGTGTGTGTGGGAGACAGTTGGAGGTGTCTCTTCACTGTCGACATCGGTACCGAGCCTGTGGCCGTTAGCCTAGTCCCCTCCCGTTCTAAGTCATTAGCAGGAGTACTTTGCAACTGTGTGCTGGTTGGTGAAAATGCTGATAGGGTTTTTACTATGGCTTTTGTTTTGTTGGGTCAACTCGGCAATGGTTTCTTTGCTTATACGGGCTTTCGGTTCCCCAAGTCAAAGGGCTTTCGTGAGCAGCCATTGGTGACGGTGTGCAGTGTCGTTTAGCCAGTACAGGCTCTTCTCGGTCTGGGGAAGTTTGATGTGTATGTTTATGTTTACGGTCCTTGTGCTTGTGCGACTTCTTGGGGATTCCCTTGGGCTTTTAAAAACGTTGTTCTCTTGACCTGGTTTTAGACTGCCTTAACTCAGCAGATCTGCGGTCAGGTGGCTTCGAGGTCAACATCGAGGTTGCTGTCGATGGCAAGTTTGGGCATAGAGTGGGTGGGCTCAGGGCCTCCTCATACAAGGTGGCTCTGAGGTGTAAAGCTCTATTTTTTTGAGTCTGCCTTGAGAACCCACAGCAGATTTCACAGGTTTTAGTATTATGACTCTTCCCCAGCATAAGAGGCAGGTGTCATGATGGTCCGTAGTCAGTAGTTTTGCCCGGCACTTTATACAGTGCTTAAATGTTGTCTTCGCCTCCATTGCTGGGGCTGTGAAGCCCATTTCCTGGCTTCGTTTAGACAGATGCCTCAGTTGTGTGTTACTTTAGTCTCTCACACTTATTTAATTCTCTCATACTTAGACAAGTTACTGTTACGTTAGTCTCTCATGCTTAGTTAATTCTCTCACACTTAGACAAGTTACTGTTGAAAATTTGTTCCTTTTAAGGAAGACATTTCATTTCTCTCTAGAAGATACGTCGTTTCCAATGATCCAAGTAGCGTAGCCAAGGTCTAAGCGCTCTGGCGGTCAAAATGAAACTGACTAGTAGACGCCCAAACGCTGCATATAAACAGAAGCTCAGCGCGAACGAGCTGTTGGGTGGGCACGAGGAGCTATCTAATCAGCTCAGGAGGTTCCTGCACGGGCGTGGAACCCATTATTCTAATGAGCCAACAGATCACTATCCAGTTTATCAGGTTCCTCCTCAGGTGGTGATGCTGACTTTTTCTTTGGAGAGGAAGGTGGTGGAGCAACCTTAGACAATCACTTTTTGTTTTTCAGTCGTAGTTGTTCAGATTGTAGCCTCTTCCTCTTCGACTATTTTTACTTCAGCCCTGAAGATGCTAGTACCAAGGATTTAAATGCTGAGAATTTAAGTACGAGGATTTTGGTGCCAAGGATGTAGTTGTAGCCATAGTGGTTGTTAAATAGGCCGAATGGATTTGTAAATCTATCCATACATCTATCTGATTTCGACTATGACTGATGGAGCTGGTTCAAGTTGTGGGACTATAGTAGGGGATGCATTGTGGCCGATGAAGCTGAAATGCAGCCTAGTTTTTTTTCCCCAAATTCAATTTTTATTCATTTTAACAATAATATTATTATCATTCATAACGAACAGAATAAATAAAAATGGACTTCCCACACACCTCTCTTCATGAAAGATCAACTATAAAATTTACCCTTGCTATAATAATAATTCAAAACATAAATTTAAACCCTTACAAACACAGTTAATCTTCCCAACCTGCATTTTCCCCCCTAAATTTCAAATCCTGCTGTAAGATCCATAGTAGGAAAATAATTTTTTAGATACAACAAAAATGGTTTCCAATCTTCTTTGAAACATTCTAAATTCTGGCCTCTTATCAATGTTGTAAGTTTTGCCATCTCCGCATATTCCAAATTTTTTATCAGCCAATCTTCTTTTGAAGGCAGTTCATTACTCTTCCATTTCTGTGCATATATAATTCTGGCCGCTGTGGAAGCATACATGAAGAGTGTTAAGTTATTTGTAGAAATTACTCCTTGTGTTATTCCCAATAGGAAGGATTCTGGCTTCTTAGGAAATGTCATTTTAAATATTTTCTTTAACTCATTATATATCATATCCCAGTAGGCCTTAGCCTTCCCACAGGTCCACCACATATGAAAAAAAGTACCTTCAGAATGTCCACACTTCCAACATTTGTTTGAAACATTTTTGTACATTAACACCAATTTTTTTGGTGTCAAGTACCATCTATACATCATTTTATAATAGTTTTCTTTTAAAGCATAACATGCAGTGAATTTTAAATCATTTTTCCATAGCTTTTCCCAGGCTGCCATTTCTATATTATGCCCCACATCTTGAGCCCACTTTATCATGGTCGTTTTAACCACTTCCTCTCTTGTCTCCTCCAGAAGCAACAGTTTATACATTTTAGAAACTAATTTTTCATCGTTTTGACATAATTCCTTCTCAAAGTTTGAAATCTGATCCTCAAATCCAACTTTAAAGTCTTTCTTATAAATCTCATTTAACTGATGATACTGAAACCAATCTCTAACCAAATTTTGTATTTCAGTTAAGCTTTTTAACTTACAATCCTTTTCCTGAAAATGTAACAAATCCCTATAGGTACCCCAACACATTTGCATATTTACTTCTTTACGTGATAAAGCTTCAATCGGAGATATCCATAACGGAGTTTTAGGTTCCAACCAATTTTTATATTTTAACCACACCCTCATTAAACTCCTTCTCACATAGTGATTCAAAAAGTCTTTATGTATTTTACTTTTTTCGTACCACAGATATGCATGCCATCTGAACCTTCTGTCAAATCCCTCCAAATCAAGAACTCTAGGGTTTCTTAATGTTATCCATTCTTTTAACCACGTCAAACAAACAGCATCAAAGTACAACCTTAAGTCTGGCAAGGCAAGACCACCTCTTTCCTTTGCATCTGTTAAGTTCTTAAAATTAATTCTTGGTCGTTTCCCCTGCCAAACAAACTTAGTTATATCCTTCTGCCATTGCTTAAAACAAGTCAAAGTGTTGATTATGGGAATAGTCTGAAAAAGAAATAACATTTTAGGCAAGACATTCATTTTCACCACGAAATTCTTCCCATTAAAGACAAATTCTTTTTAGACCATCTTTGTAGATCAATTTTCACTGAATTCCATATTTTAACATAGTTATTTGTAAACAACAAGGAGTTGTTATTTGATAACCAGACCCCCAGATATTTAACTTTCTTCTCCACTTTCAACTCACTTATTTCAGAGAATCTGTCCTTGGTTTTCTGATCCATATTTTTAGTCAAGACCTTGGTTTTGGTCTTATTTATATAAAATTCAGCCAGCTGGCCAAATTGTTGTATTTTATCTAAAAGTCTTTCAATCTTATCCATTGGGTTTTCTAAAAACAGCACAACATCATCTGCAAAGGCTCTCAACTTGTAGTCTTGTTTCCCAATTTTGGGACCATGTAATTTATCATCTTCTCTGATACTTCTACAAAGCACTTCTAGAACCAGTATAAAAAGCAATGGGGAAAGTGGACATCCTTGTCTAGTCCCTTTTTGTATTACACAGTTGTCTGATAGTTCCCCATTTACAATAATCTTAGCATATTGCTTCGAATAAATTGTCTTAATTGCCCTAATAAAATTGTTGCAAGCAGTCATTACTTCTAGTAATCTCCCCATAAATTGCCACGAAATCTTGTCAAAAGCTTTCTCTGCATCCAAAAAAATCATCGCCATGTGTTTATCATTATGTTTTTCATAATACTCCATTACATTCAAGACTGTTCTGACATTGTCTCTCAATTGTCTCATTGGCAAAAATCCAGCTTGATCTTCATGAATAAAATGCCTTAATATAACCTTCATTCTTCTTGCCAAAATAGTAATAGCAATAGCAATAGCAATAGCAATAGCACTTACATTTATATACCGCTCTATAGCCGAAGCTCTCTAAGCGGTTTACAATGATTTAGCATATTGCCCCCAACATTTCTGGGTACTCATTTTACCGACCTCGGAAGGATGGAAGGCTGAGTCAACCTTGAGCCCCTGGTCAGGATCGAACTTGTAACCTTCTGGTTACAGGGCAGCAGTTTTACCACTGCGCCACCAGGGGCTCAAAATGGCAGCAAAAAGTTTGTAATCATTATTTAAAAGTGAAATTGGTCTATAATTTTTAACTAAGGTTAGGTCTTGATCTGGTTTTGGGATTACTGCAATATTTGCATACTTCCACGAATCCGGCATAATCCCTTTTTGTAAAATATCATTCATAGTCCATTGGAGAGGTTGTAAGATTTGATCTTTAAATGACTTATAATACAAAGCTGACAGTCCATCAGGCCCTGGGGCCTTGTTGGGCTTACTTTGATTTATTGCTTCTATTACTTCCATGATTGTTATAGGAGCATTCATAATTTCTATTTGTTCCTCAGAAAGTTTTGGAATATTTTTGGTCCTAATAAACTGCTCATTTTTTTTATCTTCAACTATTTTACCTTTATATAATTCTGAATAGTATTTTAAAAATTCCGCTCTTATTTCCTTTCCATCATAAGAGAGTCCATTTTTTGTAAGTATTTTGGATATATAATTTTTCTTCTTCTCAAATCTGATTTTCCAAGCTAACAACTTGCCTGGTTTGTTTGCGAACTCGAATGTCCTTTGCTTAGCATATTTCAAATTCCGTTCAAGTTAATTTGCTATTAACATAGAAAGTTGTTGTTGTAGCATTTTGATAGCTTGAGTAACCATCTTCTTATCTTTAGCCCATAATAGTTCCCTTTCCTTTTTAGAGATCTGCATCAATAATATCTCTTTTTTCAATCCTCTTTGTTTTTTAAAATATGTATTTTGCTGTATAAAGAAACCTCTCATAACCGCTTTACTTGCATCCCAGACAATTTTATTGCCCATTCCTTGGTTTCAATTCAATTCAAAATAGTCCTTTAACTTCTTTTTGGCTTTCTCCACAACGTCTTTTTCAGAAGGTATTCATTCAATCTCCAACGAAATGAAGTCGTTCCTTCCTTCTTCCATGTAAAACAAATTGGGTTATGATCTGAAAAGGTCCTAGGTAAAATATCCATTCTTTTCAAACATGGTGTAATAGCTTTAGATGTCCAAACCATATCTATCCTTGAATGTGATTGATATCTTTCAGAAAAATAAGTATATTCTTTTGCATTAGAATTTTTAATTCTCCACAAATCATAGAGATCCATGTGTTCTACTAAATCAAAGAATGCTTTAGGAAGTTTATCTTGTAAGTTCCTATCCAATATATCGGATTTTCTTTCCAAAGATGTTGAAACAACTCCATTAAAATCTCCCAGTATAATCAAATTGACATTCGATAAGTCCGCCATCTTTTGATCCAAGTAATTATAAAATTCGACTTTCTTTTCATTAGGGGCATAAATTCCAATTATCACCATTTTAATTCCAGAGATTAGAATTTCCAGTGCTAATAACCTGCCTTCTTCATCTTTAAAAATCAATTTAGGTTCAAATTGTTGTTTAACATAAAATACTACCCCTTTTTTTTCTTATCTGAAGAAACAAATTCTTGTCCTAAAGCCTTATTAACCAAAAATTTTCTATCTTACTTTCTAATATGGGTCTCTTGTAAACATACAATGTCCAAATTTTGTTTCTTAAGAAAGTGAAAAACTCTATTTCTTTTAACTTTTGTATTTAAGCCATTAACATTCCAAGAAAAAATTCGGTAATTTCGTTTGTATTCCATGTGATCTAATTCAAATTATGTGTTGAAGGAGCAGGATGCTCAGGAGATAAGTCTTTTTTATATTTCCGCCAAAATTCTTGCACTTTAAGGAGCTCAGTGAATCTATTCTTCTTGCCCTTGTAAAAAAAAGAAACTCCCTCTGGTAGCTCCCACCTAAAGCATATTCCATTGGCATTTAATGCGTCAGTCAGAAATTTGTAATCCTTACGTTTTCTTAGGATTCTAGCTTGAATTTCTTTCAAAAATTTCATCTGGTGAGCTTCAATTGTGAGGCCTGTAGTAAAATAAGCCTGAAAGATTCGCTCAGTAATTGATTTAGAGCTAAATTGCACCAAGCAATCTTTAGTTAATTTATTTCTTATAGCAAAATCCGAATTTAAACGAAAAGCTGTCTCAGTCTGAGCCTCCATCTCTCCAGCTGTAATTCTCAGAAGTGATGCAAGTTCCTCTCCAAGTAATTTTTTAATGTTCTGGTCAGCTTTCTCTGGGATGCCCCTAAACCTTAAAAATCTCTCTTTTTGTCTTAATTCCAGCAATGCCATTTGATCTAATATTTTTTCTTTGTCATCTTTCAGTGATCCCACATCCTTCTCTAAAGTGTAAACCCTTGATTTAAATTATTTATTGTCGTGCTAATTTTTTGACTGTTTCTTCAATATTTGATGTTCTATCATTTATTTGTTGCATGCTTTGTTTCACTTGAGCCATATCCGAAGTAACTTGTTGGAGAGCAACAGCATTTGATTGAAGTATTTGTGTCATCTCTGATAGCTTTTGATCCATATCTAAAGGCGTTTTAGTTTACCCCACACCTGGACTTGGAAGGGAAATTTTCCTGGGTTGTAAATGTATCTGACTCTGGTGAGATTTCTCTTTCCCTTTCATAGTATAATAGAAGGGTTAGAAAGGAAAAAACACATGCACAGCAGGATTTAATGTCCTTGATCTCAAAAAAGAAAGTAAAAGCCTGTGTTTGTTTCCCAAGTATAAACAGTTCTGCACCACAGCTTCTGTATCTTATCACTGGCAGTTAAAATTTTCTTACGGTAGTGTGAAATGCCTATGGTTCTAACTGGGCCTATCATTAAAATGATAGACAGTCTCCACAGCAAACAGCAAAACGTCTCTTCCATAAACTTCAAGAAAAATAGAGAGAAAAATGGTAATTCCCACTAATAAGATCTTTTTCCAGGAATTAAATTTTTTTTGATCAACAGTTCAAGTCTTGGGTTCCAATATTTAGCAAGCAAGAAGATTGAATTCCCCTCCCTAATTGTAATAGGAAAAAGAAACTTACAGCTGTGTCTTAAGTTCTGTGGCGTCTTTCCCAAAAACGCAGGAAGAATTCCAGCAAGTTGTCATCATCAATCACTTGAGAGGTGAGCTTCTTGAACTTTAAATCATTAGTTAAATCCAAACCATAGAAATTGTCTGCCAATTAGCTTCGGTCATAAAGATGTTCGAGAAAGAGATAAGCTTGATGGAAGCCTGCCTCCGCCGTTCAACCTAAAACAGAAATTGAGTTCTTCAACCCAATTCTGAATTAAGGAGCTGGCTTAGGAGAAACGGTGGGTTATCTTGAGTCAACCCTTTAATCCAGGATGACGTGGGGGGGGGGGGTTGAAGCCTCAAAACCCTCTTATTTTCTCCTTCTCGATCTCCCCCTTTCAGAGAAGCATGCAGCTACATTGGCAGTCCAACCGGAAGTCAAAATGCAGCCTAGTTGGCAAAATGATAGAAGTAGCCTAGATATTTGTGGCCTGAAGTGTACATTCCAACAAAATGGCTTCCAATCTTAAGGCCCAATTCCTTCGTGCCTCTCTTGTAAAGCTGAGACACCCAGAACCGGAATCAACACTCCGCCCTTCAAGACAAATTAGGCACTTGTGGTGACTATTAGTGGAGGGCAATTTCCCACTGCAAGAAACACTTCTTATGAGATCACCCGGCATTGTGTGTGTCCCCTTCAACTTTGCAATGTCTGGACCAATATGAACCAAAATGGTTAATACATACAGTTGAAGGGACACCTCAATGCCACAGTTTATGATGATGTCATCTACCATTCATGATGGTGAACACATAAACATTTGAGATGCAAGTGGGCTAACTTGTGGACTATCTAACTGATTTGAACCAAATTTGGCACAGTTGTACAGAAAAATTTGCTACACCTGTAGGGACACATAGGGACAGCTCAAGGGCATAGTTTGTAATGATGTCATCCATCCCAATTCAAGATGGTGGACACATGAATATTTGAGGCACATGTGGACTAACTTGTGAAGTGCCTAACTGATCTGGACCAAATTTAGTCCAGTTGTAGGGAGAGTGAAAGGAAAGTAGGCAGATTAGTTCTTACCAGAATTACTTAAAAATAATTTTTATTGATCAGTTTTACATATCTCTTTAGAGAAAAACAAAACAGTTTTACAAACAAAAAGTAGCAATGATGCAGCAAAACGTTAACATAATAGGGGATATCTATCAGACACAAGACAATGAGGGGGGGAGGAATGACGAAAAAGGGACTATTATTCTTATTTCAGAGAGAAAGAACATCCAAAATGTAAAATGTCTCCTAGAACCACAGAAGAATAAGGGGAAGGGGAGACACAGGCAAAGGAAAAAGGCAAACATCGAAAGGAAGAGGACTCTAGGAAGAAAGTTAGGAAAAAAACTAAAACAAAGCGGATGAATAAGACCACGATTTTACTAGAAATTGCACTTCTCTCTCTTTTAGGTGATAATGGCATAGAGAAAGGCCCTGAAGAGGCACTCACTGTGGCCATGAGCGAAAGACTCACACTGAGTAGGACACAAACTGAGTAGGCAAGCGAGGGTAGAGTTGCCACCAAAAAAAACCCCTCTCGTGTGCAAGCTTTAAAAGGTTCCAAAGCTGGTCTCTGCACATGCACAAAATCCCATCACAGAGACCACACAGAAGTGCTCTTCTCTTTGTCTGCGGCAAACACTAGGGATCCAACAACCACACCAACTCCCACCTGACAAGTTTCCTCTAGCAGATCATACTCAATACAACAAAGGGAAAGCAAAATCACTCCGTTTAATTATGTCTTTGTAGCTGGCCTGTAAGGAGAGGAGCTGGATAAAACTAATGTATTAATAAACTCTTTTCAAGCTTGCTCTAATTGTTCATACTGTTACTGTTGTGCAGTCATGTGGTGAGATACTGGGGTTAGTGGTGGTGGGTTGTCTCTAACAACCTCAAAGTGCACTTAACTTGGAGCAGTTACCACTGTGGCTCTCCAGGACTCGTCGTTAACCCTCAAGATGAGCCTCTTGCATCACAGACCAACTGCAGTTAAGGTGCTGACAACTAGAGGGAGCAGGGGAAGCTCACTAATGCAGGTGTAAGGAATCAGCAATCTATACAAACATGGAGTAAACTAATGTCACATAATAGCCAGCAGCAATGGTATCAATGTCCCTAAGGACATCATGGAAAAGCTATGGTGAGTCCTTTGTCAGCACCAAAAGTGTATGAAGACATACATATTGCACCAGCTGAAGCTAACATGAAGAAGCTCTGACTGGAAATGAATGGGACTGATGCAAGGTAAGGTACTAACAAGCAGCCTGATCTTATGCACATTTACTCAGAAATAAGTATCAGTGAGCTCAATAGGGCTAACTCTAAGTTGTGTGCATAGGACTGCAGCCTAAAGACACTTTTTTCAGCATCTTGAATGCTCTTCTGATTCACAGATGTAGAAGTTCTATGATCAATAACTGCATTCATCATGAACATCTTGCTTGGAATTTATGTGGTACAGTCTTGAGATGCAACTCATGCCTCTTGTCCATTGAAACATAAGGACATCAAGGGTGTGGATAGTAAGACTGCTCCCATTTACCACAATGAAATCTCATAGTGGACCTCAGGGATTTCTTGCTGAAGTTTTACAAAAGAGTCCCCTGTCTGGATAACCTGGTTCTCTTAACCTGATTTGTGAGGTTTCTGAAGACGTTAAAGCTCCTCTCACGATCAGTGAGAAGAGCTTCTTGGTTCGGTTCGGGCACAATATAAAAGCCCTCCGGACCGGTTCGGCATTCCGGCGGTCCGGAGGTTCGGAAGGGCGGGGGAGTCTCTCTTCAAGGGGGGGGAGGTAGTACTTACCCCCCCCCGCTGCTCTCCCCGCTCCGGCGCTGGTATTTTCAAAAATCTTCTGCGCCCATCGTCGTTATCCAAGCCTCAAACGGAGCAGAGCTAGCGGTGCGCATGTACCCTTCGCGGTGCGCATGCGCCCTTCGCGGTGCGTGCGGCCTCCGCCGCTGGCACGCGCGTGCCGCGTGATGTATGCAGCGCGCCAGCCAGCGGCAGAGACGAGCGTGCGCCGCGAAGGGTGCATGCGCGCCACTAGCTCTGCTCCGTTTGAGGCTTGGATAACGACGACGGGGGCAGGGGCGGCAGGGAGGAACTCTGCCGCCCCAAGAAGATTTTTGAAAGTACCAGCACCAGAGGGGGAAGAGTGGCGGGGGGGGGGAAAGTACTACCACCACCCCTTAAAGAAAGACTCCCCCCAGTGCCGGACCACGCTTCTGTGGTTCCGTGCACATCCCTACTTCTTCTGGGTCTGCGGGGAGAGCGGGCTTAGCCTGCTCTCCCTGCAGACAATCCAAAGGCAGCCCTGGGTGGCCGGATTGGCCACCCACACAACTGCAGGCTGCGTTACGGAGCAGGCAGGTGCTGCAGGGATCAGGAGCTGCGCTGCCCCTGGAAGTTCCAGGATTGCCCGCGCGAGTGCGCAGGGTATCCTGGAGAGACCCCCGAGCCCGGGAGGCTGCTTGCAGCCTCCTGGTCAGGGGTCTACTTGTGTGTCACCATGTACCACAGCAACACACGAGCAAAAGGATGAGGTTAACGGAGTGCTCGCTCCGTTAACCTTGTCTAAGGGGAGAGGTATTTATGGAGGCTAGCTGCCGGGAGCCGCGCGGCTCCCGCTGCAACACACGATCGTCCAAAAGCAGGTGAGGCTCCCTTATCCCACTGTTGGACAATCGTGAGAATAGCCTCAATGACTTCATTTGAGTTCTTTCTCTGTAAGCCTTTCAGAATGTATGACTAATGGATGGAATTTCAGGGTGGTCTAATACTGAAGACAATTGAAAAAGCAAAAGAAGCTAATGACATGGCAGCTATCAGTTGATGGAGTACCCAAACTGCTTTCATGTAAGCAAGAAAATTGGAACTTAATTATCCAAGGGCCATCCTGTTTTTCATGTGCCTGCTTCTGCAGCACATGCAAAGGGTCTGAGCATATGCTATCTTATATGGCTGACCACCAATTACCTAGGGATTGGGGTGGGCTCTCCCTCACTGGAGTTCTTCAAGCAGAAGCTGGGCGGTCATCTGTGACTGATGCCCTAGCTCACAATCTCCTACATTGAGCCAGAGGTTAGATTAGAAAGCTACCTCCAACTCCATGATTCTATTACTACATTTACAGAATACTTAGTGTTGAAGAGACTAGTCCACTGAGGGGTTCAGGCTTTGGTCAGTGAGAACCAGTTCTAGGGTCTCCTAGCTGGCAGGCTCAGACTTCAGCCTGGTGGCAAGCCTTGGGGCTGAGACTGGCTCCTCTAGCTTGACTGCTCCTCACTCCTCACAGCCAAGACTCCATTCTGCTGCTCAGGGCTGGGGTTATTGCATCCTTAGGGGTTCAGGATTGGCTGCAACTCCCTGCCGAGCATAATCAGTGACACAATTCAGATAAATCATCCTGAAATCTGGAATCTGTAGCAGGGATTCACTGCTTTTGACTTGAGGTATGCCATTAATTAATATTTCACACACCAATGTATTTATCAAGATCATCGTCTTCTCCACGTCGCTTCAGCTTGGTGTCTTTTTTAACGACGGTTGTTGATACTTGTGCTGGATCAGATGTCGCCTTCTTTCCTTTCGCTCCTTTTCCGCCAGCCTTGGCTGTAGCAGGCTTTTCCTTTTTGCCAGCACCTTTCCCTTTCCCTTTCCCCTTCTCCTCTTTCTTTTCATCCTGATCCTCGACTCCCTACCAAATTAGAAAAACTAAATCACATCTTATGAAAGTTAGGGGGAAACCACAATATTATTATGTTGTACTCCATTTTAAAAAATCCAAGTCATACTTGGACCTAGAGTCATGGAGAGATTAATGATGTGTCAAATTAAGGCACACAGTGGGGCAAGGCACATGATAAACCTGAGCAGGCTGGGAGGGTGCAGGGGGAAGGCTGCACTTAACCTCCCTCTCTCCCCAGATGACCGAACTTTCCTCCATCAGCATACCTCCCGTGTGCCCACACAGACAGCCCTGCTCCGTGCAGCTATGTGAAGCACAGAGCAGGGCAGAGGGATCTGGGGCCGGAACTTGTTGTTCTGGCCTCCAGGCATCCCTCAGTGCAACGCATGGCATGCACCCATCTCTGTGACTCCTCTGTGCACCTTTCTCTGTGCGGACAGTCTATGCACTCATCTCTGTGACTCCTAGGGCCGCATGTAGCCCGAGGAATCACATGATATCCAGTAGCTGAGCTAAAAGCTGGGTTTCTTAAGGGGGCTAGGCTGGCGGGGTGCAGAGGGATCTGCGAGGATCCCTCCACTTCTCACGACCAGCCTATCCTTGCTTGGGGCAGCCCAGGCAGTCTCAACATGTAAAGCTATGTTTTATCTCAAAAGTCAAACAGAAGCGGGGGAAAGCTAAAGAAAATTGTTTGTATGATTTGGTTGCATTACATTTATATTATGCTTTTCTTCCATCATGGAGTTCTAGGTAGCAACGTACATGGTATTTCCAGGTGATCTTTCATTCAGGCACTAACCATGTCTAGATCTGCTTGATTTCAGCATGGAGGAAGTATTGTGTACCTTCAGCTTATAAATTGTTGTTGAAGCCTCCCTCATTATTGACCGAGCGTTTTGGCTTCACAAGATTGAAATGAGACCTCTTCAGTTGCTGAGGTGTTATGGAATGTTTATTAATGTCCCAACTGGGCAGTAAGGTAAAGTAAAGTGTGCCATCGTTGATTTCTACTCCTGGCACCCACAGAGCCCTGTGGTTGTCTTTGGTAGAATACAGAGGGGTTTACCATTGCCTCCTCCTGCGCAGTATGAGATGATGCTTTTCAGCATCTTCCTATATCACTGCTGACAGATATAGGTGTTTCCCATGGTCTGGGAAACATACCAGCAGGGATTTGAACCAGCAACCTTCTGCTTGATAGTCAAGCATTTCCCCACTGTACCACTTAAGGTGCACACAAGGCCTAAGGACTGATGTTTCTAAGAAGGGGTACAGAGAAGGGAAGTGGTGGCACTATCACAAAGTAATCAACCACTATTGACTATTACAACTACAAATATTTACTATATATACCACTGTTCAACAAAAGTTCTCAAAGCAGTTTACATAGAAAAACAAATAAATAAGATGATTCCCTATCCCAAAAGGACTCACAATCTAATAAGCAATATCAAGCAGACATCAGCAACCACCACTGGAGGTGTGCTGTGCTGTGCTTGTATAGGGAAGTTGCTCTCCCTCTGCTAAATATAAGAGAATCACCACTTTAAAAGGCGCCTCTTTGCTCTGTTAGGGACATAGGAAGCTGACTTATACTGAGTCAGACCACTGGTCCATCTAGCTCAGTATTGTCTACCCAGACTGGCAGCGGCTTCTCCACGGTTGCAGGCAGGAATCTCTCTCAGCCCTATCTTGGAGATGGCAAGAAGGGAAATCAGAACTTTATGCATGCAGGCATGCAGATGCTCTTCGGAGAGCAGCCCCATCCCCTGAGGGGAATATCTTACAGTGCTCACACATGTAGTCTCCCATTCAAACCAAGGTGGATCCTGCATAGCAGAGGGGACAATTCATGCTTGCAACCACAAGACTAGCTCTCTTCTACCACAAAACCTGCTACCACAAGACCAGTTAGCAGGTTAGACCAAGTGTGCAAGTAGCATGTATGAAAATAACTGGTGTGTTCTGTGTGATTAGTGTAAATGGGTCTGTTGAAATGTATTGCAAGAAGTGAGGCAGGAGTTCTGAGGAACACAGACAAAGCATAAACATCAGCATAGCACTGATTACAAAGGGCATTACATAAAATACAATTTGAAGTACATTCGTTCATGGCATATAGTTCTTAATTCAAAATTACCACAGTCAAATTTGCACAACTGCCGAAAAGAGTCAGGTGAGCTGCTGAAAGAGAACTATTATCCATCTAAATTTACAACTCTTTTATCCTAAAATTTCCCATGAGCAAGCAGAAAGCCCTAAGAGAAATATATAACAATTCCAGTCCTCTCCTAATAGGAAACATGGAATATGTCTACACTGAAAAGCAGTATATAGATAAGTGTAATAGTAGTAGTATACATATAGTACACGGTTACTCTAACTCAGAAGTAAAATTAACCCTTTTTCTTCACTACAATAATCCTTTCCTTCACTAATCCTTATCTTTGAGAAACAGAGAGCAAACCTAGATAGCCAGCCGGATTAATTAACTTTACAAACTCTGCAAACATTCTGAAATACAAACATGACATTTCAGGTGAAAAGGTTGTAGGTAGGTCATCATTTCTTAGGCCTAGCTCAGGGTTCTCAAACTTGGGTCCCCAGATGTTGTTGGACTACAACTCCTATCATCCCACACCACAATGGGCAAAGACCATTGTGGCTGGGGATAATGGGAGTTGTAGTCCAACAACATCTGGGGACCCAAGTTTGAGAACCCCTGGCCTAGTTGAATCAAATGAAGGAAAGGAAGAAAGGGGTGATCTTATTTCACTATCCATGGTGCTAGTATTGCCTTCTGTAGCTGGCAGTGGCTTTCCAAGGTTTCAGAGATCTTTTCCAGACGTTCTGAGGTGCTGAGGCTTGGTGAAGCATGTGCTCTACCACTGAACTATGAACCACTGAACCTCCCTCAATGCTGGGCCTTGTCACTTGTTTTGGTTTTTTAAAGGGCTACAGATCACTCCAGCTTGGTTGAAACAAAGCTCAAATGGGAAAGCCCCTAAATAATTACTCAGGCCCTAAATAATTAAATAGAAAAATGAAAAGTAAAAGAGAAGTTTTTAAAAGTACATATTTTCAGCCTCAGAATATTGATGGACACAGATATAGGCACTTCTATCAGTACAAGAAGAAAATAACCCACCTATGAATGTATCTATAAGCACTAGAAAAATAAATGGGGGAGGGGGGTGGGATCTAAAAAATTCTTTATTTGTCTTATATTCTACTGAAATACCTTCTTTTCAGCAGCCCTTCTTTGTAAATCTTTCTGTTTGAGGCAAAGCATCTGATATTTAATTAACTTCCCAATCAGAGTCACAGGAAGTGGTTCCCCAGTATCCATAACACCTTTTGCTGCCTCTATTACCTGCAAAGGAATAAAGGAGGAGTCTGAGTACAGAATTCAGTACAAGTGGGGACCTGAAACAACATGTTGCAATGAATCACAGGCCACATACAGGGCACGCCCGAAAGTGTTTAACTCCCAGGCTACTTACAAGAGTGCCTCTGTTCAAGGTCCCAATCAGCCTGGAAAAGAAGCCTAGTAGTACTGTCTGCAGCTTACAGTGGGGTGGGGAAGTGTTCAGGAGAAGGGAAAGGTAATCCCACCCCCACCCCACCCCCGCTTACCATTCTGACACCTTCCCTCACTATGTTATATAATGCTAAAGGTTTTAGTTGGGGGCTGCCTACCAGTCACAAAATTTAAGTGCTTTATCACTATTTAGAACTGGGGGAAGGTTTTTGGTCTTTCCCCCTTTCTTCAACCCGGAAATCTCCTTGTATAAAACAAGTTTTTTAAACTTCTAACACACATCCTCCCTGATCCTACTGTCCACTGTAAGCCGTTTGGGGCCAATTCCCCCACTTCCCTTTTTCTTCCATCCTCAGCATGCTGTAGGTCTTGGAAGCCACAGGGCACAGGTTTTTATCCATTTTTTTAAAAAAAATCATTATTGTTTTCCTTTATTTTACAAATGAATATACTTCTGCATATCCAGGAATACATGAGCATGCAGGAAACACTAGCTTGTTCTTAGCTAATCCTATTTCATTACCAAATACTAAGAACCAAACCGAAGTTCATATGAGAAAGGATGAGGATGACGACAATAAATTTTGAGGTTGACAAGCTGGAACATGTTTATATTTTAATCCTCTTTTCTTTAGAAAATATACTTTATTCATCTAATATTGGGAACAGAAAGACCCCAATTGCCACAGTTTAAAAACAAGATGCATTTATCTGTTAAATTAAATGTTAAAAAATATTAATTATTTGAAAATTAGTGTTTATAGTAAAAGGGTACAACTATATAAGGGTGGCATATGGGTCATGTAATGATCCACAGTGTTAATTCCTGAGGGGAAATGAAGAACAGTGAATGATTAACACCCCTTTTCTTCACTGCTGTCATCAGCATAAAGTAGCTATTACATTGCTACTTTTCCACCAAGTGAGTTCATAGCAAAAGTTATATTCAGACTGGGGTGTTCTTCTCCTTGACACGCTCGTTTACTGTATACAGGGAATTTTTGATAGGGAGATGCATTTAATCATGTGAATGATTAAATCTACAATCGGAAGCAGTGCAGCCCAGAGAGAACTATTATTTATTTATTTATTTATTTTATTTTATTTCTATACCGTCCCTCCAAAAATGGCTCAGGATACCACTACATGGTATCCCATTATACAACTTAAATCAAAGTATTCATGACATGCCTTAGAAGTCATTCTGATTTGATCCATGGTAGGAGTGTGCAAAATGGCTCGATATAGAACCGGTTCACTTCACTTCAAACTGGTTCACTTCAACCGGTTCAACTGCAAACTGGACTGGCCTCAAAAAAAGGCAGCTGAGGTAGAAGAGAGGGTTGAGAGCGGAGGAGGCATCATTGACTGCTAGCCCAGCAGCCAGATCACTCTCTTCATCCTCCTCCCCAATCCCTCTTTTCAGTGCAACCACCACCCAGTCCGAGAAAGAGGAGGAGCAGGAGGAAGTCATTCATGGACCTTCTCAGACCTGGATGGAGGGTGGTGGTGGTGGTGGTGGTGGTGGTGGTGGTGGTGGGCTCAGCCAGGAACCAGCAGCCCCAGTAGTACCACCACAACCAAAAAAGTCCAGGACTGACAGCAGCATGGTGTGGAAGCTCTTTGAGCTCTTCCAGGATGACCCTTTACATGTTTTCTGCAACTGCTGCAAAGCACAGGCCAGCAGAGCAAACGGACTAAGCGTCTTGGGATGTCGATGCTGAGGCATCATACAGGGGTCCTTGCTCCTGCTGGCAGTGCTAGGTCAGCTGGTGTGCCCTCAACTAATAGTGATGGGGCACATGCTCCTGCTCTCAGGCAGGGGACATTGCCAGTTGCACAGTGGGTACAATCAGCGGGCAAGCAGTCTGGTCGGCCAGCATCTCGTCGCATCACCCAGACCACTGAAGAGGTGATGGCTCTGGATGACCAGCCATTCTGGGTGGTGGTGGACACTGGCTTCCATTGGCTGCTCCAACTGTTTGCCCCCGACTACCAGATCCCCTCATGCACCACCTTCAGCAGGCGGGTGGTGCCCTCCCTGTTCTGGGCATGCAGAGAGGTTGTGTCAAGCACAGCAGCACCTGACACCAGTATGCACTTCACTACGGATATGTGGACTAGCCATAGTGGAATGCACACTGCTTTCCTGTCCCTCACACTGCACTAGTGGGGGCAGGAAAGCAACAGGACATCTGCTGCTGCTGGCGTGGCCAGCCCCACCCATGCAAAAAAGTCCAGGTGGTCTAAGATGCATGTGGAGCTGCTGGACACTGACCACATGGCAGATGAGCTATCAGCGGCCATCGGACACCAGGTGGAAGAATGACTGTCAAGGCAGCCAAACTTTTGCCAAGGGTTCCTGGTCACTGACAATGGTGCCAATATGTTGAGGGTAGCCTGGCAGCTGCAGTTTGTGTCCATCCACTGTATGGCACACACTCTGCACCTGGCTCAGAGAGGCTACAGACAGGTAATGTCAAGGTCTCCCCGCTGGAGACCCTGCTGCCGCCACTGCTACTCTTGTGGAGAAATGCTGCAAGACAGCAGGCCATTTCCCCAGAGTGAAAAGGCTAAGCAGATACTCCAGGAGAGGCAGTATGAGCTCCGCCTGCCTGAACACCTGATCCCTCAGGATGTTCAGACCCAGTGGAACTCCACCTTCCTCTTGCTCCAGCACCTGCAGGAGCAAGAGTTAGCCATCCACTCCCTGGCAGGGACATGTGGCTTGGGAGTATGTGACCTGTAGGAGCTCAGTTCCAAGATTATCTTGACACTCGAGCTGTTGCCACAAACAGCTTGTGTGCCAAGACAGCAACACTGAGCCAGGCTTTACCCACTGCTCTTCTCCTGGAGAAGATGATAGGTGAGCTCCAGACCTCACTGACCACTGGGGAAGCATGCACCCTGGCAGGTCGGCTGATGATTGGAGTGGTGGAGTGGCTCAGCAACACGTTGGGTCAATTGGCAGAGCATGTTTTGGCCTGCCTCTGTGACCCAAGGAAGAAGAGCAACACTGTCACCCCAAAGAGCTGCCCAGGTGGATGGACCTCTGGGTTCAAGAGGTTAGACAGGAGAGGAAGTAGGTCAGAACCAGGAGGAGAGTGCTGGAGCGCCTACTTCTAGTGCGCACTCCACCCCCAACACCAGCATCACCACCAGTTGCCAAACCATCAGCATGGTGTCCTTGGCAGCACCAACGCAGCTTGCAGTTCTGCTCATGTTATCCACCCAGTAGTTCACACAGGGGTGCCAAGGCACCTTGCCAGGGCTACAGGAGGAGCCAACCAAGCCCTGCATCAGTGCTGAGTAGTCTGTTCTGCAGTACCTGTAGGAGCCAATAATGGCAGACCCAAAGATGGAGCTTGTCCTGTTTGGGGCAGTGCATTACTAAGTCTGGCTGGACTTGGAAGCGGTTGCTGGACTCTCCCTCTTGTGCCCACCAACCAGTGCAGACTGAGAGGGTTTTCTCCACAGCTGGGGATGTGGTGACACCCCATCGCTCACACTTGAATGCTGGCTTGGTGGAGCAGCTGGTCTTCCTCAAGGCCAGCTGGGCTGTCCCAAGCTGGACGTGGAGGGTGAGTGACTTATGGTCACTCCCACCCACTGAAACATCACTGTCAGCTCACCCCACCCTGGCCAACCCCCAAACCAGATGTGTCACAGTCACATTAGTCACGTTAATGCTGCTGACACATGCAAACATGCATGCACGCCCACCACCAGGCCTGAGATGATGATGGACTGGTTCCCTGAGGCCCAGCATCAATCAAAGGCTGTAGTGGAGCAGGCAGGAAGTTTGAATTTTTTTGATGTATTTTAGTGTTAACTTTTGTGTTACAGTTAACCTTTTTCCCAAGCAGACATGCACGCCCTGCATCCCCACAACCAGGGCCCATGATGAGTGTTGACTGGTGCCCTGACATGTGTCAGCCCGGCAGGCTGTCAGCACAGCCAGGGCCCAGCAATCTGAGGCCAACTTATATCAGACACAAAGAGAAGAAAAAATACTTCTTATCAATTAACTATGTGGTTTTCTTTTTCTCAACACTGTTTAATATGCTTGCTGTGCTATTGCTGCTGCTATGATTGATGACTGACTATCTGGTTTTGCTGGATTTCAGATGGACAAAGGCAGAGCTTGGTTGCCTGCCTTTGTTGAGGTTTGGTCTGTGAGATGGTGTTGTGGTGAGAAATGGGACAGTAGAGCTCAGCTCTCCCTAGTGTGTGCAATATTATCTTGGTGATTGCTGTAAGATTAGCTCCATGTCTGTCCTTGAGACCAACTAACTTGTGCTTCACTCACTGCTCTGGTGGTCTCTGATTTGGCATTGCAAGGTATACTCAGTCAAAATGTGTTGAAGAGGTTGCTCTTCTAGTTCAGCTCAGCTTATGGCTATGCTTGTAAATAATGCTGCTACTGCTGTTGCAATGGTAAGCCCCTGCTAACTGGGCAAAGAGGCACCTTTTAACATGGTGATTCTCTTTATTTAGCAGGGGGAGAGTAACTGGCCCTATCCACCCCCAGCACAGTACCTCCAGTGACTGTTGCTGGTGTCTATCTTATGCTTCTTTTTTGATTGTGAGCCCTTTGGGGACAGGGATCCATCTTATTTGTTTATTATTTCTCTGTGTAAACCACCCTGAGCCATTTTTGGAAGGACAGTATAGAACCAAATAAACAAATCAAATAAACAAGCAACAAATGGAGCAATAATTGTGTGTCAGTGTATGGGAGAGCAACTTGTGCCACTAACGTAGTGTGGGCACCTGGCACTGTGGCTGGCAGATTCTAGGTCAGAGATTCTTTTTTGGGCTGTGTTTTGAGCCATGCTCTGTGTCGGGAGATTCCCATTTTTTGTAGTGTATGTGTCTGTGTCTGTGTGTGTTTCACTTGTGTGGCAGACTTGCATGCTGTTCTGCTAGTAGGGTTAGGGTTGACCTACTGACCCCCCAAAAAATCAAAAATTCATTAAAAATCACCCACTTGCCTGATTGTTTTATGGGCTGGGTGATAGATGCCACCTATCGCGCCGCCCTATGCACTTTGGTATCCCTAGGCACTACCCATGGGGAATAATGGGCTGGTTTGAGTTCCCATTATTCCCTATGGGTGAATGATTCAAACCGATTGATTAGATTTGTGGACTGGTGGTCCAGTTCAAATTTGAACCAAACTGTGGAAACTGGTTCCATGTACACTCCTAATCCATGGACCATAAAGTAAATACCACCAATCTAAAGTATCAAAATGGGCCACTATTGAAGAGAAACTGCTATAAGAGGTGCATGGCTGACACGATTTTGTCAAACTCTTTGTATGACAGCAAATGAGCCATTTTGGAAGGGCGGTATAAAAATCAAATAAATAAATAAATTCAAGGAATAAAATTAGTTAATAAAAAGATGATTTAGTTATTTGGTTAATAATAGATAATTTATGTCATTGCTATAACATAGCTATTTCAACTAGCTTTGTTAGTCAGAAAACTGACTACGGGAACCTTGCTATTATTTTGCAAATCAGCTGTTATCTGAGCTACAAGTCCTGAAACAAATGCAGTCAGAATCTTACCAATGATAGTTTCAGAAATATTTTTGGGCACTAGAGTTTCTGTCCTAATGCAATTTCCCCTTTTCTTGTCCATACTAATTCGGTTGGTATGTTGCCTAATTGTGGTGGAATAAAGTTATTGAATTTTCTTTGGGTGATGACAGCAGCATGAACATACAGATACACTGTCCAGATGTGTGGCACTGACAAGCTGTTTTATGACTATGTTTTTTACAGCTTGTTTCCACCAAATTTCATACAACTTACTAACATCTGGGACCTTTCCTTTAGAGAAAACTTAAGAATAATGCTAGACAAAAACTCCTCACAAGTTCTTATAAGATAGGGAGAAGTGTTGCACTTGTGTTCTCTAACAACATGTATCTACATTGTCAGTATTCCTGAGGAAGACTCCTCACATAGTAGTGACTCCTCACATTTTGTTTTCAACTAAATTGGATATATTTATGGCCTTAGGATGAATGAGGTGTTACTCCAGATTTCTGACATTTTCTCATTCCCTCACACCTTTGGAGAATTTACATGGACTGCATATGGTGTCAATTTTGCTTTTGCAGACATGCACAGTGAATGTTCACGCTGCATGTCTTGTCTGAACTAGGCAGCATTCTAGGCTTTCTAGCTGGGTAAAAATGAAAACAGGGGAGAGGCACTGAACAGATCGTTTTAAAAAACTGAGAGGGGACAGCTCCATGTTTCAGCCTTATTTAGATGTATGTTTTGTTTCAAGGACTAGTAATATCCCTTGAAAAAGAAGTAATCCAAAACATGTTGGACATATAAAAATTTTTTTGGAGGAATCTGAGGAATTTTTGAGGAATCTGAGGAAACTCTCATTTGTTTCTTTTATAGTGGGGTGTACATTTTAAGGGTATACCCTTGCAAATTCACAAGAGAGAGAGGTACTCTTTGGTTTCTGACCTGAAGTGGAAGAGTGAGGATGGAAGGGTTGCTTTCACTCTGAACCATTAAGAACAGGTGTATTAGAGAAGGGCACTGTGTAAGATTATAAGCAGAAGTAAAAGCTCCAGACACTCAAACAAGTCAGCCAAATTAGAGATTCATTCTGCAGTAATTTTATCCTTTTCTTTATACTTCCCCCTAGGTGGTATCATCTGCAAAGCCCATCAGTGCATTCCTACTTCCCTTTCCAAGCTCACTAATAAAATACTAAATTATCACTAATAAAAATACTAAATTAATAGATCTCAATAATTTCCTAAGGAAATCCCCTAGTTAGTTCTGACCGAGCAGTATCCAGGCTAGCACGGCCCTTGAATTAAAGAATGGCTCACATGCTGTGATTTCTTTGGATCCCCCCACCTTACTACCCTGATGCCCCTGAAAATGCATCCCTAAGGATTGGGGACCCTCAGGAACCTATATCCAGCTATAGCAAAGGGAGTTATGTGCAGGCAATGTTATAAAGCTAGGGAGGCAGAACTCTGGATGCTGCTCACTTATCAGAAACAGATTCAGTGCACCCAACCCCCATAAACCAAAAAGGACTATGACAGTTCTCAGGCTTAATACCTATTTATCCAAATGCCACAGTGAAAATGAAAGGGGGAGGGAGGAACAAGGGTGACAGTCTAAAGCACAGTTTCTCAACCGCCGGTCCCCGGACCGCTGCCGGTCCCCAGGGGGTTGAGTGCCGGTCCGTGCAAGTCCTTTAACACCTCCTCCTTTTCAAGCATGCCAGTCCTTTAACACCCTGGAGATTAGCTCCCTGGAGCTAATCTTTAACCAGGCAGCCTTCCCTGCAGGGCTCTGTCTTCCTCCGGAGTCCCAGACAGCCTTTTCTCACTCCCAGCTAATCTCTCCAGTTTCTTTGATGAGAGGAGATAGCAAGAGTGAGTGACATCACTGGTATGCAGCCGGCGAAACACACGAGGCAGGTAGCAGGGCGAGTGAGAGGGAGTGCTTGGCTTGGCTGGAGTGCTGCATGCATAAACTCTGTTCTGAACTTCTGCATGCATAAACTCTGTTCTGAACTACTACAGAGGAGGAACAGAGGAAGGCAGGCAGGCAAAAGATAAGAAAACAAACAGAAGTAAGCAACAGTGCTGATCAAGTGAAAAAAGAAGGGAAAGATAAGAATGAAAGGGGTGGGGGTGAGGGGCGGGCTGATCATGTACTGACTCAACAAAAGGGGATGAAGATCAAATAAAATGGGATTTTTAAAAGCAAGCATACAGGAGAGAACAAGTACAATCTGTGTGAACTGAGAAATAAAATGGGGGGGGGATGAGGGAGATGAAGAAAGGGGTGGCTAGGGTGAGCTACTGACTTACCAAAAAGGGGATGAAGCTAACATAAACTGGGATTTTTAAAAGCAAACATGCAGGCAGGAGAGAGAACTAGTGCAATGTGTGTGAACTGAGAAAACCAGTGGAAAAAAGAGATCACGAGAAAGGGGATGGAGTGGGGGCTGGGTGTAGCAAGGTATGAAATGGTGAATAGAGGAGAGAGAAGGAGGGAAAGAAGGATGAAGAAGAGACCCACTAAAAGTCTTCCCACTCATGTGTGAGTACATAGTACTCCCCCCTCCCTTAAACCTATGCCTAAAAATCATTACAGTTGTAAAAACCTGGATATATATGAATGTGTGGTATGAAGGGTTAAATCTCCCACCCCATTCCCTGTGGTTTACTTTCCTAGTGTGGATGCCATATTGATGTGCAAAGTTCATTACCATAACATTACCTTTTCAAGGTAATGAGTGTTTTAGTTCTGAGTGTACTGCTTGGAGGTTTTTTGGATGATGTTTGGTTACAGTCTTCCAGTATGATATGAGATGTCATGTTTTAAGCTTCCTATCAATTAAGTTGATAAGCTGGTTTTATGGTAGCAAACATGCATTGTCCCATTTGCTAAGGAGAGCAAGGGCAGTGATTACCAAATGAAGAGAGGAGGAAAGCTGGAGGGGGAGTACTGTGTGTGTAAGAGAGAGTACTATTTTAAAAGCAATATTAAATTACTATTTTTATGCATTTAAGAAGCAAGATATTATGTATACAGGAACTTGACACAAGTTCCTGCCTGCATGTTTATATGCAAAATAGATAGATGAGGAGTAAGAAAAGACAGAATTGGAAGAATGGGGTGTAAGGTTGCAACCTATTTTTAAAATATGGTAATGTTAAATCTGGACTGGACAAATCTCAGGTGCCAGGGAGCCATGATGTCTCATCCTTTCCTCCCTCCCCCTTTTGAGCCAGAACTTCAAAAGTTAAATATTGATTAAATTCATTTTCATTAATTTCACTTTGATTTAATTGATTGATTAAGTGTTATTTTAATAATCAGCACCCTAAAAATTGACCTCGGCCCCCATGAGCCAAGTCATGGTCAGTTTTGGCCCATCAGGACATTTGAGTGGTGAACACCTGTGAACGCCTGTACTAATAGATAAACTTGAAACCCCTTTGCTAACTGCTGGTCTGGGACTAGAAACTACACACAAAAAATGTAGTGGTCCTTGAAACTCTGCATGATGAATTTAGTGGTCCTTGACTCCAAAAAGGTTGAGAAACACTGGTCTAAAGGATACACTATTACACAAAATCCCCACACTAACTTGAGGATCTCCTTCGGTACTCCTCCACTTTCCACACATATACTTCTAGTAATATCTCACTACTTCTTTCACCCCTTTAGTTGTTGTTTAACAACTCCACCATCATGATTTAACAGAGTTAGGAACATAGATAGCTGGCATATACTGAGTCAGACCATTGGTCTATCGAGCTCCGTATTGTCTTCACAGACTGACAGAGGCTTCTCGAAGGTTGCAGGCAGGAATCTCTCTCAGCCCTATCTTGGAGACACCAGGGAGGAAATTTGGAACTTTCTGTTCTTCCTAGAGCGCCTCCATCCCGAGGGGAATATCTTACAGTGCTCACACTTCTAGTCTCCCTTTCATATGCAAACAAGGTGGATCATGCTTAGCTAAGGGGACAAGTCATTCTTGCTCCCACAAGACCAGCTCTCCTCTCAATATTACTTACTAAATATCTTTGCAAGAGGGCCAGCTATTTCATGTACTACCTCTATTAATATTTTAACAACACAGAAGGATTACTGAACTGGCCAGTACTGTACAAGAAATACTCAATTTTGCTTTTGCCTAGCTTTTATCTAGCAACAGCTAAATCATATTGCAACTCTCATGAAATTGCCAGGAAATCTAGGACCAACAAATGGAAGTACTTTTTCACACAACGCATAATCAACTTGTGGAATTCTCTGCCACAAGATGTGGTGACAGCCAACAACCTGGATGGCTTTAAGAGGGGTTTGGATAACTTCATGGAGGAGAGGTCTATCATCGGCTACTAGTTGGAGGGCTACAGGCCACCTCCAGCCTCAAAGGCAGGATGCCTTTGAGTACCAGTTGCAGGTGAGTAACAGCAGGAGAGAGGGCATGCCCTCAACTCCTGCCTGTGGCTTCCAGCGGCATCTGGTGGGCCACTGTGTGAAACAGGATGCTGGACTAGATGGGCCTTGGGCCTGATCCAGCAGGGCTATTCTTATGTTCTTATCTGAATAGAAAGCTGCCTTTTTGAAGCAGCTGGTTGCAGTACACATACTTCAATGAACATTTTTATAACAAAAAATTACTACAAAACCCACCTTCCATGTAGCTAAAATGGAAACATATACTATAAATGCATTTTTTAAAAAGTCATCTTTCACTTTGAACGGAATAAGGCCGATTCAAAAGCTCAGGTCAGACATCACACCAATCTATAGTTCTGGATGCTTAACTGTGGTTTGGCACAACATCTGAATTGCCAAGCCATTGCTCCTACTCCAGAGGCCACTGCACCTAGAGGTGGAATGCTGAGCAGGCAGAAAATGAAAATAGACAAGCAGCTCTAAACTATGATTTGCTTGTGCACTGGCAACTCAAACCATAGTTTAGGTTCTAAACTATAGTTATCATATACCTAAAAAGTAACAAGGAGAGTGTTTTTTCAGCTATGCATTCTGCTTCTTGGATCAGGGACTTGTCTTGTTTAGATTCCAAGGTGGGTCCTCAGCCATAAAATGCCATTGACATTTTGCTGCTGGGCACTTTTAAAATCCTGACACATCACTGCCTACCTCCTTAATATTGACTTGAAATGATACAGTGCGCATTGTTCTACATCAGACACCTTATGGCTAATCATGAAAAAAGTTCCCTTGTTTTCAGCTAAGCAAACAACCCCAATTGAAAAGGAATCAGAAAACAAATTCAAAAGGCAACATTCAATTCTGGAAAGAGCTAGAACAACGATTTTGAGCAATAAAAATACTTTTACTCACTTCATAATACAGAGGTGGTGTTGAATCTTTGACCTTCTTTGCCTTTCCATTTCCAGCTTCCATGATCTGTAAGAAATACAGCATGACAAACAGAAATAATAGAATGAATGTCCTGGATTGACCAAATTAATCTAGTCTTTGAATGCAAACATCTTTCAAGTGACATCAAGATGAGGCTATTGCAAAGATAAAAGGGCTTTATTTACAGCATCTTTACCTAATCAGATCAGTATCTTTAATTATGGGGGGAGGGGGGAAGGGTATAACACTATATTGAGGCTTTTCTCACGACAAGACTAACCCCGCCTGGGGACAGCCCAGGAAGCGTTAGGCTGGTCGTGAGAAGTGGTGGGATCATCACGGATCCATCCACTCCCTGCCTGCCTAACCCTCTTAACTAACCTGACTGTTAGCCAAGGCTGAGGGTACACTCGCACCCTTACCATGGCTTCTGGGTATCGTAGATACAGAGACAGGCACATAGAGCGCCCATCTGATGGGGGAATCCCCAGTGCAATGAACATGCTGATAGTTGCATTTTGGGATGCCTGAAAGCTGGAACAAGAAGTTATGGTGCTGGATCTGAGCAGAGTTGCCCGTGTGGTCGCACGGGGGGCACACCGAGAACAACCTGCTTGGTCATCTGTGGGGAGGTAAATGCAAGCAGCCTTCCTCCCCACTTTCCCTCAAGCCCTTTCTCACCAATCGTGATCAAGGGTTCATTATTTTAGAAGTCAGAACATCAAAACATTTGAGTCACAGCATCCATGACAAATGGTTGTCCAGCCTCTGTCTGAAAACCTTTAAAGAAGGACCACCCACCATCCACAGATTGTTTCATTGTCATAAACTGTTTCACAACACAGACTGTTTCACTGTCAAACAGCACTTACAGTTAAGAAATTCCCCCTACTGTCTCACCTAAATCAGCTTCCTTGTGATTTCGATCCATCAATTCTAGTCCAGTCCTCAGGAGCAAGAGAAAAGTTCACTGCTTCTCCTAATTAATTAATTGTGGTGGTGGTGGTGGTATTAAAAATATTTTCTTTTTCTATATGACATTATTTTCTATGGGACAGTCCTTAAGAAGTTTGAAGATAGCTAAAGCTTATCTTCTCCAGGAGGCTTTTCAGACAGCAGGCTTTACCTCAGGTTTACCATGAGGCTTTACTGCGAGTTTGGGGCATAACAAAAAGAGGATTTTTTTTAACCCCTGACATAACTTGGGCTAGGTTCCAATACAAGAGAAAACCCTGAACTGTGTGTGAAATGCTCTCTGAAACATCACATGGACTTAGGGGTTAATCTGGCTGATATGTGCGCGCACACACACACACACACACACACACCCAAAGTAAAGTTGTGGTAAAGACACCGTCTGAAAAAGCTCCAGGTAACAAAACCAAGTTCCTTTAACTGTTCTTCATAGGACTTAGTTTTCAAACCCATCACTATCTTTGTTGCCTTCTTCCAAATGCATTCTAGTTTACCACAGTCCTTTAATTATGGTGCCCGGAACTGGGTGCAGTACTCCAAGAGAGGTATGACCAGCTAGATTGCAACTCTCTCTTTTCATCATTCCTGATTCATTTGTGTTGATGGGTTTGAACCTCACATGGATGGCTGGGAAGATGTTTGTTTGTGGATAGCACAACCACACATATCTGTAAAGATAGGTGTGGTGGTGGTATAGATGTATAGTATATAGGGTCCAACAGATCTGTGTGCAGAAAGCTGGACAGCCTAGAAACCAAAAAACCCCCTGCTTATTGTTAAAATAATTATTTGTTGTTGCATCTTGGCAAGCTCAGCTGGGAATGCAGGATTCCTACTCAGGCCTCAGGAAGAGAGTTAAACAGCAGCTGGTTTTCCTTCATCCCCTCCCTGACTCAATTTCTACACACAAGGCAGAGTTAGGGGGGCAGGAGAAGGAATCTTCCCTGGCCTGGCAGCCTAGTCTAGCCCTTGAATACTGCCTCCATGATTGAATGGGGCTGGCTCTAATGCAACTCCCAGTAACAGGCAGGGCCATAATCTGTCTTGGCTCTGATACCACCCTCACAATTATAAATGCTAAATACCTGTGCTAATATTCCTTCCCAAGATACCACACTGAAGAGCTTCCGCATTGGCACCTGCACAGCAAGAGACAGAGCCTTTGTGTGAAGTTCATCCTCAGGTTGACTCCCAACAACCATGGCAATACTGGGAATCCAGTTTTCCTATTTAAAAATGAACAAAAAGAAGAATTGTATTTATTGTTATATTCAAGAACAGTTAATATTATCTCTTTCCTCTAAATGTCATGTGCTAAGAATACAGATGTATTTATATGCAACTTCTATCTACCACCAGGTGGCAATATTATACAGAGTAAATTTTTTAGTGGATCTGATACTAACACCATTGCTTTTTGGGTAATAAGATATTATTCAACAGCAACACTCTTATTTGGATAAAATTGTGTAGTCATATTTGCATTGGCTGAGAAAAAGTTAAGCAAAGGTTTTAGATTTATAGGCCTGCAAAATTAAGAAGCACTAAAGCTGTCTTAAAGATCAAAATAAACTTCAGAACAAATAGATTTTGCTATTCATATCTACTAGACAATCACAAATTATGTTTTATTAAAATGATTGCTAAACATGTATTTCCCATCAGAATATAAGATGTTTTGTGCTAACAATCTGCAAACAAACCTTCTTCTTTTTCTACTTGAGAGCTGTCTTCTTTTCAAAATACTATTATTCTTTGTCAGAGCCTTCACATCAATTTTGCACTTCATCCCCTATGAGTGAACAACACTAGACCCAGAAAAATTCAAATCAAAAACCACCATGCCAGATGTATGAAGTTCTGGGCCAAAAAAGGGCTCCAGAAAGCCAGGAGAAAGTTTTGACAGGGCTGTTGAGCCAGAATTGTGTAGAATCTATTGTCCTTGTGTTGCTCTCTGTAATTCATTTTATTAGTCTAGGGGCTCTTCCAGACAACATTAAGAAGCCCTGTCCTGTGCTGCTCCAAGCATGATTTTACTCAGGCTCCAGATACTTCCGGAGCCTTGTGTTGAACTTTCCAGCATGAATTCACCCTCAGTCAAGTCAAGTCTTTTTTATGGTCCTAGACCAAACAATCCATACATGCAAAAGGTGAAACACTCTGTCCATATGCACAGCAGGATCCTCTGGCAATTTTAGCAGCACCACTTGCTGGCCAGCTCTTGCTTTCCAAGAAGAACTGATTATTACTTTTCTGGTAAACGGTGGTTATACCTGAAAAGGAAGAAATGGCCAGCAGGTAGCACTGTTACAATTGTGCAAGGACCCTGCTGTGCATATGGACAGAGCATGACTTCCCTTTGAAAAAGACAATACAAACCTCCTGAACTGTGTGGAAGCCAAGCCAATCATGCTAGGAAAAGCACAGGAACAGCATTTCTTAATATCTAGAAGAGCTCTCAGACTATTTGTTACTCTTTTTTTTCTACAAAGAAAATAGTATGTATGCACTGAGAAGTACCTCCTATTAAAATCAATGGGACTTGGCTGGGCAGCCTATAATAGAATGGGATTTTAGGTAAATCGGTTTGGATTAAAGTCCGGCTGCACTTGAAAAGTCTTCAGTCCAAAGTCTCTCCTACATAATCTAGAAGTCTGCTCTTTTAACACTTGATCAGGAATAATTTATAGCTTAGCCCAAATACTAACAAAGCCACTTTTGTTTTTAGACACTGTCTGCTAGCTTAGAATCATTAGTTAAAAGTACTCCTAGATACTTTTCATTATTTAATCCTTCAGTTACAATCTGGAGGACACACTCTAACTGGCTTGTGATAATATGATTAAGGCTATTACTCATTCATTTCCTGATAAGGCTGCCAGCCTTTCAACTGGCCCTTGTAACTGTCCCTCTTCCAGCAGTACTTAGCAGATGATACTGTTTATCTCCATGCTTCAGCTGCTGATTAAACCTCTGTTAAAGGCACAGAAGAAGGTCAGGCAATTTTTCTAACCAGTTGGCACCTTATTTCCTGATCTAAGACTTCAGAGTATGTCTGAGTGTGGTCATGTAATACTACTTTTACCTTTACTGGGAACAGGGCTTCTTCTGACTTACAGGCTAATATGTGTTTGGATTTTCAGGAACCTGATCCAACTTCCCAACACTTGTATACAGATATTGTATGCCACACTATATTTCAAGGCTAACAAACATAGGGCCCAGGGCCACGGTAGTGCTCAACGTGTCCTTTGGCATCCCTATCACACTTTACTTACCAGTGTGGATAAAAATCAATGCTTATTTTACAAAAAATTAAATCAGATTTTTTAAAAAATGTAAATGAAATACCAAATGCTCGCGTAAAAAATAGCATGATTAAGATTCCTCACAAACATGCTATATCAACACATTCTCACAAAAATGAATTAATGACTCTATGACACACATTGAGTTATCTACCAGTCAAACATGGGCACTCATTTCAGTTTCATCTGATGAAAATGGTTCTAGTCTGCCCAGCAGTGCCCAGCAAACTACCAGCTCTTGCTTTTGTAAATGTCTGGGTTTTCAGTTTCTGTTTTTAAGTCAACTAAAGTCACATGGTCAAAGAGCAGGCTGAATAGTAGCACACGTGTGTGTGTGTGTGTGTGTGTGTGTGTGAGAGAGAGAGAGAGATACAGCTGGGCAGAGTAATTAACACACACAAACAATATAGGAAAGGAGGTGGAGTGAAACAGTGAAAAGAAAATTGGAAGGCATTATTATTGCCCAACTCTTTGTCACAGAGAAATTGGCATAGTTTCTGGGCAAACAAGATATCCCACATGAAATGAAGAAATGCCTTCCCTGGAAAATATGTCAAGTGTAAGCAGTGCAACAACATGCAGGGCAAGTAATTAGTAAAGATATTCATAGTATTTAAAAAAGCAGGTACTATGTAGTATTTCCTAAATTAATAAAAATCAAATTATCTTTAAAAATTACATGCAGTATACCCTCCTGAATACTGTTCATGTAATAAATTACATTAATTATACCTTCCTAGATATTGTAAATGTTCTATTGAGCTGTAAACTTAAATGTTTTAGTGATCAGATCTACACCATTATTTAAGAAATAGGAAGAAATGTGATTTAAATAAGTTATTTAAACTGAAGTTTTCTCTTGCTTAATCGAAGTTCTCTCAGGGCAATTTGTCAAAACATCCATTGTGTGGACTAGATCCCACTTTATCCAAGCAATGTACTTGATGACATCCTTTTCTAAAGGGATCCATTTGTAAAGGCAATATTGTTGCTTTTGAATCTGATTGCATCATTTTGAGAATAATCATAGTAGAAAAGCAGTATACAAATATTGTAAATAAAATTGTAAAAGATAAATATGACACAATTTTCTTTTGACAGGTTACATGTTAATATACTTTTATAAGATGAAGTATTTACTCATGAATTTTACTACACAGGCAACTCAATTAAATATTTCCTTCATCCAAACTGGCTCTTGGCAGTTGTGCAGCAAAAGTAACTAATCTGAAATAACAGACACTCTAAAAGACTCTTTAAGGGAAGGAGAAAAATTGTAGCTTCATATTTTCAGCTTGGCAGTTAATCCCACATTAGCATCTTTGTTAAATCTTTTTCAACAATCTATGAAAGCTCATTCTGAGAGATGAATTTGGCATCTGTGAGTCCTCCTTCATGCAGGATCTCAAAAAACAAGTATCCCTGAGTTCTGTATATGCTTATAAAATAGATAATCCACCCTGCAAGTCAGGTGCTATTGAGACATTATATCCAATGTGTAGTTATACTGTAGTTTCTAAAAGGATACTTGTTATGAATTAATAGTGCCCCTCCTAGTAAGTTATCCTGGCTGCCCGGATGAATTCTATGTTAGCTATCTTTTATCTGATAGCGATGACAAAATTACTTATGCAGTTGCTAAGTTTTGTCTTGTTGCCATTAGAATTTGAAGTAAGAGTTTATCTGTATAGTTAGATTTCATAAGGTTTATGAATACCTGGATTAGTTTATTGGAATTGTTTGAGCTCTATGTATATATTTTTCTGGTCAGTGACCGTGAATAAACAGAACTGAACTGAACCAAGTTCTAATGAACTTCACTGAACAGCCATTTTCTAGCAGTTCAAGAAAGCCTGAGAAAGACACACTCAGCTTCATACACTTCTGCTACAACAGCTCCTTATAAAGCCACCATCACATAACATCCCAGCGCCATTGATTGTTAATAAAAACCACTTCAGCATGGAGCATATGGCCCATTTTCCTTGTTTCCAAAAATCTATAGGCACAAACTCAAGTTAACTTAATGCACAATACACTTTAACCCTTCTGTCATACAAAGCTGTATTGAACAGAGCATGGATTTGTCCCAGCCTTGTGGCATTTGTTTTAATCCACAACAGTGATTTAAAATACAGCACTAGAAGGTAATAGATGAAACACTTGTACAGAATACAAGGAGATTATTTTGTTTACATGTAGTCATAGGCATTTATGTTACACAGATTCTACATATTATATTTAAAAATATAACTCCCAAGATAGCTCAGCCCAGAAACCTCTCCTGTGTTACATGTGCCTTTTAGACATTTTTAAAATTCTGATGCTCCTTATTATTATATTTACTGCTTTTAATGTGCCTGCAATTACTAGATGTACAACAAAGGGGTTTCTTTTCTCTTTTTGAGGACAGGGCCAGCCTGCCTTCAGGTTTACAATCCCCATCTCTGCTCAACCTACTCAAATCCCCTGCACCCCTATATCCTTCAGAAATAGTAATTATGAAATTTAGCATATACTGTATACAACAGGTTTTTAAAGTGCTTTACAAATACTATGCCATCAGTGACTCTTACAACAGCCCAGTAACGTAGGACAGACTGAGGCCTGTGAAAGCAGCAATTTAACTGAAGATTAGGCTATTAGTGAATTCACAGGCAGGGCAAAATTTGAACTGGGACTCCCCAGCTCACTCTTCTAGACAGTATTATTATTGTTGTTAAGTGATGATATTATTAAGAATATTAAGAATATTTATGCAGTATATCACTTTCCAACAAGTACTCACAATATTTATCCCAAATAATCCATTTACACTATATTTTTGCCCCCAATGCAAACTACCTTTATAGTAACACTACTGCCATATCTTCCAGCTGTTCTTAATAATATTGTTTCCCCTGCTTCAAGTTACATTTCTAAAATTAGAGGAGCAGGTACCCAGCCTGCATGTAAACCCCACCATCTTTATCAGAAGCCTTTCCCCTAATTCTGAGATAAATGGGATATTAGGATAATGGTGCAGCGGGGAAATGACTTGCCTTGCAAGCAAGAGGTTGCCAGTTCAAATCCCTGCTGAATATGGGAAACACCTATATCAGACAGCAGCGATATAGGAAGGTGCTGGAAAGGCATCATCACACAGTGTGGAAGGAGGTAATGGTAAACCCCTCCTGTATTCTACCAAAGAAAACCACATGGCTCTGTGGTCGCCAAGAGTCACACTGACTCTAGGGCACAACTTTAGGATTACAGAAGTGTAAACACAAGTGCTTTTTGTTGAACAATGATGAACAAAATGATGATGAACAAAAATGATGAACAAGAAGCACTTATGTTTACACTTATGAGTTGATTCACATATGTTTGTACATCACCCAATGACTTCCTGGAAGCACCTGAATGTGTGAACCGGCTCCACTAAAAAATTTTTCCCATGTGAATTGGTTGTTGAGTAATATGGAAGCTCTAGTATGGGCAGTGTTAAATTAGCCAGTTCACACATGCAAAATATTCCCATAACATTGCAATAATGTGAAGAACAACACATGTAGAAAACAGTCCCCAGAGCCATTATCTGCTTGACTTCATGAATCCTGGGGCTGGGTCCTGACACAGATTTCCAGGATTAACAGCACATTCCTAGTATGCACTGACTGGGTTAACTACTCACAGGTAAATGTGCATAGGATTGCCTTGGCTTGCATTTTCTTGGGAGTAAGTCCACTGAACAAAGGGCAAGTGTGATTTACTTCTAAGCAAACATGCATAAAATTGGGTTGCTAGCCCCGATGAGCTCAAATTAAGTACTCCCCGCCTGTACTTGCAGCTGATACGGAGAAAATTATAGGTATCCGTTTTGGTCTGCCCAAGAGTCACAGTAGGGCATTACCCTTATTATGACCAACTAAAATGTCAGAAAGTTATAAGCAAGTTTTCTAGTTATCCAGAATTCTTCGTCAGGGGGGTTGTTAAAACAAAACAAACAAACAAAACAAGACTACTTAACTGCCTGAAAAAGAGTTCTGGAGAACTCGAAACCTGGCTCACGGTTATGTGATACTTTAGCTGCTATTTCTTTGTCCCTTTCCTAGGTCACGTAAAAAGAACCTCGCCAGTTTTCCTGCCGGGAATGCATGTGCGTCTGTGAGCCATCGGCCGCCAACGCACCTCCTCCAAGCGGGCAGTCACCAGCCCAGATTCCCAGTTCTTGGAGCCCGGCCCTGGTGTTGCGGGGGTCGCGCCTGCAGCGGCCCCGCTTTTGGGGCGCTTTGGAGCCATCGGGAATGTGCGGAGAGGAACCCGGCTCTGCGTGGGGTAGGAAGCCCAAGCGGTCACCTTGGCAACCGAGGGAGGCCCAACTGCCCTTTTGCGCATGCGCGAGGAGAGCGGCCCCGGCCGCGCTCCCAGGCCCAGCCAGTTGCCATCTGCGTCTCCCGTGGCAACCCGCGGTCTGGCCTAGGCCTCGTCGGGTGGAGTTGCTTCAGTTATAGAGCCGCCTCTGCCTGTTGTCGTGCAAAGCCTCTCCGGATTTTTTTTTCTTTTCTTGCTAGCTGTTTAGCAAGAAAAACTGAGAGAGCCTCTTCCTTCCCCGGCCAGCTGAGAGGGTATCTGGAAAAGGAACGCGATTGCAGGGGGAAGCGCCCCCACGACGTTTTCTGAGTTTTGGGGGGAGCATTGCTGTGTTGCCCTTGGCTTGAGCAAGAGGGGATGCTGGGGGCATCTGCTTCCTGTGGAAAGGGTATACACAAAGTCATTTAATATTAAAATACCTATTTTTACCCATTTACGTACTGCACATCGTTCCAGGCTGGTTTACCCAAATATCATAAAAATCACACAGTAGTTTTAAATAAATAAACATTTACCAACATTGTAAAGTAAACCTGGCCCATCGAGTTGGTGTTGGCTCCTGGCACCCACAGAGCCCTGTGGTTTTCTTTGGTAGAATACAGGAGGGGTTTACTATTGCTTCTTCCCGCGCAGTATGAAATGAAATGCCTTTCAGCATATTCCTATATTGCTGCTGCCCGATTTGATACCAGTGAGGATTCAAACCAGCAACCTTCTGCTTGTTAGTCAAGCATTTCCCCTAAAGTATATTGGGCCTTAATAGGCCTGGGAGGATCCTCCCACCCACTTTTTTTTAGTCTTTGACACAGAAAAAAGAGCAATATTGGCAATAGGGGACCTCCCTGAGAAGGGTATTCTAGGACAGTGTTTCTCAAACTTTTTGGAGTCAAGGACCGCTAAATTCTTCGTGCAGAGTTTCAAGGACCGCTACATTCTTCATGCGCAGTTTCCCGGACCAGCAGTTAGTAAAGGGGTTTCAAGTCTGTCTATCTATCTATCTATCTATCTATCTATCTATCTATCTATCTACCAGACTTCTGTACTGCCCAAAACTTGCATCTCTGGGCAGTTTAGAATGAAAATAATATAAGCATTAAAATAATTAAATTTGGAATCTTTTGCAAACATGGAATATTAGGGGTTCTTAACCTTGGGTCCCTCAGTTAAACTCCTATAACCCCCAACAACAATGGCATTTGGCCATTATGGCTGGGGATTATGGGAGTAGAAGTCCACCAACGTCTGGGTACCCAAGGTTGAGAACCCCTGACTCTAAAAGCCTGGGTGAACAAATTTGTCTCCAGTATGTCTGGAGTGGAGGTGCTTGTGATTACTCAATGGAGAGGGGATGTTGGGCCATTAGAAAAATTCAAAAGCTACATAGGGCCAATGAAAACAACATACAAGGAAGCCCCACTGATGCAAGAGGGAAACAGCATTCCCTCTCAAGGCGCCTCGACCATAACAGGCAGCTGGGTTTCAATCAACCAACCTTTGGCTGCAAACAATGAGCATGCAAGAACCAGCAGCCCTTCAAGTGGCGCCCACTGCCATACTTTTTCCTCCATGCCCCCGCACCGCATACAGTTTGAAGCTGTAAAGATAGGGAATAAGATAGCTGTAGGAAGATCTCAGCAGCACATGGAGGCAAGGCACAAGAAGGGTCCCATGCCTCCGTGATACTCTTCCTCTTCCGTGCCATGTGCAAAATTGAGGAAGTGAGTGCCTTGATTTCAGTTGGGGGGGGGTTGACTCCCAGTCAGGGACCGGCACTCAACCCTTCGGGGACCGGCAGCGGTCCAGGGACCGGTGGTTGAGAAACACTGTTCTAGGATACATGGTGCCACCACTGAGAAAGCCCTCTCTGGTTGCGAGCCACCTCACCTCTGAGGGTGAAGACACCTGCAAGTTTCCCACACAGGGCTTTTAAAGCCCTGCATCTTTAGCTTGCATCTCCTCTGTTATGGAGGGTGTGCTTTCACATATCAGGCAGATTTACCCTCAAGTCCCTGCTAGCTATCAGGGAGTACTTCACACACAATTCATGTTTTTAACTGCGTGTTCGAATGCAGCCTGATTTATATCCAGAGTAAAAAAAATCCACGTCTTGGCTTTTTGGAATAACTGAGTTTGCAGTAAAGCCTTGCAGAAAACTGCTGTGCGGAGAACCCCCTGGAGAAGGATCTCTGAAGATTATTTTGATGCAGAAACAAGTCCACAAGTCCGAAGCCACGTAATGCTTTAATTGTGCTTGGAAGTTAACCAGTGTTAACTTATTTTAACACTGAAGATATATGTTCCCAGTGCCCAGATCCAGTTAGTTAACATTAGCTGCATTCTGAATGAACTGCAGTTTTTATACAAAGACTGCCCCACATACGAAACATGACAGTAGCCAATTCTGAAATTAACAGAGCATAGACAACTTGTGTTTTCTTGTCATGTTTTCTTTAATGAAACATGTTTTCAAAATGGTAGATGGGGAAATGAGATTATCAGCTCCCTTGTTGGCATCTTTAAAAAAAATTGTTTTCAGGCTAGATCCCTCACCCCACCCCTGAAATTGACATCATTTGTTTGCCCAAGAATTCAGAGGACATCACTTCAAAACTGTTGCATTCCAAAATTGTGTGGTTTGCCCATCTTTTTGCAGATGTGATTTGAGATGCCAGCCTGTCCAGTGTGGATTACCTGTCTTTTTACAAATTAATACTTTCATTGTGGCTTTGCACTAAAAAGAGAGAGAGAGAAGCATGGTTGTGCTAATAAAAATTAAACAAGCAATGACAAGATTACTCTGGTTGCAGTCGATGATTTATCTCTGGCCAATCTCAATGCCAGTGATCAAGAAAAGATTGAACTGCTTGAAGTTGTAAAAGAACAGCCTCCTCTCCATTTTGGAATTTAGCTTTCACCCAGAGCCAAACTGGGGGACAGGGGTGTCTCTTGGGAGGGGTGGCAAATTGAGGCATTACCCCATACCCTGCACCATCCCAGGCCCCGTGCCAGTGCTGCTGATGCCAGGCTCCTATCTGAACTCGGCACCCTTGCCACTAATGGTGGGTGCTAGGCAACTGCATGCTGAGCACAGGGCCCTCCATGTCGCTAAGCAACTCCCCATGCTCGTCGTTCTGGTGCTGTTTGGGCTTGGCTCTGTGCTCTTGTCTTGCCTAATTTGTCCTTTTAATTTCAGTAGAACTACTTTGAGTAATTTTCCTCATCTTGTCAGCCAATGAAGCTAAAATGCCATTTGGCATAAACAGGGTTTTTAGGGCAAAAGGCATGTTTTGAGAGACTGAGTAACTGTACCCTAAAATGCAGTCAAGTCACACTAAGACAAATAATTAAATTTGCTGTGCTGGTGCTTTTTGTACAGTATTTTAATTCAGACCCCTAGAAAGAAAAATTAATGGTGACAGATGAAATTTGGCCTCAAGACCAGTTCTCTGGAGTTTGTTTCTGCCTATATGCTGTCTCCATATTCAGAGGTAATATGCCAGTTGCAGGGGAGCCATGACGGGACAGGGGGGAACAATTTTACTGCACTTTGATTAAGGGTGGCTGGCCAGCCAGCAGCTGCCCACCCAATAATGCCACTGATAAATTGTGAGGCAGCCTCCTCCTCTCACTTCTCCTCCACAATGCAGATTGGATTGCTGCCATCAACTTGGCTACCATGTGGAGAAAAAATATATTTCCTAACTTCAATAGGCCATAACTGAGACAACACATAAATCATGTACTTCATAAACATATTCAATTCTATTTTGAAACCAGTCAGATTCTGGACTCCCTCCACAGGTCACTTTGGTTTAAGAAAAAATGTATGGTATAAATGTTTTAAATAAATAAATGCAATGACATTAATATGGGCATTTCTGCATATATAGCCTCTTTTTCCTCAATTAATTCTCCAGCAACAATTTGTCAAGTGTTTGAATAATATTGATATCCATTTGCTGTTCCTAAGTGTATTCATTCTGAATAAGCTCTCCCACACCTCCAGTTAGTTTTGCTGTTTTTCTTCTGAAATCTCTACATGTTTGATTTTTGTTTTAAATTGTACTTTAACCTGTTTGCTGTAACAAACAGGGATTTGCTCAGATTTTAACTGAAACTATTCCACTAGTTTGTTTTAAAAGTGACGCTGGGGAATAACTGGAATAATTCTATCGGTCTATTCATTGACCACAAACCAACACAGAGTTAGATGTTCATGGGCACTGGGAGTCCTGTTTGGGCTGAGACGTAACAGCTATGGGAGATGCAACGAGCTCTGGAAGACAGTCCCAGGCAGAATGTGATTTAGGACCCAGGAGGGTCATGTGCCCATCTGCTTCTGAGTGGGTGGAGTTGAGAAAGGGCTGCACCTGGGCAGAGGGCACAAATCTTTCTTCATAGGCAGCTAGCCAAGGAGACCTTGAGTTTGTGAGGAGCAATGGAGAGAAATTGCCCAGAGACTTCAGGGCTTTTCCAGGCAGGACTATATCTGGAATATGGGACACTGGGCTTCCCTGTAGAGAGCTATCCATAAAGCAATGGGCCAGCTCTCAGCTGGTATGGCATTAGTGATGTTATAACCCCACCACCACCACCAGTATTGCATCTAAGGTGGTTTTGCAGACCAAGACCATTTCAACCCATATTTGCATGTCTACTCTTACTCCCATGCTGTGGACCTTGGGCCTGGTCGTAAATGACACTTTGAAATCAGTAGGCTTGAATGTCTAGCCATTTAATTGTGTCCCTCAAGTGTATGTGGATAGAACAAAAAGCCTTGTGGCACCTTAAAGATAAATTTATTGTAGCATAAGCTTTCATCGTCCATTAGATACATCTGATAATAGTAGTCCACCAAAACATATGCTACAATATAGCTGATAGTTTTCAAGGTGCCACAACACTCTTTTTGTTGTTTTTGCTGCAACAGACTGTTGGGGGTTGTAATTTTTATCCCCCAGTTAATTAGCAGAGCGCTAAAGAATCTACCCACTCCAGTTATAGAGCAGAATGCAGAGTTTAGCTGTTGCAGCTATTTAGAGAAGACACATGGGGATTCTTGTAGAACTAAATACTAAGTATTTATTGGTGAAGTACACTTTGGATAGGAAAGACCGAATCCTAATCTATGGGACTACATAATGAATAGGGAGGGAGGGAGGGAGATATTTCCATCTACTCTCTAAGAGGAAAGGAAGGAATTCTGACTCAGCACAGGAAATACTTGAAGAGTTATATCAGGGGTCATATAGTAGAGACAGGTAGAACTTCTACAGAGACCCTCACTCATTGTCTCTACTCCCAGTGCCCCTAGTGGTCATTAGGATAGCTAGTGCAAAAGGTTAATGCACTAGAACCCCAACACAGAATAACTCAGCTCCAGCTCCGGAAGTTGCTAGCATGTGTATACGGCCATCTGCAGATTTAAATTCAAACTAGACATATTATGATAGACATGATAGTAGAAGCTGCATTTGTTTGGTCACATTTCTTCCTCATACATGTATACAGTGGGGAAGGATAGGGTCTGATTTTAACATCAAATTTGGCACATGGGAGAGTGAATCTCAATTCTCAACCCTCAGGAAAGGAAAGGAAAGATTGTGCCATTGAGTTAGTGTCAGTTCCTGGCGACCACAGAGCCATGTGGTTTTCTTGGTAGAATACAGGAGGGGTTTACCATTGCCTCTTCCCGTACAGTATGAGATGATGTCTTCGAGCACCTTCTTATATCGTTGCTGCCCGATATATTTATATTTATTTATTTATTTATTGTTAAATTTATATACTGCCTTTCATTAAAACAATCCCAAGGTGGTTTACAGCAAAAAGTTAAACACAAGATGGTAAAAAAGACACAATTAAAATATTAAGTGAAAAATATTAAAGAAATCTGATTAAAAATTTAAAACAAAAGCATAAAAGCAATACAGAGTATAAAGAGCAGCAGCAGAGAATCAAATAAATGCCTGGGCAAAAAGCCAAGATTTTACACTCTTTCTAAAAGCTGTGATGGAGACCAAGGAGCAAATAGCCACTGGGAGAGCATTCCAGAGTCTGGGGGCAGCAACAGAGAAGGCCTTGTCCCACGTGCATGACAACCTAACCTCCCTCATTGTCGGCACCCGGAGCAGAGCCCCCTCAGATGACCTCGTCAAGTGGGCAGTAACCCTTGGGAGCAGGCGGTCCCTCAGATATCCCAGTATATAGGTGTTTCCCATAGTCTGGGAATCATACCAGCAGGGATTCGAACTGACAGCCCCTTGCTCCCTAGGCAAGTTGCTTCCCCACTACACCTCAGGGGTATAGCTATAATTGAGTGGATGGGTTCAAGGAACCTGCTCCCCCGCCACGAGCTCCTGCGGGCCCCCTAGCTCAACCCCGCCCTATTTTCTTCATTATCTCCCTCACTCCGAGGGGCCGCTGAAGAGAGGGGTGAACATGGGCTTCCTCTCCACTAGCTACGCCCCTGTCTCCCCTCCTCTGTCTTAACTTTTCCCCACCTGGCAGTCCATCACTCCATCATTACGTCTGGCATTGAGACCAGCTGGGAACAGGGGCATTGCTAGATACTTAAAAGATCCGAGGCCCAAGCCCACAACCCCACCCCCTTGATAAACGCAGTCATACCCCCTCAAATAGTACTTTTGTATGGTTGTTTTTTTTAAAAAGTCTCTAATATTATAATATAGCAAGTATGCAAGTAGAAGCTAGGTAAGGCTAGGAGCTTGCTCTCCTGCTCTGTGCAGATGCCTCTACTACTGCATTTCCTTCTGGAAGAGGTCATGGAGGAAGGAGATGGGTGATGAGATTTGGGACTCTGAGCAATTCCTTGGGGGCCTGTACCCCATTGGCCAACCCCTAATGACAACCCTGGCTGGGAGTAAAAGGAGCTCAAGCGATCAGTCTTGGGAAGGGAAGGTGGGGGAAGTGGGATAATTCAAAAGCCCATACCCAAACTTTTTTTCAGTGTTGAACTCAAGCCCCTGCACCCCTTTGATACACCATTGTGATTATCACCATCATGTCAAGTTTATTCTTTATACTCTATGCCATTTCAGTGCATAGCCAATTTCATCTTGATTTTGGAGTTTTGTTTAATTATATCCCACTTTTAAGTAATAAAGCAGCTTACAACAAGAAGTAATAAAATAATGTATCCAATAAACAGTTTAGTATTCTAATTTAGAAACTAGAAATGAAAAGAGTTCAGCTTTGCCTTTTGTATTAACTTGGTTGCTCCACAACCTCAAGCAAACAGAAGTTCCAGATGGATTAAAGGGTGTGTTGTGTTCTGGTTTCCCTTGGAAGGAAAGTCACTGCACACCTATGGTGCCTTTAGAATATTTTCTTTATTTACACAAATAAACAGGTTGAGCACTGGTTGAAGTTGAAAGACAGAATAACATTCCTAGAAATCAGCAGCAGATTATATCAGGTTCCAGAGAGCAAGCATTCTGCACTCTGAGTTTCTTCAGTAGGTTCTCTGGCCAGCTCTTGCATCTTCTAGTGGCTCTGAAAATACTTTCTCTCTGTGTGTATCTCTGCAGAAACTGCCTACTCTTTTCTTTCACTGGCTCACACCCACTTCCAGGGGAGTGGGGCAGAAGTGGGCATGAAGTAATCCTATACCTTCTCATCAGCCTCAGCTGCAAGGCCAGAGAAACATGAAAATTGCAAGATTCCTAGTGGAGGCTGCCTTTGAAGGTTATAACAGCTATTAATAGAGACATTCAGGAACATCCTTTGAGCAAGGCAGTGATTAACTTAAAATAATTAGCCAGCTAACTTACCCAAAACGTAAAGCATAATTATAAAATAAGGGTCTGCCTTCTTTTTTTCTTTTTTCTTTTTGAAGGCCTACCATCTTTGTTTTGGTCGTCCTTGGATTAAGTTTGAATTTGAAAGCTACAGGTCTACAGTGAAGGATGCAAGGAGGCTTTGTGTTATAATGTATCTAACAAATTACAAATCCAAATGGGATTTGCATGAAGCCTGTATTCAGGAGACCTTGGCGTGTCTTGGAAGAAGACTGAGTAAGCTAAACTCACACAATGGTGCTGGAGCATGACCTCAGCTTGGATTCTCACTGCGCAGTGACTTGGAGGTCTGCACAGGTGTGGGCAGCTAGGCCCACTTTTCAGCCTAAATCACACTTCAAATATTACCATATGTTCCCACACTGGAACGAAAGGAAGAGAGAAGGCTGCTGCTTGGGAGAGAGTCGGAGACCTGCCAAAATAAAGAATTCATTACAGGGGAGTCATGTTGTGATCTTACACTGGAGACAAGTGAAATATTTTGTGTGATTTAACATTCTGTGAAAATATCCCAAAACACATGCTTACTCCAACCTCCACCTCAGCTCTATTATACCCATCTGGCTGCTCTGAGCCAGGAATCTTTATTTAAATTTCAAGTAGTCTTAAAATGTTGCTTTTCCCTGAATTATTGATGGAGTATGAAATTTATTCTGGGACGATACTGCACTATTATGTTAGTTATAAAGAATCATCCACATGGCTACCTGAGCTCATGGCAGCCATAGTTTTTAGTCCAAAACAAGTAGGGAAGGGGAAAGTACGTGTATGCCAAACAAATTAACAAATCAAGAGAGGTCACCTTAATAGCTATACTAATTGCTCCTAATAAATAAGCAGTAAATAGAATTCATGGCCAATAAATAAATAAAAATGGCCAACTATCTATATTATTAATTCTCCAAGACGGGCCATGCGTGGGGACGTGGTAGAAAGGAGGCGATTGGCTGACAGAGTTTGCAAGCAGAAGCACCTGATTGGGCAGTGGGGATTCCATATGCAGATAGGGAGAAGGAGCCTGTGAGATCAGAAGCACCATGGTGATTGGGCAGTGGGGATTACATATGCAGATAGGGAGGAGGATCCTGTGGCACTGTGGTGATTGGGCAGTGGGGATTCCTTTTGCAGATAAGGGGGAGGAGCTTGTGATGGTTAAGGTCAGTTGGAATGCAACTGTTACTGGTCGGAAGATGTTCTTGATTGTAGAGGAGAGGAATCTATATATATAAAAGAACAGCAGGCAGGAGTTTGCAAAAAGACGGGTTGTGAGGGAGGAAAGAGCCCGTTCAGAAGGAGGATGCCGCTGTGTGAATTAAATGAGGAAACAAGATGAACAAAATCTGTTAACTCAGGGAGGGAGGGAGGGAGAGAAAAAACATGAAGGGAGGGGGAAGAAAGAGTGAGGAAGAGCGAGTGGAGGAGAGAGAAAGAGAGAAAAAGAAGGGAGGGGAAGAGAGACAAGGCAAGGGATGGGCCTGAGCCTGTCAGCAGCCTGAGGGGAATGAGCAGCCATGGCAGCACTAGCAGCAAGGAAGGGCCCAGTCAACCACTGCTGCTGTTTAGGGCTACCGAGGCCATTGTCAGAGGGAGGCAGGCAGGCAAGGGACGGGCCCAGGTCTGTCAGTGGCCTGAGGGGAACAAGCTGCCATGGTGGTGGCGGCAGAGAGGAACGGCCCGGTCAACCACTGCTGCTGCTCCTGGGGGGAGGAGCAGGAGTGGGGCTCGGGTGAGGGTAGGGAGGTCTCTGGGGATGGGGGCTGCAGCTTGGCCAGCAGGCGGCAGCAACGACCAAGAAGGGTGAGGGAGATGGAAGCAATGGGATGGAGGAGGAGCAGGAGTGCAGCTGAGGTGAGGGTGTGGAGATCTCTGAGGTGAGGGGAGCAATCAAGTACTAACGTGTGGATGCTCTAGAGCTGCAAGAGTTCCAGCATTGAAGCGGAGAGAAATAATGGTGGCGGTCAGGATGCAGAGGTGGAGGGCTAGCAGGCGAAGTCCCTCTGGCCAGAAGAGGTGGCTGGATGGCGGACGAAGCTCCGCCGGCCAGGAAGAGTGGCGGGGAGAAATAATGGTGGCGGCGAGGAGGTGGGCAGACGGTGGGCAAAGCCCTACCAGCTAGGAGGAGGAGGAGGGAGGCGGCGGCGGCGGGATGGCCTAGTCCTGGCCCGCGCAATGGGGAGAGCTGCGGGGGGGGGAGGGAGCTGGTGCGCTGTGGGAGGGAGAGCAAGCAAGCGCGCTGTGGAGGATACCACAGGCTCAGTGCACAACTGCACAGGTGCTCTGTGCGGGGTCAGCTAGTCTGTCTATCTATCTATATTATTAATTCTCCAATACGGGCCATGCGTGGTGACGTGGTAGAAAGGAGGTGATTGGCTGACAGAGTTTGCAAGCAGAAGCACCTGATTGGGCAGTGGGGATTCCATATGCAGATAGAGAGGAGGAGCCTGTGGCACTGTGGTGATTGGGCAGTGGGGAGGGAGGCTCGGTTGTTGTGCACGCGGGACAGGGCCTAATCTGTTGCTGCCCCCAGACTCTGGAATTCTCTCTCGGTGGCTATTCGCTCCTCAGTTTCCATCACAGCTTTTAGAAAAAACGTAAAATCTTGGCTTTTCCCCCAGGCATTTATTTGATTCTCTGCTGCTGCTCCTCATAATCTTTATTGCTTTTATGCTTTTTGTTTTAATTTTTTAAATCAGATTTGTTTAATATTCCCCCCCCCCACTTAATATTTTAATTGTGTCTTTTTTACCATCTTGTGTTAAATTTTTTTTTTGCTGTAAACCGCCTTGGGATTGCTTTAATGAAAGGCAGTATATAAATGTAACAATAAAATAAATAAATAAATAAATAAATAAATAAATAAAGGTCAGTTGGAATGCAACTGTTACTGGTCGGAAGATGTTTTTGATTGTAGAAGAGAGGAATCTATATATACTAGCCAACCCGCACAGAGCATCTGTGCTCTCTTTGGGGCCAGCTGTATCCCCTTTCCTCCCTTCTGCCCCACACTCTTGCCCCTCTTCCCCTCCCTCCCCCACTCTCTCTTGCCCCCTCCCCTCCCACTCTCTTGCCCTCCCTCCCTCCCTCTCCCACCTTTCTCTCTCACCCTCCTGCCCCAGTCTCTCCTGCCCCCCTCTCCCCCCTGCCCCACTCTCTCTTGCCCTCCCCCTCCTTCTTGCCCTCCCCTCTCCCCTCCTTCTTGCTCTGCCCCTGCCCGCCCCACTTTCTTTTCCCCTCGCCCCTGCCCCACTCTCTCTTGCCCTCCCCCCTGCTCTCTTGACCTCCCCCTCCCCCTGCATTTTATTTTACAGTACTTAACGGGTGGCCGCCGCCGCTCCTCCTCCCAGGCGGCGAACACGGAAGTCCCACCACCCGGTTTCCTCCCACCCCAGCCTACCACGGGCGCCTGGCCTTGGCGGCCGTTTCCGCCGCCGCCTGGCCGTGAGCCGCCTCTGCGGCCGGGCCCAACACCTCCGCGGCCTGGCCTGCCACGGGTTCGAGTGCCGCCTTTGCGGCCGGACCTGCCAGGCCCGTTGCTGCCGCTTGCTAGCCTCTGCGGCTGGCCTCTTTGCGGCTGGCTACCTCTCCCCCACCCCCACCTTCTTGCCCAGGCTGCCAGGCTGAGTCCTGCTGCTGCGGCCGGGCCCACCACCGCCTTGCCCAGGCCCGCTGCCTCGCCTCCGCGGCCGGGCCGGGCCTGCGGCCACTGTCGCCACCCACAGCCTGGCCCGCCACTGGCCAAATTCTCCTGGGTGTGCTGAGCCAGCCAATTAGGTGCCTCTGCCACCCAGCCAATCAGCTGGGCTGCCAGGATGCATTTTCTCTGGGCACACCTAGGAGAAATATATATATTGATATAAGGATAGCAGTCAGGGGTCTGCAAAAAGACAGGTTGTGAGGGAGGAAAGAGCCCGTTCAGAAGGAGGATGCCGTTGTGTGAATTAAATGAGGAAACAAGATGAACAAAATCTGTTAACTCAGGGAGGGAGGGAGGGAGAGAAAAACATGAAGGGAGGGAGAAGAAAGAGTGAGGCAGAGCGAGTGGGGCTACTGAGGCCATTGTAAGAGGGAGGCAGGCAGGCAAGGGATGGACCTGGGCCTGTCAGCGGCCTGAGGGAAATGAGCGGCCATGGCGGCAGCAGCAGTGAGGAAGGGCCCAGTCAACTGTTGCTGCTCCTGCAGGGAGGAGCAGGAGCAGGGTTCAGGTGAGGGTGGGGAAGTCTCTGGGGATAGGGGGCTGCAGCTTGGCCATTAGGCGGCAGCAATGCTGCAGCCACAACCAAGAAGTGTGAGGGGGATGGAAGCAACCGGATGGAGGAGGGGAATTAGGAGTGCAGCTCAGGTGAGGGTGGGAAGATCTCTGAGGTGAGGGGAGCAATCAAGTACTAATGCGCAGATGCTCTAGCGTGCAAGAGTTCCAGCACTGAAGTGGAGAGAAATAATGGCAGCGGTCAGGATGCAGTTTTGGAGGGCCGGCAGGTGAAGCCCCTCCGGCCAGAAGAGGTGGGTGGACGGCGGGCGAAGTCCCGCCAGCCAGGAAGAGGAGGCAGTGGTGGGGAGAAATAATGGCGGCAGCAAGGAGGTGGGCAGACAGCAGGCAAAGCCCTACCAGCTGGGAGGAGGAAGTGGGAGGCAGCAGTGGGATGGCCTGGCCCTGGCCCACCCAATGGGGAGAGCTGCGGGGGTGGGGAGAGTGAGCAAGCGAGCTGCGGGGGAAAAGCGAGCGAGTGAGCTGTGAGGGGAGAGAGAGAGAGCTGCAGGGGAGAGTGAACGAGAGCGCGGCAGTGGGGAGAGCGAGCGAGAGTGCGGCGGGGGAGAGTGAGCGAGAGCGCGGCAGGGAGAGTGAGCAAGAGCGTGGTGGGGGAGAGAGAGAGAGGCAGGGGGAGAGCGAGCGAGAGAGCTGCGGGGTGGGGGAGAGTGAGCAAGAGAGCTGTGGGGGGATGCCACAGGCTCAGTGCACAACTGCACAGATGCTCTGTGCGGGGTCAGCTAGTTATTTTATAATATTGAAGACAACACTAACATCTTTCTCTTTCTTTTCCACAATTGAAAGAAAAACATGTTGAAATAAAAGCGAATGAAGTTTTAAAAGTGTATTAGATTTGCTAGGGGACTATCCTTTGTAAGGTAGATTGCTTGCTAATAGTAAGAGATGATGTGCTGAAATTTGCTAAATTGCTACAGTCTGCAGTTTGATTGTGGAAAAGAGCCAAGACTTTCTAGATGTAATTAGCAGAAGCAGAAGCTGCTGCTAGAGGCAAAGAATCTGGACAAGTTGCTCTTTTGGAATCAGATGCATGGTAAGAGGCCCTGCTCCCTGCTGACATGGATCCAAACCCATCGCCACAACCTCGGGGTCCAACCTTGAGTGCTCTGAAGATGAAGCGCCACTATGGACCCCAGGTCCCCAGCAAGCAGCTACACAACCTGGCTCTGAGACTCTGTCCAGGAACCCAGTTGTATCACCAGCAGAGTCTGGACCAAATGAAAGAGCTCCGGATGAAGGACCTAAAGAGACAAGAATACGACAAATATTTATATACTGCTTTTCAACAAAAGTTCCCATCTATTTACATAGATATAAATAAATAAATAAAATGGCCCTCTGTCCCCAAAGGGCTCACAATCACAACACCTGATCCAGAAGTACCATCACCTGCACCTCACCCAGAGGATCCTCCCCTGCCCATATCCTCGGACGCAGAGGATGCCCTGGACTTACCTCTAGTGGTTGAAGACTCACCATCTCACTGTTGGACCTATGGTTACAACATAGAGTGTGGCCCCTTTAAATGGCCACAGACTCTAGAAGTACTCTTCCAAATGGCCACAGTAGGGTCAAGGAAGCTATGCATGGGAAGAAGTCTTCCTTCTAAGGATGTGCACAAACCAGAGTTTGATCCATGGTTCGAGCACATTTGGGGAGCAGGGCCTGGGAGCTTTAAGAAAGAAAAAAAGCAGGTCCTTACCTGCTCTCCACCACCCCGTGTAGCTTCCTGCTAGAGCAGCGTACACCTCTAGAATAGGGATGTGCACAAATCAATTTTTTATTTGATTTGTGCCCAAAACACATCACCCCTGATTTGTTTTGTATCCAAATCTACCCCCTCCAAATCACCCCAGGTTCGATTTGTATTTGCTTTGATTTGATTCGGATTTGGACTGATTCAAACCACTTAACAAGGTCCTAAGGGCACCAAATCTCGGTGCTGGGTAGGTCCCCGTGGCTGCCACCTACCCCTGCTAACTGTGCAAAGAAGCACCTTTTAACATGGTGATTCTCTTTTTATTTAGCAGGGGGAGAGTAACTGGCCCTATCCACCCCCCAGCACAGTACTTCCAGTGACTGTTGCTGGTGTCCATTTTATGTTTCTTTTAGATTGTGAGCCCTTTGGGGACAGGGATCCATCTTATTTATTTACTATTTCTCTGTGTAAACCGCCCTGAGCCATTTTTGGAAGGGCGGTATAGAAATCAAATACATAAATAAATAATAATAATTTCAAGTCAGTGGGACACTAGGTTGATTTTTAATGAATTTCTTTAGTTTTTACTGATTTTGAACATTTCTGCCATAGGAAACAATGGGGATTTGAAGTTGCCATATCCTAACCCTAACACAGTTCCCATGTTTCATTAAAAAAAAAAACTAAGCTCTAACCCTTGTAGAAGTGGAGTTATGGAGCAAAATGTGCAGTCATTATTTTCCAAGTGTTGGATTCTTTGGTATATAATAACTTTTTCTCATAATGAATCCCTATGAGGATTCATTACACACCTTCATTTCTTCTGTTCATTTTGACTATCATTGGACAGTGCCAACTGTCAACAGCCATGTGCCAACTACACCCCCCTCCCACATACACATACTGGGGTACTCAGTTTATTTTTTAGGTATTTTTGTAGTGTTTAGATTTTTTGGTGTCTTCATTACACACCTTCATTCCTTCCGTTTATTTTGACCCCACTGCTTTATTTATTTATTATTTATTATTAAAACTTTTATACCGCCTTTCCAAAAGGTTCAGGGTGGTTTACATTAAAACACCATTAAAATCAGTAAATAATTAAAACAAACATTATAAAAGCATAGAACAATGATTAACAATCATTGCAGGTGGGGGTGGGGAATTAGTGGCATCCCATGTTCCAGCTACCCCCCAACCCACAAGCCACTGGGTACTCAGTTTATATTTTAGGAATTTTTGAGGTGTTTAGACTTTTTGGTGTGTAATGAATCCTCATAGGGATTCATTATGAGGAAAGTTTATTAGACACCAAAGAGCCTAAACACTTGGAAAAAACCCTAGAACATAAACTGAGTAGTACCCCACTGCCTTGCAGGTGGGAGTGGGGTGTTTTTGGCACATGGCAGTTGACAGTTTGAAAAGACAGTCAAAATGAATAGAAGAAATGAAGGTGTGTAATGAATCCTCATAGGGATTCATTGAGGGAAAGTTATTATACAGCAAATAATCCAAACACTTGAAAATCAGTGACCACACATTTTGCTACATAATTCCACTTCTACAAGGGCTAGAGCTTAGTTTTTTTTGTGTTTTTTTTTTTAAAGAAAGCTGGGAATCTGGGGAAATTAATAGGAGGGATCCAAATCTTGAATTGAATCAGGCGTGATTTGATTTGTACCCGCATCTAGCCAATGGACCACAGGGGTGATTTGTTTTTTCTCCAAATCACCTGAATCAGCTAGATTCGAGTACAAATCGATTTGTACCCAAATCAATTTGCACATCCCTACTCTAGAACCCCCTTGCGGTGTCAGCATGCACATGCATGCGCTTTTTGCATGGTCAGCAACACCATCCTGACCACACTAGTGCTGAAGCTGTGCGGGACTTCTAAGGAAGTGCATCACCCCAGCAGGAGTGACAGAGAGCTCCACTTCCTTAAAGCTCCCTGGCCCCACTCCCAAAATGTGCTTGAACCGCAGTTCAAACCATGGTTCATGCATGGTTCATGCCTATTTCTTTCAGAAAATGTGAGTCCTGGCCAAATGAAGAGAACAGAAAGGAATATAAAATGTGGCAAAATAAATGCAAGAAGACAAAAACAAAAACTTATGTAAATATATCAGAAGCAGAAAACCTGCCAGGGTGGTGACTGGAGCCTTAGATGTTGAGGGCGTGAAAGGGATTATTAAGAAGGATAAGGAGATTGCAGAGAAGCTGAATGAATTCTTTGCATATGTCTTCATGATAGAGGATATTGACCATAAACCTGCTCTGGAACTGAGCTTCTCAGACTTGGATGCTGAAGAACTGGACCAATTTGAGATGATGAGAGAGGATGTTTTAAACTGTCTTGAGAAATTAAAAATTAACAAATTGCCAGGGCCTGATGGTATCCACCCAAGAGTTCTAAAGGAACTCAAATGTGAAATTGCTGATCTCCTGGCAAAAATATGTAACCTGTTCCTACAATCAGGCTCTGTGCCAGAGGCCTGGAAAGTTGCTAATGTAACTCCAATTTTATAAAGGGATCAAGGGGGGAATCTGGAAAACCAGCTAATAAGCTGGTTAGCTTATCTTTGATGCTGGATAGATTGATGGAAAGCATATATAAGGACAAATTGTTAAACATATAGAAGAATAGGCCTTGCTGAAGGAGAACCTGCATGGCTTCTGCAAGGGCAAGTCTTGCCTCATTAACCTTTGGGGGTTCTTTGAGAGTGTCAACAGGCATGTGGATAAAGGTGATCTGGTTGACATAGTATACTTGGACTTCCAAAAAGCTTTTGACAAAGTTCCCCACCAAAGGCTCTTGAGTAAACCTAGCAGTTATAGGATAAGGGGACAGGTTCATGTGTATATGAACCACCTTGAGCCATTTTGGAAGGGCGGTATATAAATCAAATAAATAAATATAAATAAATAAATATATCGGTAACTGGTTGAAGGACAGGAAACAGAGGGTAGGAATAAATAGACAGTTTTCACAGTGGAGGAAAGTAAGAAGTGGGGTCCCCTAGGGATCTGTACCGGGACCGAAGAACAATTTCACTTATTCATAAATGATCTAGAAATTGGGGTAAGCAGCGAAGTAGCCAAATTTGAAGATGACACCAAACTATTTAGGGTAGTGAAATTTTTTTTTTAAAAAAATGCAAGGAGCTCCAAAAGGATCTTTTCAAACTGGGTAAGTGGACAACAAAATGGCAAATGTAAGCAAGTGTAAAGGGATGCATATTGGGACAAAAGACTCCAACTTCATATATACACTGATGCGGTCTGAGCTGACTGACCAGGAGAGAAATCTTGGGATCAAATCTTGTTGAAAGTGTTGACGCAGTGTGTGGCACCTGGGAAAAAGGCAAACTCCATTCTAGGAATCATTAGGAAAGGGACTGAAAATGAAACTGCTAGTATAATAATGCCCTTATACAATCTATGGTGTGGCCACATTTGGAGTACTGTGTACAGTTCTGATCACTGTATTTTAAGAAGGGCATTGTAGAACTGGAAAAGGTGCAGAAGAGGGCAACCAAGATGATCAGGGGCCTAGCGCACCTTCCTTATGAAGCAAGGCTACAGCATCTGGGGCTCTTTAGTTTAGAAAAGAGGCGACTATGGGGAGACATGATAGAGGTGTATACAATTATGCATGGAGTAGAAAGAATGGACAGAGAGAAATTTCCCCCCTCTCTCACAACACTAGAACCAGGGGCCATCCCATGAAACTGAAGGCCGGGAAATTGAGGACCAACAAAAAGAAGTACTTTTTCAAACAGTGCATTATTAATCTATGGAATGCTCTGCCATGGGATGTGGTGATGGCCACTAGCTTGGATGGCTTTAAAAGGGGCTTAGACAAATTCATGGAGAACAGGTCTATCAAGAGAACTAGGCTACTAGTTTGGTGGCTATAGGCAAGATGCATCTGAATACCAGTTGCAGGGGAGCAACAGCAAAAGAGAGGGTATGCCCTAACCTCTTGCCTGTGTGCTTTTCAGAGTCATCTGGTGGGCCACTGTATGAAACAGGATGCTGGACTATAGATCTTGGGCCTGATCCAGCAGGGCTATTCTTATGCTCTTATTTCAGTCATGGAGAGGAGAGCTGGTCTTATGGTAGCAAGCATGACTTGTCCCCTTAGCTAAGCAGGGTCTGCCCTGGTTGCATATGAATTGGAGACTAGAAGTGTGAGCACTGTAAGATATTCCTCTTAGGGGATGGAGCCACTCTGGGAAGAGCAGAAGGTTCCAAGTTCCCTCCCTGGCATCTCCAAGATAGGGCTGAGAGAGATTCCTGCCTGCAACCTTGGAAAAGCTGCTGCCAGTCTGTGAAGACAATACTGAGCTAGATGGGCCTATGGTCTGACTCAGTATATGGCAGCTTCCTATGTTCCTATGATCCTAATGAGGCACACCTCTGTCAACTGAAAACCATTGGCTTACATGAGCACCTAAGTGCACAATCCTGTACTTTAAACAAATTGGTTTGTACGAAATAGGAGCCAATGTAAGCCCCTTTCTGCCAACAGAACTTGAGATACACCTCTGCCGTCACTGCTATGCTGATGGAACTGCACCATTATGCTAGCAGAACATTACACCAGCAGATCTGCTGACAGAATCCCCAGCTGGCGGAGACACTAAAATGTGGCAGGGACATGAGCATGGCAGGGGTGGGACTGGGGGGAGCTGACATTCCAAATTCTATACCCCTCCTGAAATGCACACCCCCCCAATGATGGCATAAGCACCCATTGGACTCAATGGACTGCTGAAAACCATTGACCTCTCCCCCTGTTGCTTTGCCCACCCTGTCCGCTCCACCACCACAGAGCATAGGATTCAGACTACCTTCATACCCACTCATGGTTGGTTGTTTATTCAACTTCAGCATCTTTCTTTTTAATGTCTCTGGATCTGCATTCTGCCGCCATGCTTGCATAAAACTGTTTATCTATGTTTTGCTGATCTATTTACTTATTTTTTATTTGATAAAATCATTATAACACATCCTCTGGTATCTTGATCTCAGAAACATGGGATTCGGCTTCATATTCATTCTGTGTGCCATATTTTATGAGATAAAGAACTTGAACATGGTGTCATATGAACTCATTGCATTGTGAGATTGTGTTTTTTGGCCGTGGGCGGGGGGAGCCATCTCGATGAGGATATCTTCGTAGCCAATGTTAATCCATCAATGGGAATTTGCACAGAAAATCACTGCATTTGTTGCTTGACTGGCTGACAACAATTACCACTGTACTGCAGCTGTCCTGAAGTTCCTGGCAACACTCTGAACTTCTGTGTGCTGGAGAAGGTGGCACATGGTTGACTAAGGACATCGTGGGAGGCTGGATTATCAAATTCCATATGCCCAACAATAAAAGCCTTAGATTTCCTGAGAATTATTTGACTCCTGAAATCTGTTATATTTTCTTAGCTTACCAGTGTGGACCCCCATCTGAAAGCTGTTTTCATAGCTAGCCAATCCAATTTGGAAATGAATTCCTCACATAGCGGGGAGCTGGTACAGGAAAAACATGTCTCTGTGAATTGTTCATGGCCATGAAAGAGAAAGGAGAGGACAGGGAAGATGGCCTAGCATTAGCAGTGTTTCTACCAGTGTTGAAAAGGACAACTTAGTATGTTATGTCAAAAGCTCAGTGGTGGTTAAGGGAGGTAACCACCAAGGCAGGAACAAGGGTGCCTTAGGCAAAGTATGACTTTGATGCTGTCCGCCCCCCACGGCTGCAATATTCAACAGAGAAAAATGAAAAGTTTAAATGAACTTTTACACATATTTATTTGGCATTCAAGATTGTCAATATTTTATTATTTATTTATTAATTATTAATAATGTGTGTGTGTGTGTGTGTGTGTGTGTGTGTATACACACACACACACTTTCCTTAAGGAAAGTACATTTATGAAATCACCCAGCTCTATGTGTGTGTCTCCCTATCAACTTCTGAATATCTCAATGATTTAAACCAAATTTGGTACAGTTGCAGGGACACATAGGAACACCTCAATGACATAGTTTGTGATGATGTCATCCACCCCAGTTCGAGGTGGCAGATGCATAAATGTTTGAGGCACAAATGGTCTTACTTGTGAACCACCTAATTGTTTTGGACCAAATCTGGTAGAGTTGTAGTGACATACAGGAGCACCTTAAGGCATAGTTTGTGATGCTGTCATCCACCCCAGTTCAAGATGGCGGATGTGTGAATGTTTAAGGCACAAGTGTGCTAACTTGTGAAGATGGTAATTATCAATTATTATAGTGAAAGGAAAGTAGGCAGATTAGTTTTAATCAGAACTTCTTGTTTTTACACAATTATACCGTATAGGTAAACCAACCAGTAGCTGACAATTTAAGAAATTTTAAGAAAGTTTAAATTATGATTACATCACAGCAGCCATGCTCACTCATGCCACAAACAACTGGAATGTTCAGTACTGTACTTTGGCTAATTATACAGAGATTACGTCATCACATGGGCAGTAACTCACCAGGAAAGGTTTCAATAGCTAGAAAACAACATGCTCTATTTTCCCATGGCCTGCTGACTGGCAGGCTCTCTCTCACACACATATATGGGCAACAAGCAGCAGGCATTCAGCACTGGTGGTTTATCTCTGCACAGCTGCTGGATGACTGGCGGGCTCTTTTTCTTGCATGTGAGAGCAACCCCCTACCCCTTGGCCAGACAGAACAGTGAGAGGACTACCCACAGGACAATGGAGCATGGCGCTTTCTACCTATTGGAACTTTTTCTAGTGAATTACTGCACATGAGATGACATCATCTCAACCAAGAGCTCACATCAGTTTGGGTATGTGAGAGTGACTCCAAGCAATAAAGCTTGACAAAAGCATGCCTTTTGTAGTATTTCAGAGAACAGAAAGAATATGTACACCCTAGGCAACCACACAATTCACCTATATGGCTGGGCTGACCCTTTAAACAGCACAATGGAAGAGGAAGAAAAGTATCTATTTGTGGTAATAGATTATTAGTGATGAGATTATTAGTGATAAGATTATTAGATTTGTTTTAATAATTGTTTTATGCTACTGCTTTTATTGTTTCATGTATTTTAATCTGTGCTGATTTTTAAATATTATTTTAAATTTTGTACACTGCCTAGAGATGTACATATCAGGCAGTATAAAAATATGATTGATAGATAGATAAAAGCATAACTTAATTTCAGGTGAACTCAGCTGTCAGGTTATACCATAGAGATTAGTTAAGCACCATTTTTACAATAAAAATCTGGTATAATTACCAAGCAGGAACCATGGCTTCGTGGATCAGGTTAAAGGGTGTTATCAAGCCCAAGGAATAAGTGAGGTCAGAGTATTCATACATTTAGCTGTATATCTTGCCCTTCCTGAGGTCACATACATGGAGTAATCCCATCATATCCTCACAACAATCCTGTGAAGTAGGTTCAGCTGAAAAACAGCAACACAGTCATGGTGGGTCACATAGTGATGGCTGAGTGAAGATGTGATCCCAGCATTCTCAGGGCTATCCAACACTCCATACTGGTCCAGGACACCATGCTGCCTCCCATTCAGGAAAGTCTTTAATTTAAATGTAATCTGTGGATAATAGATTCTCTAAATTCATTTTATAGAGTCTCCAGAAGCGCTACAACAAGATAAGGCAGGATCTGGGAGGCAGTGGTAACACCAGAAAAAAAAATTAGCAAATTACAGAAGGGCAAGATGCATTTCTGGTGGAGCGGGAACTTTGTTCCATATTAGATTTCTGAAAGAAAAATAACTGTATTCACATTAATGTTTCCCTTGTAAACAAACAGAAGTAAGCTCATGGGGAACAGCTCCCTCTCTGTCATATATATATATATGAATATTATTATTATTATTATTATTATTATTATTATTATTATTATTATTATTATATATTCATAATATATATGAATATAATATATTATATAACTATATATAAATATATAATTTAAACCACTCTGAGTAGGTAAAAAGTGTCTTTCCTTCAAGTTACAACAAGGCTCCAGCAGGGCTGAGTTTTGAGGTGTGTTTGCCCTACTCCCCCTCTCTGTACAAGGAGGTCAACTGACTCCAGGTTGATAAAGATTTCTGGGCAAGAAACCAATCATTTCCTTCTACTCTGCCCTCTCCTCCCTGCCTTGCAGGGGATGTCTCTCAGCTGAGAGATATCTGTCATGGGGAAGCAGAAAGCTCACAGGTTTCATTCTGCTGACAGCATGTTATCTGGTGTTAAAAACTTTTCTTCCCTGCCACTTTGAGTAGGCTGCTGCCGCCTCGTGTCTTCACAAGACCACTTCTTAACACTGGCCATGCTGAATGCAGTAGCAGCAGGGTGAACCGAGACTCAGTCACAACATAACGTCTAGGTTTTGTGGCTGGCATTCATATTCATAAAGCACAATGAACAAAGTTTCACTGGTTCAAGAAAACCATTGCAACCACAACTAGTTGCAGGGGAGTAAGAGCAGGAGAGAGGGCATGCCCTCAACTCCCGCCTGTAGGCTTCCAGTGGCATCTGGTGGTCCACTGTGTGAAACAGTATGCTGGACTAGATGGTCCTTGGGCCTGAACCAGCTGGGCTGTTCTTATGTTCATATGGCTGGGTAGCTGTGCAAAGTCATTGCGATGTGCAAAATAATATTCTGGCGCTCTTGCACTGTTGTGCAGAAGTTCTCCCAAAGCCTATGAAGTGTGCTGGAAGTTGCGCGCCTTATTGCGCAAATGCAGATATGTTTCCACTAGTGTCACACTAGGGATGTGTGAATTGATTTGAATTTGAATTGATTCGACTCAAATCTAGGTGATTCAAATTACCCAACATGGATAATTTGAATCAAATCAGCCCAATTCAAATTTGAATCAATTCAAATTGATTCAACAACTGTTTTGACACATTTTAAAAAACATTCAATTCAAATCCAAATCGAATCAGGAAGATTCTATTAAAATTGAATTGCAAAATTCGATTCGTGCACATCCCTACATCACAGTAATCTGGAACACTATCTCCAGACTGAGTGCAACTAGCTGGTGCGACTATCTTGCACTAGTGCAACACATTTGTCTGGATGTCAGCCAGTACAAACACTATGCTAGGAAAAACAATGTAGTTTCCCTCAAAAAGTCCAGAGTAAATTATATAACAGTTTCTTGAGCAACCTATCTGACAAGTAATCCTACTGTGAATAAGGTCGGTAAGTGAAAAGGTGAATGTAACATACATCAAACGAAAAGTTTAAGCCTGAGGCTGCAAAACAATGCCCAGTTCTTTATAAGTTCCTACTTGAACTCAGTGAGACTTGCTTCTGAGTAAACATGCAAAGAATTGGACTCTGAGGACATCCTTGAAGAGGTTGTGTGGAGATACCAGGCCTGTAGCCTTGGTATTCTCACTGAGAATAAGAAAGTGCTACAAAGTCTTCCCCTCTGTGATAAATCCAAAAATTCAGCACAGCCAGAAATCTGACACAGAAGAGGTGAATGGCTAAGTATGTTTTTGCACATGAGGCTTAAAGCAGATCTTGCTTCACTTGTTTTGCAATGCAAATATGCGTACAAATATATTCACTTGAATGCTCATTTACATCACCTCTCTCTACTTTCTCTTCTACATTAATAGTGATCAGTTGTTTACATAAGTCCAGTTCAGGCATTCTTGTAACCAGACACTGTACGGCATCACAATACCAATTGAAACCCTGTCCCTCACACCAATGAACAGTGTAGCTCCGCCTCCCACACAACTACAGCATTTATAGAGAGCATTTATAGATTTATAGAGCATTTAAGAGAGCCAGCGTGGTGTAGTGGTTAGAGTGCCGGACTAGAACCAGGGAGACCCGAGTTGAAATCCTCATTCAGCCATGATACTTGCTGGGTGACTCTGGGCCAGTCACTTCTCTCTCAGCCTAACCTACTTCACAGGGTTGTTGTGAGGAGAAACTTAAGTATGTAGTACACTGCTCTGGGCTCCTTGGAGGAAGAGCGGGATGTCAAATAAATAAATAAATCTGAAGGCAAACATTGTACCCAGAGAGAGACCCTCCTCGTGATTAAGAGGGAAGATCTCTCCCCACAAGCGGTGCTTCAGACAAATGCTCTACTTATGCCTGGCATAGGGGGCAAGGCTACATCGGCACATCAGTGCAGGAGGCGGTTTCCATTGGCATTGTAGCTCTGAGCACCATACATGGTTACAAGTGTCGGGCAATGGATGGCATGGAAGATGCTGAAAAGCGATTTAAACCTCATGTATGAAAATGCTTTGTGAAAGCAACTGGTACTTAGAGAAGGCTGAAAGGGCAGCAGCCTGCAAATAATTACTTGGATTCAAGTAAATTAGTCCAAACTATTTCAGCATCACTGATTTTTATCAGTTCCAGGATGGAAACGGGAGAACAATCCTGTCTCTCTAAGAGTCCCATGGTTGCAAAAGAGGATGAAGCTACTACTGCTTCTTCTACTGGGAACTGGGTTCCTCCCTCAGAGCTCTTATCCTCATCCCTGCTGCAGATGACAGTCTTGTTCCAGGAGATGGAAGGAGAAGATACGGTGGCCCTACAGCCATACTGCAGCCACCTTATTATTATTTATTTATACAGTCAGACAGGTGTTATTGACTGGTTTGTTTTATCCAGACATCGAGTCTTTCCCAAGGACCTAGGATGGCTGAATTTTATTGTCAATGTTGTTGCTGTTGTTATAGATATTGTCGCAGAATATAGGCTGTTCCCAGTAAAGTCGCTTTTTGTAATTGGCTGCTGGTGATTTCTGTGGCCCCTATGGTGTTGAGGTGCTCTTCGGGGTCTTTTGGAACTGCACCCAGGGCACCAATGACCACTGGGATTATTTTGGTCTTTTTCTGCCACAGCCTTTCAATTTCAAGTTGTAGATCTTTGTATTTGGTGATTTTTTCTATTTCTTTTTCTTCTATTCTGCTATCTCCTGGTATTGCTATGTCGATTATTTTGACTTGTTTTTCTTTCTTCTCGACTACAGTTATATCTGGTGTATTGTGTGGCAGATGTTTGTCTGTTTGTAGTCGGAAGTCCCATAATATTTTTACATCTTCATTTTCTTCAACTTTTTCAATGTTATGGTCCCACCAATTTTTGGCTACAGGTAGCTTGTATTTTTTGCAGATGTTCCAGTGTATCATCCCTGCTACCTTGTCATGCCTTTGTTTGTAGTCAGTCTGTGCGATCTTTTTACAACAGCTGATTAGGTGGTCTACTGTTTCATCTGCTTCTTTACAAAGGCGGCACTTGCTGTTTGTGGTGGATTTTTTGACTTTTGCTCTTATTGCATTTGTTCTTAGTGCCTGTTCTTGTGCAGCCAGTATTAAACCCTCTGTTTCTTTCTTCAAGTTGCCATTCTTAAGCCATTGCCAGGTCTTGGCGATGTCTGATTTTCCACTTATATTGTGCAAATATTGACCATGTAGGGACTTATTTCTCCATTATTCTGCTCGGTTCTTGACTTGTTCTTTCTTGTAGGCCTGCTTTCTTTCATTGGTGTTGAATAGTTTCTCGTTATTGACCATTTGAAGCGCATCTTCTTCACTGTCCCTTATATATTCTTCAAGGCCTCTTTTCTCCTCCTCCTACTGTTTGATGGACTTGCAGCATTCCTCTTCCACCTGAGCTGCGAGGGAGGTATAGCCTATTGACATCACTGCGGGGGTGCAGTGCATGATTGATGGTCATGATTTTCCTGGTCTTACAATCTAGCGTCTCTAGCTCTGCCTGGGTCCAGTCTATTATTCCTGCACTGTATCTGATAACAGGTATAGCCCAGGTGTTTATGGCTTGTATGGTGTTCCCGCCATTGAGTTTGGACTTGAGGATTTTTCTAACCCTCCTGATATATTCACTTCCAATTTTTCTTTTAACTTCAGTGTGTGCGATGTTATCAGCCTGGAGAATGCCCAAGTATTTGTAATGTTCCTTCTCTTCCAGGTTCTTGATGTTGCTTCCATTGGGTAGTTCTATTCCTTCTGTTTTTGTTATTTTTCCTCTTTTCATTATTAATGCAGCACACTTGTCTAGTCCAAACTCCATTGCTATATCGCTACTGAATATACGGACAGTGTTTAGCAGTGATTCAATTTCTGACTGGGACTTTCCATACAACTTCAGATCGTCGATGTACAGCAGATTGTTGATTTTACTTGATGTTTGAGATGTTTGGTATCCGAGGCCTGTTTGGTATCCGAGGCCAATTATTATTATTATTATTATTTTTATTTTTTACATTTATATCCGGCTCTTCCTCCAAGGAGCCCAGAGCGGTGTACTACATACTTGAGTTTCTCTTTCACAACAACCCTGTGAAGTAGGTTAGGCTAAGAGAGAAGTGACTGGCCCAGAGTCACCCAGCTAGTTTCATGGCTGAATGGGGATTTGAACTCGGGTCTCTACGGTCCTAGTCCAGCACTCTAACCACTACTCCACGCTGGCTCTAATCGCGCAGCGGGGAAATGACTTGACTAGCAAGGCAGACTATGCCAGTTCGAATCCCCACTGGTATGTTTCCCAGACTATGGGACTATGGGAAACATCTATATCAGGCAGCAGCGATCTAGTTAGATGATGAAAGGCATCGTCTCATACTTTGCTGGGGATGGCAATGGTAAACCATTCCTGTATTCTACCAAAAAAAACCCTGCAGGGCTCTGTGGTCACCAGGAGTCAACATCAACTCGACAGCACACTTTACCTTTACCTTACAGCCATACTGGCAAACCAAACCATGGAAAGTGGAAGGATAAGTAATATTGGGGAGGTGAGTTTTGTATGTGCTTGAGCATGCAATATGAACAATCACACACCTCAACCAAGGGATTTGTGTGTATTGTAAAAATGTATTTGTACAGAACATACAGCTACCTCCTGTTTGAACCCATCCACAGCTGCCACCAGTGGTTATCAGTGGTTGGTGAATACAGTCTCCTGCATGCAGAAACCCCAAGGGATTAGGGATATTCATACCCAGAATATCTGGAGGGAGCTTGGAAAGGTTAAAATGGCTCTATCCTTTCAATGTGATTGCTCCTATGAATCACTTGATTCGAATGACCAAGTCTGAACAAGGCTCTTCTTGGGAATACTTCCCCCAATATACATTTACAGTATTTTCCACAATGTCAAGCCATTAGAACTCCAGGATTGCTTTCAATAGTCACCTGGGGATTCCTTCTGATTCCTGGTGTCTCTCTAGGGCAATCCTGGAGGGTTGACCTAAAGTCAAATAGGCAGCTGCCCCCTCCCTCTCATGTGTGGGTGCACACACACACACACACACACACACACTGAGGCTCACCCCCACCCTAATCCCTTCTGAGCAGCTGCTGTCCATCTGGCTGCCCTCAGCTCCTTGTCAGCTGTTTGATGTCACACATCAATCTTCCATCTTTGCTGAAAATCTCTGAGGATCAAGTTTCACATTTCCAGGACTCTGGCTGTAAAGCTGCCTTCCTTGGCATTATCAGTAATTATAGGAAAAATCTTAGGAAACTCCTCTTTGCATAAACAGACACTCAGTTCCTAACTGACACATTGGGACATTCATGTCAGGGCAAATCGCTATCATGGATTTTCCGATGTGCCTCTCTGACCACACATGCCTTCCACTTAATTAAATTGCTGTTCTGAGAAGGAAACCTATCCAGCACTCCAAGAGTCACCATTTTGCTCATTACATTGGCATTGACTTATTCACCTTTCTTTCGTAGCACTTTTTTAATCATCTGCCTATCCTCCAATCAACGTAATAGAAGTAAGAGTGAAGACAAGGGATTTTCCCTTGAAAATATCTGTAAGTGTAACAAGCCGTGGTCAGTAGTGTCACCCCTCTGATGAAATCCTTATTATTTCTAATTCTGTTGAATGAAATGAACATATTTGGCTGGCGTGATGCATTTCCCGTCCCTGATATTGCTGACAGTGTTCAGCCAAAAAAGAACTTGCCTTTTGTGAAAGCCGGAAGCAGCAGCAGCACCACACATAACCCTTTGGGTGATGTATCAGGGGTCCTCCCAAATGGGGCCAACACATTTTCCTTTAAAATGAGGGCAGGAAGCATTTGCCTTCATTCGCAGTTGGCTTTGTGATACTACCATTTAGTTAAATCTGTTTCACTTTGTAGAGTTGTGGTATCATCTCGTTTACTATGTAATATCCAGTTGTCTGGAGACTGCACATTTGACAGTTCCCAATTTGGGGGAAGTGCTGTGCCTCCTACCACCATCACCGTAGCACCAAAGCAACAGCAGAGCAAGGACCCAGTGCAGTGAGAAAGGTGATACAGGGTGGTGGGCATATTCCAGTCCCACAGAAAGCATACCTTTCCCTGTCAAAAACCAAGAGAGTAAACATTTGACTTAGCTCTATGCTGACCACAGAAAAGAGTGTAGGGAAATGTATTTAGGTAACCAAGGACTAGAAATCAGGGATTCTCAACGTTGGGTCCCCAGATGTTATTGGACTTCAACTCCCACAATCCTCAGCCCCAGTGGCCTTTGGTTGGCGATTATGGGAGCTGAAGTCCAATAACATCTGGGGACCCAACGTTGAGAATCCCTGGGCTATATAACAATTGGGAAAGACCAAATCACTTTAATTACCTTTTCTGCAATCCCTTCTGAAAACATCACAGATTGTGAAAGAATAATGGTTGTCCTTTTAATTTTTTAGCAGCGGTGTAAATGCATCATTTAGAGGAAATATTCTGAATGGAGACATGTGAAGATAGCAATAAGGGCTTGGATACACATTGCATTCATCATGTCAGAAGTCACCACATCTGAGCAAACTCTGCCCATAGACGATTCTGAAGATTCCCCGCAGGCAGAAAAAGCTGAAAAGGATTGTAGGAAACATACTGGGGAGAAGGAGCTACTGACTGTTTCTCCATCTCTTGTTTTTACCTCTGCTTTTTGCTCTGGTTAGTGACTATTTTTCTAGGAAATGGGAGAATCAGGGGGAAACAGCCACTAAGGAGAGGGAGGGAGAAAGAAAGTTAAGCTGAGGTAAGTGATAGGGCTGTGCAAAGCAGCCCTGTTCGATTTGGAGACCACCTTGGTATTTCAATTCAGTTTGATGTTTTGGATACTCTGGATGGACAGGCCTATTTGATTCAACCCCAATTCAGAGGACTGGTTGCTTCAGGGCCAAGCATTGGCTGCCCAAAGCTCCCCCAGGTTAGTCTCTCTTTTCACTCCCAGTGGCAAGGGAGTAGCAACTGTGAATTCTGACTTTTGTTGCAGGAGGATTGCTGGAAATATTTTCTTCATCATCCTCTACAATCCCAGAAATGATGCAAATGCCCCTGGGAATCAGTATTTTCAGGAACTATTGCAATGACCACAGTCCCCGAAAGACTACGATTCCCAGGGGCACCTGTGCTGTTCCCAAGGCAGCAGAGGATCAAACAAACAAAAATATTGTCTGCTGGCAATCCTTTTGAAACAGAAGCCATGCTTCAGTGCCATTGCTCTCTCACTGCCGGCAGTGAAAAATAAGTTTAAAGCGAAGCTCACCTGATAAGTATGGAAGTTGGTGGAGGCCTAGTATTCAGCCCCTAAGTGATACAGCCCAGTTTGGCTTCAGTTCAGCCCCAATTAGACCTAAAGTGGATGGTGCTTTGTTTCAGGTCAAACCAAATCCAGTTGGGCCAAATCAGGCATGTAGCCATCGAAGCATCACCAAGCCCAGCAAAGGTGAGCAGGGTTTCCTGTGTTTTTCTGTGACTTCTAGCTTTCTCTCCTTTTCTTGGGAGCAAAATTTAGAAACAATTTAAATACTACTTTAAAATCATGGCTGCTTTATATGTGATGAGTGCAACATGAATCCAGTACCTAAATTATGTAATTTCTAAAAATGTCTCAATGCTTTGGTTTCCCAGCCCAAATAATAGTCTTTCAACCTATTTTGGTAAGTAATTGGAAGATACTTCTTTCAAACTGTTTTCAGCTCTGTGGCTAGCCTCACAGATGTGACACTGTGAAGCTCTTCCTACAATCAAGTGGCTCACCTGGCAGCTCAGGGGGTCGGGTGCCCTATCCAGACCCAGCACAGCATCCCTCCAGTGGCTGTTGCTGGTATCTGCTTTATGTTTCTTTTTAAATGGTGAGCCCTTTGGGGACAGGGGGCCATTTTATGTGTATTTTTCTTTGTAAACCACTTTGTGAAATTTGATTGAAGAGCAAATTGAATATAATTTGAATTTGAATATTTGAATATAAATATTTTGAAATTTTGAATATAAATATTCGTGGTAGTAGTACACTGACTGGTAGCAGCTCTACTGTAATACTCAGACAATACTGAGCTAGATGGACCAACAGTCTGACTCAGTGGACGGCATCGTAAAATGGAAGGAAAGGCTGGGAATGGGCCCTGTGAAAAATATCTTGCCCTCTTCCTTGTAGTTCTTCATCCCGAAATTTAACTCCTTCCTCTGGTGACTTTGAGAAGGGAAGCTGAAACTCTGAAACTGGGTTAGACTGAAATTGGGCAAATGTATCTCTAGCAGATAACTCTTTGCACCTTCTCTAGACTATAATTTTTGGGGGAGAAGTAATGACAACCAAATTGGTATAAAACATATATGTGTAAGGTGTCGATAGGTTGCACATCTCACAGACTCTTCCCTTTTATCGCCACGCATGCAGTTTTACAATGTAAACTCCACTAAAGGCCCTTGTTTCTCTGTTTGAGATCGCCAAGCTGCTTAGCCCAAGGCGGACATCTGTCCTAGTCTTGACAGGGAGGCAAAGGAATTGGAGCTGACGAGCTCTTAAGGGAAGTAAGAGACAGCTTTCTCCATTCATTGTGATACTGTGGGTTAATAGAAGGAAAATATTGATGTTTTATTAAATTACTCTGCTATTTCAGATCACATAACATGTCTAAGATCTAAACAATGATCCTGTTCTGGAGGAATGTGAGGCTTAGACTGATGAGATAAACTTTGGGAGGGAAGATCTCTCAGAGTTTGCTAAATTGCTTCCCTTATTTAATTAGAAATTAATTGAAAACACTCCTATTCCAACAGCTCTATACTTACAACCTGATTTGTTGATAATAGCCTTATTCCCTTGCAATATCCCCACAAGTCTGACCATAATTATGTCTCTGATTTTACACTTTCAGGTCCTTTTGAAAGAAAACCAGTCATAGGGAACACTGGTTAGTAGAAATATAAGGGAAAAGGCATAAAGCCACAGTCCTTGTGAGCCTTTACTTTCTAGCTGGAAAGAGGCACACTGCATGCAAATTATATGGATAATATATGAGCTCAATGGAATAAGAAATTGATATACCTTTGTTAACAGGATGCTGGTTGGAAAGGAATCAAAGTAATGCAGAAATGTACTGCATTGGTTCCCTCATACATGGGGGGAACCACAGGACTCTATGGGTGCCAGGAGTTGAAATCGACTTGACAGCACACTTTATATTTACACTACCTTATGAAACATGGCCAGCTGCGACAGAGTGCACACACACCTGTTATAGGCAGATTCACCTCCTCTTTTCAGCGAGGGGGCAAGAGGTAGTAGGTGTGCCATGCAGTGTGGTGTTAGACAAGTTCCAGATGATACACACACACACACACACAATTACCCTGTGCTCCAGGAGCAGACTGTTGGAGGTGGAGTGATTGACCTTTTGCACCAACTATCCTAATGACCACTAGGGGCATTGGGTAGAGATAGTGAGTAAGGGTCTCCCTAAACTGTTCTGTCTGTCTCTACTCTATGACCCCTGACTGGACTCCTCAGGTATTTCCTGTGAGAGTCAAAATCCCTTGCTTTCCTCTTAGTTAGCAGAATAGATGGAAACATCTCTCTCTCTCCCCCTTCCTATTCATTATGTAATTCTTTAGATTAGATCTTTCCTATCCAAAGTGTACTTCACCAATAAATACTTAGTATTTAGTTCTACAAGAATCTCCATGTGTCTTCTCTAAATAGCTGCAACAACTAAACTCTGCATTCTACTCTGTAACTGGAGTGGGTAGCTTCTTTAGTACTCTGCTACTTAACTGGGGGTAAAAACTACAAAGCCCTAACACAGACAGCCTAGATCAGGGCCAAAAAAGGAGGGAAAGGGTCCAGGGAAATCAGTAGATGGAGCACAATCCACTGGAAAAGGCACCTAGTCAGATTACATTGGGTACCAATGTTCCCAATAACAGGAATTCCCAGGTGTTGTTGACTACAACCCCCACAATCCCCAGACAAAGGCCATTGCAGCTGGGGATGCTGGGAGTTGTAGTGAACAACATCTGGAAATCCCTGTTAGAGGGAACCCTGTTGGGTACTCTCCACATGTTTCTCTCATTCTACCCACAGAGGTAGGATTGCAGAGTATCCTACTAACTGACCAAAGAGGCACCTTTTAAAAGTGGTGATGCTCTTTATTTAGCAGGGGGAGAGCAACTGGCCCTATCCATCCCTCAAGTGGCTGTTGCTGGTGTCTATCTTATATTTCTTTTTTAGATTGTGAACTCTTTGGGGACAGGGAGCCATTTTCTTTATTTATATCTACTGTACACTGCTTTGGGAAAGTTTGTTGAAAAAGAAGTATATAAATATTTGTCGTATTTGTATTTGCTTTTGCACTTCTATCTAACTAGCAGGTGAGGTCTGTTGTTGACTGGGCAAAGTCATTTTGAGTAGATTACACTGACAGAGAAATTATATATATATATATAACAGAATATTTTATTAATATGCTTGCTAAAGGGAAGTAAAAGAATGGTTTGACATTTGTAGGATTTCAACTTCAAACATTATCAATTTAACTGAATTACCACCATATATAGTAAATTTGAATCATAGTAAATTGGGATCTGAGAAAGATCTTTTGCACCTCTTGGGCATGGTATCATTTTGGAATGATCTGATTATTGAGTGTTAAAAATCTATTGAGACCAACAACAGTTAAAATCTGCTAATTATAATCAGAATTTCTTCTAGAAATACTAATATACATATTTAAACCATTCAGCAAACACATTCTGGTGTAAATAGTAGTGCATTCAGCAAATTTCAATGACAGGATTGTGTATGAAATATTTGGAAAGCACTGGAAAGTCATTGGAAAGCATGACTTTCACACAAACAAATAAACAAATGCTTCAAAATCTCTCTCTCTCTCCCTCTCTCTCTCTCTCTCTATATATATATATATATAAAATTATTATTTTTACATTTATATCCCGCTCTTCCTCCAAGGAGCCCAGAGTGGTGTACTACATACTTGAGTTTCTCCTCACAACAACCCTGTGAAGTAGGTTAGGCTGAGAGAGAGGTGACTGGCCCAGAGTCACCCAGCTAGTATCATGGCTGAATGGGGATTTGAACTCGGGTCTCCCCGGTCCTAGTCCAGCACTCTAACCACTACATCACGCTGGCTCTGTATTATATATATATAATACACTAAGGTCGTACATGACAAGCTCCACCCACAGAATGCTTTACCAATTGGAGGTAATGGGGAAAAAGCACTGTGGTGATTGGGCAGTGGAGATTCCATATGCAGATAGAGAAGAGGAGTGGGTAGGGGGTGAGTGAGTGAGCCAGCGGCGGGGAGGGGGTGAGTAAGCGAGCGGGTGGGGGGGTGAGTGAGTGAGCAGGGAGGGGGTGAGAGAGTGAGCGAGTGGCAGGGAGGGGGTGAGTGAGTGAGCGAGCAGCGGGGAGGGGCAAGTGAGTGAGCAAACAGGGAGTGAGTAAGTGAGCGGCAGGGAGGGGTTGAGTGAAAGTGGGTGGCTGACACTGAGCAATAAAACAGGGGCTGTGCGGAGGACAAGGAGAGCAACAAAGTCCTAGTGCACAGATGATCTGTGCAGGTTCAGCTAGTATAAGAGATTTCCCTTCCTCAGGGGGTTAGGTTCCCTGCCCTGTGAATAGCCCCAGGAACACACCTGTCCCACAGCCTGAAGACCATTTGCACATAGCTAAGCCCAAGTTTGATCAGCAGCATATGCACAACAGAACCACTGGCCCCTTTGAGCCTTCCAGCCCTCAGGATTTTGCCACCAAAGCGGGTGCTGGGTGAATGAGTGAGTTTCTCCTGTTGATGAATCATGTATGCTTTCCTAAGGGCTGGTTGTATACAATAGCATATGGTCTGTATGTTATGTATGGATACAACTGCTTCAATGAGGCTGTACATGCGGTCCAGACCTTTCTGAAGACATGTGCTAGCTTAATTATCCATTAAGCTGGCATTTACCCAAGCAACCTTGATCGGCTAGGCATCTCGCTTGCATGCAGGTTTTTTAGGGACAAAGCTTTGCCTATGAGAGGATCCATTTTATGGTCAGTTTTGGAGATTTCAGCATGTTGTTGGAGCAGGCTATCCAGAGGAGGGCATGCCTAATAAGATCAGCACCTTTTTCTTAGATATGTTTCTGTTTGTGGAACCAGTAGACATGGACACCTGTGCATCAAATTGATAAGAGAGTTCTTGTCCCACACTGGCAAGGGTTATGGCAACGGGAAAACAGAGGGCTCTTCAACTTGCTCTACCTTCCTAAATATAGAGCTCATTGTGTAGTGGCACCCGGCTGTCTCCTTAGAAGAAATTGAGGGCTTTCCTAGGGAAGGTGGAGGAATACCAGGTAGTTCAGAAATTGAGAGGAGCTGGCTGGGCACCTTAGCTTTATCTGGAAATATTTGACCTGGGGCATACCAGCTCCAGCCTCAGTGGCACGATGCCTCTCAGTACCAGTCAGTGTTCCCTGTAACAGGGATTCCCAGATGATGTTGACTTTGACTCCCAGAATCCTCAGCCAAACGCCATTGCAGCTGGGATTGCTGGGAGTTGTAGTCAACAACATCTGGGTATCCCTGTTACAGGGAACACTGATACCAGTTGCAGGGGAGCAACTGCAAGGGAGAGGGCATGCCCTCACCTCCTGCCTGTGGGCTTCTCAGAGGCATCTGGTGGACCACTGTGAGAAACAGGATGCTGGACTCGATAGGCCTTGGGCCTGATCCAGCAGGGCATGTTCTTATCTGAGATACACCATGGCATCAGTATCATGCAGGATATAAAGGCTAACCTGGTCGCATTCCAGGTTAGCCATTCAACAGCGGCAAAATGCTTCCGTTCAGGCGAATTGCATTCAAAACGTAAATAGCCAAGCACCCAGCAGAGGGAGCAGTCTTGTGAAAATTAACAACCCGAAAAAACAACAACTTTTTTACGGTGGATATATGACATAATAGCACTATATCGCAGTGATTAAATTAGAAACAAGGCAATGGAAATATGAACGGCACCCTGCTGTCAGAGTAGAGACTGTGGTGTCACAACACAAGAAGTGTGGAAGCACACTTCAGAGATACGTCGTGACCTTGTTGCAGGGTCTAATCTGGAAAGCGCCCTGTAGGCTCGGCATAACTCAGTATAACAGTGTCATTTAAAAACCTCACTTTCCTGGATTTTGTTCAAATCATGCTGGCAGCACACCTGTGGGTGGTAAACATGACACGCACTATGGTACATTTCTGGTGCAGGAACTTGTCCATGGTTCAGAAATATCAAGGTTAGCAATTCAGAAATATCCCGGTCTCCCAGGGCTACGTGTCTGGTCTGGGCCTTAATGTGGCTGCCTTCCCATTGGTCATATGTACTGAGTGGGGCAGTTCATCCAAGGTCCCTCCAGTGGCTGTTGGTGGTGTCTGTCTTATGTTCCTTTTCAAGATTGTGAGCCCTTTGGGGACAGGGAGCCATTATTTACTTACTTACTTACTTACTTATTTGCTTGTTTATATCTATGTAAACCGCTTTGGGAACTTCTGTTGAAAAGTGGCATATAAATATTCATTGTATTCATATCCAGCCTTTTCTAGATGGGGTTGCACTCCCCATAACAGATCTCGTTCACTCTGGGGGTGCTGATAGGTCCAGCACTGTCACTGGAGGCCCAAGAGGCTTCTCTGGCATGAAGCATCTTCCATTAGTTAAGGCTGGCAGCTGGAAAAGAAATCAGCCTCATAGGAACATAGGAAGTGCCATATGCTGAGTCAGACTATCAGGTCTATCTAGCTCCGTATTGTCTGCACAGACTGGCAGCGGCTTCTCCAAGGTTGCAGGCAGGAATCTTTCTCAGCCCTATCTTGGAGGTGCCAGGGAGGGAACTTGGAACCTTCTGTTCCTCCCAGAGTGGCTCCATCCCCTGAGGGGAATATCTTACAGTGCTCACACTTCTAGTCTCCTTTTCATATGCAACCAGGGCAGACCCTGCTTAGCTAAGGGGACAAGTCATGCTTGCTACCACAAGACCAGCTCTGCTCTCACCTGCATGTTTACAAATTCAGTGTACAACACTGAGGTGTTGCAGTGTTTGAGATGGCTCCTGGTGTGTGTGTGTGTATGTGATTACTGAGGCACAGAGAGATAAAACACTGTGTTCCAGCTGACTGTCTTATTGTGAAATACACACACATGTAATGTATTTCCACCCTGGAATGTTAGTCTTATGCAGCATGTCAGTGAGTAGGACGTACCTCCGTCCCAGTGAAGCCATCATGTGGAGGGGAGAATGAGTGATCCTGTGCTTCCCACTTACCAAGCATGCTGGTTGCTGGTCCCATTGTCACTGGATCATTGTCTACATGGGGACAGAAAGTGCAAATGCTGCTTCGGCCCTATATGTGTAAATTCCAATGTGTATAGGCTGAAATATGCTAAATAAGCTAAATAAATCAAAATGCAAAGTTGATGTTCAGATTCGATGAAGGAAATGCTACTTAGAGGTTTTTCCTAGATAAATGCCACATAGGGGGGTTTTCCTAGAAAAGTAAAATACTGGCTTTTTACCCAGGCTTTTAAATGAGTGCTTTGTTTGCTGCTGCTTTGTATCTTATGGTGAGATTTGTTCGAGATGGACTTCCAGTGCATTGACCTTTTGCACCAACTATCCTAATGACCACTAGGGGCACTGGGAGTAGAGATAGTGAGTAAGGGTCTCCCTGACTGTTCTACCTGTGTCTGTGACCCCTGATCTGACTCTTCCGCACTTCCTGTGCTGAGTCACAATCCTTCCTTTCCCTCCTACAGAGAAGATGGGAACAACTCTCTCCCTCCTTATCTATACATTATGTAGTCTTCTAGACTAGGTTTAGGTCTTTCCTATCCAACAATATTGTACATGTTATTTTAAACTTTTAATTAGTTTTCTATTTTTATATTCCATCTTAATTCTGATTGTGTAGTTTGTATGGTTTTATAATGTGTTAAATATTTTATAAACCGCCTGGATTGTAAAGTTATTGTAAAAGCCAATGAAATTTTAAAATGCGAAGACAAAAAAAATTTTTGTGAACCGCCAAACAAGAAAGGCAGTATAAAAATTTATCAATCAATCAATCTATCTATCAGTGTTGGGGTTTGTTCTTATAGGCAGCATTAGCATGGGCAATGGATGCAGGGATAGCATCCCACAAGGACAGGGACTTGAGGCGTGCTTGCTTAATAATCCTGCATGCCACGGGCCAGATGGGGAGTTAAGAATCATCCAATCCAGCCCAGTGATTTGTAACACTGAAGCAATCCTGAGATATCTCTGAATGAATCATTCTCACTGGTCCCTTCTTTCTGAAGATGAAAGAGGCTTGGAACTGTCTGCTAGAGAAAACACCACCAGTCCTTGTTTCCAAAGGCCCTGGACAGTGCTGATTTTGAATGCTTCATGCTCTTGTCTTTCCATAGGCTGGGAACCATTTTTTAAAAAAACAAAAACAAGAAGAGTTTCCTCTCCCCAGCAACATTCCCCCTCCCTCCTGTCACAATGGGAGATGGCAAGGGATGAAAGCGAAAGATACAAAAGCCATAAATTAGCCAGGGCAGAGAGGGAGGAAAACATCCACAAACTGCTGACAAGATTAATATGCAGTTGATGGGAAGTGCTTTCACACCAGGGCGCCAACAAATAAACACAATTCAAAAATATCATCCCTGCTGTAGTGGAAGATTTCCTGAGACACAGAGCCACTGGCCGATTTGCACCACGAGCTTTCATATCGTGAATTCCTCAAGTGGAACCTGATCGGGGCACAAGGGTGGAGAACAGAGGGAGAAGTAGGTCATATTGCAAGGTTAGAGATTTTGGCATAAAAAGAGGTAATGGGGAGGAATGCTGGGGACGCTTGTGAGCCACACCGGGAAACCTGAAGATCAGGAGGGGACAGGATTGCCTGGGAAGATTTCGCCCGCTGTGAGTGCTAAGCCAGCTGCTCAGTCACTAGACAAACAAGAGCATGCTACTTTATCTCCGCCTAGTGTGTGGTTGCGATTGTTCGTTCATCTAACCAGATTAGCAATCAGATCTTTTCAAGGATTCGGATGATATTTAGGCTGGTTTTCTCTCAGACATGTTTCCTTTCACCTGTGAATTGTTAGGAGAGCACAGAATTTACTGCACATCCCACCCCCCCACCAGCCACAACAAAGAAGCTGCCCACACATTTTGGCAAGTTTCCTTTCTTCTCACCTTTACCAATACATTGAAGCCTCATAGGGGGTACACGCAGAACCCTCCAACCTCCCTGACTCACATGCTATGCTGTTGGCTCCTGAGCAGAGGATTCTTCTCTCAAACCAAGACAAGTCCTCTCCAGGGAGGGTAGGGGAGGAGTGTCAGGAAGCTTCCTTCCCTCCTCCTCACCATGTGATTGGTTGATTACATGCTCAGGTTCAGCCCAGTGAGGGAAACTCTGACAGTGAGCATAAGCCATTGTTGCCCTCAATTCCAAGCCTGTCAGTAAGGCTGAGGGAGCAGTGGGGTGACCCTGAGCATCTAGGCAGCCAGTCACATGGAAAGGAGGGAGAGGCAGGGCCAGGTCAGAGGTATGCTGTGGAAACCTGGCCATGAGGCTTCAGAGGGTGAGAGGAAAGGGAAATCACACACACACAAACCCTAGCTCCCTAACTCTACAGTGTTTCACGTAGTTTGACTTAGCTTGTATTTTATTTCTCACCAACTTTTGAAAATTTGTAGGGGTCTGCATGAACCGATTCCAGTGGTTTGGTTCAAGTGTTCAAGCCAGACTCAAACTGGACTGCTGGATTGTGAGCCGGTTCGATCTGGGCCGAACCAGTTAAGAACAAGTTCAGTGATTTCAAAGGGCATGCCTGTAAAGGGAAATCTGGTGAGGATTCTTCTTTACAAGCAAGGGGGGAACCCTACCCTGCCTAGCTTTACAAAAAAATACTAATAGGGTAGGCGAAAGGGCACCTGTAGATTGAGGGTGGCGACAGCATGGCTCCTCCTCTCCAGACTGGGCCTGGTGTTCCAGCCCAGCCCAGTTCAGGCTCTGCAATGGAGCTCCTGTTCTGGAAAGGAGGAGCCACCACTGCTGCTGCCGCCCTCCTCAGACTACAGGTGCCCCCTCGCCCACTCCTATTAGGATTTTCTTTTAAGTGTGCAGGGTCCCCCCTTGCTTGTAAAGGGGAATCCTCACTGGATTCCCCTTTACGGGCATGTCCCTGAACCACCAAACCAGTTCCAAAGTGCTTCATTAGAACCGGGGCCAGTTTGGCTTGAACTTGGACCGGCACCCTTTTTGAGGGGTCTTGTTCCGTTTGAGTGTGAACTGGTCAACCGGACCGGTTCTATTTGAACCAGGTTTGAATAGAACCGGTTCTGCTCACCTCTAAGAGATTTACTTCTGGGAATTTAGAATGCTTGGCTACTTATTTGAGGTCCCTGAGCTAACGTTTTGAGGCAGAAGAGGCACAATTGTTTTTAAAAGGTTTGAAACCCCTGCTCTGTTCTGTAGAAGAGGGGCAGGCATAAAATGGATCAGGATCCACTGATTTGTTGCAGACTGGCAGGCATTTCTAAGTCTCAGTAATTTCAAAATAGCAAGTGCAACTGCAAGTCATAAAACAAACATGTCTCTGCTATGGCTGGCCTCATGCTGAACGCTTTTATCTCAGCTTCAGAGTTCATCATTGAAATCGGAGTGTTCATCAGTCGCTATCGACAAGGCCTTTTTGCAGCTCTGGTGACCAGCTTTAGAAATCTGTGTTAGAATTTTTGATCTGTAGTAACTAGGGTATAGATTTTATTTTTCTATTCAGGTCATCCCAGTATATGGCTCATGGGGGGCAGGAAGTAATTGACTTCACCCCTTGAATTGCCATTTTGCACCTGCATCCACAAGCCACTATTTTGCACCTGGCTCCAGTTGATGGACAAAGTAGGTCCCTTCTATGCCTTATGCCTTACCTTCTATGCCTTATCTGAAAGCTATCCATGGATCAACTGCATAAAAAGAGACTACATTTTTGGTTAAAGAGTCCTTGCCTAATTTGAAGTTGCTACCCATTGAAAAAGTGTCTGATTTGTCAAATTCTTTGTCCAATTTGCCAGACTGTTTCTGGAAAATATCCCTGACGGAGTGCAACAAAAGAACCTGGTTATCAGAAAATCTTACCAGTATACAAAGCCGACAAGTATATATTTATTTTTATTATTTATTTATTTATTACATTTCTATCCCACTCTTCCACTGAGGAGCTCAGAGCGGTATATATGCTTATTTTTATCCTCACAACAATCCTGTGAGGTAGGTTAGGCTGAAAGATACATGACTCGCCCAGAGTCACCCAGTGAGTTTCATGGTTGAATGGGGATTCGAACTTGGGTCTTCCTGGTTCTAGTCCAACACTCTAACCACTCTAACCACCTGGTGGCGCAGTGGTAAAACTGCCGCCCTGTAACCAGAAGGTTGCAAGTTCGATCCTGACCAAGGGGCTCCAGGTTGACTCAGCCTTCCATCCTTCCGAGGTCGGTAAAATGAGTACCCAGAATGTTGGGGGGCAATATGCTAAATCATTGTAAACCGCTTAGAGAGCTTCCAGCTATAGAGTGGTATATAAATGTAAGTGCTATTGCTATTGCTACATTATGCTGGCATGGAGTGACAGAAAAAAAGGCTACCCCCCGGCAGGGAATTTTACTGGTAGAAATATTTGCTGGCTAACAGAAAATTCTACCAGTATACAAACCTGACCAAGCTGTAGGAATGTATTTCTTCCCAAATTTCCCAATAGCCCGGAATATGACCATGGGTTGTTGGATGATGACCAAGTTGTTCGCCCACTGTCCAAGAAGAGAAAACACACAGAGGCTAGAGATCAGGGTAACCCTTTTATTTTGAAGTACATTAGTAATAAATTAGCAGAGCATACTTTAGCAGAAGTGAGTAAAACCAATGTGTGTAGATATTGATGGATATACGTATTGTTAACCATGCAACGCCCCCTTGCCATTCTCCTTCAGAGTTATGTTTTTGAGTTGCTGCATTAGACCAAGACATGTTGGTGCCTGGGGCAAAACATCCAAATGGCACAACCTTTCGCATTAATTAACTTGATGCACAAATCATCCTGCACAAGCTTCAGTGAAATGAACAGGAGTGCCCAAGTTGATTTCAATGGGGTTTTGTGCAGGAAAATGTCTCGTGGGTTGTGCCTTACAGGTGCGCAGGTCTGTCTGCTAACCCCTGCTAACTGGGCAAAGAGGCACCTTTTAACGTGGTGATTCTCTTTATTGAGCAGGGGGAGAGTAACTGGCCTTATCCACTCCCAGCACAGGACCTCCAGTGACTGTTGCTGGTGTCCATCTTATGTTTCTTTTTAGAAACATAAGATGGACACCAGCAACAGTCACTGGAGTCACTTTTTAGACTGTGAGCCCTTTGGGGACAGGGAGCCATCTTATTCCTTCCTTCCTTCATTCCTTCCTTCTTTCTTTCTTTATGTGAACCGCTTTGGAAACTTCTGTCGAAAAGCAGCATATAAATATTTGTTGTTGTTGACTGCCATCCTGTCCCTATAAGAACACCCCAAATTGTCCACTGGAGGTTGCAACCTTACTTTGTCTCATGGTAGGGCCAATAACTGTAGCTATATTATAGGATGAATTCCAGTGCAGCATTTGCTGGGGAAAAGGCAGCAATGCTTTACAGAAATCCGGTTTACATAGGAAAACTTCTCTTGTGATAGGAGCCAGCACCAAATGGATTTGAGCACCTAAAAGCCCTCTTTAGTTGAACAAACACAAAATAATATTGGCAATATACCTGTATCAAGAGCGAAGGGTACTCAGGGAAAGGGGACAGAGTTCAAACTACTCACTGCATCTGAAGATTATATTGCAAACTGATCTGTAATGATACGAAAGTGAATTTTAGATGCATAGAACTTGATACTTGCTGCTCAGTTTCCAGCTTTCACCCACCTGACTTGGTCCTATTACTTGCTCTTGTCTACTTTTCTCCGGGATCAGCTACCATTTCAGTTATGTGGTTCATCTACATTACAAACATACCTGTAAAAGTGAGGCTTTTTGCCATAATCATATATACATTTCAGGGAAATGTTTATGATAAGTAAACGTTGAGGTTAGTTATAAATGGAATCCACTGGACTGGGCATCAGATCACAAATTCTGTAACAGGAATTTTGCAAGCAGACTAAGAACATTATTCAAATCAGTCTTGTTGCATCTGTGACTACAGACACATAGACTTTTTTTAAAAAAATGAACTTAAGATAATTTTTATGAGCTGTAGAACTCATAAACATTGGACCAGTGAAGGTCTTATATGGTAATAAAAGAAGGCTGAGTGGTTTGGTACTCCTGAAGTGGAAGAACACAGAAAATCAGACAAAAGTTGCATGTGAAATGATTTTTGGGTGTGGGTGTGTTGCTGTCAGCTGCAGACATTGCCTGCAGACGTTGCAGATTTTCGGGAGTTGAGCCAGAGCATATGAGATTAGTTTTTCCAAAAAACTGAAACATACTCATATACCGCAATTCACAGGGCTTCCAAAGCCTGCAAATCCTGTTTGATCAGAGATTATAGTGGGACAAAAGAACTGAGTATGCAGTAAAAAAATGGGAAAATATTGCCTGCATGTTGGGTTCATGGCCATCCCACCTTGCTTTCTGCACAATGCATACTGCCAAGTACTGTTCCTCCTTTGATGTACCTCTGCCATAGCCCATGTTTAGCCCCTACACTGGCTAAGTTGCACCAGTGGTGAACTTAAACTGGTGTAATGTTACACTGATGTAACCCTGGCAATAAAGTAATATCAATGTCCTTGCACTCATCTATCTTCAAGATTACAAAGATCATAAGATTGTTAGATGCTGTTCTGAATTTCTGCTATCGTCTGAAGTTCAACTGGTGGTGATGCCAGGAGAGACCTTCTTGGTGGTGCCTCAGGTCCTCCGGAATCTCCTCCTTTTTTAATCTTCAGATGCTCCTCTCTTTGCTAGCCTTTAAGTGCCAATTGAAACCCTCTTCTCCCCCGCCCCCAGCAGATTAGCTGATGTTTTATAATGTTCTGATGGTTTATGGTCTGCTGATATTTTGAATTTTGTCTTGTGGTAATTTCAATTTGATGTTTTAATGCTGTGTTTTTACTATTTTATCTGTGTTTGACAGTGACCTATGCATTTATTGTGACTTTTTAATTTCCAATGTGAGTCTTTTGAGTGAACGTAGGTGGTATATAAATCCTTCAACACACACACACACACACACACACACACACACACACACACACACCAATGCAGAGGATTTGGTTTATATCTGAAACTTCTCCAGGCCATATAATTTGAGCATATGATTCTACCCATAATAAATCAAATACATTCAGCATAGGTCATATGAAGCCCCATCATAATTGTCTGAGTCACATAGTGCTGCTCCGCCTAGCCCAACCCCATCAGAAATGGAGATGGTGGACATGGGAGGGATAGCAGCAGTTGGATGTGGCCCAGCTTTGACTCTTCAAAAGGGGTGGCTGGGCAGATGTGGGTGTGTGTGTGGCTGCCGCAAGGGGGAGCAGCCTCCTTTTACCTCCTCCCTTAGTAGTAGTGGGTTCCAGCATGCCCCAATGTAAGCAGGGTACAGGCTCTGCTTGGCAAAATCCTCAGACTTTCCTTAACAACCTGCATAGTTTTGGGGGAAAGGCTAAAATACAAATCCAGGGATGGGGGCAGAAGCCTCCTACTCCACTCAGAAACTTTACTGTTAAACATTCATTGTGCTAAGGCTCCACCACACCAGCACTGGCCCAATGAATGACCTTCATTCCGTAAAGATACAGGACCTGGTCTCACGATCCGTGATACCCGGTTTTGGGAAGTGAGTGGGAAGAGCAGACTAAGCCTGCTCTCCCTGCTCATGAGCGGGGAGGGAGCCCAGGGCGGCCAGATCGGCTGCCCACACGATGGCCGGCTCCGAGACAGGGCCGGCGGGGGCTGGGGAGCTCAGGGGCTGCGTGGCCCCCGGAAGCCCCAGTATGCCCTACACGAGCACGCAGGGCATATTGGGGAGACCCCCAAGCTGGGAGGCTGTGGAGCCGCACCGCAGCTACTTATGAGCAGATAGCCCGGGTTTGTGGAGCGCTTGCTCCGCAAACCTGGGCTAAGGCGTGGGCTACAGGAGCGGGTTAGCCGCTCCAGAACCACTGGGCTTGGCTGCGAGCCCGGTGGTTCTTACGATCACAAAAATCGGGCTTGAATTTTTTGTTTGTAAGAATAGCCCCACAGACTCTTTTCCTGCTTCATGATGAGGGAGAGCTCTTTAGAATCCAGAATGCGCACTAAGGTTCAGGGTTCCCACATCTTATCCTGATCCTTGCCTGTAAGACTAATCATCACACTGCAGCTGCAGTAATTTAATTGCAAGTATAATGAAAAAATTATGGGGAAGGAAGGACAGGAACCACAGGATATTATTAAAAGTCAGGAGAGTACTTGTGTCCATGATAGAAAACTCTATAGAAGTTCTTCAGTCTAGCCACTGGTCTCTTCCCTGACACTCTGCTCAGAGTCTTTAGCAGATAACTGCTTTCACCTTTTAAAGGTCTGCTACAAGCATGAGGGCTAGAAACCCTAAAACAACAACAACAACAGAAAGATGACATGTCTAACTTCAGTTTCCTGATGTGGTCCTGTACACCTATGAATTCCCATTCTATCCTTTGGAGCTTCAATTTTCTATGGATTTCTGATTGATTATTCCTTAACAGACTTCTAATCTTGTGAATTTTCTTTTCCTTGCTTCCATCATGTCAATTTCCTTTTGTAACTAACAGCCAGTGCCTCCTAATTGACCTTCAGGGTCAAGGACACTGCACTGATCTTTGGTTGACAGTAATAGTTGTGTTGACAGATCTATTTCACCAGCTGTACAGCAAGCTATGTGGGACTGGGCTCAGAGTTAACTCTTCTTTTGCAGGTTGATAACTTTGCCAAAGTTTTTATTTGTAAGCAGATGGCAGTGACTTCCCCCCCGTAGAAACTGTAGAAATCGTATTGTTTATAGAATAAAAAGATATGCAAGCTTAACCTTTTATTCACACTTTGATCCTCCACATGCTTCCTACTCTATAGATTTGCTGTTTTTGTCCTCATGATCTTTTCTTCTCTGAAATAAAAACATACTTGCTGACATGTTTCGCAGCATGTCTCGCAGCATTGTAACAAACCCACTCCTGCCTGTGCTGCTGCAGCTCTCTAACACACATGGCAACACTGCTGTGCAAGAGAGCGGTTCTGATATAGCTTAATGGCTGCAGGTCCTCATAGTGGTGCAAGTGGGTCTGCACCACTCGCCTTATGCTGCGGGACATGTCAACTACTGTTTTAAAAGTAACATCGTACATCCTTCTTGTTTTCAATCAACATGACTTCAGGCTTAGCAAATTTTCCTGCTTTCTTACACTTCCAACACAACCTTGTTCTTCCCTGTATTGTTCTGTATTCACCTACCTTCATTTAACAGATTGTTATTATTTTGCCTCCACCCAGAAAGTTCTGTTCTGGATCCACCTCTGATTTGTCCCTCATCCGTATCTCAGGAGGCAATTGTTTTTTTAAATAAAAGTTGCCCATGTTAGACTTTTTTAAAGGAATCATAAAAGGGCACTTCTATCTCAGTTGTCCATAAAGGAATGCATCATTATCTCTGCCATTAGTTGCATTTACAGTGAGAAGGAACAGGACTATGTGTGGCCAGCTTCAAAAGCTATTGCGGTATGCATGGGAAACCTACATATGATGCAAAGAGGAGGAGCAGCAGCAGCAGCAGCAGCGTTGCCCTCGGATCGACATTATGCAAGAACCAATACCCTTAATAAGAACTGTCCTGGTAAAGCCTGTCCTGGCAAAGCTCTAAAGATCCATCATCAGCAGCAGGAAGCAACTTGAGAGCTGTAAAGAAACAAGGCCTATTGATGAGATATGAAATTCTGCTGACAAGTCCTGTAACTTCATGATGGGACAAGCCCTTCAGCTAAAGGGAAATGTTGTCATCCTTTTCTGGACATCTGAATAATCAGAGCTATCATCTGAATGATTAACTTAAGTGTTTGTGGAGAGTCCACTAGATGCTGGACCTCATGTCTTCTGCCCTTTTATGCAGAATGTTGTTATGGACAGCGTTCAATTTTTGGTGGGTGTCTGATCTTATGGACAGGGTGTGGGGCTGAATAGAGCCATTGTGAACCAAGAAAAGCCATTTCTGCACAGTCCTGTTTCTGCACAGTCCTAAGAACAGCTGCTTTTGTTGGGCACTCAGTGTATGGCAGGGCTGCTCAACTTTGGCCCTCCTGCAGATGTTGGCCTACAACTCCCATAATCCCTGGCTATTGGCCACTGTGACTGGAGATTATGGGAACTTTAATCCAAAAACAGCTGGGGGGGGGCATTGTTGAGTAGGCCTGGTGTATGGCCTTTACTGCTCCCCTCCCAGTCAAAACAAAACCGGGCATGACAATGAGATCATCGTGAGAGTGCAACTATATTTCAGAGGCCTGTACCAGTGTTCTGGAGCAGAAGAAAAAGATTTGGAGTGAAACAACAGGGAGAGGAGGAACTGTTTTGTATCTTTTCGCTTGCTTTTTGTACCTGCTACTGTATTATGGAGTCTGATTTTCTACTTAAATGTGTCCCTTGACTTGATGTCAATGATTATGTATTGATGCCGCTTTTGTTGTTGTTGCAATAAAAGAGACTAGCCGACCCACACAGAGCATCTGTGCGCTTTGGGGCCGGCTGTTTTCCCCTCTCTCTCCCTCCTGCCCCGGTCTCTCCTCTCTCCCCCCCTCTCTCCAGGCCCGCGCTCTCTTGCCCTCCCTCCCTCCCTCCCTTCCATTCCTCCCCCCTCCCACCACACAGAGCCTCACCGGGCTGCAGGTGGCCAAAAAGGGCCCCGCGGCCGCCGTTCCTCCTCTCTGACAACAAACAGGGAAGCCCCGCTGCCCAATTCCTTCCCGCTCCAGGCTGCAGCAGGTGAGGGGGCTGCGCCCCACTGCCCGTTCCTCACTCACCCCTGCAGGCGCCGCCAGGGCCGATCTGTCCTGCTGCCTCCTGCCTCCTCCCAGCCCCGGCTGCGGCTGCAACGGTTGGGCTAGGTCTGCAGCCGCTCGCTCAGCCAATCCCAATGGCTCCCGCCACCCAGCCAATCCGGTGCCTCCACTGCCCAGCCAATCCACTGGGTTGCTGGGACATATCCCCACAGAGGCACGTCTACAGGGATTAAATATATGGATACTAGGGGAGAGAAGAGTGCCTCTTCTTCATTTTTTATTTGTCTGGAGTATCTTTGGCTTAGATTAGCCTAGGACCATAGGCGTTCACTTTGCTGGGTGAAAGGCCCAACAATACATTCTCGGCAGTCACACATCTCTCCCCCTCAGGGGTGTCATACACATGACAATGTTTTGCACTGCAGCATAATATCTCCTAGTACTGTACAACAAAGAAGGTTTGGTGTCGCTACACCTTTGCGACCCCCAGGTTGGCTAATTGGACAGTTACTTTGAGCAAGATATTACTCACTGGCATCCTCTATATGTACCACAGACAGAGGTGCACCTAGGTAATTTTGGAGCCTGGACCTAAGCCTTTTGGAGGCCAACCACACCCACAGTATTTTTAACACATTTTAATGCAACCACACCACCTGGCACAGACTAAAAAGGAATTATGGGGCCCCAGGGAGTTTGGAGGCCATGGACTTCAGCCCGGAAGTCCAGGGTTAAGAGCGCCTCTGACCACAAAACAGTCTTGTGACCTTGTGGCGCCTTGAAGACTAACATATTTGTTTCAATAGAAACTTTTGTGGAATTTGCCCACTTTGTCATGGTGATCGCCTAAGTGGGTAAGTATATGCATGCAACCGACAACGTCGGCTCTCTTCTGGCCATTCAAGTGTATGCTTCAGTGAACATGCTAGTCTTTTAAAGTGTCACAAGACTTTTTGTTTCAGTAGATATGAACTCAGCTGTCACTCTGAACTGTATAACCGGTTACATCAGTCAAGCCTAGTCTTTTATGAAGCTGTTTATGAAAAACTGATTGTACAGTGCAGGATATTCCTGGGCAGCCTTTTAGAAGGACAGAGTGAAGTAAAACCAGATATCTTTTTATATACACACATGGACAAATGTGTTGGTACTCCACGCAAAAAGAAGAACTCACAATTGTCTCTGAAATAACTTGAAACTGACAAACGTAATTGGCACCCATCATGGTTTATTCCGCATTTAACAAAAATCAGACTTTGCTTTAGAGTTTTGATGGAACAAATATTTCAAATAATAACACAAATGAAAATGGCATGGACAGAAATGATGGGACCCTTAACCTAATATTTTGTTGCACAACCTTTAGAGGCAATCACTGCAAACAAGTGATTCCTGTAGCTCTTAATGAGACTTCTACACCTGTCAGCAGGTAGTTTGGCCCACTCTTCCTGAGCAAACTGCTCCAGCTGTGTCAGGTTGGAAGGGTGCCTTCTCCAGACTGCATGTTTCAGTTCTTTCCATAGATGTTCAATAGGATTCAAATCAGGGCTCATAGAAGGCCACTTCAGAATAGTCCAATGTTTTGTCCTTAGCCATTCTTGGGTGCTTTTAGCTGTGTGTTTTGGGTCATTATCCTGCTGGAGGATCCATGACCTGCGACTGAGCTTTCTGACACTGGGCAGTACGTTTCACTCCAGAATGTCTTGATAGTCTTGAGATTTCATTGTTCCCTGCACAGACTCAAGGCACTCCGTGCCAGACACAGCAAAGCATCCCCAAAACATAACCGAGCTTCCACCATGTTTCACAGTAGGTATGGTGTTAGTTTCTTTGAAAGCTTCATTTTGTAAGTAAAGTAAAGTAGTGCCATCGAGTTGGTGTTGACTTCTGGTGACCACAGAGCCATGTAGTTTTCTTTGGTAGAATACAGGAGGGGTTTATCATTGCCATCTCCTGTGCAGTATGAGATGATGCCTTTCAGCATCTTCTATAACACTGCTGCCCCATATAGATGTTTCCCATAGTCTGGGAAACATACCAGCGGGGATTTGAACCTGCAACCTCTTGCTCCCTAGGCAAGTTACTTCCCCACTGCACCATTAGGTGGTTTTAATAATGTAAGTAGTGCTTCTGAAATGCAGGTGCACTACTTTGAGTATCTGTGCTCTTGCACAAGACCACCAGTAGTTCCTTAGGAGCCCTCAGCAGCAAAAGGATGCTCAAAGCTGCCTACGTTACATTGTGGGATATATCAGCCACTATGTTGGATTGCTATGTCAAATCTCAGGTTAAATGTTTCAAACAATTTTGTCCTAAATGATTTAACTTAACTCAATTTTAAAATTCATGCTCTATGAATATTGGCCTGCAGAAGTCAATTAATTCTAGGCCTAACCGTAGATTGAAGAATGTTAGTTGCTTAATCACCTGCTCTTTAACCCATTGATTGGATTACATTTAAATATATTTGCAGATCACACAGACCTCGGTTATAAGTGCTCTTTAGAGAGCTAAACTACATGTTACCTGAAATCTATCTTTATTAGACAGGCTTAAAGCAGGCAGTGATCAGGAAGTGGTTCTTTTATGCCCCCAGACAGCCACAGAGGCCCAACACTGGTACAGGAGAGCAGTGCATGGTGAGGAGGAGAGCTGGTCTTCTTGTGGTAGCAAGCACAACTCGTCCCCTTTGCTAAGCAGAGTCCACCCTGGTTTGCAAATGGGAGACTACATGTGGCACAATATTCCCTTTAGGGGATGAGGCTGCTCCGGGAAGAGCCCCTGCATGCTTGCATGCAGAAGGTCCCAGGTTCCCTCCCTGGCATCTCCAAGATAGGACTGGGAGAGACTCCTGCCTGCAACCTTGGAGAAGCCGTTGCCAGTCTGTGTAGACAAGATGGACCAATGGTCTGACTCAGTATATGGCAGCTCCTTATGTTCCTATGTTTTTTACACTATCACCTTCCGCCATTTTCACACTGAAAATCCTTGTCACGATGGCTGTTTGCCCTTGAAGTGATTATTTCCATGGGTGTTTTTTTGGGTGGCGGGGGTGGGTGGGTAAGAATTTGCAGTGTTAAAATCGTGTATGGAGAAGTATTACACCCCACCCCGCCCCGCCTGGTGTGCTGAACTGGACTCCCTGCAGCTGTTTGAGGACTTAAAAGCACTTCTTGCTTCAAGCCTATCTGTTAAAGAAGGGTTTGAGGTAAAGGTAGCATGCAGTTTAGGCTAGTCATCAGAAGGAAAAAGTAAAGAAAAGTCTTTTTCTTTCCTTGTTGCAATAACAGCCCAGAATCAAAATAGTCTTAAACAGTAATCAAGTATCCTACCAATTACTCCCCCCCCATGCATTAATATTAGCCCTCATGAATAAATCAACAAAATCTTTAATTAGTTTTCTAATTAGACTGATGAAAGCTTTAAACTCCCATTGATTCAATAGACAAACCTAGTGAATTACAGATTTTATATCTTTAAAAATCCAGAAATGTGTTCAAGTCATGTATTGGGTCACCTAATTCATATCCACGCCGTTGTTTTCTGAAATGGAATTGTCCTAATGAGCACTTTGAGATCTGGCCAACATGGATCTATTCAGGGCTCAAGGGACCGAATCATCGTAAAGTTTCACCAAACCACCTTTATGGAGTCGCCTGAAATTCTGTTTCTCCTCTGACCTTTTGCTGTTCGAACCCATTTGCTGTTCCAATGAAGCTGAGCCTTGATTATCACCTCAGGATGTCATTTGAGCTTCTGATGGCTATAAAAGGTTGTGAGCAAGCAAACTCTGCCTCACTCCAGTCTCAGATGGATGATTGTGCATACCTTACATCGCTCAACATTTGGCACCCTTTCAGCCAAACATTGCCTTCCACAGCGGCAATGTCACAGTCTTGCTTAGCACAGCAGTTCTATTAAACGGCTCTTCTATATGCTGTCAAGTATAGCCTGAGCTTTTAAATCAAAAGTATAGCTTCCCTGTCTGAACCTGCACCTGCGCGTGCAGCCTTGAGATGTGATGCACAGTTCACATTTCTCTTTACAGAATAGCAGTTTCACAGCAGCATTCTCGCCTTTGCTTTAGACAGTGGGATTGTAAGAGCATGTTCACATTTTCGACTTCACTTAATGGTGTTGTTCTGCGACTTAGTGTTTAGTCATAAACGGCACATGCTTCTATGCTATGGAAGCCTGTTCAAGCAATCTACTATGGCGTTGGAATCATTAGCATTACTATGGAGCCACGTTGGGTGGGGGGGGGAGCCCCACACAGAACCCATTGCTCTGACTGTCAGTGCTGTGTCTCCCCCACCCAAAGACTGCTGTCATTGCTGCATACTCTCTAAAAGAATCTACAAAGATGTACAGTACGTGCATGTGGGACAGGGAGCAAGCAGATGAATAAGCTCCTACTCCAGATCAAGCAATGCTCAGGAGATCCTGCTGTAGCGCCTTTCCTTGTAGTGACAAGGCTTACGCATCCGAGCGGAATAAATACATGTTCGGCTCCTTGTGCTGGCTCCGGCATCAGCACCACCAAAAGTGAGGCCCAGGCGCTGCTGGCCACAGCTCTTCACACTGACGGCAGTGTTAGGGGCAGGCCTAGCACCAGTTCCCCCATGCAATCTCCCTGCCCCTCCCCATTGCCACAGGGATACTGTCGGAATGCCATGTTACCTGGTTGCCTGTGTGGCCCTGTGGAGCCTGGAGGAGGGCGTGGCATCCCTCCTGTGGGGCTTTTGCTCCCTTTAGGGGGCAGCAGGGATGAGAGGGACCCAGGCTGGTTGGATCCCAGTGGGGTTGAGAGGGCAAGGCAGGGAGGGCTGCAGGGAACAGCTCCAGGGTGACCGCAAGGTGGGGCGGGGCAGGAAACAGGAAGCAAGGCCAGGAAGGGGGCGGGGCTGGAAGTAGGCTTTAAGCCTTGTCAGCTCTGCACTGGGGTATTTAAAGATAAGGCAGCCCATGATGGAGGGCAGTTTCTGAGTATGGGAGCCGGGAGTTCCCCAGGAGAGGGAACTGGCTGAATGCAGCAAACCAGGAGGACGACGACTCAGGTGACAAACTAACCTCCTCCCCTGGCTGTTCCTGAGGCTGACCTTTTCTGTGCCTACCCAGTCATTTTGGAGTTCAAGAAGGGGCAGGAGCCCACCTCATCCCATAGGAGTCTGACAGATGCCTTCTAAACTTTGGGTTGGGAAGTGGGTTCCCTTCTCACCACCCAACCTGAAGTTTAAAACTGACACCCACAGTGATGGGGAACGATGGTGGGACAGTCAGGAGCAGGAGACAGGTGAGATGATGCTTGGGCAGTGGAAAGTGGTGATGCCTGCACTCACTGCCCCATCATGGAGGCACTGCCTGAGGCCGTTACCTCACCTCGCCTCATTAATGAGCTGCCTCTGTCTGTTTCCTACAGTTTGCTAACTGTCTCTGATCCTGGATCCAGGAAGCCATCTGGGGCATTTCTTCTGACAGCTTTCAAGATTCCTTCTATGAGGCTACATACCGCAGTTATACACAGACACACCTGCCCTTGTACTGTTGAATAAATCCTTCTCAAGGTACAGCTGTTGTGTTTTTTACACATGTGTGCACCAAGTTGTATATCTGGGGCAGGTCAATTCTGTTCCAGATCAAATCCATTCTAGGGGAAATTATCTCTGAAGTTGGGAGAATTACTTGACGAGCTAAGAAAGCAGGCAAATCTCCATCCAGTACAGCAGGCCCAGATTAATTATCACCAAATCAACAAATGTGTGCAACTTCATATCAGGTTTAGATAGTGAAGTATCACTGTGAAGTATCCCAGAAGGCACACGGAGGGAGGAGGCCTTGGGTTCATATCTAGGTTTATTCAAATCAAATCTTTTATTGCGGTCTTAAACCAGCATAAAGCATAAGTATATATTGTACAGTATATATTGTTAAAAAAAAAGAATTTAAAAAAGAAGCATAAAAACAAACAGTGATACATATTTGGGATTAGCAATTAACTAATGTTTTGCCTATGGCCTGCCTTATTCTAATTACTGCTGCACAAAATGTAGCAACCTGGTGAGTAATATGAGGACTTGAATCAGCTAACAAAAATTCAGCCAATTGATGAGGAACAAAATCCCCAGACACACTCAGCAAAGGTGTAAGAAAATTTGACCTAACGTTGTTATACAATTCACAGCAGAGAAACACATGTCTAGCATTTCTGTCTGGTTAGCATCACAGGGACAGAGGCGTAGATAATATGCAAGTTTTTTATATCTACCCTCCACTAGAGCAGAAGGCAGGGTGTTAAATCTTGCCAAAGAAAATGCTCCATGATGGTGAGGGAGATGCAGATGAAAAAGGTAGGCTGCAGGGATTACTAGGTATCTAACACACTCATGTATGCGCTGTTTAAGTAATGACTTAGCCTTCTCCAACCCCATAGAGAAGAACTGCATAGGTGAAAATCCTAGTAAAGAGAGCTTAAATTGAATTGTACTTTTCCAAGAGGAATGGAAGTCATCAACAAGTATCAGGGGCACAAGACCAACTGAGGAAAGGGAGACCTTAAGCCAATGAATTAGCACAGCTAACCAGACTTTAGCGGCAACACTCACCAAGCTGGCTTCTAAGCATAAGGAAGAATTGCTGTATCCCATGCTATATTAGAAACATAGCATGGGACCTGAAAAATCACCCTCAGGAATTTTGATTGCATTCTCTCTAAGATGACAATATTAGAGGGCAGACCTAATTGAGCTCCATACAAAATCTAGGCCAAAGACTTGGTCTCAAATTACTTAATTGAGGCTGGAATAAATAGGCCTCCCCTAGTGAAAAGAAATTTCAGAAAGGCAGTAGTGCTCTTATGCACATTACAAGCAATCATGTACCCATGTACTAACCCTAGCCTGAATACCAACCCCTAGATATTTAAATACAGCTACCTGTTTGATGACATTACCATTGATTAAGTAAAGTTCTTAGGTCTTTTAGCAAAGACCATTACCTTAGTTTTGCCATAGCTGATTTCTAGCTTATTCTGCAGACAGAACTCTGCAAAATTATTTAAAGCATAATTAAGCCCTATTGGCAACCTTGATAATAAAACCGCATCATCAGCGTATAAAAGGATGGAAATATGCTTGTTTGCCAATTTTGGAGGATGATACTTTGGATTTTCAAATCTAATAACAATCCATTTATGTAAAAATTAAAAAGCAAGGGCACTAAATACACTCTTGTTTATCACCCTTCAAAATTGGAAATCTAGGTTTATTGCAAGCAAGTTAGACAGAGCAAATCAAGTTGCTTCAGATGTCATAACCAATCTTGGTTTGTTTCTCACCTAAATTGGAAGTAGAATTCTGGAGAGACTCATGTAGCAGGGAAGCAGGAAGCACATACTCTCAAGGCTTGGAGATGTCCTGCAGGAGCAGGCTTTGACTGTGGTTGCACTTGACCCCTGAACTGGTCCTGTGTTTATGTTGTCATCCAGTTCTTAGTATGATCCCTGACTGCTGTGTGTAGCCCGCATGATCCCACTGAGGAATCATGGGAAGAAGTAGAGGCAGGGGAGTGGGGAGCACACATGATGCTGCAGCCGCCACCTGGGAAAACAATGGTGTAAAATAGGATCAAAATATGCTACCCAGTCAAACAACTTAAAAAATGTTTCTCCATCAAAATTATGGATGACTATAACTAAAAACTGAAACTGGATATTATTGATAGACCCTTGAAGAACATATAGAGAATTGTTGTTGCCAAGTAGTACAAATGAACAAACCAAACCAAACCAGGTTTATTAAAGCTGCTGCTTCATCACCGAAGCTACTGTGCTCTAAAACCATAGCAGGATTTCCCCAATGTCCCACCTGGATGGATATCAATGCCTACCTCCTGTATGTGTTTTTCACCTCCACTTCTGCGAGGCTTCTGCTATTCTCACTATGACTAGAAAATCTGCTTGATGCTGTAAGTCTTACTAAAACTGTCTCCACCTCAGTTTATTTGAGGCATCACTTTACCAGTTTTGATATCTGAAGAAAGAGCCTACTTTTAACTCACTGGTGCCATTTGGACATAGCTTTTCTGTTTCAAATAGCAGTGTCATTTGATTTATGACTTTGCCCAATGCCCAATATAGATCAGTACAGGTCATGACAGCTTAACATTGGAAAACCCTTTCTAGCATTCAGGCCACCTCCTAGTACAGGGTGACCAGTTTAGGACTGAACGCAGATCATCTATGCTGCCCTGACATGTCCTCCACACTTTTGAGATGCATGATGGAGATCTAATTACAGGCCGATCGAAAACATAACGGCTGAAAGCAAGAATACACGGCAACTTAATTGAGGGTGAAATGAATTAATTAGTGAAGCATCCAAAGATTCTCTCAGTGAGCACACACAAGTGCCAGCAGAGTATCCATTTTCTCCCCGTCTCCATTACCATGATATACTCACTTAGGTTGTACATTTCCATCTGATCATAAATAAGGTTGCCAATGCTGTCTTCCTAACGCTGGTGTTTCTGATAATTCTGAAGCTGTCAAATTTCCCTCGAATGTTTGCTAACTAAATGTGATATGAGTAGTCTAAGCCTTCTGTGATACTGCCAGCAGAAATGGAAATATAGAAACAGCATAGCAGAGAGAGATGGGAAATCAAGAGAACTGCTTCTCTCGCAGCTGCTCCTTCAAAAGCAAATGTGTGGTCAAATATTCACTCATTTTAAGGGGTCGCTCCTTGTTCCAGAATACCACAGTCCTGTGTAATAAGCCATGAACAGCTCGCAGTCCACATGATAAGCCCACAGTGGTTCTTATTCACCAGCTCTTATCCACACAGATTGTGCAATGATACTCTCTCAAAGCTTCTTTCTTTCTTTCTTTCTTTCTTTCTTTCTTTCTTTCTTTCTTTCTTTCTTTCTTTCTTTCTTTCTTTTTGCACAGAAAGGTGTTTTAGTAGTAGTGGCAGCAGCAGTAGTAATTTATTGTTTATTGCCAAAGGCCATAACAATGAAAACATGAATTACAAATAAAATGCTCATATAGCACATAAAAAGAAACCATGCAAAGAAAATGCAGCAATCCTCCTTTGACATCATATTGTGCAAAATACATGAAGGGCAACTGTGAGTAAAATGATGGAATGTCAGATATACTCATTAGCTTTACAATCCACCATAATCTTAATCAGGTAAGCAGCCTGTAGTTTCTGGACAGTCACAGCAGACTTAACCATTTGTTGGGTAACATAAGAATTTTCATCTGCCAAGCACATAATGACCACTTTTTCCTCTGTCAGACCACTCCATTGCAGCAGATAATGCAGAATATCCTCAGTGGCCCCACTTTTACAGATACATTTCCGGAATGTCAAAGATATTTTAAGATACCTCCGATCAAGAAATGCTGATGGCCAAGATCAGTAAAGGAGGGAGGCCCCCCCTCCCCGAAACAAACAAACAAACAAATAAATGTTCATGTCTAGGGGAACTGATAATTATGGAGAGCTCCAGAAGAAAGCACTATATTCAAAACCATGTCACTTGAAATGGAGAGCTTGCACCAGTCTCTCCTCTCCATCACTGTAGCTACCTTCTGCTCTTGCCTTATTGGCCAGAACAGCTGCTAGTCAAGCTGTTTCAGCTTCTGATTCCTTGGGGGCAGCTCAAACCATCACCATTAAAAGAAGAAGAAAAATTGGGGGGAAATACACATACTGGTTGCCACAACATGCCTGTTTTCTCTCCTCCTCCTCTCCTCCTCCTCCCTCTCCTCCCTCCTCCTGCTGAAAGGCCGTCTTCTCATACTACATGGGAGGAGGCAATGGTAAACCCCTCCTGTGTTCTACCAAAGAAAACCACAGGGCTCTGTGGGCGTCAGGAGTCGAAATCAACTTGACGGCACATTTTACCTTTCCAGATTACATGCTACAACAGTGTCACTATGTGTCCATTAAGTGTGCTTCCGTACTGCCTGTGTTTCGACATCGTAGTCCCTTCGCTGTCAGCAAGGTGCCATTCACATTTCCAATGCCTTCTTTCGGATTTTATCCTTGCGTTTTAGTCCTACAACATTGCATGTGCATTGCAAATAAATAGCTGTATCTCCTTGTTGTAGGAGGGTTGTGCAAGCTATTTACGTTTTCATAATGATCCTGCCAAGCCGAAGCATTTTACTGTTGAACAGCATGTATTCTGGAAAGCGCCCAGGTGCATGTTATCCACTAAGACAACTCTCTAGAAAAATAAGGTGAGATTTGTCTGACATGATAAGTTTTTGACAAATCCGTGCTGGTTCCGACTAATCACTAGATTCTTTTCTTGGTGTTTACAGACAGACTGCTTAATAATTTATTCTAGAATTTTGTCAGGCATGCTGACAGATCTGTAGATTCCTGGCTCCTCCTTTTTCTGCTTTTTGAAGATAAAGGTATCATTCATTTGACTCCAGTTTTCTGGCATCTCATCCATTTTCCAGGAGCTCTCAAATATTATAGAAAGTGGTTCTGTGAGATCACATCTGCAAGTTCCTTCAGTAAAGGAACTTGCAGAAGAACCCTTTCATGATCTTGAACTTTCTCAGGTGGAACGTGCCCCTCAAGGTTTGCCTGAAGTCCAGATAAATATAAATCCACATTCTTCTTCTCCCAATCCCAATTGTTAGCTAAAACCAAAAACCAAACCAAAAAGTTATCTCCAATTTGTGGCTTTCCCCATCCCCTTTAATTGATTTAATGAGTCATGAGTATTCTTGCATTCCAAAAAAACAACATCTATAGGAGCTTTCTGGTGTCTTATGGTACAGCGAGAGTATGGTGTAGGTCTGACACTTACAATGAATAGGTATTGCAAACGCATGCTTTTTCAGGGAAGGTAGAGAATACCCATTTGATTGACATGTTTGTAAAAACTAGAGGGTGTGCTGTAGATTCAGCTGGCATAACAAACCAGATGGGAAAATTCCACTGGGTATGGAATGAAATGATGCGAATAATTCTGTTGTTGCTTTTTAAACAGAAAGATGGAATCCCATTTCATTTAATCACCTTTGTTGTGTGTGTGTGTGTGTGTGTGTGTGTGTGTGTGTGTGTGTGTAGGCAAGACCAATCGTAGAGGCAGCCACCTGGGGTGTCAGAATTCAAAATGCATAAGCTATTCTGGATCCCCATCATAGAACTTGGAGATGTTCTAAGGGGATGGACTCCATTCATTTATGGAGCAAGGGAAGCGACTGAACCTGGGAAAACTTTGAGGAGGGAATATAACCCACTCCATCCACATAAACAAGATATTGGAGATGGCAGAAAAATTAATTTTCACCTATGTTGACAACAAAGCTCGACTTGACCCTGATTCTACCACTTCCAGTCTCTCCAACATGATCAACATTTTTCCTCATTACTTCTGCCATGCCATACTGGCATTTGGTGCCCTACCTCATGTACAGCCCTGCCACCAAAGAGATCTTCTTGTAGTATATAGTCAGTGGACCGAGGTTATGCTAAAAAAACTTTATTTTTTTAAAGGAACAAACCTCCAATTTTGGAGCTGAGGCATTAAAATCCCAGGAGGAAGGATGCCATGAAATGTTTGCATGAGATGCAATTTTCACACAGGAAAATGGCTCTTTCTTCAGCAAGGCACTGAATAGGCGTGTGCACAAATGGATTTTTTGGATTTGATTTGTACCCAAAACAAATCACCCCTGATTTGTTTTGTATCCAAATCTATCCCCTCCGAATCACCCCAGATTCAATTTGTATTTGCTTTGATTCAATTTGGATTGAGATCGATTTGGACCACTCAATAAGATGCTAGGGGCACCAAATTTGGGTGGTGGATAGGTCCTACTACTCTGATTTCAAGGCAGTGGGACACTTGGATTATCTTTAATGAATTTTTTAGTTTTAACTGATTTTGAACATTTCCGCCATAGGAAACAATAGAGATTCGAAGTTGCCATATCCTAATGCTAACACAGATCCCCAGCTTTCTTTTTTTTTAAATAAGCTAAGCTCTAGCCCTTGTAGAAGTGGAGTTATGGAGCAAAATGTGCAGTCATTATTTTTCAAGTGTTCAGGTTCTTTGGTGTATAATAACTTTTCCTCATAATGAATCCCTATGAGGATTCATTGTGCACCTTCATTTCTTCTGCTCATTTTGACTGTCACTGGACAGTGCCAACTGTCAACTGCCATGTGCCAGCTACACCCCCCCTCCTGCAAATAAGAGCTGTCACTTATGTAATTAAATTACATTAAATTAAAATTTAATATCTGACATTTCTTAAGAACTTAAACTCTTCAGACCACACCACAAATCCTGTAGGCTGATAAGGGTAAACACCCCACCCAGGACTGGCATACCATACTGGAATGTGGCGGTCGCACCCTGATAAGCACTCCTCCCATACTGCGGCAAAATAGAACCAATCCGCTCTTTCCACGCTCTCTCCCTATACATTTGCACCACCTCTTTTGTACTCTATAAATAAACGCACCCTTCTGATGTTCAGGAGGTCCTGCATTGACACCGTTTCCGCCTTGTTTGTTCCCTCATCTGGTGACCCCGACGTGATCCAGATCCCTCAGCACCCTGCTTACGCGACTGGAACAGTCTTCTTAGTGCACTCAGCTTCGGCTCCCTCGTAAGTATGGGCTCTAGTCTTTCTGTTGATCAGAAACAGCATGCGGAAGAATTGCAAAAAATTATCCGGCAACATTCCGGGGAGGTGGTGCCTGTGCATGATCTCGCTGATCTCTTACGGGAGGTCGATTGTCAATGCCCTTGGTATCCGTACAAAGGGACATTGAAAGCAGAACATTGGAGAAAGATAGGGACCGAGCTGCAGGCGGAGCCACGAGCTCCGATCCAGCACCTCCTGCTCAGCAGAAAGGTGCTGGAAGCAGTCGCGGCTTTCTTCGGTGGGGAGCCTGTGCTCCTGAAATCTGAAGTTGTGGATGCCGCACCCCCTCCATACCCTGTGTTGCTGCCCGCCGTCACGCCGACGGCCTCGGGGCCCCCGAACTCCAGGGCTCTTAAGGAGAAGCTGGGCTTTCGAGGGGTTGTTGTGGAGGGACTCCATCATGCCAAAAAGTCCGGACAAATCCTGGTAGATGGGGAAGAATGGGCTGGAGAGAACCCAGCTCTGTTCCCAGTGATGCGAGGTCCGGTAGACGGCCAAGGAAACGCCCACGTGGACTGGGAACCACTTCCGTATTCGGTCCTCCGGGAGTTAAATCGAGCCGTGAAGGACTCAGGACTCCAGTCTACCTTTGTCCAGGGCATTTTGGAAGGTCTTAACAATGGATACCTCATGACCCCGCACGACTGGAAGGCATTGTTTCGTATGATTTTAACGCCTTCACAGTATGTGGTGTGGGATAGCGAATATCAGCAGGCAGCCCGTTTGGGCGCCACAGCGCAGATTACAGCAGAGCAGGTTTATGGTTCTGGGCAGTTCGAGCCTCTGGCCATGCAATGCCAGTTGCCTGATGGACACATTAAGGCGGTTGGAATGTGTGTCCTCCGAGCGCTCCGCAGGGTGCCCTCGGCTGGCACCCCGGCTCGCTCCTTTGCAGTGATCAAGCAAGGACCCTCAGAGCCATACACAAGCTTTGTGGACCGTTTGAAGGTTGCGATCGCTCGGCAGTTGGACAATGTTGAGGCTCAGGGAGAGCTGCTGCAAAAATTGGCATTTGAGAATGCCAACGCGGACAGCAAAAAGGCCTTGCAGGGAGTTATCCACCGTCAGACTTATTCCCTGGCGGACATGATTCAGGCTTGTGCTGAAATCGGCTCAAAATCGTACGATATGGGCCTGTTAGCTATGGCTTTGAAACAATCCAATAAGCCCACGGGGAACTGCTACAACTGCCAGAAGCCTGGCCACTTCCGTGCTGCGTGCCGAGCGCCAGGCGGAGGAGCACATAAATCTGGATCGAACCAGAAGAATGCTGGTCGCCCCTCGAAGAAGTGTCCCAGATGTAGCAAGGGCTACCATTGGGCTAACCAATGCCGTACTAACCCTGTAGGAACAGAGACCTCCCCGGGAAACCGGGGAGCGGGCCTTCCTCGGGCCCCGGAATAAAGAAAGAGGAATCATTGCCGACACCCGGATGTGCTGTCGCGCTTGTGCTTCAAAAGAATGCCACCTCAGTGTTCCCAGGGGAAGTTATACTTGTTCCCACATTGCCAGCGACTCCCTTTGAGGGTCCTGAGCCACTGCTTATTTTACCAACGCAAGCAGCGAGCCCTCAAGGGATTTTTGTGGTCCCGGAATTGCTTGACTACATTCCCCAGACATCTATCATGCTTCAGGTTTGGGGGCACATGCCCCTGACCCTTAAGCAGGGAGATTCGTGGGCTCATTGCCTAAGCGTACGGAACCTCACCCCAGTGGGGCCTAAGGCCTCTATGTTATCCCCACAGGTTGCGCTGGTCCAGACGAACATTGCCAGTGGAAAGCCAACTCGTAAGTTTTGGATTCATGGGCACTGCCTCGAAGGGTTGTTGGACACTGGGGCGGATGTGTCGGTCATTACGGTAAAGGAATGGCCGTCTCAGTGGCCTAAGGAGCCCGCCCCCTCTATTTGGGGAGTGGGTGGGGAACAATCTTCTAGCCAGAGCACTGAGTGGTTGGCGGTGAGAGCAAGTCAAGCCGGTCCAGTTATAGCTCACTTTCAACCAGTCATAATACCGCTCCCTTTTAACCTATGGGGACGCGACCTCCTGCAACAGCTGGGAACTCGGATCAACATGCGGGAGTAGCTTCCCCGCACCGAGCATTGGCCCTCACCTGGAAAACTGAAGAACCCATTTGGGTAGAGCAATGGCCTTTGCCAAAAGACAAATTAGAGGCTCTGCTGCACCTGGTAAAGGAGCAGGTGCAAGCTGGACACTTGGAATTTTCCTCTAGCCCCTACAATACCCCTGTTTTTGTGATAAAGAAAAAATCAGGGAAATGGCGACTCTTACATGATTTGAGGGAAGTAAATAAAATTATTGAACCCATGGGCCCCTTGCAATGTGGACTACCTAATCCTAACTTAATACCTGCGGGTTACCAGGTCGCCATCGTAGATTTGAAAGACTGTTTTTACACTATTCCCCTTCAGCCTCAAGATAAGAAAAAGTTTGCTTTCACGGTACCAGTTCTGAATAATGCCCAGCCCACACAAAGGTATCATTGGTCTGTATTGCCCCAGGGCATGTTGAACAGCCCTGTGCTGTGTCAGCTTTACGTGCATCAAGCATTATCGGAGTTTCGTAAGCGTTATCCGACCCTCCTAGTTATTCATTACATGGATGATATCTTGGTATCGGGGCCTAGATTACCTCTTAATTGGTTACCTATTCTAACTCAGTCCCTGAGAGAGTTTGGGTTAATAATTGCACCTGAAAAAATCCAGCTCTCCGAGCCCTTTTTGTATCTTGGCCACCGTTTGATGAGCGCCTACGCCATGCCCCAACTACCCGAAATTATTTTGCCACCAAAGCTGACTTATGTACACTTACAACAAATCTTAGGGACCCTTAATTGGGCACGGCCATACTATAAATTGACAACTAATGACCTCCACCCGCTTTTTGAGGCTCTTAAGCAAGGCCGACAACCGGCTGACCTCATTACATTATCTCAGCCTCAGTTAGAAGTGATTAAGAAGGTGAATATCGCCCTAAAAGAGCGTTGGGTAGATCGTGCAATAGAAAATATGCCCCCTGCACTTCTAATCGTAGCAACCCGACCTCAGTTCACCGGAGCAATCGCTCAAGTCTCCTCGTCGGAGGTGCATATCTTGGAGTGGCTCCACCTTGCACATACGCCAAAAACCACTGTCTTGACTCAATTGGCTATGCTAGCTTTGATCCTCCGCAAAGGGCGCGATCGTTGCTTGGCCCTTTTTGGCATGGATCCTATTCGACTCCACATACCCATCCCCCAAAGTGACTGGGAGTCTGGTTTCCGTTCTTCCTTAGCCTTGCAACTCGCGTTAGCTGATTTTACTGGAGAGGTTGCATACCACCTTCCCAAGGATGTACGGTTGCAACTTCTCCCCCATTTGCCTATTAGACTCGGCACTTGCCTAAGCCCAGCCCCCCTCCAAGGGGCGCCCACTGTCTTTACTGATGGGTCACCTACCAGAGGTGTGATGACTTGGCAGGTGGATGGTGAATGGAAAGCCCGATATACTACCCCACAAACATCTCCGCAACGTGCAGAGCTTGCTGCGGTAGTCCTGGCTTGCACAGTGTTTGCAGACTCTAGTTTTAATTTAATCACTGACAGCTTGTACGTTTATAATGTCCTCACTGTACTTGAAGGAAGTTATGTCTCTCACAATCTAGACAGGAACCTTCTTGGTTTGTTTATTGCGTTGCAACGTCTGCTGGCGCAGCGCAGAACGCTTCTCTTTGCCGCCCATATTCGCAGCCATCAACCCTTTCCAGGCTCGCTGGCAGAGGGAAATGCAAAAGCTGATCAGCTGTTACGCGCCTTTCCAGTCTCCCCAGCGCAAAGTCATGCCATGCACCATCAATCTGCCCGCAGCCTCGCCCATAGGTTCTCTATTCCCCTCACAGACGCCCAGGCCATTATTCAACAGTGCCCCCAATGTTCAGGCCAAGCCTCTTACCCGTCCACAGGGGTAAATCCCAGGGGGTTGGGAGCCAATGCGTTGTGGCAGATGGATGTAACGCAGTGGCCCCCATTTGCTCCCTGGCGCTGGCTTCACGTTACAATCGATACTTACTCAGGGTACATTTGGGCCACCCCGCAGAAGGGCGAAAAAACTCGCCATGTCTGCAATCACCTTGTCCGCTGCTTTGCAGTCATGGGACAGCCGTCCGCTTTAAAAACTGATAATGGCCCTGCCTACTGTTCCTCGGCCTTTGCTTCCTTCTGTGCGCGTTGGGACATCCGTCATACTTTCGGCATACCTTACAACTCAACAGGCCAAGCTATCGTTGAACGGGCCAACCGCACTTTGAAGGCTGCTTTGGTTCGACAAGACAGGAAAGGGGGAAGTCCCCTGTCCTTGCCGGACAGGGAGCAACTGCTTGCACATGTTCTATTTACTATTAATCACTTAAACCTTATTTTCTCTGATTCTCATTATTTATCCCGCGTACAAAAACACTTTCGCACCACCGAGCCGTCCCCCCGGCCCTTGGTGCGTTACAAGCGCCTGCCGGACCCGCAGTGGAAAGGTCCTGTTCCCCTGATCACTTGGGGCCGGGGTTATGCTGCTGTGGATCTCCCAACAGGCCCGTTGTGGGTACCTGCCCGCTGTGTTCGACCCACCCAGGATGTCGTGGCATCAAGGTCTGTCCAACCCGATCCCGAACTTCGGTCTCCACCTGAAGGAGAGCTTCCCGGCACAGCCCCGACAACGAGGCAGCAACAGGAAGAACAACCCGCCAGTGACCTGGGGAATGGTGAAGAATCTGGCAGCGCAGGCGACCGTGCTCCTGGAGCAGGAGGAAAAAGAAAAGACCCCTGAGAACTTTCTGGCAGCCGTGTTTGCAGCCCTGAATGCAAATTCTTGCCTTATTCTGTTTTGTTATTTCTTCTGCCTTTTTTATGTACCTACTGAAGCTTTGCCCTTGGCTTCTCTTTCACACCCCAACATGTGGGTCCGTCACGCGTATTATATGTTTCACACCCATGGAACCAATGTCTCCCTGATATGTGAGCACCCATTATGCATATCACCATGTTAAAACAGAAAAGGGGGAGATGTAGGCTGATAAGGGTAAACACCCCACCCAGGACTGGCATACCATACTGGAATGTGGCGGTCGCACCCTGATAAGCACTCCTCCCATACTGCGGCAAAATAGAACCAATCCGCTCTTTCCACGCTCTCTCCCTATACATTTGCACCACCTCTTTTGTACTCTATAAATAAACGCACCCTTCTGATGTTCAGGAGGTCCTGCATTGACACCGTTTCCGCCTTGTTTGTTCCCTCATCCTAGTTCTTCATCTTTATTATTTCAATGGTGTTAAAGATGTACAATGAGATCTAAAGGAGAATCATTATATTCAAGAACAACTTGAATATTCAAGAACAACACTCTCCCCTATCAAATCTCTGTCGTACATCACACACACACACCCCGCACACACATAATAAGCACACATTGATTGTGACATCTTCTCCTTCCAGCTCCTAATTTGTGTAACAGATGATGAACTCATAAGCAGGTTATGAATGAAAGCTTTCAGATTTATTTATTTTTTTGGTGGGCGGGGGGAGGAGGAATATCTTCACCTCAAGGTCCCCAAATATAAACACACAGTAACAGCCTGTGTGTTACTGTGTAAGAGCCTATGCAGGTTTACTCAGAAGAAGGTCTCACTGAATTCAATAGGGCTTGCTGCTAAGTAAATGCATAAGATTTCAGGCTAAAACTTTAGTAAGAACTTCTGTTGTGTGCAGTGCCAGTTTAGAGGAGAAAGAAAATAGCCATAGCACAACTTCAGAAAAGGGAGGAAATGGGCCCCTGCAGAAGGACAGCCTGGGAAAGAAAGAGAAAAATGTAATAAAAAATGAAAAGGAGGGCAGTGAAACTGATCTTGAGGCTGACTCTGAGGGATTGCCAAATCTAGAAGGAGGTAATACAGGGGAAAGGGTGTTGCAGAAAGAAAAAAACAATGAACAGAATAATTAGTCTGACCCACTGATCTGGGGGAAAGAAGATGTATCTAGAATGTTGCAGGGAGGAGCAGACTTTCCAGCAAAACCAGTCTTGAATGGGGCAGAACATGAGGAGAAGGATGAACAGCTGAGAGAAGGCCATGGAACAAGGTATAAAAAGCCAGACTTGTGCTCATGTAAAATAAGAGATACAGGGTGTGAAGGCTATTCACGTGGGGAGCCTACAGTTACATTTTTCAACAGACAACATACTACTGAATAATACCAGCAGTTGTTGAAAAGCAACAGTGGGAGAGGTGCTCACGCCCAGCCTGTGTGGGCTTCCGGGAAGCACCTGGCTGGCCACCACAGCCAAGAGCAGGCCCAGGTTGCTAGACTAGATGGTCCCTTGGATGAGCCACCTGTACCTACCAAAAGATTTTGAAATTTTCAGCTGCTGTTAGTAACCCATTGAAGTTGGCATAGTTTAAGTCCCAAAACCTTCTGCGTAAATCTATTTCACTTTTGAAATTTTGATATGTGCTTGTCAAATGTACAAGCTCCACAAGAGGGAGCTTTTACCAGTGTTTTCATTACGTGCCTGCTCAGTTAAACATAAATTAAATATATAAAAAGCTCTGATTTGAAATAAAACTTAAGGTGAGTCTCACTTTAACTTATAGTTTTAAAACAATGCAAATTGAAATTTGATGTGTTCCGTTTCATTTCCATCCCATCTCACAAATACCCATTTTCTACAGTCTTCTGTATTATTCTTCATTTTTGACTTATGCTCCATCTACTCCACATTCTCTTGTTCTTTTACTTTGATTCAGCGCTTGTATCTACATCAACAATTCAAGAAGTACAATTTAAATTATTTCTATACATCACTGTCATTAGAAATTCAAATTCAGTGTATAGAAGGTGATTATTTAAGTGAAACCTTTTGAATTTGTTGACATAGATATGAGTGGCAAGGTAAACATCTAAGTGAATGAGGTTAGATGAAGCATAAATTGAAATGAAATAGAAAATAGTACAGAGACATCTAGAATTTCTATATTTGTGATGTGTGGAAGTGAAATGAGCACTAATTTTTAATTTTAATAGTTTTAAAGTCTGAATTAAAGTAGGACTCACCTTAAAACTCATTTTAAACCTACAGTTTTTATATATTTAAGTTTTCCATTTAAAAAACCAAATTAGTATAAACTTGAATATAAGTTTAAAACTTGTTCAGGATACGCTAAGTGTTGTTTTTCTGTTTGTGGTTTGTTTCTTTTCTTTTCTTTAAAAAAATCCTTTTCTCTGCCTGTGAATAAGCAGGAAATGAGTACTGACAAAGGTCCAAATATCATGTAGAGTTTGCTGTTCTCTCCCAATCACCAGGGGCGTTAACTATAGCAGGGCAAGGAGAGACAGTTTTCTGGGGGCCCACTGTCTTGGGGGGGGCCCAGAGGCAAGTCACATGACTGACTCCCCCAGGTGCGCACCTGCCCGGACTTCCTTCAGTTGTTTTCATCCTCCGAAACTGATGTGAATGTTAAGACTTGGAGCTACCAGAACAGCATGTCTTTCTCTAGTACCATTAAATGACTTGCATTGTCCACAATTTACAAAACCTTAAAAAAAATAATTTAGGATGACGTTCTATTGTGGCACATAGGGGTGTGTGTGTATGTGTGTGCGCACACACACACACACATATATATACATACACACACCTATGTATATATACACATATACATTACATATATATATTACTATATATGTATATAGTAATATATATTACTATGCTTTTTGTTACCACTATTCAGCCTCATTTAAGATTTCTTTACGTCATGAGCTGAGCTTCAGTGAGAGGGGAGGCATTTTAAAATCTTGTCTCTGGGCCCACTCCAACCTTGCTACACCCCTGCCAATCATTGTTTTTGTCTAACTTGATAGTTTCTAAAAAGGGATTTCTTTACAATTGTTAAAGTTATTTCATTCTATATATCTAGCAAATGAGAAATTCTGAGAATGTCCTCAGGTACAACATTTGGGAAGGGCGGGAACAAACCTGTCAACCAGTAAGGTCATTCTCATGAACAAAATTGCTGGGGGTAAGGCCTACCTGCCTTTCCCCAGATGATCCTGAGCCCGACTAGGGCTCCGCCACCTGCTCACCCACACCAATGGTGGGGCGGTGAACAGCATGGTGATTGGGAGCTGCGGGAAAGGGATCGGGGCCTCTTGAAATTCTGAAATGCACCCCATGAGCAGCACAGTGCACTGGGGGATTTCCCACTGCTTAGCTGCTCCTTCCTCCTAGCTCTATGGAAGCTATGGCTGCCGGCAGTCCAGGTTTCCACACAACGTGGGCATGAGGTAGGAGGCATGCGCATGTGTCCTCCTACCTCACTTTTTGCCTGGGTTTGAAACCTGGGCTACCCAAGGGAGGAGCACCAGGATCGGGAGTTATCCCAGCACTTCTCATGACCAGCCCTACCTGGGCTACCTCTCCTACCAGGGTAGGGCTGGTCGTGAGAACAACCTCAGGTTTGTTGCAGGCAGAATTGTCATGTGACAAACCTCAAACATTATTATTAGTTTTGCTCTGTCATTTGTACCAGTAGTTAAATAGAAAGCTATAAAGGGGACTTCGATGCCTTATAAATCTAAAAGAAGCAAAGTTGTGTTTTTCAGAAACCCTAAAGCATGCCGTTCACGGGAGAGCAGAATTCTAGGAAAGATTTTAAACAGTGATATCTCTGGCACCTTTTGACCAATTTTGGGGAGAGTACATTGTTTGTTACCTAGTAAATGGGAGACAAATTCCCACTCAATTGGATGAGAAGTGTAGATGTTATGGCTCCTAGAACATGATAATTTCAGAGGAATTTACCAGAGAAAATTTTCAGTCTCAATTTAAACACTAGAGACACTATTATATCTCAACAATATGACAGATCAGTCTACTATTCCCTTCTCTTAGAGAATGAATGAGATCTCTCCTTCCTCCAGAGGTGTCCTGAGTAACAAGAAATCGGCACGCACACCCCACCCCGCATGAGCACCCACACTGTGGTAGTCAGGAAGCCTTCTGCAGCACAGGCAGTGCCACATCCTGTATCCATCTTAGTCAGGATGTCAGCTTGTGAACCTAATTTGCCATTTTGTTGCCCATTGAACTAGTTTCCATTCAATGCTGATCTTTTGGAGTTCTTTGCTGTCTGATGGGTTTTAAATATCTATTATATTAATTCTCCTGGGTGTGCCTTGGAATGTGCGTCCCAGAGTCCAGCTGATTGGCTGAGCGGGAGACACGCCTGATTTGCTGAGGCGCACCCAGGAGGATTGGCTGCCATGGCGGTGGCCCGGCTGTGGAGGCCAGAGGTGGCGGGCCCGGCCCGGCCCAGCCACGGAGGCAAGGCCCAGGAGGGGGGAAAGAAAGTGGGGGGGGGGGGCAGAAGTGGCAGTGGGGAGGAGAGGTGGCTGGGCCCAGAAGCAAAGACTGGGGCAGAAGGGGCAGGGGAGAGGTAACCGCCGGCCCCAAAGAGTGCACAGTTGCTCTGTGCGGGGTCGGCTAGTACTGAATAATTTGGTATCATCCACGGACTGGACAACTTTACTGCTTTTCACAGCTCTTTGGAAATCTAAGTACACAATGAGACTATTCACATGGGCAACTAAGCCCAGGCTCGGATTGAGCCCGATCCTGGTGCTGCCTTGGCCCCAAACTCAGGAATTTACCTCAGGCTTTAACTTGGGTTTAAGGGCCCAAGTGTGCCCTTACCCCCAGATTCAGGGTCATGTGTGTGTGAGGGCTGCAGGCAGCCTGCGCACACACAGAGCCAGGCAGCAAGTGTGCCTGGCTAAGGGGTGATCCCTCAATGCACTGTGTTTCTGGCCGTGGATGAGGGATGCCGGAGGAATTCCTCCTCCAGCGCCCTGCTCTGCTGCTTGCCAGGGCACCGCTTGTGTGCCGTGGCATGCAGCAGAACTTGGACAGGGACAGAGATCATGAATGGGGAGCCAGGCCGGAGCCTCCCTCCCTGCCAGCCCTCCGCCCCACCAGCGAAAATGGTTGTGTGCACAACCTTAATATCTATTGGACCACTTCATCTACATACTTGCTGACCTTCGCAAATAACTCCAAAAGGTTGATGAAGCATGACTTTCCTTCATCAGCAAGACTTGTTCTTCTACATGTTTCATTATTGTATCTTTAATCATGCTTTCCACCAAACAGTGGGAAACTGTTTTACCTGGAACAGATGTTAAACTAACTGGCCTGTAATTTCCTGGTTTCCCTTGGATCTCATTTTCAAGGATGGTATAGTTGGCTGTTTTCCAGTCATCTGGTAGGGAGGCTGATTTTAGTGTCATATTGCATATTTTGCTAGAATATCAGCAATTTCACATCTGAGTTCTTAAAACTTTTGGGTTGATGTCATCCAGACCTGGTGACCTGTTATTTTTTAATTTGGCAATAAGCCCCCAAACTTAATTTCTTGTCACTGCTGGTTGACTCAATTCTTCAGATGGTCTTTTACAAAAAACATCAGTTCAGCATGAGCATCTGTCCTACGTCTTCTGCAGTGAAAGGAGACACAAAGAATGAATTCAGCTTCTCTGCAGCCTCCCTAGCTTCTTGGATTCTTCAGCATCCTTTATAATCTAATGGTCTGATCACCTACCTGATCAGTTACCTGCTTTTGATGTATATAAATGGTATTTTATTGTTGGCCTCTGACTGGATTCTCCAGACCATATTAATCCTGGTTAAATGGGTCGTGACAACATGAATCATGAGAAATCGGGTTGACCAACATTAGTATGATAGTGTGAACCCCCATGCGATGACAATTCTGGCTAAGTTCTATAGAGTTAGCCAGGATATTTATCTAGGATCAGATATGGGTTAGTCATCCCCCTGGACACTGTAACCAAGATATACTTACTGTGAGAACCCAAAACTTTCACATAGCCAAAGCCCTCACCCAAAATTGTACTCCCTGTGAAAAGTACTGGGGATGGTGCAAATCAGTTAAAAGATCAATTGATTGGTGTTAGGTGCTTTCCATATTAGACCCTGCAATGAGGTCGCAGCGTATCTCTGAAGTTTGCTTCCACATTTCCTGTGTTGTGACACCACAGATGCTACTCTGACAGAAGGTTGCAGTTCATATTTCCGATGCCTTGTTTTGGATTTAATCACTGCGATTTATTGATAAAATGTTGTATGTCTGGCATAAAAAGGTTGCTGTTTTTTCGGGTTGTTAGTTTTTGTGAGATTGCTCCCCAGCTGGGTGCTTTGCTATTTACGTTTTGAATGCAATTTGCCTGAATGGAAGCATTTTGGCGCTGTTGAGCAGCTAATCTGGAAAGTGCCCTGGAGCAGGGAGGAGATGCCAAGTTGATGGGGAGGGGGAAATTGGTGGCTGAGCATACTTCTCCTGCTTAGCTAGCCAGAGAGCAACGGCTCCCTGTGCAGGATACTGTCCCCTCGTCTCCTGCTTACTGTAACACTCACAGTGGCTGGGTGTGGGATTGGTCCCTCCCAACCCCAGGATTCACTCTTCCCCATTATGGGCACAGTACAGTAGCAGACACTGTAGAGGGAGCTGTCCAGGATGCTTTGGGCTCCATTTATTTGCCTAATCCAACCCTGGGGTTCAAGCAGAGCTGTCTGATTGCATAGCCCGCTTGTCAGCCGAGTCCTGGACAGCCCCCTTTCCATGTGTCTACCACCCCCCTCCCTGCTGAGGTGATCTGGGGGTCACTGGCTTCATGACCTGCCTAATCTCCTTGTTGTCCAGGAAGAGGTTAAGGTGACTGGTGCTCTCTTTGGCAGCTGCCCCACCTGTGTAGTAGTGGAACTGCTTAATTTCCCCAGATTCTCAGCTCTCATTGGGGGCGGGAAAGCTAAGCTCTAGCCCTTGTAGAAGTGGACTTATCGAGCAAAATGTGTGTTCACTATTTCTCAAGGGTTTGGATTCTTCTTCTATTCATTTTGACTGCCTTTTGGACAGTGGAACATAGGAACATAGGAAGCTGCCATATACTGAGTCAGACTATTGGTCTGTTTAGCTCAGTATTGTCTTCACAGAGTGGCAGCAGCTTCTCCAGGTTTGCAGGCAGGAATCTCTCTCAGCCCTATCTTGGAGATGCCGGAGGGGGGGGGGACATGGAACCCAGATGCTCTTCTCAGAGCGGCTCCATCCCCTGAGGTGAATATCTTACAGTGCTCACACTTCTAGTCTCCCATTAATTTCTAACCAGGGCAGAACCTGCTTAGCTAAGGGGACAAGTCATGCTTGCTACCACAAGACCAGCTCTCCTCCCATGACAGTGCCAACTGTCAACTGCCATGTGCCAACTACACCCCCCTCCCACTCACAAGGCAGTTTATGTTCTAGGGTTTTTCCCCAAGGGTTTAGGCTCTTTGGTGTCTAATCTTTGGTGTTTAATAATAATAATAATAATAATAATAATAATAATAAGTTGTTAACAACAACAACAACAACAACAATGTTAGTAAATAATCACCTTTCCTCATAAGGAATCCCTATTAGGATTCATTACACACAAAAGAGTCTAAACATCTCAAAAATTCTGAAAATATTAACTGTGTACCCAGTGGCTTGTGGGTTGCAGGGGTAGTTAGAACATGGGATGCCACTAATTCCACACCCCCACCTGCAAAGCAGTGGGGTCAAAATGAACAGAAGAAATGGAGGTGTGTAATGAAAACACCAAAGAATCTAAACACTTTAAAAATACCTTTAAAATGAATTGAGTACCCCAGTGTGTGTGTATGGGGGAGGGTTGTAGTTGACACACGGCAATTGACAGTTGGCACTGTCCAGTAATAGTAAAAATGAACAGAAGAAACAAAGGAGTACAGTGAATCCTCATAGGGATTCATTATGAGGAAAAGTTATTAGACACCAAAGAATCTAACATTTCAATATTCCAAAAAATTAAAATGAGTACCCCACTGCCTTGCAGGTGGGGGGTGGGTGGGTGTTGACAGTTGGCACTGTCCAGTGACAGTCAAAATGAACAGAAGAAATGAAGGTGTGCAATGAATCCTCATAGGGATTCATTATGAGGAAAAGTTGTTATACACCAAAGAATCTGAACACTTGAAAAATAATGACCACATTTTGCTCCATAACTCCACTTCTACAAGGGCTAGAGCTTAGCTTATTTTTTAAAAAAATGAAAGCTGGAGATCTGTGTTAGGGTTAGAATATGGTGACATTGAATCCTCATTATTTCCTATGGCTTAAATGTTCAAAAACAGTAAAAACCAAAATAATTTATTAAAAATAATTCATTAAAAATCAACCAAGTGTCCCACTGCCCTGAAATGTGGGTGGTAGGTGGCACCCATGGCAACCTACCTACCACCCACATTTGGTGCCCCTAGGACCTTGTTAAGTGGTCCAAATCGATCTGAATCCAAAGCAAAGCAAAGCAAATACAAATCAAACCTGGGGTGATTGGGTGGGGTTAGATTTGGACTCAAAACAAATCAGGGGTGATTTGTTTGGGGGCACAAATTGAATCAAGAAAAATTGATGTGTGCACATCCCTACTGTTTTCAGCTAGAGAGTGACTGGAAGCATACAATTCCTGTGCTTTTAACATCTGATTGCTATTACTAGGTTGTTGCTAGACTGTACCATGTTTGAAAGCCTCTGAAAAAGGCACATTCAGAACCAGCATGTGTAAGAGAAAGGTGAGCTACCCTCTTTCCCTGACATACTAATTTTGCATGTGCTGGGAGTTTCTTCTTCTTCTTTAATGTGGGGGAGCATTCAAATATTTGAAACCTCAGACCCATGACAAATATATCACATGGGGCTATCAATCATAGAACTTAATTGCCAATGTCCATACAATCGTACATGAAAACAAAGGTTATTCACTTAGCAGTGTCTGCATGCATGTGGATTTGACTCTGACAAGTCTCAATATATAACCTACACTTACAACTAGGATAGCTAAGCAAGGAGATTGGGGCCTAAGGAGATGTTCCCCAAACTTCTGAAAACCAAAGGGGTGGAGGTCCCTCACCCCCACCCCGGGTTAAAACTTTAAGTATACTTCACTCTCACTCCTGAAAAAGGTGAAATTTTAATATGTGAAACAGCTAGAATTTCTGACACTCAGTGGATCCCACTAAATGTGTTTCTGTATGAATTACTGTTCTGGCATCCTTCCTGTTTCAAAAGAGGCCAGGTCAGAGTGCTGATGCATGCAGAAAAGCAATAGTCAGCCTCCTGCTGAGGTGGGTAATTTTGCATCCTTGCATGGAGAGTGACTGAATGATCTAAACAGCACTTGATGCAGAGATGTGACAGAATTGTTCACACACACACAAACACACTCCCATGAAGGGTGCCTGGGACGAGGCCATACCAGGGAAGGGACTTATGCAGAGAGACAAGAGGCAGCCTCCTCCTGCTAGGGTGAAGACTTTGAGCTCAGAGAATTGAATCATGGTTTGGTTTATTTATGGCACATGACTAGTCTTGTGGTAGCAAGCATGACTTGTCCCCTTTGCTAAGCAGGGTCCACCCTGGTTTGCATTTGAATGAGAGGCTACATGTCTGAGCACTGTAAGATATTCTCCTTAGGGGATAGAAAAAGAGCACCTTCACGCTTGCATGCAGAAGGTTCCAAGTTCCTCCCTGGCATCTCCAATATAGGGCTGGGTGAGACTCCTGCCTGCAACCTTGGAGAAGCCACTGCCAGTCTGTGTAGACAATATTGAGCTAGATGGCCCAATGGTCTGACTCGGTAGAAGGCAGCTCCCTATGTCCCTGTGACCTTGCCGAGTTTGGGGACTGACTAGTCTGTGGCTGTGAAGATTACCAAGTATGCTTTGGAATATGTTATTAACTTTATCATATTTGTAATTATGAAATGTTATGTTGTTTATTTAGTTATCAAACTATGGGCGGTGAAAAGTGTGGGAAGAGGTTGCTGTTTCTTTTCCTTTTTAAAAATTTGTATTGCTTGATATTTTTGAATACGATTGTTGTATCTCTAAAATAATAATAATAATTAATTGCATTTATACCCTGCTCTTCCTCCAAGAAGCCCACAGTGGTGTACATGGTTATGTTTGTCAATACAAAGCAAGAAGGTTCTGTGAATGCCCATGTAAATTTTCACATTCAGACGTAATGGGAAACCGGAGCTGAAGGAGCCTGACATTGACAAACCTATCTGTGCAAATGCATGAAACCCTGGTCCTGTCAGAAAAGCCACCAGGAGTTTCCCTTGCCAAACTCCAGTTTGAAACCTCGGGGTTTTAGTGAGTTTCGCTGCTTGTACACGAGGTTTCCAGTCGTCGGCTGTGCATCAAAATGCAGTACTGCAGGTTGTGTTCACTGTAAGCGAAGCTGAGGGAGGAAGCTCTTCCCTCCCTTCAGCTATGATTCACTGTCGGGGCTGTCCTTTATGCCAGAAGGAAGCCCATACAGCCAGTTCCCCTCCTCTCTGCAGTCGCCTTGACTGCAGTTCGGTTCCTGTCCATTTGTGTTGCTTACACAGACAGGTAAGCAAGCGGGGGCAGGAGAGTGGAATCGTGGGTCCATTGGACTCCTAGTTCCACATTACGTGTGAATGAGGCTTTTGTCTTTTGTTGGCCTGCCCCATGATGTCCATCCTTTCCCACTGCAATCTAAGTTAGCGAAGCATTTGAGATGAGGACATTTTAATCCCTTGTAAGCTTTCCAGTACTCCTCTCTCATTTCTCCACCTGCAGCCTCTCTTGTTTGATAGCAAACAGGCTGCCAAAGGAGGGTTGTCTATCAGATCAGATTTTGCTGGATGCCCCTAGAGACCAAAGTAACCTCTGCACTATGTTGATGGATTGAATAAAACCACTAATCGTTAAGTGAAAGTTATACCCGACATTGCTCAGTGGTGTGGTGTGTGGTGTATATGCACGAGGCAGGGATGGGGGAGGGAAGTAAGAGGAGAGTCTTCTGATGGTAAGACTTGGACAATTTCACAACAAAACAGCTGGGTACGAGACACAACTGCTGATAGACTACATTAATTACTGTCGTCAAGGTTTTAGACACACTTGTGAATTGCTAGTAATACCAGTCCAGTACACTGGATTATCAGAAAAAAAAATGCCTTTCAAAACAATGACAAATGAAAATATGTAATAGTTGTCTGAAATGATCTGTGAAATTAGAGCCTCCTGCTGAAGGAGCTCTATGACCTTTTGCATTCCTGGTTGCCTTTTTGGCTTCAGTCTCCACTTAACCTGATCATGTTGAACTGAGTGAAGACTGAGATGGGCACTGAATAAGCCTATGGAATTGACTCAGGCACTTTGCCTAGCAGCAGCAAAGTGAAGACTAATTTGGTTTTAGTTGGGTCCTGTTTTTAATTTATTCATTTATTTAACACATGTTTATACTGTCCCATGTGCAAGTTGCTGGATGGTTCACTTCTGATTGACTTTTGTAATTGGAATTTTCATAAGTTTTATTTATTTTATCACCTCGGTAAGCCGCGCTGAGCAGAATTGTACTGGAGGGAGTGGGATATTCATATTTTAAATAAAATAAATAATTGATTAAGAGCCAATGTAGGGTAGTGTTTACTATGTCAGAATAGGGCTGGATTCAGATTCCTAATCAGCCATGAAGCTAACTGGGTGAGTCACTGATCTCTCAACCTAACCTACCTCATAGGGTTGTTGTGAGGATAAAACAGGGGTGGTGGTAAAAAGAACTATGTAAACTGCCGTGGGCTCTTTAGAAGAAAGATGGGTGGGCTATAAATGTAATGAATAAATGGCCCACCAATTTCTGGCACAAGGTTGGAGAGATGTTTGGGCTTCCCCCCCAAGAGAGTTAAAAATATGATAGAAGCCCCTGGTGGTGCAGTGGTAAAACTGCCGCCCTGTAACCAGAAGGTTACAAGTTCGATCCTGACCAGGGGCTCAAGGTTGACTCAGCCTTCCATCCTTCCGAGGCTGGTAAAATGAGTACCCAGAATGTTGGGGGGCAATATGCTAAATCATTGTAGGCTGAGTCAACCTTGAGCCCCTGGTCAGGATTGAACTTGTAACCTTCTGGTTACAGGGCAGGAGTTTTACCACTGTGCCACCAGGGCACCACACTTGTTGCATGGGGCATTGAGGGATATCCAGAGGCCGGGATGCATTGTCCTGGCCTCTGGAGGTCTGCACTGCTTGGCACAGTCTGCACTCCCAGCAACATTTATTTCATCATCTGGAGGAAAGGTGAGTTGGACTCAGCCTTCCTGCCTGCCTGCCCCCGCCCCCCGCCCCCAGTCGTGTGAAAGGCCTCATTGTCTATCCAGCTTTAGAATAAGAGGAACAATGTAGCTGTCTCCCATCTAGCTAGTTCAGGTGAACGAATGCAATCAGTAGGTGTCCAAGTGGGAGTTGTGTTTGCTCAATTGGTGTTCTGATTACGAATAATTACTCAACTACGGTGCCTCTGAGGAAGTTACTGTCTGAGGAACAGAAAAATCTAGCTATTTACCTGAATGGTTGGGAATGGATAAGAACTGTTTGTCAGACTTCCATATGATACAAATGGGGGCAAATTCATATAATTAATGTGATGATGGAGTCATTCTGAAAACATGGAACTTTGCTGGGTTCATCTTGCCACCCATGGTGAGGAAACACCCCCTGTTGAAATTCCTTTTTCTACACAACTGTTCAAGGTGCAGGTGCACTGTCCTTAGCTTCTGCTTACACAGCTTGCTGACTAGGCAACAACTAGGCTTACTTAAGCCACATTCTTGAATACAGATGTAACAGTAGCTATTCTTCAGTAATCAGGTACCTCATCTTTCTTCCCACTCCAGTATTATTTGATCTGCTGGCCAGCGTGCAGTGCAGCCTTATGAGGAAGAAGCAAGAGCTTAATCCTCACAATGAGCCAGCAAATTAGCTGCACATGAGGCCTCTGCTTCTGTGGAAGAGAGGAGGAGGAGGAGGAGGAGGAAGAGGCCTTTCCCATCTTGAAAGCTTTCACTGGGGATGTTGATTAAGTAGGGAAGATTAATTAATTTGAGAGGTACTGAAATAATTGTCTTTCCTCATTTCTAATTTTATTATGGTATTTTTTAAAAAAATGTTAATAACAAAAGAGTATACAGTATCTGTGCATTTTAATGGAAAGGCAAAATATACATACCTTAAAGAAAAATAAAAACAAATATTAGGTTTTAAAAAATATTGATGTATTTTGGTTTACTTGAATGAGTAAATGTAAATGGATTGGAGTTTATTATTTCTGATTTTTTTTTTTTTTTTTTGGTCCAGAGATTTAAAAGTGTTCCTTCCCCATCAGGCACCTTTAACAAAGTAGTACTTTTAAATAGGGATGTGCGAACCGGTTTGAACTCAAACCGATTCAAATTCGAACCAGGGTGGTTCGATGGTTCGAATTCGAACCAAACCAGCCATCAGGTTCGAGCTGCTGGTTCGAATTTGAACCAAACAGGGGGCGGTTCGATTAGAACTGGTTAGAACCTCCAAATGTGGGTGGGGTGGTAGCTGGCACCCATGGGTACCTACCACCCAAACCCCGAAGCAATCAGACACTCCTACGATTTTTATGAATATTTGAAATATTTTCAATTATTTTTCTCATAGGGAATAATGGGACACAAACCAGCCCATTATCCCCTATTTTGGAGCACCTAGGGGCACAAAAGTGGGGTGTATAGTAGGCACCCAGGAGTGCCTACCACCCACAAAACACCAAGGCAATCGGACACTCCTCTGATTATTGGTGAATTTTAAAAGTATTTTTGAATTCCTCATAGGGAATAATGAGGATTGCAGCAAATGTATAGCTTCACGTCTGGGAAAAGGAGGTGTCCTAGAGTGGAGTGTGGTGGGTGGTAGTGCCCAAGGGGGGGGGGCAGGAAGCTATCAGAATTATTTGAAAGGAATTGGGCAAAAGGCTGATTTTTAAGTGATTTTTGAAGTTTATGCGTCTTTAAGGTTTTCCCCCATAAAGAAGCATGGAGGTGTCAGCAAATGTATAGCTTCACATTGGGGGCAAAGGGGTGGCCTAGAGCAGAGTTTGGTGGGTGGTAGTGCCCAAGGGGGGCAAGGAAGCTATCAGAAATATTTGAAAGGAATTGGGCAAAGGGTGGCTTTGAGGTTATGTGGCTTTGAGGTTAGCAATGAGAGTGGATTCATAGTTTGTCATTGAAAATCTTATCTGCTGCCAAAGAATCTACACTCAGAACACTTCAGAAACAACAAAACCCAGTACCCCATGGGTTAGCAACCCATGGGGGTGGTTAGCACCCTCTGTGCACTACACCACTACTCACTCTGGGCCACCCCTGCACCTCACAAGTGGTTTTAAGGTTTTTCTCCATAGGGAAGAATGGCAGTTTCAGCAGCCCCATAACTGCACTTGGGAGGTGCTGGGGTGGCCCAGAGCGGTTTTAATTTGAAACGAACCGGGGCGGTGGGGGGGGGGTTCCGAGCAAAACCAAAACCGAACCACACCCTCCTGGTTCGAATCCGGTTCAAATTCAAACCGAACTGGGCAAACCAGTTTTGTGCACATCCCTACTTTTTAAACCACATCTGTTGAACCATGGGAATTTTACAAACATGCTGCACACTCAGTTGTGCAGAATGCTGATTGGCTGGCCCGTGTGATGAAGCCACTTCCCCACCCTTGCCCAGAGCAATATTTTAAGTCTAAAAACTCCAGGTGGATTCGCTGTAAAAGAAAAGAGTCAGAACAAACATCTAAAATGATAAACGTGCTGGATATTTGAGGGGAAAAGAGCTAAAAACAGCGAAAGTCTGCCTGAGGCAGACGAGGTGGAGAAAATCCAAGCTGGAGTCCAGAGTCATAGTAATGCTAGAGGTGGCCCTGGGACAAGATTTGAAGATGCCCCCTGTCATTAGAGCCCAGAAGAAGGCAGCCATTATAGGCTAAGACTACTGTATTGTGTAACAGGAAGAGACATTTTCAACAAAGGTACAGGCAGGAAGGAGGAAGGGACTCTGCCTCCAATTAAGATCACCACTCACAAATGCTAGTGCCACCTACTGGCTGGACATATTACAACAACATTTCCATCCATATCCCTCCCCACTTTGCTGGGCAGCAGTAGTGGGTAGTGCCTATCTTCAGGACGTGATTGCTTTGGGCCACCTTGATGGCTGTGCTCAGCCTCAACTCTATTCTGGCTGCTCTCCAGTCGAGCCAATACGGCCTGATGATGTCACTGAGTCCACAGTGGTGGCTTGCTGAGGCAGAGTTACCCTGATCCCAGGAGAATAGGTGGCCCCTTTAAGGCAAACCTGTTGTCGCTAGGATCATGGCAGCTCTATCTCACTGAACCTCCAGAGCCATGCCAGCTTGGTGAGATCATCAGGCCACATTGACTCTACCGGAGAGTGGCTGACGCGAGTTGGGGTCAAGCACAGCCTTTTAAGTGGCCAGAAGCGCTCGTGTCCTGAAGACAAGCCAATTTATTGTGGTGGGGTGTGCTGGGAGTTGAAGTTCAGCAATATCTGGAGGAACCCTGATTGGGAACCACTGATTAAGCATTGTGAAAGGAAGTGGTGCCCAACACAGGGGTGCAAGAACACCCACCCCAAAAGGACAGGGGATGCGGCAGGCAGTTCCTGGCACTTCTGACCTCCAGACATTTGCCCCCCCCCCATCCCAAGGGTAGCTATATCCCTACTGAAGCCAAAGCTAAGTAGCAGAAACGGGGTGAAGGCAGGCTGAGGCAAAGCTTGTCCTGCAGTATATAAAAACCTGCACCCAGTGGAGAAAAGTACATCCCTAAGCAAATGACTTGACTAGCAAGCCAGAGGCTGCTGGTTCGAATCCCCGATGGTATGTTTCCCAGATTATGGGAAACACCTATATTGGGCAGCAGCGATATAGGAAGATGCTGAAAGGCATCATCTCACACTGCACAGGAGGTGGCAATGGTAAACCCCTCCTGTATTCTACCAAAGAAAACCACAGGCCTCTGTGGGAGTCAGAAGTCGACACCGACTCGATGGCACACTTTACCTTTACTTTCAGCAACCAGCCTAACACACACACACACACACACACACACACACACACACACACACACAATTTCATAATGAGACATTAAATTTCACACTGAAGACATTTGCTACAGAACAAATTCAAATCGTTTTCATTGCCTTCCTACCTCCATTCCTGTTTCATTTGCTTTGCATGTCTCCACCAGGACGCCATTTCTGCATCTTGCTGTCTGATGTCATTCCAGTCCCTTTTTGGAAAGGCTGCATTTCACCATATCAGGAAACCGACCCTGAGAATGATCTTTTGTTCTGCCCACAGCAACCACATTCCATCTGGCTCCCAGAAGGCCCGGCAATTTCAGAATATTGCAGAACAAGGCTCCTCCAGGTCATAGTGGGGTGGGGGTGGGGAATTCTGAGGAAATACACTCCCCAAAGTCACATGCAGAACATGGCAACTAAAACTAGCCTATGAGCTAAACCGTATATAATTCACTTGTGGCACATCCAGAAAGTCACCAAAAAATATTAGAACATACTCTAATTAACCCCAAACATAAGAAAATGCAGCAGTTGGCATTTTAAAATTAAAATCTGCCCCCTGATCTTAAGCATGCTTAATTGGAATTGTGCCCCATAGATTTCAACTGAACTTAATTCAAATTAAGTGCATTTATAAACAGAATGCATTAATGTTTTATTTGCTATGACATTTTTGTTGTAGAAGGCTATCCTTTCCTTTTTATTTGGCATGGATGGACTTAGAGATTAAAAACAAAAAGTTACCACTCTTTTGAGCTGTAGAGCCTGAGATACAGGGAGTAGAGCCAGGGAACTAAAGGAGTTCGCCCATCGGGGGACTGGAACTAGGACAGAGCCTAACCCTGATTGAGGCAGGGAAGGGCACCTGAATGGTTGAGGAAGAGTCTGAGGTGCCTGGTACCTTAGGGGTGGGGCCTGACAGACATGAGGGATGGAGCGAAGAGCAAAACCTTTCAAGAAAAGCAAAAAATACAATACTTCCTTTTCTGGCCCATCACCCTGAAAATTTACCCCTTTCCTTGGAGATCCTGAGAAGGCGATTCAGATCCTGAAACTTCAAGGCCATAGATCCTGAGACTTGGCAGCCATAGAGCCCATTCAGACATAACACAGAACCGAGGTCCAGTGGACCCTCGGGTCTGCTCCCCGCCCCCACACACTTATCTGTCCAAATTCAGACGTAGGCTGCCGGACTTCCTCCTTTGATTGATGGGCAGCTAAGGCAGCCAATCAAGATGAAGAGAGGGAGGAGCTTCCTTCCCTCAACTCCGGTTCCAGGGAAGGCTGCCTCCAGTTCTGCATTCAGACATAATGGAGGCAACCACAAACCAGAGGCCCAAGCAGCGAACCTCATTTCAACCTGGGGTTCACACTGGAGTTTGGTGACTGAAATCTCAGTTTGAGTTAGGGTTCAAACTGAAGTTTCATGCATTCAGAACTGCAGTTCCATGAATGCAGGCCACCTGTAACTCTGGTTTCACGCAATGTCTGAATGTGGCCATAGAGTCACATCAGAACAAAACTGTAGATCAGGTGACTTTTTTGTCTGTTCTAGCATTTGTTCACTTATTTTCAGTGTGTTATGCTATTTGTTTTGACACTCACTGCTGCCACGCCAAAGGGAAAATATGATGAGCAGAATTCTCAAGAGAAGGTCTCCTGCCTAGCCCCCATTGAGGTGAATGCCACTTGTTTAAGAGCAAGTGTTCACTGAGGTTGTGCAGGAGAGCTTCTTTGTGCATTGCACCCAATTGTGATTAACATGCTTTTTTCCCCATGGAGCAAAAGCATCTTGAGCTCATTAGTTTTCAGCTAATGGGAAGGTATATTTCTGATAACTTCCTAGTTGTTTTAATGAGATTTTGGTTTCCTCTCTCCCTGCTTTTCCTCCTTCCCTCCCCCGCTTCTCTCGTTCCCATTTTTAATGAGATACCAATTTCCTCTCTACTACTTTGCAGATGCCTTTCCAATAAAATGGACAGCTTTGAATTTTTATGTTGGAACGAATGCTGAGCTGTAATTTATTTTTCATCTGCTGTACACTCACCACACCTCCGTGTGCTAAATGACTGTTAATTGCTAAAAAATTAACAAGGTGTTTAACGCTACAAAGAAAAAAGTTGGCAGAATATTTTCTTGCTAGGTGGTGAGACTCATATTTTTCTCACTTACCCAAAGTCCTGAATATTCTGGGTACCCAAGGCAATAAAAGGGATTTCAAAAAAACAAACCATTGCTCCTTCTCTCCTTTCCTCCCCATGAGCCAGAAAGAAATGCTGCCTTTTTGTTTTCCAAAACGGACTGCAAGAAATACTGTCATTTCATTTGGGACCAGCAAACATACTCTGGAAGAGTCGTAACTGTGAATGGTGCATAGAGTGCAGATATACATTCTTAATCTTCAGCAACTGAGCACAGCTCTTTTATCCTTTGAGACACAAAGATTGATTGATGTAGTCTTGATGGCTTCCAGAAATAAACTGTTTATCTAGGGGGGTAATATGTTTATTTCATTTAAAGAGGACCACTCAAGTGTCAGGAATCTTCCACAGGGTTACTACGTCTCACGGTAGGATGTGAAGTCTCACGGTTTTCGTCTCCTCCTCGGAAACTCCAAGAGGAATAAAATATCAGGGTGAGGGGCCAGGAGCAGGGGGTGGGGGCAGGCTTGTGCCTCCACTACTTGCCACTGGCCAAGATGACTATTCCTTTCTAATTAGTGACAAAGGGAATTGGAAAGAGATGAAACGATGAGAGTTGATTCTGGTGGGGAAAGTTACTTGCTCCCACAAAAAATGGCTCCATGTGAGTGGCCAAGTCGCATGAGCAGCATAATACTAGCTGACATTAGGGGTGTGCATTTTGGAATTTTCTCGTTTCGATTTGTATCCGAATCGAAACACCCCCTTTTGCTTTGTACCCGAATTTTCTGAATCCGAATCACCCCTGTTTCGTTTTGTAGCTGAATTTTCAGAATCTGAATCCGAATTGATTTGGATTTTTAAAAAGGGCCCCAGGGCAAAAAGAGTGGGTGGTGGTAGTAGTGTCCAAAGGGTGGAAGCTACCACCCATATTTCAAAGGAATTTGGCAAACGGCTGATATTTTTGTGAATTTTTAAAGTTCACACATCTTTAAGAATTTTCCCATCGGGAATAATGGAGATTCTAGCAAATTTATCGCTTCACATCGAGGGGAAAGGGGTGGCCCAGAGTGGAGTGTGGTGGGTGGTAGTGCCCAGTGGGGGCAAGGAAGCTACCAGAATTATTTCAAATGAATTGGGCAAAGGGCTGGTTTTTTGTGATTTGTTGAAGTTTCCGTGTCTTTAAGATTTCTCCCATAGAGAATAATGGAGGTTTCAGCAGCCCCATAATTCCACTTGGGGGGGCCACTGGGGTTGCCCAGAGCGAGTGGTTGTGTAGTGCACATAAGGTACCAACCACCCCCATACCCACAAACCTGTGGGGTATTGGGTTTTGTTGTTTCTGAGGTGTTCAGGGTAGATTATCTGGTAGCATATGAGATTTCCAGTGAAAAACAAGAATCCACTCTCATATGCTACCAGAGAATCTACACTCAGAACACCACAGAAACAACAGCACCCAGCACCCCATGGGTTAGCAACCCATGGGGGTGGTTGGCAGCCTATGTGCACTACACTACCACTCGCTCTGGGACACTGCGGTGTCCCCCAAGTGGAGTTATGGGGCTGCTGAAACCTCCATTATTCCCTATGAGGAAAAATGCATAAATTTAAAGACGTGTAAATTTCAACAAATCACAAATAATCAGCCCTTTGCCCAATTCCTTTGGAATCTGGGTGGTGGCAGACTGGCAAGCACCCATTGGGGCACTACCACCCAACCCACTCTTCTGCCCCTGAATCCATTCCCAGGCTGACATGCAGTAGCCATAGCAGGCTGGGCTCAGGCTGGCAACAAGGCAGGTATAGTCAATGGCATGGCATCATGGCAACTTGAGGCATGCAGTGCTGCAAACTAGTTCTCTCTCTCTCTCTCTCTCTCTCTCTCTCTCTCTCTCTCTCTCTCTCTCTCTCTCTCTCTCTCTTCAATGAGGCAGAAAGGCAGAATGGCGACTACTAACTTATTGAATGAATTGAAAACCCCTCCTTGAACTCCCCCACCCTTGCCCCTTCTTCAACCCTTCCCCTGGCCAATGTGGGGTCAGTAAAGAGTGGCAAGAAGCAAAAGAGCCAATGGGGAACAAGGAGGGAATTGTCAGCAGGTCAGCCCATGCTTTAGGTCACCGATCGGAAGGCTGGAAGGGCGGGAAATTCAAAGATATGTCAAACACAAAATGGAGACTGACTCAGAGATCATCACAAAATGGAGGTCCAAAACAACAAAATGTTTTGTTGCTGAAACAGGGACGTTTTGTTTTGTATACAAAACTTTTCGATCTGGAAAATGGGTGTTTTGTCTTGTCTACAAAACACCCCAAAAGGGGGCTGTTTTGGGTACAAAATGTTTTGTATCTGAAACATTTCACACATCCCTAGCTGACATGACTTGATGGCTCCTCATTGGGAAAATCATGAGCAAGGGCTTTTCTGCGTACAAGTGAGCTGGCTTTTGACAGTCAGAACCGCCTCTGTCAGTAGAACCCAGTTTGTCACCAGGTGGGAGGGCATTGCATTTGGAGGTCTCACAGTCTACACAGGTGCCCTTTGCTAGGGGAAGGGGCAATAGCTCAGTGGGTGGGGCACATGCTTTCTATATGGAAAGTATGGGGTTCAGTTTGCAGCATTTCCAGTTCAAAGGATCTGAAGTAAAAGGTCTCACCTAATACAGGAAAGCTCCATACATTAGCTTGCAGGGTCTAATCCTGTAGGCTGCCTGCCATGCGGATGGCAATAGCAACCAGCTCTGTTTCTGTTTGAGCCAGGAGCTTTCCTCCTGCAGCTCTAAGGATGTTCACAAAGCATCATGCATCGCATACTAGACACATTTACTTTGCTATTTTCTCTTTCTCTCTCTCTTCTCTCTCTCTCTCTCTCTCTCTCTCTCTCTCTCTCTCTCTCTCTCAAAGGTTTAGGTGGTCTGTGACAAATGGTGCATGGCAACCCTTGCCCACACAGTGCTTTACAAATCGGAGGTAACAGAGCAGAAGCACTGTGGTGATTGGGCAGTGGGGATTCTATATTTATTACATTTATTTTATTTTATTTATCACATTTTATGTCCTGCTCTTCCTCCAAGGAGCCTAGAGCGGTGTACTACATACTTAAGTTTCCCCTCACAACAACTCTGTGAAGTAGGTTAGGCTGAGAGAGAAGTGACTGGCCCAGAGTCACCCAGCTAGTATCATGGTTGAATGGGGATTTGAACTCAGGTCTTCCCAGTCCTAATCCAGCACTCTAACCACTACACCATGGGTAGAGGGTGAGTGCCTGAGCAAGCAGCAGGGAGGGAGCAAGCGATGTAGTGAGTGGCACGGAGGGGGAGAGTGACTGAGTGAGTGGCATGGAGGGGGCAAGTGAATGAGTGGTGGGGAGAGGGTGAGTGAGTGAGTGGGGAGAGGATGGGGAGAGGGTAAGGGAGTGGTGGGGAGGGGTGAATGAACGAATGAGGGGTGGGGGGGGGTGAGTGAGTGGCAGGGAGGTGCGAGGGAGTGAGCGGCAGGGGCAAGTGATCAGCAGGGAGCAGGCAAGCAAGTGAGCAAGCAGTGGAGAGGGGCAAGTGAGTGAGTGAGCAATGGGGAGGATGCAAGCAAGTAGCGGGGAGGAGGGGAGCAAGCAGAAGGGAGAGGGTGAGTGAGTGAGCGGTGGGGATGGGGCAAGTGAGTGAGTGGGCAGGTGTCAGGGTCTCGACCGGACTTGGCTGCACGCTGTCGACATATAGTGACGAATGTTGTTTTTCAGCAGGGAGGAGCCGACTGACGACGTGATATATAGTGCAAGCCATGAGAGCTCCCAGCTGGCAGGGATTTAAGGCTTATCAGCCCTCTGCAATAGGCGTTTGCTTTTCCTAAGAGTCTCTAATTGATCCCTGCATCTTGTGACACGCCGCTGTTGGGGGGTCAGCGGGGGTTGGTTACATAGCTCTTCTTCCGATTGGTCTTCCATGATTTCTGCTGCCTCAGGTTGTTGTGCCTGCTCAGAGTCATTATCCACAGCTGTTTCATGAATACTGACAGCTGGGCTCTGCCCCTCAGACACTCCTGCATTGCCTGGAAAGTTGACAGCTTCCCCTTCCTCCTCGCTGTCGGAGATTGAGGTGGGAGCAGTGGGGAGAGGGCGAGCAAGTGAGCAAGCAGCAGGGAGGGGGTGAGCAAGCATCAGGGAGGGGGCGAGTGATCAGTGGGGAGAGGATGAGTGAGTGAGTGAGCAGTGGGGAGGGGGCAAAAGAATGAGTGTGTGGTGGGGAAGATGCGAATGAGCAGTGGGTAGGGGGGCAAGCAAGTGAGCGAGAAGTGGGGAGGGAGCGAGCGAGTGAGTGGCAAGGAGGAGGCAAGTGAGTGGGCAAGCAGCAGGGGGTGCGAGCAAATGAGAGATGGGGAAGGGTAAGTGAGTGAGTGGCAGGGAGGGGTAAGTGAGTGAGCGAATGTTGGGGAGGGGGCGTGGGGAGGGGGTGAGTGGGGAGAGGTGAGTGAGTGAGTGTTGGGGAGGGGGCAAGTGAGTGGCAGGGAAGGGGTGAGTGAGAGCGGGTGTCTGACACTGAGCAATAAAGCAGGGGCTGTGGAAGAGGGCAAGGAGAGCAACGAAGTCCTTGTGCACAGATGCTCTGTGCGGGTTCAGTTAGTTCTGCTGTATCAGCTAATCTTTGCTTAGTTCTCTCCCCCCAAACCCCAGATGTCCTGCAAAAGAATATAGCTGAGAAATCCTCTTATATACTTCGAGAGTTACATGTTTTTCTTTCAAGGTGTTAATAGTTCTCCAACACGAACCCATGTCCATATGAAGGCCCTTCGGTTCATTTAAATAGAGTAAGAGTCAGCAAGCAAACAATGAAGCTGTTCTCATGAGCAGCCAAGAAGGCAGTCAAGCCCCAGCTTTGCTGCCTGTGAGAAGAGGCAGCAAAAGAGCCCCTGGTGGCGCAGTGGTAAAACTGCCGCCCTGTAACCAGAAGGTTACAAGTTCGATCCTGACCAGGGGCTCAAGGTTGACTCAGCCTTCCATCCTTCCGAGGTCGGTAAAATGAGTACCCAGAATGTTGGGGGCAATATGCTAAATCATTGTAAACCGCTTAGAGAGCTCTGGCTATAGAGCGGTATATAAATGTAAGTGCTATTGCTATTGCTATTGCTATTGCTATTGCTATGTGGATCCCAGCAGTGCCTTGGTGGCAAACCCACCAAAGAAGCCCACCAGTTAGCCAAGGTTAAGGGTGCAAGCACGCCCTTAACTCAAGCTAACTGCTAGTGTGCAAGCGCCCAGCCAGTGCTGGCACAGGAGTGGGCTCCTGGCCATTGCCGGGGTGGGAGGTTCCCCACAATGCACCATGAATTAGCTCGGTGCATTGTGGGATTTCCAGGGCCGCAACAACGCATCCCGACCCCTGCACCTCCACACTGCCCATGGCAGCCGTGGGCTGTCTGGGTGTGCAATTTGCATGCCCAGCAAATCTCCGGGGATCATCTGTGGGGAAGATGAGCTTCTGCTGCCTTCCCCACTGCCCTCCCTCAAGCCCTGCCACTTCATGGTGAGAATGGGCTCAAAATTTCAAACACTGCAGTTGTTAAATTGCCATATTCACCCTCTCGACCTACCTTTTCCCATTTTGTCTGACTTCTTTCAGACCGTTTCCTTTATTCCAGTTATTTTATTTCAAGGGTTTGCTTTAGATTCCTCTCCCAGTCTAGAAATTTTAAAAAAACCAAAAAACAATGCAAAGATGTTATACAAGTAATTTGAACAGTGTGTGCTGCTATTTGTTCATAAAACCTTCCGATTCCAGAGCACTGCCTCCTCCTGTGTCCTCCATGATCGTGGTCTAAAAATCCCTCATTTTATTTCAAGCATTCTTTAGCAGAGCTTTCATATGTCTAGTGTTTCATGAAGGGCTGTCAAAGGTCATATAGCCCAGTCTTTTGCAATGGCAGGGTCTATAATATACATAAACCTTGGTAGATGCTTATCCATTGCTCTTCATTAAAGGATTTTGCACAACATGTTCCACTGTCCAGCAACCAAGAAGCCCAGATTTTAGTTCTCCGAGTCCTTCACCTTCACCTGAACCTGATAAAAAGGAGAAATAGACTTGGGTGTCAACCACATTGATAATAAGAATGTGCACAAAACTACTTTGTATGGTTCGGTTTGAGTCCAAACTGGATTCAAACTGGACTGGACATGTTTAGTTTTGATATCTTCTCGAGCTGGCCCAAGTTCAGTTAGAATTTGAGCAGGTTCGGGCCCAGTTTGAGGGTGGCAGGGGGCTTTTTTTTTTTTTTAAATGATGATTTACTGCCACTGAGTGCTTTGGAGGCCTCGGGAGGGGTGTTGTGGCAGTGACAGGGGGATCTCCAGCAGCGGCAGCTGTGGGAGAGGGATCTCCAGTGGCTCTCCCTCACCCTGCCAGCCTTGCCCCAAGTCTCCCTGGGCAGTTTGGCCCGTTTAGGGCTGTTTCGGCCCTCTGTGCACATGCAGAGTTATGGCAAGAATTGTTCAGTAGTTGAAAGCTAATGCCTGTTTGAGTATGTTGTTCTATGTCTCTCTCAGTATGTGATGTTTTCGTTTCTTAAGAAATCTACTCGACCTAGTGTCTCTAGATAACCTCTTGTGCTGAACCTCTTTACCACCAGAGCATACTCTGCTGTGTGAGGATTTTAATGTTTCTCCTCATACTCCTCAACAGGATTAAGGGACCAAAGCTCTGAGACTGGTGAAGAAAGTAATTAGCCTGAATAAGAAAATAAGGTTTCCCAAATATGGAGATAGGACAGAGGACTGAGAAGTTACAAGGTCCAGATTTTGAGCTGTGGGCTTTCAAAATGGAGATGCTCTTAAAAAGCCAGAGAATCAGCAGGGTCTTACACAGAGAGCACCCTGCTAGAGAAGGAGAAGAAAGATAAGCCTGGGATAGTGCAGCTGATAAAGTCATTTGGATAATTTGTAGAGATGTGCATGAATTGATTCTTTGATTCGATTTGTGCCCAAATCAAATCACCCTTTTTTTTGTTTTGTGACTTTTCGTGCACATCCCTAGAAGACAGAACAGATTGTAAAACCACAAGTGGTCCTGCACATCTCTGTGTGGAATGAGTTTTGTTCTGGGTGGCAGTATCAAGTAGGGATGTGCGGTTCGGTTCGGATCCGGACCGGTTCGTCCGAACCGGTCCGGATCCGGCGGCTCGATCCCGGACCGAATCGGGCCCTCCCGGGGACCGAGCCGGACCGAATTCGAGCCGGTTCGGTACCGAACCGGCTCGGGTTTCCCGAACCGGTTCGGGAATGAAATTGAGTCTCACTCAGTGTCTCTTTAAAGTGTGTCCTCCATTTTGTGTCTCCTTCCCGAAACTTTTGCTCCTCCTTGCATCCATTTTGTGATGCTATTTCCAGGCATTGTATTGGCTGCGCTATTGATCCTTGATTGGCCAGAATGAGTCCTTTGGTCTGGTAGGCTGCTTGGCTGTTGCACTGTTGAGAGCTGGCACCCTGTTGGCCGTGGGGGGAGTGCAAAGGTGGGGGCTCCCAAAGGAGGGAATTTCAAACCTATATAAACCCAAGCCTCTTCTCTGGAAACTTCTCTTGGCTGCAGTTGTGGGATCATCTCTGAGACCTGCTTGCCCTTTGCTGGCTGCTCTGGTGTCTCTGTGAGTCCTGACTGTGTCCTGTGTCTCTCTGTGTGTGCTCTGTCTAATCCTTTGTCCACCTGCCCTTTGTGACTCTCTGTGTGTCTCCTCTCTCTGTCTGTCTCTTGTCTGTATACTGTGTGTTACTTCACTTTACTTTCTTCTTAATTTCCCCCAATTTTCCCTGTTCCTTGTCTGTCTGCTTTTCTCCCCCCCCTCCCCCCTTTCCCTTCTCATCCTTTGGGCCTACCCTCCCCCTCCCCCACTCCCACCCACTGCATCCTCATTGCTTTAAATCTTCTTCCATTAATTATTGCTCTTTGTCCTGCCTTGTTGTTGTCCAACTTTTTGATTTTCACATTGCATTCCATTGGTTTCAGTTATATATTGCTTGCTGGTTTTGCTTAAATTGTACCATTTTGTTTGTTTCTGCTGACTGCTGCTGCCCTGCGAGTTGGTTCCCTGAATCCCTCCCCCCCACCCCCAGAGGATTCTGTTGTTGTTTCTTGTTGTCCCATATAATCAGTTTTGGTTCCCTGCTCCAAACTTGCCCCTCCAAGTCCAACCACACCCCACCCCAACCCCACCCCATCCAGCCTTCTCCCAAGTTTGCTGCTGCCAAACCGAGTCCAGTTTTCTTTGCTTGGTTCCACTTATTCATTTGCTATTATTAATTTGCAGCAATTGTGGTTTCATTGTCTCTGTTCACTTAGTGGCCCCCCTCAGAGTCTGTGTTTGGTTCCCCCTCCCCACACCCCCACCCCCAAGTTTTTTCTGCTGGTTATAGTCTTTCTTTTAATTATTTTTTTTTAAACTTCTGGCTTGTGTTCTCTTGATATATATTGCTTTATATATTTTGCTACCCTCCTCCTCCTCCTCCCCCCCCCTGCCTGCCCCCCCCACCCTCCCTCCTCCCAGACCCTACCCTAGCCCAGGCCCAGCTCCTCCCCCAACCACCCCATCCAGCCTAATCGCTGCTGCTGCCCGAGTTGTTCCAGTTTCTCCTTTGCTGTTTGTTGTTGCCCCCTCCCCTTCCCCCCAACACCCCTCTGCCACACACTAGCCCCCAACCACACACACCCTCTCTGCTCCCCCCACCCCACCTCTTTTTCTCCTTGCCCCCGACTCTCTCCACTTACCCCAGGCCCCCTGCCACACACTAGCCCCCAACCACACACACCCTCTCTGCTCCCCCCACCCCACCTCTTTTCCTCCTTGCCCCCGACTCTCTCCACTTACCCCAGGCCCCCTGCCACACACTAGCCCCAACCACACACACCCTCTCTGCTCCCCCCACCCCACCTCTTTTTCTCCTTGCCCCCGACTCTCTCCACTTACCCCAGGCCCCCTGCCACACACTAGCCCCCAACCACACACAGCCTCTCTGCTCCCCCCACCCCACCTCTTTTCCTCCTTGCCCCCGACACTCTACACTTACCCCAGGCCCCCTGCCACACACTAGCCCCAACCACACACACCCTCTCTGCTCCCCCCACCCCACCTCTTTTTCTCCTTGCCCCCGACTCTCTCCACTTACCCCAGGCCCCCTGCCACACACTAGCCCCCAACCACACACACCCTCTCTGCTCCCCCCACCCCACCTCTTTTTCTCCTTGCCCCCGACTCTCTCCACTTACCCCAGGCCCCCTGCCACACACTAGCCCCCAACCACACACAGCCTCTCTGCTCCCCCCACCCCACCTCTTTTCCTCCTTGCCCCCGACTCTCTCCACTTACCCCAGGCCCCCTGCCACACACTAGCCCCAACCACACACACCCTCTCTGCTCCCCCCACCCCACCTCTTTTTCTCCTTGCCCCCGACTCTCTCCACTTACCCCAGGCCCCCTGCCACACACTAGCCCCCAACCACACACACCCTCTCTGCTCCCCCCACCCCACCTCTTTTTCTCCTTGCCCCCGACTCTCTCCACTTACCCCAGGCCCCCTGCCACACACTAGCCCCCAACCACACACACCCTCTCTGCTCCCCCCACCCCACCTCTTTTCCTCCTTGCCCCCGACTCTCTCCACTTACCCCAGGCCCCCTGCCACACACTAGCCCCCAACCACACACACCCTCTCTGCTCCCCCCACCTCTTTGGACCGCTGCTACTGCTGTGTCCTCCCCCCACACCTGAATCCCCCCTCCCTGCTGCGCTGCGCTTCTCCTCTCTCCTCTTTCTCTCTATCATCTCTCTTTCTCCTCTCTCTCTCTTTCTTTTCTCTCTCTCTCCTCTCTTTCTCTTTGTCCCTGCCCCCCCTCTCTTTTCTCTCTCTCTTAGTCTTTTCTCTCTCTGCTCCCCTTCACTTTCCACCTCCTCTCCCACAGCTGCAGCCGCACACAGTAGCCTACCCACCTGGCGGCTGCCATCGGTTTTTTTTTTCTTTTTATAGTTTTTGGTTGATTTTGTCTCTGCTTGGGGGTGAGTTGAGCGACACAAATAGTGTTGTCTCCTCACTTCTGCCCCTCCATCGTTGTTGAACTACCCCGGTTGCCTGTGTGCCTCGTGTGGCCGCCCTGCTGTGTCTCAGCCCAGGGTGGCTGGCTGGCGGCGGCGAATCCGTGACCAGCAGTGAGTGGCAGGAGAAGGACCGGAAGAAGAGGGGTTAGTGCGTGTGCGATTGTGCACCTTTTGTTGCCCCTTTCTCTCCCTAGCTGGCGGTTTTAAATAGGGACACCCCTATTCTGAAATGCATTTGGGTGTGGGGAGGAGGGAGGGAACCTTGGAGAGGAGATGTACTGTTGTAAAACTTGTGTCTTCATGCCCATGCCCAGTAAAGAAATTGCTGCTGTGTGTTGCGTTGCATTGCATGCGTCTTGCAGGTGGTTTTTGAACAGGTGCCTTCCAGAGTGCTTCCTTGCCTCTGGGGCAGTCTGAGTGGGGTCCAGGGTTCTGATGCGATGCTGCCACTACATGCTGGGCCCATGCCATGCCAGAGTGCTTCCTTGCCTCTGGGGCAGTCTGAGTGGGGTCCTGGCTGGGCTCTGATGCTGCCACTACATGCTGGGCCCATGCCATGCCAGAGTGCTTCCTTGCCTCTGGGGCAGTCTGAGTGGGGTCCTGGCTGGGCTCTGATGCTGCCACTACATGCTGGGCCAATACACACGTATGATGATGATCATGATGTTCAATCCATGAGGCTGCCATCAAGTGTTTGCTGCTGCTTGCTTGCCATGGCATTGGGCAGGCAGAGTCACAGAGTGGGTGGGTTCAACCTCTGTGTTGGTGTGACTGGGTTCTGGTTTTGGTTGTGTGCAATTTAGAGTCACTAAATAGGCTGCATTGAGTTTGATGCTCCCCCCACAGGAGCATTACTTGAGAACCACCCCCCAGAACCCACACTTTGTGTTCCAGTTCACTAAATAAGGGTTTCCTCCTTTGATCTGCAGGTTCCCAAGCGTTGACTGCATCCCTCCCCCACCCCCGGTAGGTGCTGTGCCCTCCCCCCATCCACTCTCCCCCCCCCAAAAAGCTAAAAACTTGCCACCCACACCACAACTACTCCACCCAACTGCCCGTGCCACCCTCCCACACCGGGGTTCCACCCTTTAACCCCCTATTTTTCTAAAAAAAACCCCTCCCAGACCCATCTCCCCAATTGGCTTGGTGGTTGACTCCCAAATTCAAAAAGGACACCCTCCCCCTCACTTCGATTGGCTTCCCCCCCCCATATCAAAAAGTCTTCCTTTCCCCCCAATTGGCTTCCTTTTTTGAAAACAAACTTCCCCCCCGCCGCCTCCAAATCAGCTGCCTTTTTTTTGGCCCCTAAGCCCCTCCAAATTATTTTTTTGACCCTGTCTGGCCTTCCTCCTAAAGTCTCCCTCCTTCTGACCTAGCAGCATGTCTGAGCGCCGTGTGGCGGGCAGGGCTCGCTCAAGGCTGGCAGGCAGAGGTGGGAGAGGCCAGGTGCGGGGTGCGCCTGCGGCACGGGGAGGGAGAGGACGCGGGGAGCCTGAGGACACCCCAGTTCTCCCCATTGGAGAATTCTTTGCTCCGGCCCCATCTTTGGTGCGCAGGATTCAGTTCCCCACGCCTGCTGCCGCCAATCGCGGCAGAGGCAGAGGCACTGTTAGGGCTGTGGCGGGTCCCTCCTCGCCGGCGGCACCAGGTGCTGCTGAGCTACCGCCAGTTGTTGAGGTGGAGGAGACTGTGGAGTTGGAAGAGCAGGTAGAGGGCGGTGAGGACCGTGCGGCTGGCAGCGATGCAGCCAGGTTCTCCCTCCCTCTGGGGCCCCTTCCCCCTATCCTTTCGCCGCTCAGTGGGGCCCCCCCTCGTGAAGCCCGACACTCTGGTGGGGAGCGGTCTGGCGAGGTGGTGGAGGAGAGGCCTGCCTCTCCGATGCCAGTTGAGCAGGGCCCTTCCTCCGCTGTGGAGGGCGGAAGGGGCGGGTTGGGTGGCAGCAGTGGGCAGGCAGCGGCGGCCGCCCCCCCCTAGGACTGCAGCCACCCTGCGAGAAACGGCCTAGGACGGCGCCCAGGGCGCAGGAGGCCAAGGGCAGTGGTGCATGGGTGCATTTTGAGGTCCCTCAAGATGCCCCATTCCACGCCCGCTGTGTCCACTGCAGGATGCTTGTCAGCCGTGGAAGGGACCCTGCGCACCTGGGTACGACGCCTATGTGGAGACACCTAGAGCGTCACCACCCAGGTCTCAGGGGACAGGCTGGCAGCGCTAGTGCGCCTTGTGCATCTGCCACTAGGGCGGGCAGCGGCAGTGTGCCAGCCAGCAGGCAGGCTACACTGCCCGTCCAGCGGTGGACGCAGTCCTCGGGCAGCCAGCGTATTGTTCGCGTGGACCATCATCACCTCACCCGCCTCATAGGGGAGATGATTTCCACCGATGACCAGCCGTTTCAGGTGGTCGAGAACAACGGCTTCCGCCGTATTCTCCAATACCTGGCTCCCGAATACGTCATCCCCTCAAGGACGACGTTCAGCCGGAACGTGGTCCCCTCCCTGTACCGCCGGTGCAGGGAGCTCGTGTCGGCCGAGCTGCGTGCAGCTCCGGCCGGGACAAGCGTGCATTTCACGACTGACCTCTGGACCAGTGTCAGTGGGATGCACGCTTCTTTCCTGGCCCTCACTGCCCACTGGTGGGGACCGGAGAGTGAGGGGACCTCCGCGGGCGATGCTTCCGGGTCCGGCGCGGCTCCCGATGCACTACGGCACAGGTGGGCCGTCCTGCACGTGGAGACGATGGACACGAGGCACACCGCGGAGGAGGTGGCGGCCGTACTCGACCGCCAGATAGAGGAGTGGATTGGCGGGTGTCCACACCTCTCCCGCGGCTTCATTGTCACCGACAATGGAGCCAACGTTACCGCCGCTGTCGAGACAGTCATGGACTGTGTGAACATACGGTGTATGGCACACACGCTCCATCTGACCGTCAGGGACGCCCTTGGCCTTAAGGAGCTGAGGGCGTCCCAGGAGAAGGGGGCCCGCCCCATCGCAGGTGCTGTTGCTGCCACGGCTACGCTTGTGGATAAGTCCCGCAAGCTGGCCGCCCACTTCCACCGCAGCGAGAAGTCCAGGAGACTGCTTCGCCAGAAGCAGGATGACCTTGGCCTTCCTCGCCATCTCATCCCTACGGATGTGGAGACGCGGTGGAACTCCACCTTCCTCCTGTTCCAGTGCCTGTTGGAGCAGGAGAGAGCCCTTGTCGCCCTGGTGAGGGACGAGTCCTTGGATGTCTGCGACTTCTCGAACGCAGAGTGGAAGCAGATGTCCGAGGCGGTGTCGGCACTCGAGCCCTTCCAGCTTGCCACGAAGGGCTTGTGTGGCGACACCACTCCCTTGAGCCAAGCGCTGCCCACAGCTGTTGGTCTCGAGAAGCTGATGGGTGGACTCCATATCTCTCTGACCACGCCAGAGGGTCGTGCTCTGGCTGGGAGGCTGAGGTCTGGGGTTGACAAGCGGCTCGTTGATGTGCTGGGAGACAGGGAGGAGTATGTCCTCGCTTGTCTCTGTCACCCAGCCCTCAAGGGCAATGCCGTGAGTGCCGACGACTTGCCCAGGTGGAAGGGCATCCTGGTCGAGAAGGTTAGGGAGGAGGAGGCCGCTAGGGCCCGCAGAGACCAGGGTGTTGGTAGTGGTGCGGGGGCAGCCCTCGCGGCCCAACCCGCACCCAGCAGCAGCATGGGCGGCCAGCCGGCGTCAGCTTCCCCTTCCCCTCCCTCTTCCCAGTCCAGCAGCGCGGCATCCCAGGCGGCGCCATCGCAGCAGCCATTTGCTACCGACTCGAGATCCGCCCAGTGGTTTCAGCGGTTCTGCTATGGCGCCATGCCTGGTATGCGGGAGGCTCGACCTGCCAGGCCCCCCTCCAGTGCTGAGCAATGCGTTGCGCAGTACTTGGAGGAGCCTGTGGAGGGAGACGGCGTGGACTGCGCACAGTTCTGGGCGAGCCGCCGCCAAGTCTGGCCGGACCTGGCGGTGGTGGCTGTGCGCCTCCTCTCCTGCCCCCCAACCAGTGTCCAGAGCGAGCGGGTGTTTTCACGTGCCGGGGACGTGGTGACACCCTCTCGCTCCCGCTTGGACCCTGGTCTGGTGGAGCAGCTGGTCTTCCTTAAGGTGAACCTCCCCCTGTTGGGCTACCCCAAGCTGCAGTTTGAGACGGGCGAGTGATTACCGTGGGTTGCCCCATGGTTGGTCACCTGCCTGGCTCGAACTCTGTGCTTATCCCTACCCTCCCCCCTTCCACCTCTAGCTGAGCTGACGTGACAGATGCTGAGCCGTGCCAGCCAGTCGCAGCGTGTAGTGTGCCCACACAGAGATGCAGTTGTAGTAGTAGTTGTAGTGCTGCGACTGGCCAGATGTTTACAATGCCCACGCCCACCTAAAAAGAAACCCAATGCTGACCAGCACAGGCCCTTTATCTATCCACCTGTCAGCATTTGGGGACCTGGCGTGGGCACGGCACACCCCCCCAAAGTAGCACAGCCCACGGAGTACTAGACTTAGCGGCAGCGGCGGGTATACGTTCAAAAATGCAGTGTAGATATGTAAATACTGTATGTAAATAAACATGTAAATAATTTTTTCTTTAAAAACCCCATGTCACAATCAAGCCTCAAAATTATGCAAAAGAAAGAAAAAAAGGTGACAAAGGGAGAACAAAATGATGAATGCCAAATGAATTGATTTTATTGAAAATGTCACCAGAAATCATGTGTGGGGGGCTTGGTTTACATGGAGAAGATGATTGGGTGATTTTTTGAAATGAAACGAATGAATTATTATCATCTTATGTTCATCTTGATTGTGGTCACTGTTGATGTTGGCTGATGGCAAAAAACCCAAAACCATCAGAATAGCAATGAACTGGCTGCCAACACAACATATTGATTGATAACTGTGCAGGGGGGGAATTGGGTCTGTGTGTGTGTGTGTGGTGCAGGCTCAGTCTGTCTCTTCCTGTTGTGTGTCTGTCTGTCTGTCTGTCTGTGTGAATGGATGCCTAGCACTGTCTCTGTGTGTGGATGCTTTCTGTGTGTAGTGTGGTGTGTGTCTGTCTACATGTTTTTTTTCCTCCCCCCCATGCCTCCCTCCATCCTTCCCCTCTCATCCTCTCCCCTTCCTCTTCACCACCTTCCATCCTCCCTCCCTTCCAGCCCACCACCGCCTCACCTGCCCCCAACCCCGGTCTGGCAGATGATGAGAGTCTGGTCTCTCCCACCGAAGCACACACGTGAGCACGTGTGTGCACAAATATGTGGCTGACCAACTCTGAGCCGGACCCTCCCCCCTTCAATCCCCTCTACATCCCTCTCCCCCTCCCCTTTCCTCCCCCCTGCCTCCCAGCCTCCCTCCCTGCCTCCCTCCCCCCTCCTAGCTAGCAGCGCACACATACACACACAAAACACCTGTGGTGGCAAACACCACCAGCACACATGCACTCACACTGGTGCCACCACCTCTGCCTTGGGCCTCTGTGTCCTTGAGCAGATATGTGGTGGTGGACCAGAGAAGCATTTCTTTCCAGCAAGGCAAAAGGCATGCACTCACTGCACACACACACACACACACACACGAAGAGGTGAAGACGAGAAGAGGCAACTTCTAGAACCAGCAGCAGCAGGTGAGTGTCGTGTAATTGTGTTGCTTCCCAAGGCCACTGCCCATGCTCAATGCTCAGTCTGCTGAAACTAAAGAACTAGCTACAATCACCCTTCCTCACATGCAGCTCAGCTCAGCTCAGCTCAGCTGCACAGCACACTGACTAACTAGACACTACAGCTGGTGGTAGAAAAAACAGAAGTCTAGATTCTAGAAGATGTCCTGGTGGATTTTAAACTTTCAAATCTGTGCTAGGATTGCCTCGCCCGCCTCCTCCTCCTCCTCCTCCTCCTCCTCCTCCTGCCTGTAATTGTGCCCTCTCCCCTTGCAGTTGCGCCGTCGTGATGGGTTGGTGATGTGCGTGCGCCGTCTACTTGTTAGCTCTCTCCTCCTCATGTTGGCTGGGCTTGCCAGGCACTGGCTGGCAGCAGCTGTTGGCTGTGTGCTAGGCTCAGGCTGTGGCGCGCGTGACTGGACTGGGAATGTTATTGTAGCGGCAACACTGGTTGTGGTGGTAGCAGTAGTAGCTGTTGTTGTTGCTGGGCTGGTGGCTGCTGGCCTGTGCTGACTCTGCGCACTTGGTCTGGTCTGGTCTGGTCATTGGGATGCAGATGTAGGGTGTGTGTGCATCATCCATGGGGAGCATCAGAGCAGAGCAGAGCAGGTTGGCTGGCTTCTGTCTGTCGGGCCTAGTCAGTGGCAGGCACTGAGTGAGGCGGTGGTTCCTTTGGGCATCACGTCACCCATCATGCAGAGCGGCAGGTCTGCTGCTCTGCTGCTCCGCCTCCTGCTTCTTCTCTGTGTGTGCTGCTCTTGTGCTTAGTGTGCTGCTCCGCTGCTGCTGCTGTGCTGGCAGGCAGCACAGCAGTGGCCTTTTTGTTAGATCAGAGAGTGGGTGTTGTCTCTCTGAGTGTCCTCCTCTTACTTGCTTGGATAGGAGTGGTGGTAGTAGGTAGGCATTAAGATGGACTGACTAGGTGTTACGTGTTAGGGCGCCCAGAGAGAGGGGCCAAAAAGATGGGGTGGCAATTGTTGGGTTGCTCCTAGTATTATTGGTGAATTTCTGAAGAAAATTTTTTTTCCATTGGCTAGAATGGGGGTTCGGGGCTGCCCCAGACCCGCCTCTGTGGGGTGGCAGCACCGCCAAAGTGGGTCCGGGGCCATGGCAAAAATGCCCTCAGTCCCTCCCAGCAATCCCCGTAGAGATAGGAGTGATGGTTCTGTTGTTTTTCTGAGGTGTTCTGAGTGAGTGTGGATTCTGTGATAGCAAATGAGAGTGGATTCATGGTGTCTCATTGGAAATCTCATAAGCTATCATAGAATCTACACTCAGAATACCTCAGAAAAACAACAGAACCATCACTCCTATCTCTACGGGGATTGCTGGGAGGGACTGAGGGCATTTTTGCCATGGCCCCGGACCCACTTTGGGGGTGCTGCCACCCCACAGAGGTGGGTCTGGGGCAGCCCCGAACCCCCATTCTAGCCAATGGGAAAAAAAATTTTCTTCAGAAATTCACCAATAATACTAGGAGCCACCAATTGCCTTGGGATTTTTGGGGTGGAGGACACCCATGGGTGGCTACCACCCACCCCAGCTTTTTTGCCCCTAAGGGCTCCACATTGTGAGTTATGGGCAAAAATTTATTTTTTGAAAAAAATTTGTAAAAAATCAGAGGAAGGTCCAATCGACTTGAAATTTGGGTGGCAGGTAGAACACAATGTCCCCTTCAAAACCAGCCACTTTTTGTGATCCGAACCGGTTCGGTTCGGATCCGAACCGGTTCGAAACCGAACCGGACCGGGGGGGTGGTCTGGCAAAACCAAAACCGAACCACCCCGGTCCGGTCCGGACCCGGTTCGGACCCGAACCGAACCGGGAGAACCGGTTTTATGCACATCCCTAGTATCAAGGCACTGTGTGCGCACATGCATTCAGAGTGGGGCCTTCCTGATTTGACCTGAGCGGGATCTAGAATTAACCAAGCGGACATCAAAAAACATCTGAGCATGCTCGTGAACAGTGAAGTGGATACATATTCTTCTATGGAGGTGGAGCGATTTCTTGGTGAAGTCAAAAGCAAAACACTGTTGTTCTTTCTTCTATGGAGGTGGAATATGTGTCAGCCACTCAGGTTTGTCAGGAGGTGTCATGGATGCACAAATTGTTGCCAAATTTTGGAGTGATGAACCAAAACCAACTGAATTGTTTGAGGACAAAGTTCTGTTTTACTTTCACAAATGGAGAAGACGGTATCCAGAACAAAACATATTGAGACAAAATACCCTTTTGTACGCAATGTTCAGGAAAAGGGTCTTGTGCATTTAAAATACTGTCCAATGGAGGATAGAGGATAGACTCACAAAACCATTGCCAAGAGATCATTTTCTAGCATTGCGAGAGATGATGGCGGTTGTTGATCTTTGCTCGAGCAATGAGAAGGAGTGATAGAAGTGAGAATTCTACAGCATTACTAGTACTACTGCATATATTTATATAGCACTTTTCAACCAAAGTTCCCAAAGCAGTTTACATAGAAAAATGAAAAATATATAAAGATGGATCCCTGACCCCAAAGGGCTCACAATCTAAAAATAAACATAGGATAGACATCAGCACAGACACTGGAGGGATGTTGTGTTGGGGTTGGATAAGGCCATTTGCTCAGTAAAGAGGATCACCAATTTACAAAAGTACTTCTTTGCTCAGTTAGTGGAGAGCAGCATTGGCTGTGTTCAGACATAATGCCAAACAAGAGGCAAACATACCAGAGGTTCGGGTCTGTGGTTGTCCAAATGCGTGAAACCATGATTTCATCACCAAACTGCAGCCAAGTTTTTGACCCCAAACCTGAATTCGAACTTTCATTTTTTAATGAGTTTTGTTGCTGAAACTTTAGGTTTCAAAGGGCCTTTGTTGCATCTAAATTTTGCTGCCACTGTAACCCAGGTTTTGTGCTGTGGCTCCTCCTGAAACCATAGAGAGGATGGCTCAGAGCAGCTCTATGCCAGCAGCATTTCTCTCTAGCCAACTCTGGAAGCCGCCCTCCGCCGTCGTGCCCTCCCCCGTCTTTACACTCCTTCTCACATTGCTTGGCAACAACGATGCCGCATCCCTAGCATTCATTCATTTAAAGGGAAGGAACCACCTTGGAGAAAGCCCGTGTTCCACTGCCCGGGTCCCCTTGTATATTCACACAAAAAGGACTGGATGACATGACAGGCACAGCAAGACAGGTCTCCAGCAATTCAGGACTGTAGAGATATGTGCGCAAATACATGAAGCCCTGGTAACATCAGTCACTGAACAACTAGGTTGTTTCCCCACAAAGGGCACATATGCCATTTTGTTGGAGAAGTGATACCATGGTGCTTAGCAGAAATACCAATGCATGGTACCGTGCATGGCGGGCTTCCATCAATGCTACAGCTGGAATAAACCTGCAGAAACCCTGGCAGTGGCAACCTTAGGGACACAGGACATAGGAAGCTGCGATCTATTAGGGATGTGTGAAACGTTTCGGGTACAGATCGATCTGTACCCAAAACTGCCAATTTCAGGTGATTTGTTCCCAAAATGAATCACCCTCTTAGCCCCCCGAAATGTTTTGGAGCCAAAATGAATCACCCCCATTTCGGCTCCAAATTATCTGTTGTTTCAGCCCTCCATTTTGTGGCTGATGAAGTGCTTTTTCTTCCTCATCCATTTTGAGCAATGACGTGTATTTTTGATTTCCCGCCTTTTTGCCTCCCATTGAGTTCAGTGTAAAAACTAGGTTCTATTGACTTTAAATGAAAAGGTCTGACCTGCAGAGGGATGACCATATTTGGTGTTTAGTAGCCAAATTAACCCCCCATTGGCCAGGAGGAGGTGGAAGAAGGGCCAAGGGTGGGGGCAATTTTCAGAGAACTTTTCAGGAGGGTATTTAAAGGGCCAGCAGTAGCCATTTTCTTCCTTTCTGCTGCCTCGTTTGGGAGAAGAGAGAGCTCTATTGCCTGATTGCTCAGCCTTGCTGCTCCTATCATCTATCATTACCTCCATTTTGCTCAGCAAGCATTGCTGGCTGCTATTGTTCAGCATTTATGCCATTGCTCAGCCTTGCTGGTTGCCTGCCTTTCCTGCTTAATTTCAGCCTTTTTTTTTTGAGGAAAAGAGAAGAGGAGGAGATTTTTTTTTAAAACTTCTGCCTTGCTGCTGCCGCCTGTGCTAGCCATTCTCTCCTGCATTTTCTGTCTTTTTAATCGAGAAAGAGATAATATTGGTAGGAAAGGAAAGGGGTTTTTTCTGCCTTTAAAAAAAAGTTTTTTTCTGAGTCTTTGCAACTTCTTCTTGCTGTGGAGAGAATCATCACTGCTGCCTTCCTGCCTGAAGCAGCTTCCACTCCAGCCCCGGCATGCCATCCTGTGACCAGACCCTCAGAGGTGGACTACAGAGACCCAGCATTGGAGAAGCCTTCAACTGAGTGAGAGTGGCCCAGTGAGTGTGTTATATTTTCACACACACACACACACACACACACACACACACACACACACACACACACCACACCATCACACACGCACACATGTCTCTAGTCTCTCTTGAATTGTGTATTTGGGGTTTATTTTATCCCTGTTTGGAGGGAGGTTGAGGTTCTGGGGTTTAACTGATTTCTAAAAGTTTTGTGATATTTAGATTAGGTTTTAAATAGGGGTTCTTCAGTGTGTAGCTTTAGAGTTTAAATAGACCAGATCCCCGTTAGCTAGGTAGTAGGTGGTTCAACTTTAGACTGGTAGCATAGCCTAGTAGTGGTTTAAATAAATAATTCCACCCCCCCCCATATTTTTTTTTAAGAGGAAAGGAGCCAGAGCCTGTTCCAGTGCTACTAGCATTAATAAAGAATTAATTCAGCTAGTCTGTCTCAGCACTCCTCCTGTCCTGAGTCCTGCACACACTTTTCTGTTGCTGCTTAAAAAAAAAATATTATAAGCCCCTAGCTTGCCCACCCAGTTATTTCTCTGCCCATAATTTGTGAATTGAAACACACATTGCTTGACTTGTGTGTGTAGGTAGGCCCAGCACAATTTAGTTACTTTATATCATCTTCTGTGCCTGTGATATTGACACAACAGCATCATTGTTGTTTCAGCAATCCTAATCTGTAACTAAACTTTGATACATTGTAACTTCCAATAACCACAGACAGAGAATAACTTTCCCTGTTGTCCTTGGTGAGTGCACTGCGCCAGCCTTAAAGAACTCCTCCACAGTCAGTGCACTGTGTGTGCAGCAGTGCCGCAAGTTAAGTGACATGATTTCTTGTTCTGTGGCAGCCTGCTTCTTTGCTGTGGTATCACTCTAACTCCCAGTCCCTCTAGCTAAACTCTGTGTGATACATTACACAGCACTATAACTTCTGATTTAGCCAGCCACAGAATCTGTGCCAGCAAGCCTTAAGCAAGGAGGCACGGCATCAGAAGTCATCAAAGCAGCCCCTGTTTTTGGCCTTTTGAGTCCACCTGCCCCCTGAGACAACCACATCCACTAGTCTGCCCCTCGCTCCACATTCCATCCTTTCCCAAAAAAGTTCTTTTAAAAAAAAGTTTTAAAAAGAAGCCCCAAAATCATGGCTGGGAGGGCTGGTAGAGCAGCAGAAAGAGGGAGGGTACAAGGAAGGGGGAGGCTCCCCCCCCCACAGGTCGGGGCAGGGGGCGGAGGGGCTTACTCCCTGAATCACCCCTGGCTCTGATTCAGTGCGCAGGCTGGACTTCTCGAGTCAACCTGGCCCTATACCAGGGCCTGTGGCCGGGCAGAATTTAGTGGGGAGGGCCTCCCAGCTTGCCAGGGGAAAAGATCTTCCTGTGGCTGCAGAGGAGGTGGTGCTGGTGGAGGCGGCTGGCATTCCAGCCAGATCCACCATGCCACCCTCCCCACCGGTCCCTGTGGGGGGTGGAGGCCCCAGGGTTGTGTCTGAGGAGGCTCACGAGGAGGGAAGCCCTCCTGTCCCTAGCCTTTCCCAGGCCACCTCTGAGGGCAGTGGTGGTGGCGTGCCTGAGAAGGAACCAGCAAAGGTGCTGCCACCTAAGCAACTTCATGTTGCCAGAGAGTCCAGCAGTGTGGTCTGGGATCACTTTGAGCTTTGTCCTGGTGATCCCACCCATGCTGAGTGCACCCACTGCAAGGCGCTGGTAAGCAGAGGCAAGGACCCTGAGCACTTCACTACCTCGGGTCTATTGGTGCACCTGTGCTGGCGGCACCCAGGTGTGGAGACCTCTGCTGGCAATGGAAGTAGGTCCAGTGCCTCTAGTGTTAGTGGCAGCAAGCGGCCAGTGGCTCCTGCTCCTAGGCAGGAAAATCTGACTGATCGTCAGTGTGTGCAGCCTCTGGGGAAGTGGTCTGATCGCCCAAAACTACATCTCGTGACTCGGGCCATTGCTGAGATGATTGCTTTGGACGACCAGCCTTTTTCCATTGTGGTGAATGTCAGCTTCCGCCATCTGCTCCAGCTGCTTTCCCCAGAGTACAAGATCCCCTCAAGGACCACCTTCTGCAGGAAGGTGGTCCCCTCCTTGTACCGTGTGTGCAGGGAGGCTGTGTTGGCCCAGTTGCATGCAACTGGGCCCAGCACAACTGTGCATTTCACTGCGGATCTCTGGACGAGCCGCAGCGGGCTGCACACTGCTTTCATGTCCCTGACAGTCCACTGGTGGAGGCATGGGGGGTGAGGGGACATCCGGTTCTGCTGGCACTGTATCCATCTCCTCCCATGCATGCATGCCTTCTTGGGCAATGTTGCATATTGAGGCGATGGACACAGACCACAGGTCAGGTGAGTTGGCCACTGTCATGGACTGCAGGTGGAGGGTTGGCTGGCCAGTGAGCCAAGCCTCCACCGAGGTTTCATGGTGATGGACAACACAGCCAACATTAGTAAGGCAGCTAGGCAGGTTTACCGTGTGCACATCGCTTGCATTGCACACACCTTGAACCTGGTGGTGCAGGATGCCCTTGGATTCAAGTAGGCATCAAAGTCCAAGGTGCCACGTTTGCATTTCAGTTCAGGATCCTGCTGCTTCCATGGCCACTCTTGTGGAGCAATGCCGCAAGATAGCAGGCCACTTCTACCGGAGTGAAAAGGCAAGGCTCCTGCTCAAGGCCAGGCAAAATGAGCAGGGCTGGCCTGAACACCTGCTCCCCCAGGATGTTCCTACCTGGTGGAACTCCACTTTTCTCTTGCTCTGGCGCATGCATGAGCAAGAGGGAGTCTTCCACAGTCTGGCAAGGCATGGTAGCTTGGATGTGTGCAGGCTGGTCCATGGGGACTGGCAGCTCATTTCCGAGCTGGTCTCAGTACTTGAGCCGTTCTATTCTGCCATAAGCAGCTTGTGTACTGAGGCAGCCACGCTGAGCCAGGCTTTGCCCACTGCTCTTCTCCTGGAGAAGGCAATGAGTGATCTCCAGACCACTCTGACCACTGGGGAGGCAATTGCCCTGGCAGGTCGGTTGAGGACTGGGGTAGTGGAGCGGCTCAAGAAACCCTTGGGTGCATCTGCATGGCATGTCCTGGCATGCATCTGCGACCCAAGGATGAAGGGCAGCACTGTGCCTCCTGGCAAGCTGCCCAAGTGGAGGGGCCTTCTGGTCAAACACGTCAGGTGTGAAGAAGACAGGAGGCTAGGCTTAGGTGATGCAGATGACGACCAGGAGGAGGGGGATAGGTCGCAGCCTGGCAGTGTGCATCCCACCCCCAGCAGCAGTGCCACCGCCCCCATTTCTTCCCAGTCCAGCAGCACGGTTTCTCCGGCAGTGGTACCAGAGGAGCAGCCAGTGCGACCTCGAACCACCACCTGGTGGTTCAAGGGCTTTTCTGGTATCTTGCCAGGGAGACGAGATGAGCCTGCCCCTCACTCCAGCTGTGCTGAGCAGAGTGTTCTGCAGTACCTGGAGGAGACGGTGGAAGACGAGGAGAATGAGCTGTTCCTCTTTTGGGCAACACGTTGCAAAGTCTGGCTGGACTTGGCGACTGTTGCTGAGCGGTGCCTCTCATGCCCGCCAACCAGCATCTCGAGCCAGAGGTTGTTCTCCATGGCCGGGGATGTGGTGACTCCTCTGTGCTCACGCCTGGATGCTGAATTGGTTGAGCAGCTTGTCTTCTTGAAGGCGAACCTCCCCCTGCTGGGCTACCCTGAGCTGGCCATGTAGGGCGAGTGACTCACGTCTCTCTCACACACACATCCCATGCAGCACCTCCCATGCCACGGCAGTTCATCCCGGCCAAAAGATGTGTCACAGTCCATCCCTCTCTGCCCCTTAGTGCTGTTGGCACATCCAGACATGCACACATAAGCACCGCTGCGCTGTCAGCCTGAGATGGTGGACTGCTTCTGTTCTGGCAATCAGGGCTAGGGCAAGTGAATGCTCCCTGAATCAGGGAGGGTTCTCACAGATGTTGCTGAGAGAGATTAAAACTCCCATTTCCCACTGACGGCTGGCTACCATAAAGACTAGGGACAATGGGAGCTGTAGTTAAGGTCTCCGCAGCAAAAATCTGTGGTGGATCCCTCCCTTTTGCAGGAGCACCTGCTTGCCTGGTCCTGAGGGCCGGAAGGCAGAAGCGGGCACACCATCCATCACAGAGGAAGGCTGCTGCTGTGTGTGCAGGGGGCACAGTCAGGAACGTTTCTGGGAGGCTATGTGCTCTGTACAATGGCATGTGCTCACATGTGTGGATCATTGCACGCACACACGCACACATGAGGGGAACACAGCACACTGTCACAGACAGAGAGGGTTTGCTTGCTTGCTTGTGCTTGTTCCCAAAGAATTGCTTCATCACCAACTATTGTGAATTGATGCTGAATTGAAAATGTCTGGTCTATGTTTCAATGTGATAATGTGATTCTGATTCGGATTTGTTGTTGTTTGTGCATTTCTCTGTTCAGATGTGGCTTGGCTTAGTTTCACTTGTCTACAACGTTGTCTGTTGTTGCCTGAGACTTTGCTTATAATGCTTTGCTTGTTTTTTCTGCCCATGAGGACTACTGTGACTGAAGCAGCAGCACATACACACATGCACCCCCCACCCCGCCCCCCAAACAGCTGTGTCGCCAACGATGAGCTTGCTGCTGGTGTGGCCCTCACAAATGTCTGTCTCACGCAGACTTAGAGAGAACACACACAGCATTCTGAGGTGACACAGCCACATTTTCACCCCTAAATACACTAACCCTTTCGCAGAGCACGCACGCACACATGCACACACAGGTAATAATAGTAACATGACTACAGTCTTTCTCCCCTGCCCCAGCACTGTGCATTGGAATGCGATCCCCAAAATGCAATTGTGTGCCTATCCTAATTTGGCTTTTTTGGAGGGACCTCTCATCATGGTGTGGTGTGGGCAAAGGACAGGACCGGTTCAATTCACTGTGTCTGTGCGCACATGGACTTGTTGTTTTTGCAATGAAGATTGGGTCATATTGTGATAGGGATGTGCGGTTCGGTTCGGATCCGGACCGGTTCGTCCGAACCGGTCCGGATCCGGCGGCTCGATCCCGGACCGAATCGGGCCCTCCCGGGGACCGAGCCGGACCGAATTCGAGCCGGTTCGGTACCGAACCGGCTCGGGTTTCCCGAACCGGTTCGGGAACGAAATTGAGTCTCTGGAGTGTCTCTTTAAAGTTCCAAGTGTGTCCTCCATTTTGTGTCTCCTTCCCGAAACTTTTGCTCCTCCTTGCATCCATTTTGTGATGCTATTTCCAGGCATTGTATTGGCTGCGCTATTGATCCTTGATTGGCCAGAATGAGTCCTTTGGTCTGGTAGGCTGCTTGGCTGTTGCACTGTTGAGAGCTGGCACCCTGTTGGCCGTGGGGGGAGTGCAAAGGTGGGGGCTCCCAAAGGAGGGAATTTCAAACCTATATAAACCCAAGCCTCTTCTCTGGAAACTTCTCTTGGCTGCAGTTGTGGGATCATCTCTGAGACCTGCTTGCCCTTTGCTGGCTGCTCTGGTGTCTCTGTGAGTCCTGACTGTGTCCTGTGTCTCTCTGTGTGTGCTCTGTCTAATCCTTTGTCCACCAGCCCTTTGTGACTCTCTGTGTGTCTCCTCTCTCTGTCTGTCTCTTCTCTTGCCTGTATACTGTGTGTTACTTCACTTTACTTTCTTCTTAATTTCCCCCAATTTTCCCTGTTCCTTGTCTGTCTGCTTTTCTCCCCCCCCTCCCCCCCCTTTCCCTTCTCATCCTTTGGGCCTACCCTCCCCCTCCCCCACTCCCACCCACTGCATCCTCATTGCTTTAAATCTTCTTCCATTAATTATTGCTCTTTGTCCTGCCTTGTTGTTGTCCAACTTTTTGATTTTCACATTGCATTCCATTGGTTTCAGTTATATATTGCTTGCTGGTTTTGCTTAAATTGTACCATTTTGTTTGTTTCTGCTGACTGCTGCTGCCCTGCGAGTTGGTTCCCTGAATCCCTCCCCCCCACCCCCAGAGGATTCTGTTGTTGTTTCTTGTTGTCCCATATAATCAGTTTTGGTTCCCTGCTCCAAACTTGCCCCTCCAAGTCCAACCACACCCCACCCCAACCCCACCCCATCCAGCCTTCTCCCAAGTTTGCTGCTGCCAAACCGAGTCCAGTTTTCTTTGCTTGGTTCCACTTATTCATTTGCTATTATTAATTTGCAGCAATTGTGGTTTCATTGTCTCTGTTCACTTAGTGGCCCCCCTCAGAGTCTGTGTTTGGTTCCCCCTCCCCACACCCCCACCCCCAAGTTTTTTCTGCTGGTTATAGTCTTTCTTTTAATTTTTTTTTTAAACTTCTGGCTTGTGTTCTCTTGATATATATTGCTTTATATATTTTGCTACCCTCCTCCTCCTCCTCCCCCCCCTGCCTGCCCCCCCCACCCTCCCTCCTCCCAGACCCTACCCTAGCCCAGGCCCAGCTCCTCCCCCAACCACCCCATCCAGCCTAATCGCTGCTGCTGCCCGAGTTGTTCCAGTTTCTCCTTTGCTGTTTGTTGTTGCCCCCTCCCCTTCCCCCCAACACCCCTCTGCCACACACTAGCCCCCAACCACACACACCCTCTCTGCTCCCCCCACCCCACCTCTTTTTCTCCTTGCCCCTGACTCTCTCCACTCACCCCAGGCCCCCTGCCACACACTAGCCCCCAACCACACACACCCTCTCTGCTCCCCCCACCCCACCTCTTTTCCTCCTTGCCCCTGACTCTCTCCACTTACCCCAGGCCCCCTGCCACACACTAGCCCCAACCACACACACCCTCTCTGCTCCCCCCACCCCACCTCTTTTTCTCCTTGCCCCCGACTCTCTCCACTTACCCCAGGCCCCCTGCCACACACTAGCCCCCAACCACACACAGCCTCTCTGCTCCCCCCACCCCACCTCTTTTCCTCCTTGCCCCCGACTCTCTCCACTTACCCCAGGCCCCCTGCCACACACTAGCCCCAACCACACACACCCTCTCTGCTCCCCCCACCCCACCTCTTTTTCTCCTTGCCCCCGACTCTCTCCACTTACCCCAGGCCCCCTGCCACACACTAGCCCCCAACCACACACAGCCTCTCTGCTCCCCCCACCCCACCTCTTTTTCTCCTTGCCCCCGACTCTCTCCACTTACCCCAGGCCCCCTGCCACACACTAGCCCCCAACCACACACAGCCTCTCTGCTCCCCCCACCCCACCTCTTTTCCTCCTTGCCCCCGACTCTCTCCACTTACCCCAGGCCCCCTGCCACACACTAGCCCCCAACCACACACAGCCTCTCTGCTCCCCCCACCCCACCTCTTTTCCTCCTTGCCCCCGACTCTCTCCACTTACCCCAGGCCCCCTGCCACACACTAGCCCCAACCACACACACCCTCTCTGCTCCCCCCACCCCACCTCTTTTTCTCCTTGCCCCCGACTCTCTCCACTTACCCCAGGCCCCCTGCCACACACTAGCCCCCAACCACACACAGCCTCTCTGCTCCCCCCACCCCACCTCTTTTTCTCCTTGCCCCCGACTCTCTCCACTTACCCCAGGCCCCCTGCCACACACTAGCCCCCAACCACACACAGCCTCTCTGCTCCCCCCACCCCACCTCTTTTCCTCCTTGCCCCCGACTCTCTCCACTTACCCCAGGCCCCCTGCCACACACTAGCCCCAACCACACACACCCTCTCTGCTCCCCCCACCCCACCTCTTTTTCTCCTTGCCCCCGACTCTCTCCACTTACCCCAGGCCCCCTGCCACACACTAGCCCCCAACCACACACAGCCTCTCTGCTCCCCCCACCCCACCTCTTTTCCTCCTTGCCCCCGACTCTCTCCACTTACCCCAGGCCCCCTGCCACACACTAGCCCCCAACCACACACAGCCTCTCTGCTCCCCCCACCCCACCTCTTTTCCTCCTTGCCCCCGACTCTCTCCACTTACCCCAGGCCCCCTGCCACACACTAGCCCCCAACCACACACAGCCTCTCTGCTCCCCCCACCCCACCTCTTTTCCTCCTTGCCCCCGACTCTCTCCACTTACCCCAGGCCCCCTGCCACACACTAGCCCCCAACCACACACAGCCTCTCTGCTCCCCCCACCCCACCTCTTTTCCTCCTTGCCCCCGACTCTCTCCACTTACCCCAGGCCCCCTGCCACACACTAGCCCCAACCACACACACCCTCTCTGCTCCCCCCACCCCACCTCTTTTTCTCCTTGCCCCCGACTCTCTCCACTTACCCCAGGCCCCCTGCCACACACTAGCCCCAACCACACACACCCTCTCTGCTCCCCCCACCCCACCTCTTTTCCTCCTTGCCCCCGACTCTCTCCACTTACCCCAGGCCCCCTGCCACACACTAGCCCCCAACCACACACACCCTCTCTGCTCCCCCCACCTCTTTGGACCGCTGCTACTGCTGTGTCCTCCCCCCACACCTGAATCCCCCCTCCCTGCTGCGCTGCGCTTCTCCTCTCTCCTCTTTCTCTCTATCATCTCTCTTTCTCCTCTCTCTCTCTTTCTTTTCTCTCTCTCTCCTCTCTTTCTCTTTGTCCCTGCCCCCCCTCTCTTTTCTCTCTCTCTTAGTCTTTTCTCTCTCTGCTCCCCTTCACTTTCCACCTCCTCTCCCACAGCTGCAGCCGCACACAGTAGCCTACCCACCTGGCGGCTGCCATCGGTTTTTTTTTTCTTTTTATAGTTTTTGGTTGATTTTGTCTCTGCTTGGGGGTGAGTTGAGCGACACAAATAGTGTTGTCTCCTCACTTCTGCCCCTCCATCGTTGTTGAACTACCCCGGTTGCCTGTGTGCCTCGTGCGGCCGCCCTGCTGTGTCTCAGCCCAGGGTGGCTGGCTGGCGGCGGCGAATCCGTGACCAGCAGTGAGTGGCAGGAGAAGGACCGGAAGAAGAGGGGTTAGTGCGTGTGCGATTGTGCACCTTTTGTTGCCCCTTTCTCTCCCTAGCTGGCGGTTTTAAATAGGGACACCCCTATTCTGAAATGCATTTGGGTGTGGGGAGGAGGGAGGGAACCTTGGAGAGGAGATGTACTGTTGTAAAACTTGTGTCTTCATGCCCATGCCCAGTAAAGAAATTGCTGCTGTGTGTTGCGTTGCATTGCATGCGTCTTGCAGGTGGTTTTTGAACAGGTGCCTTCCAGAGTGCTTCCTTGCCTCTGGGGCAGTCTGAGTGGGGTCCAGGGTTCTGATGCGATGCTGCCACTACATGCTGGGCCCATGCCATGCCAGAGTGCTTCCTTGCCTCTGGGGCAGTCTGAGTGGGGTCCTGGCTGGGCTCTGATGCTGCCACTACATGCTGGGCCAATACACACGTATGATGATGATCATGATGTTCAATCCATGAGGCTGCCATCAAGTGTTTGCTGCTGCTTGCTTGCCATGGCATTGGGCAGGCAGAGTCACAGAGTGGGTGGGTTCAACCTCTGTGTTGGTGTGACTGGGTTCTGGTTTTGGTTGTGTGCAATTTAGAGTCACTAAATAGGCTGCATTGAGTTTGATGCTCCCCCCACAGGAGCATTACTTGAGAACCACCCCCCAGAACCCACACTTTGTGTTCCAGTTCACTAAATAAGGGTTTCCTCCTTTGATCTGCAGGTTCCCAAGCGTTGACTGCATCCCTCCCCCACCCCCGGTAGGTGCTGTGCCCTCCCCCCATCCACTCCCCCCCCCCAAAAAAGCTAAAAACTTGCCACCCACACCACAACTACTCCACCCAACTGCCCGTGCCACCCTCCCACACCGGGGTCCCACCCTTTAACCCCCTATTTTTCTAAAAAAAACCCCTCCCAGACCCATCTCCCCAATTGGCTTGGTGGTTGACTCCCAAATTCAAAAAGGACACCCTCCCCCTCACTTCGATTGGCTTCCCCCCCCATATCAAAAAGTCTTCCTTTCCCCCCAATTGGCTTCCTTTTTTGAAAACAAACTTCCCCCCCGCCGCCTCCAAATCAGCTGCCTTTTTTTTGTCCCCTAAGCCCCTCCAAATTATTTTTTTGACCCTGTCTGGCCTTCCTCCTAAAGTCTCCCTCCTTCTGACCTAGCAGCATGTCTGAGCGCCGTGTGGCGGGCAGGGCTCGCTCAAGGCTGGCAGGCAGAGGTGGGAGAGGCCAGGTGCGGGGTGCGCCTGCGGCACGGGGAGGGAGAGGACGCGGGGAGCCTGAGGACACCCCAGTTCTCCCCATTGGAGAATTCTTTGCTCCGGCCCCATCTTTGGTGCGCAGGATTCAGTTCCCCACGCCTGCTGCCGCCAATCGCGGCAGAGGCAGAGGCACCGTTAGGGCTGTGGCGGGTCCCTCCTCGCCGGCGGCACCAGGTGCTGCTGAGCTACCGCCAGTTGTTGAGGTGGAGGAGACTGTGGAGTTGGAAGAGCAGGTAGAGGGCGGTGAGGACCGTGCGGCTGGCAGCGATGCAGCCAGGTTCTCCCTCCCTCTGGGGCCCCTTCCCCCTATCCTTTCGCCGCTCAGTGGGGCCCCCCCTCGTGAAGCCCGACACTCTGGTGGGGAGCGGTCTGGCGAGGTGGTGGAGGAGAGGCCTGCCTCTCCGATGCCAGTTGAGCCGGGCCCTTCCTCCGCTGTGGAGGGCGGAAGGGGCGGGTTGGGTGGCAGCAGTGGGCAGGCAGCGGCGGCCGCCCCCCCCTAGGACTGCAGCCACCCTGCGAGAAACGGCCTAGGACGGCGCCCAGGGCGCAGGAGGCCAAGGGCAGTGGTGCATGGGTGCATTTTGAGGTCCCTCAAGATGCCCCATTCCACGCCCGCTGTGTCCACTGCAGGATGCTTGTCAGCCGTGGAAGGGACCCTGCGCACCTGGGTACGACGCCTATGTGGAGACACCTAGAGCGTCACCACCCAGGTCTCAGGGGACAGGCTGGCAGCGCTAGTGCGCCTTGTGCATCTGCCACTAGGGCGGGCAGCGGCAGTGTGCCAGCCAGCAGGCAGGCTACACTGCCCGTCCAGCGGTGGACGCAGTCCTCGGGCAGCCAGCGTATTGTTCGCGTGGACCATCATCACCTCACCCGCCTCATAGGGGAGATGATTTCCACCGATGACCAGCCGTTTCAGGTGGTCGAGAACAACGGCTTCCGCCGTATTCTCCAATACCTGGCTCCCGAATACGTCATCCCCTCAAGGACGACGTTCAGCCGGAACGTGGTCCCCTCCCTGTACCGCTGGTGCAGGGAGCTCGTGTCGGCCGAGCTGCGTGCAGCTCCGGCCGGGACAAGCGTGCATTTCACGACTGACCTCTGGACCAGTGTCAGTGGGATGCACGCTTCTTTCCTGGCCCTCACTGCCCACTGGTGGGGACCGGAGAGTGAGGGGACCTCCGCGGGCGATGCTTCCGGGTCCGGCGCGGCTCCCGATGCACTACGGCACAGGTGGGCCGTCCTGCACGTGGAGACGATGGACACGAGGCACACCGCGGAGGAGGTGGCGGCCGTACTCGACCGCCAGATAGAGGAGTGGATTGGCGGGTGTCCACACCTCTCCCGCGGCTTCATTGTCACCGACAATGGAGCCAACGTTACCGCCGCTGTCGAGACAGTCATGGACTGTGTGAACATACGGTGTATGGCACACACGCTCCATCTGACCGTCAGGGACGCCCTTGGCCTTAAGGAGCTGAGGGCGTCCCAGGAGAAGGGGGCCCGCCCCATCGCAGGTGCTGTTGCTGCCACGGCCACGCTTGTGGATAAGTCCCGCAAGCTGGCCGCCCACTTCCACCGCAGCGAGAAGTCCAGGAGACTGCTTCGCCAGAAGCAGGATGACCTTGGCCTTCCTCGCCATCTCATCCCTACGGATGTGGAGACGCGGTGGAACTCCACCTTCCTCCTGTTCCAGCGCCTGTTGGAGCAGGAGAGAGCCCTTGTCGCCCTGGCGAGGGACGAGTCCTTGGATGTCTGCGACTTCTCGAACGCAGAGTGGAAGCAGATGTCCGAGGCGGTGTCGGCACTCGAGCCCTTCCAGCTTGCCACGAAGGGCTTGTGTGGCGACACCACTCCCTTGAGCCAGGCGCTGCCCACAGCTGTTGGTCTCGAGAAGCTGATGGGTGGACTCCATATCTCTCTGACCACGCCAGAGGGTCGTGCTCTGGCTGGGAGGCTGAGGTCTGGGGTTGACAAGCGGCTCGTTGATGTGCTGGGAGACAGGGAGGAGTATGTCCTCGCTTGTCTCTGTCACCCAGCCCTCAAGGGCAATGCCGTGAGTGCCGACGACTTGCCCAGGTGGAAGGGCATCCTGGTCGAGAAGGTTAGGGAGGAGGAGGCCGCTAGGGCCCGCAGAGACCAGGGTGTTGGTAGTGGTGCGGGGGCAGCCCTCGCGGCCCAACCCGCACCCAGCAGCAGCATGGGCGGCCAGCCGGCGTCAGCTTCCCCTTCCCCTCCCTCTTCCCAGTCCAGCAGCGCGGCATCCCAGGCGGCGCCATCGCAGCAGCCATTTGCTACCGACTCGAGATCCGCCCAGTGGTTTCAGCGGTTCTGCTATGGCGCCATGCCTGGTATGCGGGAGGCTCGACCTGCCAGGCCCCCCTCCAGTGCTGAGCAATGCGTTGCGCAGTACTTGGAGGAGCCTGTGGAGGGAGACGGCGTGGACTGCGCACAGTTCTGGGCGAGCCGCCGCCAAGTCTGGCCGGACCTGGCGGTGGTGGCTGTGCGCCTCCTCTCCTGCCCCCCAACCAGTGTCCAGAGCGAGCGGGTGTTTTCACGTGCCGGGGACGTGGTGACACCCTCTCGCTCCCGCTTGGACCCTGGTCTGGTGGAGCAGCTGGTCTTCCTTAAGGTGAACCTCCCCCTGTTGGGCTACCCCAAGCTGCAGTTTGAGACGGGCGAGTGATTACCGTGGGTTGCCCCATGGTTGGTCACCTGCCTGGCTCGAACTCTGTGCTTATCCCTACCCTCCCCCCTTCCACCTCTAGCTGAGCTGACGTGACAGATGCTGAGCCGTGCCAGCCAGTCGCAGCGTGTAGTGTGCCCACACAGAGATGCAGTTGTAGTAGTAGTTGTAGTGCTGCGACTGGCCAGATGTTTACAATGCCCACGCCCACCTAAAAAGAAACCCAATGCTGACCAGCACAGGCCCTTTATCTATCCACCTGTCAGCATTTGGGGACCTGGCGTGGGCACGGCACACCCCCCCAAAGTAGCACAGCCCACGGAGTACTAGACTTAGCGGCAGCGGCGGGTATACGTTCAAAAATGCAGTGTAGATATGTAAATACTGTATGTAAATAAACATGTAAATAATTTTTTCTTTAAAAACCCCATGTCAAAATCAAGCCTCAAAATTATGCAAAAGAAAGAAAAAAAGGTGACAAAGGGAGAACAAAATGATGAATGCCAAATGAATTGATTTTATTGAAAATGTCACCAGAAATCATGTGTGGGGGGCTTGGTTTACATGGAGAAGATGATTGGGTGATTTTTTGAAATGAAACGAATGAATTATTATCATCTTATGTTCATCTTGATTGTGGTCACTGTTGATGTTGGCTGATGGCAAAAAACCCAAAACCATCAGAATAGCAATGAACTGGCTGCCAACACAACATATTGATTGATAACTGTGCAGGGGGGGAATTGGGTCTGTGTGTGTGTGTGTGGTGCAGGCTCAGTCTGTCTCTTCCTGTTGTGTGTCTGTCTGTCTGTCTGTCTGTGTGAATGGATGCCTAGCACTGTCTCTGTGTGTGGATGCTTTCTGTGTGTAGTGTGGTGTGTGTCTGTCTACATGTTTTTTTTCCTCCCCCCCATGCCTCCCTCCATCCTTCCCCTCTCATCCTCTCCCCTTCCTCTTCACCACCTTCCATCCTCCCTCCCTTCCAGCCCACCACCGCCTCACCTGCCCCCAACCCCGGTCTGGCAGATGATGAGAGTCTGGTCTCTCCCACCGAAGCACACACGTGAGCACGTGTGTGCACAAATATGTGGCTGACCAACTCTGAGCCGGACCCTCCCCCCTTCAATCCCCTCTACATCCCTCTCCCCCTCCCCTTTCCTCCCCCCTGCCTCCCAGCCTCCCTCCCTGCCTCCCTCCCCCCTCCTAGCTAGCAGCGCACACATACACACACAAAACACCTGTGGTGGCAAACACCACCAGCACACATGCACTCACACTGGTGCCACCACCTCTGCCTTGGGCCTCTGTGTCCTTGAGCAGATATGTGGTGGTGGACCAGAGAAGCATTTCTTTCCAGCAAGGCAAAAGGCATGCACTCACTGCACACACACACACACACACACACACGAAGAGGTGAAGACGAGAAGAGGCAACTTCTAGAACCAGCAGCAGCAGGTGAGTGTCGTGTAATTGTGTTGCTTCCCAAGGCCACTGCCCATGCTCAATGCTCAGTCTGCTGAAACTAAAGAACTAGCTACAATCACCCTTCCTCACATGCAGCTCAGCTCAGCTCAGCTCAGCTGCACAGCACACTGACTAACTAGACACTACAGCTGGTGGTAGAAAAAACAGAAGTCTAGATTCTAGAAGATGTCCTGGTGGATTTTAAACTTTCAAATCTGTGCTAGGATTGCCTCGCCCGCCTCCTCCTCCTCCTCCTCCTCCTCCTCCTCCTGCCTGTAATTGTGCCCTCTCCCCTTGCAGTTGCGCCGTCGTGATGGGTTGGTGATGTGCGTGCGCCGTCTACTTGTTAGCTCTCTCCTCCTCATGTTGGCTGGGCTTGCCAGGCACTGGCTGGCAGCAGCTGTTGGCTGTGTGCTAGGCTCAGGCTGTGGCGCGCGTGACTGGACTGGGAATGTTATTGTAGCGGCAACACTGGTTGTGGTGGTAGCAGTAGTAGCTGTTGTTGTTGCTGGGCTGGTGGCTGCTGGCCTGTGCTGACTCTGCGCACTTGGTCTGGTCTGGTCTGGTCATTGGGATGCAGATGTAGGGTGTGTGTGCATCATCCATGGGGAGCATCAGAGCAGAGCAGAGCAGGTTGGCTGGCTTCTGTCTGTCGGGCCTAGTCAGTGGCAGGCACTGAGTGAGGCGGTGGTTCCTTTGGGCATCACGTCACCCATCATGCAGAGCGGCAGGTCTGCTGCTCTGCTGCTCCACCTCCTGCTTCTTCTCTGTGTGTGCTGCTCTTGTGCTTAGTGTGCTGCTCCGCTGGCAGGCAGCACAGCAGTGGCCTTTTTGTTAGATCAGAGAGTGGGTGTTGTCTCTCTGAGTGTCCTCCTCTTACTTGCTTGGATAGGAGTGGTGGTAGTAGGTAGGCATTAAGATGGACTGACTAGGTGTTACGTGTTAGGGCGCCCAGAGAGAGGGGCCAAAAAGATGGGGTGGCAATTGTTGGGTTGCTCCTAGTATTATTGGTGAATTTCTGAAGAATTTTTTTTTTCCCATTGGCTAGAATGGGGGTTCGGGGCTGCCCCAGACCCGCCTCTGTGGGGTGGCAGCACCGCCAAAGTGGGTCCGGGGCCATGGCAAAAATGCCCTCAGTCCCTCCCAGCAATCCCCGTAGAGATAGGAGTGATGGTTCTGTTGTTTTTCTGAGGTGTTCTGAGTGAGTGTGGATTCTGTGATAGCAAATGAGAGTGGATTCATGGTGTCTCATTGGAAATCTCATAAGCTATCATAGAATCTACACTCAGAATACCTCAGAAAAACAACAGAACCATCACTCCTATCTCTACGGGGATTGCTGGGAGGGACTGAGGGCATTTTTGCCATGGCCCCGGACCCACTTTGGGGGTGCTGCCACCCCACAGAGGTGGGTCTGGGGCAGCCCCGAACCCCCATTCTAGCCAATGGGAAAAAAAATTTTCTTCAGAAATTCACCAATAATACTAGGAGCCACCAATTGCCTTGGGATTTTTGGGGTGGAGGACACCCATGGGTGGCTACCACCCACCCCAGCTTTTTTGCCCCTAAGGGCTCCACATTGTGAGTTATGGGCAAAAATTTATTTTTTGAAAAAAATTTGTAAAAAATCAGAGGAAGGTCCAATCGACTTGAAATTTGGGTGGCAGGTAGAACACAATGTCCCCTTCAAAACCAGCCACTTTTTGTGATCCGAACCGGTTCGGTTCAGATCCGAACCGGTTCGAAACCGGACCGGACCGGGGGGGTGGTCTGGCAAAACCAAAACCGAACCACCCCGGTCCGGTCCGGACCCGGTTCGGACCCGAACCGAACCGGGAGAACCGGTTTTATGCACATCCCTATATTGTGAGTTGTCAGCATTTTTATTCAAAGATTGCTTGCATCTACATAGGTTGTGCTCACGGTGATCTCAGCTCACGCCACAGGCACCAATCCATTGTGGAAATGCGCCAAAAACTTGTGTGCTGCCGTTGTTGTCATCAGTTCATCACTCTTCAAACATGTGTGGCGCTGGGAGGGGATCCCGTGCCAAGCCTCGCTGCTCCACTTGCAGAATGTTGTTTTGCATCCTCCTCATTGAACGCTGACTGTGTCTCTCAGTAGGGAATCATGGAGGTTTCATGGTGGTTTTTTTCTCAATAGGGAATCATGGAGGTTTCAGCAGCCGCATAAGTGCACTTGGGGGGCACTGGGGTGGCCCAGAGCAAGTGGTGGTGTAGTGCACATAGGGTGCCAACCACTCCCATGGGTTGCTAATCCATGGGGTACAGGAGGTTTCTGCTGTTTCTGAGGTGTTCTTCTGAGTGTGGATTCTATGATAGCAAATGAGATTTTCAATGAGACACCATGAATCCACTCTCATTTGCTATCCTAGAACCCACACTCAGAAGAATACCTCAGAAACAACAGAACCCTGTAACCCATGGGGGTGGTTGGCACCCTATGTGCACTACACCACCACTCTCTCTGGGCCCCCCCAGCGCCCCCCCCCAAGTGCTCTTATGGGGTTGCTGAAACCTCCATTATATCTTATGGGGAAAAACCTTAAAGATGCGTAAACTTCAACAAATCACCCAAAATCAACCCTTTGTCCAATTCCTTTGAAAAAATTCTGGTAACTTCCTTGACCCCCTTGGGAACTACCACCAACCCCACAACACTCTAGGCCACCCATCTCTCCCTGACATGAAGCGATACACCCTCCATTATACCTTATGGGGAAAAACCTTAAAGAAGCTTAAACTTCAACAAATCACCAAAAATCAGCCCTTTGCCCAATCCCCCTGCAATTTGGGTGGTAGACTGCACCCATTAAGCACTACCAGCCCAGCCCACTCTTCTACCCCATATGCCCCATTTCTGCCCCATACCTGCCCCATATCCGCCCCAAAGACACTAAAATTTTAAAAATCCACCAAAAATCAGCCCTATTCCCAATCCCTCTGCAATTTGGGTTGTAGCCTCCACCCATTAGGCGCTACAACGCCACCCCACTCTTTTGGCACTGGGACCCATTTTTGGATCTGAATTTATTCAGATTCGGATTAATTCAGATCCGAATTGAAACTGGGGTGATTCAGATGGGTCAGATTCAGACCCCCAAACGAATTGGGGGTGTTTTGATTCAGATCCAAATCAAAACACCAAAAATCCAAATTGCACACCCCTACCATATATTGAGTCAGACCATTGGTCTATCTAGCTCAGTATTGTCTTCTCCAAGGTTGCAGGCAGGAATCTCTCTCAGCCCTATCTTGGAGATGCCAGGGAGGGAACTTGAAACCTTTCACTCTTCCAAGAGTGGCTCCATTCCCTGAGGGGAATATCTTACAGTTCTGACACATCTAGTTTCCCATTCATATGCAACCGGGGCAGACCCTGCTTAGCTAAGGGTACAAGTCATGCTTTCTACCACAAGACCAGCTCTCCTCTCCTCCTATAGTCCAGCTATTTAGTCTGTATTGGATCCCTCAGAGTTAAGCAAGTATAGGTTGGTCTCCAACCTTCCGTGGTTGAGCAAGGTAATTGAGAGTGTGGTAGCATCCCAGCTCCCTACAGTCTTGGAGGAACTTGATTACCTAGACCCATTTCAAACTGGCTTCCAGGCAGGCTATGAGGTGGAGACTGTCTTGGTAGGCCTGATGGATGATCTCCAATTGGGAATTGACAGAGAGAGTGTTGATCAATTCCATTGGTCCTTTTAGATATCTCAGTGGCTTTTGATACTATCAACCATAGTATCCTTCTGGAGTGTCTGAGGGGTTGGGGGTGGGAGGCACTGCTTTGCAGTGGTTTCGCTCCTACCTCTCAGGCAGATTCCAGATAGTGTCCTTTGGAGACTGTTGCTCTTCCAAATCTGAACTTTTTAATGGAGTCCCCCAGGGCTCCATACTGCCTCAAATTTTTTTAAACATCTACATGAAACCTCTGAGAGAGATTATCAGGGGATTTGGTCAGGGTGTTATCAAAATGCTAATGACACCCAAATCTATTTCCCCATGTCAACATCTTCATGAGAAGGCATAACCTCCCTAAATGCCTGCCTGGAGGCGGTGATGAGCTGGATGAGGGAAAACAAACAGAATCCACATAAGACGGAGGTAATCATTGTCCAGGGTTGGGACTCAGGAGATGATTTTGATCTGCCGGTTCTGGATGGGGTTGCACTACCCCAGAAGGAACAGGTATGCAGTATGGGAGTGCTTCTGGATCCAAATCTCTCCCTGGTACTCCAGGATGAGGCAGTGGCTAGAGGTCGCAACATGCACTGAACTAGTGCAGCACTCCTGGGAGAGTGGGAAGGGGTTCCTTTAAGGGACAGGGAAGATGCTGCCTACCTGTCATCCCCTGCCCTGCCACTTTTGCCCCACCGTCGCTTTCTAAAAAAGTGGTTGTGCTGGGCTGTATCATTCTTGCTTGCACGCCTGATCAGTATTGCCATGCTCATGGCTGACATACATGCACACAGCATGCACGTGCATCAGCCATGAGCGTGGCGACGCTGATCGGGCTGCAAGCAGGAACGTTGCAGCCCAGCATGCCAGCTTTTTTGGAGAGTGCTAGCGGGGGGGGGTAGGAGTGGGGGGGCGGGGGCTGACAGGTAGGCAACTTTCCTGCTTTACTGACATCCTGACGCCTTGCCCATGGTCTGGTGACATGCATGGAATGGAGCTTGCTAGGATGCCATCTTAGCAGACCAGGAAGAGGGAGGAGTCTCTCTGCCCAGAAGGACATTGGGAAACCACCATTGAACAATTGTCTGCAGGATGATCCCTGGCTTCACAGATTAACCACAGGTTCGTCTAACCATAATTTCATGCTATGCCTGAAATATGCCCATTGACTCTTAGCACTGCAGTAACTTCTTTAGGCCACTAAAGGCAGCATCTGTTAGAATAGCTCAGTTGTTGTTGAAAGAAACTAGTGTCTGTTTGGGTTTGTTCTATGTCTCTTTCAGTATGTGATCTTTTAGTTTCTTAATAAATCTTTATTTGTTTTTTGAACTCAAGCTAGTGTCTCCAGATAATCTCTTGGGCTAAACTTCTTTACCACCAGAGCATACCCTGCTGTGTGAGGATTTTAATGTCTCTCCTCACACCCCTCAAGTTAAATGTCAGCTACTTTTGTAAATGGGGGATTTGCCATTTTATGATTCCAATTTCCAACCATCAAAACTGGACCATATGGACGTTGTTTCTCCATTTTAATGTATTTCCCATGAACAAGGTTAATTCTTAATGGACTGGCTTTTTATCTGGATTGAATTGTAACTTTGGGAGATATTCATTTATTTAATTTATGTATAATTACATTTTTATACCACCTCAAACAACTGTCTTGTGGAATTTTGAGCATCCTGGCATCACATTTTTCTATCTTTATATTTTGAGGTTCAGTATAGTCTATTTTATGTAGCATATTCGTTTCACATTTGATGGTATGTAACAATCACTTGCAATCATTATGTGTTAATATATTACATTGTTTGTGAGAGTAATTTTTGTTCATTTTTGTTCCTCTAATCATTCACATTTTTCAGAGGGCGGGTGCTTTTTTTTTTTTAATCTCTGACTTATACCAGTTTAGTTTCTGGCCCAGAATGCAAATCTGTATGTGCCAACTGTGTTGAATGATGTACAAATCCAGCTTAGTGTGTTATTCCTGGCATGTGACTGGCTGTACATATGATATATTTTCTGTGTGCAGCATGATGTACATACTTTGAGAGCATATCCCGGAATTCCCTGCAGGGCCCCCCTTGTAACCTTTGACTTCCAGGCCTGCTGCCAGACATTAGCTACAATGCTTGTTTTCAACAACAGCATGCAGGAGGTATTACACCAATGGCTATTTTAGTTTCGAAGCTATGCCAGAAATGTCTCTGCCCCCTGGGTTGGTGCAGAAACTGGGTAGCAAACTGACTTATAGATTGCAATCTAGGGCACAATTACATGGGAGTAAGTCCCATGAATTGAATCTGGCTCACCCTGAGTTTTTTTTAAAAAGAAGAAGAAGCATAAGACTGCACTGCCAGGTTTTCTCCTCAGAAGTGTTTTTGGAATCATTCCTGCAGAGCATTGCATTTGGGAAACATTACATCAGAACTGAAAATCCACAATGATTTTCCAGGAAGGATTTGTGAGTAGGATATTAGATTCCTGTTGGCTCCTGCTCATGTTTTCCACTTATATTTGTCCACAGGAATAATTCTAAAAGTTCTCCCATGGAGCAAAATGTTACGTCTGAATTGTCCTTATGGGGAAATCCAGCATTCATTTAGTGGTTGGGAGAAGAATTATAGAGTGCCATTTGTTCCAGACCGCCTTCACAGAGACTTGCCACCCTATGGCAGCCACAACGTTCAGGGAGAAGAACTGCTGCATCTGGGCAAGGTAACCACAACCCTTGGATATTTTTGGACCTCAATCAATGTTTGAACTTCTTTTTTTCCATAAACTGGGACCCAAAGCAACTGCAGCAGTTGCTCTCTTCCAACCTTCTGTCTGTGATGACAAATGAGTCTAGCTCTGAAAACACAGAGATACTGGACTCAGCACAACACAGATGTTGCCATGGAGCCAAATTTGGCTTTAATGGGAATGTACATTGGATCGTAGAGGAGTATCCAATGCCTGACTCACTGAAAAGCAAAAGCAAAATATTAACAGCTGACCTGGTGGGACATACACTTGCCCAAAATATTCTGTTACTGGCTTATCAGCATCTGATCAGCACGGGTTACTATTTTTCCAAGGGCAGCACAGCAATGAGGGGAAAAAACAAAGTTCCAGCTAAAATAATGATTCCTGCACTTTTCTTATTAAAAAAAATCTTATTTAAAAATGCCAAAGCAGTTTTTCCTGGTGTTAAAATAAGCAGACCTTGAGGCTATTCTCACGATCAGCCAAAGGTGGTCTAAGGGAGCCTATCCTGCTTTTGGGCAAGTGTAAGAACTCTCAGGCGAGCCCAGTTTCCTCAAAGCTGGAAACCCGCTGAAATAGCCCTCACCTAAAACGTGGTTAACAGAGTGAGTGCTCTGTTAACCGTGGGTTTTTTAAATTGTGTATTGCCATTTTTGGAAGGACAGTATAGAAATTGAACTAACAACAACAACAACAACAACAACAACAACAACTACAAACAAAGGCATGACAAGGTAGCATGGATGATACACTGGAACATCTGCAAAAAATACAAGCTACCTGTAGCCAAAAATTGGTGGGACCATAAAATTGAAAAAGTTGAAGAAAATGAAGATGTAAAAATATTATGGGACTTCCGACTACAAACAGACAAACATCTGCCACACAATACACCAGATATAACTGTAGTCAAGGAGAAAGAAAAACAAGTCAAAATAATCGACATAGGGATAGCAGAACAGACCAGGGGATAGCAGAATAGAAGAAAAAGAAATAGAAAAAAATCACCAAATACAAAGATCTACAAATTGAAATTGAAAGGCTGTGGCAGAAAAAGACCCAAATAATCCCAGTGGTAATTGGCGCCCTGGGTGCAGTTCCAAAAGACCTTGAAGAGCACCTCAACACCATAGGGGCCACAGAAATCTCCATCAGCCAATTACAAAAAGCAGCTTTACTGGGAACAGCCTATATTCTGCGACGATATCTATAAAAACAGCAACAACATTGACAATAAAATTCTGGCATCCCAGGTCCTTGGGAAGGACTCGATGTCTGGATAAAACAAACCAGTCAATAACACCTGTCTGTGTAAAATAATAATAATAACAATAATAATAATATTGCCATGGCGCGACTCCATGGCATGGCAACACATGGGGTGACCCGTGCTGGGGGGCTGCAAGCAGCCTCCCAGGCTCAGGGGTCTCTCCAGAATGCCCCGTGTGCTTGTGCAGGGCATCCTGGAACTTCCAGGAGACGCACAGACCCCGATCCCCTGCAGCCCCCACCAGCTCCATGACAGAGCCAGCAGTCATGTGGGCAGCCAATCTGGCCACCCAGGGCTGCAGCCTTGATCGTCTGCGGGGAGAGGGGGCTTAGCCCGCTCTCCCCACTAACCCCCTTACGGCGAGTCTCACTGATTGCGAGACTCACCTCCTTGTTTAGCATATTGGAGAGGATCTGGCAGCCATTACCAGCAAGCCCCTTTAAGATCTCCTCCACATTTCATTGCCTGTCTCTGAGAAAGTTGGAGTCCGAATGTTTAACTGACAGAGCCTAATTCTCACAGCTTTTTGTGTGATAGAATAATCTAGATTGCTTTATAAAAATAAAATACAAAGATTTGTCTCTCACACCTTCTGTCCCATATAGGGCCTTCAGAGTGGCCAAGTGTCTACAGTATCATTAAAAACAACAACAGCACTGCATTGAAACAAGCAGCAAATCAGCAGCAACACAGTAATATGCAGCCGCCAAAGCTGCATCTGCCTCTGAAAGCATTTTCAGAAAATGCAGGTCCAAACAAGATAATCTTAAACTGAGGCCTGCATCTACATACAGGTGTAATTAGTTGGATTTCATGGGGCACAGAATTCCACAGTCTAAGCACTAATGACAAGAAGGTCATCTCCCCAAACCTTTCCCCTCCCCCAGGACCCTGCCTACCTGGGGGAAATGGACAGGGTCTCACTCGATGACCACTCTGTGAGAGCGGGATCATGAGGGCAGAAAGGGTCCTTCAGACACCCAGATCCCACTGTTCAGGGCTTTAAAGGAATGAACAGCATATTGAACTGAGCCTGGAAAATGGCTATTAGGGTGTAATGTGTTTGAATTAACAGGTTTCAATCATCAGCCTTGCCTTTGCATTTTGCACCACCTGAAGCTTCCAGATACTTTTCAGGGGGCAGTCTATAGTAACCTCATCTGGATGTAAGCAGCCAGGGCATGTGTAACTGGCAAGATCAATCAATTCATAATGAAGGAAATTAAATTGATCATTTTTGATTCTCTCTGGGCTTGGCCTGAGCTGCAGCAGAAGCACCTAAGTTCAGAAGTCAGAATCATTTCAGGCAAGTTCCCCTTTGGCTCCCAGGAAATGATTAAGATCTTGCTAGGTTTACAACCATTTATTCAGAAACTCACCACAAATCCAGAATACAAAGAGGCAAAGTAGTGCAAATGCTTAACCGACTGAAGGACCAACCAGATTTCTAGTGAAGATCTGAAGAAGGACCTTTCACTGTCTAATACAATTATTTTTATACCCCTTCTCAGCGGCGGCCTGTGAACGCACCTTTGGGGGTGGGGAGGCCGGCATTTTCATTGCCCTCAAACCTGTGATTTGCTATTCAGAGATCTGAATGTAGTGTTGTAAAGCCAGCACTGCCTGCAGTTCACATTTGCACTGTTTATGGTTTCCCATGGTCTCCAGTCAAACTGATTTTGGAGGTTTCATCTGTTCCAAATTGTCCCAAATGTCCTAAGGGTACTTGTTATTTAATTGTCAGGGGCAGCAATACTTTGTGATTTGATTGATTGATTAAGCGCTGTCAAGTTGGTAACGACTCTTAAGAGACCACATAGATAGATTCTCTCCAGGATGATCTGTCTTCAACTTGGCCTTTAAGGTCTCTCAGTGGTGCATTCATTGCTATTGTAATCAAGTCCATCCACCTTGCTGCTGGTCATCCTCTTCTTCTCTTTCCTTCAACTTTCTCCAGCATTTTAGACTTCTCACGGGAGTTGGTTTTTCACATAATGTGTCAGAAGTATGCTCGTTTGATCCTGGTCCTTTGTGCCTCGAGTGAAAATTCTGGATTGATTTGTTCTATGATCCATTTGTTTGTTTTCCAGGCTGTCCATGGCATCCTCAAAAATCTTCTCCAGCACCAAAGTTCAAAAGCGTCAATCCTTTTTCTGTCTTGCTTCTTCAAAGTCCTGCTTTCGCAGCCATAGAATGTCATGGGAAAAACCATTGTCTGAACGATTCTAATCTTTGTAGGCATAGTCACATCACGGCATCTAAATATCCTTTTAAAAGTGGCTGTATATATGAACGGCCTGAGCCCCCAGCTTAATGCATTGAATTCTAAAGATGAATTCACTCAGGATGGTTAGAAGCCTCCCTCTAGCTGGATGTAAGTACTGGCAAGAGTTATCATCAACCAAGGAGACCCATTCCAGCCCCCGATCCAATGCTCCCTCTAATCCAAATCTCAAAGTCCCTTGCACTTAGTCACACCCACCCATCCCACCTGCTGACCCAGCCACATATCCCTCAATCACCATCTCCCCTTTATACCCCCCTTACTGAACTGGAAAGTTGTGATGGCACTACTCTGGCTGTAGTGAATAAAAACAGCCCTGCTGAATCAGGCCCAATGCCTATCTAGTCCAGCATCCTGTTTCACACAGTGGCCCACCAGGTGACTCTGAAAGCCTACAGGCAGGAGTTGAGGGCATGCCCTCTCTCCTGCTGTCACTCCCCTGCAACTGGTATTCAGAGGCATCCTGCCTTTGAGGCTGGAGGTGGCCTCTAGCCCTCCGACTAGTAGCCGTTGATAGACCTCTCCTCCATGAAGTTATCCAAACCCCGCTTAAATCCATCCAGTTTGTGGGCTGTCATCACATCTTGTGGCAGAGAATTCTACAGGTGGATTATGCATTGTGTGAAAAAGTACTTCCATTTGTTGGTCCTAAATTTTATGGCAATCAATATCATGGGATGACCCCCAGTTCTAGTGTTATGTGAGAGGGGAAAATTTTCTCTCTATCCACTTTCTCCACATCATGCATGATTTTATAGACCTCTATCATATCACCCCATAGCAGTCTTTTTTCTAAATTAAAAAGCCCCAGGTATTGTAGCTTTGCCTCATAAGAAAGATGCTCTAGGCCCCTGATCATCTTGGTTGCCCTCTTCTGCACCTTTTCTAGTTCTACAATGACCTTCTTTAGATGTGGTGACCAGAATTGTATGCAGTACTCCAAGTGTGGTCGCACCATAGTTTTGTATAAGGGCATTATAATATTAGCAGTTTTATTTTGAATCCCCTTTCTAATGATCCCTAGCATGGAATTGGCATTTTTCACAGCTGCCGCACATTGAGTCAACACTTTCAACAAGCTGTCCACCAAGACCCCTCCCTCTCCTGGTCAGTCACTGACAGACCAGATCCCATCAGCATATACGTGAAGTTGGAGGGTTTTGTCCCAATGTGTAGCACTTTACACTTGCCAACACTGAACCGCATTTGCTATTTTGTCGCCCCCTCCTCCAGTTTGGAGAGAACCCTTTGGAGCTCCTCACAATCTGTTTTGGATTTAACTACCCTAAATAGTTTGGTGTCATCTGCAAATTTGGCCACCTTGCTGCTTACTCCAACTTCTAGACCATTTATGAATAAATCAAAAAGCACCGGTCCCAGTACAGATCCCTGGGGGACCTCACTTCTTACTTCCCTCCATTGTGGAAACTCTCCATTTATACTTACCCTCTGTTTCCTGTCCTTCAACCAGTTAGCAATCCACACATGTACTTGTCCTCTTAGCCCATGACTGCTAAGTTGTTTCAAGAGTCTTTGATGAGGAACTTTGTTGAAAGCTTTTTGTAATTCAAGATATACTCTGTCAACTTGGTCACCTTTATCCACACACCTGTTGACACTCTCAAAGAACTCCAAGAGATTAGTGAGGCAAGGTTTACCTTTGCAGAAGCCATGCTGGTTCTCCCTCAGCAGGGACTGTTCTATGTGCTTAACAATTTTATCCTTGGGAATGATTTCCATCAATGTGCCTTGATCAGACGTTATACTAAACAGCCTGTAAGTTCCCAGATTGCCCCTGGATCTCTTTTTGAAAATTGTTGTTACATTTGCTACTTTCCAGTCGTCGGGTACAGAGCCTGATTGTAGGGATAAGTTATATATTTTTGCAAGGTCGGCAATTTCACATTTAAGTTCTTTAAGGACACTTGGATGGATGCCGTCTGGTCCTGGCCATCTGCTAGTTTTCAATTTTTTCAGAAAGTTTAGAACACATCTCATTCACTTCTATCTGACTCAATTTATCCTCCATCTCTGAAAAGCCTGGTTCAGGAACAGGTATATTCTCAGTATACTCTGCCGTGAAGACAGATGCAAGAACTCATTTAGCTTCTCTGCAACCTCCATATTCTCCTTAATGATCCCTTTCACTCCCTCATTGTCTAATGGGCCAACTGCCTCCCTGGCAGGTTTCTTGCTTCTGGTGTATTTAAAGAAGTTTTTGTTATTCCTCTTGATGCTTTTAGCTAAATGTTCCTCAAACTCTCTTTTCACCTCCCTTATTGTCACCTTACATTTTTTTTTTGCCAGAGTTTGTGTTCCTTTCTCTTCTCTTCATTTGGGCAGGCCCTCCAATTTCTGAAGGAAGTCTTCTTCCCCTTTATAGCTTCCTTGACTTTACCTGTTAGCCATGCTGGCATCCTCCCAGTCTTGGTGGTACTTTTCCTCCTTTTTTGGTATACATTCTAACTGTGCTTCAAGTATTGTGGTTTTAAGTAAACTCCATGCATTCTGGAGTGAAATGACTCTCCTGATTCTCCCTTTCCATTTTCTTTTCACCATACTCCTCATTTTGGAAAGGTTTCCTCTTCTGAAATTAAAAATGTCTGTGTTAGACATCCTCGGTGATTCCCTCCCCACATATATGCTGAATTTGATCGCACTGTGGTCACTGTTCCCTAAAGGGTCAATGACACTGACATCACACGCTTAATCCATTCAGGATTAAGTCCTAGGTCATCTTCTCTCTGGTTGGTTCCATGACCAACTATTCTAGGGCACAGTCATTGAGTGTATCTAGGAATTGGACCTCTTTGTCATTACCTGCCCGTGAATTTACCCAGTCTACATGCGGGTAATTGAAGTCACCCATTATTACTTCCCTGCCTCTGCTTGATGCTTCCCTGATTTCCTTCTGGAACTCCCAGTCACTGTCAGTGTTTTGATCCGGAGGGCGATAGGATGTCCCCAGTAGCACATTTCCTGACAGGCCTTGTATAGTCACCCACAGGGTTTCTGTGGAGGACTCCGGTCCTCCTAGGTTTTCTACCTTGTTAGATTCTATGCCTTCTTTAATATACAGTGCTACTCCATCTCCAAGGCACCCCTCCCTGCCCTTTCTATAGAGTTTATATCCAGGGATAACAGTGTCCCACTGGTTCTCACAGTTTCACCACGTTTTTGTTATGTCCACTATATTTCTGCATTAGCAACCAAGCACTCCAGTTCACCCATCTTGGCTCAGAGGCTTCTGGCATTGGCATATAAGCACCTATAGGCTTAATCTCTCACCTGATGTGTGCTATCTTTCTTTTGACTCTTTGACCAGCTGGCACAGGCTCCCATCTGCTCTTTATGTGGTTCTGCTCTGTCCCCTTCTGTTTTATCTGAATCCTTTGCACCCTCACACTTTAAATGATGGCATTTGCTGAACCGGCTACTGCCAAGCTCCTGTCGGCTATTCCCCAGGCATCATTTTAAAAGCTGCTCTGCAACCTTTTTGATTTTAAACGCCAGCAGTCTGGTTCCATCTTGGTTCAAGTGCAGCCCGTCCCTTTTTGTACAGGCCTTGCTTGCCTCAAAATGTATCCCAGTGCCTAACAAATCTAAACCCCTCCTCCTGGCACCAACGTCTCGTCCATGCATTGAAACCCCTCAGCTCTGCCTGTCTCACTGTACCTGCGCATGGAACAGGTTGTTGGGGAACAGGACCCCCAACAACCTTGGGGGTCCTGGACTTCAATATGCTATATATCAGCCAAAATTTGGCTTCCAGGACCTCCTGACTACATTTCTCCACATCGTTGGTGCCTACGTACACCACAACATCTGACTCCTCCCCAGCACTGCCTAACAGCCTATCTAGATTAGGGATGTGTGCATCGATTTAGGTACAAAATGATTTGTGCCCAAATCTACCTGTTTGGGGTGATTTGTGAACAAAGCAAATCACCCCTGTGCTATTGGGCCAGATTCAGGTCCATAACAAATTGCCCAGATTTCAGACCCGAAAAATTTGTAGATTTGGACGTCCATTTTGTGGCAATCTCACTTGCTATCTCCATTTTGTGTCAGGAAAGGGTTGTTTTTTTAAAAAAAATCCTGCCATCCCAAGCTTCAGTTTGGTGACTTACAGTGTGCAACGATTGGTTGGTGATTCCCCCCTGCTTCCAGATTGGCTTGTTTCCATTCAAATCTTGTACTGCAAGGCGTGACTGACCCAGCATTGGCTAGGGGAAGGGTCAAAGAAGGAACAAGGGTGTAGGGAGTTTGAAGGAGGGGTTTTCAAATGTTCTTAAGGAGGCAGCCAACCACCATTCTGCCTTCCTGCCTCATTGGAGTAGAGAGAAGTTTTTTTTTAAAAAATGGCCACCGCGCATGCAAAAATGGCCTCTGTGAAGCCCTAGGCCATGCCAGGCCTCGCAGGGGCCATTTGCACATGCGTGGCAGTGGAGAAAATGGCCACTGTGCCAACATACAAAAAAGGGGGTAAAATTGGCTGCGGTGGTGATGAATGAGGCTGGAGGGGGAAGGGGACCTTCACAGACACACACACCCCGCGGCCTAAAGGAAGCCCCCCAAAGGATCAACAGATACCAAAAAACCCTCAAAAACCCCCCTCCATTTCACAACACCCCCCAGACTGGACTGGACCCGGGGAGGTTCTAAGGGGTGCCGGACCGAACTGGTCTGGTCAGGTTCGAGTCCAATCTGGACTCGAACCGAACTGGGCCAGCCATTCCATGTACATCCCTAGAAGATAATTTGTTTTTCACCCACTTCCTGCTGCTGAGAGAATCACTGCCTGTGCCTGCTGTCTGTGCGAACCAATTCAGGTACAAAATGATTTGTACCCAAATGTACCTGTTTCGGGAGATATGCGGACAAAACAAATCTCCCCTGTGCTAGCTGGGTATGAATCGAATTTAAAAAATCATTTGTGCACATCCCTAATCTAGACACTGCGCGATGTCCACAACCTTCACATCAGGCAGGCAAATCACCATGCAATCAATGCGCGGGTCACAGACCCAGCTCTTTATATTTCTAATGTTTGAATTGCCCATGACAAGGAGACCTCCACTCCCTGGAGAAGTATCCCGTGTGAGAGGATATGAGCTTATCATCCACGGAAGGCGTCCTTTCTAAGGGAGCATTTCCCTCTGACATCCTCCTTCCCCAAGACCTTCATTCTCCCTGGCAGCAAAGGAGATTTCAGCCTTGGAGTGGAATGCCTCTACTACATCCCTGAAGGTCTCATCCACATGCCTCCCTGTCTCACTGAGCTTCTCCTAATCTGCCACCTTGGTCTTGAGGGAACGAACTTGTTCCCTGAGAGCCAGGGTTTCCTTGCACTGAGCACACACCCATGACTTCTGCCTATGGAGCAAATAGCCATATGTGGGACACTCTGTGCAATACACTGGGAAGTGCCCCCTTCCCTGCAGGAAAAAGGTAGGTCTGCCTCTCTGCCTCTCCCTTCCTCTATGGTTGGCAGAGATGTTTTTACCCCCAAACCTTGGGGCCCTGGCCTGTGGCCTCCAAGGTCCAGGGGGGCCTCCTTCTGCCACCCCACTCTGTGCCCACCCTGCCACTGCCACACAGCACCAAACCGTGGCACTTCAAAAATTTTAGCCCCGTGGTGGCAGCGGGTGGTAGAGTGGGAGCGGCCACTGGGCCTGACCATTTGGCTCAGCAGCCCTTGAGAACTGTGAGTTGCTCCAGCACACCTGCACAGTTGGAATAGAGTGTCGCAAGCCCTGATGTCACAGGCTTGTGACACTCTACTCCAACTGCGCAGGCATGCTGGAGTGGCTCGCAGTTCTCAAGGGCTTCTGGGCCGAATGGTCAGGCCCAGTGGCCTCTCCCACTCCACCTGCCACCATGGGAGTGGGGGAGGCTTCCTCAGCTCACCCCCACACACCCCAGCCGCACATGGTGGATAGAATGATTGAAGTTTCTGGCACCGCAGTAAACATTTTTTGAACTCACGGCTGGTGGGAGCTCCAAAGCCCTTCAGGTCCAGGCACCAAAATTACCTAGGTGTGCTCCTGCTGGCTGGCATCTGGTGGTGGCATACTACACAGACCCCAGTGACCCCTGGGAAGTGGAGCTTCCCTGAGCTTCCCTGCGGTCCACACAGTGCTTCAGTTTCAGGTGCCAGCAGGAGAAGGGAAGGAAGGGAAGACAGACTGCTCTCCTTCCTTCTCACTGTGACTAGAGCACTGCTTCTGCCACCAAAGGATGAGTAAGTGTGGTTTAAGGGGGGGTGGGACTTAGGGGGTTGGGAAGGGAAAGGTCTTCTGTAAACTGAGAATTCTTCTCCAGCTTGGATTCTAGATCTGTCTTTCTTGAGATGAACATTACAACGCCCAAAGCTTGTTTCCAGTCCCAAGTCCAGTGAGCTTCGCTGATATCTTTTGTGAAGTGTGCTTATTTTGGGTAACAAATCTTCAGATCTCAGACCAATGAAAATGAAGCAAAAAGTAGCACATCAACTAATTGGATAGTACAGCTGCCTTCATGCTACGGAGTAGACAAAAATAAACTCTCAAAACTGTCTCCCTGAACCTGTTCCTCCCACTGCCCTTATTCCTTGTTATTAAACCCACGTAAATCGACAAGATGCCAAGAATGACTTGGCTGGGATGTCGATTCACCAGCACTTTCCCCTGACATATGTCCCAGGACATACTAAAAACAGCTGGTGCCGCATGATTGGGGCTCTGCTTCTGCATTTTATTGCAGGAAACTCAACACCTTATTAAATAGGCACTAACTTTTCCACAATGTCCTTTGCAAAGCCGAAACAGACACGTCTGCAAGGGACTTTGCCCCACATCTTTCCAGTCTGCTGCCATGGATACTCTCAGATGTACTTGCAAGGAAACACAGCGATATACTCTTTCAAGATGCAGCAGTGGGGGTAACTGTAAAGGTAGAGGGTGCCGTCGAGTCGGTGTCAACTCCTGGTGCCCACAGAGCCCTGTGGTTGTCTTTAGTAGAATACAGGAGGGGTTTACCATTGCCTCCTCCTGTGCAGTATGAGATGATGCCTTTCAGCACTTCCTATATTTCCTGCTGCCCAATATAGGTGTTTCCCATAGTCTGGGAAATGTACCAGCGGGGCCATGAGTAAAGGCATGATGAGCCAGTCTCTCCTGGCCTCTGATGAGAGGGAAGAGGAGTTAGGGCACCCAGGTTTCTCCTTCCTGTTCCCTCCTCCAGCACTCATGTGAGTATTGAGTTCATCCTTCCCCACTGGACTCTCACTTGCTTGGGATTCCTCCTGTTGCTTGGTGTACATCCTCTTTCTGGCCCTCTTACTTTCTTCACCATGGACCTCTAGAAGCACATTCCAATTGCCCCAGTTAAAAGAGTCACCAAGTCCTTCCCTCTTGCTGAGGCTGAGCTGAGAAGTGTCTTGGTTCTTCTCTGTTGGAACTTCCACTGCTTTCATCTGCATTCCACTTGTCTTGGCAATCAACCAGCTATCCATCCATTGCCATCCAATGTCTTGTCAAAGTACTTTCCAGTAGATACAGGGCTGGAGGTAAGGGGTGTATATACCCATCTCTTCATCTGGGGCATCCCCTCCTAAAGAGATGGCAATGATTTGCTTGAAACAGCACAGTAGTTTGGGTATGCCTCTTTCTCTTCTCATATTGTTTGAAAGTATACAGGGACAATGAGGAGAAAGGAACAACCCCTCCCCCCCAATCAGAAGTGCTCTTACCCCTGGACTTCCGGGCTGAAGTCTAGGGTCTCCACATCCCCTGGAGGCAGGCCTGTAACCAGCCTCAAAAAATTTTTTGGGGGATTGCAGAAATCAGGGGAGGCAGGTTATAAAATGTTCAGTGAAAAAAGTCAGTGAGGCTGGGGAGGAATGAGAATTTTTTGGTGTGCCAGATACACACCATGCCACCATGCCACTACAGGCCTGCCTGGAGGCAGTTTGTCCTGGGTAGTGTGATTGCCATCCATGTCGCTGGCCCACACTGTGCCGGGTGGCCGAGCGAAGGCTTCTAGGTCCAGGCTCCAAAATTACCTAAGTGCACCTCTGCCCAAAATGATAAGTACAAGTGAAGGGCCATAGTGTAGACATTACTTTTGTGGATTTGGGAGTCTCCTCTTGGCAGCAGAGTTTTTAGAGCTAGCAGCAACATTGCATATGCCTAGCCTCAGAGATATTAATTTTCATCATGTACTGAGAACTCTGGAGAAGACTCCGAGGAACTACTTTCCATTTCCATCCTGAGTTCAGCACTACCCTATTTATCAGGGATCTACAGCCCTGGGAACAGACTCATGTCATATACATTATGTAAAAGGCCACCCTCCCTACCTAATGGCATCTAACTGGCAACAGGAATGCTGGCATGAAGCATGATGGAAGTGTGAACAACTTTAGGAAAAGAATATGAAAAGCCATTAATATTTGTCCTGACCGTGTGGATGGGTAGGATTCATTAGATGATAAAGCTATGCTCCCAAAATTATGCCTCCTGTGCACACCTTTACAAATCAAATGTATCTTTTACTTACTATAACCAAATTGCTGTTGATAACACAGATTAACTATTGTTCTAGTATACAATTGAATTAAGATATACCTTTTGATCTCTGGATAGTCACATCTGAGTGGCAGACAAGCCACTAAGAGGAAGGATAAATCCTGCATATATTTATTTAGAAAGGTTGTGTGACACCTTCAATATAAAAATCATCAGGATTTTAATCAACTTAATTAAAATAATGTAGCATAATTAAAATAAAATAAATTCAATAAAACACAATTATTAAAATCCACAGAAATCATCTGTGACAAATTTGCGGGATTGTTCTTTTCAACATGTTTAAAATGAATGAATCAATTTTTTAGAATTTACAAGTGGAGTAGAGAAGGTTTACAAGTATGATGTCTAATATACTTGAATAGTTACTTTGCTGATTTTACTTTTGGTTCAATGTGCACAGAATTTCACTCTGCAGCTTCAGACAAACCATGCAGCAGGCGGGCTGTCAACCTTAAGAATTTAGAATGTAAAAGCATATGATCTGTCATTTAAAATTTTTAATCTAACATGACGTTGATTGCATCTGTGTTCTCCTAACCTGCAGAAGAGAATTGGGAAGAATTAAATGACCAAGGGGAAGTGTGGGTGCGTGGAGGCTAAGCAACCACAAAGAAAAGTTTATTGCTTACACAGTCTGAAAGTTAAGGCAGGCACCTTAACTTACAATCTACATATTTTGGGGGAACACGTGATATTGTAAATACTTTTACTCGACTCCTACACCAATTTAAAAATAAAACAAAACCCTAGAATTATATTTGTTTCCCGAGGCGCTCAAGGTGGCATACATGGTTTTTCTTACCCTTTGGGGAAATGGTATAGAATATTCCACTGGGTGCCAAATGCCATTTGGCTGTGTATTAAAAAGAATTAAAACTGCTGTTTAAACCAGTTATTTGGGAATATGAGCGATATAAACAGTTAACATAGTAATAAATGAAAAGCCACCACAAAATCTAAATGTCTTCTAATGTGATTCATACATCTAGCCCTTTACAAAGTATTCTCTGGAGGAATGACACATTCAGACCATATGAAAGAGCGGTAAAACCAGTATGCACTGTGCAGAACAGGGAAGTGGCCATGAACTCCTACTCAGGTGGGTTCTCTCTTGGTGAATGCCGGCACTCCACTTCAGTCACTGCTGGCCAAGCACTCATGATCCCTTTTGCTCTGCAGGATTACAGCCAGGCTAGATGGAACAGACTGGACACAGCATACAGAGCGTTCCACTACAGCTCCTGTGGGGGAAGAGAGGTGCATATCGTCTCAGGCACTAGTTTAGTTTCGTTGATTGTGACAGTCATAGACCAGGCACTAAAGTCTCTCCCTAACAGGGAGCAGGAAGAGGAGGCACGGGCACTGGAAGAGCACCCAGGATGGAGTCAGCACATGTTTCTTGATCACTAGTTTATAAACACTTACTGAACATCTAAAGTCAGAGCCTAGGTGCTGCAGCTTCTGGCTGTTGCTCATTATTGTCCCTGCGTCTCTCTTGGCTCTTCACAGGTCGCCCTCCAACAGGTGGGGTGAGTGTCGCTGGCATGCCAGCTTCTGAGTGGTGTCTGCCCGTAGTGTTGCCATGGACTGGGGGGGAGTGGCCGTTGGGGTTCTGTGGGTCTTCGGCAGGAGGGGAATGCTTTGGTTTTCTTCTTGTGCTGGAATTATATAGGATCCCAACAAAGTTAAGCTGATAGCACACTGGCATAAGATGGCTGCCAGCTTAGTGAAATCATAGGGTTGCCGGCCACCTCTCCGTCCAGTCCCAAGTATGTTTTGTGGAAGTAAATCTCTTGAGCTCAATGAGACGGTGGTGAGCTGATGCTATATTGGACATCATGATTTAGAATGACCTGCCGACCTCCATTTTAAAAGGTGCCTCAAGCCCCATGCCTAAGCTGAAGTCATCCTAAGCCTTCCGTGTATTTTCTTGTCTGTCATCACCATGACAACAGTAACCTAGTTCTTCTCCCCTCCCTCCCTCACACCTGATCCTGCCTGGTTAGTGGTTGCCTGTCAACAGAGTATCCTGTAAATTCCTGTCAGACTACTGTGTGTGGTGTCAAGTGGCCACTATATCCTTCTTGGTTCTTTCTACTTGCTCAATACTTAAGAGTGCTTAGTTCAAATTAGCCTTCATTAGTATGCACAATTCTGCCCCCCCCCCCTTGCATAAGCCTCCTTGATTGGTTTTTCAGAAGCCTCTTTTAAGATATCATTTGATCCATGTCAGTAGGGAGTGTGTGGGCACCTTCTGCCTAATCCTGAATGTTTTCTCTTTTAATGTTTTCCCTTTTAATGAATGGGTTGCAAATTCCCTAGAATATTTGGCTCTTCCTCTTATTCACTTTTCCCAGTCCTGGAGCTGCCAAGGATTGAACCAAGGACCTTCTGCATCAGGGGCGTAGCTAGGGGAGAGGGCACCCGTGTCCCTCTCCCCAGAGGCCTCTCAGAGTGAGGGAGATATTGAAGAAAATAGGGAGGGTTGGAGCTGGGGGGCCCAGGTTCTTTGAACCCATCCGCTCAATTATAGCTATGCCCCTATTCTGCATGCAAAGCCGTGTTCTTTCACTGAATTACAGCCCCATTCATCAAGGTGACAAGGTTAATAAAAACCAGGCCTGGCATCAGTAGTTGGCATGGTGGGCCATTTGCTGGGGCCCACACATTGGCAGGGGGCTTATTGTTTATTGTCTCTGAGACCGTGGTTTAGGGCGGTATACAAATGTGTTAAATAAATAAATAATAAATAATTTGGAGTTTTGTGCTCCTCCTTTTCTTTATTACTGCTGCCCACCACTGTTCCCTCTAACAGGGATTCCCAGATGTTGTTGACTACAACTCCCAGCATCCCCAGCTGCACTGGGAGCTGTAGTCAACAACATCTCGGAATCCCTGTTAGAGGGAACACTGCTGCCCGCTACCATCCTACAATGGCCCTTTCCCTCTGGGCCCAGTCACTACTGCTGTGGGCTTAGAAGTGGGGGAAAAGCAGCTGCAGCAGCTAGCTACTTACTCCCCTACAGGTTCCCCACTCATATTTAATGGCTTCTTGGCCAAGGGTTCCACCAGAACTAATTTAATATTTCCTGTTTGGCCCTAGTTTCCCACAACGGCTTACTTCCTAATTTATGATCAAAACTCTGCCTGGTGAAGACCAGCATTCAGGATATCTCACTTTGGTTCATGCTTCACAGAGCTGGGAAATCAGATGGTTATGCCATGTGATCAGTAATGATGTTTTCCAATTTCCTCTTGCCCTCCATGTGCTGACACTTTCCCTTGGTTTGGGGGGCTCTGCAATCCTCAGGGACATATTTGTGAATTGCACCGTGTTTCTGAGGCAAGAGGATATTGGTGAAAATTGCCACCCCCCATGCAAGCAAGCATCTGCGTTCCAGAAGTGGGAGCATATATCTACTGCACTTGTGCGTCTTTTGGCTGGACATGCACAGCTTTATTTAGGATGTCAACCAATGTCTCTGTTTTCCTAAACATTGGGCTTCTGTTCTGCTCTAAATAAACCTTTTTACCTTTGATTAACATTATCCTTTTTACCTTCTATTTTTAAAGCATTCTTTTCTACCAGTAAGCCTCATTACTACTTGTCCTATCATGTTTAGATATAACCCTTCCCCTCTCCCTGTATTGTGGGTGAATGGAGTTAGGGAGACTTTGTGTACAACCATTAGGGAGGAAGGTTGTTTTATTTGTTTGTTTGTTTGTTTAAAATATCTCTATACCACCCAAAACTTGCATCTCTGGAGGGTTTACAATTAATGATGATGACAGGGCACTGTAGGACAAGCCACACAGCCTGGAAAAAGCTCTCCAGTGGGAATGGGACAGTCATTTGAGGTTGGATGACCCACCTCCCAGCGCAGTTCCTAAGAGTGTAGCACTTACCCACTCATCCTCTCAATAGACTACAACTTATGGGCCCTGAGTAAGAATTTTCTTCCCTTTGGACTTGACTTGGCTGAGGTGTTGCCTGTACTACACTGCATTGCCAGGAATGTAGCCCTATTTGAATGATTGGTAGGTTGGTTCTAATATGTCTGGCTGGATGATGATGATGATGATGATGATGATGATGATTGATTGATTAGAATATTTATATATTGCTTTAAAAACAACCATTTTTAAAAGTACATCTTTTAAAAGTAAATATTGCAAGTGCATCTTTGAAGTACAAAACTGGTCACATCTGAAAGGGTCAGTGTGGGTAAAGAGACAAAGAAAGAGAACGGAGGTTGGTAAGTGTCCTGAAGTGGCACTTCAAGTGTGGAAGGGGGCTTCCCTAGGCCTGCCTCTGCAGGCTGCTTGGTTTACATGGAATAGGGACTAGAAGACCTCTGGGGCCTGCCTGCTCGCCTATTATGCTAATGGGCCCTTGGGGTGATGCTTGACCAGGCCCACTTTGGCACAGCATTGGATGTGTGAGCTGTGAAGAGCCCCGAGCAGGCTAAGGTGGGGTCATCCAGTTGTGGGCATGGGTAGGGGCACACCTAGGTAATTTTCGGCACCTGGACCTGAAGGGCTTCAGAGGGCCCCTGCCGCCAGCACAAGGCCCCTCTTAAAAATTTTAAAATCAAAATTAGCCCTGGTGATTGCCACCTGGATTGCTAAAGAGGGAAGGAAACAGGCTTCTCTTCTCCCACGTGCATTGCTCTTAACCGTTCAGTTATCCTCCCAGCATTTCCAGCTCTTTCTAACCTCTTTCTTCCTTTCCCCTCACAATTTGTGTCCCTTTGATATCCTCTCTCACACCCGATGGTCTTTATATTTCTTGACACCTGCTTCCTTTCATTATTCTGTTTTTAAAACACTCTTTGAAAACTAAGAAGTATCTCTCTGTCCTGGGGGGGGGGCTCCTGCCGCTGCGCTGCTGCACATGCCCGCCACACCACTCCTCTCCATTTTCACTGTGGCGGCACAGCCATGTGCTCAGCTGGGGGTGGGGGGTGAGCCGAGCAGGCCTCAGCCACCCCTGTGGCGGTGGCAGGTGCAGCAGCTGGTGGGCCCATCCGTCTGGGCCTTGAGCACTGCTGTGCTCCCTCCCTGCCTGCCACCCCAGCTCCGCCACTCAGCCGCTGTTTTTCAGCAGCCTGTCCAGGGACGGGAGGGCACTCCAGTTCCGAAGCTCCCGCCCTGCTGCTGAGCTTTGCCTCCCCCAGGCAAGCACTTCACCAGCCACCCCAGACTGCCAGGGACTGAAGTGCCCCTCCCCCACAATCTCCCCCTCCCTTGCTCCTGGTCTGTGCCCACCACCACCGCCACCATGGGGGAGGCTGAGGCCTGCACAGCTCACCCCTCAGCTGCGCACATGCCAGCGCCAGGGCGGAAATGGAGAGGAGCGGTGCGGCAGGGCAGCAGGAGGCCCCCCCCCCCGGACACTTGGAGGCCCCGCTGGACTCAGGAGGCTACGAACTGGGGCCCCAAGGTCTGGGGACAAGAGTGCCTCTGGGCATGGGGCAGAGGGGACAGTCTCCACTGCCTCTTGCCAAGGCAGCCAATACCTGCACTCTGGAAGAGAGTTAGTTAGACAGCATTACAATCCATCCAATTACAAATACATTAAATCTGCAATAAAATTTTTGCACTTGTTCAGCTCAAGGATGTGTGCTGTCTCCTAATTCCTGCGTGCACTGTGGTTTCAAAAGGTGGATAGTAAGATCGCAAAATCCTCAATTTAAACCCACGTGTGTTCCTCACCACCTAGGAGTTGCATATTATGCTTCTGATTAAATGGGCTTTGACCTACAAAAGCATGTGCCATCAGGTATTAGTAAGGTGCCGCTGGACTAGCTGTTTTTTTTGGGGGGGGGTGGTTTGGGTTTTTTTTTTTTTTTTTTTTTTTTTTTTTGCTGCAATAGCCCAATATGCATACTGGAGAAGGTAAGTAAGTAAATTTTATTACAGTCCTTAGACTAACTTAACATTTAAAATATACATTTATGAGGAGAAGGTAATTTCCTTGTATTAAAGTTTTAAGAGGGGGTGTATACACCATATCTAGTTTTACTTTTGTTTCTACCTCACCTCTGTCTGGATACAAATATGGCAGAATGCTGGAAACTGCTCTAGACTGTCCATAACTGCTGGCCAACGTGCAACTTGTCTTCCTTCATCTCTCTTCATTGTTAAAGACAATCTCAAGCCTGGGTCTGAAAAGTGTGTTCATTCAAATAGGCCAGGCCTTGCTTCCATGTCAAGTCAGTGGGAGCTATAGCCATCTGCCATCCTGGATCATGGCATTTGCAAAGTGCGGAAGAATTGGTGGAACTGGAGCTGGGATTCTGTTGCTTTAAAGGGACCTGGGGAATTCTGCTTGTATAACAAGCTTCAGTGTGACGCTCTGATGTGTGCTGGAGTTTAATGAGTTGACAACCCAAGCCCTCAATGATATTTGCAGACACTGAGTCCTGACAGATCTCAGAAGCCAGTTGTTAGGTAGAGAAAATGAAAGCCCTAACTCATAAAACAGATGTACATAAAAGAGAGAACAATTCTAGGTAATGCCACAAAGATTCTACATTGCCACTTCCTTTATTCCTAATTGTCTTGCTCGTCTGGAAACAACAAGCCACTCTCTTTCATTATCTCCTGTTACAGAGATAATAAACTTCTGTATAAGACCCCTTCAAATGAATGGGAGTTTCACAAGAACACGTCTGTGTCACATGTTTGGTGCTAATTGTCTCTTCCCTGAAAATTCAATACCTGCATTCATGCTGCCAAGCTCTGGGGATTTCAGAGCACCACACTATCCCCATTGAAAGGAAATGAAAAATCGGCTGATGCTGACCAGACCCCTTCAACAAGTCCAAGCATTTAAGTGCTGTATCCTGTAGAGTGAGTAATGGGTTTTCCCCTTATACATCTAAGAGCAATAAGGAAGAGAAAGAAAGAAAGAAAGAAAGAAAGAAAGAAAGAAAGAAAGAAAGAAAGAAAGAAAGAGCTATCATAGCTTTTACCTGCACTGAGCTGCAAAACTACCTTGCAGACTTCTGCCCTTGAGAGATTTGTATGCTAGCAAGACTCTTCAATATACATCTACGGTGAATATTGGCTGGTATTAAATGCCTGTGGGTCTTTTAAAGTAGGAACCTGGATCTGTGTACGGCTCCTCAATTAATGTATTTTTAGCATGGTTTTAATAATTATTCATAATTGTTAAGGAGGACTATTTAGGAGTATCCTATGGTCTTGCTCACAACATCACCAAACCAGCCAGTGCCACATGATGCCAAAGAATGTGAATTCCACTGCAACATTATTCAGAGTCACTGGAGCAGGGAAACAACCACCTAGTTATACAGGTGACTGCAAAAGAACAGACCTAATAAAGGCTAGAGTAGGGGTGTACAGGACCGGTTTGAATTGAACCCAGTTCAATTTGAACGAGCACAGTTTAACCGGTAAGAGCTCGAACTCGACCAAAAGGGGGCCAGTCTGAATCCGAACCAAACTGGACCCAGTTTGGACAAACCGTTTTGACCGGTTCAGGATGCTTGTAAAGGCGAATCCTGTAAGGACTTCCCTTTACAAGCTAAGGGGATCCCTAATGCTAAAAGGGGGCTGAAGGGGCAGGCAGGGGGTGGGCAAGGGTCACCTTACCTGTGGTGGTGCAGCGGCTCCCCGGTGGTGGCTCTACTAGGCCCCTCCAACACTCCCCTCTTACCGGATTCCCCTTTACAAGCATCCTGAACCAGGTCGAACTGGGTCAAACCAGGCTGACCTGGGTTGAACGCACAAACTGAACAGTCAGCCAGTTCTAACGAACCAGTTCGCAGACCAGCAGTTTGCTTCGAATTACTTTGGAATTCGAACTCTGCACACCCCTAGGCCTGAGCATTAGTACACACCAAAAGTTAAAGCTGACTAGTTTCTTGGTGCAAAAGCAGTGAGGTTTTGCTTATGTATGCCTAAAGTGAATATCTGATTTATGGTGTGCAACTGATTAGTAATACCAAACTATAACATGGCAGTTTTATACCAGCCTATCGGCAATAGGGATGTTGCTGAAATTCTACTCATCTGGATTTCTCCCTGGATGTTGGCGTTCTGAATTGCTTGGTCTTGTTTTCAAAGTGGAACAAATTGCTTTTCAGTAATACAGTATTCAGCTATATAATACTGAGGCTATACCCATGATCACTGGAAAGTGGGCTAAGGGAGCTTAGCTCACTTTCCAGGGAGCGTGGGAACCCCCGGGCTCACAGGCAAGCCTGGTGCTCCCAAGGCGGTTAGCCTGCCTAATCCCCCCTCCTCTTAAATGAGGTTAATGAAGTGAGCGCTCTGTTTGCCTAATTCAGTTGCTCATGTGTTGCCGCTGCGGACCCCCGACTGGGTTGCTGCAGGCAGCCTCCCGGACTCTCTCCAGGATGCCTCACACATGGGGCATCCTGGAACTTCTGGAGACCGTGTGCCCCCCGATCCCCACAGCCCCCACTGGCTCTGTGATGGAGCCAGCAGTCATATGGGTGGCCGATCCGGCTGCCCAGGGCTGCCTTTTGATCGTCTGTCGGGAGACCGCAGACCTCTCTCTGCAGACCTGGAAGAAGCTCTTCTCACCGATCGTGAGAAGAGCTTCAGGGTCTGCATATTTAAATTGTAAGCTTTCAGGAAAGGACATGCATCCTTACGTTTGTACGGTACCTTGTTTCTTTTACGTGCTTAAATAATAAATATTGATAATAGCCAGCATCCCCAATAATGGTGCAGATGTGCTGCGTGCAAAGCGCCTCCACAGCGTTTAGTAATCCAGAAACCCCTCCTGTGCAGGGGTGTGTGTGTGATTTTTGCTGATCTCTCCTTTAACACTCTTCAATACATTCCTGGGGATCATGTATCGTTATGGGTATAAAGAGCACTTTGGGAGAAGGCGAGATCGGTGAAAATACACATACACCAGTATGCAGCAGGAATCTTTGCATACAGCCCCTCTGCACCATTAGTGGGGATGTTGGCTATTATTTCTAACTAGTGGGCCCGGGTGCAGAGCATCTGCGCCCCTAGTTGGGCCCAGCTGTTTTTGTTAAACTCGCCGGCCAGCTGGCCGGCTGCTTCCTCCTCCAGTTGGCCGGCTCAGCTCTGCCAGCCGGCCACCTCCTCCTGCTGACCCTTTTTCTCCTGCTCGCTCGCCTCCTCCTCCAGTCAGCCAGTGCAGCTCTACTGGTCGGCTGCCTGCTCTTGCCAGTTCGCCTCCGCTGCTGGCCTCCCCCTCCCGCCAGCCTCCTCTGCTGGCCGGCCGGCAGTCTCTGCCCACCAGCATGGCTCCTCCCACCGCCTCCACCTGTTGGCCCCCTCCTCCAACCGGCACGGCTCCACCGGCTGCCATTGCTATTTTCTGTCCTGCTCGCAAACTCTCGTGAGATTTCTGCCATGCATTTTTTCTGGCACGTCTTGGAGAAATAAGTGTATAGATGCATTGGTTAATATATATTAGGAATCTATTGTTGGAATGCTGCTAAAATCAGTCTTGCGGTTGTACATATGATTGCATCAAGAATCTTTTTGTGTTAGTTTTTTCTGATGTGATTATGTTCTTCTGGGCATTGCAAAAATACCTCAAAAAGCAGTTGTGATGTGATTGTATGTACAGTTTTGTAATATCGTTTTCCTGCATTGTATTACCAGTCTATAGGTGCGCATGTGACCATTAGTAAAGCACTAATGGTCTTGATGCACTTATACACACAATCACATCAAGACTGCTTTTCTGCAGGGATTTTATCAGTGTCCATGTACACAGAGCTAATGTAGAAGAGGGAAGATATATTGGAATGTAAGGAACTGAAAACTGAAGCAAACTGTACATGTTCCAGTTCCAGAATCACAGTCCAATCCTATGCATGTTTACTCAAAATGAAGTCTTCATTGTGTTCAGTAGGATTTACTCCCATATAAGAGTGCATTGGATGTAGCAATTCTCATAGTTAAACCAGATTTCAGAAGAAATGAGACACAGGGCAGGGCAAACACATGGAATAATAATAACAATAAAGGAACTGAATGAAAGAAATCTGCTCATCATTAATCAACAATTCAAAACTAAAAGCTTAGAGATTTAGAACCAGATTTTCTATATTTATTAACTTACAATGCACTTGTGGGTAGTTTGAAAAGTTTTCCTAGTCTAACATTCCTTTGTGAGACTGTAAATGGGTGTATCCAAAATGTTCATCAAAAACCCATCCTAATATCCTCCAAATATCTGAATGGACCCTGGAGCTTTTTCGGATGGCCACTTTACTGCAACTTTACTCTGGGAGATGTGAGCACCAAGGGGCTGGTCTGGCACCACCTCCCCTGTATGTCGCCTTCCCCTTTTCCTGTCAGCTTACCTTCCGGGCATGCCAGGGATGGGGTTTCTAAATCCTGTCCCCAGCATGCCCAGAAGGTAAGCAGATGGGAGAAAGGGAAGGCAGTGCATGATGATGAGGCCAACCCACCTCCCTCACATGCCACCTTCCCCTTCTCCTGCCAGGGACTTTGGACCAGTCAGTGGTGGCAGCGTGGGAGACACTTTGAGCACAGAGTGGCCGCTTGGCTTCTGTCTTGCTGCTTCACTCGCTGGATGGCTCTCTCTTTTCCCTGTACCTATTGTGTGTGAAGGAAAGAGAGAACCATCCAGTTAGTGAAGTGGCGAGAGGGAAGCAAAGCCATCAATCCATGCTAAAAGCTCCTCCCACTCTGTTGCTGCTCATTGGCAGAAGCTTAAAAAAAGGAAGGCAGCATCAGCACAGAACCAGGTAGCAGCAGGTGGGTTAGGCGATGCCTGCAGGTGATGGGGGTGGGCTTGGAAGCTTGCACTTGCTGCTCTGGGGTGCAGGTGCCACCTGAGGCTATTGAGGCCTCACCAGCCAGCCAGCCAGCCAGCCCTGAGTTTGACACTGAATAAGATGTAGCTGGGTGAACTACTCTAGTACCACATTAATCTAGAACCACATTAGTAATACCACATTAATAAACCTGCCATCCTCTGTTTTTGCTCCCTGTTAACTGAAAATGTGAGCTCTTCACAGATGCTACTTTTGTGAAGGAATTCGAATTTCAAATTCTGAATTTCTACATTATTGTCATTCCTCCAGCCATTTAGTGATGTGCACGAACTGGTTTGCAGGTCATGTTACAGGCCTGAGAACCTGTTCTCAAGGGGCCCAGGTCCGGCACTGGGTGGGGGGGTCGCTTTAAGGGAGGGGGGTTGTACTTACCCTTCCTGCCACTTTCCCCCCTCTGGCGCTCCAGGTTTGGGTAAAGATTTGGGGGCAGCAGCGTTCCTCCCTGCCGGTGGGGGTTGTGACGTGCGCACGCACGTTGGCGGCGCATGCATGCGTGGAAGGTACTCCCACTTTTGGCAGACAACAAGGGGGCAGGGCAGCAGGGAGGAACGCTGCCGCCCCAAAATCTTTACCCCAAACTGGAGCGCTGGAGGGGGGAAAGCAGCGGGAGGGGTCAGTACAACTCCCCTGCCCTTAAAGCGACCCCACCCCCTGTGTCAGACCACGCCTCCACGGTCCATGCACTTCACTACAGCCATTTAGTGGCCTCCCAATTACAGTACTTACCATGTAGCTGGATGAACCATTATTGCTGCCATCCATGGTTTTATGTTTGCAAAGCATAAAAATAGTCAATAATGCTGCATTGGATAGATATATGTTCTCCGTTTAGAATTGAATCACTCTAAAACTCGGGGCCTAGATAAGCACACACATGGGCATCTGGCAGCTATAATTCAATTTAAAGTAATGAAAAGTAACTTTTAAACATATCACTTACATTTAGGTCTTTCCTGTTTCACATTGACTTCCAGTTCTCCCACACTACATCATAACATTTCAGCTTTGTTTATTTGTAGAGATGGAATCCAGCAGTCAAGAAATACGCCGTAGACTAGCACTTGGTAGGGTTGCAGTGAAGGCCTTGGAAAGGATATTTTGATGCTGTGACGTGTCTACACCTACAAAGATTAGAATCATTCTGGCAATGGTTTTTCCCATGGCACTCTATGGATGCGAAAACTGGAATTTGAAGAAGCAAGATAGAAAAAGTATTGAGTGATGCTTTTGAACTTTGGTGCTGGAGAAGATTTTTGAGGATGCCATGGACAGCCTGGAAAACAAACAAATGGATCATAGAACAAATCAATCCAGAATTTTCATTCAAGACATAAATGACCAGACTCAAACTACCATACTTTGGACACATTATGTGAAAACCCAGCTCCCTTGAGAAGTCCATAATGGTGGGGAAAGTTGAAAGAAAGAGAAGAAGAGGACAACCAGCAGCAAGGTGGATTGACTTGATTGCGACAGCAATGCATGCACCACTGAGAGACCTTAAAGGCCAAGCTGAAGACAGATCATCCTGGAAAGAATCTATGTGGTCGCTAAGAGTCGACACCAACTGGATGGCACTCAATCAATCAATCAATCAATCAATCTCTTCCAACAGCTAGCATTTGTGAGGGAGATAATGAGCTTCTGTTTGAACAGCTTACCAAGTATTCTGCAGGTCCACATGAGCACAAAGCAGGACAGTAGCCTTCTGTCTTCACAGACACAGGGCACATCTTCAAGTACACTCTTCAAGATAGGTCTCACATTTAACTATTTCATGCTACACATAGTCCACTTGCCACTTATTGCATCTGTCTCTGATCTTAAGGTCATTCACACCTGTGGGGAGAGGGATGGTGGGGAAGGTAGGATTGCACCTACTTCTCCCGAGATGATTCTTGTCTTCTTGGCAGTGCTGTTTGCGCACCCACATGAGCAGCACTGCCAGGAGAATACACTGCACAAAGAGGGATAGGGGGATTTCCCTGCAAGCCACTGCAAGCAGCCCAAACTTACACACGGCTGGGTACTGGGACAGAAGTGTGCACTTGCACTCTTCTTCCTCAGCAATAGCCAGAGCAAACAAATTGGGCTACCGGTGGGGCAGAGCCAGGATCAAGCCTGATCTTGGCACTCCACATGTGCAGCCCTACCTGGATAGGGCTGTGGAAGGCCGGGTAGGGCTGCTTGTGAGAACAGCCTCCTTTTCTTCAAGGGCATTTAAGTTGATGCAGATTGTTATATATGGGGGAGAAAAGCGGTACCTGCTGAAATTCCTTCTTCTACATAAATGTTGAAGATACAGGAAAAACGTTTGCCTTGGCACCACGGAGAGACCTTTCTGTCAGCCTCTTTCTTTTGCTTAAAAAAAGGAAGTGTGTGTGTGTGTGAGAGAGAGAGAGAGAGAGAGAAAGAGCGAGCGAGCTATGACTCACCTAAAGTCATGGTGCAACCCTATTGTCTATCACAACCAACCATCTAGTTGAAGACCAAAGCAATAGGAAACTGCTACATTGGTTTATTATATGTGACGCTACCTGATTTTTATCATGAACTTAATATTCATTTTGCTGTGCTTGAACTAAATGTATTCTTGAACTAAATGTACTGCCAAAACAGGCAGCAGGGCAGCATAATTTTGTAATGCGATCTTTCACTCTATATTATGTGTTTTTCTATTAACCTACATGAATACAGCTGTCTGGAGGCCCCTCATTTTTTCTGACATGGCACCAGGGCAAATGCTTTTGATAATGGATCAAGGACAATAAAATATTCACCTAACTTTTTTTTAAAAGTGAAGCAGTTGCTTAGCTTGAGCAAGGCAGTTGCACAAATACAATAGAAAATTGTAAAGCCAGCATTCCTGGCACTGCACTGCTGCAGACGTTTCGTGAAATTCCCATCAGACTCCCTTATGATAACATTTGTGTAGCACCTTTGCCTTTGAAAAAAAGAGAGCAGCAATAATTGACGTTTGCAAATGCAAGAAGCAATTATCTGCAAGATATTGATAATTTTATAGGGAAAGAGAAAGCAGAAGCAAAATTACACAGGAAATACATAGGGAGGGACTGACACAGGCTTCAAAAGAATCATCATCATCGTTGTTGTTGTTGTCATCATCATCATCTGATATACTGTGCATTGAGCTGCCAATGTCTCTGAGTAGTGGGAGCAGGATTCCCTGGGTCACATCAAGTCATAGGATTTCAGAATTGGAAGGGACCCCAGAGGTCTTCAAGAAGTTTTCCAAATGGTGATTTATTGCAACTTGACTACAATCACAGTTGCAGAGTGTCCAGAAGGTGAATGGCCCATCTCAGCTGTTTTCACAACATAGGAACATAGGAAGCTGCCATATACTGAGTCAGACCCCTAGTCCATCTAGCTCAGTATTGTCTACACAGACTGGTTGTGGCTTCTCCAAGGCTGCAGGCAGAAATCTCTCTCAGCCCTATCTTGGAGATGCCAGGGAGGGAACTTGGAACCTTCTGCTCTTCCTAGAGCGGCTCTATCCCCTGAGGGGAATCTCTTACAGTCCTGAAAATGGCAGTGTGGAATATTGCAGAAGTAGAAGTGGCTGTTAAGAAAATATTAAGCATAGGTGTGTAATATTAAGCTGGAGGTGTGGCTACCTGCCTGTGGTCTGACATAGGCTCCACCTGGCATGCCCCTCAAATCTGCACCTGGGCACACCTCTGCACTCCTCTTCCTTGTGGCGTGCAGTCCACTTCCAATCACCTAGCTAGCTGGCTGGTGGTTTCCCTCATGGGCGCTTTCCAGATTCACCCCTACAACAGTGTCACAACGTATCTGCTAAGTATGCTTCCAGTGTTGTGACACCGCAGTCTCTACGCTGTCATCAGGGTGCCGTTCACATTTTGGATGCCTTGTTTCAGATTTGATTGCTGCGATTCAGTGCTAGAACATTGTATGCCTGTTGCAAAAAAGTAGCTGTATTTCCTGTTGTATATTCTGGGGATTCGATCCTGCCAAGCCTAAGCATTGTACACCGTCGTAGCAGGTAATCTGTAAAGCGCCATGGTCAGCTTTTTTGCGCTTTTATTTTTTTAAGCATTATTTTACTATGCTGTATCTGCACTTAATTATTCTTGCTCAACCCTGCAGAACCACCAGCCACAACATCTGTGGGTGTTCTTTTGGTGGGGGTTGCTTTAGTTCTATGTTCTTCCCCAGGCAGGTGTGCCTTGTTTTCCTTCTTTTAAAAAACACCACCATATTTTTAAACAGTATTTGCACTACTACTACTACTACTACTACTACTACTACTACACAACTAATACATTTTTGTGCAAGCCAGAAAACCCCAGTTACTTGCTTAGCATTCCATCTTCTATAGCCCTAACATCTCTGGGTTGTTTTATTGGGGTGCAGGTGGGGGTTGCTTTGGTAGCTCTAGCACTGAAAGGGGTGGCATCTGTTGAGGAACCGCACACTGTTCTATGTCCTGTTCTAGTATTACACGACTTTTGCTACAGTATTAGGAAGGAATAACGGCAGCAGCAATTCTGTTCCTGCTGTTCCTGACTTTCACCTGGTGGCCATTTTACACTCACCTTTTCCCGCTATCACCTGGTGGACATTTTAAGTCAGGCTTCACCTGGTGGCAGACCTAAGAAGTGGTCATGTTGTAACCCATCTACACCTACAGCTCCATATGTGTGCAAATATCCTAAAGAACTGCATTTAAAAATATATCATTATTGACATCCTACGTGATCCACAAGCACCACACATGTGCACACACAGTTTTGTTAGGAGGGTGGAAGGAAGGGAAGGCAATGCCCAGGAAAGGTGATGGCCATAAAAGGCAACTGTCAGGATTTCCGCATCTCCCTCCTACCTCCATCTGATTGGGTCCTTGGTAGTGCATCCTGAAACCCACCCCAAGCAATGGAGAACGAGACACACACCCCAGCCCCTCAGAATGTGCTATGTACTGTGTTGCTGTAGCATAGTAGAACTATGCTACTCTGTCTCTAAGGAACTATTACCATACATCCTAGCTATGCTGTGCTTGGAGGCACTACTGCATATGTGCAAATACTTTGAGAACTGCAAATAAAAAAATAGAATTGGCATCAAAATATATGTCCAAGTTCCACACATGTGTACATTGGCGGTGGTTGGGAACAAATGAGTGCTGTGTAAGCAATGGGAGATGAAACGGGTGGGGAATTCAAGAGAGGATGGATAATGATGAGAGTGGGGAAAGGAAGGCAGGGAGAAGATGAGATTAAACTTGCCATTTTTCAATTTAAAAAGTCCCCTATCTCTATGGAACAAAGGGAGAAAAAAGCTAAAAGAGGCAGTTCATGTGGACAGCCCACAGTGACTTCCATTTGTGTTTATCATACTTCCTTTCACAATTGACCTCCCCACTGGGAAAACCTCCTACTCCATCCTCATACTCAGTGCAACAATCTGCTACAGCCTCATCACTGTTAGATGGCCATCCAGCCGCTATTTGCAAACCTCCAACAAAGGAGAGCCTACCTGCATGAGGCAGACTGTTACACTGTTGAATGGCTCTGATGGTTAGGCAATTCCTCCTAATGTCTAGCCAATCATTATCATTATTATCATTATGGATATTTACAGTATATACCACTTCTCAACAAAAAAGTTCACAAAGTGATTGACACAGGAAAATGAATGCAAATCAGGTGATTTGCTGTCCTGAAACAATCTAAACACACACACACACACACACACACACACACACACACACACACACACACTACCAGCCACAACTACTGGAAAACCATGAGCTGCATTTGGATGAGGATAATTTCTCTCCCCCTGCTAAACATTTATTTATTTATTTATTTATTTATTTATTTATTTATTATTAAATTTTTTATACCGCCCTTCCAAAAGGCTCAGGGCGGTTTACATTAAAACACCATTACAATCAATTAACAATTAAAACAGAAATTATAAAACAGCATAAAACAATAATTAACTAAAACATCATAAAACAACAATTAAATAGCCAGAACAATTTTAAAAACAAGTTTTCAAAAAGCTGAGAAAGCTTGGTTGAAGAGATGTGTTTTCAAAAGTTTTTTAAAGTGGCCAGAGATGGGGAGGCTCATAACTTAGTAGGGAGCGCATTCCACAATCTTGGGCAATTAATAATATAAGAGAATCACCACTTTAAAAGATGCCTCTTTCTTCAATTAGCAGGGGATATACATCTGCCCAAATCTACTTCCTTATAATTTCAACCCATTGGTTCTACCCTTGCCCTCAAGAGCAAGAGAACAGGTCTGCTGCTTCTCCTGTGTGACAGCCCTTCAGGTATTTGAAGACACCTATCATATTTTCCCTTAATCCTCTCCTCTCCTCTAAATCCATTCCAATGTATCAATGTCCTCCCTGAAAATGTACTGTCCAGAACTGGACACAATATTCTAAAGTGATGTATGACCCATGCAGAACATAGTGAGACCATTACGTCTCATTGCACTTTTAAAAACTTTTGGTTGCATTTTTTAATGTTGTTCGCACTTTAAAAAATTGGTTTGAAACCTCATCTGTTTAGCAGCTTCTTGGATTTGTAAGGTTCCAGGTTCCAGGGCTAGCCACCTAATGGCGCAGCAGGGGAAGTAACTTGCCTAGGGAGCAAGAGGATGCTGGTTCGAATCCCTGCTGGTATGTTTCCCAGACTAGGGGGAACACCTATATTGGGCAGCAGTGATATAGGAAGATGCTGAAAGGCATCATTTCATACTGCGCAGGAGATGGCAATGGTAAACCCTTCCTGTATTCTACTAAAGGAAACCACATGGCTCTGTGGTTGCTGGGAGTCGACACTGACTCGACAGAACAACTTTACTTTACTTTAGGGCTTGATGGACTGGTCAGCTCCAGAGATATAAATGACCTCTAGGAAGTTTCCTAAGCCAGCCAACGGAACAAGCAAAGGCTTTTCGTACTGGATCTGCTTTCTTACATATTGCAGCTGGGCGCTTTCCAGATTACACCCTGCAACGGAGTCATGACGAATCTCTGAAGTGTGCTTCCACAATTCCTGTGTTTTGACACTGCAGTCCCTACGCTAATAGCAGGGCGCCGTTCATATTTCCAATACTTTGTTTCGAATTTAATCGCTGAGATATAGTGCTATGACGTCGTATATCCCGTGTTAAAAAGTTGCTGGTTTTTTTGGTTGTTAGTTTTCATGAGACTGCTCCCCTTGGTGTTTATGTTTTGAAAGCAATTTGCCTGAACGGAAGTGGCTAATCTGGTGAGGTTTTGAACCTCAAAATGAAACAAATTCATTATAAGATATATAACAAATGCATATATAACAGAGCTGTATAACAAATTATAGGAACTTGTAGAAGTATATTTTTTACCCAAAGAACAAACATGTTCTTTGCTTTCAAATTATGAGACCAGATGCAGATTGTGAAGAAATACCAGTGCTGAGCTGAGCATTTTGGGTTCAATATTCACTTTGAAAGTATTGGAGATTTTTGGTGGAGGAATGCCCCCTAGCCTATAACCCTAGGGCTGTTAGCAAATGTTCACAACACTGAATTCCCATTGATTCCCCCTTCTATAGCTGCTCTGACTGCCATTTTTGCAGTCAGAGTTTTGTTTCATTGCTCCTTAAGTGATAGCAGCCAATCAAGCACTACATATTGAATGTGATAATGTGACAAGTCTATGTAGCCAATCAGAGTATATGTCCTGATGTCACAAAGAGCAAATGAAACACAAAGAGCAATGCTTCCTGTTCTGATCACATGGGTGATCCTAGTAAATCAGGAATCACTCTAAGAATCAGTCAAGATAATCAAGAAACCTTCACCCCTTTTGCAATAATCCCTGAAAAATCACCAAAAGGTTTTTGCGACTTCTGATGAAGCTTTTTGTGAAACTAGCTTCTATACCATTTGGGCTCAGCAGCACTACAAAGTACAAAACATCAGTGGACCACTCTCTTTTTAGAAACTTAATAATGTATATTGTATAGTGTTTGTGGTCATTCTTTCTGTATTTCACTATGCCAGTTGGGAATTAAAATGTAAGCACAGGGGAATTGTAGTTCCCAGGACCAGCCATAGTAGAGATCTGCTGCTTGTCAACTGAACTACCATTACCCTGCCCATAACAAAAGCACAGAGGAACGGAAGAGGGTTTTAGGTTTTTGTAAGAATGAACTGAAAAGACCCAAATAGAGAAGTTACTCAATGAACAATACCTGGTTGCCGGGGTGGTCTGATCACATAGCTCACAGCAATCAACAAGAGGTTCATCCAAAGCAAGAGGTTTTCAAGAACACATTTGCATGTGCCACTGTCTACAGGGCAGCTGGCTTTGGGTGCCTGGTCTGCTGAACTCTGGCCATGCACATGCCGAATCTCATTTTATATTCTGAGGCACAGAATAAGTTAACCATTATGAGCTGGACAAATTTCCTCCAATGTTCAACTCTGGATATTAGGGAACAAAATACAAAGTTTTGGGAACTTTTTCTTCATTTTGGTATAGATCAATGCCAAGGAAATTGAGCTATCTGACTGGAAAGCCTAGACAAATTGGTTAACATATGGAAACAAGTGGGCTCATTTTGCTATGGCAAACTCCCATAGCTATACTTTTGTGATGCTTTCATTTAAAAAAAAACAAAACGGTTTGCCCATGGAGATGAAGAGGGGAAAGGGGGGTGGCCGTTTTCTCAGCCACAATAATGAAAGCAGAAAGGCTTGCTCTCTTTAGCACACTTGATCCCCACTTGTATGACACAGTGCATACTGTATCATGCTGAATTTGACATGAGGCACCCTTAGGGAGGTCTTGGAGTGCATAATACATGCCACATTGGTAGCCTGAACTTTCTCTTTTAACAATTTGAATTAGTGGTTGTTGTTAGCACGGAATCACCAGTTAAAACACTCTCAGTTCATTTTTTTTAACAGTGAAGCTAATTGCTCCTAAGTGCCCAGGTTGAAGTGAAACGAAATGGCACCTTTGTGCTGAGCCCCCCGCACCCCTCCCCCCCGGCCAGCGTTCTCACCGGCACACACATAATGACCTTTAAAATAAGCCGTTACAATTCTGACATGGTACCAAGCTGACACCTTGGGTTGGGATTTAATTTTGAGTTATGGCAGCGTTAGAAAAACATATGATGTGGCCGTTTGTTTGTAGAAAGAAGGGGGGAAATCATAAAACCCTCTTTTTTTTATGAGCTGTTGCTTGATTCGTTCCTGCAGCCCCAAGCAGCAAGCTTCTAAATCAATGCACACAGCTGTTCTTGGTTCTTGGAGCTCAGCAGGTGTACTGCCCAATGCGCCTGCCATCTACCCCCACACACATAACAAATAATAATGTCTTGCACACACCAGCCATCCATCACCATTATAGCCAGCCCCGGTGAGGCCACTGTTCTCAGGGTAGTAGGGAGATCTCCCCCCCCCCACTTTTTTTTTTACAGTAGAAATACTCTGCCCATGGACTATTAGTCACACTTTCTGGACTCCTTTAATTGAATAACCTTTGGCTCTTGTGGCAAGAAGGGAAAAAAAAATATATGAACCCACACACCACAGTGTTTATTTGTGTAAAAAAAAAAAAAAAACAATAGGTGTACTGTGGCTGGTGAAATCAATTAGTCTTCCTCTTGCAGTAAGGGTCCACATCTGGTGTGATTTAAGTAAATGTAAGGGAAGGGCCGCAGAGGCCCAGGGACCCTGAGTTCTCATTTCAACAGGTGACAGAGAAAGCATAAAAGGCTAATATATACTACAAGTGCAGAGGCAGGGCTATAAATACTGATGGGTTTACTTAGGAGGTAAAAACAAAGCTGACCGATAATGCAAAATAAATACCTTCCTGGACTGGGCTGTCACTTGGAATGAGCAGAGACAACAGGAGGTGAGGCTAGGAGGGGAAGGACTTTGCAAAGAATGACATCCAAGAGAGCCTCTTTAGCCGGTTGAAGCTGCTAACAGCGGACGGGGTGGGTGGGGGAGGGGAGAGCCACTCAAAGATATTTTTTGAAAGCAGTGTTTGGAACTCGCACTTGTTGCTTGCTTCCTCTATGAAGTTAATGGGAAGAAAGGGCTGTGGGGATTTCTGCTATGAAAGCACATGCTGCAATAAACCATTACTCCCGAGAGTGCCACAAAACCCTTTGGGTTGGATCCAAAGAGGTGTCCTTCCATGCACAGGAAGTGTCTTCTCATGCAAGAGCAGTTTGAAATCCAAATATCTTCTGCCCCTTGCACAAGCAGATGCATGAGAAGTCCTATCAAACTCACCAGTTACTCCACCGTGTGAACTCTTGTGCAAGCTCTTGCACAAGCATTTGTGAAGCAATGCTAGTAGCTCTTTCCCTTCTGCTTATGGACCATTAGATGTATTTATTGCTTGATTTAAAAAATTTCTAGCTTTCCTTTCTCCCTAGGGATTCAAGGCGACTCACTATAAACAAACAGAATAAAAACAAAACACCCAGTAAATAGCAGTAAATGCATCAATAATACAACAACCAATTAAAAAGATAAGAACATAAGAACTTGAGAACAGCCCTGCTGGATCAGGCCCAAGGCCTATCAGCATCCTGTTTCACACAGTGGCCCACCAAATGCCACTGGAAGCCTACAGGCAGGAATTGAGGGCATGCCATCTCTCTCCTGCTGTTACTCCCCTGCAACTGGTACTCAGAGGCATCCTGCCTTTGAGGCTGGAGGACGCCTATAGCCCTCTGGCTAATAGCCATTGATAGACCTCTCCTCCATGAAGTTATCCAAACCCCTCTTAAAGCCATCCAGGTTGTTGGCTGTCACCACATCTTGTGGCACAGAACTCCACAAGTGGATTATGCATTGTGTGATAAAATACTTCCGTTCGCTGGTTCTAAATTTCCTGGCAATCAATTTCATGGGATGACTGCTGGTTCTAGTGTTATGTGAGAGGGAGAAGAATTTCTCTCTATCCACCTCCTCCACACCATGCATGATTTTATAGATCTCTATCATGTCTCCCCGCAGTTGTCTTTTTTCTAAACTAAATATCCTCAGGTGTTGTAGCCTTGCCTCATAAGAAAGGTGCTCTAGGCCCCTGATCATCTTGGTTGCTCTCTTCTGCACCTTTTCCAGTTCTACAATGTCCTTTTTTAGATGTGGTGACCAGAATTGTATGCAGTACTCCAGGTGTGGCCACACCATCGTTTTGTATAAGGGCATTATAATATTAGCTGTTTTATTTTCAGTCCTCTTCCTAATGATCCCTAACATGGAATTGGCCTTTTACACAGCTGACGCAGATTGAGTTGACACTTTCAATGATCTGTCCACCATGACCCCAAGATCCCTCTCCTGATCAGCTGCCAACAGCTCGGATCCCATCAATGTATACTTGAAGTTGGGTTTTTTCGTCCCAATGTGCATCATTTTACACTTGCCAACACAGCTCTCTATTCATGATGACAACACAGCTCTCTATTCAAGAAGAATGAGAAAATACTTGTAATCAAAGGTCTTTAAACCATTTTGGTACTCTGGTAAGGAGGGTGCTAACAGATTCTCCTTGAGGGTTCCACAAGGCAGGGGCCACCATCAAGAACAACAAGAAGGCCCTGTTCCACATGAGAGAATGAGGTGGCAAAATGAAGGAAGTGGCCACATGCAAGAATTTGATCTAATGGGTCAGGGAGTTACATGTGGGAGAAGGAGGGCCTTCAGTTACCCTGGTCACAAACCATTTATGCCTCTAAGAGTAATGATCAGTACCTTAAACTTGCAACCGGAAGTTACCTGGTAGCCTGTGCAGGTGGCAGAGCACAGGTAGAAATTCAAGCCTCTGTGGTTCCATTTGACTAGGAGAGCCGGTGGCCACTCCAGGACACATTCTAGAGAACTAGAGGCATTACAACTGCTTGGGAGTAGCCTTGTTTAGTTCATTGTTAACAATAAATGAATGAATGAATGAATGAACAAATAACTAACCCATACTGTGTTTTTTCCAGCTTCACTGCTGGATGGCTGCCACTGGCTGAGGAGGTAATGTTGTGGCCTCCAGTCTGGTTGCTGCCTCCCTTCCACAGCTCCTACTCCTTCATGGCTGAAGGGAGGACTCCAGATGCTGGTTCAAAAAGCGGCTGCTCGTGGCTCCTCTTCATTACTACTACTACTAATACTATCTATCTATCTATCTATCTATCTATCTATCTATCTATCTATCTATCTATCTATCTTTAACCAAAGTTCTCAAAGTGGTTTACATAGGAAAATAAATAATACATGAATAAGATGGCTCCCTGTCCCCAAAGAGCTCACAGTCTAAAAATAAACATAAGGCAGATACCAGCAACAGACAGGGATGCTATGCTAGAGTCGGAGAGGGCCAGTTGTTCTCCCCCCTGCTAAATAGAAGAGCACCACCACCACCACTTTAAAAGGTGTCTCTTTGCTCAAGCAGGGGCCACTTGACCTCTGAGAAGGTCCCATCTCTGCTGTTTCCCACAACCATTCACATGCTGCCATCTCTTGGTCAGAGGTTTTTGGATTGAGGCCAGGTCATGTGCTTCCTCCCTTGTAAACCTCACTTCCATAAGATGAGGCATCTCACGCAAGACTCTACTGTTGTGCAAAATGCTGGTGTTGTACAATTCCCACAATGCTATTTCAAATATGAACTGTGCGACCACCAGACACGACTTTGCGCTGGTACTAGTGCAACATTAGTCTGCATCCTGCCCATTCATTCACTTAATTAGCTAAAAGTCAAGACACTTTATATTGTAAAGTTTATAATGCCAAGTCAAGTCAAGTTTATTTACGGTCAAAGACCAGAATTCAAAACATATGAACAAATAAGAATCAACAGTGTTTACAGTAGTTTGGTATAATGTGTCAGCATATAGCAATAGCAATAGCACTTACATTTATATACCGCTTTATAGCCGAAGCTCTCTAAGCGGTTTACAATGATTTAGCATATTGCCCCCAACATTCTGGGTACTCATTTTACCGACCTCGGAAGGATGGAAGGCTGAGTCAACCTTGAGCCCCTGGTCAGGATCGAACTTGTAACCTTCTGGTTACAGGGCAGCAGTTTTACCACTGCGCCACCAGGGGCTCATAACAAATAAACCCCAAGTTACACGAACTGGTCTACAAGTTTCCAATGCTTGACCTGTGTCTCTTCTGCACTGAACAGGGGATTGGACTAAATGACCTTCAAGGTCCCTTCCAACCCTATCTTTCCATGTAGGTAGTATCAGTTGCCAGTTGGGTGTAATGTAGAATGGTAGCTTCAGATGCATAGACTTCATGCGTCTCTTCACTCTTCTCCAGTGAATAGTACAGCCCTTAACAGACAGAACTTTTCAGCATTTTGGAGCTTCAGTGAACATGTAAAGCCCTTAATGTAATATGCCAAACTGAAAGGGTTTTTTTTTTTTTGGTAATGGAACACAACCACATTTTGAGAAGGCTATGCCTAGTGCCATAGCTAGGGGACCTGGGGCCCATTTTCACCACCATCCCTGGTGGCCCAGCTGGGTTTTGGAGGAATGTGCGCACACCAGTGATGCCCCGGCATGTGACATCACGTACAAGGGGGTGTGGCTAGAGGGAAGAAAAAAATAAATACACGTGCCCAGCAAGCAAATGAGCTCCAGAGGGCTCATGTGGCCCTTCCTGGTCTCTGGTATGTCACATGCAAGGGAGCTTGGCCAGAGCCTCCAGAAGGACAGCATGAGCCCTCCAGTGCTCATTTTCCAGCCATGTCCATTGCTGGGTGCACATTTTGTTCAAGCATTCAGAAACGGACACAGCTGGGAAATAAGGACCGGCTGGGGCGAGGGTCAAGGCAGCCAAACCTCAGGAGCTGGGCAGCTTGGGGTCTTTGAACCCATCTGCCCTCTTATAGCTCTGCCCCTGGCTAGGCCTACAACTCTTTGATCAGGCAAACTTGAAACTGAAACTGAGAAACTCAGTAGAGATTTTTTTAAAAGGAAGATGTATGATTATCAGTACAAAATGAAACATGATTTACTGTAAAAGAGTAAAAATGTGCACACAACTTACAGCATATGTCTGTAAGCGGCTAATTTATTAAGTGAAAATGGAAAAATAAATCAGTGGGCCAATCTAATTCAAAATGGACACATTTATTTGCTACCACCATGGACTACTACCATAATGGGGAAAAGAGCCATCTTTTCAGCCAGGCCTTTAATAATATTTAATTGGTTTGAAATGAGTTGTATGTCAATATTTTAACTGCTTTTATTTTATGATTTATGTTAAATTTCAAATTGTGTAAATTGTGCAAATTTTAAATTGTGTGAATTTTTGAGGCAAACTGCCCTGAGCAATTCTTGGATGGGCTCCAAATGAATGAATGAATGAATGAATGAATGAATGTATGAATGGCATCATGATGATGAGAAGGATAATTTTCTGCTCAGTCATTTGTGACTCTTTAAAAAGTTTAATTTTTTAATTTAAAAAAATTAATCCAATCTCTTTCAAACTGACACAAGTAATTCTGTCATTACAGCCATGAACATTTTGATAATTTGCACCAAGCCATTAATAACATAGATTTTGAAGGAGATTGGTCCTTGCCATCACTATACAGCTATCTATCTATCTATCTATCTATCTATCTATCTATCTATCTATCAATTTATATACCGTCTTTCATTAAAACAATCCCAAAGGCAGTTTACAGCAAAATTTAAAAACAAGATGGTAAAAAAGTCACAATTAAAATATAAAGTGAAAAACATTAAACAAATCTGATTAAAAATTTAAAACAAAAGCATAAAAGCAATACAGAGTACAAATAGCAGCAGCAGAGAATCAAATAAATGCCTGGGCAAAAAGCCAAGATTTTACACTCTTTCTAAAAGTTGTGATGGAGACCGAGGAGCGAATAGCCACTGGGAGAGCATTCCAGAGTCTGGGGGCCTTAAAAGAGAAGGCCCTGTCCCATGTGCACGACAACCGAACCGCCCTCATTGTCGGCACCCGGAGCAGAGCCCCCTCAGCTGACCTCGTCAAGTGGGCAATAACCTTTGGGAGCAATTGCCAACAGAGGCGTACCTAAGTTATTTTGGAGTCCGGACCTAAAGGCCTCCCCCTGCCCCCCTCTCCAGGCTGCAAGATAAGCATCATCTGCTACACAAAAACAAACCATGACACATGCAGTATTTTTAACACGTGGGTTCTTGAAGGCACAAACAGCAACTGAACTCACAAGAATGTAAGGATGGGAAACAAGTATATTCATGCAAATATGCATTAGCAGAAACATTTCAACATGCAGCTTAACACATTCCCATCCCATATGTTGCCACACAAGAACACCCAGAAAACAGACCACAGCAGAAGCAACAGATCTTTCTTTGAGTCCCAGCACTCTCTCTCTCTCTCTCTCTCTCTCTCTCTCTCTCTCTCTCTCTCTCTCTCTCAACTCAGTTGACTCAGTTTACCTGTTGTTGTTATCGCTCACACATTGGTGGCCTGGCCGTGTGTGGTTCACAGTGGCCACCCGCACAGCAAGGGAGGCATGCGCAGACACGTTGGCTGGCCTGGCCCGTCCGGCTCACTGCAGGAGTGGCTGCTGGGCCAGCTGCCACCACTGCCTCTCCCCTCAGTGTGCCATTGGTTGTCACTGCTGACTCGCCGCCGTAGAGCCTTGAGTGGAAAGGGGGAGTCAGAGTCAGGAGTCAGTGATTGCTGTCTACTGGGGGGGCCTGTCACTCTCTGGGCACAGATAACACCTCGCCAGCCTCAACTGCGGCCCTGTTCCCTCACAGCCAGTGCTAGCATGCTCCGTCCCCTCATGCACTGCCTGTCTGGCTCATGCAAGACTGCTATGGCCGGGCGGGGAAGTGACTTGGGCTGCTCCTGCTCACCTCTCACCCAGTCAGGTCTGGACCTGCTACAGCTGCCGCCCTCAGCACGGCGCTTGAGAGGACATCAGTGTGCCATGACTGGGCCGTGGGCAGGCCGCAGCCCAGCCTCAGCACAGTGGTGAACTCAGCCACAAGGCACAGCATGAGGAGGCGGCATGGTACAGCCACCCTCAGCCCCTGGGAGTTGAGACATTCTTGGGAGAATTTGGAGGCTCCCAGGGGGTGTGAGGGACTGGACTTCTGCCCAGAAACCCAGTGGTAAGGGCGCCTCTGATTGCCAATCATAAACTTTACACATTTATGGTGGAAATAATCTAACCACTGGTTCCTCCATTTGAGTATGGCCTACTCTAACAGGTAGCATCTCACTGAGAAATCAGCTCCACAAACTGGATTCTAGAATCTTGTTAGACTCAGATGAATTGATATTTTTTGAACCAGTGTATGGATGATCTATCCAGCTGTAATGTTGCTGTGTGCGCGCACACGCACGGACACACACATGCACGTGCACATCCACCCACAGGAATCGTCATTCTGGAAATCATCTTCTGCATACAAAATGTTATGCTCTAGTAAGCTGTGATCTTGTGCCCAGATACACTCGTTGATATTAAAGGAGCAAAAAATTGAAACCTTTCAGTTATTTAACATTTCTTGGAAGTAAGCCTTGTTGCTTTCAGTGGAATTGACATCCATGTAAGCATGTTAGACTCACAGAACTTTCGCAAAGAGAATGCTGCCATAAAACCAGCAATAATTCAGGACTGTGTTTTTAAAGCCAGCTCCAAACAGTTGGCTGCCAGTTGCCCTCTGACACAGACACATAAAAGGAAGTAGAGAGTCCGATACCAGCAGGGATCACTGGAAGAAATGTACCCCTCATAAATCAAGTTGGCACTGTTGCAGAGCATGAGTACAATGAAGTGCATGTGTGTGAGGGCTGAGGAGGAGGGACTTTGCTAGCTCAGAGAAGATGTGCTCCCTTGTCAGGGAAGGAATGTCATGGGGGGGAGTGAGGAGAGCTCAGAGCTGGGAGAGGCAGACAGAGCAAATCTGAAGGGACATCTTGGGAACTGTAGATTGTAATACAGTGTAATACTAACATAGGAACATAGGAAACTGCCATATACTGAGTCAGACCATTGGTCTATCTAGCTCAGTATTGTCTTCACAGACTGGCAGCGGCTTCTCCAAGGTTGCAGGCAGGAATTTCTCTCAGCCCTATCTTGGAGAAGCCAGGGAGGGAACTTGAAACCTTCTGCTCTTCCCAGAGCGGCTTCATCCCCTGAGGCGAACATCTCACAGTGCTCGCTCTTCTAGTCTCCCATTCTTATGCAACCAGGGCAGACCCTGCTTAGCTAAGGGGACAAGTCATGGTTGCTACCACAAGACCAGCTCTCCTCTCCTACTTCAAGGAGTGTGTGTAAGCAGACTTCCATGCACAGTACTGAGAGAAGAAATGAGCCCCACAAAACTAAGGGCACCATCCTCAAGTATCTTCCGCTTGCACAAATACTTGTACAGCTGCCCATTCATTTCAGTGAGTGTCACACAGATGACTTTTGTGCTGGACTGTGCCCAATGGGAGTATAGGTGACTGTGGTACTTTTCCCTACAGTAAATAGAAATTAAGCTACGAATGCACAATGACTGGTGAAATTGGAACCTAGGAGTTCAGTGGGCTTTATCTAGCCCAAGATTCCTGGATCATCGTGTGCTCTCTAAAGAGTCAAACCATGTCAAAATAATAAACTAAGGAATGCACCTTAGCAAACAGTATCCTAGCCTCCAATCTGCTGAAAGAAATATATAAAGCAGGGGGAGAGAGATTTCAAATGAACTGTTCCACCTAAAGCAAAGGCAAGCCCCCATAAAAAATAAGTCCCCCAATATTCTGGGAAATAAATAAATAAGTGGGATGCAGTGGTAGACCAGTACTGGAAAAGATCTCAAATAAACAGCTTTATCAAAACTCAAGAAAAGCCATCCCCCAAGACAAACACTAAAGCAGTTCACATGATGGTTAACTGGGTAAGAAAAGCATCCTACCCTGATCTGGGAGCTGCACATGCTTCCAATTTTTGATCACATGCTAGTAAAACCCTAGGTGGGAGTTAGGGGGAGTGATCATCTAAGACAGGAGCTAGCTAGGATTAGGGGTGTGCACAAAACCGGCTGGCCAGGTTCGGTTCAAGTCTGAACTGGACCCAATCAGGATTGGTCCAGTTCGGTTTTGCCCCCATCAAACCCCTCAGGGTTTGATTTGCGGTGTGTGTGTGTGTGAGTAATTTTTTTTTAAAAAAAATCATACTTACCCACTCCAGGTGGCCCCCCTGGAGGCCACAGGTTGTGTGTATATGGAGGTACCCCCTCCCGCATCGGCCTTCCCCGTGCCCAAAATTACCCGGTTTGGTCATTCTTTGCCCCTTTCTATGCCTTCCCCCCTCACAGTGGCCATTTTGGAGGCTGATGCACATGTGCAATGGGCCCCTGCATGACTGGGTCATCACCCCTGTGCTCAATTGCCCAGATTCAAGTAGAAAACAAATAACCAAAAATCCAAAATTTGGAGATTCAGGCCTCCATTTTGTGGCCAAAGTGGGTTGGGTGGTAGCGCCCAATGGGTGGAAGCTACCACCCAAATTTCAAAGAAATTGGGCAAAGGGGTGATTTAATTTTTTTAAAGTCTTTTAAGACTTCAAAACCCTATTTAAAATCATCCCTTTGCCCAATTTATTTTAAATATGGGTGGTAGCTTCCACCCATTAGGCACTACCACCCACCCCACTCTTTTGCCCCAAATCGATTCGGATTCAGATTCAGAAAATTCGGATACAAATAGAATCTGGGGTGATTCGGGGGGGGGGGGTGGGGAGATTCAGATCTAAAACTAATCAGGAGTGATTCAGTTTGGGTACAAATCAAATTGGGGGGGGGAATCGATTCATGCACATCCCTAGGAGGTTTTTTTCCTTTTCTCCTCTCACTTGCTGACCTGGCACAGTGTAAAGTAGTATGGCAGCAGCAGCAGCAGCAGCAGCAGCAGCAGCAGCAGCAGCAGCGAGTCTGAGACAGATTTAGCTTCCTTTACCTCATATTTGTTGTCCCAGCAAGGTGCTCATTAGTTTTTCAGCATGTCAGGACAATGAGAGGAAGGGAAGGGGAAACACCACCCTCTTCTCCAATCTGTCACCATTTGTTGCACTACTGTTCTAGTCACTCATATTGGACCAGAACTCATAGCCCAGCGGGCCATGGTGAGGCCTGTATCTCTGCCAGCAACTCCATTGAGAGATTCCATGTTGCGAGGAATCGCTGAACTCTGAGTAAAATGATTAACTCCTAAGAAACAAGCCAAATTTTCTGGACTTTGCTCTTAGGTAATGGCTTTTGGAAAGCTGGAAGCTAATCCTTCATGTCCTCTTACAATGTTTTGCCTTAATCAAATGCATTGAGCATTAGTCTGACACATATTTTTGGAAGGGCGGTATAGAAATCATATTAATAACAACAATAACAACAACAACAGCAACAGCAACAACATTAACAATAAAATTCAGCCATCCCAGGTCCTTTGGAAGGTCTCGATGTCTGGATAAAACAAACCAGTCAATAACACCTGTCTGACTGTGTGAATAAATAATAATAATAATAATAATAGTATTACAAAGGCAAGTGCTGCCTTTGTAAAGAAACAGATGAAACAGTGGACCACCTAATCAGCTGTTGTAAAAAGATCGCACAGACTGACTACAAACAAAAGCATGACAAAGTAGGAGGGATGATACACTGGAACATCTGCAAAAAATACAAGCTACCTGTAGCCAAACATTGGTGGGACCATAAAATTGAAAAAGTTGTAGAAAATGAAGATGTAAAAATATTATGGGACTTCTGACTACAAACAGACAAACATCTGCCACACTATACACCAGATAGAACTGTAGTCAAGAAGAAAGAAAAACAAGTTAAAATAATCGACATAGCAATACCAGGGGATAGCAGAATAGAAGAAAAAGAAATAGAAAAAAATCACCAAATACAAAGATCTACAAATTGAAATTGAAAGGCTGTGGCAGAAAAAGACCCAAATCATCCCAGTGGTAACTCGCACCCTGGGTGCAGTTCCAAAAGACCTTGAAGAGCACCTCAACACCATAGGGGCCACAGAAATCACCATCAGCCAGTTACAAAAAGCAACTTTACTGGGAACAGCCTATATTCTGCGACAATATCTATAATAATAACAGCAACAACACTGATAATAAAATTCAGCCATCCCAGGTCCTTGGGAAGGACTCAATGAAGCTATTCTCACAACCAGCAAAAACAGGGCTTGAAGTCTGAAGGCGGGGTTAGCACTACCGTGTGGAACCTCGGCAAGCTCTCAAACAGGGCTCTATCAAAAGAGGGTCACCCAGTTCCCAGCCCCTCCTCTAAAACCAGGTTCAGCAAGCAGGGGAGGTGGCCTACTCCCTCCCAGTGCCCGTGTGGAGCCACGGAACACTGTGGGACCCTGCTTGAGGCTCCCTCCCCGGGGATACCATAGAGACTGGATAACAGAGTGGGCTGCAAAGCAAGCAGAAGTTTGCTTGGGGAAAGCCTGTCCAGCAAACAGCACTGAGCTTCCTTAAAGTGGCAGGCACCTTGCAAATGAGCCCAAGGGAAAATATGAACATAGGAAGCTGACTTCTACTGAGTCAGACCATTAGTCCATCCAGCTTAGTACTGTATTAGTACTGTCGACACAGACTGGCAGTGGCTTCCCGAGGCTCTCAGGCAGGATTCCCGCTCAGCCCGACCTGGAGATGCCAGGCAGGGAGCTCAAATCCTTCTTCCTATAGCAGCCCTATCCCCTAAGGGGAATAGTTGCACAGTCACATGTTGTACTATTCATTCATTTTACATTCTACTAGCTGACCCTGCACAGAGCATCTGTGTGGTCTTGCACTAAGCCTGTGGCATTGCACCCCCCACAATGCTCTTTCTCGCTCTTGCCACCCCTGCAATGCACTTGCTCACTCTCGCCACCCCCGCTCTCTCCTCACCAGTCTCTCGCCACTCCCGCAACACTCTCGCTCGCTCTTGCCACCCCCGCTTGCCCCCGCAAGTCTCTCGCCACTCCAGCAATGCTCTCGCTTGCTCTCGTCACCCCCGCTCACCCCCGCAAGTCCCGTGCTCGTGCTCTCTGTCCTCCGTCTTTCTATCTCTGTCTCGCAGTCCTTGCTTCTCCCTGCCACTGCCAGGGACTGTCGCCTGCTCGCCTGAGAGCCTCCAAGCTCCCAGCCGCTTCACGGCACAGCTCAGCCGATCGTCTGCCGCCCACAGCCCTCAGAGCCAACTGTCCAGCTCCCGAAGCTGCCCCCAGCCTCCGAGCTCCCTGCTGCTTCACAGCACCCCCGATCCAACTATCAAACTGCTTTCCAGCCACCCCGCAGGGCGCATGGCCCGTCTAGAAGAATTAATAATATAGAATATCCTACTCTTCCTCCAAGGAGCCCAGAGCAGTGAACTGCATACTCAAGTTCCTCCTCACAACAACCCTGTGAAGTAGGTCAGGCTGAGAGTGAAGTGACTGGCCCAGAGTCACCCAGCAAGTATCATAGCTGAATGGGGATTTTTGTGCTCCTTCCTGTCCCCTGCAAGTCACTGGACAAGAGCAGGAATGTCCCTGCCCTTGCCTGCAGCTGCTCTTGCCTGCAGCATGGTGTAGTGTTTAAAGTGCTGGACTAGGACCAGGGAGACCCGAGTTCAAATCCTCATTCAGCCATGAGACTTGCTGGGTGACTCTGGGCCAGTCACTTCTCTCTCAGCCTAGCCTACTTCACAGGGTTGTTGTGAGGAGGAACTTGAGTATGTAATACACCGCTCTGGGCTCCACCAGTTCCTCCTTCCATCTGCTGGTGGAGTGGGAGCGACCGCTGGAATGACTGTCCGTACAAGGGTCACTGGTTTGGCCTCATGGCGGCAATGGCAGTGGGGGGGGGGAGGCTTGCAGTGGCAGCAGGGGGCTCACAGCTGTGGGGAGGGTGAGCGGGCGAGGGGAAGGTTCCCCCTTCTGCCCTTCCAAACCATGCTGCGGTGTACGGAGTGTGCCTTGTGCCTCGGCTACTTATGGGGGCATCTTGCAATTGCTGTCATCGGCATCTGGCAATTGCTCCAGGGGGCATCTGCTGTGTCCCCCCTGGATCTGAGGAGTGCTTTAGGGTGTGTGTGTGACTCTTCTTTTGGGGCTGGTTGGCAGCTGCAGCTGCTCTAGTCTTCTCTCTCCTTTTGGGCATCAGGACGGAGTTCAGTTCCTTTGACAGTGCTGCAATTGCCAAGAAAGGGTTAACTGAGGCTACCAGTCAGGGAGCAGCAAAGAGGGACTGCAGCTTGGAGCCCTCTGAGTGGTCTCCTTGGGTCACGTGCTTGCTCTGTCCACTCACGGACTGCTGTTGCCATGGGTGGGGCTGGAGGACCAACAATGCTAGCAATGGCTGGAGAGAACCTTAAAATGTTAATCGTGTGTCGCTCACACTCCCTGCCGGGTTTGCAGCATGTGCCCGTCTGTTTGCTGTGAGGTAAAAATAGGGTTCTATCTGCTTTCAGAATGTAACCCTATTTTCTGCTCGTCTGAATAGCTTCAATGTCTGGATAAAACAAACCAGTCAATAACACCTGTCTGACTGTGTAAACATTAACAACAACAGCAACAACAACAATATATCCTCTTGGTGTTACTTTAAAATATTTTAGAATTACACACTAGGTAGATTTACACAAGAAATGATTTAATTGCTGCCCCACACACATAGCTTAGGCTCTTCCTTCTTAACACTTTTCACTTTTAACACTAGGGATGTGTGAATAAATTTGGGTACCTGTTTCAGGTGATTTGTGGACAAAAAAAAATCACCCCTGTGCTAGCTGGCCAGATTCGGATCCAAAACAAATCAGGCGTGATTCGATTCAGGTAGAAAAATTGAATCAAAAAAATTGATTCGTGCACATCCCTATTTAACGCTCTTTGAGGCAAAGACACCAGAAGTTTGTGGACTAGATTGGATGCCCATCTGCAAAGCTCAGAAGTGCAGATTGTTTTAAGATCACAAGAATACCATGTTTCCTGATAACACTGACTGACACTATGCAGGAGATGGGCCTCATCTCCTCAGCCTTCCTCTAACAGACAAATAGACATTGTCATGAGCAATTAACACTTTGAGATTCAGGAAGGATGCTGACATCTTGAGAAAACTCTAAGTTTAGATCAAAGGATGAACGACTATAAGAACCCAGCTCTCTGGGCATAGCTTGAGCAATCTTTGCCTAATAAGCAAGATTGCTCATGCGCATATCCTAAGTTCCTGCTGTCTAGCTGTGGAGCTAGCAGAGGCCTGTGACCTACAGACAAGAGACTGCTCAGTGATTCTTGCTGCGGGGTGAAGAATCAAGGGCTAATTCTGTCTGTGAACCCCAGCACCAGCATTCCACCAGAAGCCTTGTCTACGACGCTCTCCAGCAACGGACACTAGTGTCGCTCACATCCGTTGGGCCACGACGAGATCCAGTAATATGGCTCTTTCAAGAACCAGCCTTTGCCTTCAACTTCCCTCCCCTTTACTAAACCCTGGTACTCTACCATTTCCCCTCCCAAACAAATCCCTCCCTTTTCTCCTTCTCAGTTTCTCTCTCTTGTGCTCCTTAGATTAATTACTGAGAACACACACACAACACATGTTAGGATTTTGCACACTATACTATGAATGGAAATGTGATTGAATTGCTTGATTAATTTGGCTAGGATTTTTGCCTGTGTGACCAGGTTGCCTCAATAAAGCTCCCTGAACTGTCTGAGAGTATGGTGTCTTCTTTCTGCCTTTAAATGAGGTTAATGGAGCAAGCACTCTGCTAACCTCGTTTTTTCCCCTCGTGTATCGCCGTGGTGCAGCCAGCCTCCTGGGCTTAGGGGTCTCTCCAGGATGCCCTGCATGCTCATGCGGGGTATCCTGGGACTTCCGGGGGCCATGAGGCCCCCGATCCTGCAGCCCCCACCAGCTCCATGATAGAGCCAGCAGTTGTGTGAGTGGCCGATCTGGCCAACCCAGGACTGCTCTTTGACTGTCTGCAGGAGAGCGGGCTAAGCCTGCTCTCCCTGCAGACCTGACAGAAGCTCTTCTCACAGATCATAAGAAGAGTTTCCGTATCTCAGTCATCTTTATACTAATCCTGTAAGGTAGGACTGTATTATTGCTACCCACATTTCCTGATGGGGGTGGGGAGGAGCTCTGATACTGAAATATAAGAGAAATATAATATAAGCTTGCGAGCCCGGTGGTTCTTACGATTAACAAAAATTGGGCTAGGCTCTCCTAGCCCAATTTTTGTTAATCGTGAGAATAGCCCCAATCACTTCTACCAGGGTTGTAGCTAGAGGAGAAGGGGCCCGTGCTCACCCCTTTCCCTGGTGGCCCCTCAGAGGGAGGGAGATGATGAAGAAAATAGGGAGGGGTTGGAGCCCGGGGTGGGAACTGGAGCATAAGACCTGGGTTCTTTGAACCCATCCGCTCAATTATAGCTATGCCTCTGACTCCTCTTACCTTGCTTCCACTCAACTGAAAATTGGAAACACCCACAGCTTCTAAACCCAGATAAAACACAGGTTTTGGTTGTGTGAATGACCTCTGTGAGTTCATGTCTGAGGATATATCTTTCAACCAGGGACTTCTGAGTTCACATCTTCTGGAATCAAACAACGTGCTATATCTGGAAGACCTGTGTAACTGTTGCACAACTTTTTTAAAAAAGCCTTTAAAAATTGTAGCCATGGGAAGCTACGATTTTGATTGGAGGAATCACAGAGCAGGGTAGCTACTTAACCCTTTCCCCATACGCCATTTTCCCACTCAATGCTGCCCTTCACAAGCTACTTTTACATTTATGGGGGGAAAATATATAGCACATTCAGGAACAAGTCATACCAAAGCATGGAGATGCTTTGTATTTCTCTCCCCTCATCCTGTGAATTAGTTAATGAAATTTTATCCTCTTTCTATTACATACATGCAAGACCCACCAGGTGGCAGTATGATACTGGTAATAATTCATGCCCACTTTACAGAGAGGTAGAATGAGTACAGCCAGTCAGCCAACTATTGGTAGGGTTGGGTTTATGTCTATGAAGGACTGGGCCTTTTCTGAGGGGCTCAACACACAACAACATTCTAGCCATGACTGAAATGAATTAAATTTAACCTCAACTGTCTCTGTTCAGTATGGGATGCTTTAAAATATAATTTATTCAAGCACAGCTCTATAAATTATGTCATATGTATTGCCTGACTTAGATAGAGTCCTTGTCACCTAAGTAGGTCTGAGGATAAAATCTTGTCTAGGATTGCATCTACACTGCTTAAGTTCATTCACTGGATTCATACGAGCTTTGTGCCAATGTACACCACGGCCTGCAAAACTGGTGCAGTTGCATGTTGGCACCACTCCAATACAAAACTGCATGTTACTGAATCTAGCAAGTACACAACCATTGTGGTGCCAAGAGACAGATAAATTGGGACGACTTGGGTGGAAACCCCCTTGTTCAGCCTTGGACAAGTCTATGGTCACTTTCAGATGTTACGGGAAAGCTGAGGCAAACTCACCATGGCTGGAACAAATTATTGGAACCATGGTTCCCAGGCCCAACCACGGTTCCGACTCCTCCCCCAAACTTTTGGATGAACTGTTAGGTACACTTACCAGACTGAGGCTCCGGAGGCTCCAATGTGCCGTCCAGTTTGTGCAAACTGAACAAACCAGAGTTAAGAGTAGGAAGCTCCTCCCTCTCTGCAACACAATAGGCTACCCCAGCTTTCTGTCATAGATCAGAGGAAGCCCACGCAGCCAGTTCTACCCCCTTTGCAGTCTCAGACTGAGATTGTGATCATATGAGAGTGCCCTGCGGGACTGGAGGTAAATTGTGAGTCTGTTGAACCCACAGTTAAACGTTATGTCCAAAGGCACCCACTGTCTCTAAACTTCAGTTACTCACCTGTAAAATGGGGATATTAGAAACTGGTTTCACTGGTTTGTAAAGATGAATGAGATATGTTTTATTCCATATTTGGAATATATATATTTAAATTTTATAGAAAGTATTAGTAATAATAATTTTATATCCCATTATATGCCGTTGCTCCCAAATGGCTTGAAGTTCTCACAATCTGAGTTGGAAGTTTCAGCAAAGCCAGACTAATTGCTCATTCAGTTCACAAGCTAGTCCAGAATAGAGATGTGAAGGCTGGCGGGCGGTGGGGGGGGGAGAAATCCATCGGGGGATTGGGTTTTCCTGAGTCCCCTCCTCAATTTCTATCCCACCACCACCCCAAAATTTTGGGGGGAAACCAGGAAAAAACAAAATTTCCTGAATTTTCCTAGTTTCCCCCCACAGGCCTTCATATCTCTAGACCAGAGGCCATTTTGCTCTGAGAGAAAGCAGTTGATAACAGTGAGCATGCTCAGACACATAGAATTCTGACACGTCTAGTGCCTGAAAATCCACAAGTCAAAACCAAGGCAAAATAGCTTTTCATTAAACAAAAGTTAAACCTCTTATTTAAATATTATGCCCTACAAGAAATGTAAACCAACTAGAATTACAGAGTCTTATTGCCTTTCAATTTCTTTATACTGAGCACATAACTGAAATGCTTTATAGCACTGAAAGACAGGAAAGAATAGACTGTTCCACATGTAGTTTGCTGGGACTTTCCTGCATTATGTCAAGTTTAATTTATTGATGTTTTTACAATGCTTTGATACTTTCAGATGAAAGATATCTTTTTTCCTCTGTTCAATTCTGTAATAGCTGGCTTTCTGACAACACTGTATTTTTCTTTCCATACTATGAGAGAGGTGTAAACTACATCTTTATATGGTGCTCTTAGGCTCTCTCTGTATATATGAGACATAAGAATAATACATATGTTCCATGGGGGTAAATTTTATGTTGTGTGACATAAATTCTAGAGGCTGTTCAATGAAGAGGGATGTATAATATATGTGACTTGAGAACAATAACAAGAAAGAAGAAGAAATAAAGGCCATCTCTTGGCTGCTTTGGGGCATTTTCACAGAATGCATCTTTCAGAGACATGCACATCTGTTGTGAAACACTGAAGCATCAACAGCAATAAATAATGAACAAGAAAAATCCAAGATGATGTAAAACTGAATAGCCTCACTATGGAAGCTGCTTAATTGTTATTTCCTGTTCTGCAAACCATCAGTTCCAATCCCTTTTTTGTGGGTGTTGTCCATAAAATATTGGCTGTGGGCTTTTGCAATATAAAGGCAACTAATTTTTATAGCAGGCCTATAAATAATAATTAACATGCTATAATATGGGTTAATATCCTGCTGGAAAAGAAGAGCAAATGCAGAGCCTCGTTTGGGGCTGGGGTGAACGCAAGGTATGTTTAAAAAATATTCCCTTGTTTTTGTTTTGCTGCAGATTCATCTGTAGCTATAAACCTAAGCCAGTTAAACACCAGTTCTACACACTGCTTCATGCTAGCGCCCCCTCCACCCCAGATGTGGTGGAGGCTGTCAGACAGGTTTAGGGACAAAAAGGGATAAACCTGTCCAGTGTAGCAGGAGGCAGAAAATGTGGGGCTTTCCTACAATAAGAAGTGACATGGTATTAATTACACAATTAGTAAAGTAAGAGGACGTTCACACAACTGGGCGGGCAGGGAGAAGGCTTCACTTCATTCACCTTTTCCCCAGACTATTGACAAAATGTTGCTGGGAGCACAGTCCATGCTCCCACACAATCCATCTCCGGAGAGCTGGGACAATGTGTACAGGCCTCCGAGTATCCCACAATGCAATGTACACTGAGTGTGGTACATAGGGGGGTTCCCCTGGGGACAGGCACTCTAGGCACTCGTCTCTGTGTCTCTTTAAGCTGAGGAGCCTGAGGAGACACACAAACAGCCTGAGGAGACACCCAAGCAGGAAGCCTGGGTTAAGAGAGCACTCTCCTGGCTAAAATGCCAAACTAGGCAGTGCTGCCCTTGCCAGGATCTCACATGCAGATCCTAACCCAGGCTAAGCTTCCCTAGCCTGGGTTAGGCTGTGCATGAGAACAGCCTCTATATGTACTCATTTAATGGGGTTGCCTTGAACAAATAGCAAAATAAATTATTTTTCTGTTCAGAAAAGAGCCTTCACTAACCAAATGTTGCTAAATCTATCTCAAGTTGAAAAGCAAAATGAGCTTTATGATGTCATTGGAAATTCCTGCTGATAATGAATGATTAGAAAGCTACAAATGGCTGTAGTCAAAAACTGACCTGGAAAAACTGGTATTGTCTTTCTGCTGATAATAGGCTCTTCCTCAAGCAATGAACACTGCATGTCAACTTTAACATTTATCACGGATCAAGAAAAGCAGCAAGTATTTGCACCAGCTTGGCGGGGAGCTATCTTGAGACATTGGTTCCAGGCAGTTTAGAAATATGTCAAATAAATAATTTTTTTAAAAATCCACTCATTTGGTGGAAAGCAGAAAGTGATCTTTCAGGATTGTGCTGACACCTGGAAGGTTTCATACCATGATGACCTTTTTTGAATGAATTGATTACCTCATGGAGGGCACAATTCTCAGAGAACTTTAGGAACAAATATATATATTTCTCACACAGTTCCTTGCTTACTCTGTGAAAAAGCATTTTTAGCGGGAATTTGGAGACATCTTATTGTTCCACTCTGCATTCTCTGTTAATTTCAGGTGTCTAGGAAAGAAGGGCTCTTGACTTTGGAAGAGAGGAATGAATGGACACGTGTTTTCAATAAGGTGATTTCAAAGCATGCAACGCTTGACCTGGATGCCATTGAACACCACTCATTGTTATTGAAACCACAAAATAGGTTACACGACAGAAAAGAAAATTTTGTGGCACTTAGAACAGCAGGACTCTGGCAGTGAATGGACATGGAAGCCATCTTATGCTCTCTTGATAAAAGCTGAATGATTTGGACTACAGCCAATAGATCTGTGCTTTAATGCACTCTCACAAATACCCCCTTTCCTACCACAGCAGTTACACTAAATCGTACAGATTAAGGACTGGTTCAGATGATACCATCTGCCTGCCAGACCACACATGATAAGGAGTGCTGTGCCCCATGAATGCGCAAGTCTTTCCTCCATCCCAGCATGCATAGGTGTCTTTCCCTAATCATCCAAACCACTCGTCTACATGCATCAGAAATATCAGTTTAAACTAGTATTTCTAGCACATGTAGAGGATGGTTCAGATGAACTACTTTCCTATCCGATGTGCCTGGTACAATGGGAGGAGAGACAAGATCTGCATGTTCACAGCACATGCATGTTTTAATTGTGTGTGGTAGACCAGGCAGACACATGAACAAACCTGCAAACACATTTTGATGCCTACAAAGCATTTCAAAATGGTTAACATGTTATATCCACATGTTATATAAGAGCCAGCGTGGTGTAGTGGTTAGCGTGCTGGACTAGGACCGGGGAGACCCGAGTTCAAATCCCCATTCAGCCATGATACCAGCTGGGTGACTCTGGGCCAGTCACTTCTCTCTCAGCCTAACCTACTTCACAAGGTTGTTGTGAGGAGAAACTTAAGTATGTAGTACACCGCTCTGGGCTCCTTGGAGGAAGAGCGGGATATAAAATGTAAATAATAATAAACATTACTACTAGGGTTTCATCCTAGCAAATCAAAGAAGACTGATGAGAAGTTTGAAAACAAGAGAAATCAACCAGGTGGCCATGGCATGTATAGCAGTTGAAGGTCATACTGTCCAGTGTATTTATGTTCTAGGAAGACAGTTGGCAAAACCCATGCAAAGGCCAAAGGGTTAAAAAAAAAAAAAGGAGGCTGTTCACACAAGCAGCCCTACCCAGGATTCAACAGCCCTACCCAGCTAGGGCTGCTCATGTGGAGCACCAGGATCAATCCTGATCCTGGAGCTGCCCTGCCAGGTAGCCTGCCTTTTTGTCCAATCAGTAATAGCCTGCAGCTTAAACAGCCACAGAGCAAGGTGCCTAGAGTGCCTGGCTTTCAGGGAAATCCCCCAATGTACTGTGCTCCTCTTTCAGTAGAATGAGGGATTTCTGGAGGCTGGGCTGCATTTCTGTGGCCTTTAGATGGGTGCACACAGCTCCCAGCAGCATCACCCGTGTGGGCTCGCAAGCCACGCAGCTAAAGCAAGAAACAGGGTCATCTGGGGGGAAGGTAGGTGAGATCTTGCCTTAACCCCCCCCCCCCCCCGCCCGGATCACAGGTAGTGTGAACTACCTTAATGACTGTTATGTAACAAAGAATGTTCCCCAGCAAAAACATTACCAGATACAGCTTTTTCACAGCTGCAATTGCCTGTGAAAAAGGCCAGTTCCATGCTATGGATCATTAGGAAGGGGATTGAAAATAAAATGCTAATATTATAATGCCCTTATACAAAACTATGGTGTGGCCACACCTGGAGTACTGCGTACAATTCTGATCACCACATCTAAAAAAGGACATTGTAGAAATGGGAAAGGTGTAGAAGAGGGCAACCAAGATGATCAGGGGCCTAGAGCACCTTTCTTATGAGGCAAGGCCACAACACCTGGGGCTATTTAGTTTAGAAAAAAGACAACTGCGGGGAGACATGATAAAGGTCTATAAAATCATGCAGGGTATGGAGAAGGTGGATAGAGAAAAATTCTTCTCCCTGTCACGTAACACTAGAACCAGGGGTCATCCCATGAAATTGAACAGGAAATCTATGACCAACAAATGGAAGTACTTTTTCACACAGTGCATGATCAACTTGTGGAATTCTCTGCCACAAGATGTGGTAACAGCCAACAACCTGGATGGCTTTAAGAGGGGTTTGGATAACATTATGGAGGAGAGGTCTTTCAACGGCTACTAGTCAGAGGATGCCTCTGAGTTCCAGTTGCAGGGGAGTAACAGCAGAAGAGAGGGCATGCTCTCAACTCCTACCTGTAGGCTTCCAGTGGCATCTGGTGGGCTACTGTGTGAAACAGGATGCTGGATTAGATGGGCCTTGAGCTATGAGGTCATCCACACAATCATACTATGAGGTCATTCACACAATCAAAAACTGTGTTCAACCCGGGTTTGGGTGGTGTGTGCTCCCAATTTTTGCTTGTGTGGAAGCAAGGTTAAAGGAAAGAGTAGGTAGAAGTGATTGTGTGGAAGCAGGGTAGGAGGAAAAGCTACCCAGGTTTTCCTCCTACCTTGCTTCCACACAATCACTTCTACACAGGTTTTCCTCCTACGTTGCTTCCACACTACTGAAAATTGGGAGCACACACATCTTCCAAACCTGGGTAGTTTCTGATTGTGTGAATAACCTCTATGCCAACCAGATCACCTCTATCCACATGCCTGTTGACACTCTCAAGGAACTCCAAAAGGTTAGTGAGGCAAGACATGTCCTTGTGAAAGCCATGCTGGTTTTTCTTCAGCAGGGCCTGTTCTATATGTTTAATAGGGATGTGCATGGAACCGGTTCCATGCACTCCCAGGAGGGTGGGGGGTTTCCTACCTGCCCCTCTCTGCCCCACCACTTTTCTCCCAAAAAGCATAGGTGCGGGACTGCAGCATTCCTCCTTGCAGCCCCATTCAGTGTCTCCACACAAAGGGCTGATGCACATGTGCTTGGCATGCACATGCACATGCGTGGCCAATTGCATGGCGATGCTGAACAGGGCTGCAAGGAGGAACACTGAAGCCCCATGCCCATGCTTTTTGGGAGAGCACCAGCGGGGGGGAAGCAGTGGGGCGGGGGCTGGTAGGTAGGCAGCGCCTTCCATGTCATTTAAAGCAACCACACACCTTCCTAACCAGTTCAAACAGCAATCAACAGAACTGGTTCAGCACTCCAGAAAAGGAGTGCCGAACTGTTTCCGTGCACATCCCTAATGTTTAACCATTTTATCCTCAAGTATGTTTTCCATCAATTTGCCTGGCACAGAAGTTAACAGAAAGCTAACTGGCCTGTAGTTTCCTGGATCCCCCTGGATCCCTTTTTGAAAATTGTGGTTACATTAGCTGCTGGATCCCAGGTCATTGCCTTCTTTCCTCCCCTCCAATTTCCCCTGCACAATTTCTACTTTATGCTCTTCAGGTATTTATTTATTTATTTATTTATTTATTTATTTATTTATTTATTTAATTTCTATACCGCCCGTCCAAAAATGGCCCAGGGCTGTTTACACAGAGAAATAATAAATAAATAAGATGGGTCCCTATCCGCAAAGGGCTCACAGTCTGAAAAGAAACATCAGAGAGACACCAGCAACAGTCACTGTGCTGGGGGTGGAGAGGGCCAGTTACTCTCCCCCTGCTCAATAAAGAGAATCACCACATTAAAAGGTGCCTCTTTGCCAAGTTAGCAGGCCAAGTTTGAAACAGTCTCAGCATCCCCTACTTTCTTTCTCGAAAACTGACTGGTGTATAACCCTTTCCCAGCTGGGAACTGGGAAGAACTCATTGGTTAACAATTGTTTCTATTTTTATGTGTTACTTGGTCTAGGGGTTAGTGAGGTAAGTATGCCAAGGAAGAGGTTGGCAAAAAGAGACTGAAGGATATACAACTGTAACTGGTTGTGCTTTGAACTGTGTATTTCTTGGAAAGGGCCATCTTTTGCTTTGTTCCTTTTTCTTTGTGAAACAATAAGTCCTCTTCATTTAAAAAAATATTTGGACCTTCTGATGGGGCGACACCCAATGCCTACAGCATTACTGTACTGTCAAGGGCTAAAGCTATTTTAAGAGAACTACTGAAGATAAATGGTGGCAGCAGATACATGCACGAGCACAAGAATAATTGGAACCACCGCAGGAACCATTCCCTGTTATGGTGACATATATGCAGTGTTATGGGGTTCTGTCTTTTGGGATGTTCCCCACCCCTACCTTCCATGTTTCCCAGGCTTCCTACTACTTTTTCTTAGACCCTCTTAATGAACCTCCTGGCCCTAGCCAAGATTCTGCTATACAGGGATGCCTTTCTGTACCTGCCACACATAACAGAAGTAGGGATGTGCAAAAAATTTCAGGCACAGAACGATCTGTGCCCGAAATGAGCAATTTTGGGTGATTCGGGGCTGAACCGAATCACCCCGATGTCCCCCGATATTTTTCAGGCCCGAGCCAAATCACCCGAATTTCGGGCCCGAAAAATTCGGGTGATTCGGTTCATGGTTGATTTGGGGGGATTTTTTGAAGTTTTAGTGACTTTGGGGCAGTTTGGGGGCATAGCATGGGATCTGGGCAAAAAGAGTGGGGTGGGGTGGTAGTGCCTAATGGGTGCAGGCTACCACCCCAATTTCAGGGGGATTGGACAAAGGGCTGATTTTTGGAAAATTTCTGAAGTTTTTGTGTCTTTGGGGCAGATTGGGGCAGAAAGTGGAGCCTGGGGCAGAATAGTGGGGTGGGGTGGTAGTGCCTAATGGGTGGAGGCTACCACCCCAATTTCAGGGGGATTGGACAAAGGGCTGATTTTTTGGGAATATTTGAAGTTTTGGTGTCTTTGGGGCAGATTGGGGGCAGAAAGTGGATCTACCCCAAAGGAGTGGGGTGGGCTGGTAGATAGTTCCTAATGGGTGGAGGCTACCACCCCAATTTCAGGGGGATTGGGCAGAGGGCTGATTTTTTGGGAATATTTGAAGTTTTGGTGTCTTTGGGGCAGATTGGGGGCAGAAAGTGGATCTGCCCCAAAGGAGTGGGGTGGGCTGGTAGATAGTGCCTAATGGGTGGAGGCTACCACCCGTCCCCAATTTCAGAGTGATTGGGCAGAGGGGTGAATTTTGGTGAATTTCTGAGGTTTGTCTTCATAAGGTGAAGTGTGCTAAATTGATTACTTCCTCATATTCATAGTAATTGAGAGTGTGAAAAAGTGAAAGTGGGTCATGAGAGTTGTTTAATTGAAAAAAATCTCAAATGAGATTTTTTCAATTAAACAACTCTCATGACCCCACTTTCACTTTTTCACACTCTCAATTACTATGAATATGAGGAAGTAATCAATTTAGCACACTTCACCTTATGAAGACAAACCTCAGAAATTCACCAAAATTCACCCCTCTGCCCAATCACTCTGAAATTGGGGATGGGTGGTAGCCTCCACCCATTAGGCACTATCTACCAGCCTACCCCACTCCTTTGGGGCAGATCCACTTTCTGCCCCCAATCTGCCCCAAAGACACCAAAACTTCAAATATTCCCAAAAAATCAGCCCTCTGCCCAATCCCCCTGAAATTGGGGTGGTAGCCTCCAACCATTAGGAACTACCACCCCACCCCACTATTTTGGGGCAGATCCACTTTCTGCCCCCAAACTGCCCCAAAGTCACTAAAACTTCAAAAATTCTCAAAAAATCAGCCCTTTGTCCAATCCCCCTGAAATTGGGGTGGTAGCCTCCACCCATTAGGCACTACCACTCCACACCACTATTCTGCCCCAGCCCCCATTTTCTGCCCCAATCTGCCCCAAAGACATGAAAACTTCAGAAATTTCCCAAAAATCAGCCCTTTGCCCAATCCCCCTGAAATTGGGGTGGTAGCCTGCACCCATTAGGCACTACCACCCCACCCCACTCCTTTTGACCAGATCCCATTCTATGCCCCCAAACTGCCCCAAAATCACTAAAACTTCAAAAATTCCCTAAAAATCAGCCCTTTGCCCAATTCCCCTGAAATTGGGGTGGTAGACTCCACCCATTGGGCACTACCACCCCACCCCAAAATTTCACCCCTGGGCCCCTTTCCCCCCAAATCAATTCAGATTCAGATTCAGATTAAATCCAAATCTGAACCGAATCAAGGGTGATTCGGGTGGCCCATATTCGGGCACAAAACAGAACAGGGGTGATTCGGTTCGGGTCCCAAACCAAATCACCGAATACCCGAATTGCACACCCCTAAACAGAAGTGCAATGTTAATTATGGGTACTGTTACATCCAGAATGTTCTCAGATTAATGTTTCAATGTCTATGAAAATGGTCCACACATATGCAATGATGGGATATGAAGTTTGATTGTCACTGGACATGTGGTTCAGACTTAAGAGAGAAGAGTTCCAGGTGCAGAAGAGTAATGTGCCATCATTGTGATGGATCGTATAAAGGAGCTGGTGTCTGAGTGTGGGGGTTAAACTAGTAACCAGGCACAGAAGGTTCAGAGGGGTAGGGTTTTTTTTAAAGGCAGTGGAGAGAAAGAGAGAGATAGAGATAGAGATAGAGAGAGAGAGAGAGAGAGAGAGAGTTGGATTTAGTTGTGTGGGAGTAGGAGATTGGTTTTTGAGTTTTGAACAGGAGAGATTGTTCAGGGGGGTTGTGTGGAATTTGAAGGGTGGATGTGAGGAGGCTGGAGAACCAGCAGTGTACTGGGCAGCTCCTAGTAACAGACAATAAGGTCTGGAGCAGTCCACTAAGTTTACAAACCCAAGTTCAATTATCTCTGCCTATATGCTAATGTTCCTAGTAACTTGGTAAAGAAGCTTGTGTGCCCTGCTTTGTAGAGATCTTTATTCCAATTAGTAAATAATAAACTTATACTTGTTTTCATTTTATACCTCAAGTTTTGTTTCATTTTATATCCTGAGCCTATCGTGCACTCGAGAGGCTACGCAGTCAAACGTGTTGAGTACCGAGAATAGGGTAAAAAGAATTTATATGGTGGCAGTGAGGGAAAGTAAAAGCTGAATGAATTCCCAGAACCTGGAAACTAAACTGTCATAGAACAATACAAACAAATCACCTCCCTGGAATTGAGAGGGGCATCAGGGAGGAACTCTGACAATCATATTTGTATTCGTTCTCATGACTGACTATACCCTGGTAGGGTTCCCTACTCCAGGGTGTAGCCTGGTCATGAGAAGCAGTGGGATCAGTCCCAATCCCAGCACTCTGTGAAAGAGTAGCCTGGGTTTTTTACTCAGGCTAATCATATGAACGCTTGGGCTGCCGGCAACCTGAGCATTCGCAAAGCTGAGAGGCAAGAACACCCAGCAGTGAGGGATTCTCAAATACAGTGTTCCTGATGCATTGTGGAATGCTGGAGGACTTCCTCCTCTGGCTTCCAGCTCTGCCGTTCACTGCGGTGCTGCTCGTATATCGGGCGAGTGGCAGAGCAGTCAAGTAAGGGAGATTGTCTGTGGGGAGGCAGGCAGACACTGCCTCCCCACCTGCCCTCCCCAGCAAGGTCATGGAAATGGCCTCAATATGACTTCTGGATATACTGGCTAGACAGTTTCATGAAAAGCGTTTCATTGTCATTCAAGTCCCAGGTGATGCCGATGTGAAATAGATTAGAGTGCTGTGGAATTCTGAATTCTCAAAGACAATTATTGTAGTGGATGATAATGCCAGAATATTCGAATCACTATAAAATCAAGATAATTTGTTCCAAGTTTATAAAATTTGGCACAGAGAAACTATGTGGTGTTTACAGGACAGCCAAATTTCAGTTGGAAGCTACCATCTACCTCTGTTTATGTTGGCACAGAGATACTATTTTCAGACAGGTATCCTCTTTTATATTTTCCCTTCCAGTTTACTGAAGTTGCTCTGTTGATGTTGCTCTATTGTCATCATTGATTGGATAAGGTCATACTTTGTGAACTTTGATATATTTTTCTAATGCCTGTTCATCACCTATTAGTGGCTGTTGAGTGGGGCTTTTTAAAAGAGCCTTCACTCCTGTAAGTGATTCCTCTGGTCCAGCTGTTATTCTGAAGTAAAATATCATGAGCTATAATCAAAATCCTAGCTGGAAGAATGTTGAAATAAACCACATAAGCTCATCAAAGGTTTATGGTCTGTTTGTATTTTATTGGGTTCTCCAATATAGGGCTGAGGGAGATTCCTGCCTGCAACCTTGGAGAAGCCACTGTCAGTCTGTGAAGACAATACTGAGCTAGATAGACCAATGGTCTGACTCGGTAGATGGCAGCTTCCTATGTTCCTATGTATTTTGAATTGAAAACCTATGAAGTACATATACAAAGTACACCTGAACATATTCATTGTTCTCTTCATTCATTTATTCATATATGTATTTATTTTCAAATTATAATCAGAATTCTGTACCAACCAGTGGAAGCCAGAGCCACAAAAGGGGATTAATCACAATAAAACAAAATTTAAGCTTAGCAGCTTAATATAAAGCCCAAGCTATATAAATAGCTTTCATTAAATAACAAACAATAAGACATCCTCAAGAATTCCAATATTAAAAGGAAGCAGAATCAGTTACCCTCAACCCACACAAATTATCTCCTGGAAAGCTGCACAAACAAGCTGCTAAATTTGTAATACAAGTTAAAGAACAATGGTGCAAACCAAGAAAGTTCCACTTATTTTCAGTGACCTGAATGATGATAAATGTCATGATGATTTCACAGAACACCAAGTGCTGATTTTTCAAATGTTACCACAGCATTACCTCTTCTTCCTATACTTATGCATACACATACACCTGTGATATTGACTATTGCTTGAAAGAGCCAAAGGTAGCAGCAGAAGTGGCTATTTCCGCGTCTGCAATGTTTTCCCATTCCTCATCTCCTGATCATTGATGTGCGACATACCTGTCCTTAGGACACACACTACGACCCCCACCACCACCATGAGGGGATGGCTGTGGGGTCTTGCAAACAATGTTCTGTGACCTCATTTAGGTCAATGTTTACTCATGTAGTTGCTTGAGTAGATATCAAAGTGGGTTTAGAATCTGCACATCATATTTTGATATATTTCATACCTGGAGAAGGGCATACTGCGATACTAGGCTTTATTAAATACATATGAGACAACAAAGAGTCAAAAGCATAAGAATTTAAGAAAGTTCCAAATGGGCAATATTTGTACTAATGCTTTTTGTATCCTGTTTTCTGGTTGGTTCTCTCTAATAACTGAGTACATTTTGCTTCCTTTACAACATTTTGTAGACCAGGGATGAAGGTACTAGACTCTATTAAAGCCCCCCCCCCCTTTTTTTACAGTGGTGTTTGTTATCTTGGAATGTAGACCCTGCACTGGAGCGTGTAATTACAACACCATGTCCTGTGTTAAAAAGAACTCAGACTCTAAATTGTCCATGTCAGCACCTGAATTTGACCATGAAATATAGTGCAGAGGGACCAAGAACACAGTCTGTGAGAAGGTGACGGCTAAATGTGCATTAAGGTGCACTGGGCAATTCCAGTCTGCTCAACCCATTGCTCTACTCCCATTGTGACCATTTAATATTATTACCTGCCTTTTGCCCTTGAAATTTGCTTCCACCTCACTTTCCATGTGATGCACTTGAGGGGGAAAGGTCAGGGCCAGGAAAAGGTGCAATAAAACATGACTTATTTTACATGGGTGATCAGAGTCCTATTAAGTTGCAACGAAGTTTTTTAAGAATGTCAATTTTCTGGATCATTTTTCCTACTGGCTATAATGTTTTGGAGGCAAATAGCTGTAGAACTACAATAATATAATTTAAAAGCCATGAGGTAGCCAGGTTTGAAGATGACACCAGTTTAGTCAGGATAGTAAAATCCCAAGCAAACTAAAAGGATCTCTCCAAAGTGAGTTTGGGTACAAACTGGGTGCACAGCTTGGCCAACAGAATACCCGAGGAATTCATAGTAAGTAAGGGTACTGCAGTAATGATCTCAAACTCTCTTTGTGGATGATTCTAGCCAATTTAGTTCCCATTCAGGAGAGAAAATATTGCAAATTGGATGCAGAAACTCTTAAGCTTTGCGGGAGTTTAATAGTCTATATTAAGTAGCAGACCCTTTTTAAAAGATCACTGGTTACAATATGCCTTCTAATCTAATGGCTGTACTGTCTAACTATTTTGAATCTTGGACAATCTCTTACATTAGAAAAGACCTGATCACCCAGTAAATAGAGGCTGTTTACACCACTGAAACCTGTATAGGGCAAGTGTCCTACCTGGGTTTGGGAGCTGTGCACAATCCCAATTTTCAGTTGTGTGGGAGCAAACAACTAAGGAGGAGGAGGGAGAACTGATTGTGTAGAAGACAGTTGCTGGATAGGACAGTGCCATCCTACCCAGCTTTCATATCCAGAATTTGACCAAAGTAGGAGAAAAAGCTGTCCGACCCAGATTCTGTCTCCTATACAATCACTTCTCCCTTTTCCTTCCTAGTTGTTTACTCCCACACCACTAGAAATTGGGATTGCGCATAGCTCCCAAACCTGGGTTGGATACTTGTCCTACCCAGTTTCTGGTTGTGTGAACAGCCTCCCTGACTGCCAAGATACAAACTGCAAAGGGAATTGAAATGTAGGAGTGCTCTAGGGATTTAGGGATGCTATGCGCAAATGTGGGAATTAACAGTTGATTTACTGACTGTTTCATCAAGGTGTCAACTCTTAGTGACCACATAGATAGATTCTCTCCAGGATGATCTGTCTTCAACTTCGCCCTTAAGGTCTCTTAGTGGTGCATTCATTGCTGTTGTAATTGAGTCCATCCACCTTGCTGCTGGTCATCCACTTCTCTTCCCTTCAACTTTCCTCAGCATTATGGACTTCTCAAGGGAGCTGGGTCTTCGCATAATGTGTCTGAGTTATGATAGTTTGAGCCTGGTCATTTGTGCCTCGAGTGAAAATTCTGCTTTGATTTGTTCTATGATCCATTGGTTTGTTTTCCTGGCTGTCCATGGTATCCTCAAAAGTCTTCTCCAGTGCCAAAGTTCAAAAGCGTCAATGCTTTTTCTGTCTTGCTTCTTCAAAGTCCAGCTTTCGCATCCATAGAGTGTCATGGGGAAAACCATTGTCTGAGTGATTCTAATCTTTGTAGGTGTAGACACATCACAATTAACAATACTGGATAAGATTTCTACCAACAAAAGGCCCTTTCCAATGTGCACTGAGGAAGCCCCATCCATGTTTTCATCGCACCATTCAGCCTCAAGGCATTGGATAATCCTCCCCTCACTCCTAGCATGCTTCAGGGTGCTCACCCCTTTTATCTTGACATTTCTTACCGTATCGGCACTGTACCTGCCAGTTGTGACCTACAGAGCCATTATATATCCACACCCATTCAAGAAGAGTATGAAGTAAGAAAAAAATCCCTGACCAATCAGCAATCCAGTAGAGGAACAAAAGGTTCTACTCAGTCCACCCAGTATACTCAGAAACCAGCAAGTCCCATCCATTTTGGGCAGGGTGCAGGTGAATGAGTGGTCTGCCAGTTTGGCCCAGACTGCAATGCTAAGATCAGATCATCCTAATTTTGTTTATTTGATTTATTGTTCAATTTCTATACTGCTTTTCATTTAAATAATCTCAAGCAGTTTACAATATAATTAAAACAATGCACAATGAAAATATAAAAAGTACAACTTTTAAAAATAAAAATAAAATCTCTATTGAAACATTTAAAAACTAGAGGGGAGCAGAGCCCCCGCCGATGATCTTGTCAAGTAGGCAGAAACCCTTGTGAGCAGTGTTTAGATACCTTTAGATATCCAGGGCCCAAATTGTTAAGGGCTTTAAAGGTCAAAACCTTAAATTGGACCCAGAAACAAATTAGTAGCCAGTGGAGGTCTTTCAGAATGGGAGTGATGTGATCCCATCAGGTAGCTCTTCATAAAATCCTGGCTGCCACATTTTGCATTAGCAGCAGTTTCTGAATATTCTTCAAGGGCAGCCCCATGTAGAGTACATTACAGTAAGCCAGCCAGGACGTGACTAATGGATAGCCAGAATTCCCTTAACCCTGCCCAAAATGGATGGGGGAAATCAGCCCCATTATCAATATGGAGGAAGAGCCACAGAGCCCTTTCACACAAGAAGAAAGAGCTCGGCAAGGGGAAAGGCAGGATTGTATCTGCTTTTCCCCTCATGATTGACACCTCCTGCGGGCTCTGCTGCTTGTGTGCCCACACAACTGGCACAGTGGCAGACTCATAAAGTGGGATCCGGAGGAGGAAGCCTTTTCGCATCCCACAACGCAATGTGCAAGCAACTGAGAGGCTGCTTTGAGCACTGCTGCTGTTCCACTCTGCCTGGCCTCTCTTTCCTCCTAACTAGCTGCATAAAATGGTTGCCAGCTGCCTGGGAGCTCCAAAGCCCAGAGTTACTGGGCACATGATCACCTGCCAAGGTAGATTAAGGGGTGGTTTCTGTCCTGCTTCAGTTAAAGCCTGGGCTCAAAAGATGGGCTACCCAGTTTGTCAGGCACTGGGTAGGAGTGGGTCCCGTGGCTCCACATGAGCCTCTGTACCCTGGTTTTCCCAATCCTACCCAGCTTTGTCTAGTCATGAGAATGACCTCATAATTTCTTCACAAAATACACCATTAACTTAGAAAATGTATTCCACAAGATCTGGTAATGACCACTAACTTAGATGGCTTTTAAACAGAATAAGGCAAATGTCTGAAACAGCTATTAAGCATAGAAATGTAAAATGGAAATTCTTTATTCAGAGGCAGTATACCTCTATCATATGCTGGGAACAAATAGAATGGGTTGCCCATTTTTAATTTTTTCAGGGACTTCAGGTTGATCACTGTTGTAGGCAGAGAGCTGAAACTCATGGGCCTTTAGTTTGCTTCAGTAAAAGAATTATGATCTTGCCAATAAGTGTGAAGAGAAACATAGCTAAATATGAAATACATATAGTTTTTTTTTTAAGCAGATGGAAAGTGAGAAAATGAGTATCTTTACCAAGATATAAGAGATCCTAGAGAAAAATGTCATTCGAGCGAATGGAATTTGTGGCAGTAGTCTGTCCTCAAGAGCACATTGAAGAGATTCCCGTGTCTGCCTGAAGGTTTCTACCTGAAGAATTCTTGGCAACTTGGAAGCTTGAAACAATTCCAATAGGTATAAAATGTATTGCCTGAACTGTTTGGAAACTTCATGAAAATGTTATGTATAGGAAATAAACCGGAAACATTACCCAAACCCAATGTTTCTTGAAGATATTATAAAGTCTATTTTTTAAATGAACAACAGTGCTTTACCAGGTAGGGGTATGCAAGCTGGTTTGAGCTCAACCCAAGTTGAACCAGCCCAGCCCCAAAAGGGGGGACTTGTCTGAGTTTGAGCCGAACTGGGCCCAGTTCAGATAGTACTGGTTTGGCCCAGTTTGACCAGTTTGGATGCTTGTAAAGGGGAATCTGGTAAGGATTTCCCTTTACAAGAATCTGGGGGAGGGGTTTGAAAAAGGGAGAGCGGGAGAAAGTATGTGCCACTGAGGCATGCAGGCCAGTGGTGGCTCCCTTATGCTCTGCCAGTGCTCTCCCTCATCAACCCAGGCTTGGTAATGCAATTTGCATGATGCAAATGGCATACACACATGAGAAGAGGTCACTCTAATGGCCTCTGTGCTTGCACAGAGGCCCAAACCTGGCCCTCAGCAACCCAAGCTTATGGGGCAAGCACCCGCAAGCCTAGAGGAGCTGCTGCCTGCCCTCTACCACACATAAAGTAAACTCCTGCCCCCGCCTGCCCTGTTTCAACCCCCACGATGCCTGTAAAGGGAAATCTTTACAAGCATCAGAATCGGATTGTGCCAGTTCATCCCAGTTTAACCTGATTTGTCCTCTCGGACCTGACTGCTACCGGTTCAAATGAACCAGCTTGTGGACAGGGCTGTTCGGTTCAAGTTTGGTTTGAACTTGAACTGAACCGCCCTTAGCGGTTCTGTGCACAACCCCTACCTGATGGTGCTCATTCAAGAGTTCAGAAGAAACTCAAATGGGAAATTTAAGCCCAGAGCCATTTTTGGAAGGGTATATAAATCCAATCCAATCCAATCCAATCCAATCCAATCAATCAATCAATCAATTCTTGGTCTTCTAGTTATGGTTAATATGTAAATAGCTTCTTTATCCGAGGAACAGAAATTATCACTCTTAAAAAAATGTTTTGGAAACAAGTCCAATGAGTTTGAATTCTATACTGTGTATGTATGGGTGGGGGCGGGGAGGTCCCTGATTCATTTCTGGACAAATTCAAGGTGCTGCTGGTTCTCATATTTAAAGCCTGAAATGGCTTGGGACCAGGGTAACTTAGAGATTGTCTCCTCCCATATGTGCCTACCTAGTCATTGAGATCTTCTGGAAGATAAAGGTAAATCAATAATAATTTTGACTGCGTACGAGTCCCATTGTGGGAAGTAAGTCATACTGCTTTTGATAAAACTAACTTCCAAATAAGCATACTTTGACTTAGGCATAATTAGAATTGAGCATTTCTCGGGCTAAAAGTGTAGTAGCTGTTTCAAACTATCCGTTCCCCTCCCCCAGTGCTTTGATTCCTCCTGAATCCTTGAGGACGTCTTCCACCAGATCCAGTGATTTACTGCATCTGAGTTTCTTCACATGTCCCAAAAGATTCCCTACTGAGAAGCCTTGCTTTTATCAAGGTCATGCTCTGATCCCTGGTAAAATGTCTTTTGGAATAGGAATTGCACAATCATTTACAATAATGACATGAATAATATAATTGGTATCATTACACTCAATTTCTTCTCCCCCCCCCCCCGCTCTTTTTCCTTTTCTTTTTGCTGATCCTGTAACTTCTGGAATTGTTCCCATTCCCTTTGGTTGCTTGTTTTTAGGATTATCTGATGAAAGCTATTTGGCTAGGGGGTTCTTTTTATCCAACTGCTCTTTTGTTTTTCTTCTTTGTCTAGTCTTGCACAGGGAATTGCAAATGCTCTCCACTCAGCCTGATTTTAAGCTTCAGTCCAATAGTTTAATAAGTGACTCGTATTAAAGGAGTGGGTTTTCCTCCCCAGGGGTTACAGCAGAGCATGCACAATAAAAAGAGAGACATGTTGGTACATGGAAAGCATTCAGTCATTCAGTAATGTAGGTAGTAAATACATGGAGTACATTAGCAATATTGAGGGTGATAATGATATTTGTACTGTATCAGCTGAATGTCAAAATTCCTAGCACTGTGTGGGATTCTATCCCAGTGGCTTGCAGTCTGGCTACTTGTCTCTGACCTACTTGCCACTGGTCAGACTAGAAAAAACAAGATTCCTGCAGTGGAAATTGGCTGGAGGCCACCTGACCAGTACATGTCTAGACTCGAACTGATCCAAAATGCTTCTCCTATTTTTCCACCAATTCCAACGCAAAGCAAATGGGGAACCAATTTCTACAATTTTTCCAAGTAGAAGTAGGCTTGAGCTATTCAGATGAATTTCTTAGCCCACTAACAACCACCATTTCCCCCCAGAAGCCCACATAGAATGACACTACAGGCTGGTTTGTGGCACATAAAAATGTGCCACATATGAACAGGCACCGCACGTGAATGGGCATCACAACACACATCCCCTGCAGTATACCATATTATGCCACTCACAAATGGGTGCTGGAACATGCCACAAGAAAATGGTTGCCACAATACCCAGCACATATACACGCAACATGCCACACACGCACTGCAACATGCCACATGAAACTGCACTGCACACAAATAGGCAACACAGCATGCTACAGACAGACAGGCATGGCAACAACATGCGGTGTACAAGTGCGGTCCCCAGCACACCACACACAAACATGAACTGCAATACACCTGATGGGTGTGTCAGCTTCATGGTTGCTTTTCCAGCTTGGCCCGGAGGGAGCTCTTGATGCAACAATGTCGGCAGGCCTCAGGGGCAGCAGTAGAAAGATCTCCTGGCACAGTGGCAGGGATCAGTTGATAGGCAACAGGAGGAGGATGCATGCAGGGGGGGGGGCTAGCAAGGTAGTCAAGCTTCAGCTGGCATCACTGGCTGATGTGCAGAATAAGGCCACATCAATGCTCCTAATGGTGTCTTGGTGCTGCACAGGTGTTGCTGCTGCATTCGGCACTACTGCGTGCCCTCAGAGGGAGGAGGTTAGTCAACCTTCCACACCCCTGGCATCACTCCCTGTGACCCCTGAGGGTTGTGTAGCCCTTAGGGACCTAATTCTTGGTCACATGGAATGCCTCTAGGGGCAGGGGAGAAAAGTGAAACTCCCCCACCACCACCATGCAAACAGCAGAGCAGTGCTAGTCTGCAGTGCAGCAGCAGCACCTTATAGCAATAGCACTTACATTTATATACCGCTCTATAGCCGAAGCTCTCTAAGCGGTTTACAATGATTTAGCATATTGCCCCCAACATTCTGGGTACTCATTTTACCGACCTCGGAAGGATGGAAGGCTGAGTCAACCTTGAGCCCCTGGTCAGGATCGAACTTTTAACCTTCTGGTTGCAGGGCGACAGTTTTACCACTGCGCCACCAGGGGCTCATTTCTCACCTTGGGAGAAACACTGATATTGCTTTAGTCAGGGGTGGAGCTATGATTGGACAGATGGGTTCAAAGTCCCCGAGCCTCCCAGCTCCTGAGAGCCACCTGGCTCACCTCTCCCTATTTTCATCATTCTCTCCCTCGCTTCAAGTGTGAGAGAGAAGATACACCCAGCTGGCAACAAAGTCAACTGGAAAATGAACTCAGAACAGCTGCACGGGCCCTTCCAGGTGCCGGCCACACCTCCTTGTGCGATGTCACATGCAGGGGGTATGACCAATACCCAGAAGGGCCTGCATGCCACCCCCCACCCCCCGCTAAATCTATTTCCCAGCTGACAATAAAGCAGGCTGGGAAAGAATGAAGCAAGACACCCAGCCGGCAGCGAAGCCGGCTGGAAAATGAACTCAGTAGGTCCGCGCAAGCCCTTCTGGTTGCTAGCCATCCCTCTGCATGTGATGTTATACATGGGGTGTGTGCGGGGGGGCCACCATGGAGAGGAGTGCACACGAACCCCCTCTCCACTAGTCATGTGCCTGGTCTTAGTCCACATGTCAAACAATAAGTTCCATACCCCACCTCTGTGTGTGTGTGTGTGTGTGTATGTGTGAACGCTAAACTACTTGAAAAAGATGAAAAGCAGGTGCCAGCTTAAGGGGAGGTACAGCATGCTTAACCCATTTCTTTTCTGCTCAAACTTGATTGCCTGAAGCTTCTTTTCCACCCGCACAGGAAAAGATAAAAGCAATTAAATAATTAAAATACGACCTATTGGCTGAATGTATATCGTATTTGACTGTATTTGATTATATGCAGTTAGTATTTTTAAAATGGCAGTATCTGAGAGGCTTTTTCTCCCTAAAGAATGTTTTTTAAAAAATAAATAAATCTGACAACAGCATTTGTTAGTTAACATGCAGTGATATTTCATATCCAATTGCATTTGGTAGACAACAATTATCAGTCTAATGGTAATTAATGTTGAGTTATTGGCAGCTCATGAGATCTCAAAAAAGCCTGACAGAATCAAAACATTCAAGGAATACCAGCAAGTACTGACATGCAAATTAACATGTTCACATTCAAGAAGCAAGTTCAAAAATTAAATCCAAACGTCCTCATTCAGATTTTTAACATGAAATCAGACAGCTGAATTCAAAATATTTGCTTCAGCTCTACTTCTGGCTTCAAAACAGCCTTAATCATTTTGGAGGCCCTCTCATTTGATGTAACTTAATAGCTTTTGGGTTAGCTCAAGCCTGGTAATGTTTTAGAAATAAAACGTTGATATTATCAGATGTGGGGTGTAACTGGAACTCTCTTCAAAGAGTTTCTTTCTACCTTAGAAACTTTGTTGATTCAACCTTAGTTAGAGATGTCCATTGATCTAGCATTCAAGAGTTTTGTTGCTTAAGCACATAGCCCTATTATTTCTTTAGGAAGAGAAACATGGAAGCAACATTCCAGATGGGTGCCATACACGACATATCTGATTTGATTAGACAGCTGGAAATCAATGGCTGAATTATGGCTTGTAGCTAATTATTTTCAATGAAATATCCATGTACATGTGATAGTCACAAGGCAATAACTGTGCCATGAAAAGAGCTGCAGATTGTGGCCAGCTTTATTTATTTATTTATTTATTTATTTATTTATTTATTTGATCATATTTATGTACCGCTTGATATATGTATCCAGTAGCGGTCGGTGAGGACGCTGATGGTGGGGCGGCAAGACGCACCTTTAAGAGTAAAAGAATTGGTGCTTACCTCTGCTCTTGCCGCACCTGAACGCTGCTCAGAGAAGCAGCGTGCCACCCAGCACCCCCTGTGGCAGGGGACCGCCTCCGCCACTCACCTGGCTTCCGTGGAGCCTATCCCCTGCCTGCGGCCAGGTGAGTGGCGGAGGTGATCCCCCACCGCAGTGGGTGCTGGGCAGCACGCTGCTTCTCCGAGCAGCGTTCAGGTGTGGCGAGAGCAGAGGTAAGCACCAATTCTTTTACTCTTAAAGGTGCCTCTCTTCGCCCCTCCACCGGTGCTCTCACAGGCTGCTACTGTGTGTATCTCTAGGTGGTGTACACAATTTAAAACACAACAAATATAAAACAGAGTAAAACCAAAACAATTTCACAGAATAAAAAAATTAAAACCATGTCATGGGATAAAAACATTTAAAATTAATTCCAGTTAAAAGCCTGAGAAAACAGGTATGTTTTGAGGGTCTTCCTAAAAGCAATGAGAGATGGAGATGCTCTTATTTTGACAGGGAGCATATTCCAAAGCCCTGGGACAGCCACAGAGGAGGTCAAGTCCCACATTGCACCAAACTAACTGGTGGCAACCATAACTGGACCTCCTCAGATGATCTTAATAGGCAGCAGGGTTCATGACACAGAAGGAGCTCCCTTAAGTAACCTGGATCCAAGGCATTGAGGGCTTTAAAGGTTATAACCAGCATTTTGTATTTCACTTGGAAACATATCAGCAGCCAGTGCAATTCTTTTAAAATCGGTGTTATATGGTCCCTTCAGGTTGTCCCAGAGATGGGTCTAGCTGCCACATTCTGTACCAATTGTAGTTTCCAGACTATGGAAGGCAGCCCCACGTAGAGTGCATTACAGTAGTCAAGCCTGGAAGTTACCAGCATAAGCACCACCACCACCCTGTTTTGTTTATGGCCTGAATCCGAAACACCCCCATTTTGTTCTTTTTTTGAAATCAGCCAATCCGAAACACCCCAATTTTGTTCTTTGTTCGAAATTGCAAAATCCGAATCTGAAACATTTTGGATTTTAAAAAATGGCCCCGGGGAAAAACTAGTGGGTGGGGGTGGTAGTGTCCAGTGGGTGGAAACTACCACCCACATTTCAGAGGAATTGGGCAAAGGGCTGATTTTTGGTGAATTTTTGAAGTATAGGATTTTTCCCATAAGGAAGAATGGAGGTTTCAGCAAAAGTATAGCTTCATGTTGGGGGGAAGGGGTGGCCCAGAGCAGAGTAGGTGGGTGGTAGTGCCAAGTTGGGGAAAAGAAGCTGCCAGAATTATTTCAAAGGAATTGGGCAGAGGGCTGATTTTTAAAGATGTAATGGAGTTTGCACGTCTGTAAAGTTCTTCCCCATAGGGAATGATGGACCTCCATAATTCCTGCCCCATAACTGCACTTGGGGGGCACCAGGGTGGCCCAGAGCGAGTGGTGGTGTAGAGCACATAGGGTGCCAACCACCTCCATGGGTTGCTAACCCATGGGGTACTGGGTTCTGTTGTTTCTGAGATGTTTTGAGTGTAGATTCAGATTCTCTGGTAGCATATGAGAGTGGATTCATGGTTTGTCATTGAAAATCTCATATGCTACCAGAGAATCTACACTCAGAACACCTCAGAAACAACAGAACCCAGGACCCCATGGGTTAGCAACCCATGGGGGTGGTTGGCACCCTATGTGCACTACACCACCACTCGCTCCTGGCCACCCCAGTGCTCCCCAGGTGGAGTTATGGGTCTACGGAAACCTCCATTATTCCCTGGGGGGGACACCTTAAAGAAGCGTAAACCTCAACAATTCCTAAGAAATCAGCCCTTTACCCTATTCCTTTGGAATCCGGGTTGTGGCAGGCACCCCTTGGGGCACTGCCACCCAACCCACTGTTTTTCCCCTCAAGCCCCCTTTCTGCCCCAAATCTGCCCCAAAGACATGTCAACTTCAGAAATTCTTTAAAAATCAGCCCTTTTCCCAATTCCTTTGGAATCTGGGTGGCAGCAGGCACTAGGGATGTGCACAAAACTGGTTCACCTGGTTTGGTTCAGATCTGAACCAGGTCCGAACCAGGAGGGGGTGGTTTGGTTTTGGTTTTGTCCGAACCACCCCCTGGTTCGGTTTGGATCTGAACTGGTTCAGACCGGTTCAGACTGGTTTGGATTGGTTCAGACACCTGAAAATTGGTAGGATGGTAGCTGGCACCTAGGGGTACCTGTCACCCAAACCCCAAAGCAATCGGACACTCGTACGATTTTTTATGAATTTTTGAAAATTATTTTTATTTTTTTCTCATAGGATATAATGGGACCCGAACCAGTCCATAGCCCCCATTGTGGAGCACCTAGGGGCACAAAAGCAGGGTGGGTGGTATACAGACAGGGGTGCCTACCACCCAAAAAATCCCAAGGCATTTGGACACTCCTCTGATTATTGGTGAATTGTTAAAATATTTTTGAATTCCTCATAGAGAATAATTAGGATTGCAGCAAATGTATAGCTTCACATTGGAGGGAAAGGGGTGTCGTAGAGTGCAGTATGGTGGGTGGTAGTTCCTAGGGTGGGCAAGGAAGCTATCAGAATTATTTGAAAGGAATTGGGCAAAGGGGTGGTTTTTAAGTGATTTTTGAAGTTTACACGTCTTTAAGGTTTCCCCCCATTAGGTATAATAACGGGTGTATCGCTTCACGTTGGGGGGAAAGGGGTGGCCTAGAGCGGTGTGGGGTTGGTGGTAGTGCCAGGTAGGGGCAGGGAAGCTACCTGAATTTTTTCAAAGGATTTGGGCAGAGGGCTGATTTTTGGTTAATTGTTGAAGTTTACGCGTCTTTAAGGTTTTTCCTCATAATAAGTTATAATGGAGCTTTCAGCAGCCCCATAAGTACACTTGGGGGGTTCTGGGGTGGCCCAGAGCGAGTGGTGGTGTAGTGCACATAGGGTGCCAACCACCCCCATGGGTTTCTAACCCATGGGGTACAGGGTTCTGTTGTTTCTGAGGTATTGAGTGTGGATTCTATGATAGCATATTAGAGTGGATTCATGGTGTCTCACTGAAAATCTCATTTGCTATCATAGAATCCACACTCAATACCTGAACCGGTTCGCACATCCCTAGGCACCCATTGGGGCACTACCACCTGAACTACTCTTCTTCCCCCAAATCCCCCTTTCTGCCCAAATCCACCCCAAATAACATCAACATCACACATTAACAACAGCAGAGCTTTGGAAAAAATCAGGCAGATTTCCAAAGGTCATGCACAACCACATCCCCCCCACCCAAAATGCAATTTATCTACACACACAAGTGTGAAACAACAACAATGAAGTACACACTGCCCCATTGGCCAATGAGGGTAAATGCACACGGTCCCACTAGCCAATGAGGGTAAAATTTGCCCTTAAATTTGCTTAAAAGGAATAAGGAGGCAATTGCCAGCAGATCAGCTCATGCTTTTGCTGGCTAATCTGCAGGCTGGAAGGGCTGGAAATTGAAACAGATGTTAAAACTCAAAATGGAGACTAAAGGAGAAAGACTTTTTGTGATTGCAAAATGGAGTTCCCAAACAGCCAAAACAACAAAATGTTTTTTATCTGAAACAGGGGCGTTTTGTTTTGGCTACAAAAGAGCCGAAATGGCCTGTTTTGTGCACAAAACGTTTTGTATCCAAAATGAAACGCACATCCCTACAGAAATGGGTGTAGCTGACTTACCAACCGAAGCTGATAAAAAGTGCTCCTGGCCAGTGCCTCAACCTGAGAAACCATAGAGCTCTTGGGTCCAGTAGTGCTTCCAAGCTACATATCTGTTCCTTCAGGGGGAGTGTAATCCCATCCAGAATGGGCTGATCTAAACTATCTCTTGGTCCCGATCTCCCACAGTCAGTACCTCTGTCTTATGTTTATTCAGTTCATTTTGTTATCCCTCATCCAGTCCATTACCACCTCCAGGAAGGCATTTAGGGCAGTTATGTCATTTCCTGATGAGATCGGTATAGGGAAATAGATTTGGGTTTCATCAGCATATTGATAACAACCTGCACCAAACCTCCTGATGATCTCTCCCAGCAGTTTAATGTAGATGTTAGAGCACTGGAGACGGAATGGAGCCTTATGGAATTCCATAATTTAGTTCTCACTTTGCAGAGTAAATTTAGTAAGTAAATCTTTTATTACAGTTTATTTTATTATCCTTTATTAATAAATCAGTACTGCCAGATGCAATACAACAAAGTAATTATACAATGCCAGATGTGATGCAACAGTAGGAAACACAAACCATATATACAACATGCAATAACAGTACAACAAGGAACTCACATCTCAAAAATAATGATAGAATAAAATACAATCAGTTGAAACAGACTGTGCACAGTTAAATTCAATAGTTTATCATTGCTCAATTCACCCATTTATAGATTGGAGGAGTCCTTTGTTAATTCACGATGCACTATGCTAGCAATAGTGTAAAATTTTACCACTGAATAAGTTATTACTGGTTGCCTATCTCATGATAAAACAAGACACACAAAATTCTTCTGAATGACCAGGCAACTGTGAGAGAAATGGGTTAATTAGCTTGCTGTGAAGTTAGTTGTAAAACTTACAGTTTAACAAAACATGTCCTACTGTCTCTACCCTTCCTGCACCACAGGGGCAGACACGGTTCTTGTACGGCACTTTATTAAACCTGTCCTCCAGAAGTGCTCATGGAAGCACATTAAATCGTGTCATAGAGAACAGTCTTCGATGTTTAGGTACTTCTAGCGTAAAGAAATAATCAGCTGGGCACAGTGAGTCAATCTCTATGACTTAATCTGTTCAGAGACTAGCCCAAGATCTTGTTGATGTGCTACATATACTGTTTCAATGAATTTCTGGCCCCTTCATAACCCAAAGGCATGAAGATCTCAGGTGAAAGCCTGCAGGTTAAGAGCTTTTCCATCAAGGATCATTTCCATGGTGACTGAAAACTATCTATCAATGTTAAAGGGGCCAGTCCTTCAGAATTTTTTTCTTCTAATTTTCAGCTAGTAACTAAGGCCATGAGCCCAGGCACAAGATTCTACTGTCTGCAAACCTGCCTCCAAATGCAGAGCTGGATTGGGAACACACCTAGGCATCTGCAAAACTGGTACCCAAAACTGAGATGGGATAGTCTCTAACAGGGCACAGTTGGCATAGGGCCAACTGGCTCCATAGAGAAGCTGTGATAGACATTTGGCCTTAAGATGTTTGATGGCCACAGGAACGTAATATCCTCCTCTAGTGTGAAAGTACTTCAGATTAGCAGCCACACAGGGGTATACCTATATGAGCGGATGGGTTCAAAGAACCCTGGCCATGCAGTTCCAGAGGGCCTACCATCTCCACCCCTCCCTTTTTCCTCATTATCTCCCTCATTTCGAGGGGCTGCCAGAGAGAGGGGCAAACACAGGACTCCTCTCCCTTAGCTATGCTCTGCAGCCACACGTTTTGTGCTGAGTGAGCCACATATTCAATTCGGGCCTTCTTTCCACCAGAAGCATGAAAAACCACACCCAGGTATTTAATGCATTTAACCTGTTGAAGATTTTTACCAGAGATAGTCCATTTTAAGATCCTGAGTCTTTTAGCAAAGACTGGGATCTTGGTTTTCTGATAGTTTAATTGTTAGATGATTGTCCACACAATAGTGAGCAAGAACCTTTAATGCTCTCCTGAACCCAATTGAAGTCTGCAATAAAATCACTGCATCATCGACACAGAGAAGTATTGATGCATGCCTTTCTGCCAACCTTTGAGGGTGAAATTCCCATTTGTCCATATACTCAACTAAAGAATTAATATACACATGGAACAATGTGGGTAAGTATATATCCTTGCTTAACTCCATTACATATAGGAACAGAACCGGATAAATGGCCATTTGGGTTGCAGTGAACTTGCAAGCATGTTTTATCATACAGCTTCCTGATAGGAAGAAACAACCACTTATCAATTGAGGAGGCCTCTAACTTCCTCCATAAAATGTCTCTGGAAATGAGTTTGAATGGAAATTTAGTCCCCTGCTAAATGAGCAAAGAGGCACCTTTTAAAAGTGGTGATTCTCTTTGTTTAGTGGGGGAGAGCAACTGGCCCTATCCAACCCCAGCACAGCATCCCTCCAGTGACAGTTGCTGGTGTCTATCTTATGTTTCTTTTTTTAGATTGTGAACCCTTTAGGGACAGGGAGCCATTTTGTTCATTTATTTATATCTATGTAAACTGCTTTGGGAACTTTGGTTGAAAAGCGATATATAAATATTCATCACATTTGTATTTAAAATCTACAAAGGCCAAATAAAGGGAGGTTTTGGACTTGGTAATATATTTCCCCACCATGTGCTGTAAAACTAACCCATGGTCCATGGTGGAGTGGCCAGCTCTGAAACTGGCCTGCTCTTCCACCAAAATGTTATCTTGTTCTACTCAGTCTTGGAGCTTCATATAGAAATGCACAGCATAGAATTTAATTGCTATGCTCAGGAGGCTAACTGGACAATATTGACAGGGTCGCTTTTCTTCACTTTCAAAAAAATTGGTACAATAAAAATCTCTCCCAGCAGTTTCATGTAGATATTAAAAAGCATTGGAGACAGTATGGAGCCTCCATACATTAGTTCTCACTTTGCAGAGCAGCAGTCTCCAAGTGACACCATCGGGAATCTACCAGAGAGGTAGGAATGGAACCACTGTAAAACAGCACCACCCGATCCCATCTCCCTCAGGCAACCCAGAAAGATACCATGGTCAATGGTATCAAAAGCATCAGAGAGATCCAAAAGGATCAGCTTAGTCACAGCCTCTGTTAGTAGCGAGTTGGAGATCATCCATCAGGCTGACCAAGGTAGTCTCAACCCCAGAGCGTGCTCGAAAGCCTGTTTGAAATGGGTCTAGACCAGGGATTCTCAACGTTGGGTCTCCAGATGTTATTGGACTTCAACTCCCATAATCCCCAGAACTAGTGGCCTTTGGCTGGGGATTATGGGAGTTGAAGTCCAATAACATCTGGGGACCCAATGTTGAGAATCCCTGGTCTAGACAATCTGTATAATCCAAAACTGCCTGGAACTGAGAGGCCACCATCCACTCAATCACCTTACCCAACCATGGAAGACTGAAAACAGGTTTATAATTAATTAACTCTGAGGGATCCAGTGCAGGTTTCTTCAAATACGGTCTAATAATAGCCTCCTTAAGACAAGGAGGCAACCTGCCCTCCCTCAGATAAGCATTTATGATATTTACCAGACCCTCTCTGATAATATGATTACCAGATGCAATAAACCAAGTTGGGCAAAGGTCAATAGAACAGGTTGTAGGATGTACAGTCCGAAGCAGTTTGCCCAAATCCTCAGGAATCAAAAACAGAAAGTGATGCAATCTTATCCTATAAGAGGAATTTGCTGGACACCTCCACAGTAGACGCTGCAGTAACTGTGGAATCCAGCTTGGCCCCCAAAAAAGATTTTTATCTGCAAAACAGTCATTGAAGACATCACATTACCTGACATTTCAGTATTTGTTCAGGAGAAGGTAGATTCCTAATTTAAGGAATTCATTGCTATAAGATGTGTTGATCACTAGTACCTCAGAAAGCTTTGAAGAAGGATTAGACAAATGGCATGTCCTGGTTCAGAGGCAGCAGACGTCTGAATACTAGTTACTAGGGTATATGCTGTAGGGGATGGGCTTGTGGGCTTCACAAAATCATCTGACTATCCTTGGAACTAGATCACCATCCATGACCAGAACATGACACTGACAAATGGAGGGAGAGTGGAGGAGGAGCTGGAGCTATCACAACGAAAGAACACCAGCCTCCTTCATCAATTTCCTATCCGTGAAATGGGGAGGGGGTGCATGCAGTGATGGCAGGTCCTCCTACCATCAGAGGTTGCCACTGGCAATTCCTCTCCATGTTCCTGACCTATCTGACTCCTGACATTGACCCAGATCAAGATCCAAGGAATATCTTGTCACATACTAAGAAGATTTGCTCCTTTTTTCCAGAATCAATATGCCTTTTCATAGGGCTGTGCACATCTCTGGCCTGCTTTTACCCTCAACACCTTGACCCTAATTTATTTTGTTTCTTAAATTACTTGTTTCCTGAGCTCCCTGCAGCAAAGTGTCCTTCTGTTGCTAGGTCTTTGTGTGAGTTGTTGTGATTTCACAACAGCAGGTAATTTAGGGTAGAAGTGGCAGCCACTTTTTCATGTTTCATCGGCCCTTTGCCTTTTAAACCTCTTTCCAACATACTCTGCTTCCCTCAGCTTTCTGCCTCCTCCAGTACTCCTTTCCTAATCCTCTGCTTCTCTTCCATCTGGCACCACATAGACCCAGTCTAAATGCTTTTTGACTGCTTATTTTTTGGCCACATGGACTTTTCTGTCTTTTTATCTCTGTCCAGTCCTGGCAAGGCAGAGTCCCTGGATGGGTAGAGAGGACGCAAGTCTGAGGCAGGAGAAGACAGAGGCAGACAGCATGAGTCCAGGATGAGCTCAGGCTCCCAGAGAATAAGTGTGGTTGGATACAGGTATTTCAGTACCATGGACAGGTCACTGGGTGCTGCCCAAATGATCCAAAAAGTGCTAGATCAGCCCTTATACAGTATACTCTCTGGCCTAGCTATCCCTCCCCCAGGGTCCCTATCTCTACACTATTCCCCTTCATGTAGAATGGAGAGTCTTAAAGGAGCAGTTCTCTGTCCTAGAGGCTAGCACTTGACCACTGCTCTGCTATCTCTCACTGAGAATGTTGCTTGCAGCAGAAGGCAGGCTCTGTGGAGTATGAGACCTGTTGGGGTGAAGATGCTGGTCCTTTGATGGTATCTAGTTTGGAGGTTGAAATCTCTGTGAGTCCTAAATCAGGTGTCTCTGGTCTGTGGAGTCCCTGGTGACTAGACTTGGAGTCAGAGCCCCGATTCAGTGCTGCTTCTATGTACACTGCTGATTACCTTCCTTAGCTGATTCCTCTTCCTTCTTGATTATGTTCAGGTCACCCATAGTAGTTTGGGTCATGACACTCCTAAGGTTTTCTCTCTTCCCCTGCCTTCTTCACATGCTCACTTCCAATATTTCCTCAGAGTCTTTTCTTCCTAGGATTGCCAGATTGTCTGAGAGTCAGGAGATGAAGCAGGGCAGTTTCTGACAAATCAAGGGGTAGAGCCTGATGAGATGGGGTGGAGCCTAATGATGTATGGTGAGAACAGAGAATGGCACCTGGTAGATCATGGGGAAGAGCCCAGCTGTGCCTGGTGTCTGATGGATGTGAATGGCAGAGCTAGTAGGAAAAGCTGCCATCAGACCAAGCAGAAAAAAACATGCACCTTTTATTTTCCCCACCTCCTGTCCATCACAGTGGAAGACCCTGAGAAGGAGTTTCAAACTCTGAAGCCTCAAGTCAAATACTGGGACTTAGCAACATAATTCCTCCCCCGTTTCCTATTGATGCCTCTCCTATCTTAACAATTCCAATTGCTACAAATGTTCCACGTTTTACTTCTGATTCCTTTATATCAGTTCATAATTGGTCAGAGGGTGGGGTGGGGGTGTCAGTTTTGATCAAGGACAGTGACTTAAGGGCATACTTCTTTATTTTTGAAGCTATTTTGATTCTGCTGTCCTGTTGTAACAAAGAATTAAAAAAGTAATGTTAAAGTTCAGCTTTCTATCTAATGAGAGCAAATTTTTGTTAATTTGAAAATTACCTTGTAAATTTTAATTTCATTTTTATCCCACCCTTCAAGTAGCTCCCACTTTTGTACATGCCCCCCCACCATTTTCTGCTCACAATCATGGGTGCAGATTCCCCTCTAAAACTGTGAGTGCCCCCTCATTTTCCTCAACTCCTTCCACCATACCTAATAATCCATATCTTCCATTTCTCTCCCTCCAAAAGTGTCTTTCCTCTCCCCCTCAAAAAATGTGCGAAGTTGATCCTCAAGCTTTCCCTCTGTCTGCATCTCTACTCACAACCACCCTGTGATGAAAGTTAAACCGAGAGGTGATCATGACTGGCCCAGGGTCACCCAATAAAATTCATGGCTGAGCAGGTATTGGAAGCTATGTCTATGAATTCTTTATGAATAATACATCTTTTAAAACTCCATTTACTGCAATGAGGCTGCATTGCGATGCACTTGATTTGGGGCATTTGTGGATTGTGAATTTGTGGGTTTTCTGGAGCTTTTTAGATCCTGACTTACAGATACGCATGTGATGCCTCACCATGAGATTCTGAGATGTTTGAACTGGAAAATCAGCCTGCTGCCACCACTTGAGGAAACTGTCAGCACTCACCCTGATTCTCAAACATCTCAGGGTAACTGTGTGGTCTTAGCATGACAATCTTTCAGTCTTCATGTGGGAATTGACAGTAAAAGATGCCACCCAGGATAAACAATCACCAATGATTTGTTCTTGTCTGAAATAAATGTAACACTTTTCTCCTTTGCACAAAGCTACATAAAAACACATCTTCCAGCCAGTAACAGTTCCATCCCAACTGACTTTAACTGTCACAGACTCTCTCTCCTCATCTGTATATGGAATTCTCACTGCCCGGTCCCAACAGTGTCTTTGCTGCTTCTACTACATTGCATTCTACCAAAGACAACCACAGGGCACTGTGGTGTGGTCACCAGAAGTCGAAACTGACTTGACGGCACACTTTACCTTTACTACATTCAGCACCAAACTTCCAGAATAACTTTATACCTTACCACAAAGTTAAATACATACAAATATTTTCTAACTGAAATTCTAGAACAAGACAAACCCCAATTTCACCACAACCCACAGTTCAAAAGCTGAAACAAATATACTCTCCCAAAGTTCTCCGCTATGAACATTGATGGTAAATGTTTTAAAGATTTCCTCTGAAACATTTTTGCTGAATATTCTCCAAATATTTGAAATCTGAACTAGACAACTTATGATTAGCTGTCTTAAATTCTAAGGAAGAATGGTAGGGTATAATTTTTTTTAAAAAAAATTAAAGATTTGATTTCAGTATTAATAATTGACAGTAGTTGGCATGTAATACTACATAGTCATTGCCAGTATTTAAAAGATGGTATGCAATGATATTTGACAATATAAAATAGCTGGCATGCAATGTTATTTAGTATTCTACTGCATTGAATAATAGACATGCAACGGCCTTAGTATTTCACAGCATTTCATAGGTGATATGGAAAAGGTTTTTAGTAGCTGAGTGTGTTTTACAGCTGAGATGACATTTGATGCCTGACAAAACAAACAAGAAAAGTGCTCAGATTTCAAATTTTGAGTTAGATTTTCACATTCAAAATATGAATTTCCATTTTGAATTCAAAACTTTGGCTTCAATATTTGAGAGGCAAAATTGACATTTCAGCATATTTTGAATATTGGTGAATATTCATTTTAGCTCTACTAGATATATGTAAATATTTTTTAGGGCTATTATCATGTGAGAAACTTATTGTATGTGAGCGTCTCTTCCTTACTACTTCCATGTGGTTCTAGAATGTTTCACAAGGAAGCTATTCTTACGAGCAGCGGAAACCGGGCGAGGGAAGCCCAGCCTAGTTTTCACTGTGTCTGAGAACTGCTGGGAGCCGTGCGCCTCTAGGCAATGGCATGGTGACAAACCCTCTTACATAGTCTGCCGCTTAACCCAGGTTTTGGGTGTGAGCGCAACCAAAAACCAGGCTAGGTGATTGTGTGTCTGCCACAGTTTCTTGCACACTGCGGTACTTCCCTGCATGCGACCCCTGAAGTGCCCACAGGGAAGCCGCCGCTTGTCTGGGCGGGCAATCCGCCCATCCAGAGACCAATGGAGGATTGTCTGCGGGGAAGGGAAGGTTAACTCTCCTTCCCCGCAGTTAGCCCCAAAGCTCTTCTCACTGATCGTGAGAAGAACTTCATAGTGTGCAAGAGCCAAGGCCACTTCTGTTCAAGGCATCTCCTTTTTGTCTATAAAGGGAAATGCTGCTTCCATGAAAAGGAAATTGGATGTGCCAAAAACCCTACACACGCAGAATTCTGCAGAAGCACTGAAGCTGCTGAGTTGCAGCCATTACATGCAAAGAGAGGCCTTTCAGAGGCAGGAGATCAGCATCTGTGCTGCTACCACTTCAGAATGCGGCTGGCTGCACATGACTGAACGTTCCTCCATACATAAGTATTATATGTGGCATTTTCTCCACATACAAAACTAGCATGCCAGGGCAAGGCTTCTAGCATAGCATTCTCCCTGACATTGTAGTTTTCTGTAAGGAGGGATTTTATTTTTTTACAGATAAACAGTCAGTTGTCGTTGTCCTCCTCCTCCTCTCCTCCTCCTCTGCACCTCCTCTGCTCCTCCTCCTCCTCCTCCAATGAATATTTATATACCACTCTTCAACCAAAGTCCACAAAGTGGCTTACATAGAAAAATAAATAATGCATGAAAAAGATGGCTCCCTGTCCCCAAAGATCTAAGTCTAAAAATAGAGCTCACAGTCTAAAAATAAACATAAGGCAGATACCAGCAACAGCCAGTGGAGGGATGCTGTGCTGGGGTTGGAGAGGGCCAGTTGCTCTCCCACTGCTAAATATAAGAGAATCAGCACTTTAAAGGGTATCACTTTGCTCAGTTAGCACCTCCATCCAACACAACCCTAACACAAGTTTACTAACTCAGCAGCTGATGTCCAATACACCAGTATTGTCCTTTGCATGAGAGGGGGGCGCCTCTTCTTCCTTGGAGACAGTTTTGGGAGATGTAGAAGGAACAGGAGATCACAGAAATTTCATCCTCCCACTTTACATGTTGGAACACCCTGGTGCATCAGTGAAGGATTTATCTGGATGTCAGTCACTTGGTTGGCCATTGCCACAAATGCAAAATGAAAACAAGTAATATTGGGGAGCAGGCAAAAACAAAACCACTGTGGAAAGTTCTTTCTCCCATTTGGATTTTAAAAATCCATTTTGTTTGCCTTGCTGCAATTTAGTCTTGGTGGCTGCAATCGTGAGAGTGCTGGTCGTATCTGCTTGGTTCCTCATCTGTTTCTGAAAGTGCATCTATGGTGACATCTGCTACAGCATGTTGCAAGATGCCAGTAAGAGCAATTGCTTGAAGGAGAATCTGTTCCAAATTAGAAAAATCCTCTGCTAAGAGGGTCCTGGGGGAGGTGAAAGGAAGGATTGCAGATGGGATCTGTTTGCTGGGCCCGATGTAGATAATGAATGAGGAAGCTGCACACTTGTGTGCACAGAAAGAAAAACACTTAAGTCTCTTGATGAAAAGCCAGATGAAAAAAGCAAGTGTTATAATTCAAGAGCATATAAAAGACAGCAGCAAGCCATCCCCTTTTTTCCCAGAGAGACAGGTTACTATATCACTTTCCTGAAATCACAGCAGGAAAATGATGGATTGTCTGGAAGGTGGAAAAAAAGTCAGAGCCTGAGGCACTTCTGGTTGTAGCCTCAGGTTGTCCGCATTCCCTTGTAGCTTTTCACCCTTGAAAACTTGGAATAAACTTGGACAAAAAAGTATTCTCTTGAGTAGTGCCCTAGAATCCAAGCCCAAAGGAGCAGGCTGACTTGCAGATATATACCAAGGACTGGCAATTCATTACCTAGGGAAAGCCTTCCCTTTTGATTAAAGGACAATGCTTTTGATTAAATAGTTTGCCTGCATATTTGGAGGAGGGGGTCGTGGCTGACTCTAAAGGTGCACAAAGAATAAGTTTTTATTATTTAATATGTAATTGTATAATCACTGTACATTTTGCTTTACAAAGTAATGCAAAAGCGGCGGCGGTGGGGGGACACACACAGATTCCTTTCCCAAGGAGCTTACACATTATTGCTAATAAAGCAAAGAAGTATCCTTTAAGGCAGTGCTTCTCTTAGCAGGGAGAAATCGGGGGTCTCTATCCATCCCCAGTGTGGAATCCCTCCAGCGGCTATTGCTGCTGTCTACCTTGAGGTTTTACACATGGGGCTTCTACCCCGAATCTCCTTCGGGATAGAGGGTGTGCGTTCACACACCAGCCAAACATACCCCAAACTCCCGATGAGATCCTTTAACCCACCCCACACACAAATCAAGCAGGCTTTGTGATGTGAATTCTAGCTTATCTTGAGGTATTTCCGGATTTTTAAAATGCTGGTTGTAAGCTACTTTTTTCTGAAAATGCAAATGGGAGCGGCACTGATGTAGAATCATTAGCATGATAAGAAGGATACTCTCTTTACAAAGGCTGATCTATCTCTGCAGGGAACTCTCCCCACCCCCATTGGCTAGGAAGAAAAACACTGATGCCTGCCATGTGTACCTGCAAAAAATGAAAGCTGAGAGCAGAAGGGAGGGGCTGCTTCCCTCAATGCTGCGAGCGTGATTCAAAGTGGCTTCGCTCAACATTTACCCCGAAACCTGAAGCAAAGGGTGAATAACCTCCAGGTGTTTCTTTTTTAGACTGTGAGCCCTTTTGAGGTTTTTGTTTGTTTGTTTTTTGCCGATAAATAATGTCTGACATTCCTAGCAGTGCTATGACAATGGAAGAAGCCCTATGGAGACACAAAGAGGTTGAGCACTAGCTGCACTTCTTCCTTTTTTGCAGCTCAGCAGCGGAGGGGTGGGGTGAGGAGTAATGTTTGCTGTTTGCTCCTCCTTTTAAAAGGATTATTCACTTGCAGGAATATGTCCCTGAGGGCTGAAACTAACTTCAGCCCTCTGGCTCAGATTTCTGCCTCTCTGATGAAAGAACCTAAGAATAAGCCAAGATTGGGGGGGGCGGGGTTGAGTTTGCATGTCACAACCAACCTTGGTTTATCTTACTCTAGAAAGGAAGTAAACACTACTATGGGGATGTGAGTGGGAGTGCGCATTTCTGGGGCTGAGGAAGGTCACAAAGAGCTCGGCTTTGGTGGAGATTCCACACTAAGCCTGAATCTGCCCTCTGGAAAAAAGGCAATGCCTAACATGTCCTTTTAATTTCAATGAGACTACTTTGCATTATTTTCCTGAGAGATGACAGCTTCTTTAGAATAGAAAAATTCTCATTTAAAAATAATCAATGATAGCCTGCCCTTCAAAACTCTTTGTAACATATTCTCCGCTACATTTGAAAATGGGTTGATTTTATTACTAAACCACCATAGTGCTCTTGATCTGAGAAAGGTTTAAAAGTGTAAAAATTAATGAGCAATATGTTATCATCAGCAGGAATTCTGATAGGAAATTCCTGAAAGCCTACCACAATACTGCTTGTGAGACAGTGGCTGCAGAAAATATAGTTTATTGTGATAATGAACAAGATCCCTTTAGTTATACATGCTTCTTGTGGCTGACCAAATGTAATTCAGATATTTGTGGAAGCTTGGAATTTGTTCGTGAGTTGTGTTTCTCATACAGCTTCTGGAAAGAGGCGATACATCCAATGCCCACAGCATTCCTCATAAAAAGCTCTTTTGAATTCATCATGATGCTTTTAGTTTTTTATAATCCCTCAGTACCTTTCAAAAATTAATGGCTTTATTTTGGCAGATTTGCTGTGCACCACATGTTCAGCTATCAGGATGATGTGATTGTTTTCAAGGAGGACTTCCTAAGAGCACTCAAATTGCCTAAATGTTTTCAGCTGGGTGCACCAGGCTAGTTTCAGACTTAAAGCATCTAAACATAACATGCTAAGGTCTCAGATGCAGACCTTGAGCCATAGAGTATCTGTGGGTGCTAGTTCCTTGAACTTAACGAAGTGAATATGTTACTATCACATAGCTAGCTGCAGAAACAAAGGCAAGACAATGGCATAGGAACATAGGAAGCTGCCATACACTGAGTCAGACCATGGGTCTATCTAGCTCAGTATTGTCTTCACAGACTGGCAGCGGCTTCTGCAAGGTTGCAGGCAGGAATCTCTCTCAGTCCTATCTTGGAGAAGCCAGGGAGGGAACTTGGAATCTTCTGCTTGTCCCAGAGCGGCTCCATCCGCTGAAGGGAATATCTTACAGTGCTCACACTACTAGTCCATTGGGCCTTACTTGGGAGTAAACCCTGTTCAATTCTGTGGGACTTAATGTCTGAGTAAGCAAATATAAGATCAAGCTGGAGTTGTACTACTAGGGTTGTGAAGTGTTTTACAGAGGCACACTACTTCATCTTCATATGTATTTATAGCTCCGAAGAAGTGGGCTTAGAAAACAACTATTTTTTCATCAAACCTGGAAGACAGCTTGGTTTATTCTCTGCCCATTTAGGAACTACATCAAATTCTGTCACACCATCATGTTATCAGAAAGCAACAGCGAGCCCTTTCCCACAACCGGAGAAAGGACTCAAAAGGGGTCAGGGGAGGAAACCTTGAACTGCTTACATCCCCCGCAGACCTTCTCCCTGGCATTGCTGGGGGCGAATCACCTGCCCAGGTTATTGCTGGCTGCTCTCAGCAGCACAGAGGTTTGGGGCCCCGGAGGCCTCCAGATCTCCCATAATGCATTGCACGAGTGCATGGTGCATTACGAGGACCCCCCCCCACGCTGGCCAGGAGGGCTGGCAGACAATTTAAAAAATGGGGTTAAGAGAGCACTTGCTCTCTTCACCTCGTTGAAGAGGCTGACCTCTTTGTGGGGTTTGCCACTGCACTACCCCCGGGAGCCACATGACTCCTGGCAGTTCTTACAGTCAGCAAAGACCGGGCTTGGCTTTCCTAGCCTGGTTTCGACTGATCGTAAGAACAGCCTCAGAGTCTTATCTATAGCAATAGCAATAGCACTTACATTTATATACCGCTCTACAGCCGAAGCTCTCTAAGCGGTTTACAATGATTTAGCATATTGCCCCCAACATTCTGGGTACTCATTTTACCGACCTCGGAAGGATGGAAGGCTGAGTCATCCTTGAGCCCCTGGTCAGGATCGAACTTGTAACCTTCTGGTTACAGGGCAGCAGTTTTACCACTGTGCCACCAGGGGCTCATTATCTGTGATGGTTTCTGTATCCACTGCCCCACTATTTATCCTCAGTAGTCCTCTCCAATAATATTGCCCTTGATAAGGGAGGAATGCTATAGGCATGGGGTGTGACTCCAATAGAGAAAATCCAAATAGTGGAGGTACTGTTTCACAAAAAGGGAAAACAAAACAAAATGAAATAAAAGTTGAAACTTCCCAAGTAATACACAGTTCAAAGCACAACTAGATACAGTTTGCAATTTTATAATCTTTCTGCCAGCTTCATCCTTGGCATTTAACTCCCAACTGACTCTCCTTCCTAGGTTCTGAGATCCATGGAACCCTCCCTGTCAATTCCAGTACCTAGCAACAGTTGCCATGCTTACTTCAGTAATGTCTAGATCAAGCAATATATAAAAACAACCAATTGTTAACCAGTGAGCCAGGTCTCACAATCAGTGAGACCCGGTTTAGAACGGTGCGCGGGGAGGGAGCCCTGGGTGGCTGGATCGGGCGCCCACACAATTGCCGGCTCCATGACAGAGCCAGTGGGGGCTAGGGAGCTCAGAGGCCACGCGGCCCCCGGAAGCTCCAGTATGCCCTGCTCGAGTGTGCAGGGCATACTGGGGAGACCCCTGGAGCCAGGAGGTGGCTTTTCGCCTCCCCTCCGGGGGTCTACCTGTGAGTAGCCATGGCGCGGAGCTGTGCCATGGCTACTCACAAATGGGAAGCCTGGGTGGAGAGCTTGCTCCGCAAACCTGGGCTTTGGGGAGGGCTACTAAAGTGGGCTAGCCGCTCATAAGCCGCCAGGCTCGCCTACGAGCCCGGTGGTTTACACAATCAGGCAAAATTGGGCTAGGGTCCCCTAGCCCGATTTTGCCTGATCGTGAGAATAGCCCCAGTGAGTTCTTGAACCAGCCCCAGCCTCCCAGCCCCGCAAGCCTCCAAACTCCCTTTCACCCACCCACCCACCCAGCTGTCCATATCCACCCTAGAAACTGACCCAATTACCTGGATTGATGCTTTCCGTGGAGGAAAGGAGGAAGGTCTCTCTCCTTGCTCCCCTTTCTGATGTTCAGCATGCTGTTTCGCCTTTGACCCAAGCTCCACAAATGCTGGGAAATATAATTCCCCCAGTGCTAGAAAGAAAAGGGGAAAGGTCTCTTTCCACCTGCAGCAGCAAGGAAGCTAACTGGCTGGGTAGGAAGGTGTTTGGAGATGGGTTTGTGGGTGCCAGGAAACAGGAGACAGGATGGGGGGGCCTGGATTTGGTTGGCTCAGATTAAATCTCAGCCGGAGAGGCTATTCTCATGATGGGAGGAAACTAGGCTAAGGGACCATATTAACCCTAACCCTAACCCTAACTGGGAGGTCTCCCCCCATCATGAGAACCACTGGGCTCATGGGGAAGACCGGTGGTCCAATGGCGGCTAGCCCACCAAAGTAGCCCTCCCCTAAAATGAGGATAGCGGAGCGAGCATTTGATCATTTTTTCTATCATGAGACACTGTGGCGTGATGCTGCGCTGCGGTGACTCACAAGGAGCCTCCCGACTGGGAGATGACGACAAGACTCCTGGCATCGGGAGGCTCCCCAGAATGGGGAGCATGGGGCATTCTGGGACTTCTGGGGGCTGGGCAGCCCCCGATCCCCACCGAACCTACCAGCTCCGTGATGGAGCCAGTTATCATGTGGGCGGCTGATCCAACCACCCAGGATGGGCTAGCTGCTCGTGTGCGGGGATAGCAGGCGACTCACTCTCCCCGCCACATCTTTCCCGGCTGTACACACTGATCATGTGTAGAGCCTCAGAGACTCAGATTAGATAACAGCCAGAGACTCAGATTTAAGGGTTGTAATGCTTGCCTTGTATTTGAGCCGAACATTACATGCTGCTGAGATTTGTTTCCAAGCCAAAAAATATGGACTTTGGTGATATCAGTTATTTTAAGCTTTCATGGCAGAACAATAAATAAGTGTTTACAGAACAGCTTGTGATGGAGGCTGTTGCTCTGCATATGTTTCCAGTCAAGTTACTTCATTTATTTTCTCTACTAGGGATGTGCAGAACATTTCACTGGCGAAATGTTTTGACTCAAAATGGGCTGCTTCAAGTGTTTCGAACTTGTGGTGTTTTTGGTTAACCCATCCCTTAATCCGGGCCAGCTTTTGAATGAGGCTTTAGTTATTTGTATTCCAGTCCTGGAGTAAAGGCGAGGGTAACAAACAGCTAGGGATGTGTGGACTGGTCCAGTGGTCCAGAGGTTTGGTCTGGAGGTTCAGGATCATACTGAACACCCGCCCCCCCCCCCCCAGTTCCATCTGGACCGGAACCAAACCTCTGGACAGGACTGCGAATTCTTTAAAATCATTATTTTTAAATACCTGTAAACCCTTTGGGGGCTTCCTGTAGGCCGCAGGGGGTGTGTGTGTTGGGTGTCCGCGAAGGTTTCCCTTCCCTCTAGCAGCCTCTCAAATCACTGCCACAGCCGGGCAAGTTGAGCATTTTCAGCCCTTTGGGGCCTCCATAAAGGTGCACGGTGGCCGTTTTGGCCGCCACGCATGTGTACATGGCCTCTGTGAGGCCTGGCATGGCCTCTGGCCTCGCAGAGGTCATTTGTGCATGTGTGGCAGCTTAAAAAGAATTGCAGAACCCCCCCCCCCCCGGACTGGACCAGATGAGGGGGTTCAATGGGGGCCAGACTGAACTTGGCTGGTCTGGTTCGAGTCAAGTCCGGATTTGAACGGAACCGGGCCAGCCGGTTCCACACACACCCCTACAAACAGCCCTCAGCAAGAGCATTTGAAAAGCGGTCTGCACTTGCCTCTCTGTACCTAATATCTATTTCATTAAACCAAGGATGTAGCTAGGAGAGAGGTGGCCTGTGTTCGCCCCTCTCCCCAGCGGCCCCTCTGAGTGAAGGAGAGCCAGCATGTTGTAGTGGTTAGAGTGCTGAACTAGGACCGGGGAGACCCGAGTTCAAATCCCCATTAGCCATGAGACTTGCTGGGTGACTCTGGGACAGTCACTTCTCTCTCAGCCTAACCTACTTCACGGGGTTGTTGTGAGGAGAAACTTAAGTATGTAGTACACCACTCTGGGCTCCTTGGAGGAAGAGTGGGATATAAAATGTAAAATAAATAATAAATAAAATAAATAATGAAGAAAGTAGGGAGGGGTGTAGCTGGGGGCCCTCTGGAGCTTCGGGGCCTGGGTTCTTTGAACCCATCTGCTCAGTTATAGCTATGCCCCTGCATTAAATTTTTAATGTTCTTGATTCCACTCCACTGCCTTGTCTTTGAATGCCACAACTCTTTCCCCTGGATTCTACATCAAACTTGAAACATAACACCCTTTAAATAAAGGGCCTGTTTCGAGCTCATGCAGAATAACCCCTGTTTTGATTGAAATGTTTTGATGTTCTGAGCACCATGTTGGAGGTCTGTTTTTTCCTTGCTTATTGGTTTTCTGGCACTGGTTTCTGATTGGCTTGCAATTGCTTTGCTTCTTGGTTGGCTTGTTATCATACAGCACAAGTGTTGACATGTGCAACTTTTCCCCCTTTGGCTGGGGGGAGGGGGGGGTAACACAAAAAGAGGGAATTTCAAATTCAAAATGTATGCAAAGGGACTGGGAAGCAGAGAGAGAGCTCTTATACTGTGACGCTCTTGGAGAAGAGGATAGATCAGGACAGGAGGAAGGAAGGTTTGATTTTGTGGTTTTCATTTTTCAGCACTGAGTTTCATATGTAGTGATGTGCACAGACCACGGAGGTGCGGTCCGATGCTGGGTGTGTGTGTTGCTTTAAGGGTGGGGGGTGTTTGTACTTACTCCTCCTGCTGCTTTTCCCCCTCCAGCGCTCCAGTTTTAAGCCAAATCTTCGGGGCGGTAGCGTTCCTGCCTGCCGCCCTTGCCCCCTTGTTGTTGTCCAAACCTGGAAGTAACACGGGCGCATGCTCCTGCCACCGCCATGCACGCCACTGGCGTGATGCGCATGGTGGCAGGGGTGGCGGGCACATGCACCCATGTTACTTCTTGGTTTGGACAACAACAAGGGGGCAGGGGCAGCAGGAAGGAACACTGCCACCCCAAAGATTTGGCTTAAAACTGGAGCACCGGAGGGAGAAAAGCAGCAGGAGGGGTAAGTACAACCCCCCGCCCTTAAAGCAACACACACCCCGCCAGCGGTTCGTCGATCCGCCGGACAAGCGAACCAATTCACAGGCCTCCAACATGGCCTGCAAACCAGTTCGTGCACATCCCTAGTAATATGCTGTGCTATTACTCCTATAAATATCTGGTTTTGCTGGATCTCAGACCGACAAAGGCAGAACCTGGGTGCTTGCCTTGAACCTTCTTTAAGTTGTGGTTTGGTTTGTTAGGTTTGTTTGTGAGCAGAGGCGTAACTATAGGGGGGGCAGGGGGGGCACGTGCCCCGGGCGCCATCTTTTCTGGTCACGTGGGGGGGCGCCGCCATGACCAATTTTTTAAATTATTATTTTATTTTTTTGTTAATACAAATGTTTCCTGCTCAGTGCAGCAGCGCTGCAGCAGTCAAGGGAGCGCGTCAGTGCCCCCTTCCCCACGAGCGGTCCCTTCCGCGCCGCCTGCGCCCCCCCCCCATTGCTTTGCTGGTGCCTGGCGGCCAGTCAGTGGCCTGGCTTGGCGGCGGCGGTGGGCGCTTGTGAGGAAAAACCTAAGTATAATGTAGTATGTTGGGGCCGCGGTGGGGGGGCGCCATTTCAGTGCTTGCCCCGGGCGCCGTTTTCCCTAGTTACGCCTCTGTTTGTGAGATAGTGTTGTGGTGAGAAATGGACAGTAACAGGTGTGTGTGTGTGTGTGTGTGTGTGTGTGTGTGTGTGTGTGTGTGAGAGAGAGAGAGAGAGAGAGAGAGAGAGAGAGAGAGAGAGAGATGATGGCTGTGATGATCTCCATGTATGGCCTTGAGAACTAACTTGTGCATCTGCTGTGCAATCTGCATTGCAAGGCATGCTCAGTCAAAATGTGGCTGAAGTTGCTCTAGAGCTTATGGCTATGCTTGCTGCTAAGTAAGGGTGCTGCTGTGGCAGCTGTTGAAATGCTAGGAAGCAATGTGAGGAGTCATAATTGTGTGTGAGAGAGCAAATTGTGCCAGGCACTGAGGCTGACACTGGATTCTGGGTTAGTGATTCTTTTTGGGCAATTTTTTGACTGTGTTTGAAATGTGTGTTCTGTTTTGGGAGGGACAGATTCCCTTTTACTGAGTGCTTCTGCAGTGTTTTTCAAGGCAGGGTTGCAAAATGCATTGCACTTTGTGAGTGCAGCTTGTTCCAAACATAGGGGACAATAAGGAAACTCAAAACATCCCATTTCCCCCCATGGGTAGAAAAGAAATTGTCTTTGTGGGTTGGGTGGTAGGTAGGAACAATGGGGTGTTTCGAGTTCCCTATGGCCGAAACTCTTGAAACATCTTGAGTTTGTTCTGTCAAAACAGCTGGTTCAATTGCTATTTCAATTGAGCATTTCAGCTGTTTTGTGTTTCATTTCAAGCTTGAAGGCAGCTGAACTTCAGGGGGTCACCTATGGTTTCTATGCACTGGGATAATGGCAAATTGAAAATGTTTGTCATGCCCTCTTAATATTCTTATCTGAAAGGACTTTCTGTCAATAACTGGTGATATTGTAAGCGCAATCTATTCATAGGCACAATTCACAATGAAGGTATACAAACTGTATATAAAAATGTAAAGCCGATCTGAGGAACTTGTGAAGATGTAAATTCAAAATCTCCTGAACATCCAGATCCCATGCTTCACTGACTGTTCCTCTTGTAGTGCTGTGTCAGTGTAGCCCTATTATGCATTATGCAATAAATAACACTCCCTTAAACTTCTGTATTCCAATACTTTGGATATCAACTAGACCATGTTGTTAAATGAACTTGTATTGCACTGCCTTTCCCTCCACCCCCCACCTCCAGCTTTTTTTAAATGGGGGTGGTCACATGAAGGAGCTACAATATTCAGTCATCCAAAAAACTTCAGTTCAAAATTAGAGTTAAGATACTTTCTCTTTTCATCCATGCCCTAAAACCATGGACAGTGAAAGTTAAGGTGTCCATCTTAACTTCCACACCATATCTATTATATTTTTAAAATATTTGTTTGTGAAAAGTATAGTCAGACTTCCTGATTACCTACAGAATGATACCAAATTTTCCATGAACAATCCTGACACTTAAATTAGGTGGATGCACTTACCTTTTATATCAAAATATGTTTGGGGATACTTTGGTGTCCCTAGGATCACACATTTAATTAATCTCTTTGTGTATATTTTTGCAGAAGTTCTGAACTAATCACCATATTTTAACTGTTGTTGTTCAGCAGATCTTTAACACTCAGTAATCAGATCAATAATTCCAAAATGGTATAATGAACAAGAGAAGCAGAAGATTTTTCTCAGATTCAAATTTACCAGATATGGTCATTATACAATAAAATGATGTTTCAAGTTGAAATCCTACAAATTTCAAACTCTTCTTTTATTTTCCTTTTGCGGTTCATAAAAAAATTGCAATTAATTAAAAATACATTCATAAAAATATCATTATTTATATTTCATTTCTTGAACTTCCCTAGAAGTGTAATCTATGCAAAATGACTTTGTCTGGTCAATGACATGCCTTACTTACTAGTAAGCTATAAAGGCTTTACAGTCTTGCATATTATACTGCTTTAGCAATGAAACTGCATGCACTCACATTTTTCTCATGAGTAGACTGAACCCTTACTCACAATTTGACCCACAACCTTATTTCCGAGAGAATCTTGAATACTTGCTTGTGAAGAGTGATAGGAACATAGGAAGCTGCCATATACTGAGTCAGACCATAGGTCTATCTAGCTCAGTATTGTCTTCACAGACTGGCAGTGGCTTCTCCAAGGTTGCAGGCAGGAATCTCTGCCAGCCCTATCTTGGAGAAGCCAGAGAGGGAACTGGGAACTTTCTGCTCTTCCCAGAGCGGCTCCATCCTCTGAGGGGAAGATCTCACAGTGCTCAGACATCAAGTCTCCCATTCATATGCAACCAGGGTAGACCCTGCTTAGCTAAGGGGACAAGTCATGCTTGCTACCACAAGACCAGTTCTCCTCTCCTAACTCTTACCTAACCTTACCTCTCCTAACCTTACCTCTTATTTCTGAGTAGACCTTTTATTCATCAGTAGATTATCAACCTTACGTTCAAGTAGATTGTGCACTGTTCTTTGCAAGTAGAGCCATGCCTAATAATTGATAACATTGAGGGTCTTCTCATAAATGGGGATGCACCCTTACATACCAGCAAACCCCTGACCTTCACTCACTAGTAGACCACAATCTTACTCATAAGTAAACCTTTCATCATTTTTCAAGAGTAGACCTATTCACAGGTAAGGGTGAGAGCTATTGGTAAACTTCAGGTGCTGCTTATGAACAAGAATGCATGGTCTACTCACAAGTAAGTTTGAGGGTCTGTACATGAGTAAGGCTTATGGCAATTAATAATGAAAGCTCAACTCACAAGTAACGGTGAGGGTCCACTCACAATAAAGGCTGTAAGGTTTTATTATGTGTAAGGGCATGTGACCTTCTCACAAGTAAAGGCAAGTTTTACTCATGAGTAAAGGTTCCAAGCTCTGCTATAGTATATAGCATTTGGAGAAATAACTGTGTCTTGTACTGATGCATGAGATGTACCTGCTGAAAGTTATTTTTGCTGGATTGTGGACCTCTTGAATTTCTGGCTGGATATTCACTATATAGGTGGCATTTGGGGGAATCACTGTGCCTTCGCTTGTTTGGTTCAAATTCGCTTCGCTTGTTTGGTTCAAATTCAAACCACCTTTGAACCAGGGTGGGTAGGTTTGGTTTTGGTTTTGTTCGAAACTGCCCCCCGGTTCAGTTTGAATTCAAACCGGTTCAAGAAGGTTCTACATAGGATATAATGGGAACTAGAACTGGCCCATTATTCCCTATGTGAAGCACCTAGGGACACAAAACTGGAGTGGGCACAAAAAAAACTGGAGGGGCACAAAACCCACCAAACCCCAAAGCAATTGGGCATTCTTGAGGTTATTAATACATTTTTGAAGATTTTTTCAGTTTTTGCATTTCTCCCATAGGGAATAATGGGGTTTTTAGGATGCCCCATTGCCCCCTTTGGGGGTGCCTGGGCACCCCAAATTGGGTCTGGGGGCATGTCAAGTTGTTCCAAAACTCCCTCCAGGCAGCCCCAAGTCGGTGGGGTTTAGGGTTCCCCCCCAGGAATGTTTTAGTTCTGGCCTCTCATAACAATCTATGTTAACTCTGAGTTCAGAGTTAACTCTGAGTTCACAGCAATTAAGGTCTCTCTCACTGTTCTGCAATGAAAGGAATTTTTTTAAAAAACAACACAATAAATCCTACAAACTTAGGGCTGCCTGGGGGAAGTTGAGGCCAGACCTGCCATACCCCCAGACCCACTTTGGGGTGCCCTGGGACCCCCCCCCCCCCAAGGTGGGGAACAGGGCATCCTCAAATCTCCATTATTCCCTGTGGGAGAAATGCAAAAATTGAAAAAAAAATCTTCAGAAAATCATTAATAATCACAGGAGTGTCCAATTGCTTTGGTGTTCAGTTTTGTGCCCTTAGGTATTCCACGTAGGGAATAATGGGCTAGTTTGAGTCCCCATTATACCCTAAGAGAAAAATAATTCTTAAAAATTCAAAAAAAAAAATTGTAGGAGTGTCCAAATGCTTTGGGGTTTGGACGGTAGTTGGAAACCATGGGTGACTACCACCCAACCCAATTTTGGAGGCTCAAAGCAGTTCAAACTGCTTATAATAGAACCAGGCTTTGTTTGGTTCGAACTTGGGCCGGCATTGCCAATTCAATGCCCTGTTTGGTTTGGGTTTGAACCTCCAAACTGTACTGGTTTGAATTCAAACCTGTTGCACATCCCTAGCATAAGGCAGAAATTCACAAGAGGCATCTCTAGGAAGTGATTGGGGAAGCTGCACCTGTTGTATTTGTGCTGGGATGTTTCTCTCTCTAGCCCAATATTGAGTTGAAAGATCAGGACAAAGTCTGAGTGCATGGAGCTTCATTTCTAAAGCAGTATAATATATGGTGCTGGAGAACTTTGATGCTGGATAAGACTTTTGAGGATACCATGTACAGCCAGGAAAACAAACAAATAGATCATAGACTAAATCAGTCCAGAATTTTCACTTGAGGCACAAATAACCAGGCTCAAATGATCCTATTTTGGACCCATTATGCGAAGATCCAGCTCCCTTGAGAAGTCCCTAATGCTGGGAAAGTTTGAAGGAAAAAGAAGAAGAGGACGACCAGCAGCGAGCAAGGTGGATGGACTCGATTATGACAGCAGTGAATGGACCACTGAGAGACCTTAAAGCCCAAGTTGAAGACAGAACATCCTGGAGAGAATCTATCCATGTGGTCGCTAAGAGTCAATAACGACTTGATGGCACTTAATCAATCAATCAATCAATCAATCAATCAATCAATCAATCAATCAATAATATATGTAAGTGTATGAAGTCTTTACAACTTATATGGTGCAGAAGTTAAGACGGGCACCTTAACTTGCAATTTCCATGCCTTTTAGAGCACAAGTGAAACAACTCTCATCTTATATAGGAGGTTTTTGGATGACCAAATCTACAAGCTTTTTGAAAATGAAAAATCTGATTGTGCACGGTGAACAAAGGAAGTTTAACAGTAGCTGTTCCCCATGCTGGCTAAGTGGAGCCTTGATATTCATAGACAGTATATCTCTGAAATAGAAAGTTCATTTTAAAAGGTAGTCTGCCACTGCCTTCTGTTCCCTCACAAGGCCCCTTGCTGCTACCTCAATGGTAGAAAAGGCAGATGAAAGGAATATTTAAGTATAAATGTGCTGAAGTGTTCCTAGAGTCTCCTTATCAACAGCGTGGTGTAGTGGTTAGAGTGCTGGACTAGGACCGGGGAGACCCGAGTTCAAATCCCCATTCAGCCATGAAACTAGCTGGGTGACTCTGGGCCAGTCACTTCTCTCTCAGCCTAACCTACTTCACAGAGTTGTTGTGAGGAGAAACCTAAGTATGTAGTACACCGCTCTGGGCTCCTTGAAGGAAGAGCAGGATATAAATGTAATAATAATAATAATAATAATAATAATGATAATGATAATAATAATGGTTTTCTTGAAGAAAGAAACAGAGGGTTTAATACTGGCTGTGCAAGAAGAGGCACTAAGAACAAATGCAAAAAGAGCAAAAGTCGAAAAAGCCACAACAAACAGCAAGTGCCGCCTTTGTAAAGCAGCAGATGAAACAGTGGACCACCTAATCAGCTGTTGTAAAAAGATTGCACAGACTGACTACAAACAAAGGTATGACAAGGTAGCAGGGATGATACACTGGAACATCTGCAAAAAATACAAGCTACCTGTAGCCAAAAATTGGTGGGACCATAAAATTGAAAAAGTTGAAGAAAATGAAGATGTAAAAATATTATGGGACTTCCGACTACAAACAGACAAACATCTGTCACACAATACACCAGATATCACTGTAATTGAGAAGAAAGAAAAACAAGTTAAAATAATCGACGTAGCAATACCAGGGGATAGCAGAATAGAAGAAAAAGAAATAGAAAAAAATAACCAAATACAAAGATCTACAAATTGAAATTGAAAGGCTGTGGCAGAAAAAGACCAAAATAATCCCAGTGGTAATTGGTGCCCTGGGTGCAGTTCCAAAAGACCTTGAAGAGCACCTCAACACCATAGGGGCCACAGAAATCACCATCACCAATTACAAAAAGCAGCTTTACTGGGAACAGCCTATATTCTGCAACGATATCTATAATAACCAACAATATTGATGATACAATTCAGCCATCCCAGGTCCTTGGGAAGGACTCGATGTCTGGATAAAACAAACCAGTCAATAACACCTGTCTGACTGTGTAAACAAGAAATATTATTATTATGGCGATTACAAACAATAGAGGGGATAGTGAGTCCCCTTGGAAAATGCCTCTTCTAATGCTAACCTGTCCAAGTGCCTCGCCATTGATTGTTAACTGTGTACTCCACATGCTCATTGCTTTTTTAAAAATAAATATCTGAATGTTTTTGCTGACACCAGTTGTTTCTAAACATTTTAGTATCCATGTGTGAGGCAATGAATCGAATGCTTTCTTGTAGTCAATCCATGCAACACTTAGATTTGTTTTTCTTCTCTTGCAGTTTTCTAAAATCATTTTGTCAACCAGCAGATCGTCTTTTGTGCCTCTGGTGTTCGGGCAATTTCCTTTCTGTTCAACTGGAAGCTGTTTGTTAGTTAATAAGTGTTGCATCACTTCATCTGCTATTATTCCAGTTCATAATTTGAACATGGTTGGCAGGCAGGTTATCGGTCTATAATTACTTGGAACTGCACCTTTTGCTGGGTCTTTCATGATGAGATGAGTTTTCCCAGTTGTTAGCCATTGTTCAATATCACCGCCTTTCATAATGTGATTGAACTGTTTTGATAGTTGTTTATGAAGGCTTGTTAGGTGTTTAAGCCAAAAGCCATGCAGTTCATCGTCACCTGGTGCAGTCCAATTTTTAATTTTCTTTGTTCTTTCACTTATTAATTCTGGTGTTATTATTAGATCTTGCATTTGTTGGTTACATTTTTTGACCTCTTTCATCCAGCCTGCTTTTTTATTATAATCTATTGGATTGTCCCATAATTTCCCCCAGAATTGCACTGTTTCTTCTTTATTTGGTTTTTCTAGGTTTCTTGCAGTTTCTCCTTCTATGCTTTGGTAGAAACATCCCTGATTCGACTGGAATTGGAGATTCTGCCTGTGTTGTGTAATTCTGGCTTCATATCTGCTAATCTTCTTTGACACTGCTGTTATTTGCTGCTTTATTATTTCCAGGACTTCTCTAATTTTCCTTGAATCTAGGTGGTATTTTTGGATCAGATACTGTTTGGTTTTTCATTCTTCAGCTTCTTGTCTTTCATATCTTTCAATTTACTAGCATCTGATCTAAGCCTGGAGATTTTATTTTCTAATCTAATCTTCCGTTTAGGTGATGTACTGCTTTCTTTTTTGACAGGTCCACTGATCTTATATCTGAGCTCTTGTGTTGTTATTGTTCCTGCACTGTACATTAGTTGTTTGTTTCTTGCAAATTATTGGTTGTTATTTCTGCAAGTGTAGCACTGACATCTTTTAATGCCTGAGCGAGTTGTTTTTTGGCAACTGTTTTTAGAGCTGGAAGTCGAACCCTGGTGGTTGTTTGGTTCATGTGCTCAGTTATTTTTTGCTTTAGTTCTTGTTGCTTTTCTGTTAAACGGCATTTGGGTTTTTGAGGTGAAGGCAAAGGGGCGGTTGCCTGGTTTTGATTTTGAAACAGTTCAGCAACAGTGGCATCCCCCATTTCCAACACCTCCTTCACCTGCGCCTGAACAACTTCTTCAATTGGTGATAATTCTTCTTCCATATCTTGAGCCTGTATTGCTCTTTGCAGTTCTTCCAGCTCAACTCCTGTGAATACTTTATTTCTGATTATGAATCTTCTCTGGTCTGCTAGCCTTTGTTCTGTGATTTCTGTATCTGGATGCTTCTCTTTCCAAATTTGGTACATTCTTTTTAAATAACCTCTTCTAGTTGGACTAGATTTGTAATAGCAGATCATTATTTCCTTGTTGGCAATTTTTGTATATTTTTTTCGGTTAAGCGACGTTTCTTCCAGTAACTTTGCTGTCTCCAGCCCTGGTTGCTCAACTGAAGATCCTGAGTCCTGTTGCCCACTTGCCACCAGATGTCCAGGGACTATAGCATCTGGCGCGGTCCTTGCTGACCCGGGCGACGACCGATCCGGTATAGATTTATTCAAGTTACGTCTCACCATATTGTTGATGGGAGAGGCACTCTTTGTCTGGCTCCTCTGGTGAGACCTGTCCAGTATGGTTGGACCTCTGGCATAGCTCTCACTTTCATCAGAGTACACAAGCCCCACAACCATGGCAAGGTAGTGCCTCACTGGGGGATGATGATGATGATGATTATATTTATTATTTATTAATATGTTCAGAACCAGGAAGTCAGAACTTGCCAAAACTTGACCCTCCCAACTCTGGCTTTAGAACCGTCAGTGAGCAAAATGCACCATTAGTTGGCTTTATTGCCCAGGGAAGGATGGAGCTTAGGTGGCCATTGAGTCAGTCCATTCCTTCCTGGGCTCAGTCTTCTCCAGGTGAGCTCTCCTTATTAGGAGTGTGCATGAAACTGGCTAACCTGGTTTGCTTTGAGTCCAAACCGGACCTGAACCGGACTGGGCCAGTTCATTTTTGCCCCCCATCAACCGGTTTGGTTCACGGGGGTGGTGGTGGTGGTGTTGTGAATGTTTTTTTAAAAAGAATTTTCACTTATCCACTCTGGGGGGCTTTTCTGAGGCCATGGGGCAGGGGGGTGTACAGAGGTTCCCCCTCCCACTGCCGGCCTCCATTATTTAGTAAATCACCTCATTCGGGTGTTCTTCTGGGGCTCCCTCCATCTGGGCCTTCCCTCCATTGCAGCAGCCATTTTGGAGGTGGCCATGCATGCCCAGTGGGCCTCTGCATGGCCTGGGTTATGACCCTCAGAGAAGCCCCTGGAGGGGGTAAGTGAATTTCTTTTTAAAAAGAATGTTCACGAACCCCCCTCCCCTGAACGGCTGGGGGGTTCAGTCTGGGGTGGGGTTGAACCTAACTAGGGGTGGTTTGGTTCGATCCCTAACTGTCAAACTTAACTGGTTTGATGTTGAACCATCGTACCGGTTTGCACATCCCTACTCCCTAATGGGTTTTGCTTAATATCCATTTGGTGGTTGAGTACGGATTTTTTGCTTCCTGCCCAATTGGCCTGGGGTAGGAATTTTTTTCACCTATTCTGTTCTGTTTCCCACTTACATAGTTTAATTAGGTCACAACTAGCAAATGCAATGTGGGTTTGGTTCTGGAATAGTGGCATTTGCATTGGTAAACATCCTTGAGCTAGTTTAATACAGGTGAGTGAGTAATTGGTCCTTAGAGGCTTCATGGCTTAAGGGTTATAGTTTATACTCATACTTGCTTTCGGGACTTCACAAACTTAAAAGGCTGTGTGGCCGGCGGGGGTGGCGGCGAAGTCCATGAAAGGGCCCTGGCTCACAAGAGTTGGCAAAGAGGTGTAGGAATCAGCATTGTGCTGATTCAAGCTCTAAATCAGGGTATGTTTCCCCAAAAGCTCAAAAAAGAAAATTTTTCAGACTCCCAGCCTAGGTTAGGCCCATACTGCCTGGGGTGGAGTTTTTAAAATCCTAAATCCAGTTCACAGAAACATTTGATAAAGTTGTGGCCCTTTCTCCCAGTATCATATCCTGAGCATTTATTTGCATTGTGCCTTCTAACTGTGTATTTGTATCTTCAAATTGTAACCCTAAATGTAATCTCTAACTCTTGATGTGTAGCATCTCCAGGCACACTCACGATTGCACTGCACAGTTGGGGTGTTCCTAAGGCCTCCAATTCAATAATATTCTTTATGTCCCAAAGACTGAGTAATGTAACTTTGACTCTATGAGTTTTACTAATCAGTGGTGCTGGTTCCAAAAGAGTGAAAGTTCAGACTCTCTTTCCCAGCTATAGGAAGTCAGTGCTAAGATATGGGGTGATACTCTGAAGTGATGCTGAACTTGAAGTGACTTTGCAAGTAACTATACAGTCAAATTTCACAAGAAAAACAAAATAGCTCTTCAAAAGACCCCTGAACAAGTCGAGATTCTTTCTAAACCTTTGGAAAGAAAAACCTGTGTAATTTCATAACTTTCCTAACCAACTTCTGGAAAAGCTTGTCCACACAATTTATACCATGGCTTTTAGCAAGAGCTTTGGAATTGCATTGAGCTCCCAAAGATATTTGGGTATTTCTGTCTCAAAATGCTGTCTTCCAAATCCCTTTGCAAGGTCAGTTTGCATTTCAATCAAACGAAATACAACACATACTTAACTAAATCATTCATGCCCAACAGGGAAGCTCTGCCAGCTTTTTGCATATCTTATCTTCTGCTAACCACTCAGTGCCTCAGCTGGAGTGGAGAGGAATCAGAGAAGTCAATTTCAATGGCAATGCTGAAATGGACTTTTCAGAACAAAGCATTCGGTCCGAAACAGGGTCATTTCATTGGAAACAAAAATCTCTGTTTTTTAATTCTTGATTTCATTTTGATTACAAAACCTCCAAAATTGCCATTTTCAGGCACAAAATGTTTTGTACCAGAATTTAAATGCACAAGCCTACTGTATATAAAACCAAAAGACTCAATGGACCGGGTCTCATGATCAGTGAGACCCGGTTTTGGGCGGTGAGTGGTAAGGGAGCCCTGGGCAGCCGGATTGGCCACCCACACGATTGCCGGCTCCATGACGGAGCCGGAGAGGGCTGGGGAGCTCGGGGGCCACGTGGCACCCAGAAGCTCCAGTATGCCCTGCACAAACATGCAGGGCATACTGGGGAGGCCCCCAGAGCCAGGAGGTGACTTTTCACCTCCCCCCGGGGGGTCTACTTGCAAGTAGCCGCGGCATGGAGCCGCGGCGCAGCTAGTCACGATCAGATAGCCTGGGTTTGCAGAGCGCTCGCTCCACAAACGCAGGCTAAGGGGAGGGGTACTTGAACGGGTTACCCACTCTAGAACTACTGGGCTCGCAGCCGAGCCCAGTGGTTCTCACGATCAGCAAAAATCAGGCTAGCGGAGGCTAGCCCGATTTTTGCTGATCGTGAGAATAGCCCCATTGAGTTAGGTGCACACTGCAATGCTTACATGTGTTGTTACTCAAGCCGTACATCTAGAATTGGTTTCTGATTTATTTTTTTTAAAAGGTGTTTGGGGGGCATTGAGAAGGTTCATTGCCATATGTGGATTATTCAAAACAATATATTCTGGTAATGTGAAAACATTTAAGAGGGCAGAACAAGATTTGAGGGATCTTTGGTTACAAATAGGAAACAGCTTGAACATTATTATTATTATTTTAGGAGAAAGTATTATTTGGACAGTCATTGCAGAAGAGGGTCTTGTGGGGTGCTGTTCTTGGGAAAGACTTGTTCATTCTGTTAAAACTTGCTTAAGAAAGGTCCTAGGTAGAGCAAGCTAGGTAGAGAGGAGGAGGAGGAGGAGGAGGAGGAGGAGGAGGAGGAGAAGGAAGAAAGAAGGTGGTACGAGGTGAGCATGAGGTGACAAAAGGTGGCATAAAGGGAACAGCCACAGAGGAGGAAGAAACTCATAGCTTTATTTGTATTTATTTGTTTTTGTGCAGCCCCCTGGAGGTGTGTGTGAATCAAATCCAGCCACCCAACTGTGTTTGACAACCTTGTCCTAGAGGAAGGGGAAGAGGGCCTCCCTTCCAGGGGAAAAGTTGCAAGTTCTCCAGTTATAGTCTACTACCACCCTGTCATGGCCACTTAATGGTGCAGTGAGGAAATGACTTGACTAGTAAGTCAGAGGTTGCCGGCTCAAATCCCCACTTGTATGTTTCCCAGACTATGGGAAACACCTATATCAGGCAGCAGCAATAGAGGAAGATGGTGAAAGGCATCGTCTCATACTGCACGGGAGATGGTAATGGTAAACCCCTTCTGTATTCCACCAAAGACAACCACAGGGCTCTGTAGGAGTCAACACTGACTCGACGGCACACTTTACCTTTATCTCCCCCTCTCTTTCAGCTTTCCGATGGTGCCTCTTCTACCGGCTCTAGCAAAGCAGGCCAAGGGTAGAAGGTGGACAGAAAGTCAGACTTAAAGAGATGCGGGATATTAATACAGAAGAAAAGAACAGAGAGATGAGATAAATGACATCCTTTCAGCAGCATCAGGAGAACAGGACCAGCTTTCAAAGGTAGGCATCATAAAGTATAGGTTTGTACAATGCAGTGCAAATGTCTAAAGGAGTCCACTCAATATGCATTTAGGAGAATCTAATAAGGTCTACTTTCCTGGTACTGATCTGCTGCTGAACTTGTTGAACTCTCCTTGAATTGATGTCTTGTTCTCTGGCTCTTATAGCTCTGCAGGGATAGCTTTTCAGACATGCCTTATATACTGCTGATACCCCAGGGTCTGAATCTTTGAAATATTTCCAGTAGCAAATGTATATTGGCATTAAAGGTTATTTTTAACTGCCCCCGCCAAAAAGGAGAGGGAAGAAGTGCTGTTCTTGCTCTCCCTGTTTAGTTTATTAACTGGAGTGCTTTCAAAGGCAAGATGTGTCATTTACAGGAATGCTAGTTATTATTGTCAGCCATTTCTATAATACTTTTAGATACAGAACTGGAAAGTGAATCCTTTGTTGATGTCACCGTTTACCCGTCAATATTAGAGGATTTAGGATGAGAACCTTATTATGTCTTAAGATCTATACATCATTTGGCACAACTGCATACTAGGCCTCCCTAGTTCTTACTCAGACCATCCAGCTGAGCCATGGCTGAGGTAGCATTTGAACACGGCTCCATGGTTCTCTCAATGACACTGGGCTGCTACGGACAATACTTCACTGGCCCACATAACTGGAAAGGGGATGTGCTGACCCCCACACATCCTCCCTGCACACAATCAAAGCTGAACAGTCAGCTCTGATGCTTGTGCGGCACACAAGCTGTGTGGCACCGAGCGGCAAAGCCAGGCGCCGGAGGAGGAAGTCCTCTGGCATCCCACAATGCACCATGCCAGAAGCGCAGTGCATTGAGGGATTCCCCCTCACCTGGACACTCTTGCCACCAGCTTTGTGTATACTTGGGCCACAGGCAGCCCGAGTATTCAGATGATGGAGGGTGGGTCAGAAGGGCACGCTCATGACATTCTTCTCCACTACAAACCTGGGTAAAAATGAGCCCTTTGCTGCTTCAAATCTGCAAGACCTGGTGGCTCCACTGGAAAAGTACCTGGCTGCTGGGGCGGCAACTTCAAGAGCAAGATCCAAACACCATTGCTGCTTCCCTTGGATACCGTGGTGTTCACTCTAGAGCTCTCTAGTGTGTGTGTGTGTGTGTGTGTGTGTGTGTGTGTGTGATCTTGTTCCCTCCCAGACATTTCCTGGTATCTCTGCTTCATATAGAAACCTAGCCTGCCATCTAGACCTCCCACAGCCAATAAAAAGGTAAAAACCATAACAGAGAACTAGGTGTGTCCATTCAGGATGTAGCTTGCTCCACAGGAGATTCATTTTGTAGCACATACAAAAAGAAATTTATTCCTAGCACTTGTGATCCGGAGGTGTTGAGAACCCTTGACGTATCGCTATGAGGCTCAAACCAACCACATCCAGCAGGCTGAAAATATCTTTTTTAAAATTGAAAAGACAAGTCTCATAATCCACTGTGACACATACACCTTGAGTTTATTTTATTGGAGGGATTTTATAAGGGCTATTATCTCCTGGTTAACATAATCCCTATACTTCCCTCAGGGCAATCAGAACCCACAGGCACATGACGGTGAGTTTACAGTCCCCTGCAGCTGGCAAGGCCGGGTAACATGACCACAAATGCAAACTTCTAGTGGAGGCCCTTAAGACGGAACCTTTTACAGCTCCCGTGACGTGATCTGTTGCATTGTCTGAGCAGGATCTTGGAACCAGGGAAGAGGCCTAAGTGTTGGCTAATTTGATTCAAGGTTTCAGCAACCGCTGTAAACAGAGGGGATCCACCTCCCTGCTGTGTTTGATCTCCATTCTTGCCTGATAAATTATTAGGAACAACATCTACTCCCGCACTCCCACTACAGCCATGTCTTTGGTCCAAGTGTTTTAGCACCTGAACTCAAGTGAGGATAATAAATGTCAAAGAAATATTTATAGCTGGGTATATGGACAGTTTCCAGTTCCCTTTACTGCAATAACGTGCATCCATCTGCTAACAGCATTAGAGCTGCCTTTTTAAAAAACAAATAGGATCCAAAATTAGACGGTGGTATACCCAGATAACTATTGCATCTGTTTAATATGAAACTGATAATTAAATTAGCAGTAAATTACCTAGGCAAGAGTCCTTATGAAATGTTTTTGGACTGATCTCACATCAAGGTTGAAACTCTTAAACTACTCTCTCTGGCATGATCTCTGAATTCAATGAAATTACTCTGGAGATATATGAAATGCCTAAAACTGCATTTTCTTTGTAACTACAAAGTGCACATCCTTGCACCAATGGCAAATGTTTGTCTATTTAAAGCAATACATTATTAAATTGTTTCTTGAACTGGGTAGGCCCCTCTGGCAGGGAGCATCATGCTCAGAACAGCCCTTTGCTTTTAACAGGGGAGGCAGTGAATGTCCTAAGCTGGTGTTTGGAGGCTGTTCTGTGCTGGATTGGGGCAAACAAGCTGAAACTTAATCCAGATAAGATTGAACTGCCCTGTGTTGGTAAAACTTGTTAGCAAGGTAAATCTGCTCTTGGACAGGGTCACACTCCCCTTAAAAGACAAAGTTTGCAGCTTGGGGGTTGCTTCTGGACCCAACACTGTCTTTGGAGGCACAGGTGATGGTGGTGTGCACAAGTGCCTTTTACCAGCTATGGCTGGTATGTCAGTTGCAAGTTACCCTACTTGAAAAAGTCTGACCTGACCTTAATCACTAATGCTTTGGTGACATTCAGATTGGACTACTGCAATGCACTCTATGTGGGGCTGCCCTTGAAGACAGTGCAGAAGCTTCAGCTGGTTCAGAATGCTGCCACAAAGATGCTGATGGGCACAAGTCCCTTCAGAAGCATTATACCCATTCTGAGGCAGCTTCACTGGTTCTGGGCTAGATTCAAAGTACTGGTCTTCACCTCTAAATTTGTCTATAGCTGGGAGCTGGGATATCTGTTGGGCTGCATTTGCCCATATGAACCTGGCAGAGCCCTCCATTCATCATTTCAGGTCCTGCTCATGGCCCCACCATTAACAGAGATCCAGTTGGTGGGGACTGGAGAAAGGGCCTAGGGATGTGCGAGCCAGTTTGATTCAAATTGTGGTCCAGGCTGTCATTCAGGAGGCCAGCAGGGGCTTGGAGGAGCCGTCGCCGCTGCCCTACCACCTCCAGTGTTTCTCTGCAGCCTCCACCTTGCCTCCACCACTGCCTCCTCTAAAGGTATGCACCCCTGCACTTTTAGCATAGGACTCAGGGATGCCCCCTTTACTTGTAAAGGGGAATCCTCAAGGATTCCCCTTTGCAAGTATATCCAAGACAGTTTGCGGACTGATTTGGCCCAGTTCGAGGGTCAAACCAAACTGAATCTGGTTCAATCAAACCAGTTCCATGCACATTCCTAACAGGGGCCTTGGGTTGTGGCTCCTTGGCTTTGGAACACCCTCCCATACTTGCTCCTTATTTATTCAAGTTATATGCTGAACATATATTGAGAGAAGCTCGGTTGGAAGAAGATGAGCATGGTTTTAAAGTTGGAGGAAAAAACATCAATAACGTGCACTGTGCTTATGACACCACTCTGATAGCTGAGATTGCGCATGATCTGCAAGTTCTAGTAATGAACGTTAAGGAGCATAGTGGGAAAAATGGGACTGTGACTAAATGTAAAGAACACTAAACTAATGACAACGGGTACAGCAACCAGCCTCAGAATTGATAATGAAGTCACTGAAATGGTGGATAGCTTCTGCCTTTTAGGATCGACCGTCAACAGTAAAGGATCCAGGAGTCAAGAAATATGCCGCAGAGTAGCACTTGGTAGGGTTGCAATGAAGGCCTTGGAAATGATAATGAGATGCTGTGACATCTACACCTATAAAGATTAGAATAGCTCGGACAATGGTTTTCCCCATGACATTCTATGGATGTGAAGGCTGGACTTTGAAGAAGCAAGATAGAAAAAGCATTGACGCTTTTGAACTTTGGTGCTGGAGAAGACTTTTGAGAATACCATGGACAGCCAGGAAATCAAACCAATGGATCATAGAACAAATCAATCCAGAATTTTCACTTGAGGCACAAATGACCAGGCTCAAACTATCATACTTCAGACACATTATGCAAAAACCCAGCTGCTTGAGAGGTCCATAATGCTGGGGAAAGTTGAAGGAAGGAGAAGAAGAGGATGACCAGCAGCAAGGTGGATGGATTCTATCACGACAACAATGAATGCACCACTGAGAGACCTTAAAGGCAAAGCTGAAGACAGATCATCCTGGAGAGCATCTGTCTATGTGGTCACTTAGAGTCGACACTGACTTGACGGTACTTAATCAATCAATCAGTCAGGAGGAAAAGCCATCCAATCCAGTTCCCTCCTTGCAGTTGGTCACCCTTTCTTCTTCCTACATTAATTTTTGGAGTTCTCTGCCAATTGGGAGTGAGCCTGGCTGGGTGCTCCTACCCCAGCCTACCCTGGCTGGGTGCTTCTCCTATTTTAATGGTGGTCATTTGTGAACGAGCCTAATGTGTCGGTAAAAAACTAGAGGAAATGTTGGGCTCTGGCTTCCTTCTGCAGGATATTGCAGGGAGGAGATCACAACAGCTTTAGGCATTGCAGGTGAACAACAGAGATGAAAGGACAAGGGAAAGTGGAAAAGCATGGAGAGTATAGGGAAGAGAAAGAAAGAAGTTTAGTGTTGGAGTCAGAGTTGCATACAACTACACAGTTAACTTTTTTTGCGGGGGGAGGAAAACTCTTGTGGGGGGAGAGGAAAATATACTGGATTTTGTAATGTCTGGACCTCAAGGGGAAAGCTTCGGCTGCTGCCATATTGGAACTCTGGAGCATGCTGGGTAATGTAATACAGCATGCTCCATAGACCTAAGTGCTGGGCACAGCAGGAGGGAGGGGGAAGTCCTCAGATTCCCCAAAGAGCCTGATCTGGAGTCACCCAAATCCAGAAACCAATGAAAAAGGCTCCCCTTAGGTGAGGTGTGCTTTCTGTTTCTCTCTCCATCCTCTGAGGGAGACAAAAATATTCCAGCAGCTGTTGCCTGTGGCAGGTTTGGGCCCATTTAAGTGAGTAGGATTATATTTAAGTATATTTCCATTTCTTAATTATTCTACAAGGTTTTAAATATTGTTTGTATTTTTCATTTCCCCAATGAACATGTGTTTGTGTGTGTATGTGTGTGTGTGAGAGAGAGAGGGGGGAGGGAGAGAGAGAGAGGGAGGGAGGGAAGGAATTCCTATGTGATTTCTCTTTGCTAAGTGCTACTTCAAAAAAGAAAAAAACTGCTTAAAATATTTTGGGACCTGAGGGAGAAATTTGGATCTAGGGTTTATCTTCAGGGCAGGAGGAGCAGGATTTTTTTAAAAAAATTACTTTAATTTTGATTTATGTTTTATACTATATGCTTTTAAACATAATTATATTATTTCCTCCAAAGTGTAGGTGTGCAGGAATTCCTGTTTGATTCCTTTTTGCTGTGTATTGTAAAATGCCCACTTAAAATCTGTTTATGATCTGGGATGAAACCTAGACTTCGGCTGCCTTCAGATGTAACACCAAACTGGAGGCAAATGTGCCAGAGGTTCAAGTTTGTGGTTGTCTGAATGTGTGAAACTGTGGTTTTGTCACCCAACCACGGGCTGATTTTTGACCCAAAACCTGAATTTGAAACTCAGCTTTGTAGTGGAAACCTTGCGGAAACCTCAAGTTTCAAAGGGCCATTGTTTCATCTGAATTCTGCTGCCACCATAACCTGGGTTTTGTGCTGTGGTTGAACCATAGAGAGGGCAGCTCATAGCAGCCCAGAAATGCATCCACTGTATGCCAGATGAGCTTCTCACTGGCTGTCTCATGAACTCTTGCAAAAGCTGCCACACATGGGATTAGCTATGGGTACGCCTTAGAAAATTATATATATAGATAGATAGCCAGGAACTGGATAGGGTTGCGCATTTTGTATTTTTTCTGTTTCGATTTGTACCAAATCTGAATCAACCCCATTTTGTATTTTTTCTGAAGTTAAGTCTTCCAAATCACCCCAGTTTTGTTTTGTATCCGAATTAATCCAAATCTGAATCTGAATTAATTCAGATTTTTTAAAAAGGCCACATGGTCAAAAGAGTGGGTTGGGGTTATAATGCTCAATAAGTGGAAGCTACCACAAAAATTTCAAAGGAATTGCACAAACTGCTGATTTTTGGTGAATTTTTTAAAGTTTGAGTGTCTTTCAGATTTTCCTCATAGGGTATGATGGAGGTTTCAAGAAAAGTATAGTTTCATGCGGGGGGGAAGGGGTGGCCCAGAGTGGAGTGTGGTTGGTGGTAGTGCCCAGTTGATACAAGGAAGCTACCACAGTTTTTTCAGAGGAATTTTGCAAAGGGCTGATTTTTAAAGAATTAGTGAACTTAATGCATCTTTCAGAATTTCCTCATAGGGTATAATGGAGGTTTCTGCAGTCCCATAACCCCACTTGAGGGGCACTTCGATGGCCCAGAGCAAGTGGCAGTGTAGTGCACATAGGGTGCCAACCACCCACATGGGTTGCCAACCCACAAAGTACAGGGTTTTGTTGTTCTAGAGGTGTTCCGAGAGTAGATTCTCTAGTAGCATATGAGAGTGGATTCATGGTTTTTCATTAAAAATCTCATTTGCTGCCAGAGAATCTAAACTCAACACCTAAGAAACAACAAAGCCCAGTACACCAATGGGTTAGCAATCCAGGGGAGTAGTTGGCATCCTCTGTGCACTACACCACCACTAGCTTAGGGCCATCCCAGTGCCCCCCAGGTGGAGTTATGGGGCTGCTGAAACCTCTATTATTCCCAATGGGGGAAAATCTTAAAGACGTGTAAACCTCAAAAATTCCTAAGAAATCAGTCCTTTGCCCTATTTGGAATCTGGGTGCACCACCCTTGGGGCACTGCCACCCAACCCACTGTTTTGCCCCTGAAGCCGCACATAAACAAGTTGAAAGAGTGAAGAGAATGATGAACAACAACACTTAATTTTGGGGCACAGTTATTTGAGAATTTTGCAGCAGGTGTGAGCCTGTCCCTGTGGCACTAGGACAGCAGCACAACTCATTTGTGGATTCAAGCAATCTTTCAATAAAAGCACTCCCTCCCCATAGAACAGTGACAACAGGTCATTTGAGATAGCAAGATAGACCAATGAGCCAGTGTGGTGTAGTGGTTAGCATGCTGGACTAGGACCGGGGAGACCCGAGTTCAAATCCCCATTCAGCCATGATACTAGCTGGGTGACTCTGGGCCAGTCACTTCTCTCAACCTAACCTACTTCACAGGGTTGTTGTGAGGAGAAACCTAAGTATGTAGTACACTGCTCTGGGCTCCTTGGAGGAAGAGCGGGATATAAAATGTAAAAAATAAATTAAAATAAAATAAAACTGCCTTGGTACTATGGAACAGCTTCAAATGTTCACTTAACTGAAGTGGAGTGAGCCATAGCCCAAACAAATCAGCCTACTGTTCAGAATTGTTGAGATTTATCATCACTACATTTAAGAAAGTGCAAAATGATGGATCAGGGAAGCAACTAAGATTCCTGGGGATGTCAATACGTTGACAGGGATATTCCCCACCCTCCTCCTTTTGTCTCCTGTAGTCCCATGTGGATGACCTGTCCCTGCAATGGCAAAAGTTGTGAACCACTGGCTTAGACATCATGACCCACCAAATTACATTGTAGCCTAAATTAGATTAGACTGCTCAACTTGGGCAACAAAACTTAGACACCACTATAACTCATAAAAATCAGAAGAAAATCAAAAGAGCTCTTCAAAAGACCGCTGAACAAGTCAAGAGATTCTTTCTAAACCTTTGGAAAGAAAAACCTGTGTAATTTCAGAACTTTCCTAACCAGCTTCTCGCAAAGCTTGTCCACACAATTTATACCATGGCTTTTAGAAAGAGATTTGGAATTGCATTGAGTTCCCAAAGATATTTGGGTATTTCTGTCTCAAAATTCTGTCTTCCAAATCCCTTTGCAAGGTCAGTTTGCATTTCAATCACACTGAATACAACACATTTAACTAAACCATTGAAGCTCAAAACCTGTTTGCAAATCTTATTTTCTGCTGATCAATCAGTGCTTCAGCTGGAGTGGAGAGAGTCAGAGAAGTCAATTTCAACTGCAATGCTTTTCCGAAGAACAAAGCATTCTGTCTGAAACACAGTCATTTTGATTTGGAAACAAAAATCTCTGTTTTTTAATTATTGATATTGTTTTGGTTACAAAACCTCCAAAACTGCCATTTTCAGGCACAAAATGTTTTGTACCCGAATCAAAATGCACAAGCCTAGAACTGGAGACACAAAACTACTGTGCATGCCAAGAACCAGAAGAGAAATGTGCGTAGAACACAGGAGGGGTTGAGCGGGCCCATAGGAGCCAACCCTCTCACAAATCCCCACCCTCACAGAAGCCAACCCTCAACTTTTTGTGCAATTACTGTCCACACTTTTGCATTCCCTCTCACAGTATTTTTCATTCTGATTTCAAGTCAGCAGAAAAGTGGTGTTCAAAAACCATGGATTATCTGTGGATCTGGGGCAAACCATTATAGAAAAATCCAAGAGGAGCTGCTGTGCATTATCTGGGTGATCAGCAACACAGCTACAGGAGGAAGCCCTTGAGAAGTCAGAATATATCTCAGTCTGGAAATAGCCTAATTCACATGCTATGAAAATACGCCCCCCCCCCAATAGAGCTGCTTTGCTTTGCAGTAATACACATTGGTTTCTGCTCTTCTCCTGATTTGGGGCTACAAACCTTCTACACTCAAGGCAGGGGCATAACTACTATTAGGAAAGGGGAGGCAGCTGCCTGGGGCCCCCCATGCCTCAAGGGGCCCCCCAGAGGCAATTCACATGAGGCAAGTCACATGACTATATATTGTGAAGTGTATGTGTGTGTATCAGCGAGGGGCCCATTTTAAAATTTTGTCTCTGGGCCCACTCCAGCCTTGTTACGCCCCTGACTCAAGGCAGTATCAAGGCTGAACTTGGATTCGGGAACCTAAGGGCTGCTGCAGTAGTTGACTGTATTGTTCTTCAGGGTTGAAAAGCTTCAGCCAATGTCTGACAGTGGACAGAAGAGCTTTTTCTAATTCCACCTATTAAGGAAAAAGTTCCCTACAAAAACTGTGTTGAAGGTGAGAAGATCTTGGGCATTTGGTCTATGTTTCTAGAGCTGTTTAAAGCCAAGAATAATTTAGTACTATGTGATTATTCTGATTGACTTACCTTCACTCTCCTCCTCCTTAATTCTACCACTACTCCCCCCTTTTTTTCTTTTCTATGTCTCTGTTGGTCTTGTCTGACTATTGGTTAGGTTTATGTAGTTCACATTAGTTGATTGGATGAGGAGTCGGGGAGGGAATGTGTTGGGCAGGACAGGAGGGCATGGTATTGTGCTTGTCTTTGTTATGAACAAATCATCAATACACTTTAAATAACAAAAAAACCAAATGGCCCATGCTGGGTTTATCTGTTTATTTATTCAAAACAAACTTTGGATACACAAAGAAATTAGCTTACTAGTTTGAGGGATGTCGCCCTCCTGCTGTGGGATCAATTATGCATCACATAGTTTTCCACTTAGGAATCCTCCTCCTCCTCCTCCATAAATTGGGTTCTGACTCAAACTGCTTCGCCTTTCACTTCAAGCAGTACTTATGAAGTTGTAAATGCTTTCAAATGATGTAAGATAGGTGAGTGGCTGTTGTTTTCAGAGCTGATGAGAGTAAGCCCGTCATTAAGAGGACTGTTGTTTTCAGAGATGATGAGAGTAAGCCCGTCATTAAGAGGACAGCTTTCACAGTGGAAACTAACCCTCCTTTTACAAGACAGGTAGCAAAGAAAAAGATGAAGGAATTATAGGGGAAATGTAACTTCCCTCCTTTTTGAGACCTTCCTGGGACTAAGCACAAGACGGTTTTTTCCAAAAGTCTATTATATAACATATTACCAGAATGGAGAATTAAAATGTCATGTTTCTTTTATCACATTTACACTATTTAATAGCAGTTTGTGTGGGACAGTTGCAAAGTCTGAAATCAGAGACTTTTCTTGTTTGTGTTAACTATTTCAGCAGTAGGCTCTTAGCCTCTAGAACTTAGTTTGCCTGCAATGGCTTCAAAACCTTACTGGAAAGAAGAAGATTGTGAGGAACCAAACTAGAAGGTTGGATCTGTATAGGCAGTAGAAGATTTTTCCGGTTAGGTGGAGATGAATCAACCGCCCTGTGGAAACAAAATATAGCAAGTCTACTGCTTGAGCCACTTAGCAGATCTCAGATCTCCAAACACCTGAGTGAACTGGCCCTGTGAATGGCCAGCCCGCCTGGCTGAATGTAAAGGCAGGGCAACAAAAGAAAGAGGAATAGGCAGCTGCAGCAGTGGGAGGGAGAATGAGAGAGGGAGCAACAAGAGAGGGAGCAACCAACTGCAGCTGGTTCTGAGTCTTCTTGCCCCTCCTCTACCTTCAGTCCGACCCTCCATCCCCCCAGCTTCAGCCTCACCAGCTGCACCTGCCATTGCCTGAAGCCACTGCCTCACCATGCCTCATTAGGAGGCCAGCCCTGTCATGTTGTGAGGCTCCATATACCAACAGACATTTGCAGAAGAAGGGGAAGAGGCAGTGAGGCCCTTTCTATGATTCTAATGGGGCCAATTTTATTTTATGTTTCTTGAGTTAATTTACTTGAGTTTTTGGTTGCATTCACATGTAACGTGGAACCACAGCTTCATTGGACCTGTGGTCCGTCCCCCCCCCCACACAGAGTGACATCTTCACCTTTGGACGATCTGAGCAGGATTGGAACAGCAGTCAAAGAGACTGCAGAGAGGAGGGGGAACTGGCTGTGAGGGTTTCCTTCTGGCATGAAGGACAGCCCCAGCAGCCAATCACAGGCTGAAAGAGCAAGGACCTTCCTCCTTCAGCCCCGGTTACAGCAAGTCTGCAATTCAGAATTTGGACGTACCGCAGCCAGCCTCAGGTAGGAGCAGCCAAATTCACTATACATGAGAGTTAAAATTGGAGTTTGGGGTATGAAACATCAGGTTGCTTTTTCAATGGGCCTGTACATGAAATCCAACCTCTGCCTTGTTTAACACCAGTTTCCCATTACATGCAAATGTGGCTGGTCTTTTTAAAAAGTGGAATCGAAATATGGGGGAGGAGAAAATAATGAGAGAACTGTGATCTGTGTGTACCATGTGGTAATTAATTCCACATTTAAAGCTGGGACAGGGAGCAGAGGTTATGTAGTGTATGCACTGGGGTTGCGACTTTAAACCATGGTTCTGAACACATCTTCAAAACATTATTGTCTTCCTCCTATGCCAATTTTAAAATAAATGTTCTAAGGCTGCAATCCTAAATTAGAGATGTGCGAACTGTTTGATGGGGATACGGTTCTACATTGAACCAGTTCGGTCCAATGGTTCTAGGGTTAAACTGAACACCCCCCTGTTTGGTCTGACCTTGGACTGAACACCCCACCCCACCCCCGATGGTTCAGGGGGGTTGCAATTTTTTTTTAAATCAATTTGTTTTTTACCTTTAACCCCTTTGGGGGCTTCCTCTAGGCCACGGGTGGGGTGGGGGGGTTCTGCAAAGGTTTCCCCTCCCCCCACTGGCCTTGCTCATCACTGCTGCAGCCCATTTGGCTGCTTTTGGGCCTCGTTATTTTGGCTCAGCAGCCATTTTGTCCACCATATACGCCATTTTGTCCACCATATACGCCAGGGCCTCACAGAGGCCATTTGTGCATGCACGTTGGTGGACAAAATGGCCACCGTGCCAAAATAAAGAGGCCCAAACAGGCCAGAAAAAGCGGCTGAATGGGCTATGGCTGTGATGAGCAAGGCTGGTGGGGGGAGGGGAAACCTTTGTGGACAACACACACACACACACCTGTGGCCTGGAGGAAGCCCCCTGAAGGGGCTAAAGGTAATTTTTTTTAAAAAAAAAAATCTAGGAACCCCCCCCCAGACCATACTGAACCAGGGGCGGTTCTAAGGGGTTCTGGACCGAACTGGTCCGGTCAGGTTTGAGTCCTGTCCAGACTTGAACCGAACCGGACCAGCCAATTCCATGCACATCCCTATCCTAAATCCACTTACTGGAGAGTAAGTCCTATTAAAATTAGTGGGAATTACTTCCCACTAACTTGTATAGAATTACATGGTAAGCATGTAAATGTTTATCCTATTTATAGATTTCACACACTGAGTAATTTTAAAAAAACAAAACCTTCTAGCAGTTACTTTTAGTGGTTCCATGGATACTAGTGTGTCTTTTAAAAAGTGTTTACTGTCAGTGTCAGTACTGATGGTTGGCAAGTGTATTCTTGGCCCATATGCTGTAACACCTCTTTCTTTTTCAAGGGTATCTGTGAATAACAACAAAGCAGCAGCTCTCCTTTCAAGCTTGGTCCTGGTCGGAAGCTGAGCTCATATTTGTATATCTTGGCTGTTGAAATGGAAACTTTTTTTTTATTATTTTTTAAGAAAATTATATCTGCAGAAATGTGGGTAGTGAAAAGCATGAGGGTTGTAATAGAAAGAAAACTACGGAAAGCATTCTCATCATGGCCAGGACTTAGGAATGTGCATGGAACCAGTTTGGCCAGTTCAGTTCGAACCGGGTGCGGTCCGGTCCAGCCATTGATCCAGGACAAACTGGTTTGCAGGCCAGCTTGGGTATACTTGAAAAGGGGAATCCTTGAGGATTCCCCTTTACAAGTAAAGTGGGCATCCATAAGCATAATGGCAAAGGCGCTGGGTAGTGAGAGAAAGCTGCCTCCATCAGCCTCCGTACCTTTAGAGGAGGCCCCAAGAGAGGCAGCAGAGGCCACAGAGAAGCATCTGGGCTGGTAGTGGGTGGTAGTGGGGGCTTCTCCAAGCCCCCTAACGGCATCCAAAATGACAGCCTTGGGCTGACTGCAGCCCGTTCAGGCCTCTGTGCAAGCGCAGAGGTCATTTTTGTGACCTCCATACATGCTCAGAGGCTATCTGCATCACCAGACAAATCATGTGGTGATGCAAATGGCCTCTGTGCATGCATGGAGGTCACAGAAATGGCCTCTGTGCATGCACAGAGGCCTGAACCAGGCCTCAGCCAACCCAGGCTGTCATTTGGGAGGCCAGCAGGGGCTGGGAGGAACCCCTACCACCACCCTACACTGCCCCCGATGCTTCGCCACCACCTCTGCTGCAGCTTCCTATAAAGGTACAGAGCAGAGGCCAACAGAGACTGCTTTCTCTTGTTTGCCCCACTCCTCAAGGATTAACTTTTACAAGTCTACACAAGCTGGTCTGCAAACTAGTTCTTAGAACCGGGAATGAGCCAGTTCAAACTCAGACTGGTACCTGGTCTGGTTTGAACTTGGACTACCCAAATTGGGCCGGCTCGATGTCAAGCGCAGCTTGAAGCGAGCCGACTTGCACATCCCTACCAGGACTCAATGGACCGGGTCTCACTATCAGTGAGACCTGGTTTCCTCAGGTGAGCGGGAAGAGCGGGCTAAGCTCGCTCTCCCCGCTCACGAACGGGCAGGGAGCCCTGGGTGGCTGGATCAGCCACCCACACGATGGCCGGTCCTGTGACAGAGCCGGTGGGGGGTGGGGGGGAACAGGGGCCGCGCGGCCCCCGCAAGCCCCAGTACGCCCTGTGCGAGTGCGCAGGGCATACTGGGGAGACCCCCGGAGCCGGGAGGTGGCTGTTTGCCTCCCGACCGGGGGTCTACTCATGAGTAGGCATGGCACGAAGGCGCGCCACGGCTACTCACAATCGTAAAAAGCAGGTTTGCTGGAGCGCATGCTCCGCATCCAGAGGGCCCAGATTCAACTCCTGGCATTTCCCCATGGAGGACTTGGAAAGACTCCTGTGTGAAATCCAGGAAAGCTGATCCCAGTCTGGAGTGCATGCTCCGCAAACCTGCTTTTTAGCAGGGGTTCTCGAGCGGGTTACCTGCTCAAGAACCACCGGGCTCGGCTGCGAGCCCGGTAGTTCTTACAGTCAACAAAAATCGGGCTAGCCTCTGCTAGCCCAATTTTTGTTGATTGTGAGAATCGCCCCAATATGTTCTGGGTATCGAATAAAATGTATAAGGTGTAGCACAGTGGGGGAGGTGTGACTCAGTTTAGCTTTAGATTCAGGCAAGATTTAGGTCTCTTGCTTGCAACTTCTAATATTTAAGAGGACACCTACTTAGGGAATGTGAGGAGGTCCATCTGCAGTTGCCACTGGCTCCTCTAGTGTAGAGACATACCTTCTCTGCTGCTGCCCCAAGGCTTTGGAATGAACTTCCTGCTGAAATAAGAGTCTCCATAACTCCGATAGCATTTAAAAAGACTCCCAGGACACACTTATTCATCCAAGCTTTTAATTAGATGTGTAAGTTGTGGATTTGTTTTTAATTTATTCTAATGGTTTAATTGTTTTAACTTTTTATGTCATATTTGTTGTCAACCACAACAATATACACATATACTAAGTACACAAAGAAACAAATATTGATATTGGTGTTATTATTAAAGAACATTGTGTTACTCTTAGCATGGCATATGTGCCAGGGAACATTCTTCTGTTACATGACTTAAAGGGAATTTAACTTCAGAGGGCAAGAAACCACAATTCCTAAACCAACAAATGGGAAGGTTGACATAATATACTTGGACTTCCAAAAAGCTTTTGACAAAGTTCACCACCAAAGGCTCTTGAGTAAACTTAGCAGTCATAGGATAAGGGAACAAGTTCATGTGTGGATTAGTAACTGGTTGAAGGACAGGAAACAGAGGGTGGGAATAAATTTACAGTTTTCACAATGGAGAGAAGTAGGAAGTGGGGACTGGGACTGGGGACCAGTGCTCTTTTAACTTGCTCATAAATGATCTAGAAGTGGGGTAAGCAGTGAAGTGGCCAAATTTGCAGATGACGCTAAACTATTTAGAGTAGTGAAATCCACAACAGATTGTGAGGAGCTGCAAAAAGATCTCTCCAAACAGGGGAGTGGGTGGCAAAATGACAAAAGTGGTTCAATACAAGCAAATGTAAAGTGATGCACATTGGGGCAATGTCCTTCACATATATGCTGATGGGTTCTGAGCTGTTGGTGTCTGACTAGGAGAGGGATCTTGGGGTCATGCTGGACAGCAACTTGGAAGTGTCGACTCAGTACACAGCAACTGTGAAAAAGGCTAATTCCGTGCTAGGAGTCATTATTATTATAATTATAATTATTATTATTATTATTACATTTATACCCTGCTCTTCCTCCAAGGAGCCCAGAGTGGTGTACTACATACTTGAGTTTCTCTTTCACAACAACCCTGTGAAGTAGGTTAGGCTGAGAGAGAAGTGACTGGCCCAGAGTCACCCAGCTAGAATCATGGCTGAATGGGGATTTGAACTCAGGTCTCCCTGGTCCTAGTCCAGCACTCTAACCACTACACCACGCTGGCATCCAGTCATGAGGAAGGGGATTGAAAATAAAAATGCTAATATTATAATGCCCTTATACAAATGGGGTGTGGCCCCATCTGGAGTACTGTGCACAGCTTTGGTCACCATATCTTAAGAAGGATATTGTAGAACTGGGAAAGGTGCAGAAGAGGGCAACCAAGATGATCAGGGGCCTAGAGCACCTTCCTTATGTGGCAAGGCTACAGCATCTGGGGCTCTTTACCTCTGGAAAAGAGGCGACTAAGGGGAGACATGATCAAGGTGTATACAATTATGCATGGAGTGGAGAGGGTGGACAGAGATAATTTTTTTCTCCCTCTCTCGTGACACTAGAACCAGGGGCCATCCCATGAAAAGGAAGGTCAGGAAATTTAGGACTGACAAGAGGAAGTACTTTTTCACACAACACATAATTAATCTATGGAATTCTTTGCCATGGGATGTGGTGATGGCCACCAGCTTGGATGGCTTTAAAAGGGGCTTAGACAAATTCATGGAGAACAGGTCTATCAATGGCTACTAGTCTGAGAGCTATAGGCCACCTCCAGCCTAAGAGGCAAGATGCCTCTAAATACCAGTTGCAGGGGAGCAACAGCAGAAGAGCCCTCAACTCTTGCCTGTGGGCTCCCCAGAGGCATCTGGTGGGCCACTGTGTGAAACAGGACACTGCAGCTGGACTAGATAGGCCTTGCACCTGATCCAGCAGGCCTTGCACCTGATCCAGCAAGGACAGGGAGGGCAGGATGAAGTTATCCCTGTTGCACTGACTAAGGAAAGCAGATGATCAAATGAACTTGTGGGAGATAGTATTATCTAAATAATAAAGACCCTGAGTGTGCGGCCGTGCTGCCCGTGTCTTTTTCGGTGGTAAAACTGCCATAAAAGATACGACCACCCAGACACGGGCGGCCATGTTGGCAAGGCCGAGGAGAAGCCGGCCGAGAAGAAGCGAGCCAGCTGAGGAGAAGCGGCTGCTGCTGGGCGGACGGACTGGCCGAGGAGAAGCGGCCGCCGCCGGTCGGGCCGGTCGAGGAGAAGCGGCCGCTGGGTGGGCGGGCGGCCGGCCGAGAAGAAGCCCCACCGCCGGGTGGGCAGGACGGCCGACGAGAAGCGGCCGCCACCGGGCGCACGGCCCGGCCAAAGAGAAGCCCCTCCAGCCAAAAACCAACTTGCAGTTGCCTATCTGGCTGCTGCTCCTGCGGCTGCTGCTGAGGGTCTCGGGCGACGGGACTCCGTCCTAGCAACTGGGAGGAAGGAAGTAGCAACTGGGAGGAGAAGGAAGGAGGAGCAAACTAGCACCCCCCCCCCACTAGAGCCCATTATTATAACGGGCTTAAAAACACTAGTTATAAATAATATAGGAAGAAAACCTCTCATCTTATTCATTAATCAATGGGATTTTCTGCCATGAGATGTAGTGATGGCCACTAGCTTGGATGGCTTTAGAAGGGGCTTAGACAAATTCATAGAGGACAGGTCTATCAATGGCTACTAGTCTGGTGGCTATAGGCTACCTCCAGCCTCTGAGGCAAGATGCCTCTAAATACCAGTTGCAGGGGAGCAACAGAGGGGACATGCCCTCACCTCCTATCTTGGGCTTCTCAGAGGCATCTGATGGGCCACTGTGTGAAACAGGATGCTGGACTAGACAGGCTTTGGGCCTGATCCAGCAGGGTTGGTCTTATGATCTTATGTATGCCCACACAGATAAATACTACAATTTTGCAAAACCACTGTTACATAGTCTGCAAGACAATCAGTGCAATTAGTTAAAGTTAGGCAGTGCTGGTCATTCCATGGGCTTGCCAGTAGCCTTCTGTTAATCCACTTGTGACTGGAAAATCTATCTGTTTTTATTTTCTTGGGCTCCCCCATCCCCTTTTATATGGTTTAAGAAAAAGCATAAGAGGTGAAAGAAAAAAAGAAGTGTGTGTTTTTTCCAGCATCCATGAATGAGGTCACTCTTGACAGTCCTAGCTTCTAGACCTGGCTGCATTTCCATAGCAGAGCAAGCTATGAACTAGCTGTTCAAAGAGTTGTCCAAAACCTCCTGACTGGCTTTGCTTTCTCACACATTGAAGACGGACATCCCATTATCCAAGGTTTTCTGCATGGAACTTGCACATCTGGTCCTTTGAGTCCCACAAGGCCTTATAGAACTTCACAAGTCGCCTTCCTAATCCTGGAATACTATGCACTGTCCTGTTGGATTAAATCAAAGGCCCCTCTAGTTCACCTTCCTGTCTCCCATAGTGGGCAGTTAGATGCCTCTGGAAACTCAAGAGGAGGGGAAAGCATTATGATACATTGCCTGTCCCCAGCATCTGATACTAATTATATTGAAGACCTCATGGTCATGGTGTTGATCACTTCTGTCCATCAGTTGGCTCTTTAGCAATGATGCTCTTCCTGGCAATTAATTCAAGTTTTCTGAGGTATTTTCTGAGAAAGTTAGGAAAAACCAAGCTTTGCAGAGTTTGCCATGTCTTCCCTGCCAGTTCCTCTCTTTTCAGGGTGGCCAGAACCTAAGCGGGATACCCGTGAGTCAAATGGGCCGTAACCCAAAATTTGGCTTTAAAAAAGCCAAATCTGGCAACAGAGCTCCTAACTAAAATCAATTTGCAAGATATGAGGACCCAGATGTGGGGAGGAATCACTGCAGACAAGAGAGGTCTTGTAGGCCTCATCCTTAAAACCTGGACAAACTCTTAAGCATGCATAATTTCTACATGGTGTACTGGATTTCCATTGCCTCCCATTCAAATTGGTTCAGTTCCTATCTGGCACTCTTCTACATGGTTCTTGATGTGCTAGACTATGGACTTGTCAACCAGCTTATCAGAAAAGAGGTAGGTATTGCCCATGTGCAGTTCAACATTTCTTCTATATATTCCCACCCCAGTACAAGTTCTGTTGTTGCCACTCTTCCTCACAGGATTAAGATGCCATATTTCCAGGCGGGCCTTTAGAGAAATCAGTGGAGATTCACTGATTTCCTCATAACCCAACAAAAATTTCCATAAACTTCTCACTATGCCCATAAACCTCTCACTATGTCTAGCTATGCTTATATCTATCTATCTATCTATCTATCTATCTATCTATCTATCTATCTATCTATCTATCCATCTATCATATTTTTATACCGCCTGATATGTACATCTCTAGGCGGTGTACAAAATTTAATATATTTAAAAGTCAACACAGATTAAAATACATGAGACACAATAAAAACAATAGTATAAAACAGTTATTAAAACAAATTATTAAAATTATTAAAATTAATTCTAATTAAAAGCTTGAGAGAACAGAAGAATCTTGAGGGTCTTCCTGAAAACAGAGAAGAAGATGCTCTTATTTCAGCAGGCAGCATATTACAACCCCCTGGGGCAGCCACAGAGAAAGCCGGGTCCTGAGTCGCTACCAAACAAGCTGATAGCAACCATAATCAGATCTCTCCAGAAGATCATAACTGGTGGCAGGGTATATGTGTAGAGTCTATGAAATGCCCTGCCCAAAGCCTCGTGCTGCAGGGTGGGTGATTTGTCCCAGCCTCGCCTAGCACAAGCCCCAGAAGATCGCCTATTGGTTGAGGGCCTCTGAGGGACGAGCTAGTGGGGCCTCAGTTGCTGGCATCCTGGTGGCTATCTAACCTCGGAGGGGGGTGTTTGTTTCAGCCAGCCTGAGTGGTAGACTAGGTCCTGGCTGAGGCTTCCTAGTGGCTTCCTAATCTTGCTTTGTGCCCTGGGGTTTTGGGAATTGTGCTGAGGCCTTGTAAGGGGCTTCTGTGTGGCCTGGGCTTGCACCTTGGCCTTGTTGGGTGTCTCTATTTTGGCCTCTACTTCTTAGGGTGGGATGACCCCTAAGAAGGCCTGAGGGAAGACTGGGGCCAGCCTACTAGGCCCCTGCACCATCCAGCACCATAGCCTTCTTCCTCTGATGAGAAGGATGCAGATATGGTGCAAATCAGGGGCCTCATTCACAGGATGGAGACCTTGGAAAATGCCAAGAAGGACTCATCAGATAAAGGGGCGGGTCTGTCCGGGGTGCCCGCACGGCCTAGGAAGCGCACGGGGGGCTGTGAAGGTGCAATTATTGAAATCGCTATCTGATAGGTTAGCATCTCTGGAAGGTGGAGCAGCACCTGCCGACCCGGTCGATGAAGAGGACTCAGTGCCCACGGATCTTGGTAGCCTTCCTGCTCCTGTGCCCTCTGATGTGTTGACACCCATCTTATCTGTACCAGTGGATTCCAGTGGTGGAAGCCGTCCTGCACCTCCGTTGCCAGGTGATATTTGATCACACCACACTACTGCCTCTGGAAGGTACTGGCCCGTGGTTTGCATATCCCGGGCCGATACCTTCCTTTGCGGATTGGGACACCCCCTTTTGGGCCCCATCTATACATACATGGTGGGGGGGGGCTTCCCCTGGTTTCCCGGGGGCTATGGCTAGCACACAAGGGGTGGTGGAGCAAATTTGGAGAGGTGTATGTAGATATGTTCAGCCTTTTGTTCAGGGAACCTGAGGTGACCATGAGGTGGCCAAGCGGAAGCCCATGGAAAAGACATGGAACAATTGGCTTTCGGGATACACTATCTATATGGGAGTGGTTTTGCGGGCACAGCCCACTAGGGGGCTGGCGTTAGTCAAGAACTTGGACATCATCCATCGGGCGGTGTCTGACTTCGCTGGTTCTGCCTGGCTGTGGTATGCTGAAAACTTCCATATGCGGGCTGCTTTGGATCCTTCTTTGACATGGGATGTTCCCTTGCAGGAATCATGGCTTCTCATAATGTCCCCTTCCCGCCCTGTGGAGGGTGAGCGGTCGGACAGTGGTCATCTGCTGTCCCGGCCTCAGGCAGCTATGGTCCAGTCTGGTGGGGGCCAGCAGTGGGTTCAACTCCACTTGGTCTGCTGGGAGTTCAATAATGGGGGCCAGTGTGCTAGGATCGCCTGCAAGTTCAAGCATGCCTGTGTGCTGTGTGGTGCGAAACACCCGAGTTCCGCTTGTCCCCGGGTGAGAGAGTGGGGCTCTGGCCCTAGTAACCGGCCAGGGAACAACAGGAAAGGTAATCCCCCTCCCACTCCTGTGAGAAAAGGGCCCCAGCCCAGTTAAGTTGCCCGTGCTAGTGTCTTGGGTGCAGGATTATCCTGATGGGGGGCTGCTAGTTTCTTAGGTCAGGGTTTTTTGGATGGCTTTAGGATACCGTCTGAATCCAGGCGAACCACTTTTTGGCTCGGAATTTGAGGTCAGTTGAGGGTATGGAAGAGGTGGTGGAGAAGAAGATAGGCAAGGAGGTAGGGGCCAGTCGGGTGTTGGGCCTTTTGTGGCCGGGGGTGTGGGGTTTTGCATTTATTTCCGGGGACGGTGGTGTGTGGCCCAGTGGCTACTGAGCTGGATAGATGAGGGGATTATGTGGGACCTCGCCTTTTTGGAGCTGTTCCCCATTGTGGTGGCAGTGCACCTATGGGTCACGGAGCTTGCCAGCTCCAATGTGCATTTCTAGTGAAACAACCAGGCAGTTGTTCAGGTTATCAATGCACAGACCTCTCAGTCCCAGAAAGTGATGGGCCTTCTTAGGGTTTTTGTACTGCGATGTCTTAGTTTTAATTTTCTTTTTGTTGCCAGACATATTCCTGGGCTGCAGAATGACATCACTGGCGCCTTGTCTCACTTTCAGGTGGACAGATTTGGGGAGTTGGCACCCGAGGCCCTGCCAGATCTGGAGCCCATGCTGGAAGCCCTGTGGCAGCTTGACAGGTAGAAGCCTGTCAGGCTTTTGAGGCTTCGTTAGCGCCCAGTACCAGGGTTAGCTATTCTGCCAAGGTAGCCGCTTTTGCTGTGTTTAGGCGAGGTGAGGGCTTATCTGAGGAGTGGCCTATCCCTCCCTCACATATCATGCAGTTCCTCGTTCATTTGCACACTGCAGGTAGGGCAGTACCAACCTTGGCAGCATATGCTCGAGGGTTGGGCTAAGGGGTCCACTAGGTGTAGGGATCAGAAGCAGCCTTTGACCTTTGAGTTGGTCACTGCGATGGTGGGGCGTTTGCACACAGTTTGTAGCTCCGATTGGGAAGTGGTGTTGTTCCAAGTTGCCACGCTAGTTTTTTTCTCTGGCGCCTTTCAGCCATGTGAGGTCTTGCCACATAGTGGGCACGCATCTCATGAGCGTTGTCTCCAATCTGGGGACCTGCTGCTGCAGGAGGGGGAGGCGCAGCTGCTTTTATGATCATCCAAAATGGGCCAGAAGGCCAAGGGGCAGGTTATTAGGCTGGCCTCTGTCGGGGATCCAGGGGTGTGCCCCGTGGCCATGCTGCGGCACTATATGGCCTTGCAGCCCAGCTCCGGGGGTTGCCTCTTCGTGCACATGGATGGCGGCCCATTGATGCAGTATCAATTGTGGTCTGTGCTGAAGAAGGTACTTTCCTCTTTGGGTGAGCCAGTGCAGGAGTTCAGTCTGCACTCTTTTCGAATTGGTACAGCAACCACAGCCAGCCGTCTGAGTTTCCCAGATGGCAAGGTTAAGGGGATCGGGCGCTGGCGATCCAAGGTCTTCTTGCGTTATGTCCACTAAGGCGCTTGGGGCCCAGCAGCTGCTGGGTCAGTGATAAGTGCTGCGGCGCCTTATGCCCATTGGTGGCTGGTTTTCAACTGTATGTTTTCTTGGCAGGTGCTGGCAGGGCAGGGGCTCCAGTTCGGGTCCTCATCTGTGGCCACTCGTGGCTTTCAAGTGGGCCAGCATCTCCAAGTTCAGCACCCAACTTGGTTTGGGTCAGTGCACCAGTATTTACTGGTTGGGGATGCGGGGGATGCTCTGGGACCTGTTGTTCCCTGTACTGGGTGACTATTTAGCAAGGAGACCCCCTCCAGAGGTACTGGTTATTCACTTGGTTTAGAATGATTTGAGTCAGCGGATGGGGCTCTCCATAATCTGACAGGCCGCTTCGTATTTTGCAGTTTCGGGGACATGGATGTCTGGGGTTCGTGTTGTTTGGGCCTAGTGGCTACAGCACTGTGTTTGGCACGGGGTTCGGAGTTTACGGGGGGTGGAGCACGCTAGGTGAAAAGCTTCCGCTGCTATTACAAGGCTGGTAGTAGCATCCGGCGGGGTGGTTATTTCTCAACCAGGCCTAGTTCATGCCCAGCCCCTATCGTTCAGGCCTGATGGTGTCCACTTGTCTGTGAAGGGATGTGACATTTATTTATCCAATATATGGAAGGGACCTGGCCTGATGCTGGAGAGGCTTGGGGCTGGGAGGTTAAGCTAGGCTAACCTCCCTGCGTGGCAGGGACAATGCGGGCTGAGTTGTCAGAAAATTGGGATTTAACATCGGTGAGTACCCTTGGACAGGTAAATAGGTTGATTGGTCTATCACTCCCTTGTTGTTTTAGCGGCCAAGAGATGCTGGTGGGCCATGAAACCAGCATCAGGACTTCACAAATCCTAGGGCTCAGCGGTCTGGGAGATGCAAAGGCCTAGAAGTGTCCAGACCCCTGTGGGGTTGACTATGAAGGGACAGGAGCAGGTTCTCACCTGCTTCTTTCTGGAGTCAAGGTGTGTCGCCCACTTAGGACGTGAGGTAGGACTCTGAAGTCTGAACCTGGTCTTTGTTAAGCCCTCACTGTCAGTGGGGGGAGAGGGAGAGTTTCCCTCCGGATGTCCGCTACTCAATTAATTAATTAATTGATGATAATAAAGTTGTGGCCCTGTATATACCCAACACTTGGTGTCTGTGTCTTTTTGGGCTAGGGTCTGGGGACAATACTCTTATCACAAACACATAAGTTGAATACAACCATAGCTTATTTAGCCCAAGCCTCTTTTATCACTTGGGCTACTACATTTTCCACAGGCTTCATCCTGGAAAGGTTCAGAAACATTGGTCTAGATAGCTAGTGCAGTAGCTCAAAAGACAGAGCTACAAATCAGGAAATCTCCAGTGCAAATTTCACTTCTGCCTTGAACATATTAGATTATCTTAAGCAAGTCTCGGCCTCAGCCACCACCCCCATCTACAAAATGGGGGTAATAATACTGATATATTTTACAGGATTGCTGCAAGGATTACAAGATATTGGAGCTATTCTGATGATCAGTGTGAAGCGGGCTAAGGGTGCTTAGCTCACTTTCCACTGATTGTGAGAATCACCGGGCTCACAGCCGAGCCCAGTTGAATCAAAGCGGGTCACCCGCTTATGGAGCCCTGCCCTAAGCCCGAGTTAACAGAGCGAGCACTCAGCTAACCCAGGCTTCCTGATCGTGAGTTGCTGCAGTGCGGCTCCGCGCCACAGCTACTCACGGGTAGAACCCTGGAGGGGAGGCAAAAAGCTGCCTCCCGGTGCCGGGGGTCTCTCTAGCATGCCCTGTGCGCTTGTGCAGGGCATGCTGGAGCTTCTGGGGGCCGATTGGCCCCTGCTCCCCCCAGCACCCGCCGGCTCCGTTACGGCTCCCCACAGACTGTCTGCTCTCGCCATTCACTTTTACAAGGCTAGGCCGCTTTCCCCACTCACCTTTACAAACCAGGTCTCACTGATTGTGAGACCCGACTCAGAGATGTTATTCGCACAATCAAAAACTGTGTTCTACTCTGGTTTTGGAGCTGTGTGTACTCCCGGTTTTCGGTTGTGTGGAAGCAAGGTAGGAGGAAAACCTGGGTAGCTTTTCTTCCTACCTTGCTTCCACACAACTACCCAGGTTTTTCTCTTACTTTGCTTCCACACAACCAAAAATTGGGAGCACACACAGCTCCCAAACCCAGGAAGAACACAGTTTTTGATTGTGTGAATGACCTCACTGTGTGTGAAGCACTCTGAACACTCTTAAAGCACTAAAACAATATTAAGTATAGTTTTTAAACTGTGTTTCAGTTACATGACATTAGCACAGTTTTGAAAAGCACTCAACAGGGACAGTGAGAGAAGTAAAAGTTAAATGTGGGAGCTGGAGGGATAAAGATTTCAATTGACGTGAGAGGACTTCAAAGGAAAGATTCACTTTGGAAAGGAGAGGGTCCCTTGCTGCCTTTAAAATTTTCATAAAATGTCTGTTTACAGGAAACAGCAGAATGGAGTAGATCAGTTGAGTGTGCCACTGGGCTTTTAAATGCTAAGAAGTCCTATGTTAATATGGTGGAAGGGAATTTGTCAGAGCCAACATGTCCAAATGTAAATGGCAAAAAGATGTGTTTCAAAGAAGACCTGGGTTTGGTAATTGACTAATGCCTTATTTGGAAGACACTGGAGTTGGGGGGAAATGTTTGGAACAACAGATCAAACTGGCCATTAATAATTGATAGTGACTGTTCCCTTCCAATCACAGTGCCCAACCTGGGTTCCCTTCCAATCACACAACCTGGGTTCACTTCCAATCACTGTTCCTTTCAAATCACAGTGCCCAACCAGTGGTTCCCAACCTGGGTTCCTCCAGAAGTTGCTGAACTACAACCCAGCATCCCCAGCCACAATGAATTGTTGCTGGGGATGCTGGGCGTTGTTGTTGAGCAACATCTTGAGGAACCCAGGTTGGGAACCACTGGGCTAGCCTTTAAATACTGCTGAAAAGCTATTTCCTCCCAGCTTCTTATTTTCATCCTAGCTCCTTCATAACTGCCACATCTCATAAGATTAGGGAATGTATCACTACCATATGACACCATGGTAAGCATTCCTCTGATATCAGCACCAAAGATGAGTTAGCTGCCCCTTTGCTGTCACGGTGGCCAAGCAGTTGCTCCTGCCACGTTGCCTCACTTTGGGGCACTGACCTCACCCAGCTAGAGTTCCAGGGCCCTGGACCAGTTGAAGTACCACATCTGACTGGCCCCACTCACATGTACTAATGGATATCAGCACTCACATCCTCAGTATGCCAGCCTGCAGCCGCATAATCATGGAGGGAGGGGATGCATCTGAACCACCTCTGATATGCAATTTAAATACTACTTAGTATGCAAGGAGTGGTTTGGCCAAACAGTCTCCCCTTACACAGTTGCAGAATGGCTTACTGAGTGTGGAAGTCAGGAAAGCACATTGATGTCATGCATCCTGTGGTGGGCAGGATGCTCAGACAGTTCATTTGAACTAGCCCACTGATGCTTCCTTATCAGACTGTGCCTCAAGCCCAGCATGTTCATTGCCAAACATATCCCTAAACCATTTAATCCACTTGCCCATTGAAACATGACCCTGGAGGAAACCTTATGTACTGTATATCCTTAGAGGTCTAATTTTTCTCACAGTTCAGATCCCACTTCTCAGTTTCTGCTAGTTCCCCGAGAGCCTTTGTTTCAGTGAAATGGACTTTAAAAGTTGGGGAAGAGAAAAGAAGAAGGAAAATGGTTCCCTGAATTGCTGGCATATGTATTGCACATATATTCAGCAGTGAAGAACTGGCGTTTTCGCATGCTGCTCATGAGAGCCAGAGCATTAAGTAATTTCCCCAGGGCGGGATAAAACTGGAATTCTGAATCCAGAGATCTGGCAAATAGTATGAGGAGTGGGGAGAAGTGAGTGAGACAGAGGAAAGGGAGAGAGTGGAGAGGAGGTGGTTTGAGGTGGCATCAGAGGAGTGGAAAGAAAGCCAGGAAAAGGAAACCTGGGAGAATGAGAGTGACTCAAGGCCACGGGAAGAACTGCAAATTCTCCTAACAAATTTGACTGCAGTCATTGAAGTTAGTTCATTGCTCCCCCCCCCCTACAGTATTTTCAAATTCTGGATTCTGTTGGATTTAGGGGTTTTAGATTAAACAAGAGTAGATAAATATATTGAATTTGGAAAGCTATTACTTAATATTATTGATTTTAAGTTCAACAACATTCACAATCTCCCTCCAATTTGAATATCAATGGCAACACCTGGAAACTTTTGGAAAAGTTTTAAAAAATATTAATTTTGAAGCTTTATCCAATTTTCTTTAAATTTAATGGATTGTAATCCAATCATTTTGTTTTGCTTACTGTTTGCTGTGTTCTGCTGATCAGTGACTCTAAGAAAGGAATGATTGATTGATTGATATCAAATTTTCATTTTATCACTTGGATCTAATTAGATACTACAGCAGGGAGCTTCTTTTGTGCCAGAAATTATCAGAATATATCTTTATTCTGTCAAAATTGTCAGATTTATAAGCATTTTTTAAGGGATTCTGGAAGCCCAAACAATGTTGCCTAAGTTAAACTGTTTGTAATGCCTTATTTGGAAAACACTGGAGTTGGGGGAAAATGTTTGGAACAACAGATCAAACTGGCCATTAGTAATTGATAGTGACTGCTCCCTTCCAATCACAGTGCCTGCAGGAAAGGGAAAAGATTCTTGTATTATTCCTGCTCAGCTGCTGTTCTATCCCTGCTCAGCTGCTATTCTACTACCTTTGGTAGTATTCTATGTAGAGAACAACACTAAAAGGGATTCTGGAGAAGGGGGAGTTTTTGATTTTGTCTTCCTCATTCACATTTAGTGGTCTGTAACTTTCTGCCATAAATAAAAGTTACGATACTTTAAAAAAAAAACTTTTGAAACATCAATAAATAATAATTTACCGCGCCAGGTGCTGGAGTCCCTGGACATCTGGTGGCAAGTGGGCAACAGGACTCAGGATCTTCAGTTGAGCAACCAGGGCTGAAGACAGCAAAGTTACTGGAAGAAACGTCGCTTAACCGAAAAAAATATACGAAAAATGCCAACAAGGAAATAATGATCTGCTATTACAAGTCTAGTCCAACTAGAAGAGGTTATTTAAAAAGAATATGCCAAATTTGGAAAGAGAAGCATCCAGATACAGAAATCACAGAACAAAGGCTAGCAGACCAGAGAAGATTCATAATCAGAAATAAAGTATTCACAGGAGTTGAGCTGGAAGAACTGCAAAGAGCAACACAGGCTCAAGACATGGAAAAAGAATTACCACCAACTGAAGCAGTTGCTCAGGCGCGGGTGGAGGAGGTGTTGGAAATAGAGGATGCCACTGTTGCTGAACAGTTTCAAAATCAAAACCAGGCAACCTCCCCTTTGCCTTCACCTCAAAAACCCAAATGCCGTTTAACAGAAAAGCAACAGGAGCGAAACCAAAAAATAACTGAGCACATGAACCAAACAACCACCAGGGTTCGACTTCCAGCTCTAAAAACAGTTGCCAAAAAACAACTCGCTCAGGTATTAAAAGATATAAATGCTGCACTTGCAGAAATAACAACCAATAATTTGCAAGAAACAAACCAACTAGTGTACAGTGCAGCAACAACAACAACACCACAAGAGCTCGGATATAAGATCAATGGACCTGTAAAAAAAGAAAGTAGTACATCACCTAAATGGAAGATTAGATTAGAAAATAAAATCTCCAGGCTTAGATCTGATACTAGTACTGTAAATTGAAAGATATGAAAGACAAGAAGCTGAAGAATGAAAACACCAAACAGTATCTGATCCAAAAATACCACCTAGATTCAAGGAAGATTAGAGAAGTCCTGGAAATAACAAAGCAGCAAATAACAGCAGTGTCAAAGAAGATTAGCAGATATGAAGCCAGAACTACACAACACAGGCAGAATCTCCAATTCGAGTCGAATCAGAGACGTTTCTACCAAAGCATAGAAGGAGAAACTGCAAGAAACCTAGAAACACCAAATAAAGAAGAAACAGTGCAATTCTGGGGGAAATAATGGGACAATCCAATAGATTATAATAAAAAAGCAGGCTGGATGAAAGAGGTCAAGAAATGTAACCAACAAATGCAAGATCTAATAATAACACCAGAATTAATAAGTGGAAGAGCAAAGAAAATTAAATATTGGACTGCGCCAGGCAACAATGAAGTGCATGGCTTTTGGCTTAAACACCTAACAAGCCTTCATAAACAACTATCAAAACAGTTCAATCACATTTTGCAAGGAGGTGATATTGAACAATGGCTAACAACTGGGAAAACTCATCTCATCATGAAAGACCCAGCAAAAGATGCAGTTCCAAGTTATTATAGACTGATAACCTGTCCGCCAACCATGTTCAAATTATTAACTGGAATAATAGCAGATGAAGTGATGCAACACTTATTAACTGACAAACAGCTTCCAGTTGAACAGAAAGGAAATTGCCCGAACACCAGAGGCACAAAAGACCAGCTGCTGATTGACAAAATGATTTTAGAAAATTGGAAGAGAAGAAAAACCAATCTAAGTGTTGCATGGATTGACTACAAGAAAGCCTCCGATTCATTGCCTCACACATGGATACTAAAATGTTAGAAACAACTGGTGTCAGCAAAAACATTCAGATATTTATAAAAAAAGCAATGAGCATGTGGAATATACAGTTAACAATCAATGGCGAGAGACTTGGACAGGTTAGCATTAGAAGAGGCATTTTCCAAGGGGACTCACTATCGCCTCTATTGTTTGTAATCGCCATGACCCCACTTTCACAAATACTCAACAAAACAGGCCTCGGATACCAAACATCTAAAACATCCAGTAAAATCAAGCATCTGCTGTACATGGACGATCTGAAGTTGTATGGAAAGTCCCAGCCAGAAATCGAATCACTGCTAAACACTGTCCATATATTCAGTAGCGATATAGCAATGGAGTTTGGACTAGACAAGTGTGCTGCATTAATAATGAAAAGAGGAAAAATAAGAAAAACAGAAGGAATAGAACTGCCCAATGGAAGCAAGATCAAGAACCTGGAAGAGAAAGAACATTACAAATACTTGGGCATTCTCCAGGCTGATAACATCGCACACACTGAAGTTAAAAGAAAAATTGGAAGTGAATACATCAGGAGAGTTAGAAAAATCCTCAAGTCCAAACTCAATGGCGGGAACACCATACAAGCCATAAACACCTGGGCTATACCTGTTATCAGATACACTGCAGGAATAATAGACTGGACCCAGGCAGAGCTAGAGACGCTAGATCATAAGACCAGGAAAATCATGACCATCAATCATGCTCTGCACCCCTGCAGTGATGTAGATAGGCTCTACCTCCCTCGCAGCTCAGGTGGAAGAGGAATGCTGCAAGTCCATCGAACAGTAGAGGAGGAGAAAAGAGGCCTTGAAGAATATATAAGGGACAGTGAAGAAGATGCACTTCAAATGGTCAATAACGCGAAACTATTCAACACCAATGAAACAAAGCAGGCCTACAAGAAAGAACAAGTCAAGAACCGAGCAGAAAAATGGAAAAATAAGCCACTGCATGGTCAATATTTGCACAATATAAGTGGAAAATCAAACATCACCAAGACCTGGCAATGGCTTAAGAATGGTTACTTGAAGAAAGAAACAGAGGGTTTAATACTGGCTGCACAAGAACAGGCACTAAGAACAAATGCAATAAGAACCAAAGTAGAAAAATCCACAACGAACAGCAAGTGCCACCTTTGTGAAGAAGCAGATGAAACCGTGGACCACCTAATCAGCTGTTGTAAAAAGATCGCACAGACTGACTACAAACAAAGGCATGACAAGGTAGCAGGGATGATACACTGGAACATCTGCAAAAAATACAAGCTACCTGTAGCCAAGAATTGGTGGGACCATCAAATTGAAAAAGTTGAAGAAAATGAAGATGTAAAAATATGATGGGACTTCCGACTACAAACAGACAAACATCTGCCATACAATACACCAGATATCACTATAGTTGAGAAGTAAGAAAAACAAGTCAAAATAATCGACATAGCAATACCAGGGGATAGCAGAATAGAAGAAAAAGAAATAGAAAAAATCACCAAATACAAAGATCTACAAATTGAAATTGAAAGGCTGTGGCAGAAAAAGACCAAAATCATCCCAGTGGTAATTGGCGCCCCGGGTGCAGTTCCAAAAGACCTTGAAGAGCACCTCAACACCACAGGGGCCACAGAAATCACCATCAGCCAGTTACAAAAAGCAGCTTTACTGGGAACAGCCTATATTCTGCGACGATATCCATAACAATTGACAATAAAATTCTCGCATCCCAAGTCCTTGGGAAGGACTCGATGTCTGGATAAAACAAACCAGTCAATAACACCTGTCTGACTGTGTGAACAAGAAATAATAATAATAATAATAATAATAATAATAATAATAATAATAATAAATAATTTACGCATGCGCGGCAGCTATTTTTTAAAAAATGGACACCGTGCATGTGCAAATGGCCTCTGTGAGGCCCTGGGCCATGCCAGGCCTTGCAGAGGCCATTTGCACATGCATGGCGGTTGACAAAACTGGAGGCCTGAACGGGCAGAAAAAAGCAGCCGGTGATGACCAAGGCTCGTGGAGAGAAGAAGGAACACTTGCAGACCCCCTGTGGCCTTACGGAAGCCCCCATAAGGGGCTAAAGATTTTAAAAAATTAAAAGATTTTGCGGACCCCCACCCAAGACCAAACTGGGGGTGGTTCGAAGTGGTGCCAGACCAAACTGAACCAGGCCAGCCAGTTCCGTTCACATCCCTAGCGTGTAATGTATAGCCAGGCTCGGTGTGTGTGTTTGTGTTTGTGTGTTTGTGTGTGTGTGTATCTTTTTAGTATAAAGGTATAGCATGCATCCAGTTTTAATCTAGAAACTGACTGGGCTTTCACTATCAAAAGGTTGGAAAACAGTGGAGTAAATTTATACCCATTGCTCAGCTTGATGAACTGACAGTTACAATAATTTAATATAAGGAAATCTAAGTTACAATGAGTTTTAGGAGCTGTGTGTGCTTCCAATTTTTGGTTGCGTGGAAGCAAAGTAGAAGGAAAACCTGGGTAGAAGTGATTGTGTGGAATCAAGCTAGGACGAAAAGCTACCCACGTTTTCCTCCTACCTTGCTTCCACACAGTCACTTCTACTCAGGTTTCCCTCTTACCTTGTTTCCACACAAATGAAAACTGGGAGTACACACAGCTTCCAAGCCTGAGTACAACACAGTCTTTGATTGTGTGAATGACCTCAATGTATATTAATTAAACTAGATTTTCAGAGTGTACCACTCATAAGAACACTTCAGTAAAGGGCCTAAACTGGTGTTACTGAAAGAAGACTACTGCTCCCAGAGTTCATCGCAGCATATATATTGAAAAGCAGTATTTCAAAAACAATAAAGCAGGGAAATGACACCTCTGAGTCACATCTGGTTTTCTTCATGGGCATTATGCGTCTCCTTTTTTTGTTCAGTTTGTGGGGCTTCCCTCCCCTCTTTTTAGTTCAGCTTCAGAATTCCCCATTATGAAATATAGCTACGCACAGCCACAAACATGCAGGACAGAGTTAAATCATTTCTCCTGAATTAAATAGTGATATGGCTGTGGGGCTGAAAGGGCCTGCCTGATGATTGATGGGTTCATATGGGGGCGACCTTCACATTAGCAACACGACTCTGGTTGCTAGGTAAACAAAGGCAGATGGATCCAGCTCCAGTGATTTTCAGGAGTGACGGATGGCAAAGGTATTTCTAAGCCACATCTACCATGTGGGTTGTATGAGAACTACTTGGCATGGAGTGGAAAGTATTAGATTCGGGTGACAAATAATTAACTGACATCCACTGAGGTTTCTAAAGAAAGGTTATACTGTGAATAACCAACATTTTCATCACTTTGTTTTTGCAAAATGATTAAGGAAGGGCATAAATGCCATTTTAATTACACAAGCCAGTTCACATATTCTCCAAATAATTAAACTCCATATGTCACTCTGGTTCCCTTTGTTAGTATTGCAAATACTGGAGTTTAATCATTATACTGTGCCCAAGATGTGCCTTTATGGCCAACTCGCTAAATTAATTTATTAATGGAAATTGTCATACTCTGCCTTTCTATAGGAAAAAGCTCAATGCAACTTACAACAGTAAAGTATATTCATGTATATAAGTTTATTTGTATCCCATTTTTCAAACTAATTCTCCAAAGCAGCTTCCATTAAGAAAAAATCAACAATTGAAAATCAAATCATGATAAGAAAATAACCATGTACATTGCTCTGAGCTCCGAGGAGGAGGAGGAGGAGGAGGAGGAGGAGGAGGAGGATATTTTTTTAAAAAATCAAACATTGAAGGAGAAGAGAGCTGGTCTTGTGGTAGGAAGCATGACTTGTCCCCTTAGCTAAGCAGGGTCTGCCCTGGTTGCATATGGATGGGAGACTTGATGTGTGAGCACTCTAAGATATTACCCTTAGGGGATGGAGCTGCTCTGGGAAGAGCATCAGAAGGTTCCAAGTTCCCTCCCTGGCATCTCCAAGATAGGTCTGAGAGAGACTCTTGCCTGCCACCTTGGAGAAGCTGCTGCCAGCCTGGGTAGACAATACTGAGCTAGATGGACCTATGGTCTGACTCAGTATATGGCAGCCTCCTATGTTCCTAATACATAGTGCCATTAAAACACAGCAGAACACAGTAAAAGGTACTACTGGTACTACTTCAGTTACTAATATTTATATACAGTATTTACCCATATAGGAGGGATATGCACAGAACTGTGTAGGGGAGGCTCGAAGGCAACATGGGTGCTGCTTTAAGAGCGGGGGAGGGTGCACTTATCCCACCAGCCACTTTCCCCTACCGGCATCTATTTTTTCCAAAGCCCATCAGGGCAGCAGCATACCTCTCTGCCACCCCGTTGCCCCCATTGTCCGCATATGAACAGAAGTCTCCAACACACCTGGGCGCGTGCCCATGCTGGCGCACACAGGCGCACCGAAGACGTCCGGTCATATCCGGACAATGGGGGCAATGGGGTGGCAGAGAGGTACACTGCCACCCCATTGGGCTTTGGGGGGAAATGAGTGCTGGCGGTGGAAAAGCAGTGAGAGGGGTAAGTGCACCGTCCCCCGCTCTTAAAGTTAGACACCCCTCGTCATCAAACTGGTTCCATGCACATCTGTATAGAAGACAACTCTGAATTTAAGATGAGCCTCTAAAAAATACTGATTAAATAGACCCTACTTCTTTTCAATCTTTATATAAAAATATTATCTATAATCTTTATATAAATTATAATTATAGTAAAGATTATAATCTTTATATAAAAAGATAACCCAGATTTCCACCCTCCTAAAGGATCCAGCAGTAAAGAAATACGCTGCAGACTAGCATTTGGTAGGGTTGAAATGAAGGCCTTGGAAAAGATATTTTGGTGCTGTGATGTGTCTACACCTACAAAGATTAGAATCTTTGGGACAATGGTTTTCCCTGTGACACTCTATGGATGAGAAAGCTGGACTTTGAAGATAGAAAAATCATTGATGCTTTTGAACTTTGGTGCTGGAAAAGACTTTTGAGAATACCATGGACAGCCAGGAAAACAAACCAATGGATCATAGAACAAATCAATCCAGAATTTTGACTCGAGGCACAAATGACCAGACTCAAACTAGCATACTTCAGACACATTGTGCGAAGACCCAGCTCCCTTGAGAAATCCATAATGCTGGTAAAAAGCTGAAGGAAAGAGAAGAATAGGATGACCAGCAGCAAGGTGGATGGACTCGATTGCGACAGCAGTGAATGTAACACTGAGAGACCTTAAAGGCGAAGTTGAAGACAGATCATCCTGCAGAGCATCTATCTGTGTGGTCACTAAGAGTCAACACTGACTCGACGGACGGCACTTAATCATTCAATCAAATTAGCTAGTAAATCTATTGCAGTGCTGCTTTATGCTGACAATGCAGTTATTATATCCATAACATCTGTTGGCATGAGAAGAGCTTTACGTAGGTTAGCTTCTTCTGTGAAGAGGAGTATTTATCTATAAAAGTCCAAAAGTGTAAGATCATGATTTTTGCTATTAAAAAAACAAAAACAAAAAACCCCTAAGATACATGTCTGGCAGATTAATGGGTAGGTAATTGATCAAGTAAGAACTTATAAATACCTGGGAGTGGTTTTCACTGAAAATGGCTCTTGGAGGGCCCTCTGTGAGCATGTTGCAACTAATGCTCAGAAGAGTGCCTCTGCTATCTTAAAGTTCTTCTTCCATGTAAGGTTTATGAGGCTAAAGTGCTCTCACAATTGATGTATGGTGCTGCTATTTGTGCTCCGCATACCTTTAAACAAATGGAGGTGGTCCAATCAAAATTATTGTGTGTTCCATTCTTGGCCCCCAGATACGTGCCCAATGTCATTTTTCAGTTGGAAGTCAGTCTAACAAGAGTGGAGGCCAAGGTTTGGATGCATGTATTTAACCTTTGGATTAAAATCATTTTCTGTCCTAAAGGACTAGCCCCCTTTGTTTTGGAAGACAGCTTCCAATCTAGCTGGCATAAACAATTCTATGATATGTTGGGCAAGCAGAGGTTTTCCTCTCAATTTCTAATGCCTCTGGGCCTTGATGCTGCTAAAGGGCTTATAAAACAACATGCAGCAGACACTGAAATGCAGAACGACCTGGCACGAATTTTTGCAAGAAACCTTTTTGGTAGTTTCATGAATTACCCTAAACCAGCCTACTATTTAATGAATTTAACTATCTTGCCCCAGAGAAAAGCTTTCTCCTTTGCACCATTTAACACACTTCCATCTGCTGTAGTAGAGGATAGTTACCGTAAAATAGTGATGTGCACGGACTGGTCTGGAGGCCATTCTACAGGCCTCCGGACTGGTCCGAACATGGGCGGTTCGCAGTTCGAGCGGACTGGGGTGGGGGTTCCTTTAAGGGAGGGGGGAGGGTATACATATCCCTCCCGCCACTTTCCCCCCTCCGGCGTGCCTTTTTTTGTTAGCAGTTGGGGCGGCAGGATACCTCTCTGCCTCCCCTTCACCCTCTCAGCTGTAAAAGGCTTCAGGAAACATTTTGCGCGTGCACACGTCATATGCATGCACGTCACGTCTCCACAACGTGCACGTGCTTGTGTGGCCGTGAGCGCACACGTCGTGGAGACGTGACACACACGCATGCAACGTGCTCATGCACAAAAGGCTTCCTGAAGCCTTTTGCAGCCGAGAGGGGAAGGGGCGGCAGAGAGGTATCCTGCCGCCCCAATTGATAACAAAAAAAGATGCACTGGAGGGGGAAAAGTGGCGGGAGGGGTAAGTACACCCTCCCCCCACCCTTAAAGGAACCCCCACCCCAGGGCCGGACCGCAGCTCTGCAGTTCCGTGCACATCTCTACTGTAAAATCCCTATTACCAGTCGAATCTGTCCTTGTGGGCAGGGTGTTGAAACTGAATCATGTTTTTCTATATTGCTCATTTTACAGAGATATTTGTATTTCTCTTATCTCCTACCTCTTATCAAACATCCCTGTTAGAATGGATGATGAATATACAACTTTTTTATTAGCTGATTACTGTGTATCTACAACTCTGTGTGTGGCCAAATTTTGTGCGGCCGCATGTAAGATCACATCTGAGCTGATTTGGGTCATCTGTGTTTTGTATTACTGTATTATGTTCATTGTGTTTTGTATTGTTTCTGTGATGTTGGGTAAATGATGGTAAAAAAGTGTTCATTCATACTGATTAAATACAGATTATACCTGTATTTACCCAAAATGAAGAGGACTCTGAATTTAAGATGAACCCCCAATTTCTAAAATCAAAGAACTGGGGGTGGGGGGAGTCTTCGATTCAGGTAATTATGGTACTGCACTGCTTACCAATCAAAGTTCTCAAAGTGGTTGAGAGAGGGGGGGACACACACAAACAAAGAAGATGGTTCCCTGATCCACTTTCTGTAGGCAGGATCCAGCTGGTAAACCAGTCAAAGCAGGTATGATGCACTCCCACCTACCAATGCCATTTCAGCACTCAACAATAACACTGAATCCTTTTCTTAATTTCTGCCCACTTATACTAGACCAGAGTAAAGATGATAGTGAGGCTATTCTCATGTCCAGCAAAAATCGGGCTAGGAGAGCCTAGCCCGATTTTTTCTGGTTGTGTAAACCACACAAGTGGGTAAACCGCTTAATTGCCCCTGCCCTTATCCGAGGTTAGCGGAGCAAGCGCTCCACTAACCCCGTCTTTGTGCTCGTGTGTTGCCATGGTGTGGCTCTGCACTGTGGCAACTCACGAGAAGACCCCCAACTGGGAGGCTAAAAAGCAGCCTCCCAGCTCGGGGGTCTCTCCAGCATGCCCTGCACACTTGTAGGTTGGAGCTTCTGGGGTCCGCGCAGCCCCCGATCCTCCCAGCTCCGTAACGGAGCCGGCAGTTGTGTGGGCAGCCGCTTCGGCCACCCGGAGCAGACTGCCTAAGCCCGCTCTCCCTGCTAACCCTCCCCAGGCTTGTCTCACCAATCGTGAGAAGAGCCTCAACATGTGAAACATTTGTTTAAAATGATATGGATATTTTATGTGCTCTTTTTAATGTTAATAGTGCTGAAATGTTTGGATTTTGTTTATAATTTATTTGCTAGTTTTATGTGATCTGCTGTTTATATTATTGTTTTGTGTGTTTTAAATGGGGGGGAAATGGAAAATAAATAGTTTTAAAAATAACTCTGAATCCAGGATCAACCCCAGGGTGTGTACTTAATTTTTCAGAGGAAATGCATCACAACACAAAAAAGATGCATACCTCTAACCAGATCCACGGAATTCCCAACCACCAGTACATTGCCTAGATTAAATTTCAGCTTTTTTGCCTTCAGCCAAACCAGAATCTTTCCAATTACTAGTTCAGAATTCCCATAGCATCCCCAGGAATGGATTATGGAGACAAGATCTAGAGTTAGGTGTCATCAGCATACTGGTGACCCTTTAGCCAAGCCTCTGAATGACCTCACTAGTGGTTTCATGTAGATGCTGAAAAGCATGGGGGGGAAGATGGATCCCTTTAGCATCTTGTAAAGCAAATGCAAAGGGATGGATCAGAAATCCCCTGGCACTACCTTCTGGGAACACTCCTAGAGGAAGGACTGGGGCCACAGTAAATTGTTCCTCCCATTACTCTTCTGGCATGGTAGTTGAGAAAAATACTATATTCAATGGTACTGAAAGCTGCTAAGGCCAGAAGCATCAACAAGGTCACTCATCACCACAAGCCCCATCGATCTCCTAATTTGTGTATCATTCTGCAGTTTATCCACTAAGGTAATCAAGGTAGTTTTGGACCTCAAGTCAGGCCAAAATCTAAACTGGAATAGGATTCCTGGAAGATTCAAAATGACTTGACAGAATGCAAAACTAGGCTGAAGCTAACAAAATGCCACTCAACAGAGACTAAAGCACGTAGGCCAAAAACAAAACAAAACAAAACAAAAAGTCACATGCATAGATATAAGATGGGGAATACCTGGCTTGGCAGTGGCAAGTGTGAAAAGGATCTCAGGATTGTAGTTTATAACAATCTGTGCATGAGTCAGCACACAGTATGATACAGCTGCAAGAAGAGCTAATGAGATTTTAGAGTGCATTAATAGGATCATTGGGCAGCATCAAGACTATTGCTGTCCTTTCCTTAGAACATGTCACACATGCAGCAATTTTGTCATTCCTCCCCTTCCCTCTGCTGTCACCAGTGTTTGTCCCTGAGAGTCCTCCAGCCCTCAGAGATATATTTTGAGGGGCATCAGGGACACCATTGTGTGTGGGGAAGGGCGGTTCAGCAAAAATTGCTGAATACAAAACATTCTAATGAAAGGTCAGCATTCGTCTAGATGTTGCCCATTCTTTCCCATTCACAAGAAATATTCTGCACTTGTCACAGCTCCTGAACTGTGTTCAGTTCTGAGTGTTGCACTTTAAGAAGGATGTAGACAAATTGGAAATTGGTTCAGAAGAGGGCTACAATGACAGGGTGAGGAAAAACTGAAGGAACTGGATATGTTTAGCCTGGAAAAGAGAGGTGGAGTGGGGACACAATCACACTCTTCAAATATCTAAGGGCTGTCCCAGAGAAGAGGACAAATACTTATTCTCTGTTGCCTCAGGGGAGAAGACTAGGTCTAATGGACTTTGGTGAGAGGACGGTTGATTTCAGTTGGTCCTTAGGAGAAACTCCCTAAGACGAAGAGCATTTTGACAACTGAATCCATTATCCAGCAGGGGAGTTGAATAGCCATCCATGGGCATCTGGGGGGGGGGAGGGAGAAGTGCCCCCCTCGGATTCATGGCTGGATTAATGTGGAGCATTAGATGCTTTTATTTATATATTTGTAGGTATCAGTCAATCAATCATCTTTATTATGGTCCAAGACCAGCATAAGATAGAATAGTAGAGCATGATTCAAAATAATAAAAACAAATTATAGAACCATAAAACTATATTACTTTAAAATTACTACTCTAATAGTGTAAAGCTATATTGTAATACTTTAAGGCTGCTATCCTTAAAAGGGGGGGGTAGCTATGAAATCATTAAACAGTTGTATTAAAAAATTATGAACATATAGAATGTGAAATATATGAAATGCAAAAAGCGGTGGCTGAAATGGGGTATATAAAATAATGCATCTAAATAGGAACACTAAAAAAGATAAAATAGATAGCGGTTTAAAACTATGCAGAGCTGATGCAAGGGAATGGCTTGGCAGTCACGATATTTGTAAGTATATACTTGCCCCTGCCTGGAAAAATTCCTGCAGCCATCTGTGGCAGATGCTCTAGCTTTGAATTTCCTTGCAATGAGAAAAGTTGAACTTCAAGATGACCTGCAAGGCCAACTCTAGACACATGATCAAACTCGGGGCGGGGAGGGTTGCAGGGTTGGGGGGGCAGGGATGGATTTACCATCTCTCCAGATGGCCGTTGATATTCTCTTCGGCGTGCCGCCACACACCCACACAATCCATGCTGCTCCATGCAGCGTGGATCTCTGGAGGATCTCATTTTCCTGGCCTCCAGGAACCCCACAATGCACTGCTTGATGAGCACCGTGCTTTTAGGGATTCCCCCAGGAGTTGAGCACTCTAAGCGCCCTGACCTGAGTAGGGCTGCTCATGTGCACAGCCTCTGTGAGTAGGCAGTTGTCTGAGAACCTTTGGTTCTGAATATTTCTCTAAAGCCAGGATGTCTTGGGAGGAGAATTTCCTTTTTCCTCATGAGCAATACTGAGGAAGGGGCTCCCTCCAACCCTCCTTCCCCAGTTGAGCAGTTCCTGTGCATTCCCAAACAAATTGGAGTTGAGATAATGAATATGTTTACCTTATTTGTGAGGCAGATATTTAAAATGAATAAAAGGAACTAAGCCTATTGTTATGCTCTTTGGGAAATATATGATTAATTTCAGGCTACTTTACAGCACGGGAAGTTGGGCTGGAGGTAGGCATTAGGACGTGCACATGTTGAGGAGGCTGACGTAAGAAGGGAATAGTATTCTCAGAGCTTCAAGGCTCCAATCTACTCCTATTCTGAGATATTTAGCCTGGATTTGTTTTTAGCTTTCTTGGGCAGCATCTCCCATTTCACCTTTCCACTCTACACATACCCCAGTCCCTTTAATTGTTGCTTATGTTGCGGAACACATTCTGAGTAAATACATGAAAAGTGAAAAGGGGGGCAGGCAGGAAGATGATGGGAAGTGAAGAGCAAACAAGGCAACATGTTCCAGCTGAAGAATGGTGAGATACAACCTTGGAGCCTGGATGCCTAGAGCTCTTCACTATCTAGGGCAATAAAATTATCCCCTTTGTGTAAGTAGATTGAGGCAGATCCCTAAATCGGGACCACATTGAAAATAACAAGGGGGCAGCTGTTCGATGCAGAGCACAAAACAAAAAATCATAATTTTGGGTTTTATTGCCTTGTCAGGTTTCATTCAGTGAGTTTTCCTCAACCCACAGACTCCTTTCAACAGCTGAACTTTCCAGCTGGGAGATATAAATGCTTATCTCGTCTTTTTTCTCTCCCCCCTGCCCGCCTGGCATTCTCACTCTTCAGAGGTGTTCACATAAAACCAGAGTTTCTGTTAATGTTGTCATATGAATACGAATACGACAAATATTTATATACCACTTTTCAACAAAAGTTCTCAAAGCGGTTTACATAGATAAAAATAAATATAATGGCTCTCTGTCCCCAAAGGGCTCACAATCTAAAACTCACAGTATGTATACTGTGATTCTCTACCCCCTTCATAGTTGCACAAAATGTTGTTCACCTATAAGCAAAATCCACCTATACATCTTCTATATATTTATTTCACTAAGATGGTCCATGTGTGGATGAAGGGGAATGCATCGGGGAAAACTCACGAGAGCTGCCCAACTCTCACAAGGAACTCTCATGGAGAGGCAAGGGAGAAGCAAACTGGCCCAGAAGGTTGTGGGGCAGGTGGCGAGTGGGTTAAGGTAAGGCCAGGTGGCAAGGGTTAGGAGGAAGTGGCCGACTGATGGGCAAAGCGGCTGTTGGGCTAAGGGGAGGAGGAGGGTCCTGGATTGGACTGGCCACTGAGAGGAGAGGGGAGAAAGAGTTGGAGGAAAGGAAAGTGCTGCTGGCTGGCAGGGACAGAAAGTTGAGAGGAGGCGGGCGGTGGAGGCAGGCAGCAGAGCGACGCCGCCAAGAGGAGCCCCAGCGATGCTGGGCTGGCGGGTGGGGAGGGAAAGGTGAGAACAGGAGCTGAGCATCCGAGAGGAGCCTGGCTGGGTGCCCAGCGGGGAAGGAGAGCACTCCCGGCGGGTGGGGAGAGAAAGGTGAGAGGAGGCAGGCGCCGGCAGGGGAAGGAAAGCGCCGGGTCTGCTAGTTCTTACTTATTGTTTTAAGTTTGTTATACACCTTTTTGGGAAATGTACAATTGAAAAGCAGCATAATCTACATTTAAATGTAAATAACAACTATAAATAAATATTAAAGGAGAAGATGCAACCAGATGATATGAGATGAGATGAGATGTGGGTGATAAAATGGATCCTAGAAATGGCTGCCACCTGCAATCCCCAAAACAATGGTGGATGAATCCGGAACTCCCTAACATGAACCTGATTCTTCAAGCTAGGAGGGCACCATTAATGATGATAGATGTCCATCCAAGATTTTTCACCAATGTTATCTCCATCTTGTCTTGATTTTGCTTCATCCTATCTTCTCAATCCCAGCTCTCAAGCAACTGGTTTAGAATGCAGCTCAATGTGAAAGGGATTACTCCCTATGTGAAAGGGAAACCCCTGCTAACTTGGCAAAGAGGCACCTTTTAATGTGGTGATTATCTTTATTTAGCGGGGGAGAGTAACTGGCCCTATCCACCCCCAGCACAGTACCTCCAGTGACTGTTGCTGGTGTCTGTCTTATGTTTCTTCTTAGATTGTGAGCCCTTTGGGGACAGGGTTCCATCTTATTTGTTTATTTCTCTGTGTAAACCGCCCTGAGCCATTTTTGGAAGGGCGGTATAGAAATTGAATAAATAAATAAATAAATAAATAAATATTAAGGAGGATATGGAGGTTGCAGGGAAGCTAAATGAGTTCTTTGTGTCCGTCTTCACGGAAGAGGATACTGAGCATATACCTGTTCCTCAACCAGGCTTTTTGGATATGGAGGCAGATAGAAGTGAAGTGAGTCAGATAGAAGTGACAAGAGCTGATGTTATAAACTGTCTGGGAAAACTGAAAACTAGCAAATCACCAGGGTCGGGTGGCATCCATCCAAGAGTCCTCAAAGAACTCAAATGTGACATTGCCAGCCTCCTTGCTAAAATATATAACTGATCCCTGCAATCAGGCTCGGTACCGGAGGACTGGAAAGTAGCAAATATAACACCGATTTTCAAAAAAGGATTAAGGAGCAATCTGGGAAATTACAGGCCAGTTAGCTTAATGTCCATTCCAGGCAAATTAATAGAAAGCATCAAGGATAAAATTGTAAAGCACATAGAACAGGCCCCGCTGGGAGAGAACCAGCATGGCTTCCGCAAAGGTAAATCTTGCCTCACTAACATTTTGGAGTTCTTTGAGAGTGTCAACAAGTGTGTGGATCAAGGTGATCCAGTTGACATAGTCTACCTGGACTTCCAAAAAGTTTTCGACAAAGTTCATCAAAGACTCCTGAGAAAACTTAGCAGTCATAGGATAAGGGAACAAGTACATGTGTGGATTGCTAACTGGTTGAAAGACAGGAAACAGAGGGTAGGTATAAATGGAGAGTTTTCACAATGGAGGGAGTAAGACGTGGGGTCCCCCAGGGATCTGTACTGGGACCGGTGCTTTTTAATTAATTCATAAATGATCTAGAAGTAGGGAGTAAGCAGCGAGGTGGCCAGATTTGCAGATGATACCAAACTCTTTCAGGTAGTGAAATCCAAAACAGATTGTGAGGAGCTCGAAAAGGATCTCTCCAAACTGGGGGAGTGGGCAACAAAATGGCAAATGCAGTTCAATGTTGGCAAGTATAAAGTGATGCACATTGGGACGGAAAACCCCAACTTCAAGTATACCTTGATGAGATCTGAGCTGTTGGCGACTGACCAGGAAAGGGATCTTGGGGTCGTGGTGGACAGCTTGTTGAAAATGTCGACTCAATGAGCGGCAGCTGTGAAAAAGGCCAATTCCATACTAGGGATCATTAGGAAGGGGACTGAAAATAAAACTGCTAATATTATAATGCCCTTATACAAAACTATGGTGTGGCCCCACCTGGAGTACTTCATACAACTCTGGTCACCACATCTTAAAAAGGACATTGTAGAACTGGAAAAGGTGCAGAAGAGGGCAACCAAGATGATCAGGGGCCTAGAGCACCTTTCTTATGAAGCAAGGCTACAACCCCTGGGGCTATTTAGTTCAGAAAAAAAGACGACTGTAGGGAGACATGATAGAGGTCTTTAAAATAATGCATGGTGTGGAGAAAGTGGATAGAGAGAAATTCTTCTCCCTCTCACATAACACTAGAACCAGGGGGTCATCCCATGAAATTGATTGCCAGGAAAGTTAGGACCAGCAAACAGAGGTACTTTTTCACACAATGCTTAATCAACTTGTGGAATTCTCAGCCACAAGATGTGGTGACAGCCAACAACCTGGATGACTTTAAGAGGGATTTGGATAACTTCATGGAGGAGAGGTCTATCAACGGCTACTAGTTGGAGGGCTATAGGCCACCTCCAACCTCAAAGGTAGGATGCCTCTGAGTACCAGTTGCAGGGGAGTAACAGCAGGAGAGAGGGCATGCCCTCAATTCCTGCCTGTAGGCTTCCAGCAGCATCTGGTGGGCCACTGTGTGAAACAGGATGCTGGACTAGATGGGCCTTGGGCCTGATCCAGCAGGGCTGTTCTTAATGTGCTGTGATCTTGACCCTGAAATACATCTGGGTGTTATCACTGTATTGATGGTGTTGCAATAAATCTGGAGGGTCTCACCTGGAAGGTCTCACAGAGATGTCCGTGTGACTTGGCATGTGTATAGTGTTTTTGAGTGTTCAAACCATGCCACACGTATAATCTTTTAATTCTTACCTTGCAAATATTATCTCCACATTGCAGATGGGTTTGTGAGGGGATGTTTAGAATCATGGCAGGTTCTGTCCTGAGACTCAGCGAACAGAGACTGGCAGCTAAAGAGTGGCACCTCATAGAATGGGCCACTGCCTGACTGTGCTTCATGCCTCTGTGGTGGTGACTAATGACCATGGGGCTGGAGTAATTAGCAAAAAGCAAGCAGAAAATAGCCTGTCCCGTGGTTTCTGCCCCTCACTCTGAGATTTTCATGCTTCCCTGGACCTTGGAAACGCTGAGCAGGAAGCTAAAACCCCGAGACAGGTCAGACTCTGAGACATGGTATCCTTAATTGCACAAGGGCACAGCTTTTCCTCTTTGCCAAAGCAGATACCCTAACCCCTGCCCTTTCTGTCATCTTTAAGTGTTCTATAACATACTTGTGTTGCACCAACAGAACAAGAATAAAATCATTTTGGAGGTCCTCCATAGGATATGGAGAAGGGAAGCTGTAGTGTTTAGTAGGGCAGCCATGAAGTTAAATGTCTAAGGTCAGTTTGTCATACTGGAAGACTATGTTAAAGTTATAATTAAACTTTTAATGGCCTTTGCTAACAACCCAAGCTCTTTTGCTTGGTGATCCAACACAATCTGTTAAGTGAAATACTTCTCTTCCTCCCCAGTTCAGTCAAACCTCTCACTTGATGACAGTTCTGGCAATGGGTGTTCTTGTATAGTCTTCTGTATAAACTAGGAAGACAGGAAGAAGATAGGAAGCTGCCTTATACTGAGTCAGACCATTGGTCCATCTAGTACAGGATTGTCCATACAGACCAGCAGCAGCTTTTCCAAAGTTGCAGGCAGGAGTCTCTCTCAGCAATAATCTTGGAGATGTGGGGGGAACTTGGAACCTTCTGCTCTTCCCAGAGTGGCTCCATGGTATTCACATAAAGTCTCCCATTCAAATGCAAACCAGGGCAGACTCTGCTTAGCAAAGGGGGAAATTCATGCTTGCTACCACAAGACCAGCTCTCCTCCTTTCAACTAAAGTTGCAACCCTTCAGGTTGTCTGGGAGTCTCCTAGGATAGGCCTCAGTTTCCAGGACACTCTTAAAAATTATCTGGGAGGGTCGAAAGCAGCAATTCTTTTCAAATTATTTTTTATTTGCCCCACACACACACCCCACCATGCAGTCCCTGTCTCTTCCTGCCCAGCAACAATGCAGTTTTTCCTGCCCTGCTGCTGTGACCCGAAGCGGTGGGGAGTAAAAGGAGACTCTCCCTGACTCTTTCCCCCAATTATTACTTGCTCTGCCCCACACCTCCCCTCTCTCTCCTCACTCAGCTGCAATGCTGGAAAGAGACACAGGGACCACAGTGCCATAATGAGACAGGGCAGGGGGCAGGAGAAGCAGAACAGACAGGTTGCTTACCTGTAATTTACGATCTGGAGGTGATCCGTTGTCAGTCATGAGAAATGGGTTACTGCGCCTGCGCAGGGACCTTTCGGATGGATTAACTAGCTGCTCTTTGGCGCCCCTCCCTGCTGTGCAGGTGCTCCATGCCTTGCTTTACTGGGCAGCTGGGTGCCATTTTGTCTCAGTTTCTTGGAGATCCATCTGATGATAGACGACCCACATATCATGGGATTCATTGATCGAGTAGGTAAGTCAGTCTTTTTCTGAAAATGCTGCAGCAGGGAGGTACGGGTGGGTCTCATGAATGACAACGGATCACCTCCAGATCATAAGTTACAGGTAAGCAACCTGTCTCTGGAAGTGATCCGTTGTCATCATGAGAAATGGGTGATTAGCCAGCTTTATCTCCTTGGTGGAGGGTGCAGCCATTTCACCCACTATTGGAGGATCCTCTTGAGTACCTCTCTTCCAAAGTTGGCCTCCGCAGCCATACGTAAGTCTATGACATAGTGCTTAATGAAAGGTAAGTGTGTAGACCATGTGGCTGCAGCACATATGTCCTTAAAGCGGAGGCCAGATAGATGAGCATCATACGCCCTCGTGGAGTGTGCTCTTATCAGTTTGGGAGGTTGTTGATTCTGTAACTTGTATGTTAAGAAAATGAGCACCACCAACCAGTGAGAAAGTCTCTGTCTAGACACGGACAGGTCCTTATTCTTGCCTTTGAATGAGATGAAGAGCATTTTGGTCCGTCTAATACTTTCTGTGCCCTTCAGATAGTAGAGCAGGCATCTTCTCACATCTAGAGAGTGCAGTGCTTTCTCTAATCGAGATTCCGGATCTTGAAAAAAGGATGGAAGAACGATGTTTTGATTTAAATGGAAGTCTGTTCCCACCTTCATAGGAAGGCTGGGTCAGTATGCATAACTACTTCATTAGGGTAGAATTGCGTATACGGTGCATCCGTCCACAAGGCAGTTAACTTGCTTACACACTGGGCAGTAGTAATAGCAATTAAGAAAAAGGTCTTGAGCATCAAGTAGCATAGGCTTACTTGAGAAAGAGGCTCAAAGTGGGTTTCCATCAGGGAAGCCAAGACTGGGGATAGGCTCCATTTTTCACTGGATCTCAGATTGTGGGGGTAAAGATTATTAATGCCCAGCAAGAACTTTTTGCACATTTGGTTCAAGGAAACAGAATGAACTTGCCAGCCGGCATGCTTCAGTGAAACAGTGGCCAAGTGGATGCACAGGGACACATTAGCTAAGCCCGCTTCCTTGAGGCTGGTTAGATATAACAGGACCTGAATAGTAGAGGCCTTGAATGGGCAGAACCCAAGTTGTTTTGCATTAAAAAATGAAGCACTTCAATTTACTCGCCTAACTCCTCCTGGCTCTACGAGACTTCAGAAGGATACTTTTCAATAGCCAGCCTTCCAAGCCATGAGTTGTAAGGTCTGCAGTGATGGATGTAATATCTTTTCCCCATCTCTTGAGAGGAGATCAGGATCCAGAGGGAGGTAGCAATAGTTGTTCCCTGTTAGTCTGAGTAGCAACGCAAACCATGGTTGGTGAGGCCACGATGGTGCCACCAAAATCACTCGTGCAATGTCTTGTATCAGTTTGCCAATTACTCTGTTGATCAGGGGTTGAGGGGGAAACATGTAAAAAAGGGTTTTCCCCCAGTGGTGTTGGAAGACATCCCCCAGGGACCCACGTCCAATGCTCGCTCTGGAACAATATTGCAGAAATTTCTTGTTTGTAGCCGAAGCAAACACATCCACCTGAGGAACTCCCTCTTTTTAAAAAAATCAGGCATTCTAGGCACAACTGTTTCAGTTCCCATTGATGAAGTTAGTGGTTCACAAAAATCCTGCTGAGGTTGTCCGCAAAGACGTTTTGCAGCCCCTTGATATGGAGAGCAATTAAGAAGACATTCTTGGGTATGCACCAAGTCCATAACTGGATGATCAGAGCACACAGGGAGCGCGACACTGTGCCACCCTGTTGGTTTACACAGGCGATCGCCATAGTATTGTCCATTAATAACTGCACAATCGTATTCTGAATCAAGGGAGCAAAAGACTTGAGCGCCAGGTAAGCCGCCAAAAGAACATAAGAACAGCCTTGCTGGTTCAAGCCCAAGGCCCATCTAGTCCAGCATCCTGTTTCACACAGTCGCCCACCAGATGCCGCTGGAAGCCACAGGCAGGAGTTGAGGGCATGCCCTCTCTCCTGCTGTTACTCCCCTGCAACTGGTACTCAGAGGCATCCTGCCTTTGAGGCTGGAGGTGGCCAGCATGCATGTGACGTTGCTGGACTTGCCAGAGTTGGCGTCGGCGGACACAGCGCATCTCCATACAAAGCCGCTCTGATGCGCAAAGAGCGATTCTTTAATGTTTGCTTCAAAAAGGATCTACAAATCCTACAAGAAGCTGGAACATGTTGCTCCCCCAAACAGAGTAAACAGAATTCATGTTCATCAGTTGAGGGTAGTTTAGCCCGACACTGAGAGCAACGTTTAAACATCATCTTTTTTCTCTCAGCCATGACGTTTCCGACGGCAAAGCTGTGGAAGAACAGTCGCCAAGGCCAAGTCCAAAATCCCAAGAATAGTCAACTCCCAGTCAGCACTAGAAATCTGTCTGAAGTAACACTTCCTTTTCTATAAACTGAGGAGCAATGAACCAGAGGTCTCAACACATCAGCGGGCCCGACTGCCAAGATAAGCAAGGCACGGAGCACATGCACGGCAGGGAGGGGAGCCAAAGAGGAGCTAGTTAATCCATCCGAGTGGTCCCTGCACAGGCGCAGTAACCCATTTCTCATGATGATAACAGATCACTTCCAGATCAACTCAGATTCTAGATATCTCATGAGTGCAAGATTCAGTTAGCCATATGTGCCTGTGTTCTTTATAGCTGGCATAAAGTGAAATTCCACATAAGGAATAGAGTCTTTTGTAGACTGGGGGAAAGCTAAGCATTCTGTCTGCTGCTCTCTTCACTTACTTGCCTGTATTAGCTGCAAAGACCAGTTAACCTGGAAACAATTGGATTGCTGGGTAAACCCCTCCTGTCTTATACCAAAGAAAACCACAGGGCTCTGCGGGCACCAGGACTCAAAATTGACTTGATGGCACACTTTACTTTACCCAGGTTTGGTAGCTGTGTGCGCTCTCAATTTTTGGTTGTGTGGAAGCAAGGTAGGAAGGAAACCTGGGTAGCTTTTCCTCCTACTTTGCTTCCACACAATGAGCCGGGTCTCACGATCAGTAAGACCTGGTTTGGGGAGCTCAGCAGGGAGAGCAGGCTCTCCCTGCAGACGATCAGGGCGGGAGCCTTGGGCAGCTGGATCGGCCGCCCACATGATTGTCGGCTCCGTGACAGAGCCGATGGGGACTGGGGCGTTCAGGGGCCATGAGGCCCCCGGAAGCTCCAGTATGCCCTGCGCAAGCTTTCAGGGCATACTGGGGAGACCCCCGAGCCGGGAGGCTGCTTTTCAGCCTCCCGCCAGGTGTCTACCCATGAGTAACCATGGCGCGGAGCTGCGCCGCAGCTATTCACGATTTTAAAAAATGGGTTTGCAGAGTGCTCGCTCTGCAAACCCAGTTTTAGGGGCGGGCTACTTGAGCCGGTTACCCACTCAAGAACCACCGGTCTCGCAGCCTAGCCTGGTGGTTCTCACGGTTGCAGAAAAATGGGCTAGCGGAGGCTAGCTCAATTTTCTGCAATCCTGTGAATAGCCTCAATCACTTCTACCCAGGTTTTCCTCTTAACTTGCTTCCACACAAGTGAAAATTGAGAGAATACAGAGCTCCCAAACCTGAGTAGAACACAGTTTTTGATTGTGTGGATGACCTCAAGCTGTGGTAAGAACAGGCCTAATTACAGGAATGGGCCACCAGGCCTCCTTCCCTCCTGGAGAACAGATTTATTGGACCAATATTCCTGGAAGTCCCTTCTGAACTGTAAAAATACACTTCTCTCAATATATATTTTAGCACCCCTAATTGCGTTTTTGCAGTCCCTCCCAAAGAGGGTTATCAACATAGCTTACAAAGTGTCATCTTTTAGCAACTGCTCAAGAGTTGGCTGTTTCCCCATCAACCCTCCACACATCCCTCTCTGTTCAGCGTATGACACCGTTTATGCGGAAACTCTATGCAAATGTTGACACAAAAAGCCCTCCCTGAGTATAAGGAATATTTTCAACCATAGTGAAAAATATTTGGCCCTGCAGTTCAGTGGCTGGAAACGACTTGTCACGTCCACAGAGCAGTAATTTGTTTTATTTTTAAATGGCTAGCCCTGCTGATGATTAATAGCTCACAGAAAGGAGCTCAAAATAAGTCTGGCACTAGCGGAGCTAGGTGGTGGTGGGAGGAGGAGCAGGAGGCCCATGACTAAGAGACGGGGGCTGGATGGGACCATAGTAGGACATAGGTAGGATGAATGGCATAGCAGGCATGAGGGCAGGGAGGATGTTTTATGCTATTTGTGGCAAAAGATTGCAGCTGCAGATGGTGTGGCTGTCATATTGCAAGGGCTTGGGATGAGATACAGGGAAATGACGGCTTGGCCTGAGTCTCTCTTTCATAGTTGTCACTGCCTCATCTCTAGAAGACTCATGCAGGGCACACTAATAATCCCCAGTAGAGAGATGCTAATAGAGCACTTGGCTGACCATACAAGCACCGTGCCTACACCATATTTCAGCCAATCTTCACTGCATAGCCATATGTCCAAATTATACATTGAGGCCATTCACACAATCAAAAACTGTGTTCTACCCAGGTTTGGGAGCTGTGTGTGCTCCCAATTTCTCCTTTTGTGGAAGCAAGGTAAGAGGAAAACCTGGGTAAGAGTGATTGTGTGGAAGCAAGGTAGGAGGTAGAATCACTTCTACCCAGGTTTTCCTCTTACTTTGCTTCCACAAAACTGAAAATTGGGAGCACACACAGCTCCCAAACCTGGGTAGAAAACAGTTTTCAATTGTGTGAATGACCTCCTTGGGTTAAGCAGGTCATTATCCCTGACATCTTTGGTGTTTGTTTCCTAAATAGAAGCTGCAGGGCAGGGGTACTGAACAAGACCCTGGTGTGGAGGGAGAACAAGACCCTGGTGTGAAATTCACTATTTGCCCTGGAAGGGAAGCTGACCTTGGTGCAAATTGTGGGGTCATTTACTCATTCACCTAACAAATCTACTGTTAACAGATTTACCTGCCAATGTTTGAAAAGACAAGAGTGGTAGATTTAGGGCCTGTTCCTGGTCCACTGAGCCTGCCACCCGGGCTCTGCGACTCCACCACAGATTACCATCTGCTACATTAGAGTTTTTATATTTACCTTCATTCAGAATAGTTTTGTAAGTCAAAGGGTACTTTGCAGCCATACCAAATTGTCACCACTTCCCTCTCTTATTAGGGTGGGAAGATATCTAGAACAGCAGTACTACTTGCTCCTCAATGACTTTAACCATGCTCCTGCTGAAGGAAGCCGCCACAGTGACTGACAAGTCAGATCTGAAGTTATCCCTTGTAGAAAGGAGAGAAGAAGATATTCTCACGCGCGGTGGAAACTGGGCAATGGGAGACCAGCCTGGTTTCCACCATGTGTGTGAACTGCCGGAAGCTGTGCAGCTCCCAGTGGCACTTAATTGCCCCCCCCCAATTAGGTTAGCAGAGCATGAGCTCCACTAACCCCGTTTGTTTGATCATGTGTCGCCACGGCACGGCAACTCACAAGTAGCTCCCCAACTGGGAGGCTACAACAAGCCTCCCGGTGTTGGGTGGGCTCCCCAGAATGCCCTGAGCACTCAAGCAGGGCATGCTGGGACTTCTGGGAGGCTGCCTGCTCATCTGTGGGGAGAGCAAGTCAAGCCTGCTCTCCTCATAGGAGCCCCTGCGCATGTGGAGAGCCTTAATGTTTATAAAGGCAAACTGAAAAAAGAACCTTGAGCCTTGATGTGTTGTGTGGCAGCTGGTGACTTTGAGAGTTACTGGGGCTGCAGTTCAGTTCAAAGTTTATTATGGTCTATGACCAGCACAACAAGGTGGGGCTGCAGTTGTTAAAGCACTTGCACATCACAGGGCCTTTTCTGTGATGGCACCTCATCTGTGTAATTCCTGCTTTCGACATGTCAATCAGGTGCCTAGTTTACTGTACTTTTGTTACTTATTTTACTGTTATTTATTGTTGTTGTTGTTGTTGTTGTTGTTTACACAGTCAGACAGGTGTTATTGACTGGTTTGTTTTATCCAGACATTGAGTCCTTCCCAAGGACCTGGGATGGCTGAATTTTATTATAAATATTGTTGCTGTTATTATTATAGATATCGTCGCAGAATATAGGCTGTTCCCAGTAAAGTTGCTTTTTGTAATTGGCTGATGGTGATTTCTGTGGCCCCTATGGTGTTGAGGTGCTCTTCAAGGTCTTTTGGAACTGCACCCAGGGCGCCAATTACCACTGGGATTATTTGGGTCTTCTTCTGCCACAGCCTTTCAGTTTCAATTTGTAGATCTTTGTATTTGGTGATCTTTTCTATTTCTTTTTCTTCTATTCTGCTATCCCCTGGTATTGCTATGTCGATTATTTTGACTTGTTTTTCTTTCTTCTCGACTACAGTTATATCTGGTGTATTGTGTGGCAGATGTTTGTCTGTTTGTAGTCGGAAGTCCCATCATATTTTTACATCTTCATTTTCTTCAACTTTTTCAGTTTTATGGTCCCACCAATTTTTGGCTACAGGTAGCTTGTATTTTTTGCAGATGTTCCAGTGTATCATCCCTGCTACCTTGTCATGCCTTTGTTTGTAGTCAGTCTGTGTGATCTTTTTACAACAGCTGATTAGGTGGTCCACGGTTTCATCTGCTTCTTGACGAAGGCGGCATTTGCTGTTTGTGGTGGATTTTTTGACTTTTGCTCTTATTGCATTTGTTCTTAGTGTTTGTTCTTGGGCAGCCAGTATTAAACCCTCTGTTTCTTTCTTCAAGTTGCCATTCTTAAGCCGTTGCCAGGTCATGGTGATGTTTGATTTTCCACTTATATTGTGCAAATATTGACCATGCAGGGGCTTATTTTTCCATTTTTCTGCTCGGTTCTTGACTTGTTCTTTCTTGTAGGCCTGCTTTGTTTCATTGGTGTTTAATAGTTCCTCATTATTGACCATTTGAAGTGCATCTTCTTCACTGTCCTTGATATATTCTTCAAGGCCTCTTTTCTCCTCCTCTACTGTTCGATGGACTTGCAGCATTCCTCTTCCACCTGAGCTGCGAGGGAGGTATAGCCTATCTACATCACTGCGGGGGTGCAGAGCATGATTGATGGTCATGATTTTCCTGGTCTTACGATCTAGAGTCTCTAGTTCTGCCTGGGTCCAGTCTATTATTCCTGCACTGTATATGATAATAGGTATAGCCCAGGTGTTTATAGCTTGTATGGTGTTCCTGCCACTGAAGTATGGACTTGAGGATTTTTCTAACTCTCCTGATGTATTCACTTCCAATTTTTCTTTTAACTTCAGTGTGTGCGATGTTATCAGCCTGGAGAATGCCCAAGTATTTGTAATGTTCTTTCTCTTCCAGGTTCTTGATCTTGCTTCCACTAGGCAGTTCTATTCCTTCTGTTTTTCTTATTTTCCCTCTGTTCATTATTAATGCAGCACACTTGTCTAGTCCAAACTCCATTGCTATATCGCTACTGAATATACGGACAGTGTTTAGCAGTGATTCGATTTCTGGCTGGGACTTTCCATACAACTTCAGATTGTCCATGTACAGCAGATGGTTTATTTTACTTGGTGTTTTAGATGTTTGGTATCTGAGGCCTGTTTTGTTTAGTATTTGTGAAAGTGGGGTCATGGTGATTACAAACAACAGAGGGGATAGTGAGTCCCCTTGGAAAATAGCTCTTCAAATGCTAACCTTTCCATGTGTCTCGCCATTGATTGTTAACTGTGTACTCCACATGCTCATTGCTTTTTTAATAAATATCTGAATGTTTTTGCTGACACCAGTTGTTTCTAAACATTTTAGTATCCATGTGTGAGGCAATGAGTTGAAGGCTTTCTTGTAGTCAATCCATGCAACACTTAGATTGGTTTTTCTTCTCTTGCAATTTTCTAAAATCATTTTGTCAATCAGCAGCTGGTCTTTTGTGCTTCTGGTGTTCGGGCAATTTCCTTTCTGTTCAACTGGAAGCTGCTTATTAGTTAATAAGTGTTGCATCACTTCATCTGCTATTATTCCAGTTAATAATTTGAACATGGTTGGCAGGCAGGTTATCGGTCTATAATTACTTGGAACTGCACCTTTTGCTGGGTCTTCCATTATGAGATGAGTTTTCCCAGTTGTTAGCCATTGTTCAATATCACCTCCTTGCAAAATGTGATTGAACTGTTTTGATAGTTGTTTATGAAGGCTTGTTAGGTGTTTAAGCCAAAAGCCATGCAGTTCATCATCGCCTGGAGCAGTCCAATTTTTAATTTTCTTTGCTCTTTCACTTATTAATTCTGGTGTTATTATTAGATCTTGCATTTGTTGATTACATTTTTTGACCTCTTTTACCCAGCCTGCTTTTTTAATTATAATGTATTGGATTGTCCCATAATATCCCCCAGAATTGCACTGTTTCTTCTTTATTTGGTGTTTCTATGTTGCTTGCAGATTCTCCTTCTATGCTTTGGTAGAAACATCTCTGATTCAACTGGAATTGGAGATTCTTCCTGTGCTGTGTAATTCTGGCATCATATCTGCTAATCTTCTTTGACACTGCTGTTATTTGCTGCTTTATTATTTCCAGGACTTCTCTAATCTTCCTAGAATCTAGGTGGTATTTTTGGATCAGATACTGTTTGGTATTTTCATTCATCAGCTTCTTATCTTTCATATCTTTCAGTTTACTAGCATCTGATCTAAGCCTGGCAATTTCATTTTCTAATCTAATCTTCCATTTAGGTGATGTACTACTTCCTTTTTTTACAGGTCCACTGATCTTATATCTGAGCTCTTGTGTTGTTATTGTTGCTGCACTGTACATTAGTTCTGTACATTAGTTGGTTTGTTTGTTGCAAATTATTGGTTGTTATTTCTGCAAGGGCAGCATTTACATCTTTTAATGCCTGAGCAAGTTGGTTTTTGGCAACTGTTTTTAGAGCTGGAAGTCGAACCCTGGTGGTTGTTTGGTTCATGTGCTCAGTTATTTTTCCTTTCATTCTTGTTGCTTTTCTGTTAAACAGCATTCAGGTTTTTGAGGTGAAGACAAAGGGGAGGTTGCCTGGTTTTGATTTTGAAACTGTTCAGCAACAGTGGCATCCTCTATTTCCAACGCCTTCTCCACCTGCGCCTGAGCAAGTTCTTCCATTGGTGGTAATTCTTCTTCCATATTTTGAGCCTCTGTTGTCCTTGCAGTTCTTCCAGCTCAACTTCTGTGAATACTTTATTACTTATTATGAATCTTCTCTGGTCTGCTAGCCTTTTTTCTGTTATTTCTGTATCTGGATGCTTCTCTTTCGAAATTTGGTACATTCTTTTAAAATAACCTCTTCTAGTTGGACTAGACTTGTAATAGCAGATCATTATTTCCTTGTTGGCATTTTCTGTATATTTTTTCTGGTTAAGCGGTGTTTCTTCCAGTAACCTTGCAGTCTCCAGCCCTGGTTGCTCAATCAGAGATCCTGAGTCCTGTAGCCCACTTGCCACCAGATGTCCAGGGACTCCAGCCCTTGGCGCCATCCTTGTTGACCCGGGTGGTGAATGATCCAGTATAGATTTATTCAAGTTACGTCTCACCATATTGTTGATGGAAGAGGCACTCTTCGTCTGGCTCCTCTGGTGAGACCTGTCCAGTATGGTTGGACCTCTGGCATAGCTCTCACCTTCCTCGGAGCATGCAAGCCCCACAACCACGCCAAGGTAATGACTCACTGGGGGATTATTATTATTAGTATTAATATTATTATTGTTTTGTTGTTGTTGTTGTTGTTGTTGTTGTTCACTAAGTTATACCCCTGGCTAATCCCATGCATGGCATCTTTCGTGAGATTTCAGAAGCATGGATGGGGGGGCGGCTAGAGGAAGGCGAGCGATCAGCAAAAGGAAACAGCAGTGCTGGTTGGTGAGAGTAAGTGCTGCCCGGTGAGAGGAAGTGAAGTGGCATCCAGGCGGGCCGCTAGGCAGTAAGAGGAAGCGCTGCCTGGTGAGATAAAGTGACAGCCAGGCTGACCAGCCAGCTGCCAAGAGGAAGTGGTAGCCAGGGCTGAAAGGGTGGGGGACAAACTGGGGCTGAAGGGAGAGGGGAGAGACAGGAAGAACTAGGGGTGCAGATGCTCTGCGCCAGGTCAGCTAGTTCTTATTATTACTCATTACTCATATTAATATTATTATTGATTGACATACTGCTCAGAAAACATTGATGGGTGAGAGAGGCACTTGCACTGCTGCGAGGCTCTCCATAACATGTACGTGCTTCTGCAAAGACAGGCCCCTCTATTCCTAGTAAACATCACACAATCACTGTTGTGTCGCTGCTTCCACTGGGAAGCCTCTCTCGCATGTCCATGTTTCTCTGCACTTTATATCATTTATAAAGTAGCAAAAAATGGGTTTTTTTGTTAGCATCTAGGGCAGGGCTGCTCAACTTTGGCCCTCCTGCAGATGTTGGCCCACAACTCCCATAATCCCTGGCTATTGGCCACTGTGGCTGGGGATTATGGGAGTTGTAGTCCAAAAACAGCTGGGGGGCCGAAGTTGAGCAGTCCTGATCTAGGGCACGCCGTCTGCTTGTCTGGTCAATATGAGTAACAATGATATAATCAATTATAGTCAGTGATGTATGTATGATTCGTATAAACGTTTCTGTGATTTTGCTTTGTTAGTCACTGACTGTAATAAAGATTGACTTGACTTGACTCTCTGCACTGTGAGCGCTACTGTACTTTTACAACTTTATTTACTTTTAGGCACAAAGTGGGGAACTATTTTATTTGTCCAAGTTTTTAACATTTTGTTGATTAGTCTTATTATTTTTACATGGATTCATGATTTCATGCATTTTTAGGAGAATAAATACATACCCATTACCAAAAATCAAAATAACAAATTTAAAACATCAGGAATTTATACTTAGTTGCTTGCTTTGGAAACAAGGAGTCAGGAAACAAAAAAACCATTCAGTCTTTCAAAACCAAACCAATGGTTTTCCTAAAATTGAATTAACTAATAATTTAAGCCAGTGTACAAAGATACAGGTTTAATAGGCAGTGCTTAGCATCAAAATCCTTTTTGGTGTCCTGGAACTGTGAAGAAATAACTATGCCAGTGTGGTAATCTGGAAGTTGAATCAGTTGTCCATGCCCTTTTGCATTGTCAGTTTTACCGGGATATTAGTCAAGAATTCATTGTTCCTATTCTGCATAAGTATCCAGGTAGAGCTAACAATTTCTGTGTTGCTCTCTTCCTTTCAGATCAAAACCCTGAAATTTCTTGTAACATTGAAATTTCTCATAAGCTTATCAACTTATTGATAACCCCTGGTAACTGGGCAAAGAGGGACCTTTTTAACATAGTGATTCTCTCTATTTAGCAGGGGGAGAGTACTTGGATCTATCCACCTTCAGCACAGTACCTCCAGCGACTGTTGCTGGTGTCTATCATGTTTCTTTTTAGATTGTGAGCCCTTTGGGGACAGGGATCCATCTTATTTATTTATTATTTCTTTATGTAAACCACTTTGGAAACTTTTGTTGAAAAGTAGTATATAAATATTTGTTCTTGTTGATGATGGTGTTTTAATTCTGTAGTTCTGTCAATAAGTTGATAATACCAATGAACAGGTTGCTGAATTTAGGTGATATTATCTCACATCGTTTTGTCGTATTTCCATTGTATGTTTATAACTACTTTTGGTCTGGTCTCTGACTGTAATAAAATGACCAACTGACTGAATTGTTTTCCTAAAATTGAATTAACTAATTATTTCAGCCAGTGTACAAAGATATGGGTTTAATATCAGCCAGTGCTTTGCATCAAAGCCCTTTTCAGTGTCATGGCACAGTCCTGGAACTGTGAAGTAATAACCTCTGATCATGAACAGAATACTTCTCACCATGTCATAATTACAAACAGCCTCCATATGTTGGGGATTAGTGAGAACATCTTCCAAAGAAGGGTGGGGAAAGGATAGATATCTGTGTGATATCCAGATAGGCTTGAGACCTCGCACATTTCAATATAGAAATTAGCTACTGTACTAAAGATCCCACAAAGAAACCCATAGAATGCCAGGCTATACAAAGTGAGCTTCAAGTCAGTGTTTTGCTTCTGCTACCTCAAAGAAACCATTGCCACCTTTGGATGTAACGCCAAACTTCCCCCCGCTCTCCCATCCTCATTCAGACAAATTGGAAAACTGCCTCTCTGCAGTCATGTTGACTGCAGAGAGGTAGGGGAACTGGCTGCTGGGACTTCCTTCTTTAATGGCCAGCCGCAGCAGCCAATGGCAGCTTCCTCCCTCAACTCCAACTCCATGAAGGTGAAGCAGCGATGCCAGTGTTTGGATGTAATTCTGACAATGCAGAAATGGAGTTTACAGCAGCGAAACTCATACTCTGAACCAAAGGTTCAGATTGGAATTCAGAGAGGGAAACCACGGGTCTCTTTCCGCCATAAACTCCGGTTGCCCACATTTGGACATATGGCTACAGAAACCAGAAGTGAAGGGCGCTCTGGTTTCCTGTTCAAATTCAGCCCATAAGTAGGCTTGTTGCCTGCAGTCAAGGTAATGTTATACCACTTCCTACCTCATACTCCTGCCATTTCCCAAAAATGTTTAAGTAACCTGTTAAAAGGTTACTGCTCCCCACAACACACACTGCTGTGGCATTAGTTTTCTTTTGTGTCCCCAACTAATCCTCTGCTCAAACTTAAACTGGCACTTAGGAAGGGAAGGGAAGCCTGCGTGTGAGTCACATTATGACTCAGGCTGTCTCCTGCCTCTCAGGAATGCAGGCAGGCATATTGTCTCCAAGCAGTCACCTTCTCTGTGCAGGTGATGGGCTGCTTTTTTGTCTGCCCAAGAGGAAAAGATTGTGTTCGCTTTTGCAGGTGGGAAAGGACAAGCTCACAGGAGTCAGGAATAACTGCAGTGCTTAGGCTGAGAGAGGAGAGCTCATTGCCTGAGCAGTGGAGCTGACTGTATAGGAAGGCTCTTGTTTGTCTGTATCCCAAGAAGAGATCATGAGGCAAGGTGAGTCTTCATGATTCATTCTAAAGCTTCCCCTCCTCTTCCTGAGAGCCAGTCTGAATGTGAACAGAGGATTAGTTTGGCAGACCAAAACAAATAAATTAATGAATCATCGTGCTAGACAAACCTCAATAGCAACAGCGTCCACAGTGTCCTTAATTCCTAATTTACCTGTGTGGTGGAAGCCTCTCATCCAAATATTCTGAGGCAGACTAAGATTATTAGTGACATCTGTCGTCCTTTGCTTTCTGTCCCTTCATAAGGTTCTGCTCTCTTCCTTGAGAGCAAGAAGCATTGAGATGTTTCTTTGAAATTACGTTTCTGAGAGACATAAGAAGTCCTATTGAGGTTCTCTTCCCCTGTCACCTGCTTGAGGTTTGAGGCCTACTGCCCTGTGCTCTACTGCCAGTGTGCTAAACTGCAGCCGGTTTAAATCAAATCTGACACCCAACACCTTGCTGTTTTCTCAGCCTGCCTACCCCCCAGATATTTCCTTCCAGTTCTGACAGAATGTGTATTCACAGGGTTGTTTTAGAATAACAAGTTTTCATTTTTGAGACAGTTGTACAGGGAGCTTTGTGGTGTGGCAGCCGGCCAAACAGTGAACATTTAGCAGGGAGAGCTCACTATTAGGTTGTTAATTTGACATGCAGAACAGAGTGGCTAGGCTCTCTCCGAATACTTTTAGACTCCCAGTACTAAATTATAGCTAACATTAGCCTTCAGGTTTAAGCCATGAAAGTATAAAAGCAAAGCTGATCTGCCAAAACAACATTTATTCCTTTTGACCCCAGTCAATTCTCTCTGCCAGATTGTGCGATCATTATTTGCATCTTTAGGGAGCTATGTGGCTCTTACAAAACTTTCCAAATTGGCACATCACACAGGTGGCTAAAAAGATGGAAATTTAGAGACCCTAGAAGGCTGGAGAATTAGGCAGGCCAGACTTTCCCGATGGTAACATAGAGGGGCTAAGTTCAGCCCTGATGCTAATAATATTTTGTGCTTATTTGAAAGATTAATGAAGTGAACATCCTCACTCTCCTCAGTTCTATCTGCCTCCGTGACAAAATAGGGTACCACAAGGGGTTATCAGGTCTCAGGGTTTGACTTACCATAATTTCGGACAGAAGTGCTGCATCGGCGTAAATGCCGCACTGTGGGGGAAAGGCTGGATTTTTTCAAAAAACCGTTAGAAACACCACTTTTCTATAAATGCTGCAGCTAAACCAATTAAGTATGGCTAAGAATAGGTGGGAGAGTCGAGGCCCTCTTCGCAGTGTGGAGCTTCTCATCAGTCAGAGGGCCCTGGTATGCTGCCACCACACCTCCTTCTCAGTGGGGAAGGTTGGGCTGGCTCGTTTGCTGCTGCTGCCCCCTTCCCCTTCCCCTTCCCCTAGCTTGCTCCTCTTCCACCCCTCCTCCTCTATGGCCTGCAGCACACCACCTTAAAATGGACTCTTCAACCCTCCTTGCTCCCCTGTAGGGGTGTGTCCGAACCGGTCCGGAGGCCATTCTAAAGAATGGCCGAACTGCCGGACCAGTTCGGACCTGGCTGGTTCGGGTCCGGGTGGGGGGTATTTCTTTAAGGGCGGTAGGGCTTGCTTACCCCTTCCGCCTCTTTGCCCCCGCCAGAGGCTGTATTTCACAGAGTAACGGGGCGCTGGAAACCAGCCGCCCCCCCCGCCGCCCCCGCCGCCCCCCCCGCCGCGAGCAGATTAAGCCAAAAACTACCGCTACCACTGCCGCCCCTGCCGCCCGCCAGCCCTCCCTCCCTCCTAGCCGCCCGCCCACCCGCCCGAGTCCTCACCCGATGCTGTTGTAAACAAAGAGAGGAGCTACCGAACAGAGCTCCTCTCGCTTTGAAGTCCTGCAGGCTACTGAGGCTTTGCGCGCGCGCATGCACGCACCACAAAGGACGCCGATCGCCGGAGGCCCGGTCTACCCAGCTATTTCTTTCTTTCTTTCTTTTTTAAAGGGCTTTGTCTTCAGTGTCATAAAAAAGGCAGTTGTGTTGATGTTTTGAAAAGGGACACATGTATGTTAATTAATTTAGACATCAGTCAATCATTTTAAAGGAAAGATGAGTCATTGACATAAAAACCTGAACACTTCCATGCTAGATTATTAGACCAAGATCTAGCTAGTCTGGTGATCTCTTTCCAACCGCAGTCTGACAGATGTCTTCAAAGCATCACAAATGGCACGTGAAGGTGCTGACCACCTGCTGCTGTTTGATCCCACATCAGGTACTTAGAGAGAGCCTGCTTGAGTATGTGGAGGTCCATTTAGTTATCAGTGAATAGCAGTTAATATTTTCCATGGATTGATTGTTCATGGGTCAATAAAACATATGTAACTGGGTGCCATTTTTATTTCTCCATTCAGTAGTCTAAATAACTACATTTTACTTGCTGATAAAAACTTACTTTGATATTAATTCATCTGTGCTAATAAAGTTGTGCTAACAAAGACATGTTAATCAGTACACTGATGAGTAATTGTTAACTGCACTATTCATCCAATATCAACATATTTAGTATCCCAGCATCTTCAGAAAGCTGTGTATAAGACCCCCAACAGGAAGTGTGTGTGTGTGTGTGTGTGTGTGTGTGTGTGTGTAAACTGCTTTGGGAACTTTGTTGAAAAGTGGTATATAAATATTCATTATATTTGTATTTGTAAGATGCCTAGAACACTTGCAGAAGAGGCAGCAATAGACTGGATGAGATTCCCAGCACACCAGGAACTGGATTTATGACCACAAAAAGAAGCAACATAACACAGTGTCATGGTGGAAACAGTAGTAGCAGAGAAAAGAAAAGGGGGGCAACCCTAAAAATGTCCTTCCACAAATTATCCTCAAAATTTCTCCACTGTGAACTTTCAGGTTGACTATTCTTCTCTAAATAAAATGTATGCTGAATATTTTATATTGTTTGACTAATCATAAGCCTTAATATAGCTGTTTCCCTGTTTAAGTCTCTTCTCTCTCAGCCTAACCTACCTCACAGGGTTGTTGTGAGGAGAAACTTAATTATGTATACTGCTCTTGGCTCCTTGGAGGAAGAGTGGAATATAAAATTAAAAATAAATTTTTAAAAAGTGCTTCATTTTCCACAGTATTTCTTACAACAGCTCTGTATTAGTGGCGCGCACGAACCGGTCCGGAGGCCATGTTAGAAGCCTCCGAACCAGTTCAGAACCTGGCCGGTCTGGCGGTCCGGCACTGGTGGGGGGGGGGTCTAGCTTTAAGGGTGGGAGGGGTAGTACTCACCCCTCCCGCCGCTCTTCCCCCTCTGGTGCTGCAGTCAAAGGTGTAGTTTTGGGGGCAGCAGCGTTCCTCCCTGCCACTCCTGCCCCCGTCGTTGCCTTGAAGTTCTGACAAATACCGGCACGCATGTGCCCGCTGCGGCGCGCGCATGCCCATCGCTGCTGTGCGCACGCGCATCGCACACATCACATGCACACTGCTTGTGACGTGTGCGGTGCGCGCGCACGGCAGCGATGGGCGTACGCACTGCCGGGGGCAGGGGCGGCAGGGAGGAACGCTGCCGCCCCCAAAACTACACCTTTGACTGCAGTGCCGGAGGGGGAAGAGCGGCGGGAGGGGTGAGTACTACCCCCCCGCCCTTAAAGCTAGACACCCCCCCAGTGCCAGACCGCGCCTACATGGTTCCGTGCACACCACTACTTTGTATGGTAGGTCAATATTATCTCCATATTGTAGATAGGGATGTGCATGGAACTAGTTCCGTACACCCCCCCACACTTTAAGGCACGGGGAAGGTGTCCTTACCTTCCCCACCATGTTTCCCCCACCAGTGCTGCTGTCAAAATTACTGGGGCGGGGCGGCTATATACCCTCTTGCCTCCCCAGTCAGTGTAATGCTGGAAGTGCTCAATGCATGTGCCTGACCAATTATATTTCCCATTATATTTCTTTAAAATAACAAATAGCTGACAAGCTATCTTTAGGATCTGAGAGTTGCCAACAATTCTGAAAGCCCTTTGCTTTTGAATTTTTTTAACATTCGAATGGCAAAATTTGAAATGTTGAGGTCCCCCCCACAAAACTAGCTGACCTGGCGCTGAGCATCTGCGCCCCTAGTCCTCCCTGTCTCTCCTCCCTCCCTTCAGCCCCAGTCCATTCTCTTCCCCCGCTTCAGCCTCAGTCTGTTCTCCCCCTCCCAGTCTGCTTTCCCTTCCCTCCCCACCTGCTGGCCTGGCTGGCGCCTGGTGCTTTTCTTCCCTGCCCACAGGCCTGGCCAGTGCTTTCGCTCCCCAGCCAGCCTGCCGGGCGCTTTCCCTTGCTGCCTGGCGGCACTTTCCCTCACTGCCGGCTGGCCCAGTGGCAATGCTTTCCCTTGCCCCCCGCGGCCAGAGGCAGTGTACCCTTGGCTATTTGGCAGCTGCTCGCTAACTCTCGCGAGAGCTGCCACACATGGGATTAGCCACAGGTGTGCCTCAGAGAATTAACTATATAGATATTTGTGTGTTGATTGTCATGTTGTATTCCTTTCAGAGCTATTTTAGAAAAAGAAAACCATTTCATGTCAAATACTTCTGACTTCTCTTTGCAGCTCTCAATTAATGTGTCAATTTTTCCATTACCAGATTCTTTCTTCCCAGTTCTTCCATGAGATTGAAGAAGAATTCCAGCGAACTACTTCTATTCTAGCTTCAGTTGGTCCCAATGTGATCAATGTTTCAGGAAAAAGGTTTTGCATGGAATTGGAATATATGTGAAGCAGTCCAATGCTGGTCACAAAGAATAAATCAATTTGTAATATTTACTCTTCCACTTAGAACCATATTCCAGCACTTTTGGATTTTTGTGCAAAGTCTATCTAATCTTAAAAGGCACACATTTTGTTGGACATGGGGATGAAATCTAAACCAAAATGCCCCTCCCATTTTTATCACCCTGGTTGCAGGGTGCTGAGTCTTTGGCCATTTTAGTGATTGGGAGGTATGTGAATGGGGGGAAGTATTTACTAGAGGTGTACATAAATCAGTTTTTGCAATTAGATTTGACTTTGAATTGAATCACAAAAATTAAAATAGATTCATCAGACTGACTAGCCATTGCCGGCTCGTTCGATGAGTCAAACTGAAAATTCACCAAAAAATTCGCAATTTGCCCATTGGGATCAATTTGCCCATAGGGTGAAACAAGCAGAGCGTGACTGCACATGTTTTGCAACTCTGACTTGAAAAACAACACTGCAGAACAGAAGCAGCACACACAGTCCCTCCCAAAACAGAACAACACATTTTGTCAAACACATAGTCAAAATATGGCCAAACAAGAATCACTGACCCAAAATCAACTGCCAACCACGGTGCCTGCACTACAGTAACATAATTAGCACAAGTTGCTCTCTTTCACACAAGTATGACTCCGACCTTACTTGCAACAGCTGCCACAGCACAGCAGCACCCTTAGCAGCCAGCACACATAGCCATAAGCTCAACTACAGCAATGTCTTCAGCCACATTTTGACTGAGTGAGTACACCTTTCAATGTAGACTGCAGACTGCAGAGCAGACCAAAGCAGTGAGTGAGGCATTCTCAAGGCCAGACATGGAGCTCATCACAGTAATCACCAAACAAATATTACGCACACAGAGTTGAACTGCCACTGTCCATTTCTTGCCCCAACACCATCTCACAAACAGACTAAACCACAACTCAAGGAAGGAAGGAAGGAAGGCACCCAAGTTCTGCCTTTGTCAATCTGAGATCCAGAAAAACCAGATAGTTATAATAGCAATAGGTACAGTAGCACAGCATTATACGCAGTACTGAGAAAAGAAAACCACAAAATAAAACCTTCCTTGATGTCTTCCACCTCTCCTTATGTAAGGGCTCTTTCTGCCTCCCATCACCTTTGAATACATTTTGAAATTCCCTCCCCTTTTGTTTCCCGCTTTGTCAATCACTCAGCATATGCTCAGTGCTGAGAAAAGAAAACCACAAAATCAAACCTTCCTTCCTCCCTCCTTCCTTCCTCCTCTTCTTCATAAGGGCTCTCTATCTCTGCCTCCCAGTCCCTTTGAGTACATTATGAAATTCCATCCAAAAGTGTTCCCTTCTCCCTCCCCTCAGCCAATGGGGCATAGTTTCCCATGCCAACACTTGATTTCAGTGACAACAAGCCAACCAACAAGCAAGGAGATCTCAATCCAATTAGAAGTTAGTGCCAGAAAACCAATCAGCAAGGGGGGAAAGCTTGCCAAAATGCACACTAATTGCACAAATCAATCTGCACCAAATTGGGGCTGATTCGATTCAACCTTGAATCAGCCCCTTCATTTAAGGGGTGATTTGATTCATGATTGAATCTGTGAATCACCTCTGATTCAGCATGAGTTGATTCACGCATATATAAAATTGCACATCCCTAGTGTTCACACCATTTTGGCTGCAAGCTGTAGGAACTCTCAAGCCCTTAAGTTATCCTGCAGTCTTAGCCCGGTGGAAGAGCATTCAGCAGTTTCTGGTATTTGACTAACCTTTCACCTTTGCTGTTTTTCAGGGCAGGCCTCTGAAGAGTTATCTCCAGCAGGCAAGGATCTCCATTCCAGCCTTCCCTGAGCACACTCTGTACTGATGATGTCACTTATAGCTGACCTTTTGAAGTTGGCTCAATGCTACTTCTGGCTCATTTTATCCATATTATAAATATGGTAGTAGTGTGTGTAAAGGTTAGTTTTGTGGGGGTTTTTAAACTGCTACCTTGTGCTACAAGGAGCTATTAATAAAAGAATCAGTATTCTTCTTTCCTCCTTCTATTGCCTTGTCTTAAGCTGATTTCTTCTTCCATGGATGATAGTATTCCAGTCCCTATTTCTTTTCTTCTTGTTATCCAGCAATCCCAAACATAAATGGATTACAGATCACAAAATGACAACACTACTGTTGTCAGCTCTCTGTTGCTATAGCAGTACTTGAAAACTAGAAAATATCTAAAATGATTATGTTTACTTCCTTAGTTCTTTGGATCTCATCTAAATGTTTAAGTATCAGCTGGTTTTAATGGGAGCTGGATTGGAAAAATCAAGGAGACATGGCAGAGAACTAAGAAGGCTCTGACCCTACTTTGTAGAGAGGGATTCAAAAATGAATATGAATATTTATACACAGCTTTTCAACACAAGTTCCCAAAGTAGTAAGGTAGTAAGCAAATAGGTAGGTAGATAGGTAGGTAGGTAAAGTTTTGAAATAAAATAAAATAAAAGGCTCCCTGTCCCCAAAGGGCTCACAATCTATAAAAGAAACATGATAGACACCAGCAACAGCCACTGGAAGGATGCTATGCTGGGGATGGATAGGACCAGTTGCTCTTCCCCTGATAAATAGAAAGAATCAAAGGTGTCTCTTTGCTCAACATCTACTCTTTGAAGCTTTGTCTGCATATCACATCTCTGGAGCATTGCAAGTTTAGTAGGTAAAAATATGGAGGACAGATAGGCTTCTGAGTTGTTCTCTTGCATTTTAAAAGCTCTGCACCATGCCCTGCATGCCCATATGTCAAGAGCTGAGAGTGGTTTAGGGGGAAAACAGCAGCTAAAACTGAAACTGGCTACCAGAATGTGTTCCCTCTATATACGGATGAGGTGCTCAGGAGATGTTTTCACATTCACATTTGCCAGGTTCTCTGTGATCTACTCTTTCCCTTTCTTCAGTGGTCCATAGGTCTCAAATAGTAATATCAGCATCTTGATCTTCACAACCTTTCGTTCATTATGAACTGGGGGAAGAATGCCTAGGAGTTAACATAGTAAAACAGACCTGGCCGATGCCATAAATCAGAAGGATTTTAGCATCTGATGACAAACCTTAATTCCTGTCAGAGAAGAGCTGAACTAACCCCTCCCAAACTGTCATCGAAGCTGGGCCATAAAAATCACAGCTGTCACCAAAGCACGCCCGGCCTCTGGGGGACATGCCATCCTGGGGACTCATCTGCTATGTTCATGGCCAAATTCCCAGCCCACAGGCACATTCCGCTGGACATTTTGTCACATCTCTTGCTGGTGCATCTGTTCCAGGGTCTTTACTCTTCCTAAATCACTTTATCCCCTTTTTGCACTGAAAAAAACAAGGATGCAAGAGACAAGGAGTTGTGAGTTGAGCTCTTGAGAGGGCAGATGCTTCGGAACTAACTTCAAGAAACTTTAGAGTCCTGTTAATCTCTTTGTAGCACCTGGTTAGAACTAAGAAGGTCAAACGATATTACACCTTGGTTCATCATGAACCTATTGTAAAATTGATTCCACTCTTACTGAGATGTATTAATAAGCAGTCCTCTGCCAAAGCTTAGACCCCTCTAACCCGTGGGAAACATAGATGCCACATCCCAAAGGGGAAAGAACTTGCTTCTAAGTTTAGGATGTTATTTTACAAGGTGTTAAGCATATAACCTTTGTGGGGTATAAGCGGTTTCACACTTTCCCTAGGTCCTACGCAGATGCATTTGAAAAACCTATCTATTCTTGAAAGGAAGAAAAAAATAAGGGGTATATGCCAGAGGGAAGTTAATGCCAAAAGTCTAGTGGGTATTAGTATTCCTAGTGTGACACCAAGATACTTAACTGATGGCTTTTTGTAGGTGGAGAACATGTGAAAACAAAAACAAAAAGCCATCAGTTAAGTATCTTGTGTCACAGATCTTCTCTAGAGTCTGGTTGGTCTAGTCCTGACTCCTACCAATTCATCTCTGATTTGGCACCTGCTCTTTTTGGGGGGCCATCTTACAGTGAAGGAAGGGGAGGCAAATATGGGGCACCATTAAATGTGTCAAAATTGCATGTTTCTGGGAGATGATCCATGCTGCGTGGCACAGCACAGAGCCCCAGAGGCTGGGACAACCTGTCCCAGCCTCCAGATACCCCAAAATACACCGTGCAACATGCACAACTTGAGCCATCATTTGAGCCCTTAACCCGGGCTAAGAGCCAGGTTTAAAAGCGGGGCTTTTAAAAGGCGAGAGGGAGGGAAGCCATTCCTAAAGGGAAATGCTTACTTTTTCATGGGTATAAATGATTTTCATATTTCCATATTTCATCACACACAATCCAGTGTTATGTCTAGAATCTTTACCAACTGCACCAAGGCAACAGTGATTGCTTTTTCTTCAACAGCTTTTAGTTAGAACAACTTGTCAAATATCTATAGAAGAGATACAGGGTTTTTTAATTTCTCAGTGAGAAAATTGGCATAGAAAATGAAGGAGAGAGGGCTTAAGACAACTTCTTCATCTTGACCTTTAGCCCGATGAAAACAATGTCCCACCCCCAGCCAAGAAATACATGTTTTTCCATTTCAGAAGCCAAGCACTCGCTTATAGAATGCTACTAACTTCCACCATTCATAACAGCTCGTATTTGCAAATAGTAATGCTGGACTTTAGAATAAAAGTCCTGAGGTGTATCCTCTCAGCTTTTAATGGGACTGTGGACATGAAGCCTATCTGGCCAACGGGTTTCAAGCTGAGACAATGATGCCTTTCCCCCTAGAGACAGCTACCTCGACTACTGATTATCTGTCATAGAAACAGGAAATAAATAGTGTCAATGGATTTGCACACCGTTTAGAGGATTTATAGTCCTACATGCTGTAAAGCAGAATTAACTGGTCTTGTGGGGAGGAAAGCTGGTCATGGTAGCAAGCATGAATTGTCCCCTTTTGCTAAGCAGGGTCTGCCCTGGTTTGCATTTGAAGGGGAGACTACATGTATAAGCACTGTAAGATATTCCCCTTAGGGGATGGGACCGCTCTGGGAAGAGCACTTGCATGCATTCTTGCATACAGAAGATTCCAAGTTCCTTCCCTGGCACCTCCAGATAGGGCTGAGAGAGACTCCTGCCTGCAACCTTGGAGACGCTGCTGCCAATCTGTGTAGACAATACTGAGCTAGATGGACCAATGGTCTGACTTGGTATAAGGCAGCTTCCTATGTTCCTATGTGCCTAAATGAAGCCTTGTTTACTCTGGATCTTGCATTCTATTATGTTCCATTTGTTTCAGTTTCTTTCTTTGTTAAGCCAAATACTTCTATAAACAAAACTTATTTTAAGAGCTCATTCCTTGGGTGCTTCAAAACTGTTCTGCTTTGGAGCAACTTTGGATTATGTATGTATGTGTTTGTTTGTTTATTCCATTTCTATACCACCCTTCCACTATGTGGCTTAATGAACATGTTCAGAACAGTTAGGGCCTCGTCACACATTACACTGCAAGATGAAAACATGACAAATATGTTTGTAAACACAGGTAATGTTAGTATATACATCACATGGCAAGGACTGGTTGCAGTTCCCTCTTGGAGATAAACATGAATTTGCCCTGTGTAATGTGTTAAATAGCCCTGAGAAGAAAATGCACAAAAGGAAGTATTTCTTCACACAATGCATAATTAAATGGAATCTGCCATCACAAGATGGCCCCTGGATTACATGGCCTTAAAGGGGGATTAGTTGGACACATTCATGTAATATAGGTCTCCCCCCTGCCTTTTCTTTTATTGCAGTAAGGTTACAGTGTATAAACATAATCAAAAATATTAATATAAGTGATAATAATATAAATAAATAATAATAATATTTGTTATATAATAAATAATATAATAATATATAATTATGATCCCTGAAACATAATGAGATACAACCAATTCAGGAGGGAGAAAAGGGGATGAGAAGAAGGGGAAAGGAGGGGGGAAAGTACCTCCTTCAAGGATATACATCTTATATTTCAAAGCATAAACAATTAATTAGGTCAACCAAATCACTGAAAATTCCTCCTCTTTACCTTGCCAATGGAAAAGAAAAACCAATTCAAATACTGACAGGGAACACATAATAATAATAATAATAATTCGATTTCTATACCGCCCTTCCAAAAATGGCTCAGGGCGGTTTACACAGAGAAACAACAAACAAATAAGATGGAACCCTGTCCCCAAAGGGCTCACATTCTAAAAAGAAACATAAGATAGACACCAGCAACAGTCACTGGAAATACTGTGCTGGGGCTGGATAGGGCCAGTTACTCTCCCTCTGCTAAATAAAGAGAATCACCACAGTAAAAAGTGCCTCTTTGCCCAGTTAGCATATCAGTAATCCAAAATTGCAATTCTGCAGTAAATTTGTCCTTCCAGTCTTGTAATATAATCCTTTTGGCAACACCCCAAGTGTGAAGAATCCACAGTTCTTGATGTAGTGCTAGACTCTAGCTACCTTGTAAATTTCAAGCCAAAATGGTGCAATAACTGGAGAGACCCAAACCATATGTGTAAGTTTAGACTCATACAGATTACACCTCCAGCATCTAGCAATCTGAAGCTATCCCTTATTAAAAACTATCTGAGGTGTCCAATAAACATGGACGTTTCTGCTGTATTCGCCACATTTTAAGATTTTAAAAGGAATGTTTCATTGCCTTCAAGGCGATCCGCCATTGATCTAATGAGATGGGGTATTCAACGTCATTGTTCCAAAGCTCTCGGGTGTAAAGAGAGCCAGTGTGGTGTAGTGGTTAGAGTGCTGGACTAGGACCAGGGAGACCCGAGTTCAAATCCCTGTTCAGCCATGATACTTGCTGGGTGACTCTGGGCCAGTCACTTCTCTCTCAGCCTAACCTACTTCACAGGGTTGTTGTGAGGAGAAACTTAAGTATGTAGTACACCGCTCTGGGCTTATCAATGTCTTTAAGTTTCTGATATAGCAAAGTTACAGTCTTAGGTGCATCCTATAAATGTTCCAAGTCTAATAATAAAGATGGAATTTCAGAAGTGGCAATCACATCAGGACCAAAGAGCCGTGATAATAAATGTTTTAGCAGGATAAACAGCCAGCTAGCATTTGAAGGTATATCAAACTCAGCTCTCAAAATGCCAAAAGATTTAAAAGCAGCTTCAGAAGATATCAATTGATCTAGTGTAATAACATTTCAGGAGGCCCAGTTAGCCCAATAAAAAGACTTACAAGCAATCTTCAAACAGGGATTCACCCACAGTGTAGTACAGGTCTATCAGCACCTATAAGCCATAAGCCATGAGTCCTGAATGGCACCTGCAGGTACATGTCAGTGTCTGGAGGACAAATCACTGTGTAGGGCTGTTTTATGCCTTGCTTGTAAGCTTCTCGGAAGCACCTGGTGACCACTGATGGAAACAGATGGCTTGACTAGATGCACCCTTGGTCTGATCCAGGAGGGCTCTTCCTCTATTTTAGAAAGTTGTGAAAAAGAAACTAAAATGTCTTAAAACTATCAATTTCTGTTTGTTCGGTGGCGGGGTGTGTGTGTTAATAAATATTTATGCTGCAGCTACAGTGACTATTCGGAATCAGAAAGCAGGAAGACTATCCCTTCCTCTCAGCCTTTTTTCCTATCATTCTATATCTACTTTCCTGTAGTTGTACCTCCGGCACTGCTTCTATTTCCCCTCATCTGGTGGCTTTCAGAATAATCTCATCCACCTGTTAAACCAGAGAATGTCATCTTGAATTTACAGCAGGGACTGGAAACAGGATGCTCCAGAAAAAGAATTTTAATTAAAGTCCTCTAATTGAACGCATGCTTCTCAGCTGGGAAAGGCAGCTGGCAAGAGAGGCCCAGCAATGTCACCAAGTCTCCCACTGTGTGTTTGGAGGAGAGGACAGTTGGCAGCAGTGTGTGTGTGTGTGTGTGTGTGTGTGTGTGTGTGTGTGTGTGTGATGGACAACAGAAAGGCCATTCCGGTAGGAAGCAAATGGCCTAAATCCAGCTCAGGTCTCTTATATGGCTCTGTCAAATTTCTCTCCTTCCAGCAGTTCCCATAAGCTGTTTGCATAAGACCAGGAGGTCACAAGGCTCCTGAAACTCATCTAGCCCAATGGAAGCCAATTCTTCTGCCCTGTATCGTTCATAACTGATTGGCACATTGGCAAGCATATTCAGCAGAATGCATTCATGCATTCGTTTGGGTGTAATGGCTACTCTGAAATGTGTCACAGGGTATGTAAATCTTTGTGTGAAGGAGCCCTTCAAGCCTGTTACAGCTGCCAGCCATTTTCATTTTTAGGTGGTATAATCTTACATCTAATTAAAATTGTGATATTTACAGTTGATATGCAATGGGTTTCTTTAAAAAAAAAAACTTAAACCTTTTGATAGTGCTATAAGATTTTTTTTTTAAACCAAACCATTACATGTCAATTATCTTCTACCATTCATGCCTATCAGCAAACATTGTCAAATAGTATACACTGGACTATGCGCAGGAGTTCTGTGGGAAACCTACATAGGCTCCTTGACAGATATCAATGTGGAGCTTGTTTCCTGAGGATAAGCATTTGAAAGCCATTCTGATGTGCCATTGCTGTCACTCAATTAGTAAATGAGGCTGTACACACGAGCAGTGCAACCCAAGTAGGGCAGCCCAAGCCTGGGTTGGGCTGCTCTTGTGCAGCACCAGGATTGAAGCCAATCCCAGCCTCCCCTGCAAGCCTGGAAATTTACCCCAGGCTTTAACTTGGGCTAAAGCACACCCTTTACCTCAGGTTCAGGGTTGTGAGTTCAGGGTTCAGGGTTGTGAGAATTGCACGCAGCCTGAGCATACACAGAGTCGGGCGCCTAGACCACCCGACTTCCGAGGGAATCCCCCAACTCCCTGCACTTGTCATGTGGCACATTGTGGGATTCCTTGAGGCCAGGAAAATGAGTCCCCGGCCTCCAGAGATCTGTGCTGCATGGAGCAGTGCGGATCATGTGGTCGTGCAGTGAACAGGACTCCATCCATTGTCTGGGGGGAAGGTTGGTTCATCCCTGCCTTCCCCTGCCTGCCCTCCCCACCTCCAGAAATGTTCATGTGCAGAACCTTAATATGTTATCTCTGCAGGTCTCTGCCAAGCTGCTTTCAATTCAGAACATGTGAAGACACCAAAAGCCAATCGTGTGTGTGTGTGTGTGTGTGTGTGTGTATCTCTCTCTCTCTCTCTCTCTATCTATCTATCTATCTATCTATCTATCAATCGATCTATCTTCCCTCTCCCCAATTCTGGCACAACACATACAGAGATGGCTCTTCTAGAAGTGGAGTGGGATTACTACCTCAAGCAGCAGATTTAAGGATGGCAGAGTGAGAGATGGAGATATCTTTCCAGGTGGAGCATAATCCACTTGGAAATTCTCTTGCACAAACCACACTGAAATATATAGGGGTTGTGCACATGTTTTGTAGTGTTCATGCATAGTTCATGTCCATTCCAATGTGATTTGTGTAGGAGAACTTGGTAGATGGTACACTAGCAGGAAGGGAAAAGATGCATTGAGATTTTCCACTACATGATAACATCTTGGGCCGGCCATTTCATGGAATATAAGATCTACAGTGATTTCTCAAAAAATATAAATCCACTTCCTGAGAACAATGCGGTGGAGGAAATCTGGATCCAGGGTCAGTGGCGTCTTGCTCACTAAGCACACCAATCAAATACTGATGTACAGTATTTGCTGGTCGTGCCTCTATTTGTCTGCAGAGGGCAGTGACAAGCACAAAAAATGTTATTCCACATGATGTGGAGTCCTGAAGGTTGTGTTCCCATGTCATGGAGTTTGACATTGCCCTCTGCAGCCAATGCTGAATGCCTGAAGGTATGACCTGCAAGTGTGTGGCTGCAGGGGCATAATAAGCAAGTATGATTTCCCCTACCGCATGCATTCGCTCATCCTAAGGATATAAAGAAGATCCTTCCTTTGGTCCGACAATTCATAAGAGCATGAAAAGAATCTGCTGTAGTTGGACATGTCGTGCATTTGGTTGACCAGCCAATTGTTTCTGGCCCTCTATCATTGCCTTCGGCAACTAATGTTCAGAGATACAGTACTACTTAGTATGGAAGCTCCATGTATTTGATTTTAGAGAGCTTAATTGTGGACAACTGTGTGTGAGGAAAATGTACAGGTGAAAGAGCAAAGCAGTATGGCCTGGAGGGATGTTGTTGTTTCATCTGCTCTTCTTCCAGTTGCTCTCCTGTTCTCTAACTCTGTTCTCAGCCTCTCTTCCTCCAGGCCATACTGCTTTGTTCTTTCACAAAGTTCTTCTCTCCGCTTATTCTGCTCTTTCAGCACCTGTATATACTCTGGTCCCATCTGACCCCTTCCCACAGGTACAGAGAATTTCAAGAGGCTCTGATGTGAAGGAGCCCACCATTAGAGCCTCTTGAAATTCCTATCTCAGTCCTTTGACATCTAGGCCCTGGAATTAGAGGACAGGAGAGCACAGCGCCAGTTGAAAGAAGAGCGGGTGAAGCAACAGTGCCAACAACACCAACTGGAATAAGAGTAGATGAAGCAACAACACGAGAGGGACATGTTAGGAACAGAGGAAGCTGCCATATACTGAGTCAGACCATTGGTCTATCTAGCTCAGTATTGTCTTCACAGACTGGCAGCGGCTCCTCCAAGGTTGCAGACAGGAATCACTCCCAGCCCTATCTTGGAGATGCCAGAGAAGGAACTTGGAACCTTCTGCTTCAAAGCATGCAGCTGCTTTCCCCAGAGCAGCTCCACCCCCTAAGGGGAATATCTTACAGTGCTCACACATATAGTCCCCCATTCATATGCAACCAGGACAGACCCTGCTTAGCAAAGGGGACAAGTCATGCTTGCTACCACAAGACCAGCTCTCCTTGTTAGATAATGAGAAAGAAGAGGAATGCCAGGGCAGGCCATGTGTCATGCAAATATAGCTGGTTCCCTAGATTTGTCTCGGACCAGAATCCAAGAATGTATGAAGTTGTCTTAATGAGTTAGGCCACTGGTCCAGTGAGCCCGGTATCGTCTACTGACTCTGGCCAGCATTTTAGCTTCTTCCAAGCCCACAGGTTGCAGCCTAGTCATGGGACCATCTCTGGTAAGGAGTACAACCTTCTTTGGAAGGGAGCAGCCCCACCAAGAGCTTTTTTGATCACTTAAGTGCAGCCATCCATCAGTGCTTCTAGGCCCCCCCACAAAGGAAGGGCTGGGTTGTGTCCCATGTAAGTGAGAGTGCACACACACGCTGGTGTCAAATACACTCAATTCTATGGCAACTCTATCCCATAAGATACTATGGTATCTATTGCTCCAGTGGGGATTCTAGACACTAGGACTTTAAAAGCACCATGTTTGTCTGCCTAGGAAAGGGAAAGGGAGTGAGAGATTTTGACTACAATGTATGTGACAAGTTCATATGGTCCAGACAGCTTTTGTCTGAACAGAAATGGATTTTATGGGGCTTTGTGGGGGGGGGGAGACAAAAAGAGAAGCAAAAACAAGAAAAATCTCCAAGTTCAAAAGATCAAGTTGCATTTTCATTGATGTTCGACTTGTAAGAGCTGCTCCATCAATCACAGTTGCTTAAAAATCCCTGTTAATGGCCCCGAGTGCTGGAGATTTCCATATGGTTTATCTTTGTAACATTTGGGCATTTTCACTTGAAGCAGTGTGTGAATCTGTCAGGGTCAGAACCAGATGCCAGGCTTCAACTTCCCATCTTATATCTCATGTAATGGCCAAAAGTAATCCTATGGCAAGAAGCTGGTGGACATTAGTAGGCAGAGAACCCCAATAGGACAGAAAGCTCTCTGGAGGCACACCATGAGCTCATTCACACAATCAAAAACTATGTTCTACCCGGATTTGGGAGCTGTGTGTGCTCTCAATTTTCAGTATTGTGGAAGCAAGGTAAGAGGAAAACCTGGGTAGCCTTTCCTCCTACTTTGCTTCCAAACAATCACATCTACTCAGTTTTTCCTCCTACCTTGCTTCCACACAACTGAAAATTGGAAGCACACGCAGCTCCCAAACCCAGGTAGAACACAGTTTTTGATTGTGTGAATGACCTCTATATCTCGTTCCATCTAGCTCAGTACACTGCCCATGGTAGGGGCCTGTGTAAGACTCTTCAACTGGTGTAGCATAGTAGCAAAGGGCCAAATTACAGATGATATTCAACCCAACACTGATTGATAGGCTTAATTTCTGCTTCTCATGTGGCTCTTAAAGGCATAACAGTCTGTTAGGAAAGGTGATGGCAAACCTAGATAAATCAGAAAAACTACCTTGAGATTTTGTAGCAGCTCCAGATAGGAGACCCTTGAGTCTTGCAAATGTTTGGATTGAAATATGGCACAGGTATTGTTGTTGTTTTAAAAAATTAGTTGGTCACATAAGTGGAAGTTGTCCTTTTACATCAAAAAATCTGCCATGGGGAACTGATCTGGCCTGCAATTGTAGTAAATGGTGATGGGAGGTTTAATACTCCCCCTATGTTTGTGCCCTGAGAATTGTATCCCAAAGTGGCTATTTGCCCTAGAAGCACCTATTTTTTAATGGCGAATAATTCTCCAAATTTTCTCCAAACAAGTAGCTGTTCAGTGAAAATCTGGTTTCAATTTGATCATCAACATTTGAAGATTTGGGGACAGCTGTAAGCAAGGTGGGGTTGGACTAGGAGACCTCTCTAAGGTCATTTCCAACTTGACATTCTATGATTATTTGATAATATTATTTGGCAAGTGAAAGCTCACTATTGAGCCTGCTCTGTGGTGGTGAAGGGGGTGAAGAAATTTTACTTTTCTGCTGCCATCACATTCTCAGAGTGTCATCCAGCAGAACATTTCCAAGCGGTAGGAGACTTCTTGAACTCAACCCCCCCCCCCCCCGATGATGTTGTGATGGAAAACGGCAACACATTTTGAGGATTAAATGGCTGAGATCCATCCAGACTCTGCCACTTCAGTAGAGCTAGGAGAGGTGTTCAGTGCACTGTCTAATCCAGTTTTGTTGGATGCATTTCAGTTATTGTGGCCGAAGAGTGTGGACTAGGTACTTGGTCAAGTATGGCCAATCACCTGTTTGCTCAAGCTTTGCTCCCCCTCCCCTGCTAATAACATCTAGAGGGAGGGAATTGAGCAGGAGTGGGACCGTTCCTAACGATGCCCTCCTTGGACCCAGACAATCTTAATAATTATGAGCCAATTGCAAATGTTTCATCTTGAGGGAAGATACTGAGGCAGATGGTGGCCTCACAACTCCAGGAACTCTTGCACAAAACAGATTATCTCCACATCAGTCTGGTTTCAAGCTTAGTTTTGGAATGGAAGCTGCTTTGGTTGCCCTGATGGATGACCTATGCCATGAGAAGGACAGGAGGAATATGATCCTGCTTATTCTGGGAGCCACATAATGGCACAGTGGGGAAATGACTTGACTAGCAAGCCAGATGTTGCTAGTTTGAATCCCCACTGGTATGTTCCCCTGACTATGGAAAGCACCTATATCAGGCAGCAGCAATATAGGAAGATGCTAAAAGGTATCATCTCATACTACACGGGAGATGGCAATGGTAACACCACCACCCCACCCCACCCCACCCCACCCATATTCTACCAAAGACAACCACAGGGCTCTGTGGGTGCCAGGAGTTGACACCAACTCGACGGCACACTTTACCTTTATTCTTCTGGACCTTTCAGCTTCTTTTGACCATGATATCCTTCCAAATAAGCGGTATGGGTTTAGGGTCAAGTGAAACTGTTTCAAGCAGCCTCTCTGTTTTCCCCTTATGAACCCCCTTTGTGTCCATGTGTTGGCACTTGGCACAGGAATGCAACCAGCCTGAATGGGCATTCTTAGCACCCCAGAGGGACAGTATCGCAAAGGGTTAGGAATGGCCATACTAGTTTGTCAGCAGCTAAAGGGGCAGCCCACTGGCCAACAAGGGCAAGAAGCCATCCAAATTGATAAGATGATTAGTGCTGTGTCGGCATGCTAGCCTCAACAAGTATACACATCTAGAAACAAAACTGTTTTCCACGTCCAGGAAGAGCTTCCTCCCTATGCAGAGGGTAAAAACATGTTTCCATGTGATTGTGTGAGAATGCCCAGTAGGTAAGCTAAAATACGCTAAAGAAGCACCCTTTGTCTGCCCAGCTACCTGAAAGGACATGAGGGTCTCAAGTATTTTGTTTCCAGTCATTAATGACCATTCTCATTGGGTCATTATGGGCACCTGCCCAACCATACCCCCATTAAGACACAAAATCCCTCTAAGTAGGCTCCCTTGTCTGTATGTGTGTGTCATCACCAGAGTGTGTGCACAAGTGCACATCCTTTCCCAGATTGTGCGTCCACCTCCATGTACCCCAGTTGCACTAAGATGAATGCTCTGTCTGGGGGGTTTCATGCCAAGATCTGCTTCTGCTAGGGGTTTGGTGGCCTTAAGTTGCCTCCCACAGCACCAGGACTGTTGAGAACTGGCCCCTTCCTCTTCCTGCATCTCCCATTGAAGCATCCCCCATTGAGTCTTCCTGAAGTGGCTCCGTCATGAGTGCCTGGACTTGCATTCTACCCTGCCCAGGATGCTCAAAACCTTCTCCAAGATTTTCATCCGAGGCTGTGCAGATTTCCCTAATATGGGTTGGCAGCGAGTGCCCCCTAGACTGCCCAGGTTCCTACAGGGCTCTCTGCCTTCACAGCAAAGCCTACCCACCCCTTCTCTCATAGAAGGACTTCCATCAGCAATGCAGAATTTAGGACAAGTATATAGACTCTCTCTCTCTCTCTCTCTCTCTCTCTCTCTCTCTCTCTCTCTCTCTCTCTCTCCTTTGTCTGTCACCCCATCTCTTCCCCCTCCCCTCTCAAGCTTGCATTCATTGGAGTGTGGTGCTCTGATTAATGAATGGCATCTGGGATTTGGATAGCCCTGTCTGGCTCTCTGGGAGTTGTTAGCTACTGCTCTGTTTTTGTGTGCCACTGAATGCAAATACAGCAAATATTTATATACCACCTTTCAACAAAAGGTTTCCCAAAGTGGTTTACATAGATAAAAATAAATAAATAAAATGGATTGGTCCTTATTTCCCAAAAACCTGCTCTCAAATCCATTATTCCCCCTAAGGGTACCTAGGGATACTGACCTGTCTTTATTCACAGTCAACTATCCCAAAGAAGTATCACTGTAGGCACATTTGCAAATGGGCTCAGAATTAATTCACCCACTAAAAGCAAGAGTATCGTCACAGAGTGTGATTGCAAACATATGCCTGAACAAAGATGGTATAACAAACTTTATCAGTGGTTCTGCTCCTACCTGAATGGCCGATTCCAGAAGATGGTGCTGATGGACTGCTACTTCCAGTAGACTACCTGTGGCATTTATGCTATGGGACCCCACAGGGTTCTGTTCAGTCCCCCATGGAGCTGCTGAGTAATATCATCCCAGGATTTGGAGCACACTGATGGCACCCAGCTCTGTTTCTTCTTTTTGTCAGCTTTAGATGAAGCAGTGAAAGTACTAAACCGCCAGTGCCTGGAATTAGTAGAAGACTGGGTGAGGGCCAATATTTATTTATTATTATTTGTTTGTTTGATTTCTGGACCGCCCTTACAGAATAGCTCAGGGCGGTTCACAAATATCACAAAACAGTTAAAATCAATCAATGATCGGGAACAAAGATTTGAAAATACAATAAAGCAGCGAAAAAAACAAATAAACAAATTCAAAACCTTATTAAAACCTGATACATTAAGAACCCTTTAAAACAATTTTAAAACCTTGAAAGGCCAGGCCGAACTGGTAGGTCTTTAGTGCTCTCCTAAATGCCAATAAAGAATTCAAATTACGGGTTTCTGCAGGGAGCGCATTCCACAGTCTAGGAGCGGCTACAGAGAAGGCCCACCTCTGGGTCGCCACCAGACGAGCCAGTGGCAACTGGAGCCGGACCTCCTCAGATGATCTTAGTGTGCGGTGGGGATCAGACCGAAGAAGGAGCTCTCTAAGGTAACCTGGATCTTAGAGAATAAACTGAAGCTCAGTCCAAATAAGAAGGAAGGGGCTTTGGGTAAATAGTTCATCTGACCACAGTGGTGGTCTTCAACCAGTTTCTGAGGGTCACACTTCCCCTTAAGGATCAGGTTGAGGGTGCTACTAGATCCAGCCTTGTCACTGGAAACCCAAATGGCTTTTGAGGTTCATAGCATCATTTGCAAACGATGGCTAATGTAACCACAAGGCTAGACTACTGAAATGTATGTTACATGAGGCTGCCATTGAAGGCTTCTCAAAAACTTCACTTAGTATAGAATGCTGCAATGAGACTGCTTACTGAGACCAATTATTTTGACAGTACCTTGCCAATATCAGAACAACTTTACTGGGTGCCAAACTGATTCTGGGCACAATCCCAAAAGCTGGTGCTTACCTAAATGGTTTGGGATCCAGACAGTGGCGGAGCCTGACTGCTAGTGGCCTGTGTGCGGCCGTGGCAGCGGCCCCACTCACCCCGCCCCCTGCGTCTGACATCAGACACCGGGGCTAGCCATGCTCCTGCATCTGACGTCAGATGCAGGGGGCGTGGTCTGGCTCCTAAACGGAACCCTGCAGCTCCATTCAGGAGCGAGTCAGGCTGGCACAGGGCTGGCTGTTTAATGCCCGAAGGGGCCGCGTGGCCCCTTCGGGAGCTAGACTCGGGCTGGCACTGCGTTCATGGCCCAGAGCGGCTCTTCCAGGAAAGAACTGCTCCTGGCTGCACCGTGAATGCAGCAGCCCTTTAACTCCTGAACGGGGGCCACGCGACCCCTACTCGGGAGCTAAACCAGCACCCCCATGTCTGACATCAAACACGGGGGGCGTGTCAGGGCTGCGAAGTGCAGCTCTGGATTGGGTGTGGCCCGGGTTCTTTGAACCCATTGGCCCAATGGTGGTTCTTCCCCTGGATCCAGCTTTTTGAAAGACCACCTGCTACCACATGAGACTGTCTAGATTGTTAGATCTGTTACAGAAGCTTTGGTCTAAGTCTCTTCTCTGTCTGAAATGGTGCCTGGTGAGAGGTCCAACTTGGTTGTGGCCCCTCAAATCTGAAATTCTTTCCCCAAGAAAGCCCAAATGGCATCGGTCATCATGTCTTTTCACTTCCAGGTGAAGGCACTTTATTTTCCTGGGCTTTTAATCACCTGCTACTGGTTTTAATTAATCTGTTTAACTGATCTTAGTTTCTACTGTGTTTTATTGCTTTGTAGTATATTTTAATGAGTATTTTGTATTTTTATTGTTGTTCACAACCTTGGGAAAATTTTCAGATAGGTGTGTTCAAAATTTCCTAAATAAACAGAAATAAAGAAATATTTGACAAACGGCCTGCGGAAGTGATCAGAATTTGACATAAGATTTGCAATCAAATTTATTATATTATATTAACTTAAATTATTTAAAAGGTGAATCTAGAGTGTTCAGATCAAATTTTAATTCCAAAATGAAAATTGACAAAGATTCCAACATATTTGAATTTTTCCCTTTATGTTTCTGATTTTTTAAAAAATCACTGGGTGTGGTTACTCCCCCTGCCCCGAGCAGGGTTTATTCACCTTGGGTCCCCAGATGTTGGACTACAACTCCCATCATCCCCAGCCATGGCCTTTGTGGCTGAGGATGATGGAAGTTGTAGTCCAACATCTGGGGACCCAAGGTTAAGCAACCCTACCTCAGAGCCTCTGGGTGGCTAACCATGTCATAGACACTCTAATCACTGGGATGAAGATGAGAAGTTGCCTTACTGGTGGACAATTGTTTACCATTAGACCTTCTAATCCAGTAGAGTCCTCTCTAGCTGACAGCAGCTTTCCGGGGCCTTCGACAGGTACCTTTCTGAGATCTGAAAAGAATGTTTTGAAGCATCTGACTGAAGAGCTGTGGATATCTCTGGCTTCTGTGGGGTGTCCCCCACTCCCGATCTTATTAATAAATGGGTGTACACTATAAGGTAATAACTATTGTTTTTTCTAGTGACAGAAGTCTATGGAGGCAGGAAACCTAAAATATGTTCTGCCCTTTGTTTCAGCAGCCTCTGTCACAGCAGGTGTGTGTGGGGCAGGGGGATGCTAATGGAAAATGGTTAGTGCCTGTAGTGGAGAGCAAGGGACGAGGCCAAGATGATTGAGAATCCACACAGAAATGCATTTAAAACGGAGCGCAGCTTAAGATGCTTGCCTGCAGCTTCTTCTGTGACATCAACTTTACAAAGGCAGGGACATCCATATGTGCTGTCAGTGAAACCTCTAGGCTGTCCACTGGGAATTATGACCCTGGATTAAGCCAGAGAGGAACAGAGAGGTACCCCTGCTAACTGAGCAAAGAGGCACCTTTTTAAAGTGGTGGTTCTCTTATATTTAGCAGGGGGAGAGCAACTGGTCCCATCCAGCCCCAGCACAGCATCCCTCCAGTGGCCATTGCTGGTGTCTGCCTTATGTTTCTTTTTAGACTGTGAGCCCTTTGGGGACAGGGGACCATCTTCTTGATATATTATTTATTTTTCCATGTTAGCCATTCCATGCAGGGGCGTAACTATAATAGGGCAAGGGGAGACAGCTGTCTGGGGGCCCACTGCCTTGGGGGGCCTGCCAGAGGCAAGTCACATGACTGACTCCCCCAGCCGCACACATGCCTGGGCTTCCTTCAGTTGCATTCATCCTCTGAAATTGATGTGAGTGTTAAGACTTGGAGCTACCAGAACAGCATGGCTTTCTCTAGTACCATTACATGACTTGCATCGTCCACAATGAGCTGAGCTTCAGTGAGGGGGGACCCATTTTAAAATCTTGTCTCTGGGCCCACTACAACCTTGCTATGCCCCTGATTCCATGTTTCCCATTACTTATTTTTCCACGTTAACCTTCAACTTTGGTTGAAGAGCAGTATAAATATTCATAGTACTAGTAGAAGAAGTAGAAATAGAAGTTGTTGTTGCTGCTGCTGTTGTTGTTGCTGTTTTCTTTTCATTCTGGTCTACTCCAGTCATCCTCAGCCACAAGCCAGCCACTGCCTGGGGTGGGTGGCTCGCAGGCAGCAATGCAGCATGACCAGGGAGGAGAGCTGGTCTTGTGGTAGCAAGCATGACTTGTCCCCTTAGCTAATCAGGGTCCGCCCTGGTTGCATATGAAAGGAAGCCTAGAAGTGTGAGCACTGAAAGATATTCCCCTCAGGGGATGGAGCCGCTATGGGAAGAGCAGAAGGTTCCAAGTTCCCTCCCTGGCATCTCCAAGATAGGACAAGATTTTTTTAATAAAAAAAAATAGGACAAGAATTTTTTATTGAACCAACAAACTACCAAAGCGTACAGTACGTTGCCAAAGCACAATTATATACAAAGTGGTTGTTTGTACATGATATATCTACAAAGATTTACACACAAGGATTTGGAAACACAAGTTATGAAGTGTATGCAGGTAGTACTGTAACTCGGGGCTGGGGGATTACAAGGCACATCAGGTAATCGGGGGGGGGGGGGGGGTTACGTCCGACGTCCATTTCCACGGTTTGTCCCATTGCTGTTTAGAAGAGATACTCTTGTCTTTTTGCACATAACCATACAAACTTTTCCAGAAGAGATTTACTGTCTCATCTGCGTGAACCTCTTGGTCCCAAGATAGGGCTGAGAGAGATTCCTGCCTGCAACCTTGGAGAAGCCGTTGCCAGTCTGTGTAGGCAAATACTGAGCTAGATAGACCAATGGTCTGACTCAGTATAAGACAGCATCCTATGTCCCTATGGTCACAGAGCCTGGGGTCAGGCAGTCGCAGCTATACCAACCTGCCTGCATCCTCCAGCCAGGCTCCCCCACACCTTGCCAGGCACATTTTATTTTCTTTAAGTTATTACTGGGATGGAAATACCAACAATCACATTTTGAGAAAAGTACTCCAGGGCAGTTACTACACTTGTGGAAGCAGACTTCTGCTGCATGCATCTCCCCAGTGGAATGGGGAACTGAAGGCCCAAATAAGGCTCTGTCCATGGAGCTTTCCACCCCAGTCCAGCAGCCAGGGCTGCACATGTGGCTTCCTTTCTTAAACACTGAAATTCTGACTATCAGCATTTCAAGGAAGGATGTAGCCCCCACCTCACCCATTTCCCATATCCAGCAAACAGCTGACTGGTGAGATTTTATCTTTTTAAAAGGGGCTTCTTAAAAGCTCCATTGGATCAGGGCAAAAGTCAGTCAATACTAACCAAGATGAAATAAGACATTAACCTGACTTTCTCAGATGTGGGATGAATATCCATTTGTAAACATGAGCCTAGAGAAATGTACAATCCAAGATGTTTCTCCTTACTATGTTTACACTACTGAATAAGATCTTAGTGGCTGAAAAAGTGTTAGGTGCGTTGATATTGTAACCCACAGTTTTATTTTTTAAAAATGGTATACTTTTGGGTATTACGATAGCTTCATTGTATGTTTGCTAGAAAAATGCTGAATAGTAAAATAGTGAATCTATTTTTTTAATGTATTGAAACTTCTGTTTTACACTGAAAGACTTTAGGACTACTTGTGTGGGGGGTTTTTTTGTGTGTGTTTTTAAACCATCATATGATTTTGATTTAAAAGCATTATCATATTATTTAAATAAATTTCAGCATATATTTGCAACAGGAAAAAAAATTAGGCATTTTTTCATAGCAATTTTTATATTTCTGTATTACTCCAAGATGTGACAAGAGGTGTAACATGTATGTATGCTTTTTAAAGCATGTGTCTGAAATGTGGTGAATCTTGACAATCCCTGATACATTTAGTGAATGTCCAAAATATACCAGTGAATGTTGACAGTCGCCTAAACTTGACTGCTGGCATTCACTGATGTTTATGACTTAAAAGTGGGGAAATTCTGAATAAAATTAATCTCAGATAGTAATGGGCACCAGCTACAAGTGGGTATTCACCTCTGATCACAGCAGTTTATTAATATTCTCTGCCACACTCCGTTCATTTTTATATGTGAGGTTTAAATAACCTTTGAGCCTCTGTCACATTATTAACGTTAATGGCTGATAATTGTTAATGCAGAAGATAATGTAATGTGAGAATGCTGGCCAATGCAGATTTTACATTCACATTAAAAACCTGATTGAAGCAAGAGCCACTTCAAACCACATGTGTGAAAACAATCTCAGCTTTTGATGGCTGCCTCCCATCTGTGTTGTTCCTGCACTTTGCTTCTTCAGTACATGAAACTAATCACACACAGCACGTGATGGTATGCAAGCATCTCTGGATATGGGTGCTATGGATTGTGATTTGGTTGGCCATGGGCTGATTGCTGCTAAGGGAGGCCTGGTTTACACATTCTGCAGAAAGAGGTGATGGAATGGACACTATTACTTTAGAATGACGGTGGAAGAATCACACTGTGCAATACTCCCCTGCGTTAAAAACTCCCTACAAACAGAAAATCAGATTAACATGCAAGAGCTTGGGGGTGTGGGCTTTCGCCCAGATGTACAGTTTTTTTCTGCTTGCAGGAAGTTGGTTTGATCCCCCCCCCCAATACTTGGAGAAGCATACAAACATGGTTTTCTCCATGGCCTGGTTTTCCCCATGCCATTCTGACACGTCCATAACCCATGTTCATGGTTTCCCCCATGCCATTCTGACAGGCCAGCATGGATTCTACCACCACATTCCACTGTTGTAAACCCAGCCTTCACGTTTTCTTAAGAAGACGACAAGAAAATCAACTCTAAATCTGATTTAAGAAAGCATGGAAGATCATGGCTATGAATAAGCTGTGAAATTTGCCTTTTCTTTTTTTAAAGGGACAGCTTAAGTAACAAAATTTTGCTTGAACCTGCTGGATTCTGGTTTTTATTTATTTATTTGTTTGTTTGTTTGTTTGTTTCTATTTATTTATTTATAGACTGCCCTTCCAAAATGGCTCAGGGCGGTTTACAGCACGATAAAAACAAATAGAACAAGTTAACAATTAAAATCAAACTATTAAAACACAATAAAACCAATTAAACAGTCAAAAACCCTGGAAATCAGGGCAACAATTTAAAACAATTTAAAACAATTTGTCAATCATTTAAAACCCTGGAAGGCCAGGCCAAACATGTATTAGATGTTAAATTCCTTTTTCCACAGTGCATTGACTCATAATGGCCAAGATCTCCAGAGACCCCAAGAGCACCATGACAATTGTATTTACCTTGGTTGATTTCGGTTTGCTTGTTATTCAAAAGTCTGAAGGGTAACTATCCCAGTGACACCTGCAATACCTCCTGGATGGTGAGTATCAGTGAGTCCATGTAGGTATTTGGTTGTAGATATTTTCAAATTCCTTGCAGTTTTTTGAGGGCTCAACAGGAATGCACTATGGTACTCATCCAATCCTAGCTTGCCCTTGCATTGCCCATCACCACAAGGCCCAGGTGACAAGTGTGAATGGTAAGAAAGAAGACTGGTTCAGTTGTGCAAATGTAAGTCAGTAACTGGCTGGTCTCTCCAGAAGATATTTTGTCAAATAAAAGAACAAAATGCAGAACAGCAAGACAGGCAAGATCAGATCTTGGTTATCTATCCTGGTTAAATAAGGTAGAGCCATAGCAGTTTGACCGGGATTGTCTGGGAAATCTGCATTCTCACAACTAGCTCCTCAGGGCTCAACAGGAGTTAACTCTTTAAATAAGGTACGGATCTCCCAGTCAAGAATTGTGGGCTAATGGCAGCATTAATTTCAAGAGACAAGACATGGAGACCTAGCTCAAGAAATTAGTATAAAGGCAGTGAGATAATTACCATGCAGGCTCTTAGGGGCTTTATAAAGAGTTTTTAGAGATGAATCAAAAGAGATCTAGAGGGGATCTTCTATGGCTGCCTTCTTGGCAATAGTCCTGTTTTGGTGCTTAAGATGTAAGCTCCAGTTCTGATTATTCCTGCCAAGGTTTGTTGGTTGTTCCTAATCCCATTAAATTTCATGTCCACTAAGGTGTTTTTTTTTTTTTTTAAATGATAGTCCAAGATAATACAAATGGAAGTTTTTGCTTCTCAAAGTATTTTTTTCTCAAAACATTAAGATATTCCACGTCAAATATGCAGGTGTTAGTAACACAGAAACAGCCATGGTACAAAAAGGTAAGCCCTTTTGAGGGCCAAATTAAAGAAGGTATTAATAAGCCCAACTTATGGGCATGTGACTAAAACCTTCACTGGCAGCCTGCAAAGCCTCAAAATATTTCCTAGGCTCACGCTTTCCAATGGACTGTTTTATTATTTGGCTCTTCCTAAAACCCTTACAGCTTTGGACAAATTACTTTTGTTTCAGATTTTCCCCTTTGGTAGAACTGCTATGCTGCCCATTGTCAAAGTACCAATGAATACATATCTATGTCCACTTGTGATGATGTATATACTCATATGTAGAGGGGATGTAAGTAATTTTAAAAATAAACTAGGATGTTTATTATGACTTTTAAAAAATGTTTTCATGAGGAATTGGCAACTACTTCTCAACACTTCCTAATATCTAGCAATTACAGATGGTTGCATTTGCAGACTAGCACATAATAGCAGATCTCCCCCTGCCCCACCCGGTGGATCAGTTGGCAGCCTGAATGGGAAACATTTGGGCAGCAGGTGGTTCAGAAATGTCACCATGATGCCAATAATGTGATGGGTTCTGCTGTGGCATTGACACCGCATAGCTAACTAGTAAAGCAACAGCTGTGTGAAAAAATACAGCTCTGCCTGGCCAGACAGGACAACTGCCTGACATATACTGCCAATGATTGGCCAGACAGGTCAACTGCCCAAATGCCAGCAATTCTGCCAATGCCCTAGTTCAGATTTGGAATCATGAACTTACTAGGGTGGTAGACATGATTGCCCCTAAGTGCCCTCTCCAACCCACTTCCAAATTAGCCCCTTGGTATACGGAAGAACTACAGAGGCTGAAGCAGCAAGGTAGATGACTAGAACACAAGTGGAGAAAGACTCAGCTCAAATCTGACAGATTACAACACAGAGCACATTTGAAGATCTGTGCTCTGGCAATGCGTCAGCAAAAAAGCAGTGCTTTTATGCCCATATTGCTTCTGCAAGCTCACATCCAGCAAAGCTGTCCAGCTCACATTCAGCGAAGTTGTCTAGTGAGTGGGCTAGTACACGCCCCTCCTCCCTTGAATGAAAATTTGGATCCATCAGGTACCTGTTGTAATGTTTTTCATGAGTTTCTTGTAGATAAAATATCTCATATTCGAGCTGAACTAGACTTTACAGTTACTGCAGAGTCTATTGTGGATGTGTCCAGCTGCTCCTCTTGTATGGTTAAATTGGACCAATTTCAGTTTGTGACTCCTGAGGATGTGGACAAGCTGCTTGGGACACTTCACCTTACTACATGTCCTCTTGATCCTTGTCCGATATGGCTTATACAATCTAGTAGGGTCTTGTTGGAGTCAGAGAGGATCATTAATGCTTCTCAGAGGAAGGGTGGGATGCTTCCTTGTCTCAGAGGCAATTATTAGACTACTGTTGAAGAAACCTGCATTGGATCCTTCAGAATTAGACAATTATAGGCCTGTCTCCAACCTCCCATTGTTGGGTAAGGTGATTGAGCAGTTGGTGGCCTCTCAACTCCATGCACTCTTGGAAGAAGCAGATTATCTGGACCCATTTCAAACTGGCTTTCCAGCAGGCAATGGGGTTGAGACAGCCTTGGTCAGCCTGTTGGATGATCTCCAATCAGGAATTGACAGGGGGAGTGTGACTCTGTTGATCCTTTTGGATTTCTCAGCAGCTTTCAATAGCATCAACCATCGTATCCTTCTGGAGTGCCTAAAGGGGCTGGGAGTGGGAGACTCTGCTTTGCAGTGGTTCCACTTCTACCTCTCAGGTAGGTTCCAGTTGGTGTCACTTGGAGATTGTTGCACTTCAAAATGAGAGCTATTGTATGGGGTCTTGCAGGGCAACATTCTATCTCCAATGCTTTTTAACATCTACCTGTACATGAAACTGTTGTGAGAGATCATCAGGGGATTTGGTGAAGGGTGTTATCAATATGCTGACAACACCCAAATCTATTTCTCCATGTCAACTTCATCAGGAAATGGCCTAACTTCCCTAAATGCCTTCCTGGAGGTAGTAGTGAGATGGATGAAGGAGAACAAACTGCAGCTGCATCCAAGCAAGATGGATGTACTCATTGTGGGAGGACAGAATTTAGGAAGTGTCTGAGATCTGCCTGTTCTGGATAGGGTTACAGTCCCGCAGAAAGAGGAGGTATGTAATCTGGGAATACTTCTGGACCCAAACCTCTCCCTGCCAGAGGCGTATCTAGGGAAAATAGCACCTAGGGCAAACACTGAAATTGTGCCCCCTGTCCAAGCATCTGACACCCATCTTTCAGATAACTTTACCATAATATCAGCTGAAAAATACAAGTCAGGCTCGTTAATCTTTTAATCTCTCAAAAACTATTTTAGCAGTGGACTTAGCCAGACCAAAAAATGCTGGAAAACTACAAATTTCAGTATGCTGGGGCTCATGAAATACCCAAATACTATGTGGAGGTGTACTTGGAAAACTAAACAGAAGTGCCTGTCTAATTCTCTACTATGTATTGTAGCATCACCATTACATAAGTTTTAAAAATAAATGGAGAATTTGACTTTTCCCAGATACTCTGTAAATAATTAAAGGATATGCAGAGTAAACTGTGTCACTGCTTGGAATATATTCTAGTCTTTCAGAAAGACAGTTAAAATGAGAGAAAGAGAGCAAGAAACTCCCAGTGGGCCTTAATATTAAGGATTTCACACTGATTCAAAGACAAACTCACCATTAATAGCCATATTATTAAGACATCACATTTAACTCACTTATCACAAGAAGCAAAGTAAGAGCAAATGAATACAATCCTAGCTCATAAGCATCAGCTCAGTATTTACAAGCCCTGATTCTCTGTACATAGTGCCAATCTGAATATGTGTACAGTGACTTATATTATATATTATTATTTTTTTACCTGTAGCCCCTTTGGGGGGCTTCCTAAAGGCTGGGGGGGGGTTGCAAAGGTTCCTCCTTCCCCCACTGGCCTCTAGGGCCTCGCAGGGACCATTTGAGCATGTGCAGTGGATGGCCACTGAAAACAAAATGGCCACCGCACATGCTCAAATGGCCTTTGCAAGGCCTGGCATGACCTAGGGCCTCATAGAGGCCATTTGAACATGCACAGTGGCCATTTTGTTTTTGGCAGCCTTTTTTTTTTTTAAAATAATTTTACAAAATGGCGCCCCCCTTCAAGTGGCACCCAGGGCACGTGCCCTGCCTGCCCTACCCCTAGATACGGCCCTGCTCCCTGCTTTCTCAGGTTGAGGCAGTGGCTAGGAGGGCTTTCTATCAGCTTCGGCTGATATGCCAGCTACATCCATTTTTCTAGGGTTGCTCCAGGACTTTGGAACATTGTTCCTAAGAAAATAAGAGCCTCTCCTTCTCTGGATGTTTTTAAGAAGGACCTGAAGACATACTTGTTTAGTCAGGATTTTAGTTTATAGTTTTAAAGTTTTAGGTTTTAGAGGTTTTATCTATATTTTAAACTGTTTTAGTTGTGTTGATGTTTTAATTGTGTTTTTCAATTGTGAACCGCCCAGGGATTTACATATGGGGTGGTATAAAAATGTGTTAAATAAATTTTTAATACTGTACTTCTTTCTCTCATGCTCACACACACTCCGATGAAGCAAAGACGCAGCATAATTACAATATAATTTAAATAAATTTATATTAAAATATAATTTTAAAATATTATTTTAATATTATGGAGAATGGAAAAAGTGCATTTCTATTTTACCTCAACCCTGCTGCATGTTGTTAGTTTCATGTATTGGACTGAGCAGCTATTATTTTTATAAAGGGAAAGGAATGTCCTTTTGTATGGATGACATTCTTGACACTATATATCATTAGCCTGAAGTGATATCTAGGGCCGAACCAAAATTCCCTCATACCTTTCAGCATCTCATTTGCAGGGAGCAAAATGTAAGGATGCTGAGTATTCTGCTCATCCCTAGCCGAGCATTTCCCAACTGGTATGCCATGGCACATTATTGTACCACATGGCATTGGCAGGTGCCACTTTATCCATGTGGATAATGGGTAAATTATCCTTGTGGGTAATACCACATAGGGAGGGCTGGCTGGCACTCTATCACCCTTCCACACAATAGGCGGGACCAGGAGGTAAACACTGCTCAATCCATTCCTGTGTCACCTGTAAATACAGGAGAACCCCGTTATCCATGGTGGTTCTGTTCTGCGGGGGGGGGGGGTGTAAATGGATAGTGAAACCATGGATAACAGGACATTAAAGTCAATGGAAATTAAGGAGGGTAGGTTCCCAGACAAATTACGGGGGGTGCTTTTTTTTAAAAAAAAAAGGAGCCATAAAATTACTCCTGCACTCAAAATGGTGGCCGGAAATGACCTCCAAGGTCATTTCTGGCCAACCCCAACCTACAGATATGCAAGTTTGCCCCCTTTTTGCCATTTCCCCCCACGTATACAAAGGTCAGGTGTCCATTACCCAACCGCGGATATGCAAAACTGTGGGTGGTGCGAATAGCGAGGTTTCCCTGTATAACGAAACATTAAACAGTAACTGTTCATATTGTATTTGGTAAACATTGTTGGAATAAAATGATCATGTTTGTTGGGGATGGGGAATATAACAAGGGGAGGTAAATACTTTCAAAAATAGAAAAGAGCCCACTGAGGCTGTTCTTTTTTTTTCATTCTGATATTTGTGTCTATGTTTGGAGAAAAGTGTAGAGGGACATGTGAAGCCAGAGTTCAAGGCAGACGAATGACTGGATGGATGGATGGCTGTGCTGGGAGCGTTATATGCAGCTTTGGTTCACTGAAATCTTCATGGCTGTTGTTTCCTTTCCTAGCCTGGGAGAAGCATTAGAGCAAGATATTTAGACATCATAAATAATCTTGTTCTATTTTAGCTGTTAAAGTGCTGGGTGGGGGAGGAATGAATAATAGTCGCAGAAAACTGAATTAAAGAATCTCCCGGTGGGGCTATTGTGGCAGCAACTGGTGAGGGGAAAATATAGATATTACAGCTGGGTGAGTGAAGAGCATGTCTGGGTGTTATATTCAACCTCAATTGAACTGCAACGATTTGGAGAAGGTATACACTGACATATGCAGGAGGCTCAATAGGATCCTTTATTCGTCTTGTTATGTCATGGAGCAGTCAAAGAGGCCCCGTCTGCAATTTCCCTTCACATACAGAATTGGTCCCAAAGCAAAAATCCAGAATTGAGAACATCCTACTTTGAACTCCCCAGTGAAAGTGGAAAACTAACTATCCAACCAATTAATACTCTCTGCTGCTATGGGGCTTTCCTTTTCACTCAGCTTACTTTTCTGTTGCTTTACTCTGACACTGGAAGCTGACACGAAAAAACTGAGCCATGCTATCAACAGGCTTTGGCAGTGCCAGCAGCCATACCACCTGAAAAGCTATTGTGTTGCAGCAGCAAATCAAGGGGTCTTGATTTGCTGTGCTAGCCAGGTGTTTGCTGTTCTGCTGCTTGGGATGTTGGGACTGAATTCAGGGTGATAGTCAGGGATGGCCTGGCCCATGCAGGAATATTCCAGGCTTTCCCCTGCATGTTCATTAAAAAACAAACAAACAAAAAAAAAAAAACCAGATCTCCAGCAGTTTTCCTTATGGAGACAAAAGAAAAAACTTGCAACTACCATTTTGCCCAACTGCACTTGTTCCTACCTTCCAGTGTTCAGGCCTATGACTCCAAAAGTATGGGGATGATTGACAAGCACTTGGAACTTGGCTCCTATTTGTATTCTAAAAACATTGCATGGCATATACTTAAGTTTCTGCTGTTTCAAATTAAGAACATGAGAACAGCCCAGCTTGATCAGGCCCAAGGCCCATCTAGTCTAGCATCCTGCTTCACACAGTGGCCCACCAGATGCCTCTGGGAAGTCCACAGCAGGGGTAGAGCCACCATTGGGCAAACAGGTTCAAAGAACCCAGGCCGCCACCAAACAGGAGCCACAAGCGCAGCCCCAACATGCCCCCCGCATCTGACATCAGATGCGGGGGCGTTATTTCAGTCCCAATAAGACTAGTAGCCATTGATAGACCAGTCCTCCATGAATTTATCTAAACCCCTCTTAAAGCCATCCAGAATTTTGGCTGTCGCCACATCTTGTGGCAGAAAATTCCATAGGTTGATTGACCTATGAGAAGAGGGCTGGTCTTGTGGTAGCAAGCATGACTTGTCCCCTTAAGCTAAGCAGGGTCTGCTCTGGTTGCATATGAAAGAGAGACTAGAAATGTGAGTACTGTAAGATAATTCCCCTTAGGGGACGGAGCCGCTCTGGGAAGAGCATCTAAGCTCCAAGTTCCTTCCCTGGCATCTCCAAGATAGGGCTGAGAGAGATTCCTGCCTGCAACCTTGGAGAAGCCACTGCCAGTCTGTATAGACAATACTGAGTGAAATGGACCTATGGTCTGATTCAGTATATGGCAGCTTCCTATGTCCCTATGTTCCTATGAACAGAAAGCAGAGAAGCATCAGACTGAAGATTGGGGAGGAGGAGAGGCTGGTGCCTGGAGCAGAGCCAAGGTGGTAAGAAGTGGGTGGAGGGGGCTATATGCCTGGCATGGCAGCTCCCCCTGAGTTCTTTCTCCCTAACATTTCTGGTTACAAGTCAGGACTGATTTCATAATGAAGCAAGAAAAGACCAGGGGAAAACCTGTGGGTTTGGGTTTTCCCCCACAAGGATTAAACTATTGACAATTCCATTCTTTGGAAACAGAAGTTGCTGGTTCCTTTTGATTCCCTTTCTTTTAGTCTCCCTTGGAGTCATATGTGTACACACAGAAACAAGGGAGAAATCCAGAATTTTGAGCATACAGGTGAAACTCGGAAAATTAGAATATCGTGCAAAAGTCCATTAATTTCAGTAATGCAAATTAAAAGGTGAAACTGATATATGAGACAGACGCATTACATGCAAAGCGAGATAAGTCAAGCCTTAATTTGTTATAATTGTGATGATCATGGCGTACAGCTCATGAAAAACCCCAAATCCACAATCCCAGAAAATTAGAATATTACATGGAACCAAGAAGACAAGGATTGAAGAAAAGAACAATATCGGACCTCTGAAAAGTATACAGTATACTGTGCTTGATTGGCCAGCAAATTCGCCTGACCTGACCCCATAGAGAATCTATGGGGCATTGCCAAGAGAAGGATGAGAGACATGAGACCAAACAATGCAGAATTGCTGAAGGCCGCTAATGAAGCATCCTGGTCTTCCATAATACCTCATCAGTGCCACAGGCTGATAGCATCCATGCCACGCCGCATTGAGTGAGTAATTGCTGCAAAAGGGGCCCAAACCAAGTACTGAATACATATGCATGCTTATACTTTTCAGAGGTCCGATATTGTTCTATTCTTCAATCCTTGTCTTCTTGGTTCCATGTAATATTCTAATTTTCTGAGATTGTGGATTTGGGGTTTTCATGAGCTGTACGCCATGATCATCACAATTATAACCAATTAAGGCTTGACTTATCTCGCTTTGCATGTAATGCGTCTGTCTCATATATCAGTTTCACCTTTTAATTTGCATTACTGAAATTAATGGACTTTTGCACGATATTCTAATTTTCCGAGTTTCACCTGTAGGTGTGATTAGGCAGCAATGTTCTCCCATGCCTATGCATAGATAGATAGATAGATCGATTGATCGATAGATAGATAGATAGATCCTCCGAACTGCAGGAAACACAGGAGTTCTACTCAAATCAAATGTAATGTGCAAATATCTCTCTGTGTTTAAACTTTTAAAATAAAAATGTCTGCCAATGCAGTCCACTGCTCGTTATCCCCATATTACACAAGTGTGTTTGGTGAGGTGGGTTGTGATATTCCCTTTAGGTCAAGGGACAGTGGTGGAAACAACAAGCTTCTTAGACAACTATACTGACTGAAATAAAGACTGAAGACTTTATTGACTGAAATAAGAACTAGTTAATTAACTAGCACTGGCCGACATGATGAGGAAAATTATTCAAAGTAGTCTCATTGAAATTGAAAGGAGAAGTTAGGCATCATGTCAGCCATTACCAATAGGCCTCAATGAGACTCAGGGTCTTCCTGTTTCTAACCATGTGACTTAAATCTCCTTTTGTTAGAAATCCTCTGTGAGATGTCTTTAAAGCAACAGTCCTACACACACACGCACGTTTTTCTTTTAAATGTAGGAGCTCTTTGGTGAACCTGGGGCTAAAGGACTGTAAAGGGATTAGCTCCAGATTCCAGGGGATCCTCAGCAAACAGCAAGTGAAGGCCATGGAGTGCCTCCTACTTAGGTAGAAGAGTCTTTAGGGCTTTAAAGGTCAAAAATAGTACTTTGGATCTGGCCCGGAAACAAACTCGCAGCCAATGAAGCTGCCTCAGGATAGGTGACAAGATGTGGTGACAGCCAACAACCTGGATGGCTTTAAGAGGGGTTTTGATAACTTCACGGAGGAGAGGCCTATCAACAGCTACTAGTCTGGATGGCTGTGGACCACCTCCAGCTTCAGAGGCACGATGCCTCTGAGTACCAGTTGTAGGGGAGTAACAACAGGAGAGAGGGCATGCCCTCAGCTCCTGTCTGTAGGCTTCCAGCGGCATCTGGTGGGCCACTGTGTGAAACAGGATGCTGGGCTAGATGGGCCTTGGGCCTGATCCAGCAGGGCTGTTCTTATGTTCTTACTGAAGGGTGTAATACTCATGAAGTGGCTTGCACCCACCAGCGTCCTTGCAGCAGCATTCTGTGCCAGTGTTCCCTCTAAGGCATGCGCACACTCATTTTTTTTTGAAGTCCCCTCAGTTAATTATAGATCATGCTCGGGAGGAAGGCCCCACTCTGAATGCACATGCATAAACACTGCCTTGATACTGCCGCCCAGAACAAAACTCATTCTGCACACAGATGAAAAAAATTAGAGAGACCGCTGTTCTGGACCAGCTGAAGATATCATCTTCAAGGGCAGCACCACAGAGACTGCATTGCAGTAATCTAATCTGGATGTCCATGAGTGACTGCCATCAGCTCCAACTTTTTCAAGTAGGGTCACAGCTGGTGAACCAGCCATAGGTGGCAGAAGGCACTCCTGCACACCACGGCCACCTGTGCTCCTAAAGACATCATCAGGTCCAGAAGCATCCCTAAGCTGCATATCTGGTCTTTTGGGAGGAGTGTGACCCCCTCCAAGACCACATTTACCTCATAGTTTGCATAAGCAGTTTTACCAGCTCAGAGCACTTCTGTCTTATCTGGATTACATTTCAGCTTATTTGCCCCCATCCAGCCCAGCACAGCCTCCAAGCAACAGTTAAGAACATCCACCTTCTCCCTAGTATCTATTGATTTTACAGATAGGTAGAGCTGAGTGTCATCCGAATATTAATGGCACCACAGCCCATACCCACGGATGACCTTTCTCAGCAGTTTCATGTAGATGGTAAAAAGCATGGAGGACAAAATGGATTGCTGCAGCACCCACCTACAGGCCAGAGTAGAACTGGCGCCACTGTATAACTCTGTCCTCAAATCCCAACCCAGAGAGGCAACCCAGAAGGATACCATGGTTGGCTTCTTAAAAAGCCTTTTGCAGTGAAGGGTTAGAAGGGGCAGCAGGAAGGTATCCTGCCGCCCCAATTACTGAAGGAAGTAGGGGCACGCGGATAGCCTTTTGCACTAACCCTTTTGAAGCCTTTTGCACTAAGCCGGGGAAGGTAAGGAAGGAAGCGGGGGAAGGTGCATTCACTGCACCGATTAAATTACGTGTGGGCACAAAAGGCTTCTAAAAGCCTTTTACACTGTGTAGCCAAGCGCCGGGAGAAGGGGTGGCAGGGAGCTATCCTGCCGCCCCAATTACTAAAGAAAATACGGCAACGGACGGGGAAAGCGGTGGGAGGGGTAAGTAAACCTTCCCCTCACCCTTAAAGGAAACCCCCACCCCAGTGCCGGACTGCAGCTCCATGGTTCCGTGCATGCCCCTACATGCTTGGTATTTTTGAGCTGCCCTGAGCCACAGGGGCATAGTCGCTCTGCAAATAGAGTCCTCCTATAATGGCCTTCTAGCACTGCTGAAGGGAGGGCATGGCAGTGAGCCAGAGTGAATGCCTTTCTGTGCTTTGGAACCTACAGTTGGGTGAGGTCTGCTGCTGAAGAGGCAGAATATCTAAGCCCATCACTGATATGAAAGTTTGGGATTCTGTTGAAATCAGCTTGGTGCTCAGTGTCTATAATGCGCTGCTTGATGGTGGCTTTCTCCTGGTCATAACGCATACTAAACAAGCCCTTTGCCCAATCCCTCTGCAATTTGGGTGGCAGCCTCCACCCATTAGGAACTACCACCCAACCCCTCTCTTCCGCCCCAGATCCCACTTTATACCTCAAATCTGCCCCAAAGACACTAAAACTTCAACAATTCACCAAAAATCAGCCCTTTGACCAATTCCTCTGCAATTTGGGTGGTAGCCTCCACTCATTAGGCACTACCACACCACACCACTCTTTTGTTCCTGGGACCCATATTTTGATCTGAATTGATTCAGATTCAGATTAATTCAGGTCCAAATTGAATCTAGGATGATTCAGATGGGTCAGATTCGGACCCAAAAACAAATCGGGTGTTTCAATTTGGATCCAAATCAAAACACCAAAAATCTGAATTGCACAGCCCTAGAAGATATAGCGGGCACCGGTCAATGGAGGAGGTTTCCAACTTGTCCCATAGTATGACATGTGAGATGCAATTGAATGCTGCCTTAAGATCAATGAAGGCAGCATAAAGAGAGGTCACACTGGAGGAGGAGTATTTCCCGGTGAGGTGCTGTAGAACTAGGCACTAAGTGGAGCGCCCTTCCCTGAAGCCTACTTGTTCCTCAGCAAGAAGATTTTCCTGTTCCAGCCAATCCCTAAGTTTCCTGTATAGGTGTCTCACATAAAGTTTACTAATGGTATTGAGCAAACTAATGGGTCTGTAATTGGTGGGGTCATCTTTCTTGCCCTTTTATAATATGGGGACAATGATCACTAACCCCCCCTCCCCGGTACTTGGGAATCTGGCCATTCATGTCAATATAGGTGAAGAGCGATGCCAGAATAGGTACCCAACAGTCCAGATTATTTTTAACAGTCTACAGCAGAATAAGGTCCTCCCCTGGAGCCTTCCCCAGTCTTAATTGGGCAACTAGACTGTGGATCTCCAACGTTGACATAGGAACATAGGAAGCTGCCATATACTGAGTCAGACCATAGGTCCATCTAGCTCAGTATTGTCTTCACAGACTAGCGGCAGTTTCTCCAGGGTTGCAGGCAGGAATCACTCTCAACCCTATCTTGGAGAAGCCAGGGAGGGAACTTGGAACCTTCCCAAACATGGCAGAATCTTTGGATCTAACAGCCTTAATGGGACCCATCCATGCATCTTCCATGGCATCTCTTTTCTTATGAGCCAGCAGGTGTTTGTACTGTCTTTTCTGCTGAAGGAGATTCTATGCAGCCCAGAATTAGATTTATAGATTTGATAGGTGGTGGCAAGGGCTTTTTGGGCATTAACACAGTTCTCTTTGTCAAACCGCTGCTTGGAGTCCTGCTGGCTCTGTGCATGTGGTTCACAGTTCTTATGAGAGAGGAGCTGCTGTAGCTCCTGGACTAAGGCATTGGAGGACTCCAAGGGCACACCAGCAGGGTCGGTAGTTAGTAGGTCTGGTTGAATGTGCTGCAGGTGGTCAGAGGCAAGTGGGACGGTCATTTTCAAGTGAGCCGTGCAAAATGAAGAGGTTAAGTCTGGTGGTCATTAGGCAGAGACCTACATAATTTGACCTCTGGTCCTTTGAAAGGCTGATAAGAGGGAGCCCATCTGCCTCAGGATTGGGTGGATAGGCCCTCTGTTGAGTGTATAAGGTATGGTCATCAGGACCCAGCCTAGCGTTGAAATCACCACCCATCACCACATATGCATTAGGAATGGAAAGGAGGAGGTCTGCTGCATAGTTTACAAGTTCAGCCTACGTTGATCTGACCTGTAGCTTCCTCCATTATGGAGGGAGATAAATATTAATTACCAACAGTTCGCAGCAGCTGAATTGAATCAAAACTGCCAAAGAAGATTGCTTGAGCAGTGGAAGCAGTTTTGAGGATACATTTAGAGAGGTAGCAACAAGCACACCCAGGCTGCCTTTGCATCTGCTACAGCCTGCCCCAGGTACGGCTCCAACTGTATATGAGTGAAATCCATTGAGTAATAACTCCCCAGATGTCCAGGATTCCTGAATCAGAATAATATCATGGCAAGTAAGATAGTCTCTGAAGGAGGGGTCTGTGACAGAGGGACACCACCCAGCAACATTCCATGATAAGAGGGCAACTTTACACTGGTCTACTGGGTGTCATGTAGAGCTGTGAAGTAGAGGTTATGTGAGGGGATCCTGCGATATGGACAGATCCAAACAGGATTGGTGGGGCAAGCATAAGTCATGAGGTGAGAGAGCAGGTGGAATGCTTACAAGTTCCTGGGCACTCAGCTCTGTGGATGTCGATCCTCCCTGGCAGGAGATCTTTGTGGGGTGTGTTGGAGGTTCCTGTGACTCAGTCAAGCCATCGAGAGATTAACATGGTGAAGGCATCAGAGAAGGGGTCCTCTTACAATACAATACCCTTCTAAATGTTGCAAATGCTATATTGAGGCTGTTCTCACAATCAGCCAAGGCTTGGCTGTCCATGAGAACTGTCAGGATCTGCAAGGATCCCAGTGGGGCTGCAGCGCCAAACCCAGCACTGCAGCCCAGCTCTTCACTGAGGTTAAGGGCGCAAATGCCTTTGTTTGAGGGCCCTTTGTTCTCTCTTATTTCTATCTCTCTGCCCTAACTTTCTTGTGTTTAGTAGACTGATACTCTTAGGACATTCCCTTCTTTGTTCTCTCTGCCCTGTCTTCTTCCTTCCACCATGAGGTAGCTAGTACAGTGTGCAGGCTTTCTATCTAAGTTTGTAACTTCTTAAAATAAACCTTTACCAGTTTTTGACCTTACGCAGTTGTCTCCAGATCTCCTCTGGGAGCTCTGCTCTCATCAAATTGGGTTTCTTTGCGAAATAAAGGGTTGATTCAAATTATCCCCTAATTCAAATTGTCTCCCTGATGTCTTGTCTCCCTTAAGTTTTGTTGTTGTTGGTTTTTTTAATTTTAGATTGTGAGCCCTTCTGGGACAGAGAAAGTAATCTTCAAACTGTTCACACAGTCGAAAACTGGGCAGGACAAGCATCCTGCCCAGGTGTGGGAATGTGCATGTTCTCAGTTTTTTGTTACGTTCGTTATGTGGGAGACAGGAGCTGGGTAGAACAGCTTTTCCTCCTACCTTGGTCAAATGCTGGGCATAAAGGATGGGTAGGATGGCACTGTCTGACCTAGCTCCTGTCTCCCACACAATCACTTCTCCCTCCTCATACCTAGTGGTTTGCTCCCACACACTAGAAATTGGGAGCACTTCCAGTTCCCAATCATGGGTAGGACAAGTGTCCTGTGTGTGAATATCCTCCTTGTGTATTTTTCTATGTAAACTGCTTTGAGACCCGTGTGTGTGTGTGTGTAGGGGTGTGTGATATAAATATTCACAATGATAATAAAAGAAATCACTGGCACAGTGGGCCAGGCTTGATGGCACATTTCCACATGAATTTTATCTGGGCATGGTGGTATTTCTCTAAAGGATGGTTTGCTTATGACGGATGTCAAGGCCATTATCCCCAATAGCGTGAGAACAGTAATTGCCTCCATAGGTCAGATCAAAACATCCAAGGCAAGAGCATGGTAGACCATATTTTGGCCAAGGAAGACCTGGTATATAGAATAGCTAATTGCACAATGCAGGATGCATAAGGAGCAGAGATCAAGTAATCAGAATGAGTCTCTGCTCAGAATGAGCCCCTACTACCCAATGAAATAATTATAATTATAATTATTTATTTATTTATTTATTTATTTACAGTCAGACAGGTGTTATTGACTGGTCTGTTTTATCCAGACATCGAGTCCTTCCCAAGAACCTAGGATGGTTGAATTTTATTGTCAATGTTGTTGCTGTTATAGATATCGTCGCAGAATATAGGCTGTTCCCAGTAAAGCTGCTTTTTGTAATTGGCTGATGGTGATTTCTGTGGCCCCTATGGTGTTGAGGTGCTCTTCAAGGTCATTTGGAACTGCACCTAGAGCGCCAATGACCACTGGGATTATTTTGGTCTTTTTCTGCCACAGCCTTTCAATTTCAATTTGTAGATCTTTGTATTTGGTGATTTTTTCTATTTCTTTTTCTTCTATTCTGCTATCCCCTGGTATTGCTATGTCAATTATTTTCACTTGTTTTCCTTTCTTCTCGACTACAGTTATATCTGGTGTATTGTGTGGCAGATGTTTGTCCGTTTGTAGTCGGAAGTCCCATAATATTTTTACATCTTCATTCTCTTCAACTTTTTCAATTTTATGGTCCCACCAATTTTTGGCTACAGGTACTTGTATTTTTGGCAGATGTTCCAGTGTATCATCCCTGCTACTTTGTAATGCCTTTCTTTGTAGCCAGTCTGTGCGATATTTTTACCACAGCTGATTAGGTGGTCCACGGTTTCATCTGCTTCTTTACAAAGGCGGCACTTGCTGTTTGTGGTTGATTTTTCGACTTTTGCCCTTATTGCATTTGTTCTTAGTGCCTGTTCTTGTGCAGCCAGTATTAAACCCTCTGTTTCTTTCTTCAAGTTGCCATTCTTGAGCCATTGCCAGGTCTTGGTGATGTCTGATTTTCCACTTATATTGTGCAAATATTGACCATGCAGTGGCTTATTTCTCCACTTTTTCTGCTCGGTTCTTGACTTGTTCTTTCTTGTAGGCCTGCTTTCTTTAATAATAATAATAATAATAATAATAATCAACAACTAACAAACTGCTTCCACTTGAACAGAAAGGAAATTGCCCAAACACCAGAGGCACAAAAGACCAGCTGCTGGTTGACAAAATGATTTTAGAAAATTGCAAGAGAAGAAAAACCAATCTAAGTGTTGCATGGATTGACTACAAGAAAGCCTTCGATTCATTGCCTCACACATGGATAATAAAATGTTTAGAAACAACTGGTGTCAGCAAAAACATTCAGATATTTATTAAAAAAGCAATGAGCATGTGGAGTACACAGTTAACAATCAATGGCGAGACACTTGGACAGGTTAGCATTAGAAGAGGCATTTTCCAAGGGGACTCACTATCCCCTCTGTTGTTTGTAATCGCCATGACCCCACTTTCACAAATACTAAACAAAACAGGCCTCAGATACCAAACATCTAAAACATCAAGTCAAATCAACCATCTGCTGTACATGGACGATCTGAAGTTGTATGGAAAGTCCCAGTCAGAAATCGAATCACTGCTAAACACTGTCCGTATATTCAGTAGCGATATAGCAATGGAGTTTGGACTAGACAAGTGTGCTGCATTAATAATGAACAGAGGAAAAATAAGAAAAACAGAAGGAATAGAACTGCCCAGTGGAAGCAAGATCAAGAACCTGGAAGAGAAAGAACATTACAAATACTTGGGCATTCTCCAGGCTGATAACATTGCACACACTGAAGTTAAAAGAAAAATTGGAAGTGAATACATCAGGAGAGCTAGAAAAATCCTCAAGTCCAAACTCAATGGCGGGAACACCATACAAACCATAAACACCTGGGCTATACCTGTTATCAGATACACTGCAGGAATAATAGACTGGACCCAGGCAGAGCTAGAGACGCTAGATCGTAAGACCAGGAAAATCATGACCATCAATCATGCTCTGCACCCCCGCAGTGATGTGGATAGGCTCTACCTCCCTCACAGCTCAGGTGGAAGAGGAATGCTGCAAGTCCATCAAACAGTAGAGGAGGAGAAAAGAGGCCTTGAAGAATATATCAAGGACAGTGAAGAAGATGCACTTAAAATGGTCAATAATGCAAAACTATTCAACACCAATGAAACAAAGCAGGCCTACAAGAAAGAACAAGTCTGAGTCCTCTGTAACTCATGAAAGAGTGCAAAGGCAACAGCCACACCCATTGCATGTCCCCAGCATCTGGGATTCAGCCTGTGCACCTGGAGGTTCTCTATAGCCATCCTGACAAATCGCCACAGAGGGGCCTCTCCTCCTCCATGAATGTTTCTAACCCCCTTTCAAACCCATCTAAGCCAGGGATCATCACCACACCTAGTTCCACAAGTAAATTGGTTTTCTTTTTTGTGTATTCTGAACAGAGACGGGCCTTAGCGCTAAATGGGATGTAGAGGGATTTCCTAGCTAAGGGACTTCAGCAAGTGATTAGGTGGGAAACATGTGGGGAGCAGGGAAGGCAGGACAGGGGGGACTCTCCCCTGGTCCTTTGACACTTTGAGCTGACAACCAAGACAGTGTTTGGATTCAAACCAGAACCAGCATGGCCAGTAACTGATCTTGCGATCTCACAATCAGCCACAGAATTCTGCCGTCATGGTTCCCCTTGGAGACCTGTGAGGATTCTGCAGGAGGCTCACCTGGCAGCATTCTAGATAAGCTGCAGCATCTTTGATAAGTTGGCTGTCTTTGGCTGTCAGTTTATCATCAGCTTATCATCTTAGCTGTCAGGATGGGTGGCTGCTGTTCATGGGTGAACTGTAGGTAAGTCTCCGGCATGATGGGGAAGCAAAATCTAATGGCTGCCCGGACTTGGTTTTTAAAGATGCCCTTTCATGGTTTTACATGCCATGGCGCTCCCTATGTGAACTTCAGTGGTCACAAGTTCACCACCAGTATTCACACCACACAGCTTCTCCTTGAAATGCAGGTGGCCCTCGAAGGTCACTTGCTGGGCTGATTTCCACTGTATTTCTTAAGCTTACAGGTCCTAGACCTGTGAAACTGTAGCACCCAGGAGCTACTGGCTGGCCCCTGTGGGCCCACTTGGGGTTTTTGGGGGGGAGGGAGGGAATCCTGCCCACCAGTTGAAGCTGACTTCAAAAGCTGCCCCCCCAAACCCCCATGTTATTTCCAAGAACATGCCTAACCTTTTCTTCTTTCATGTTCCCATAGGTCTCACCCAGAGGCAGAACCAAAGTGAGTTGCTTTTTCCCCTCTTGACTCCTCTTAATGCTTTTGGCTCTGGTGTGGCCATCTGAAGGGATAGGTGTGGAGGGGGTTGTTCAGACATAGCCCAAGCCGTGGTAAAAGTGTGCCATCGAGTCGGTGTCAACTCCTGGTGACCACAGAGTCCTGTGGTTGCCTTTGGTAGAATACAGGAGGGGTTTACCATTGTCATTTCCCACGCAGTATGAGATGATGCCTTTCAGCACCTTCCTATATCGCTGCTGCCCGATATAGGTGTTTCCCATAGTCTGGGGAACATACAGGCGGGGATTCAAGTTGTCACAAATTTAAACCCTCTTATTCAAATTTTAAAAACTAAAACAGTATGTATGTTCTTTTAGCTGAAGTGTCCCCCTTTGGGGGGGGCTTTCTAAAAAGTTGAAAATCTTCTCTGGAGAGGGGTGGGAAAGCTGGCCTCATATCTATAAACTACGAGAGTGGGTCTGCCCCCCGCCCTGTCAACCAGTCATTCCCCAAGTGAAAACAATCTGAGCAAAATGTAGTGAGTGACTTTCAATAGCAATTACTTTCACTGCTCCCAAGTACTGAATCATCCAAAATTAGCAGGGCCTTCTAGAAGGACTATGGGTGAGGGCATGCTTGGGATGGCACAGCACCCCCTAGGATTACTGGGGGGACCCCTCAATTTCCTGTGATTCGCTACTAAGAATGTTTCTCCTTATCTTTGCAGGGATGAAGATGAAGATGAAGAGGGGGCACAGACTGGTAAGTGGATGACGAGAGTGCATGCTTCTTCTCAGGGCTCCTCAACCCCCCAGGGAGTGTCTCCTTAGAGACCTGTTTCACTTTGACAATGAAGAGAGATAGGCAGACGTCCATCTGATGGATGAATGGTAGGAGGGCAGGTTCATCCACCTCTATCCTTTGCTGCTGGCACTTGTTGCAGCCAAAAGTGCTGGAGGAGACCAGGGGGCCTGGGCAAGTCACATCTGGATACCCTCCCTTCTAGGAGAAGATGGGGAAAGGGCTGTGGCAGCAGGCAGGCAGGTTTGGTAATTCTCCCTTGGAGGTGGTGCACTTCTGGAAAAGCCCTGCAAGAACCTTTTGCCCACACCCAGCCCCAAGACATCCTCTGGGCCTTGTTCCCCTGCCTTGGAAAAGAGGAAGCTAAAGAATGCTGGTGTCTTGTTTCCAAAGCATCTCTTTTTTTGACAATTACATGGGTCAAGATGGAAATGGAGGATCACCTGCAAACAAGGGCAACATTTCCTGGCCAATGAGCTCTGAGATCAGTCCAAAGAGACTCTTTCTTTCTCTAATCCCAGTTTTCTGCCCCTTGGAGCTGGGCCTGCATTCCTCAGATCATAGCTATGCTTCCTGCTTATGGCGTCCAGGCAGATTTTCAAGCCCCACCCCTACCCCCGCACATAGGTCAAAAGGCTGTAACTGGGGGTTGTTGCTTCAGCCAGAGAGCAAATGCATTGTTTAGTCCATGTGAACCATCAGCTCCCACTCTGCTCAAACGAGAAGCCTCTTTCCTCACAGGTATGGGAGGGCCCATAGTCCAGTAGTGGAACAAGTGCTTTGCATGCACAAGGTCTTGGGTTGAGTCTTCTCCATCTTCTGTTAAAGGATTTTAGCTAGCTAGGAAAAGGCTTCTGCCCAAGAGCGGCTGTCAGCCAGAGTAGGGCAAAGTGAGCCAGGGGTATGACTTGGTAGAAGGCAGCTGCATTGGTATGTTCAGCAGATAGATCCTGGCCATTGCACTCCCTTCTGAAGCGTAGTTGGTGAGGGCTGTCTTGGCAGTGCTATGCAACGTATTCCTCTTCATCCCTTGCTTGTTTCCTTGGGTGGACCACCTCACCCACAATCCCAGGCTGCATCCCAGCTGGTTAACCTAGGCAGAAAGGGGAGGCAATTTCTATCAGGGCTATGGGCCATCCTCATTTCCAGATTCCTGCTTTATTTCCTCTCTTTCAGGTCATCCCAGAAATCCGACCCATGTTGCTCCATGTCCTGGGGGACCCATGTTGCACCATGTTCTGGGGGGCCCTCTGGGGGAAGAGCCCAATGAGGCAACCTTGGCGCCAGGACCCATTCCAGGACTTCATGTCCCCACTGACATTCTGGGGAAAGAGCTCAATGAGGACACTTCAATGCTAGGATCCCTTCCAGAACCTCGCATCCCCACAGATATTCTGGAGGAAGAGCTCAATGAGGAAACATTGGTGCCAGGTTCCCTTCCAGAACCTCACGTCCCCACTGATATTCTGGAACAAGAGCTCAATGAGGAAATGTTGGTGCCAAGATCCCTTCCAGGACCTTGCATCACCAATGACATTCTGGGGGAAGAGCCCAATGAAGCAACCTTGGGGCCAGGACTCCTTCCAGGACTTCGTGTACCCACTGACATTCCGGGGAAAGAGCTCAATGAAGCAACCTCAGTGCCAGGATCCCTTTCAGGACCTCACATTTCCACTGATATTCTGGAGGAAATGCTCAATGAGGAAACCTCAATGCCAGGACCTCTTCCAGGACCTCGCGTCCACACTGATATTCTGGAGGGAGAACTCAATGAGGCAACTTCAGTGGCAGGATCCCTTCCAGGACCTCACATCACCAATGACATTCTGGGGGAAGAGGCCAATGAGGAAACCTCAGTGCCAGGTCCTTCCATCCCCACTGGCACTCCAAAGGAAGCAGCTTTTGTGTCAGAGCCCTTACCAGAGCCTTTCACTGCTGAATATGATCTTGAGCAAGAAGTAGATATCCTCACAGGGTTACAGCATGACTATGTCCAGCGGCGTAAGTATTGTGGCACCTCAGAACCCTTTTGCATAGACACCCAGCACAAAGTTCAGCTGGAGTTTTGATACTCAGCCCAGATGATGGACCAAGCACTAGCACTGCCCCTTTTTGCAAGACACCAGCACTCGGCCTGGTCAGAGCATACAACACTTGTTCCTTTTTGCTCTCTTTGTTGCAGAAATGAGGGTTCGCCACATTTCCCAGCAGTTCCCTCGTTCTCTCCGGGCCATCAACCTGCAAATTGGACACACACGGACAAGGCTCATCCGCAGTGAAGTTCGGCTGCAATGGTGGGGAAAGGAAGGTACGTTCGGAGCATACCCCTGAAATTGCTGCTGGGCTAAAAATGGCTCTTTTGCTCTCTGTTTCCTTCTCCTGAATGTTGAAATGTTTGATTTGAGTCTGCATCTAAGTTTCGGAGGGGAGGCCTGTGGGTGGGTTGTCAGTGCTTGCTGAAGTGTTCCTTCGTTTTCTGTCTTTCAGGTGACCAAGCTCTGATGCCTGTAATTCAGACAGTTTCTCATGGTGAGCAGTGAGGGCAAGTGATGGCGGGTGTGGTAGTATGCTAGCGTTTGCGGCTGACCACCTGTTGCTTCTTCTCTCTTGCAGGTGTTCCTGAAGGCCCTGCTGCATGTCTCCGGCCCCCTGGGTCCAGTTCATTATTATCTTCTGCCTTGCTGGAAGTTGGCTCCATCCCACCCTCCACCTCCACCTCTTCTTTCCTCCTGCATCCCTCCCCCCCCTCCTCCTTCCCCACCTCCTCTAGAGCCGGACCTGAGCAATGTAAAAGAAACTCTGCAGAGTTTGATGGATTTGCAGTTCCATCAGCTGAATGACCGTAAGTTTCACAGAGGCAGCACCCCTTTTCCATCCTCATTGTTGTTTTACAATCTAAAACACTTGTAGTCTAAAAACAGAGATGGGCAAGCAATAGAAGAAGGAGAGGGAAGTTGAGGTGGGACAAGTGGGGGAACAATGTGTATGTATTTCAGTTGCACCTCCTTAGGACCAGGGAGACCCGGGTTTGAATTCTCATCCAGCCATGAACCTCGCTGGGTGACTTTGGGCCAGTCACTTGTCCCACAGTCTAACTTAACTTTTAGGGTTGTTAGGAGGAAAAAAATAACCATGTATACCTCCCTGAGCTGCTTGAGGAAGAGCAGAATGTGAATACTAAATTCATGAATGCTAATAATATGAATGCTAATATCAGCCCTTTTGAGTTCAAGCTGGGCTGAAGCAAGAAACCAAGGAGGATGACACACAATTGTGCTTATCACAATCCTCCTTATAGTATCGTCAATGTACATGGGCAAAAGTTCCGGCCACCAGGAGCATACAGTCTAAAGTTTGGCTTTGGAGAGAGAAGTGAGGAAGAGGAAGAAAGCATAAGGGGCATTCAGTTCAAGCTGATGGAGCTGCCTCTGCTGAGGCATTAAGCCAAAAGCTGCACAGAGGAGGTGGGTTGCATTGGAAGGATAGGAGAGAGACGTGAGCCCACATGAGAGGCGGTTCCAGACCCAAGGGTCAGCGAGGGAGAAGAAAGAGAGTAGTTTTAGAGAGCAGGAGACCTCCAGGTGGCTGAAGACAGAAGCTGGAGGAGCAAAAACCAACCTGACGGGGTGCAAGTTGGGAGAGGGGGGAGGATCAGTGCAGAGGGACAGGGTGGGGCATAGCCATGGTGGGTTTTCAAGGTAGAGATGAGAAGTCTGTGCTGGGCATGGAAAGGGACTAGAAGTCAGTGCAGGGACTGGTATTGTGGAGGACAGGCCCCTTGACCCTGTTTGTTTTCTTTCCTGTTTTCTGTCTGGACAAAAACCAGACAGTGCTTCATACATAGGTAGCAATAAAATGCTGCATATTTATTTTAAAAATATTAAACATTTGTTTTAATAGGATAGGATGTAGAGATAAAACAGCAAGATAACATGCATATTTACTGCTTAAAAATTAAAAAGTTGATTTTAAAGAAAATAAAGTTGTCTTACTTTGAATATTTTTTGGGCAGAGTTGGGTAAAAATGTCTTTGGGTCAAACCCAGCCACAGAAAAGGCTCTATGGCCAGTCCACTTGGGGCCAAGTGATGTTCTGAGAAGTTCAAGAGGTAGCTCAAGATAGACTGCTCCTTGCCAGGAGGCTTAGACAGAGCTTGTCTGCCCCAATATGTATGGCTAGGAGGCCTGATTTTGGCCCTGAAGAGGGATCTGCTGCTTGTGGAAGAGGATGGAGTGGTGATGCAGAAGGGGAAGCTTGATTTAGGGCAGGGCTGCACAACACCAGCCCTCCAGCTGCTGTTTGACTACAGTTCCCATCAACCCTGACTATTGGCTAGTGCAACTGGGGACTATGGGAGCTGTAACCCAACAACAGCTGGAAGGCCCAAGTGGTGCAGCCCTGGGTTAGGTGAACCACTCAGGGCTGCTGGGTGGCAGGAATAATGGAAACGAGGCCAAGTGTTCCAAATGGGAAGGAGGTCAAACGTTATTCTCCAGCCCCCTTATTTTCCACCAAGAGCCAAAGCAGCGGTCGGAGGCTTGGATCCAGGCAAAGAGTCAAGCTGAGTGACTTATTTGGCCCTGGGGGAGCAGCTAGGAGGCCCCCCCCATTTCCTTTGCAGGAAGAAAAGCCATGGCGGTGGCTCTCTGTAGAGCATGACACTCCCAGTAGAGATCAAAAAAGACAACATCGATATTTGCCTCCTCCCAGGGCCTTCCGGCCCTGCTGATCTTCCAAGGAAAGAACCCCAAAGAAGCAACCTCTGTATTAGGCCCTCTCCCATGGCCTTCCATCTCTGCTGAGACTCAGAGAAAAGGACCTAAAGAGGCAAACTCTGCATCGGGTCCCCATCCAGGACATCCCATCCCTGCTATGAGCAATCTCCCAAGTATGGGCAATCCACACTTGGGGGAAAGAACTCAAAGAGCCAGGAGATGACCTCTATATCATGGAAGCTCTGCACCAGACCTCCACCCAGGGCAATCCATCCCTGCTGATACTTCAGGGAAAGACAATGAAGAGGCCCCCTACATAGCAGGCCTCCTCCCAAATGCAGGATCAGCAAGGAGAATATACTTTTAGCCTCCAGGCCATTTTTCTGTAAGAGGAGAGAGAAGGAAAGCCTGAATTGGAACACTTGTCACTGCAGATGCTAGATTTGATATGACTATGAAATAAGATAGCAATGCAGGAAACGCTGCATTTGAGCCTATCTTAGCTACACAGCTCAGTGACCAAATGCCTGCCCTTGACCTTCTCTAAGAGCCCTTAAAGATGGTCAAGGACAAAGACATGTTTGCTCTTGATGCTCATCGTGCATGCACTGGGAAGAGTCATTAGAATCAACAGAAGGTGCCTTGTGAATGGGATACATTGGGCTTAGTACCTAGAAAAACACTTTAGCATAAGAGTGCTGTGTCCATGAATGCAGTATAGACTTTATTGAGAATCCTATAAAGAGGTTCTAATAGATATATAGATATATATCTATTAGAACCTCTTTATAGGACTCTCAATAAAGTCTATACTGCATTCATGGACACAGCATTCTTATGCTAAAGTGTTTTTAGTGTTTATATATATATATATATATAGAGAGAGAGAGAGAGAGAGAGAGAGAGAGAGTCTATTCTATTCTTCAGACTTTGTTACATTAGTCTGACACGGGAGATTTCTTCATCTTTGAGATTTAATCCAGAAAAATCACTTTTTCTTCCAGTGATTTCAGCTCAAAGGCTTCTCTTCTTCTTGCTGGCTGCTCACTCTCTGCAGACTTCCAAAGTCTCTTCCTTCTGCTGCCAAGACTCTCTTGACTTCTCCCTCCAGGACTCTGAATCTCAGGACTCTCCCTCAGGACTCCCCAGAGTCTGACTAGCAGACTGCTGCCTGCCCTCTCAAAACTCTCTCAATATATACACTTTCTCTGGCCCAACAGTTTTTTAAGCCATCCAGTTAGAACCAACCAAAAATTCCCTCCATTTCTTGAAATCTCCTTTCCCTCCAAACACCAGCTGTCAAAATGCTAAGCCAAAAGTGAAACTACAGAAGACCAAGAAGGAACTTTTGACCCTGCCATCCTTCTCCATGCAAAGGGATGTGCAAACACAGAATCCTATTTACAATTTACAGAAGTTTTGAGAATATAATAGAACACAACTAATTTATCAGGGCTTATTTACAAGAAGAGGTTTGGGAATATCAAAAACAATACAGGGGCTTATTTACAGAAACCCAAGAGGTCTAGACCTCGTTCCTTCACAGTGGCCCCTCGGCTTGGGAACACCTTCCCCAAAGAGCTTCACTCTGCTCAGTCCCTCAGTGTTTTGTTTTTTAATTGAAAAACACATCTTTGTAAAGAGGCTTTGTAATGTTTTGTCTGCTGCTTATATCTGATAGATTTTTTAGTCCTAATAGTTTTATAGTTCTTATTAATAATAACTTGGCAAACTTGGGAAAGAGGTGATTCTCTTTATCGAGCAGGGGGAGAGCAACTGGCCCTATCCACCCCCAGCACAGCATCCTTCCAGTGATGGTTGCTGGTGTCTATCTTATGTTTCTTTTTAGATTGTGAGCCCTTTGGGGACAGGGATCCATCTTATTTATTTATTATTTCTCAGTGTAAACTGCCCTGAGCCATTTTTGGAAGGGTGGTATAGAAATTGAATTATTATTAATAATAATAATAATAATAATAATAATAATAATATGTAGATAATAATAATAAGTAGATGTAGATAGGCTATACCTGCCTCGCAGCTCAGGTGGAAGAGGAATGCTGCAAGTCCATCAAACAGTAGAGGAGGAGAAAAGAGGCCTTGAAGAATATATCAAGGACAGTGAAGAAGATGCACTTCAAATGGTCAATAACGAGAAACTATTCAACACCAATGAAAGAAAGCAGGCCTACAAGAAAGAACAAGTAAAGAACTGAGCAGAAAAATGGAAAAATAAGCCCCTGCATGGTCAATATTTGCACAATATAAGTGGAAAATCAGACATCATCAAGACCTGGCAATGGCTTAAGAATGGTTACTTGAAGAAAGAAACAGAGGGTTTAATACTGGCTGCGCAAGAACAGGCACTAAGAACAAATGCAATAAGAGCCAAAGTGGAAAAATCCACAACAAACAGCAAGTGCCGCCTTTGTAAAGAAGCAGATGAAACAGTGGACCACCTAATCAGCTGTTGTAAAAACATCGCACAGACTGACTACAAACAAAGGCTATGACAAGGTAGCAGGGATGATACACTGGAACATCTGCCAAAAATACAAGCTACCTGTAGCCAAGAATTGGTAGGACCATAAAATTGAAAAAGTTGAAGAGAATGAAGATGCAAAAATATTATGGGACTTCCGACTACAAACGGACAAACATCTGCCACACAATACACCAGATATAACTGTAGTCGAGAAGAAAGAAAAACAAGTGAAAATAATCGACATAGCAATACCAGGGGATAGCAGAATAGAAGAAAAAGAAATAGAAAAAATCACCAAATACAAAGATCTACAAATTGAAATTGAAAGGCTGTGGCAGAAAAAGACCAAAATAATCCCAGTGGTCATTGGTGCCCTGGGTGCAGTTCCAAAAGACCTTGAAGAGCACCTCAACACCATAGGGGCCACAGAAATCACCATCAGCCAATTACAAAAAGCAGCTTTACTGGGAACAGCCTATATTCTGCGACGATATCTATAACAGCAGCAACAATATTGACAATAAAATTCAGCCATCCCAGGTCCTTGGGAAGGACTCGATGTCTGGATAAAACAAACCAGTCAATAACACCTGTCTGACTGTGTAAACAAGAAATAATATTTATTATTATTATTATTATTATTATTATTATTTACATCTTATATCCCGCTCTTCCTCCAAGGAGCCCAGAGCAGTGTACTACATACTTAGGTTTCTCCTCACAACAACCCTGTGGAGTAGGTTAGGCTGAGAGAGAAGTGACTGGCCCAGAGTCACCCAGCAAGTATCATGGATGAATGGGGACTTGCACTCGGGTCTCCCTGGTCCTAGTCCAGCGCTCTAACCACTACATCACACTGGCTCTATCCTAGGCCTACCATGGTACAAGATAGCTGCTATTTTCCTTTGACAGACACCCATACCTGTTTAGAGTTGACAGCTTCTCAAAATTACCTGAAATCTTCTGTTTGTTAGACAAGCCAGCACATTCTGTCATCTCTAAATGAAAGCTGTGTTTGCCAGGCATGGCATCCCACAAGAGGAGAGCTGGTCATGTGATAGCAAGCATGAATTGTCCCCTTTGCTAAGCAGGGTCCATTCTGGTTGCATTTGAATGGGAGACTTCATGTGAGCACTAGGGCCACTTTGGGAAGAGCGCCTGCATGCTTGCAGGCAGAAGGTTCCAAGTTCCCTCCCTGACATCTCCAAGCCAGGGCTGAGAGAGACTCCTGCCTGCAACCTTGGAGAAGCCACTGCCAGTCTGTGTAGACAATACTGAGCTAGATGGGCCAATGGTCTGACTCAGTATATAGCAACGTCCTATGTTCCTATGTTCCAGGTGTTGAGCGGCCATGTCCTATTCACTAGCAGAAGAACAGTACACTATTGACAGGACATGTCATGAGAACAGACCTCTCATCCACACATACAGTCTTGGGAATGGCATTGTTGTCAGCTGTTGAGGGCCCATGACCTTGAAATGAACACTGTACCTGTAGCCTGTGCTATTGAAATGAGAAGATATGTGAGTGGGGTGGAGCAATGGCTTGGAATCACTGAAATTGTTTTAGAAGATTGGAGCATTACTGATACACGCTTTAAATGAACAGGATCAGCAGCATGGCATGCTGCAAACAAATAAAAGAACAGGGCAGCTAGTCAGTTTTTAAAATACTCATTCTGTCATGTCATGTCATTCTTAGTTTCTCCACAAACCATTTTTGTGGGCAATCATATGCCAAGTGGCCTCTTCGATTCCTCTCCAGCAGCTGCTTTTGCTTCCATTTACTTGGGGTGGGGGTGGTGGATAGGAATTGCTTTGCTGTGAAGGTTTGGATCTAGGTTCCTTTGGGAATTTCCATTTTTATCCCCTTAATCAGGGTGGCTTGCTTGATCAACCTTTTTCTTTGACTATAAGCTCTGCATTTCAACAATGTGTTTTAGGGCCACACTAAACGTTATGTAAATGCATGGCTTGCTCTCCTCTTTTTTTGGGGGGGGGGAATCAGGATTAACTGTTAGAATTCTGAAGCATTGCCCTTAGCACCGCACTAACCTCTTCTGGCCACTAGAAGTATGACGAAATGTTAATCGGTCTGTCTTGGTCAGTTAGAACTGTTCAGTTGTTGCTGAAGGCTTGTGCCTGTTTGTGTATGTTGTTCAAGGGCTCTCTCTCAGTAAGTGATGTTTTAGTTTCTTAATAATTCTTTAATTGTTTTTTGAACTCAACCTACTGTCTCCAGATAATCTCTTGTAGTGAACTTCTTTACCACCAGAGCATACTCTGCCTGTGATGGTTTTAATGTTTCCCCTCACATCCTTCAACAGGATTATGGGCCCAGAGCTTGGAGACTGGTGAAGAAAGTAATTAGCTTGAACAAGAAAACAAGGTTTTCTCAAAGATAGAGACAGGACAAATGTTACATAGGACTGAGAAGTTACTAGGTCCAGATTTTGAACTGTGGTTTTTCAAAACAGAGATGCTCCTAAAAAGCCACAGAATCATCAAGGTCTTACACACAAAATGCCCTGTCAGAGTAGAAGACAGACAAGCTTGGGACAATGCAGGTGATAAAGCCACTGGGATGTTTGTTTATTGGTGAGTGACTCTATTTTGGTGCATTTAAGAAATAAACAGCATGCAAAGGACACATGGGAGACTCTGAAGAAAGTGTATCAAAGAAAATCAGCTGTATTCAAGGTGCATCAAGTTATAAAGAAGTGTAATATGAAACTAAAAGAAGGAGAGGATTTCTCTAAGCATGTAAATGTGACGTTGGAGACTTCACAACAGCTGCAAGCACAGGGAGTAGTTTTGCCTGATATGGTTCAGATTGGATTGTTATTGAAGTCTTCCTGAGTATTTTGAGCCTATTGTAAATGTATTGGAAGCCAAAGATGATTTGAATTGGGAATTTGTAATAAACTTCTTGGAAGACTTTAATTTGCACAGAGGCAATGGGCAGAGAGGAGAGCTGGTCTTGTAGCAAGCATGACTTGCCCCCTTAGCTAAGCAGGATCTGGCCTGGTTGCATTTGAATGGGAGACTAGAAGTGTGAGCACTGCAAGATATTCCCCTCAAGGGATGGAGGCACTCTGGGGAGAGCAGAAGGTTACAAATTCCTTCCCTGGCAGCATCTCCAAGATAGGACTGAGAGAGATTCCTGCCTGCAACCTTGGAGAAGCTGCTGCCAGTCTGTGAAGACAATACTGAGCTAGATGGACCTATGGTCTGACTCAGTATATGGCAGCTTCCTATGTTCCTAACTAAAGTCAAGTGAAGATTATGAAGAATATGCTTTTAAAATTTATCAAATGAACAAAAAGTGTTTTATCTGTCAGAGTCTCAGACACATGAAGGCTCAATGTCTTCAGGAAAAAGAATCTGCAACCAAAAAGGAGGTGAAACCACATTTCAAGAGAAGAGAGTCACCTAAGCATGCAAAGAAAATTGCATGGAAGCAAGGAGAGAATGAGTCTAACAAATATCAAACATATGTTGCTAATATAGAGAATAATTTAAGAGCTAGTTCTACAAAATGTAATGCTAGAATTTGTATTGGTTAAAGTGCAACCAGCAAATGGATCAAGGAAAGAGAAAGATTTACTGAGTTGGACACAAATTATAAGGTTCCCATTTTTCTAGCAGATGGGAAGCAGATGTTTGCTGAAGGCAGAGGTTCTGCAAGGCTACATTGCAAACTGCAAAAAAGGAGAAACAGTTAAACTGACTGTTGAGGATGCATTGTTTGTTCCTACACCTGAGTCCAGACTGATGTGTCAGTTAAATATCTACAGAGAAAGGTTATGAGGTGAAATTCAAAGGAAAACATTGTTTTATCACAGATGAAAGTGAGCTACTTATGAAAGGGATTTTGCAAGAGAGTGGCCTATTTGAAGTGGACTGTATAAATGATGAGGCCAAAATTGTAAAACAATGTTCAAATAAAAAATGTCTGAATTTATGGCATAGAAGAATGGGACACAGAAATCCCAATGCAATACTTCAGCTGGAGAAGGAGGATCTGGCCAGAAGCTGATACACAGTGATGTTTGTAGGCCCATGAAGATGAATTCATCAGGAGGAAACAAGTATTTGTTAACTTTTATAGATGATTATTCAAAATATACATTTTCTTATTTAATTAGCAAAAAGAACCAAGTACTTGAACAATTGAAGGAGTATGTTTCAAGAGTTTGCAAGAAGTTTGGAAGGAAGCCTCAGATTCTGAGATCAGACAATGGAGGTGAATATTCAGGAAATGAGATAACTGTATATCTGAAAATGGAGGGCATTTAATACCAGATGACAATGCCGTATACGCCAGAACAAAATGATGTTGCAGAAAGAAAGAACTGATCTTTAACAGAAATGGCCAGATGCATGCTGCTGGATGCAGGACTCATAGTCCTGCTAACTGGGCAAAGAGGCACCTTTTACTATGGTGATTCTCTTTATTTAGCAGGGGGAGAGTAACTGGCCCTATCCACCCCCAGCACAGTACCTCCAGTGACTGTTGCTGGTGTCTATCTTGTGTTTATTTTTAGAATGTGAGCCCTTTGGGGACAGGGTTCCATCTTATTTATTTATTATTTCTCTGTGTAAACCGCCCTGCACCATTTTTGGAAGGGCGGTATAGAAATTGAAATAATAATAATAGTAGTAGTAGTAGTAGTAGTAGTAGTAGTAGTAAGTTTTGGGGAGAGGCAATTATGACCTACTTATTTACAAAACAGATGGCCTACTAAAGTCATACATACAAATGTGGTATGGAAATAAGCCTAATATGTAGCACATTAGAGGTTTTGGTCAAAAGCATATGCATGTGTGCCAAAGTCTAAAAGAACCAAATTCAACTGCAGGTGACAGGAAGGGATATTAATTGGATATGCATCAGGATGTAAAGGGTATAGAATACTTGATCTTGCCACAGAAACTGTAAAAATGTGTAATGTGGTATATTTTGATGGGGGGACAGGGAGCCAACTGCTGATGAAGTACCAGATATTAAACCATATATTTAGATATAAAAGGAACAAGAAAAATCAGATAAAGAATCTGATGTAATTATTGTGCCAACTAACTATCCAGAACAAAATGAAAACATTAAGGCTCAGTCGGAGATAAGGTGCTCAGCAAAAACCAACAAGGTGTTCCAGCAAAAAGACTCTCATATATTACTAGAGAAGGAGGTTCCAAGTCGGATGGTCCACACTGGACCAGGCCCTGGTTTTACAGCATTTAACTGAAAAGTATGCTGATAAACCCTCCTCCTCTCTATATGTGGCATTTATTGACTTTTAAACCACTTTTGACTCCATCCCTAGAGTGTGACTCTGGAGCAAACTGGCTAACACCGCCATAGACTCACAATGACTCCTGCTCATCCGTATGCTATATGAAAACACCACACTGAGTGTAAAGTGCAATAACAAAGGTCATCTGTCTGAACCTATAGCCACATGGAAGGGGGTTAAGCAAAGACGTATCCCTGCTCCTTTTCTGTTTAATTTCTCTATTAATTTTTTTAATTCCCTTCTGGATAACCCCAATCTTCATCTACCTAAACTAGCAGGCAGACCCATCTTGATCCTACGTTATGCTGAGAATGCAGCTTTACTGTCGAGGACATTAGTCAGTATAGGGAGAGCACTACAAAGACTTACACAGTTTTGCAAAGTTGAGTCCCTAGTCATAATCACCCCAAAGACTAAGGTTATGGTATTTGTCAAAAGCCCGAAAGAACACAAATGGGAAATTAATGGGAGTAGGGTTGAGCAGGCTAGGTATAGTTTTTTATGCATATGGTACGTGGGGTGCACAATCCCAACATGCTGCAGGTGCAGAGGAGTACATCTGCAATACTAAAAATTTCCCACACATCTGACTATTCTAAATCAGAGGAGAGCTTTCTCACTGGTGCAGTTTAATGCCCTTCCTTCTGCCATTTTAGATGGCAGATTTAAGAGAATACTGCTCAGGAACCAGTTATGTCCATGTGGTTCAGGCAATATAAAGTCCATCTCACATGTTCTTTTATACTGTTTATATTATAGGGACATTCACATTGCCTGGTTTGAACCACTTTTAAAAAATATGTCAGGCCAAATGGAAGAGTATTACACTTACTTACTTCTGGCAGTTCAGTATATAGCAATTACAGTTGGGGTAGCAAGATTCTGTGCCACAGCATGTAAACTGAGATGGGAGCAGTTGATTAATTGTAATTGAGACCTCTGTGTGTATATGTTCTGATTTTATTTACTTTAATTTTAATTTTATTTTATCCTTTGATTGTTTATCTTTTGATTGTTCATTCATTCATTCATTCTTCCACTAGAGAAGAAAATGTGCAAGAGCCTAGTACATGGAAGGATATTAATAAAATGCCAGCTGATCAAGCTTGCAAATGGAGAAGAAGAGACCCAGTCTCTACATAAGAATAATACTTAGATACTTAAAGAGCTGCCTATGAGAAGAAAGACTGCAAATGGAGTGCAAATGGATTTTCATTGTAAAGCATGATGCAGAAGGAGATGTCCAGTGCTATAAAGCAAGGCTTGTAGCTAAAGGATATTCTCAGAAATATGTTGAGAATTATGATGAAACGTTTGCCCTAGTAGTATAACACTCTTCTATAAGAATGCTCCTCTGTATTGCAGCAGCGACAACAATGTACGTAGACCATTTAGATGTCAAATGCATTTTTACTTGGTGATATTAAGGAGGATATTTATATGGAGCAACCTCCAGGGTTCAATGAAACTGGTAAGAAGGGTCTTGTGTGTAAGCTCCAAAAGAGCATTTATGGTCTAAAGCAAGCAGCAAGACTATGGAATACAAAGCTGAATCAGTTGCTAGTTAAGGGTTTATCCAAGGAAAAGCTGACTCTTGTTTATATTTAAGGTTTAGAAACAATAGATGGACTTCCATACTAATGTACGTTGATGATTTGATTGTTTGTTGTCAAAACAGAGAAGAGAGTAATGAACTAGGTGGCCAGATTTGGCTTTTAAAAAGCCAAATTCTGGCTTATGGCCCATTTGACCCACAAGTATACCCCTTAGGTTCTGGCAACAATGAAGCCATTTGAACAAAGAAATAGAAGTAAAGCAGTTGGGGAACATGTCCTAGTATCTTGGAATACAAATAGAAAGAGAACAAGATGGAGGCTATCTTCTTAATAAAAAACAAAAGATAAAAGACCTTTTAGAATGTCTGAGTCTTACAGATGCCAAGGAAGTCAGCACTCCAATGGAAGCTAACTTCTTGAAACAAGATGCAAACAGCGAGCTTCTTCCCAACAATGGGCAATGCAGGAAAGCAATTGGGAACTTCTATATATTGCCACAGTAACAAGACCAGACACTGCTGGAGCTGTGGGACTTTTAAGCAGGAAAGTGAGTGCACCCACCAAAAATGACTGGATTGCAATTAAAACACTGGGTAGGTACCTTAAAGGTACAGCTAAACTAAAACTTAAATTGCCAGCAAGAAGTAATCCTATACTAGTGGGTTATGTGGATGCAGACTGCACAGAAGACAGATCATAAATCCACAAGTGGATACCTGCTCTTTCATGGATGTGGAACAATTAGCTGGTGCAGTTGAAAGCAAAACACTGTTGCTCTTTCCTCTATGGAAGTAAAATGTGTGTCAGACATTCAGACTTGGGTAAACAAATTATTGCAAGACTTTGGAGCTGATGAACACAAACCAACTGAATTGTTTGAGGACAATCAAAGCTGTATTTTGCTTTCACAAGTGGAGAAGACAAAGCCCAGAACAAAGCAAGACTTTGCTTTGATACAAAATACCATTATGTACATGACAAACAAGAAAAGGGTCTCGTGGGGTTGAAATATTGTCCAACTGAGATGTAAGCAGATGTAAACACAAAGCCATTGCCAAGAGATCATTTTCTTGCATCGTGAGAGATGATGGGAGTTGTTGATTGGTGCTGGAGCAATGAGAAGGAGTGTTATTCTAAACCATCTCTCCTAGCACCACAGTGACATTTTCAGGCCACTTAAGGCATGATGAGATGTTAATAGTCTTGGTCAGATGTCTTGGTCAGTTAGAGTCAGTTAGAACTGCTCAGTTGTTGTTGTTGTTGTTGTTGTTGTTGAAGGCTAGTGCCTGTTTGTGCATGTGGTTCAATTGCTCTCTCTCTCAGTAAGTAATGTTTTAGTTCCTTAATAAACCTTTATTTGTTTTTTGAACTCAGCCTAATGTCTCCTGAAAACCTCTTGGGCTGACTCCTTTACCATTAGAGCATGTGTGAGGATTTTAATCACACTCCTCAACTTTAACTCTTTCCCTCCTGCACTGAAATCCTGACAAATGCCACAATCCTGATCCTGATTGCATCCCACACAGTTGCTATTTTTCTTATTTATCCTTCTTGTGCCAAAAAAGGGACAAACTTTGTGTTTTACATAACAATGGAATATGTCATTTGACCTTTACATGTATAGGGTAAGCATGTGCACACTCACAATATTTTAACAATAAAAGCATAAACTAATCTGTACTGAGTGATCCTGAGTCCTCCTGCACTCTTGCTGAAAATCATACAAAGTGACTAAGGTTTGGCTAGTCTAGCATTTGTTGCAAGAATCCTAACAGTAAGAGGTTCACCAGAAATTGGCCAACCCGTGGACCAATATTTTTGCCCCACCCCCACCCTTGTGAATCATACCAAACTATTCTATGTAAAGCCACTGTGGTATCCTCTTAACACTATTAGCCTTTTGGGATCCAGGTTCTCTCTCTGCAATCAGGACCCCAACAGGATTGGGGTGGGTGTCCGCTCTGTTGTTATCAGCCCATCTTGTTGTTTCATAATTCAGACACAACCTTCAGCCATCTGATATCAACTAGTGGCTCCCATGCAGCTGGAAGTACATGTGAAAAGGATGTTGCATTCTACAAATAATAATAGGTAGAGATCAAGATAGCATTTGATTTGCTGGTGTGGACATCTGTCATGAAAACTGTGAAGCTGGGCTCACTTCATGGGTGAAGGACCCTATTATGTCTGTCTCCATCCTTAGTAAATAAAATCATCCCAGCCTTCTGAAACCCAATGCCTATATTATTTCCAGATAGACAAAACACAAAAGGAACAAATGTTTATTTTGCATTAGTTCTGTGCTTGGCACCTAGAAACAAAGTTCCCTGCATAGGGCAAATCTTTATACATTTTTCTTTCTTAATATATATCTTACAAACCCATTTATTGCCTTCTTTAATATTCATAATATTGAATTCCCCTCCCGCCCACACACTAGAGACATAAATACATTTATCTACAACACCTCAAAACAAATCTCTATACTGTAGTTTCTGTATTCTGTTACTTGGTATTTGCATTTTCACACAGCTTTTAACTGCTTAGCTTTTATTAAGCTTCATTTGTTTTTGCTTACTTTTGAAAGAGTTGAAGGAAAAATAAAATCAGAAGGAAGGGGCACTTTTAAAATGCACGATAAGGCCAGATCAGCAGGCTGGAGAGTAAAGAATGCTTGCTGCTGATTTTAAAGGCTAGCATTTTAACTCAGTTATGTGTAAGGCTTTGTACTCTCACAGAGCATGTCTGGCAGAATCCGACATCAGCTCAGTCCAGAGACTTCCATTCCATGCTATACGTTGACTTGTGTGGGCTGTATATGATCTGAATATGGCTTGCCGTTTCTTTGCTAATGTTACTTAGGCTATCAATATCTTAAAGGCACCGATTATGCAATAAAACACCCTTTCCCCTTATGCAGCATTTTCAGAATAGAATCCTGTGTGGCAGATATCCTGCCTCTCATAAGAACATAAGAACAGCCCAGCTGGATCAGGCCCACGGCCTATGTAGTCCAGCATCCTGTTTCACACAGCAGCCCACCAGTTGCCCATAGGCAAAATGGAAGGGCATGCCCTCTCTCTTGCTATTGCTCCCCTGCCAAGCATGTTGAAGGAGCATTTTCACCTGCAATGTTAAAGATACCCTTTTCATGTTCAGGATTAGTTCATCCCTGCTGCCCCGCTCCCACTCAATCAGAGGTGTTTTTGTACTACTCTCTGGGAAGAGCATTACAACAAGACTCAAAGGGGGTGCAGAGCAAAAATCCCTCAAGGAACAGAAATTTTTATTAACATACAATGTTAGGTTGCTATAGTGGGTGTGAGAGAGAAGACCACAGGATAGGAATTAATAATGGTAGATAGCAAGATGGGGAAAGAGGAAGCTGTTAACAACAATGGCCTCTTAACAGGCAGTGCAGCTTTACAAGATGAGGTCTTCAGGGGCTGTTGGCATCTGGGAACCATGAAAGAAACAGCTCATACAGTGGACTTCCTCTACTGTGAACAGTTCACACCAAGCTCTGAAAGTTATTGCATATACTGTTTTGGGGTTTCCTTGCCCCCACGTTTACTGCAAACAATGCCATTGTCTCCATTTTTAAAAAAAATCAATTGAGAGCAGAAGCCACTCAGTTCCTCAAGGCTTTGGATTCCAGTGAGTGGCAACAGCTGCCACATCTGCAGCTCTCTGTCACGTTCTTTGGATTATAGCTATAGATGGCTTGTGTTTCCATTTATTGTTCAAATAAATGTCCTATTTTAAGTTGAAAAGCAACAGGGATGAGATGCCAATAGAAGCACTGAGACTGTCAGTCACTGTTGACTCCAGGATGTTGACTGCAAGCCCCAAATTAAACCATGTGCACAGACATTTGGGAAGAGGACCCTGGCACAGCCCCATACTGTCTATTATCACAGGCATTGGCCGATGGCTGGCTGTTGCTGGGAGGACTGATCACATGCATCCCATGATCCATCCCTGTTGAAAGATACTGCCTCTCTCCAAAAGCTCCATTGGAAGGTGAAGAGCAGAGTAAAGTGCTTTGGGTGGTGGCCAATTTCTCAGGGCTTCCTGCCAGCCTTGGCGAAGCTGGGAAATTGTATCCATACAAGTTGTAAGGGTTGTGAAGGGAAAAGGCATTGTAGGAGCCCTGTTGCATGTGGCCGCTGCTAAACATATGTGAAGAAGAAGAGGTGGAGGCAGGGTTGCCAGCTTGCATGACATATTGGAACTGAGAGGTTGGGAATGACCCCAGCTGGCCACCGTAGGCCTCCATCTTGCCATTGCTAGGCAGTGAAGAAGGAGCAGGCATTCCTGAGATCAAGGATGGAGTCCGCTGAGGCATGAAGTTTTCAGAGGGCTGAGCAGCAGAAGCAGTACCACTCTGGAGTCGGTTGTATCCACTGTCGCTGAGCCCTGGATAGCTCTGCAGGGCAGCCATGTTGCTTCTTGCGCATGGAGGATAATCAGAGATGTTAAGGTTACAGAGCTGGCTCTCCCGGCAACCGACATTGAAAGTGTTGGGGGCCAAGTGAAAGGCTGGAGGTGAACATGATGGAGATAGTAGGTGAGAAGACGCAGAGGGTGAGGGGGTCCCAGTGCTGGAAGTTGTTGGAGAAGTTCCTGTGCTGCCCCCTGGAAAACAAAAAAACAGATCTGTTTTTAAAAGATCCCCAAATGCATAATATTTAATAAACAATACTTGCCCAATTAATTTGGATCACTTCCCTAATAGTTTTTATTCGCTTTCCTATTTTTTAAACAGAAACTTTATCGACTTGAATATTATTGTTCTTCAGAGGCAGATGATCACCCCAAACCCACTTTCTGTCTGAATCTATCTAATTTACTATTCTTTGAGTGAAGGGATTACTGGAGGCTAGACACACAAACTCTTGAATAAGCAAGTTTAAGACTAAGGCTGAATCTCCCATTGAAATCAGTGGGTAGCATTTAGATTTGGATGCAAATCTGGCTGATGCCTGTCATTCCTAATAGCGAAAAAAATCCAAGATGGAGCATGGATATCCAAGACCATCGAGTGGAAATGCAGACATCTTTGTGGAAACAATGGGGCAAGTTTATCAAATCCCTTAAAATTCATTATTTGGTTAAGTGAAGAGAAGCAAATAAAAGAGCTGATACACTAAGAACTAAACATATTTTTTCAAACTGAATTTACAGACTACTCATGATTTATTATGGTATTTGGTTTTAAACATTCAGAAGTGGAAATGGATAGAGGGTTTGTTTTGCCATGAATTGTAAACTGAAATGGATTGTTACAGGGCCAGTTCAATTCCATAGGCCTAGGAACACACAGTAAGGACATGCACCTTCTATAAGCATACATGTCCTCCCGCCTGGCACGTGGGACATCTTTTCCTTTATGTGGAAGGTAGGTAATCTGAACTACCTCTCTCCGCACAATTATGGAAAGGCACCCCATTGCATTAGATGGAGGAATGGGTGTGAGTGCTCACAGAGTGTGATCTAGACTTTCTCTATTAATGCAGCCTAGGATTGTATTAGCTTGTTTAGCAGCTACATCAGTCTGCTGGCTCATATTCAACTTATTCAACTTCATATTCAACTTTGACTAAACTAAGATGCCAAGGCCTCTTCACATGTACTACTGCCAAAGCAGGACCCACCCACCCCCAATCTTGTACTTGTGCATTTGATTTTTCTTACTCAAATACAAGACTTTACATTTGTCTCCATGGAACAAACGCTGGGTTTTTTTGGAACTCCATGGAATCTTGGGGGTGTGGGCCCAATATTCAAGCAGATCAGATTGAATCTTGATTCTGTTTTCTAAGGTGTTAGCTATCCCCCCACCTATTCATCCTCCAAGTCAGGTGTTCCCAACTTGTGGTACTCTAGATGTTGCTGAACTACAACTCCCATCAGCCCCAGCTACAACTGATTGTGCCTGGGGATGATGGGAGTTGTAGTTCAGCAACATCTGGAGTACCACAGATTGGGAACCCCTGCTCCAAGTCATTTATGAAAATATTGAACAGCCCCATACATACAACTATTGCATGTGTAGGGGGCAGTTCGGATGAATCACAACCCCACACGAATAAGAAATAGTGCTTGAACACAACAGTAGAGGGGAAGGACATGCATGTTCATGGTACATATGGGTCCTTATCACATGCAGAGGGCCAGTTAGACCACATGCCTTCCAGACCAGCCCTAAGAATGTAAAGTGCCTCCCATTCACAATGATACAACACAATACAGGAGCTAAGCATGTAGCTACAGAATTACTACATGCACATCATTTCCTCAGCTGGATTGTGGCAGTCATTTAATGATGGAGGAATCTTTCACCAGATAACCAACTAGGGGGGCTGTTGGCAGGCAGGGGGCTTTCTGGGATGAAGTTGCATTAGTAGCAAGCTAACCCTTTAGCATGTTGGTCATGATCGGATAGGAAAACATAGGAAACATAGGAAACTGCCATATACTGAGTCAGACCATAGGTCTATCTAGCTCAGTATTGTCTTCACAGACTGGCAGTGGCTTCTCCAAGGTTGCAGGCAGGAATCTTTCTCAGCCCTATCTTGGAGAAGCCAGAGAGGTAACTTGAAACTTTCTGCTCTTCCCAGAGCGGCTTCATCCCCTGTGGGGAATATCTTGCAGTGCTCACACATCAAGTCTCCCATTCAGATGCAACCAGGGCAGACTCTGCTTAGCTATGGGGACAAGTCATGCTTGCTACCACAAGACCAGCTCTCCTCTCTTCAAAAAATCTTGTCCTATCTTGGAGTAGCCAGGGAGGGAACTTGAAACCTTCTGCTCTTTCCAGAGCAGCTTCATCCCCTGAGGGGAAGATCTTGCACTACTCACTCATCAAGTCTCCCATTCAGATGCAACCAGGGCAGACCCTGCTTAGCTATGGGGACAGGTCATGCTTGCTACCACAAGACCAGCTCTTCTCCCTTTAATATAATGGGATCTTTAATATAATGGCAGTGGAAAACACTGAGGCAGAGGAAAAATTGGTTGCTTAGTGTTGCGTGATCAAAATATTTTTTCAGATGATTCTGGCAGATCAAAGACATGGATGGGAAACAGATTACTGCATGGGGGTGTTTTCTCCCTCAATACTTTCTCTTGTGTGCAAACTTTATATCATACATGCTTGCATCTAAGAGCTTTGGTTATCCAAGGGCTTCCAAGGCTTGTTTCTTATCAACCCCCACTGTTCAACTGGGCTGAAGGAATGAGTTAGGCTTGGAATGGGCACTGACATGTCTGTCCAAGAACACCAAAGGAGGGGCCCACATGAAGCTGTTCTGGGAACAGTCAATCACACCTAGCAGTGGAGTAATCAATGAAGAAGGTGATTGTTGGCTAAAGGCAGACAGTACTTTTTGCAGAGAAGTTGAACATGGCATGAAAGAGGCTTCATTGTCCATGGAACACACAGTCACCCCACAATTCTCTCTGTTCAATTTTGAATAGAGAGAATTTTGGTGGGGTGAAGCAGTTGGTTTTTCATAGTGCTTCAAAAACCTACAAAGCTTATTTGACAGAGAAAGTAGCTGGAGAAAAATACATGCATGTGTACACTGTGGGAAACCATATCTCTATTGCACCTCTTTCCGTTCTCTTAAAACTTAGTGAGGTTGTTCTCATGACCATTGCCACTGGGGTTGAGGAGGGCTGGAGGGAAGGCAGGATCCCACCCCCCGCTGATGATTGGAGCCTCTACTGGGCTCCACCACACCACACACCCACACAAATGGCAGGGCGGTGAGAGATGGGGAGAGCGCAACCCAGTCGCCAGATATCCCTCAATGTACCACACAAGCAGTGCACTGCACTGGGATATTCCCAGCTGCCAGGATGTTCCTTCCCCAGGCCTCTATGATGAGAATGCCTGCTGGCAGCCCACACACCCACATGACCAGGCAATGAGGTAGGAGTTGTGTGTATATCCTCCTTCCTCACTTTTAGCCCAGGTTTAAAATCCAGGCTATCTGGTGGAGGAGTGCTGAGATCGGGAGCAATCTCAGAGGTTCTCACAACCAGCCTTACCCAAGGTAGGCCTCGTCATGAGAACGATCGCAGTGTCTGCCCCTAACTTGAGATCCAAGAGAAGCTCTGGAGGCCACGGAATGAGCACTTCTCCACTGGGGTGTGATCTTACTTTGGACCACCTTAGATTCTTTTAGGCATGGAGCACCTTCTACCAACTTTTATTCATCTGTCTGCTGTATTTTAATATCCTCACTTTAATATCCTCAACATTCAGTCCAAGGGGACTCCCAAGGTAGTGGCACCACACTGGCCTATGTCCAGAATAATGAAGCACTTGCACAATGAAAGAAGGCACACTATTGAAAAAGGAGGGTGTCATTGTATGAAGTCACAGGAATTGTGCTCTTGCACAGAAGTTCCCAGCATCAGGCACGAGGTGTGCCACAGGTTGTGCACCTTGTTGCACAACTGCAGACATCTTTGTGCTAATGCAACACCAGTGATTTAGTTGCGAATTCAGAACTGCAGGCACTCTCCATGACAGCCCCACCCCCCGACCATGGCTGTACTCACCCCAACAGTCAGAGAAGCCGAGAAGTACCGGCATGCCGTCCCTGCGCGTCTCCCATCCATTACACCCCTGTGCAACATAGTCTGGAATGCCGGCTCCAGACTGAGCACAACTAGCTAGAACAACAGCCTTGCACCGACACAAGACATGCCAGGCACTAAAACGGCATTATAAAGCAATTGGTACCTTTTGAAACATGAAACACTTAAAGACAACAGCATCATACTAAAAAACAAAACTATTTGTATAAAACCTTACACAAAACTATGGTGAGGCCCCCCACCTGGAGTACTGTGTACAATTCTGGTCATCACATCTAAAAAAGGACATTGTAGAACTGGGGAAGGTGCAGAAGAGGGCAACCAAGATGAACAGGAGCCTAGAGCACCTTTCTTATGACGCAAGGCTACAACACCTGGGGCTATTTAGTTTAGAAAAAAGACAACTCTGGGGCGACATGATAGAGCTCTATAAAATCATGCATGGTGTGGGGAAAGTGGATAGAGACAAATTCTTCTCCCTCTCCCATAACACTAGAACCAGGGGTCATCCCATGAAACTGATTGCCGGGAAATCTAGGACCAACAAACGGAAGTATTTTTTCACACAACACATAATCAATTTGTGGAATTCTCTGCCACAAGATGTGGTGACAGCCAACAACCTAGATGGCTTTAAGAGGGGTTTGGATAACTTCATGGAGGAGAGGTCTATCATTGGCTACTAGTCGGAGGACTCTAGGCCACCTCCAGCCTCAAAGGCAGGATGTCTCTGAGTACCAGTTGCGGGGGAGTAACAGCAGGAGAGAGGGCATGCCCTCAGCTCCTGCTATAGGCTTTCAGTGGTGTCTGGTGGGCCACTGTGTGAAACAGGATGCTGGACTAGATGAGCCTTGGGCTTGATCCAGCAGGGCTGTTCTTATGTTCTAACAAAAAATATCCAACAGCATTTAAAGAGCCTTAGTACCCAAAAGCGTTGTGAGTGTGTGTGTGTGTGTGTGTGTTTTGTTTTTTTTTAAGTCAGGTTTTCATTGCTTGTTAGTGAGCAAGCTGTGGCTGGGCCAGGTCGGCCTCCCTCAGAACAGCACAACGGTCGCACCACAACTGAAAAGTCTTGGCTGTCTTTTGTGCTCATCCACTTCATTTCCAAAGGCAAGGGAACAAAGAGCAGCGCCTCAGGGATGTAGGAGCATGTGCAATGAGGTGGTCCTTCAGATATCGCTCCCCACAAGCACTTAAGAAAACTTTTAATAGAGGAACGGCTAGTGCAATGCTGTCTTTGGGAAGCATGGTTGTTCTGTCCTCCTGCACCCTCTGCCCAGCAGTGGAAATCTAAAGAACAACCACACTCTGATGCCTGTTTCTTCTGCTTTACCCTGATGATCCAACCCAGCAGGTGCAGTACCATATGACCCTTCCATGGAAAAGGAGTCCGCAACATTCACAAAAACAGTGGCTTGTGCTTCTCACTTCCCTCCAGGCAGACATTCCGGTAGCAATTATCCCCAGAATGTGGAGTATTGGATTTGGGAGCTACTGGAATTCCCTCCCATCTTTTCTGTATACATCATCAATGGAATTTTCCACCAGTTAATTGGAGAAGGTCACAAATAAGAGCTATTATACATATAAACTGCTAGAACTTCATTTGTGTTTTGTGGCAATTAGGAAACACCTGCAAAGTGCCTCTCATTATGACAGGAGGTGGTATGTGTGGATGGAGGGCTTGTATTGCAGGGAGTTTGACAACAGAAGCTGCAGTGCATGTTGGAGAGTCAACATGAGTAGTTCACTGGACTTGACTGGAGAGGCCTGAGTTCAAATTCTTGTTTAGGAGTGACGCTCACTGGGCCAGTCAATTAATATCTCAGCCTGATCAACTTTACAGGGCTGTTGTGAAGATAAAACATGGCAGAAATGCCACATATACTACTCTGAGCTCCTTGGAGGAAGGTGGGCCTCTTATATGATAAATATATTGGCTGACATACAGAACAAGGATGCACCGATGCAGTATGAGAAACAGCCTAACCAAACTCCCCAACTAATTGCCCCGGTGCAGCAGGGAAGAGGCCATTTTGGACAGCCCCACCTTCCCCAGGAAGATCTCTCTATGCCACATGAAAATATGTCTCTAAGGGCTGCGCACTTGCGCAGCTGAGAACATAAGAACATAAAAACATAAGAACAGCCCTGCTGGATCAGGCCCAAGGAGGCCCATCTAGTCCAGCATCTTGTTTCGCACAGTGGCCCACCAGATGCCGCTGGAAGCCCACAGGCAAGAGTTCAGGGTATGCCCTCTCTCCCGCTGTTACTCCCCTGCAATTGGCTGGGAGAAAAAGCGGTGCACAAGTTGAGAAGATAGTGCAGTAGTCCAGCTACTCAAGGATATGAATTCTGATCACTTCTCGGTACTTTGTTATGAAAAATATAGATACATTTGTAAATGTACCACCCAAGACAAGAACAAGCATTGTCAGGCAGTTGCTAGAAGCAGCAGCACAACATGTTTGAGGGAACTGTGCAGCCTGGCAAACCTGCTGCAGCTGCATCTCCTCTATGTGTTATGTGGGGGAAGGAATTGCATATAGGAGCCAGCAACAGCTCCTGCACTCTTGGAAAACGACATAGTGCAGAGTTACGGGAACGTTTGCTTTTTTCCTTCTTCTTCTAAATGTTCTTCATTAAAGTCAAGAAGCAAAGCCAAATATTTTTAATAATGAGAATCTGGATCAGGTTCAACTGGACTGAAGAGGGCGGGGATCCATTTAAAGTGTTTTAATAGATTTTTGGCTCCCCCCAGCCCAACCCCATAACATCTCATTGCCATGTGCATTTAATTAATCCCAAACCTGTTTTGTCCCAATAAGAAGCCAATCTCAGTCATGATGACATCATACTTGAAGAGTTTTCGCTTCTCCAGAGCCCTTATGTTCTGAAGCATCTGTATAATTTTGGCTCCTATTTTTAAAAAAAGGCTGGGTGGAGGCCGGTTATTAGTATAAGCCAATTTGGTGCTGCTTCTTGTGAAACAGACAAGATTTCACTGAAGGCCTCATGTTCCCAACTTGTGCCTGATCAGAAAGACAATGGCCTTGTTGGGAAGCAGAGCACATTGTCCCCATCTGGCAAAAACGCTACATGTGTGCTCAATAACGTTACTGGGGAGTAATCCCACAGAAACCAATCAATGGGGATGATGCCATACAGAATGTGTTGTACTAACAGGGAAGTCATTTTCAATCTGTGTTCTGGGAACCCTGGGCTAGCCTGGCAGCTTATTCCGAGTTTCTCAATGAAAAGATCCACAATGATCACAGAGCCCTTGCCCAACAGTACCACGCTTCCCTTGCTGTATATGACCCTAGAGAGCATTGCATGTGTATTCTAGACCAGAGTTCACATGGGCAGTGGTGAGGCCCAAAAAGCTTGGCAAGGACCCCGCAAAAATTGAGTGTGTGCTGCTCTGAGTCATGCTCCAGTAGCTTTGCAGTGCTCTGGAGTCCTGAGGCAGATCACCAATGACAAATGCATATGCTCTCCTCTTCATTAGGCATAGTTCTGATTTTCTGGTACTTGTCCTTGATAAGTCGCTGTCCATATTTTGCCCCTATTTCACTTTGGGGAAATATGTTAGGGGAGATGGAGTGCCAACTGGCGCAGTAGAGCTCTTCAGATTTCAGCCCCCTCTGCCCAGTCTTTAGAAATGTCATTTCTCTGAGTGCGAGCATACGTGCATCATGACTCTAGTGCTCATGCATCAAAGTGTGTGTGCCTACGAATATGACGGATACTGATATACCGCTTTTCAGTCAAAGTTCCCAAAGCAGGATGGATGGATGGATGGATGGATGGATGGATGGATGGATGGATGGATGGATGGATAGATAGATAGATAGATAGATAGATAGATAGATAGATAGATAGATAGATAGATAGATGTAAGTAAATAGATAAATAAGATGGCTACTGGGCTCGCAATCTAAAAAAGAAACATAAGTTAGACACCAGCAACAGCCACTGGAGGAATGCCATGCTGGGGATGGGGGTGGATAGGGCCAGTTGCTCTCCCCCTAAATAGAGAGAATCACCACTTTTAAAAGGCACCTCTTTGCTCAGTTAGCAGGGGATGAATAGACAACATGCCAGTGTATACGGTTTTCCTTCCACCCCCACTGCAATCCAAGCATAAATATTGCTGAATGAGTTTGAATTGCAGCTATTCTGTACATCCACTGCGAGATTAAACGTTTTATTAAGTTTTTGTTTTCATAAAGGAAACTGCTGCGGTTGGTTTACTGATGTACCTTGCTTCAGAAGACAATGCATGGCAGACTGATTCAGAATAAACCAATGAATACTGTATTTACTGAGCAGAAAAATGCTTTTAGCAATATGTAATCATTGGGGGCGAGAGTCAGTCTGGGCTTAGAAAATAATCCTTGGTGTGAGAATATCAGTCTTGCACATGCACAAGAGTATATTTGAAATGTTGGAACTATGCGAATAACTTGATATCGGGAGAGGTCTCCAAAGGCAGTTTGAAAACCACAGCAATGAATCATCTATATGAAGTCGCACAAACATTAGGCAATAACAACACCACTGTATACACATTTACTGGTGAATACAATTTTTTTTTAACCAAAGGGTTTTCCAGATAGGGAAGTTAACTGCATGAGGAAGTTTGATCAATGCTAGCCAGTCACTATGGGCTGTCCACACAGGTTGCCTCTCTATCCACTTCCCCCTCTTTGTTCTGGCTTTTGTAATGAAAAAGTGTGGGTTTAATCTCCCCACCAGGGGTGTAACAACTGTCTGGGGGCCCACTGACTTGGGGGGCCCTCCAGAGGCAAGTCGCATGACCGACTTCCCCAGCCGTGCACCCGCCACCACCCGGGCTTCCTTCAGTTGTATTCATCCTCCGAAACTGATGTGAGTGTTAAGACCTGGAACTACCAGAACAGCATGTCTTTCTCTAGAACCATTACATGACTTGCATCAGCCTCATTTAAGATTTCTTTACTGCATGAGCTGAGCTTCAGTGAGGGGGGGCATTTTAAAATCTTGTCTCTGGGCCCACTCCCCTGCTCCCCACCTTTGCCCTACCTTATTCTCCCCCTGCTCACCACTATCCATCCTCTCTGCAATCCGCCACACATTTCACCTCCCTCTGCCTACACATCACCAAGTCATTCCCACACCCACACCCACTGTGCACATGCATGATTCCTGGACTTCAGAAAAATAATATTTTTTGTTTTTAATTTGTAGTGTCCTGGCGTATTTGCCCACATGTCGGAGTTCTGCCAAGCACTGTAGCTTCTGCTAGGATCACGCAGTAGTGAATACACAGCACATTTTGAGAGGAGTCCTTTGTGGGGGTTGACTATGCTTCCCATTTGGGCAGATGATCGCCAGATTACTTCTGTGGGTTTCTTCTCCCACTGCATGCCACAGGAATGAAGACTGCAAAGGTGCTCCCAGGTGAAGAAAGGCATTCTCAAAGGCACAGGTAGCCACAACTCTAACTCATGCTTAGTTTCCCATATGGCTGATCCTAACTCCTGCAATATTGCACACTCCCATTTTCAGTACTCTTTAAAAGTACAATTTTTAAAAGACTGTTATTTCATGCCCTGAAGGACCAGTCATCACCAAAAAAATGTCAGGAGGACCATTCACCATCTGAACACACCTCCACTATAATGAAGCTGCTATATATCATCATCAAGAAAACTTCCAAGTGTAATTTTCGGTGGTAACATGTAACAGTCATCTGTAAACCAGGCATCTGTATCATCCTGTCAAGTGACAAAGAGCACAGTACCACTCTCTAGCTCTTTTCCTCAAATTTCAGATGAGGTGCACAAGTGTGCAAAGATTCCCCTTGCTGCCGAGACTGATGACACAGATGAACAGTTTTTCAAATATTTACATGCACATTATGGAAAGTTACTACTTGGTCAATAGTTGTCTGTATTCCCTCTCCATTTTGCAGCAGGAGAAGCTGGTCTATTTTCTTCCCACAGTCAAACCTTTCTTCCCACAGAAAGATGGAATTAACAGCTTCAGTCTTATCTCCCAAGCTTTCTGACACAACATGAAATCACTAGGGGAAAGAATCCAGGGCTTCAGAGCAGGGTATCATCATCATTATTATTATTTATCATTGTATATCCCGCTCTTCCTCCAAGGAGCCCAGAGCGATGTACTACATACTTGAGTTTCTCTTTCACAACAACCCTGTGAAGTAGGTTAGGCTGAGAGAGAAGTGACTGGCCCAGAGTCACCCAGCTAGTTTTATGGCTGAATGGGGATTTGAACTTGGGTGTCCCCAGTCCTAGTCCAGCACTCTAACCACTACACCACGCTGGCTTCTAGTACATGGATGGCACTTGGCTCTATCTCTTCTTTTCAACGTATACCAGGGAGCACTTGATATCCTAAACTGTGGTCTGGGGGCAGTAATGGACTGGATGAAGGCAAGCAAACTGAAGCTTAATCCAGACAGGATGGTTCTCCTTATCAGTAAAATCTACAGATTGGGGGATAGAGTTTCAACTGATATTTAATGGGATAGCACTCCCCTTGAAGGATCAGGCTCATGTTTTGGAAGTGCTTCTGGCCTGGATCTTGAGCCTGGATGTTTCTGTGCCTGGATGCTCAGGTTTCAGCTATGGTAAGAAGTACCTTTGCCCAACTTTGGTTGGTGTGCCAACTATGCCTATTTCTAGATAGGTCTGATGGTGACACATACTTTGGTGATAACCACATTTGGATTACTGTAAAACACTCTACATGGGGTGGCTTTTGAAAAATATTCAGCTGCTCCAGAATGAGGAAGCCTGAACATGGATCGGCTATTGGCACCATGTGCTATTTTTACAACTTCACTGGCTGCCAGTATGCTTCCAGGCACAATTGAAAGTTCTTTGACCTTTAAAGTTCCAAATGGCTTGGGGCCAGAATACTTGGTATGGATATACTTTATGTGGATAAAGAGAAACATATCTGCAGAAACTATTGAAAACAAGTCACCTCTTGTGTTACCCCTGCTAACTTGGCAAAGAGGCACCTTTTAACGTGGCGATTCTCTTTATTTAGAAAGGGGAGAGTAACTGGCCCTGTCCACTTCCAGCACAGAACCTCCAGTGACTGTTGCTGGAGTCTATCTTACGTTTCTTTTTAGATTGTGAGCCCTTCGGGGACAGGGTTCCATCTTATTTGTTTGTTATTTATCCATGTAAACCACCCTGAGCCATTTTTGGAAGGGTGGTCTAGAAATCGAATGAATGAATGAATGAATGAATGAATGAAGGCAGAGTAATTCTAATTCACAGAACAGGACATCAGACAACTAAGAGTGGATGAATTAGACTTCCCAGTCTAGGTTCTAGGAAGTCATTGTTGGTCTGTCTTCACAGAGACCTAAGTCCCAACATGTAAGATAACCCTGACTCTATCAATACAATCAATTTCAATCCCCCTGGTCTTATCTGAGAACACCAATGCCCCAGTCTCCACTCTGGTCCTCACTGTGCCTAATTCATTCAAACAGCAAACCACCACACCCATCTTTCATTAAGAAACATCTTTTAAATCTCCACATTACAGAGAGAGGAGTGTAACCCTCATCGGAGTGATCAAGAATGCCTTCCACTGCATTCGATGGCCAGCTTAGGAACACTCCCTATTGACTTAGGCACTGTGTAGCAGCATGGCCACCACAGACTTAGGCATCTCTCCGTCACTCACTTTAACTCTTGGTCAATTCAGCCCAAAAAGGTAGTGTTTGCAAGCCCTGGCAGGGCCAAGCAAATGGGGGATTTGTGAACAGGATCCCCTGTGTTTTTTAAAAAAATGTTAATAGCAGCTGTTGGAAGGAGGGAAACCTAATAGCCAATTATCCTTAAAACTTTTCATAAAGGCGTATTGTGACCAAACGAGATGGGATGCAAGAGATTTGTGAACAAGCTCTTCTGAAGTTTTTCAAAATTTTAACAGCAGCCCCAAGGACCCCTGATTTATCAGGACTACAACAAGATGAGAAGGCAGTGAGGAGGATTCTTTTCCTCACATCATTTCTCCAACTGATATAATCCCTCTGAGGATATTATTATTTGCCCCATCGGACTAATCCATATTCAGCTAATTCAGTTTTAATATTCTGCTACTAAGGTTTGGGGCAACAAAACGGCCTGCTTGTGTTTGGACAACAAAATCCTTTTTGACTTTTTACCTTAATTCTTATGAAGAAAAGTGACAGGAATAATGAGCAGGTTATTTGGCAATATTAATTAACACTTGTTTTATATTAGTCTCTGTAAAATGAGTCCAGAGCTTGGCCCTGAAACTGTCTGAGGTCATTCACACAATCAAAAATTGTGTTCTACCCAGGTTTGGGAGCTGTGAGTGCTCCCAATTTTTGGTTGTGTGGAAGCAAGGTAGGAGGAAAAGCTGGGTAGAAGTGATTGTGTGGACACAAGGTAGGACAAAAAGTTACCCAGGTTTTTCTCTGACCTTGCTTTCACACAACCGGAGACTGGAGGCACACAGAGTTCCCAAACCCGGGTAGAACACAGTTTTTGATTGCATGAATGACCTCTCTGTCTGACAACGCAAAAAGCAATGCATTGTGTGGTAGCAAGAGAAAAAGTCCCCTTGAAAAGTAAGATCTTTCACATATGACCAGGAGACCAGGGGAGAAACTTTAATTTCAGTCTGGTTCTGATGCAGGTGTTTTGTTTTGCAGTGTTCTGGAAGTTATGCTATGGAATAGTGCTCCAAGGATTAGTATAGATGGGACCTGGTTGGCTCTCAGCTACTGGTTCTGCTGAATTTCAAGTTTTGTATATCTAGAAAAACTGCATAAGAGCCTGTCTCCTTCAGACAGTCCAAAACTTAGATCTTTTACATTTCCTGAACCCAGCAATTTTCCAGAGTCTCAAGGAGAGCCACACACAAAGAGAAGGCTATAAATTCTGTAGGTGTAAAGTGAGTTACGTTTATGACTTTGGTAAATGAGTTCTGAATTGGGGACAAATTTTAACTGATGCTCTCCTGAATGAGCAGCCAAAACAACAGTTGGTAGTAGTCTGCAGGGAGCTAACCAGTCACACGGTGTTGGCCTCCTTCCTGATTTTTCAGCTGCCAAATTGCATTTAAAGAAGCTAAAAATACATGAAATATTTTCCTTTCCTTATATTACTTGACTGTGTCAGCAGTTGCTGTCGTTGCTATGAGCATGTTATTTGATCACCAATGGGTTAGAAGGTTATCAGTGCAAAATATGAATACAAGGCCTAGTGGCCCATCTAATCAGTCGTGCAGAGAGTGCCAGGGCAGTATCCGATAGGCCCAGGGAGTGCACAAATGGATGTGGGATTAAAACATACTCCATGCTGCGAAGCACGGGACTGTCTTACACAATTTTATAGTAGCTAAGGGTCAGACTACAGGAGATGTGGGAGATGCATGATCTCATCTCTCATCATCTTTATTTTTACTTTAGAATATAAGTGGAAGACTCTCCATTTGATCAGAGCAACAGTGCTTGGGGATGAGGAGTAACTTGTGTTCCTCCCTCCACCATTTTCCCCATCAAAAGCCATGTTTTCATTGTCCACACAATCATAGGTAAAGGATTAACTATGATTGGGGAGTCAGGTGTACTCCTGTGGAACATGATAAACTGCACTTTAGTGCCAAATGCAGACCGCCCCCCCCCCCCCGCCCGACACACACATTTAACTAGGGTTAAACTACAATCAGCAGCTACAATCTGATAGTAGCTGCAGATGATAATTTAATCTTAGTGAACCATGCTGGCAGGACTATGATTGGTGCTAAACCAGGAGTTCTCACATCACATTCCATAAGAGTACACTCAGCTCTCTAATTGTAGTTAACCCTTTGACTACTATCACATAGGTTGTGAGAAAATTACCAAAATAGCTCCCCTCCAAATGCTTAGACTAGTAGCCTTGTTGCAAGAATGTAGACTATAGGGGAAGGGAGGAAGGTCATCTTGGGCAAGGCCTTACTGTTTGTCTTCCTCTGCTCCATCCCTCCAGGTGATCCTCCTGACTATAAAGAACCCAGCTGCACCAGGGGCATGAGCCTCTTGGCAATAGCACAAGGGCTCTCATCCTTGTGGCTCTCAGCCTTGGGGGCAGCATATTGGGGGTCCCAGAAGATTCAAGGGATATTGCATGTTTTTCATCAAGGACGATGATATCCTTCCAGATTGATAGATAAAGCTGCATGATTGGAAAGCTAGGGACCTGTTTTTATTGAAACAGTGGAGCTGGGGGTGGTTGGACTGGGGAGATGTGTCTGAGAGAGCAAAAGAGTTCGGAAGATCTGGGGGTGGATTTCACGGTTAGCAGGCTGAGGCAGATATGGCAGTGGGAGTTGAGCAGGCCGTTACAGGGGAAAACAGTCCAGGCAACTGAGGCCTGTTCCTTTTTCCAGCTCTTCTCCTAACCCTGTGGCCCCAGGGAACTCTGGGAACACTCCCTCTAGGATGAGGGTGCTGCTGTTGAATGCTAGGTCAGTAAATGGCAAACATCTCTCATCCACAATTTGATTAAGGATGAGCATGCTGACCTGGTATGTGTGATGGAGACATGGTTGGATGAGCTGGGTGGACTTGGTCTTTCTCAGCTTTGTCCTCCAGGTTCCGTGATCCTGCATCAGCCCCACCTTGAGGGTTGGGGAGGGGGCGTTGCAGTCATCTATCATGAGACCTTTCCCTTTCCAGGTGCCTGGTTAGGCAATCTCAAAATTTCGAGTGTTTGTACTTGTCGTGAACTGATAGCCCAGCTAACCCTACAGGATTTACAAACCCATGAAAGTAAACAGAAAGCAGCAACGAAACTGGATGAAGGAAAATAAAAGGCTCGCAAAGAAAACAGTAAATGAATAAAGTCCTCTGAACTGAAACTAGGTATCCCCCTCTAACAATAACTGAGTAATAAGTGGAAAGAAAAGACAAAACAAGGAATGAAACAAGCGAAGGACACAGAACAAGGAATAAAGGGAACAATGCAGGGAAGTACAGACAAGACAAACTGGAACACGGAAAAGATACAATATGCAAGAGCACACTATAAGCTGCCAGCGAAGTTGCAAACAGCAACTCAGCCATGGGAGACTGTTGAATATATATGGTTTCACAGAACCAACAACCAATCAGGCTTCCCTGAGCCAGCATTTTGGCTTTCTTACTTGTGATCTCCTGCACCTGTGTGAGTCCCACTGAGCCTGTCTCTTGATACGTCATCTCAATACAGGGGAAATCCCAGGCTCTTCCTCATCAGAAATCAAGTCTGGCAGCTGTTGAGAATCTTCAGCTCCAAAGTCTGGTTTCTCTGCCAATTCTTGTTGCTGTGGCTCACTAGCAGGCGAGTCCTCCTGCTCTGATTCTTCTGATTCTGAAGTCTGAGCCACGACAGTACTTGAGGGTTCGACTCCAAGATGGGCTGGGGATTCTGTTGGTGTACCGACTACCCCGCTGCACTTTAGTCTCCCTACCTGAGCTGGAAGGGGTGGCTTTGGGTTCCCCCAAGCTTATAGTCTTGGGGACTTCAATGTCCATGCTGAGGCCCCCCTTGTAGGAGAGGCTTAGGATTTCATGGCAACCATGGGCCTATCTCAGCTGGCATCTGGCCCTACCCACATGGCAGGACATACTCTGTATCTGATTTTTGCCGACCAGGGAATAAATGATCTGGAGATATGAGAATTTAAGAAATGATCTGGAGGTGCAGGACAGGGCCTTCTCTGCTGCTGCCCCCAGACTCTGGAATGCTCTCCTGGTGGCTATTTGCTCCTCAGTAGCCATCACAGTTTTTAGAAAGAATGTTAAATCTTAGCTTTTTACCCAGGCTTCTTTGTATATTGTATTTTGTATGGTTATTTTATGCTTGTATTTTAAATCTTTAGTTAGATTCATGTTTTTATATTTTAGCTTTTACTGTGAACCGCCTTGGGATTGTTTTAATGAAAGGCGGACAGATCATCATCTTGTGGGGTTTAGTTTGACTACTTCATCTACCCTCTGCAGGGGTGGTGAACCAATTAAAATGGTCCGCCCCTGGAGGGTTATGGATCCACTCGGTTTCCAAATAGGGGAGTTTCCAGTGTCCAGAGCTGGCAACTCTGTTGAGGCCCTGGTAAATCTCTGGAATGTGGAGACAGCACAGGCTATTTACATGATCACTCCTAAATGTCCTCTCTGGCTTGGTGGAGCCTATTCTGCTCCTTAGTTTTCCTTGGAGCTTAGGACAATGAAACAACTTGGATGACAGCTAGAATGGTGCTGGAGGAAGAGTCATGACACATATGACCAAAGACAGGCTACAGCCCATTTTAGGGAATATTCCGTAGTGGTAGGGGCTGTGAAGAAACATTTTTTCTCTGCCTCCACTGCATTTACTTAGTGCAGACCAACGGAGCTGTTCCATGTAGCAAAGGCATTGCTTCACACATCCCCCCAGTTAAGGGAGAGGAACCATCTACAGCCTGCTGTGATTTACTTTGCAGATAAAGTTGTTCACATCCATGCTGATTTGGACTCCAGAGTTTTGGTAGTTCTGGCAGACATGCCTCAGGTACCATCTGGTCCTATTGTGCTGGATTATTTTCAGTTAGTACAGCCTGAGGATGTGGACACAATCCTGGGCAGTGTGCAGGCGACATCATGTGATCTGGACCCTTGCCCTTCATGGCTAATACATGCCTGTACCCTCCTGCCAGAGAGGATACAGGCAGATGGTTTGAGGTGCTTATCAATGCTTCATTAAGGGAGGGCAAGATGCCATCATGCCTCAAGGCAGCGATGGTAAGAACATTATTTTAAAAGCCCTCCCTTGATCCCTCCAACCTAGATAACTATAGACTTGTCTCTAACATTCCCTTTTGGGGCAAGTGTGTGGTGGTGGTGTCCCAGCTGCTGAAGGTTTTAGATGAAATGGATTATCTAGATCCTTTTTAATCTGGCTTCCATCCTGGATCTAGAACTGAAACTGCCTTGGTCACTCTAGTGGATGACCTATGCTAGGAGCTAGATAAGGGGAGTGCTAGACAGTCCCTGTTGGTTCTGCTGGACCTCTCAGCAGTGTTCGATACCATCAGCCATGGTATCCTTCTGGGCTGCCTCTTGAGTATAGAGATTGGAGGCACTGTTTTGGAGTGGCTTTGGTCCTTCCTTGGGGGAAAGGTCCAGAAGGAAGACTACTGCTCAGCTCCTTGGCCATTGGCCTGTGGGGTCCTGCAGGGTTCCGTTTTGTCCCCCATGCTGTTTAACATCTACATGAAACCACTGGGAGAGATCATCCAGGGAAATGGACTGAGTTGTCAGCAATATGCAGATGACACTCAGATTTATCTCTCCTTGTTATCTGATGCTAGGGAGGCAGTGGATGTCCTGAGTCGGGGGCTGGAGGCAGTATGGGTTGAATGTGGGCTAACAAATTGAGATTGAATTTGGGCAAGATGGAGGTACTGTTAGTCAGTAGGAGAGCAAATAGGGATGAGGAGATTCTATCCATTCTGGATGGGGTTGCACTCCCCTTGAAAGATCAAGTGGGGGTACTGCTGAATCAGGCTCTGCTTTTGGAAGACAGTGGAGACAGTGGCATGGGGTGCCTTTGCATGGCTTCAGCTAGTACGCCAGCTGTGTCCCTTTCTTGAGAAGGCAGATCTGGCCACTGTTACCCACGCCTTAGTCACGTCATGGCTGGATTACTATAATGGGCTCTGCATGGGACTCTACATGGGGCTGCTCCTGAAGAATATTCATAAACTGCAGCTAGTGGAAAATGCGGCAGCTAGGATGTTATCCGGAGCTGCCCGCTGAGACAATATTACCCCCATTTTGAAAAAGCTACATTGGCTGCCAATCTGTGTCTGGGTCCAATTCAAAGTGCTGTTTTTGACCTTTAACACCCTAAACAGTTTGGGCTCTGGATACATGAAGGACTTCAGCTGCTCCCAAGGGTTTCTGCCTGCTCTACGAGATCATCAGAGAGGGCCCTGCTCCGTGTGCCAACAATGAGGGAGGCTCGCCAGTCATGTACATGGGACAGGGCCTTCTCAGTTATTGCCCCCAGTCTTTGGAATGCTCTCCCGGTGAGCTTCCACTCCGCAGTCTCCTTCACAGTTTTTAGAAAGCAAGTAAAATCTTTTTACCCAGGGTTTTAAATGAGTGTTTTGTTTGCTCCTTCTTTGTATCTTATGGTGATATTGCACATGGCTTTTTGGGGGGTAACTTTTAATTAGATTTGTATTTTTATATTTCATTTTAATTCTTATTGTGTAGTTTTTATGGTTTTATATTGTTGATTGTTTTGTAAACCGCCTTGAGATTATTTTAATGAAAGGTGGTATAGAAATTTAAAAATAAATAAATAAATAAATAAAATATAGAAAACAGTGCAAAAATACTCTAGTTAGATATTACTGCTCACATCACCCTCCTGCATCGGCTCGTGTGGACACAGGGAGCACCTTCTCTATAACTTTAACATCAGACCTAATAGTGTTTAAATACTGTGTTATTTGGCCACTAATTGCAGGAAAGACCAGGAGCCAAAACATTCCTGCTGAAAGCTACCTTGAAGATAAAGTTGCCAAGTAAATGAGCTCTGGCCACAGCAGACAGCCTTTAAATGTCCCTGCCGAATCTCAGCTACCTCCATGGCCTAACCCTTTATGGCTCATAGAATATGATGAGTACAAGATCATAGACCTAGAGTTTGCAGATCTGAGGAAGTTACTCACAACTGCTAAAGAACTGGCACAGCCTCTGACATTTCTCCTCTCCCCGCCAGAGCCTGAACCCACAGACAGTGATAGTGACATGAACACCCTTCACTATCAGTCCTCACCTAAGGGCCACACTAGTGCAGCTGCCAGAGCTCAATCCAATCCCCTGAAGCATGACTTTATGACCTTCTTGCCAGACATCAGCCCAAGTGAGACTGTAATCCCACCCAGACCAAGGAGGAAACTATCAGTCAATTTCTATGATTTTGATACAGATTCAGAGCTCAAAGATAGTGACACAGACATTACTGAAGTCCCCCACAATATGCCAGCTAATTCAAGGAGCGGGGACATCACAGAGCTTTCCCAGCCAATCCAAAAGACCAGCATAAGGTCTCCCTCCTCACCTGGAATGTGGCTGGTTTCTCCTTCAGAAACTAAATCTCCACACATGACATCATAATGGTGCAGGAAACCCAGACATTCTCAAACATAGCACTCAAAGGCTACAGCTCACACTCATTGGGAGCAGACGCCAGCACAAGCAGGGACAGACCCAAGGGTGGACTGGGAGTGTTAGTTTCTACTACCCTGTGTGCATCGTCAACAAGACTTCCTCCATTCAAGCAACATGCCATGGCAATCCACTGCACACACTGCTTCCTACTAGTAATCAATATTTATCCACCTGCACAGAGATGGAAAACTCAGGTCAGGAAACTATGTCATGAACTGGAACTTTACCTGTCTGACCTTCTCTCCTCCTTCACCAGCGCTTACATTGTGGTTGGAGGAGAACTTAATACCAGACTAGGTCTCGACGACGACACCTTATATGCACAACAATGCTGCCCACCCAATCCCAAAGCAGACCTACTCCCCCTAGCATTCCAGTCGAAGGACAAGAAGTCAAATTGCGCCAGTTTCTGTCTAGCCCAAACGTCTAATTGATTAAGTGCCATCAAGTCGGTGTCGACTTAGCGACCACATAGTTAGATTCTCTCCAGGATGATCTGTCTTCAATTTGGCCTTTAAGGTCTCTCAGTGGTTCATTCATTGCTGTCGTAATCGAGTCCATCCACCTTGCTGCTGGTTGTCCTCTTCTTCTCTTTCCTTCAACTGTTCCCAGCATTATGGATTTCTCAAGGGAGTGTGTCTTTGCATAATGTGTCTGAAGTATGATAGTTTGACCCTAGTCATTGAGTCTCAAGTGAAAATTCTGGATTGATTTGTTCTATGATCCATTTGTTTGTTTTCCTGGCTATCCATAGTATCCTCAAACGTCTTCTCCAGCACCAAAGATCAAAAGCGTCAATTCTTTTTCTATCTTGCTTCTTCAAAGTCCAGCTTTCGCATCCATAGAGTGTCATGGGGAAAAACATTGTCCGAACAATTCTAATCTTTTAGGTATAGGCACATCACGGCATCTAAATATCCTTTCCAAGGCCTTCATTGCAACCCTACTCTATGGCATATTTCTTGACTGCTGGATCCTTTACTGTTGATGGTTGATTCTAAAAGGCAGAAGTTATCCACCATTTCAGTGTCTTCATGATCAATTCTGAGGCCCATTGTCATTAGTTTAGTCTTCTTTACATTTAATTGTAGTCCCATTTTTTCACTGTTCTCTTTTACTTTCATTACTAGAGCTTGCAGATCATCCACATTCTCAGCTCTCAGAGTGGTGTCATCAGCATAGCACAGGTTAGTGATGTTTCTTCCTCCAACATAAAAACCACACTCATCTTCTTCCAATCCAGCTTCTCTCAGTATATGTTCAGCATATAAATTGAATAAATAAGGAGAAAGTATACAGCCTTGTCTAGCATCTAACGTCTAGCAGACTTAATCTCCACATCCTTAATGGCTCCATTGAAAATGACCACCCTGCAGAATTTACCGTCTGGGCCATGATTAAAATGAGTGTCATTGGCTATGTAATCATTTCTGGTAACCTACTTCACTTTGCAGACCACTTCAAGGTCACACCTCAATTTGATAGCAACCACTTCCCAGTCACCCTACACCTTAAAGCATTTGTCCAGCAGCTCCACACAGAAGATCTTTACCAACCTCACATCCTACCAGTGGGAAGAGCCTGCTGCATCAAATGGTCCACCCAATTGAATAAGACAGTAATGGAACAACTCTCCTCAGAACACTTTCAATCCATTCGCATCTCCCTGCTCTCTGTAGATTCCTCTAACTTAATCCTCGAAAACTACAGCAACCTAGAGCAGGAATTACAAAAGCACTTAACCCATAGAAACAACAACTGCTCCAAGCTGCTCCTGCATTGCTCTAAACTTTGGCTCGACTTCAAATGCACTGATGGTGGGGAGCTCATTGCTAACTACACCTGCAAGGCCAACACAAGTCTAATGATGGTGCAGGACCTTCTCAAACAGAAGAGGCAATACAAGAACTACTCAAACACAAGAAAAAAGATGCTATGAAAGCTGCCTGGACACACCTTATTTGAGCAGTCAGAGCCAATGACTCGGCCCTATTCTGGCACATCACTGTGGGCCACCCTAGCAACAGCCAGACACACCTGGACAGCTTCATCTCACCAGAGGCCTGGGAATGGCAGTTCAAAGAACTGTACAAAGGTGAAGAGGTAGATCACGGATGCCCTAAGTAACATACAGAGGACCTTTCTCCATGGCCGCTAGTGGCACCAGCTGAGATTATGGGCCTGATCTCCAAGCTAAGACCTGGGAAGGCTCCTGGCAATGACCTAATTTCCTCTGAGCTTATCAAAAACAAGTCAGCATGCTGGGCTCCCATTCTGGCTATGCTGTTCACATCCACTGACAAGCACAGATGTATCCCTGAGTAGGGATGTGCACGGAACCGGCTGGCACAGTTCATTTCGAGTCTGAACCGGACTCAAACCCGACCAGGCCAGTTTTGTCTGACACCCCACCGAAACCCCCCCCCCTTCAGTTCGGTTCCAGTGGGGTTTGCAAACATACTCCCTTCCAGGGAGTTGCTGGAGGTGGCCGGCGGGGGGAGGGAGGTCCACAGAGGTTCCCCCTCCCCCACTGGTTTTCCTTATGCTGCGTTTCAGCCACTTTTCGGCCTTCTCTGCTCAGTGCGGTGGCCATTTTGGAGGCCTGCACGCCTGCGCAATTAGCCTCTGCAGAGACCAATCATGCAGATGCGTGGCCTCCAAACTGGCCACCGTGCCGAGCAGAGGCCAAAAAATGGCCAAACAGCTGGCCAAACCGGCCAGCGGGGGGGCATAAGGAAAGCTGGCGGGGGAGGGGGAACCTCTGCAGACATCACCACCACCTCCAGCAACTTCCCAGAAAGGAGTAAGGTAAAAATAAAGAAATAAAAATTTACACTGAAAAACATTAGTGAATCCTTCGAACATTCGAGGGGTGTTCGGTCTGCGGTTGGACCAGACAGGGGGTGGTTCGATTTGACCACAAACCGTCGAACCAAAGTGGTTCAACATCGAACTGGCTAAACGTTGAGCTGGTTTGCACATCCCTATCCCTGAGGACTGAAGGCTTGCAGTCATAGTTTCCATATTTTTAAAAGGCAAGAGAGACAACCCAGCCAATTATAAACCTATCAGCCTGCTCAACACAGTCAGCAGACTCTATGCTAAGCACCTACACTAGAAACTAAGGGACTGGCTAGAACAAGAAAACATCCTGGCAGAGGAACAGGCCTGATTCAGGGAGGGATAGTCCACAATTGACCAGTGTCTTGTCCTTCAGCACTTAATTGAAAAATACTCCACTTGCAACCCAGTCTCCCTATATGCAGCTTTCATTGATCTCAAGTCCATCTTGACTCCATCTCTTGACCCAAAATTTAGGGGAAACTGGAAGCCTCCTTGATCAACCAACACCTGCTATCCCTCATCCTTATTCTGCATGATGACACATCCCTGATAGTTAGATGTAACCCCCAAGGACACTTACTGTATCTAATGCTGTCTTGACCCACAAGGGTGTCAAACAAGGTTACATACTTGCTCCTCTCCTGATCAACTTCTACATTAATGACATGGTAGGCTACCTAAAAAACCCAGACTTCCACCCTCCAAAGCTGGAAGAGAAACATATCTCCACCCTGCTTTATGCTGATATTGCAGCAATTCTCTCAAGGACCCCTGTAGGACTGAAAAGAGCACTGAGGGCCCTTGCCCATTATTGCAAGGAAGACCTACTGGAAATCAGTTACCATAAAACCAAATCCATGGTCTTCGCTAAGAGACCTAGGACACACACCTGGTGTATAAAGGGGAATGACATCAACCAGGTCTCTTGCTTCAAATATCTGAGGGTGATTTTCCATGCTTCTGGGACTAGGAAGGCCCATGGTGGATATGTTGCCCAAAACACCCAGAGAAGTGCTGCTGCCATTCTAAAATTCTTCCATTCAAAAGGGAGTCAATACATACCCATAATCTAAGTCAATGGCACAACTTCTATACGGTGCCCTACCCAGCCTTCTTCTAACTATGCCCCCCCCTGGAGCTCATCCAATCCAAATTCCTAAGAGCAGTACTGCAATTCACCCCTTGTATCTCTTTGGCCACTCTATAACTGGAACTGCACTAAGGGTGCCAACCACCCCCATGGGTTTCTAACCCATGGGGTACAGGGTTCTCTTGTTTCTGAGGTATTGAGTGTGGATTCTATGATAGCAAATGAGATTTTCAATGAGACATCATGAATCCACTCTAATATGCTATCATAGAATCCACACTCAGAATACCTCAGAAACAACAGAACCCTGTACCCCATGGGTTAGAAACCCATGGGGGTGGTTGGCACCCTATGTGCACTACACCACCACTCGCTCTGGGCCACCCCAGCACCCCCCAAGTGCACTTATGGGGCTGCTGAAAGCTCCATTATAACTTATTACGAGGAAAAACCTTAAAGACGCGTAAACTTCAACAATTAACCAAAAATCAGCCCTCTGCCCAAATCCTTTGAAAAAACTCAGGTAGCTTCCCTGCCCATAACCGGCACTACCACCAACCCCACACCACTCTAGGCCACCCCTTTCCCCCCAACGTGAAGTGATACACCCTTCATTATATCTAATGGGGGGAAACCTTAAAGACACGTAAACTTCAACAATTAACCAAAAATCACCCCTTTGCCCAATTCCTTTCAAATAATTCAGGTAGCTTCCTTGCCCACCCTAGGAACTACCAGCCACCACCCTGCACTCTACGACACCCCTTCCCCCCCCCCCCCCCCGACGTGAAGCTATACATTTGCTGCAATCCTCATTATTCTCTATGAGGAATTCAAAAATACTTTAACAATTCACCAATAATCAGAGGAGTGTCCAATTGCCTTGGGATTTTTTGGGTGGTAGGCACCCCTGCCTGTCTACCACCCACCCCACTTTTGTGCCCCTAGGTGCTCCACAATAGGGTATATGGACTGGTTCGGGTCCCATTATACTCTATGAGAAAAATAATTAAAAATATTTCAAATATTCATAAAAAATCATAGGGGTGTCTGATTGCTTCAGGGTTTACATGGTTGTTGGCACCTATGGGTGCTCCACAATAAGGAATAATGGTCTGGTTCAAATCCCATTATATCCTATGAGAAAAAAATAAATATAAATTTCAAAAATTCATAAAAAATCGTATGAGTGTCCGATTGCTTTGGGGTTTGGGTGACAGGTACCCCTGGGTGCCAGCTACCATCCTAGCTACTTTTTGAGATCTGAACCCGTTGGCATCTAGAAACATGCATGTACAAATGGCACATACTTCACATGCAACAGAATGGAACTGTATGGGAGTTTCCTTTTCACACATTGTAGCAATTCTTGGATAGCAGGGGGAGGATTTCAGTGACAGACAGGAATGCTACCAAGATGAAATCTATAGTTATTAATACAGAACTGATTCAGACAGAATATTATATCCCGGGGCTGGTGTCTAATTGAAAATGTATATTACAATGGGAAGATAGATTTTTCCAAATTCTGCACATACACAACAATATTCTATAAGTGTATAAGAGTTAATTAGCATCAAGCAACACTTGGGGCTGTTTTCATGTGTGAATTTGATTGTTAGAGGCAGTAGCAGGTGGAAGAAATGGAAGGGAAGCAGTAAATTGTGCTCCACCTATCTGGTTTCATCAATGCCCTTTTGTATACTAGTACACTCAGGGAGTTTTAGGACCTGCAGGTCTGCAAAGAGAACTAAGGTTTCCTATTAGTTAACTCCCTCAGCAAACTACAATTTCCAGGATTCTAGATCATTATGATAATTAAACTGGCATACCCCCTGCTAACTGGGCAAAGAGGCACCTTGCAAAGTGATACCTCTATAGCGACTATCCCTATTCAACCCAGCACAGCATATTTTCAGACAGTGGCTGTTTGTTGGTATCCCCTGGTGCCTTTTTAATAAATGATTATGAGCCCTTCTGGGAGAAGAACCCATCTTATTATTTTTGCTAGGTAAACAGCTTTGTGAACTTTCTTTGTTGAAAAGCCGGAGGGAGGAGAAGGAGAAGGAAGCAAAGAAGCATTCACTCTCTCTGCCAGTCCTTCTGGAACATCACCAGCCAGGAGGGAGCCCATGGCTCTGTGCCTGGATTTCCAGGTCATCATCCAGAAGGCCACCCTGGGCATAGCTATATGCAAGAATGCAAATCTCCCAGGGGATGTTGTGACAAACACACTGCAAATGTTGCCACTTTTCCTAGGAAAAATAACAGCAAAGGGTTATTTCAGAGCTGGCCTTTACTGAAGGCAGGGATCATCTAACAGTGCTCCATGTTCCTTGGCAGTGACAAGAAGAAGCCAAAACCAGCAGGGAAGCAGTGTAGAAACAGTAAACATGCAAACAAGCAACATCATCTCAATCAGCAGACAACCAGGAATAGGATGAGACGGGAGGCAGCAATAGGATGGCCACTGACAAGACTATCCACTGTTCAGCTAAAAACACACTAAGGGTATTATTCACACATGTAGCCTAACCCAGGCTAGGGCAGCCCAACCTGAGTTAGGGTGCGCGTGTGAAACGCTTGGAGTGAGGTCGATCCCAGAGCCACCCCCACACCAAGCCCCATTTCTTAACCCAGGGTTTAGCTGAGGTTAAGCGGACCTGTGGAGTGGGGGAAAGAGTGGCGGTGCCTTCTCCTCTAATGAGAGTAGCATCACACTCATGCTCCAGGGCACCCTAGGATGCAGGAGAGGGGAGTCCTCCATGCTGCTCCCAGCATCGCCCTTTGCCACATTCCCGCTCGTGTGGGCACGCGGTGCAGTGGAGGGGAGGATGGCAGCTGCTCATCTGCCAGGGAAGGCAGACAAGCTCCTACCTTCCCCACAGCCCACCTGCCCTCCCTAGTGGGGCTGTGGGCATGACCTCACTGGATGACATCCTGGTTAACCAAGCACAGGTGCTTGTTGTGGGGGGGAGGTCTATCAACAAGCTCTCCTTCCCCCGGAAGCCCTCCATGTCACCTGAAAATACGTCACTTGAAAATACGTCAAAGTGCTTCCAGGGGAAGGGGAGGTCATCAACATCTGTCCCCACTGTTGAGCCAGCTGTGAAATGGAGTTAGTTCAATGTTTCAGAAGCAGCAGTTCTTCTCCCATTGTACTGGTGCTTCATTAGTCGGGAAGTCAGCCAATATACTGAGTGAGTGAGAGGCTGACATGATGTGCGGTACTTACGAGTATGGCAGGCATCAGTGCCAGACCCAGCAGCAGCAGAGACACTGAGAGGACCAGTGGGAGCACTATATTTATCACCATATTTATCACTTTTCTCATGAATGAGAAAACCAGCCTTAATGTTCATAGTGCTACTACCAGTTCTCAGTGGCCCTACTGCTTCTGGGGCTTCCGTGCTCATGAGTACATTGTACATCATATTAGCCATTGGCTTTTATTCTGTGGTTGTTTTAAAATTGGCAGTGTCTTTCTCCTTAAGGTACTGTTTACTTTTCTGAATCAAATCTCTTTATTTCGGTCAGCAACCAGCATGAGATTAAAACAAATGTAGAAGAGAAAACAATCAAACTTCTACTACAAACAATAAAACTAATTAAATTTTAAAAAGTCCTCCTGAACATAGATCAAGGTACTGCAAGTGGGCCCACCAGAACTACTAAAAATACATAACTAAGAATAAAAGGAGACAGCAGTATTTCATACTTATGAGATTATTACATACAGATCAAAATTTAAACAGTTGCCTTCCTGACTCCTGAATCTGAGAGGGGTTAAACAATTCAGGAGCTCGGGGAAATTTTGTTGTTAGCTTCTTTTCTTATGAAACCACGTTATATTGAGTCAGACCAAAGGTTCATCTAACCAATATTGTCTAGACTAGTGGTTCTCAAACTTGGGCCCCCAGTTGTTGTTGGATAACAATTCCCATCATCTCCAGTGGGGACCTGAATTTGAGAACCCCTGGTCTCAACATCTGGGGACCCGCATTTCGGTCTACTCAACTGGCAGCAACTCTCCAGAGTTTCAGGCAGAGGAGGCCTTTCCCAGGCTTGGTGCCTGAAACCCAACTGAGGGCTGAACCTGGGACCTTCTGTAGGCAAAGTATGCCTTCTACCTCTAACACTGAGCCAAGGCTCCTCCCAGATGGCAGGGAAACTAGCCCAAGCTAGCTATGCAGGAGCCTGCTGTATGGCTGTAAGTCACCTCCTTCCCAAAATTTCCCCCTATTTCTGCAACTGGAGGGTATACTTTTCTGTTTTATATCTTTTCCTGACTGTCAAGAGACTCTACAATGTTGGGAATTCAGCTGGATACCATATGCCCATTATAAGGCTCTGCAGTTGCTTCACTGTCACCATTCTGGCGCCCATTATAATATGGCTCACCTTGCTGTTTTTGCATGGTGGTAAAATCTTCAAAGGTGAGAGTGCGCACGGGGGGCCTCCAGAATGCATATGTTTCCATAATGGCCTCCAGGCCAGTTCTGCGAAATGAAAAAAAAGGAAGGAAGGAAAAAAGTGTCAGTGAGCAGGTAGATCAGGTTTAATAAATGAGGTGATTTAAACTTCATTCTTCTCTCTCTATCAACAGCAAGTGGACAGTCATTTTGTCAGCCATGAATTGCTATTCTGCACAAAACTGAATGTTTTTTTATCACACACATTATCAATGCTATAATATCAGCTTCCCGTTTTTTTTCCTTTTAATATTTTCCTGTTAGCTCCTAAATCAATCACTCTTTGGTACCGAAGAGTTTCGTGATTGATTAATTCTCTGCTGCTTCTTTGATCACAGAGGCGCTGATCTTTCCAAGCTGTGCAGAAGTAAATCTGCCTCAGACACAATGGGCCTGGACCTAGACAATCCCAGGAAAGGGGGATAAATAAATTAAATGGGACATGCAGACAGAGACTTGCCAGGGGTCAAACTCAAGGTCTAGGGCAGAACTGGAAACTGAACTCAGGGTTCAGAATAACATCCTTAACCACTGACCATAAAGCTAAGAAGGATTTGGAAAGGATGCAGCCAGAAATGATGAGTGTAATCTAGAGAGGCCAGTTAACCTTTCCAGGTTATTCACTCCTCCCACTTTGCTTTATTTCTTATTGTTGCTCTGATTTCTCATAGTTCATTAAATTTGAGAATGTGCTCGTGTTCGACCTCTGAAGCTGTAAGGTTCCTCAAGGGAGTCTGCGCTGTTAAGGGGACAGCCCATGGCATCTAAAAAAGACTTCCCTAGCTATGCTTCTATTTGTTTATCTTGACAAAGTCACCTTGAAAGCATGGACGTTTTTAATATATGGGAGCTGGCAAACTAAACTCTATATTTTAACAGCAAGCTTAAGAGAGGAGAAGTTGTTATATAGTGTTTATTAGCTGCTAAGCTGTCGGAAGTAAGAACAGGAGATGTTTCCAAATAGCAACCTCACCAAGACATGGAATATATGGAACAAAACTATCTAGTTAATACGAAGGCTACAGACTTTACACAAAGCTCAAGAAGCGAATACAAAATGTGACCTCAGATTGTTCAAGTTAAGACAGCCTCACACAGTTACAGTACTAGAGACATTGAAAAGAGCCTCCTCACACATTTGAAAGTCAGAAATACTGCACATACAGTGAGCCAACGGGCCTGCATGCATGGTTCTCCAACCTATGACAGGGGTTGGTTCTCAAGCTCCAGTTATGTTAGTTATGCTGCTGGATATCAGGTGGAGGATGGAGGAGGGGAAGGCATGTGTGCTCCTGATTCCAAGACACCTGCAAGGTGAAAACAATCAGGAAGTGATCATGTTGAAAGGGTCCATCATGGGTTGCTCGGTGCAGGCAACCAACATCAGCAATCTTAGATTTGAAGTAAGGTGGTTGATGTTAGTTGCCCAAGCCAAGCAACCATGATGGACCCCTCCCAAACAATCACTTCCTGGTCCTTTTCACCGCGCAGATGATTGGGAATTGAAACTGCATGTGCCACCTCCTTCTCCCCGCTCTGCTGCCTGACATTTGTGCAACCTGAGAACTGGCCCAGAATGTGTGATGTGAGCATGAGCATGTATGTACACATGATGACCTAGATTTCTGCAATATTTTCACCCTTTTTTTGAGGCGGGAGGATCACGGGACTCAAACATGAATCCACATCACATGCTGTGTCATCCATGTTGGGAAGCGGGGGCTCAGAGGCTTGCTGATCAAGAAACCTTGTTCAAGAAACCACAGAAACTACAGAATCATAGTGATCTTAAACTGTGTGTTAAGTTTAAGGTTGTCCAAACAACCCCAATCCCAGGTGATTAAAGAGGGCTGGTGGGGAAGCAGAAGTATACCTACCTTCCCCCACACGAGCAAGGGCTCACCTGTGCTCCATCGGGCTGCATGCCCACACGATCGGCATGGCGGAGACACCTGCGATAGGGAACCTGGAGGAGGAAGTCCTTCAGTATCCCGCAATGCACTGCATGAGCAGCAGAGAATCTGCCTGCGTTGTCAATGTAGCAACTCCCAGCTTCCTGGTCACTCTATAGACAGCACTCAATGGTGCAGAGCCAGCCAGGCTGCCGGGAGCTGCTGCACACGATCAGGGCTGTGAGGTACGATAAGGCTTTGCCCCTCTTACTTTGGTTTAAGGCAAGGTAAAAGAACAGGTTAGCCCAGCTCTGATGCAGCAGGGTCGGAGCTGGTCCCGTTGCTGCACATGGGCCTCTCTACCTGAGTTTTCCCACTCTACCCTGCTCTGCCTGGTCATATGAACAACCTTAATATCTTGAACTAAAGAGAGATCAAATAAGTTGAGTATGTCAGAAAGTGGACAGACCCAGCCTGTCATGGGAGTCAACTCCAAGTGATTAAGAATGGCTCTAGGCATTGGATCAATAAATAGCAATTTTTGCATCACTTCTTCTCTTTCCCTAATGCTCAGTTTCTTTGATTAGAATCCAGTGGCTGACTGCCAACCTCTGATACAATGGGGGAAATCCAGCAATAGTTAGCCATGTGGAAAGCAACAGGGACATTTAACTGTATATTTTTATTTATTTTTTAAATTGCTTTCAGTGGAAATCAGGTGTGCCTAACTTGTGCCCAGAACTATAACTAGCAGATTTGTGGCCCAGGCCGTGCTCAATTTTAGCACCCAAGCTGCTTTCCATATGTGTGGTGGCACAGTATCAGATCTATCCTTTATGGAACTTAGGACTCCGAATGTTACAGACCAGGCTACCCAGTCCAAGTTCTGCCAAGGTCTGATACAGCCATATTGTGGCCTTAGTAGGCAGCCCTGGTTCAGATCCACGTAACCGAGGTGAGTCTGTTGACTGTTGGACATGTATCCTAGTCCTACTTCAATAATCACAGCTGAGCAGGATCCAAAAATCTTTCCCCATATGTTCTCTGTGTAGGAATCTGTGTTTAATATGCTGGTGGATATGGCTGTTACTTTACATAAAGGAAGTTATGAAAAGTGTTTGGGTGTTGTTTTTTAAGCCCATCATTGTCTTGGAATTATTGCACATGTATCTCTCTTGTTAGGCATTGTGTCCATTCCCTGTGAATGGACAGAGACCTCCTTACTTTGTGGTGCATCAGACAAAATCTCAAATCACTCATGAAAACACAGCTGCCATCCAAGAATGGCTATATAAGGTTCTTTGCCATACAGTATCCCCAACCTTAAATTTTGTCTTCAACTTTGCTACTCAAAAGGCAATGGGTTGTGGGCCATAAGAGGAAACTGTGAACAAGCCAGGTTTAGCTTCTACTAAAAGTTAGCAGATGAAATTAGTGTTTACATGAGTGCATTTGTGAAGTGTAACAAATTTACTTCTCACCAATTCCACCTTGTGAGAAGGTTCAACTCCTTATGGTATTGTACTTCATGACTAATCTGAGGTTTCAGTAAGCAGGATTGGGAAGTGTCATTTTAGGACATTATGTCAGGGGCTGTACCCACAGAGGATGAGCACAATCCAGTCAAAATTATTAAATAATGTAAGCCATTGTGGAGTGGTGGTAATTCTAGTTTGGAATATGTTTTGTGTCTGTACTCTCACAAATAGGCTTGCACCATCCACACACTTTCTTCAACACTGGAGTGAGCTACATTGCATTCTAAGAGCAATATCTTGTTCTGGGTACTGCTGGCAGGAACTACAGGAATAGCAAAGCCTACTGTGATCAGAACTCTGTACATTACCAAGGCAAGGAGTCAATCACTGGAAAGATGGGCCTTCCCCAAAACATGTTTTACACAAAGATCACCTTTGGACATCATGGGGAACCTGAGACTAACTCACCCCAGGTTGGCCCCCTATGACATCCAAATTATCGAAAATGCGGTTGCAGGACCCAACCGCAGTTCCAAGATCTCCCCCAAACCTCCGATGGAACCCTCAGTTTGTAGTAAGATACACTTAACAAACTGTGAGTCAGGTCTCACGATCAGTGAGACCCAGGTCTTGAGAGTGGGCTAAGACACGAGCACACAATTGCCAGCTCTGTGACGGAGCCGGCGGGGGCTGCAGAGCTTGGGGGCCACGCAGCCCCCAGAAGCTCCAGTATGCCCTGTACAAGCACACAGGGCATACTGGGGAGACCCCCGAAGCTGGGAGGCAGCTTTTCGCTTCCCCTCTGGGGTCTACTCGTGAGTAGCCGTGCTGCGGCGCCACACTGCGGCTACTCACAGTTGGGAAGCCCGGGTTTGCAGAGTGCTCGCTCCGCAAACCTGGGCTTTGGGGAGGGCTACAAAAGCGGGCTAGCCGCTTGTAAGCCACCGGTCTCGCCTGTGAGCCTGGTGGTTTACACGATCAGCAAAAATCGGGCTAGGCTCTCCTAGCTCGATTTTTGCTGATCGTGAGAATAGCCCCTGAGGCTCTGGAGGCTGCAATGTTTAGTCTGGATTGGGCAACTCAACGAAACCAAAGTTAACGGAGGAAGTTCCTCCTGCTGCTTAAATTCTATTGGCAGCCACAGCTTTCCTTCCACAGACCGAGGAAGCCTGCATACCCAATTCCCACCCCATTGCAGTCTCCCAGACTGCAGATCTTAATCATCTGAGAGCACGTCAGGGGACTCAGAGGCAAAGGTATGTCTGAAGGCAGCCAAAGGCCTAATTCTCATTGTAATGGTTAACCTGGGTTGTACCACTTTAGACTGCAAGTAGCTCACATGATTCAGTATTCCTCCATACAAAAAAATACATAGAAAACTAGCATATCAGAGAGTCAGCTGGGCTAGAATCCTTCTCCCTGATATGCTAATTTTTGATGTAGGAGGTGGATTGTCCATATGAAAGAGGAACCATATGAACTCTATCTTCAGTCTGAAGCAATACAGCCCATAGGTTTATTACCTTAGAACTAGGCCAAAGAAGAGAATATTGGAACGGCTGCATCTCAGATACCGCCCCCCCCGCCCCCAACACTTTGTTTGAAGCTACAGATGCTTTTTGTAAAGAGCAGATGATTCATGGATGGATGGATTGATTAAGATGAATGCTCAATTCAGGCCCCACCGCCAAGAGAAATGTAATGTAATTTCAAAAATCCAGGTTTTCACTGGGACCTCAATTACATTCAGGCACCTAAATAAAAAACAGGTTTCATAAGGTCTTATGAGACATTGGGGAAATGATTACATATTTGAGTCCCTCACTAACAACAGTTTTTTGTACATGATCTGGCAAAACAGACTGCATGTCAACTCTGCTCTCCTTTCCCTGTGTTCTCCCACACAGCCTAGTGGTCTAGTTTTGTCTATTCTGTTGAAAACTCTTTATTTCTCATGCTGTCATTAATGATGGAGGAGGAAAGAGAAAAACTTTACAGGCTCTGTTTCATTAAAACTGCCCTCGTTAATAGGTTTCCAGAATTCATTCTCTCTCTCTCTCTCTCTCTGTCTCTGTCTCTGTCTCTCTTTCTCTCATTTGACTTTCTTTACAGGTTTAATGCTATAGCATTTAAATAATAGGTGATATATGAAATGATTCCATTGTTTGGTGGAAATGGGGAAAGATGTTCCATGTATCTCTTTGTTTCAGTAACATTTTCCATATGGTTAGCCTCTATGGTTAGCTTGTGTACAAGTTTTTTGTTGCCATGTAATTGTTCCCTGAAGAAACTAGTTTGTTGGCTTTTGGAATACCTTCCTACATTTTCTACTCCATCTAAAAACTTCCAAGCATAAACTGCTAATCTCAGTTGTCAGAGATCTATGTAAAAAATGTGTACAGGGAAGTTTCATTTCATTTGTTTCCCCCTTGTTTCCCATTTCAGCTTTTTCTTTTTCTTTCCTTTTGTGCCTGGAATGCTAACCCTTCCTAGAAGAAGAGCTGCATTATTCCAAGTGAGGTAAGACAACATGTCAAAGGAAGGAGGGAAATGATATGTGGTGGAGTTGTTTTTTTAAAAAAACATGCTTCAGTTGTCTTAATTTTCAAATGAACTCTGGCCAAATTGTATGAAATTTAAAATTCACTTTGGCAAAATCTGATCCCAAATAAAAGCCCATTGCTGGTGTAAAGAGAGACTGGGAACTGAACATCAGCGTATGACTGGCAGCTGAGTGGACAGCAGTCAACAGCTCCCTTTTAAAAGTTGCACCTCTGAAGAGGATCCTATATCCTCAGAACTCAAGCCTTCATGGAAGTTGTAACTTTTGGTCTCTAAATCCAGGTGTGTGGGAGGAGTGGTTGTGGTTACTTACCGCTGTAGGAAAGGCACTCTGTCCATGCTGAGAGTCAGTATTTGATTACTCCTTAGGTTCCAGGACTGGGCTGTGGCATTAAATATGGCTTCTAGCTAAGCCCAGGTGAACTCTGGCCAAAATTTAGCCCTGCTCTCTCACCTGTCTACACCTTTCACTTATTTTCTTCTTCTCTGGTCTGTCTCCCCCACCCCCCATCTCACAGAAGAGGCCACAGCTTACTGACTTAAACCTAATTTAATTGTACTACTGTGCTGCATGGATGATAGCACTATTTGGCTGGTAATTGGATGTCATAAATGTCTTATTTTTAACCTGTAACCATCCCACTGTATTTGTTCTTCTGTACCTCATGGTGCATTTTCAGGGTTTCAGTAAAATGCTGTGCTAAATTTTCATGAGGTAGAATATTTGCCTAAAGTTGCCATTTGAGGAGGGTGCTCAAAAATGTCTGTGAAAACCCCCTAATGTCCTGTGCACTCTTTCACACATCCCCCTCCCCTGGTCACCATCCATAGCCATTGTTCCCCTGATCTACCGCTATTTGGGATGTGGGAACTTATCCCCACTGCAGAGGCAACAAGGCCTGATCCCTTTCATGATCCCTTTCATGGGGATGTGCATTCCTTTGAAAGTAATGCAGTGCAGAGTAATGGCAACTACATTTTGATATGCATTTAGAAATCTTTCCCATCCTCCGGTCTGTCACATGTGGATAACTTACCAAACCAAATGTGGCCTCTCTAGTTGATGCTGGCCACATGTTGCCTCATTGCTTTTGACCCGCTCATTTGCTGCCATAGATAATACCACACAGCATTACTGGATTTGTTTTGCTGAAAGAGGAATTTGAATCCCAGTCTCTCTGGTCCAAGCCCAACACCCTAACCACTATCCCACACTAACTTTCTAAGTTTGTTTTGTGGGGTCATACACTTCTAAAGGGGTTCCCAAACCACCAATTAATTCAGTCTAGTTTTATAGGGTTGAGCAGGATTCTAACTAAAGGGGGGGGAGTTGTAGAATTTATGAGCCAATAAAAACCATAGGTTTATAATAGACACCAAGCCATGCTTTTAATGGCAATTTTTACACCCTGTGAATGCTACAGTAAGTAATAAAAATGTTTTAAAAACCCAAACACAGTGGGGAAGAAAAAGCCTCAATTATCCCAGCATAAAGCGGAAAAACACATTTCTAAAAGGAAAGGCTTGGTGAAAGAAGAGACCAGATTGCATTCCTTTTTCATTGTGTGCTGCTCTTTTTTGTTTTGCTTGCCTTTCACTCCCAGAGAAACATGAAGTGAAGAAAAGTCTGCAACAGAAGGCCAGTAATCCCCACATCAGTAGCCACTAGGCTAGTTCAGACAACCATTAATTGGGTAGGATGAGCATCCTACCCAAGTTCAGGAGTTGAATGCACTCCCTTTTTGTGAGCAAAAGGTCAGGGAGGAGGAGAGGGGTGTGGCTATGTGCAAGGCTCCTGCTGGGTTGGATAGCTCTGTCCTACCCAGGGTGCTTTTCAGACTGCGGGGGAGGAGGTGGGGTAAGATCCGAAGGCTAGCCCTAACGTTTCAAAGCCAGTTAGTTAGCTGCTTCAGATTTTACACCACTTCTTCCCTCGCTGAGGCTTGGCGGGGGGAGAGAGAGAGAGAGAGAGAGAGAGAGAGGAGGGGGAGGAAGCATCCCCTGCTCCTGGATCTGCACACAGGGCACTTCCCTGAGGGAGAAGAGGAGGAGGGGGTGGGTGACTGGCAGCTTTCCCTCGCCTCCTTTTTTTGATGTATTTGCGCAAGGGCAGTGGACTTGTGCACAAAATTTAAATTTAAAAAATTGGCGATTGATGCACACACTTCTACAGCTGCAATCCTATGCACTCTTACCCAGGAAGAAGCCCATGGAACTAAATCATTTATTTCTGAGTAAGCCCAGCAAGCCTGAAAACTGTGCTCAACACTCAGAAAACCAGCTACTATTTCACAGCACACATATGATGTATTAAGCCCGAAACGTCAAGATAAGACCCAAAACAGCCTATGGCTATGCGAACAGCCCCTGCTGTTCCCATATGCTAGACGGTGTCCAAACCCAAATCACATGAATGGATAGCAAGCCTATACAGAGTGAGGCAATTTCAAGGTGCCAGCTAGAAAGTGCCCAGCAGCCATATTTATTTATTTATTTATTTATTTATTTATTATTAGTAGTAGTATTATTAAGATTTATATACCGCCCTTCCAAAATGGCTCAGGGCGGTTCACAACTCAGCCAAAATGGCTCAGGGCGGTTCACAACCATATCCAGCTATTTAATGAGGTAGGAGGAAAAGCCATCCTAAATATCATGAGCCTCACTTTCCCCACCTATCTTGCTTTTTACTTGCAAAACGGGATCACAAAAAAAAGGGGAGCTCGCACAGCAAATTAATGATCTGTGAACTAGCCTACTGTGCAACTAAACACTGTTGCTTGTTTAGGTGAAAAAGCATTTTTATAGAAAGGTTAGTTGGTTCCTCCTTTAAAATCTGCCCTGATCTTCAATTAACACTACCTTATTTTTAATGAGAGGCAACACTATTTACATGGTGGGGGTTCTATTGCCACTCCCAGAAATTGCTCCCTTTGCATGTGTGGGGTGAAGCAATACTGTACATAATGCTGGGGGAAATCATTGGTTGAATGGCCAAAATCACAAGCCCATTCTGCACATGACTAACCATGACGCTGAAGCTGTGGCAAAAGAAAGAAGCAAGAGCAGGGACTGAATACTTGCATGCATACAATGTGCACATCTACACTACAAACATATGCCAAATTTATACCAGCTGTCCTGATTCCCTCCAGAACCCTAGGAATTGCAGTCTGATGATGGTACTGAGAATTCTCAGAGATCTCTTCCCCTCAGCTACAGTTCCTAGGATTCCTCGCATAAGGGGCTGAATTTTAAACCCATTAAATTCTGTAGGGCAGATTATCCCAAAGTGGATCTCTTCAGGGACAGCTTTATCCTGGCCCTGCAAAGGGTTTACTTTAACCCTTTCATGTGCATGCATCGAGTGTGTGGTTTATTTGGGGAATCCCTCTGAGAATTACAGCAACTTGTTGGCTGAGTCCTGCAGCAAAACCTGGCAGAATCTTCATTAGCAGAGCCTATGTTATTAGATTCTGCCTGCAGAGCAGAAGTCTTCATACTCCATGTGCTCAAATTCTCTTGTATGACTGCCCTACCTTAATCCCCCAGGCAACTCTCTTTGATGTGTAAGACCTTAAAGGTTTTAGTTCCGTTTGGCATCAACAGAAAGCTGCTCTAAGCTCCTGAACAGCCACAGCCATGTAGCAATTTCCTGCCCTTCCTAATGTTAATGATCCACACGTTTCCGTGATTCCCAGGCTTTTCAGGAAAATGTCCAGTTGCACCAGACCAAGACTTTACTGAAGCCTCATTCAGCTTGCCAAGCACATGGTCATGGCTCATTCTCACCATTCACAGCCATCTCAAAACCACTGGATATGGTTAATACATTTGCACAAACCATCTCTTTCGCTCTCCCCAGATTTTCTCAAAGAAAATGAAGCTTTTGAGCTTTTAGATCCATGCTTTTCAGTTTTCATTGGGGAAGGGGCAGACCTCTTTAGTCCGTTTTAGAACAATCTGAAATAACTGGATTAATTTCCCAGTTGCCTGGAATATTAATTGAGAACTCAGACTGGGTTCAAATTGCAGTTCTAGGTTCTGGTATTCTGTGATCACACCATCATCGCCTGCCAGTGTCAGTGGCTGAAACCCTGCTTGGCCTTCAGACCAGAGTTGGTCCCTCCCTGTTACCTTCCACTCTGTATCATTTACTGGCAATGATAGAGATGGCAGGAAGGACCTGCATTTGTGACAATGTGGTCAGTCATCAGTGGTATGAACTTGGGGGGGGGGGCGCTCAAGCCCCTTCTGGGGCTTCCAAGGGGTCATTTCCCCTCCCACCCCCTAGGCTGCCGTAGCATCAACAAGCTCTCAGACTGGCTGCTTCACCAGTCAATCCCTGTCTTGTCTTTGCAGAGACTCAGCAAGTCCCTAGGAGGCATGGTGCTCGTCTTGACTGTTGCTTTTTAAAAAAGAAGTTGAAGATACTTCTTCAGTGCTAACCCCTGCTAACTGGGCAGGCAGAGAGCCAGCTTTTCAAGCGGCAATTCTCTTATATTTAGCTAGGAGGGAGCAACTATCCCTATTCAACCCCAGCACAGCAGCTGTGGCTGGTGTCTACCTTGTATTTATTTTTAGAGTGTAAAAGAGGGAGGGAAGTGTTGGGGAGGGTCATGGGAGTGATCCTTTTTGCCACTCAGCGCTTCCCCACAAGCTGTGTATATTGGACACAATAAGCCAACATCTTGAAGCTCAGCTAGAGAAAAGGCAGCTGAGGTTGCAGGACAAAGAAGTGGAAAAGTCAAGGAAAAGGAGAGGAGGATCAATGAGCATAGGCCAAAGTGAACTGATCTGTGAATTGTAGAAAGAAAAGAAAAGAGTCAGTTGCCAGGTAGAAGGGCATTCCCGTGGGGAGAAGCGACATGGGGGAAAGGACACAACTATGGAATAAAGAAGGAAATCTGAGGGTGGACAAGAAAATTGATACCTGTTGAGCAACGGGCAGGGGCCGAGCCACCATTGGGCCAACAGGTTCAAAGAACCCGGGCCGTGCTCAATCAGGGGCCACGCCTCGTGGCCCCGACACACCCCACCTGCGTCTGACATCAGATGCAGGGGTGCTGGTTTAGCTCCCAAGCAGGGGCTGCGCGGCCCCCATTCAGGAGTTAAATAGCTGCTGCGTCCGCGGCGTGGCCAGGAGTGGCTCTTCCCTGCCTTTAAAGCAGAGAAGAGCCGCTCCTGGCTGCGCTGTGAACATGGCACCAGCCCATGCTCCCCCTTCGGGAGTTAAATGGCTGGCACTGCATTCACGGCACAGCCAGGACCAGCTCTTCCCAGCCTTAAGGCTTGGTTCTCCTCCTTCTATCCCAAAAATAGATGGTATAATCATGACAAAGCAGTTGTGTTCCTTTTAAATATACAAATGAGTGGTAAGGCTGTCCGGTAAGAAGTATCTTTCTGTTTGAGAACAGGAATTAGTAAGGGCTGCAGGCAGTTTGAAACCAAGCAACCCAGCAGATGAGCACAGTATCTCAGCATCTCTAATAGCCACATTCTTTTACTTCCTTTGTTCTGGAAAAGCTTTTTAAAAATTATTAAAAATTTTAATAAAATAATTGCCTAACATAAATTGTGGCACAAGATAAGGAGTGATACAAGTTAAGGAACATAACTTGTTGATTGATGGATGGATGGATTGATTGTTCAATTTTTATACCACCGTTCATAATGCATCTCAAGGTGGTTTACAAAAGTTAAAATACAATAACATTCCATACAAGTTATAATGAAACCTTAAAATCAGTTAAACATTAAAAACCATAAAAACACCAAAAAAACCCCCTATTTTTTAAAAGATAAACAGAAGCAAGAAGCAAGAAAGCTGAGAAACCTGGCAGCCTCTGAGTGATAAAAGCCTGATCAAATAAAAAGGTCTTCAGTTGGTTTTTGAAAACAGCCACAGATGTCCAGGAGTGGACATACACTGGGAGAGCATCCCAGAGCCTGGGGGCAAAAACAGAGAAGGCCCTGTCCCCCGTGCATGACAATTTAGCTTCTCTTAATGTCAGCACACAGAGCAAAGTCCCTTCCAATGATCTTGTTGGGCAGACAGAAACCTTTGGGTCCTTCAGGTATCCAGGGCCCAAACTGAGCTGATTGAATCACCCTATACCAATTGACTTTTCTACTGACCAACAGCATCTCTGTCTTGTCTGGATTTAGCCCACATCCAGCCCACCACCACCCATCACAGCCCATTACTGCCTCCAGCCCTCAGTTCAGGACATCCACTGCTTCCCACTGGATCTGATGTGCATTTGAATGCACAAGAGCTCATGGCTTTCTAAAAGTGGTTTATATATTATAAAATATAAAGAGAACATCCCCCTAATGTGAGGATAATTCTTCAGTTTATTGGGGGGGGGGGGGAGGGTGGCAGAGGAGACAGGTAAGTAAAAGGTTTCTACCAAGAGCTGAGATCCCCAAAACTTGCCAAACAAAGAGCATGGGAACTGAGCCCTCATGCTACTCCTGTTGCACAACATCTGAGCCTGGTGTGTATGCACTTCTTGAGGTACAGGAAGGTAGCTAGGCCCCTTTGCCTGCCTTTGCGTTCCTATGCCCATCTAACCACCACCCCACCCCTGTTCCTCCCCTGCTGCTGCCAAAGGTTGAACTGGGAGGAAGGAAGTGCCCTCAGGAGGCTCCTCCCTTTCTTGCTAGAGCGGCTACTTCTGCCAAGATGGTGGCCTTTTTTAAGGTGCTTCCTCCGTCCTAGTTCAAGCCTCAATGGAAGCAGCAACAACACAGGAGGAAGGTGGAGAGAAGTGGGCTATGAACACTGGTGGGGATCAGCACAGAAAGTTGAGAGGGAGGAAAAGAGAGAAGGATGAGGAGATGTCAGAGAGTGTGACATACAGTGAGCCAGAGGCGGTGGTCAATAAATGTGGAGTGAGATAGAGTGCTGTATAAGTGGAGTGTGTGGCCAGGGTGAACTAGTATTTGTGCTTGGGAGTGAATGGTGAATGGCCAGCAAGAAGGTATCGCAAATTTCAAAAATATATCTATGAATATTTGAGGACTCCCGCTGTGTCAGAAAAAGGGAAGCAAGACACTTCAGATATTAACATCACCAACACAAAGGTAAGTGCTTTAATGCTAAAGAAAGCAGCCATTTGGTTTCTTCCCTAGAGAATGAGAGGCACATGAAATGCATAGTTTTCAGTCAGTTTAAGAAAGCCACAAACTCATAACAAAAAGGTTGGAAGACACACATTGTTGCACTGTTTCAGGAAGGAGGAAGTATAAAAGATCACAGGTGGTCATCACCAACATGGAGGTAAGTCCTGAAGAGGCAAGTCCTTTCTTGTCAAAGCAAATGACTACTTGGTTTCTTTTCCAGCCCACTAGCCTTTTCAACCAATCACAGTAGATGAAGAAGTTGTCACGAGCACTCAAAACTGGGCTAGGGCCACTAAGCCCAGGCTTGGCTGCCCATGAGAACCCTCAGGAGCCAACCAGCTCCCGGCAGCAAACCCATGTTGGGAGCCCACCTCTTAAACAGAATTAATGAAGCTAGTGCTCCCTTAGCTGCGTTGACTTGAGCGTGTGTCAGCACTGGTTGCTTTCTAATACACTGACAGGCACCTGCCCATCATTGGAGGGACTCCCACAATGCACTACTCATTCGGGCTTCTGCAACCTTCCCCCGCCAACCGCCCGCCACGCCACCCACCCGGTCGTGAGAACAATCTTGATATCTATTATGATTAAATGTTTATTTGACCATTTTGATTACTGTTTGGCCGACTGACAAATTTTCTAGTTTAGAAGGAACTGCAATCTATCTGTTCTTGCAAGACAAAAGGGGATACTTCTCCAAGGTAAGCTAAACAGGGACCTTAGACTTGCATGGAAACAGACTTGTGCAGAGAACTGAATGAGGGGCAATCTTTATTTGCAGGAAACAGCTTGACTTGAAAAATATAAAGCAATTCATAGCTTCCTACAAGCTTAAGAAAGCAACAAATGCATAACACAAAAAATCTGGTATGAGGTAAGGAACATCAGAATTGTTGCTTTGCTTCAGTACATGTAAAACATCACCATCATCGAAGTAGACCCTTAAGAAGTAAGTCATTTATTGCTAATGGAAGTGGCTGTTTGTTTTCATTTCTAGCTCACTGGCCTTTTCAGATCAATCACTGAAGACTAAGTGTGCAAACTTTCAAGGATATTGGTTAATTTTTAATTAATTTTTTATGTTTCTAAAACTGTTGTAAAATGTTATAACTTCTTTGTTTCATGGCAGAAAGTTACAAAAGGTTCTGGAACTGAATCCCCCACATCATTCAAGCCTCATTTGCAGGAAACTGATCCTTGCCTTCAAATAAAAGTAGTACCCCCATTTTTGCACCCCCATATTATAAATCCAGATTGACTGGGCAGAAAGCTCTCAAAATTCATGTGGGAGTAGTACATGATGGCAGGATTAAATGTGTTGATGTTCAAGGAGATCAGTCCATCTCTTAATTTGTAATGGGGTTATTTTTTAAAGTTTGGTTTTTTAAAAAAGCATTAAAAATCAACAGGCAGACTGATCTCCTTGAATGTCCACACATTTAATCCTACAATCACCTAGGAAAACCATGTGAAATTTCAGAGCTTTCTGCCCAACTATTCAAGAGTTATTAATATTTTTGAATTTCTAATTGATTCCTATGAGGAAATTATTCTTTAAGTTGGCAATTTGGGCTCAGCCTCCTCTAGTGGCGGCCTGTGTTCATTGCACGTGTTTGCTCAATCGTAGCTCCACCAGCAATGACTGTTTAGAAATATTTGCTAAAGAAAACAAAAAAGAATACTCTTGATAAAGTACTGTAAAGAACTAGAGCTGTCAAGCTTAGACAGCTTGATCAGAGAAAGCCATTTAAATTGAATGGCACTTTCAATGACAAGAAGCCTAGAATTGTTTTGAATATTGCACAGATAAATAAATCCTGCAAAGCACCCCAAAAATATAGACCCTAATTCCAACAACTAATTGACATTGCATTGGCTGTGCATAAGATTATGTGAGGGAATCACTTGATGGATGGCTAGCTTTGGCAGTGCCATTTCCACTTTGGGGAGGAAATCAAGGGAGGGGGTCCGGATTCAGCGCTCTGCAACAGATGACCACCTGTCAGGAGATAGATGGACAGACACAAACATCCACAAGATGATACATATTTCTGCCCCAGATGTTGGATGCAGGGGCTTTTTACTCCATACAGCTACATCCTACATCACGGAGGACTTGATCAAGCATAGGTATCACCATTACTGGACTAAAATGATATAGTAAAGGTAGACAGGGAGGAAATAGCCTTGAAGGGAAAGTAAAGGGGATTTCTTACCTGTTTCTTCCAGAATCCCTGAATCCTTTTGCAAATGGATTCCGGTCAATTTTTAATCTGGTGATCTGTAACAGAAATCAAAATGAGCTAAATTCTATTGTGAATGTTTACATTGTCCCATGATATTTTTACAACTATTATTATTCTCCAATTGCTCTTCTTCTTTCATTGGTGCTTGATACCTTTGTCCACTATTTAAACAGTTTGCAAAATGTTCATAACATGCATCATAAGCAAACAGGAACATAGGAAGTTGCCTTATACCGAGTCAGATCATTGTTCCACCTAGCTCAGAATTGTCTGCTCAGCCTGGCAGCAGCTTCTCCAAGGCTATAGGCAGGAGTCTCTCTCAGCCCTATCTTGGAGATCCAAGGGAGGAAACTTGGAACCTTCTGCATGCAAACATGCAGGGACTCTTTCCAGAATGGCTCTATCCCCATAGGATATCTTACAGTGTCCACATGTAAAGGCTATTCTCACGAGCAGCCTAACCCAGGCTGGGGCAGCCCAGCTTGGGTTAGGCTGCTCATGTGCAGTGCCAGGATTGAGGCTGATCCCGGCGCTGCTGCGTAGCCTAACCCTACTTTTAACCCCTGCCCTTAACCCCAGCACTGGGGTTGTGTGTCTGCTCGGGCTGCATGCATCCTGCCCATACACAATGTTGGGTGTCTAGCGCGCCCGACTCTCAGGGGAATGCCCCAATGCACTGCACTCATCACGGAGTGCATTGTGGGATTATTGGAGTCTGGGGAAACATGTCCTGGCCTCCAGAGAACCGCACCGCACTGTGCAGCGCAGACTGTGTGGGTCTGTGGCAGCACACTGAAGGGAACTTCAAGGACTGTCTGTGGGGAAGGTAGGTCCATTCCTGCCTTCCCCCCACCCTTGTAGTCTCCCATTCAAATGCAAACCAGGGCAGACCCTGCTTACCCAAGGGGACTATCCATGCTTACTACCACAAGTCCAGCTCTCAAATGAAATGTTTTCATAAATGGTTAATGAGCAATCCTAGGGCAGCAAACAGGGCTTTGAAAAGAGCTTATGGACCAGTTGAAGGTGAGAGCTTGTTCAGCTTCCACACACACAGACATGCGCCATCTTTTCCATTGGGATCTCATATGCGGATCCTGCAGGCCAGTTCTTGCTTTCTGTGATAAACCCACCACTTTTCAATACTATTGTATATAAATATTTGTAATAATAATTTTGATTTTTTATAATAATAATAATTATTATTATTATTTTGATTTGGTTTCCTAACTATGTCATGCAATCAATACAATTTGGTGATGTGATGAGGTCATGAAGCCAAATCAGAGTGAAGGCAATGATTTTTATCCTTGCCCTGGTACAGCTGAAGTATTTTAAAAAGGAAAAAATGGCATCGAGCTGCAGTGGGGATAGTAACTGCTGCTGCTGCTGTCAAAACCACAAACAGATTGGTGAATCCTTCCCTCTGCAAACCACCTCCTTTTAATCCAAACATGTTGACTATATAGATTATTTGGCTGACTCCTAATTGTTACACAAAGGCTGGTGTGCTCATCACCCATATATCGACAGTATTAAAGCTAGGCCCCTCAAGCCTATGATGTCAGAGTTGCAGAACCATTGGGTAGCAGTGACCATAGTGTGATCCAATTCAGCATATATGCGACTGGAGAATTGTCAAGGAAGTCCAACACAGATGCCTTGGACTTCAGAAGAGGAAGCTTCTCAAAGATGAGGGGACTGGTAAGAAGGAAGTTGAAAGGAATGTCAGGAGGATCAAATCACTCCAGAAAGCATGGAATTTACTTAAAACTACAGTACTAGAAGCACATTTGGAATGTATACCAAGAAGGAGGAAAGGTACCATCAAGTTCAGGAGGATGCCAGCGTGGCTAACAAGTAGAGTTGGGGAAGATATAAAAGGGAAGGAGACTTCCTTCAGAAAATGGAAGTCCTGCCCATATGAAGAGAACAGAAAGGAACATAAACTCTGGCAAAAGAAATACAAGGAGTCAATAAGGGACTCAAAAAGAGAGTTTGAGGAGCATACAGCTAGAAGTGTCAAGGGGAATAACAAATAACAAAAACTTCTTTAAATATATCAGAAGCAGAAAACCTGCCAGGGAGGCGGTTGGATCCTTCGATGATGAGGGTATGAAAGGGTTAAGGAGGATAATGAGATTGCAGAGAAGCTGAATGAGTTCTTTGCATCTGTCTTCACAGCGAAGGATACTGATCATATACCCTCTCCAGAATTGAGCTTTTCAGGTTTAGCGGCTGAGGAACTGGCCAATTTGAGGTGGCAAGGGAAGATGTTCTAAACTGTCTTGAAAAACTAAAAATGAACAAATTGTCAGGGTCAGATGACATTCACCCAAGAGTTCTGAAGGAACTCAAATGTGAAATTGCTGATCTCCTAACAAAAATATATAACTTGTCCCTACAATCAGGCTCTGTACCAGAGGATACAGCCAATGTGACTCCAATTTTCAAAAAGGGATCCAGTGGGGTTCTGGGAAATTACAGCCTTAACTTCGGTGCTGGTAAGCATACTAAAGGACAAAATTGTTAAGCATATAGAAGAACAGGCCTTGTTGAGGGAGAACCAGCATGGCTTCTTCAAGGGCAAGTCTTGCCTCCACTAACCTTTTGGAGTTCTTTGAGAGTGTCAACAGGCATGTGGATAAAAGTGATCCAGTTGACATAGTATACTTGGACTTCCAAAAAGCTTTTGATAAAGTTCCCCACCAAAGGCACTTAAGTAAACTTAGTAGTCATGGAAAAAGGGGACAGGTTCATGAGTGGATCGGTAACTGGTTAAAGGACAGGAAACAGAGAGTAGGAATAAATGGACAGTTTTCACAATGGAGGTAGGTAGTGGGGTCCCCCAGGAATCGGTACTGGGACCAGTGCTCTTTAACTTGTTCATAAACAATCTAGAAGTTGAGTTAAGCAGCAAAGTGGCCAAATTTGCAGATGACACTAAACTCTTTCGGGTATTGAAATCCACAACGGATTGTCAGGAGCTCTAAAAGGATCTCTCTAAACTGGGGGAGTGGACAACAAAATGGCAAATGTGGTTCAATGTAAGCAAGTGTAAAGTGATGCACATTGGGGCAAAAAACCCCAACTTCACATATACGCTGATGGGATCTGAGCTGTCAGTGATTGACCAGGAGAGAGATCTTGGGGTCATGGTGGACAGCTCATTGAAAGTGTCATCTCAGTGCACAGCAGCTGTGAAAGAAAGCTAATTCCATGCTATGAATCATTAGTAGGGGGGTTGAAAATAGAAATACTAAAATTATAATGCCCTTATACAAATCTATGGTGTGGCCACATCCGGAGTACTGCGCACAGCTTTGGTCACGGTATCTTTAGAAGGATATTGTAGAACTGGAAAAGGTGCAGAAGAGGGCAACCAAGATGATCAGGGGCCTGGAGCACCTTCCTTATGGGCTCTGTACCTTGGAAAAGAGGTGACTAAGGGGAGAAATGGTTGAAGTGTATACAATTATGCATGGAGAGAGGGTGGTCAGAGAAAAAATTTCCTTCCTCTTTCACAACACTAGAACCATGGGTCACCTCATGAAACTTAAGGTCAGGAAATTTAGGATCGACAAGAGGAAGTATTTTTTCACACAGTGCATAAGTAATCTATGGAATCCTTTGCCATGGGGTGTGGTGATGGCCACCAGTTTGGATGGCTTTAAAAGGGGCTTAGACAAATTCATGGAGAACAGGTGTATCAATGGCTACGAGTCTGGTGGCTGTGGGCCACCTCCAGCCTCAGAGGCATGATGCTTCTCAATACCAGTTGCAGGGGAGCAGCAGCAGGAGAGAGGGCATGCACATATCTCTTGCCTGTGGGCTCCCCAGAGGCATCTGGTGGGCCACTGTGTGACACAGGATGCTGGACTAGATGGACCTTGTGCCTGATCCAGCGGAGCTGTTCTTATGTTCTTATATGGAGATGAGCCACTGAAGCAAACACAGCCAGTCCAAGGACTTGTGGTGACATAGACATCTACTGCTTTTGTGATTGCCTCATGAAGGAGAGGGATATCTACATGTCTGTATCTTCCAACCACCAGGAATTCCTTCCAAAAACATCTAGATCATGCCACAATTCCATGATTATTATTTATATTATCTATACCAAATCTCTTAAAGGATGGTCTGTAGTGTAGTGGTAGAGAATCTGCTTTGCATGCAGAAGATTCTAGGTTCAATCCCTGGCATCTCCAGTTAGGGCTGGGGAAGACTCCTGCCTGAAATCTTGGAAAGCTGATGCCAACCAGTGTAGATCAATATAGACAATACTGACCTAGATGAACCAATGGCATAAGGTCCTACATATCTTACTCTCTTCGCTTTTCAGCGCCCCTTTTTCTGTGAGATACTGTCCTATTTGCACAACTGAGATGAAGACAAATGCACAGGGAACTCAATTTGCTTGCCCTGTTCATAGTTGCTCTCCCATTATTGTCTTCATTGTCTCCCCTGTTGTTGAAATGTGGGAGCATTTGTACAGTGTTGGTGCGCTATGAATAAGAATTAGCATCTCAGAAGGAACATTAAGATTGTGCTCCATCTTCCAAATTATCGTTTGAGTTTCTGCCCAAAGGGCATAGAGGAAACTAAATCATATACAAAGCGAAGTCTGGATCTCATTTCATCACACATTCTCTTAAGCCAGTGCTCAGGTCATGTGGTGGATAGAAGAAGTGTGAGTCCCCCCCCCGCCCCGCCCCCCACACGCTCCTATGCAGATAATATCTAGTGTGAACTAGGCACTCCACACAAATGTCCAATGAATCTAGCAGAAACCTGGCTCTCAAAAAAATGGGAGAATAATTCAAACCACACCTCTCCACAATCAAGGGTCCACATCGATCACATTGTAGCCTGACTTTTATACTTGCAGTCAAATGAAAGAGGAAAGAAGTGGAAGTGTCCTGAGATTATTGAATTGATGGTATGACTTCAGTCTGCAGGTGGAGCACATTTTGAATGCTCCCCATGTATCTGTTCGTTTGTTTAAATTTTTGTAATGCATGGTGGTGGGGAGCCTGCCTGCAAGTAGAAAACTACCATATCAGAATTCTTGCTGAGGGTGTAATAACTTATAGTTGCAAGGAGTTTTGTTTTGTTACAACATGGGGAAGCATTCAAAAATATGCAACACCCACCATTGCCGTTTGAGTTGGTACAGCGCATTCTACTATCTCAAAATTCTACACCCCATTCTGTTGCATATGCAAGATAAGGCCTGAAGTTATCCACCAGACAAACTGAGCTCCAGGCCTGGGAAATGTCCCAGATTCGACCCCAAGTTTTAGGGGTAAATGGTGAACCCAGTTGCTAAGAAATGTTTTGCAGGGAAGGAAGGAGTATTATGGTTTTACCTTCTTCTTTTTAGTGAGGGCAGGATTTGAAAAGGGTCCCTAAGCAACTTTATGATCTTTCTATAAGATCTTTTAAACTCTGTCTTAGCTTTGGGAAGCGGGAGTAGAGAGTAGTGTCAGGAAGCATCCTTCCTCCCTCCTGTCCTCATAATTGGCTGGCTAATGCTCAGTCAGCAACATTTTCTTCATGGCTGAGCCTGTCCGGTAGGCTGAGGGAGGGGTGTTCTGAACCTGAGCACTAGCCAGCCAGACAGGAGAGCACGGAGGAGGGGTGTTGGCTGATATCCCCCCCCCCCCCCGCATTTGCCTCACTTGAAGCTGAGGTGAGCCCTCCAGTACAGGGCGGGGCTTCCTCAGGGACCGAAGGACATTTGTCCCCTCTTATTCGTTTATAGCTATGTCCCTGACAACCATTATGGGCACACTTACCCAACAGTTAAAGTGTCTTCTTGCTTCAGTGGAGTCCTACATCTAACAATTTTCAATTAGCATTAAGTCATAACATTGTAAAAAGCAGTTAGCTGCAAAATTTAGTGTGACTCTAAGAATAAAAATTAAATACACATCGGCAGTTGAAAAACGGTTGTACTATCTTGACATTAATGTTTCATTGGTTCCTACTGGAGTTCTTCCAAAGACTTGGATTTCCATATTAATGGCCTATAAACCCAAGTGTCCACATTGCAAATCTCCTTCTGTTCTTGATTTACGGCAAATTCTGTTCCTCTGTGGAACTTGTGGCAGCACACTATAGATCATAGTGTGTTTTTTTCCACAAGTTGGGATACACCACCTGTCCTTTCCTTTCAAGCTAATTTATGCTGTCATTTTAGCTTGCTCTGCTGACTTACAGCTAAGACCACCATGCTACTAATATATTGTAGTGGAACTTTGCTTGTTAAGACATTTTCTTTCTCTCATATGGTTATGATAAATGGCTGTTATATTAATGTATGAATGCATGAATGGGCATTTTTATCTCAGAATTTTGTACTAAGTTCATGAGCAGGTTCATGGAAGCCACCATCATTTATTAATAGGCCCAAATTTAATTGCTCTCAAGTCTACATCATTAATTATGGGAGTGGCATAATTTTTATGGGGTTTTTAAAAATGTTTTTGATATGGCTGGCTGAATAATCAATGAACTCATTCATTCATTCATTCATTCAACAAGATAAAACCAAACCGAACTGGAGACAATGGAGCAGTAAAGCAGGTCCATGAGCTAAATATTCTTCAGCCAGGCAGTAGATCTACACACTTAAAATAAAACAAGAGTGGAGTGTAAGATCTTCTCTCCTTTGAAGTATCATGATACACCTTGGAGTTCAGCTGCCAGATCAACAACCCTTATTACTATGGAAATACTACCATTTTGGTAGTATTTGGTAGCAGGAGGAGATTCTCCATGTACAGTTCTTCTACAATTCTGGGGAATCCAAAGTAAGCTGGGCCTCCCACCAGGTGGCCACAATCTTCTCTTTAGTTACCAAACAATTGCCAGTGTTAGTAATTTTAGAAGACCACCTAATAACTTGAGTTGCACATGCCTGGATAGGAAATAAAACCTTCCTGCTAAATTCAGTGTATTTTCATTCTTAATCTTGCCTTGATTGGTTTTGAAAATATAGATGCCAAGTCTCTCTCTCTCTCTCTCTCTCTCTCTCCCCTTTCACTCTCTTCCCCACATGCATATGTGTGGGGGGGTGTGCGCGCATGTGCGCGTGGGCACACACAGACACTTTATATCATTAGGGAAGAAACAAAGAGGGATGTCACAAACACTTTGGGAATGGGCAAAAACTGTCCTCCTTTCCAGTGATTTTTCAGGGGTTGCTCCAGAAGGGGGTGAGAGAGAGTGATCTGGGAAGCATTTATATAGCCAAATGTGAGTGGCTATGTAGCAACATGATTTAGGCTGTCATTCGGTTTAAGAAAGCTTAGTTGATTAATTGTATAAGTTTTAATCCATTCATTAATCAGTTAATCAATTGCATCTGCATATGCTATCTTTGAGACAAAAAGTAATATTGTTGAAGGCAAAAAAGCATAACAACTTACATATGATTAGGTTTAGATTCTAAGATGGCCCCTGATACAACGCATGTGTGTTTGTATCTAAAAACAAAGGAAGTGACTCACATCCAGTGCAAAGACCCACTGATTCCAGAGCAGAACAGCTTGCGCTGTTTCTGTCCGTCTGAAATCCACATTGACGCTGCTGGAGCACTTAGTGACACTCCTCCCAGCAGGAGGAGATTCTCCAGCAGCATCAATGCAGTTTTCAGAGGGATGGAAATAACACAGGCACCCCGTGCTTAAGCCAGTGGGTCCATGTCAGTGGGTCCACCCCGTGCTTAAGTCAGTTACTTTCTTTGTTTTTCAATACAAACACGTGTGTTGTTTCAGGGGCCATCTCAGAACCAAAACCTAATCCAGACAAGATGGAGATGTGTTTGTTTAAAAGCCTACCACTCCGGATGCAGGTGTTCAACTTGTCTCAATGGGGTTGCATTGCCCCTAAAAGACCAAGTACACTATTTGATATTACTTCTTGACCCAGCATTGTCCTTGGATGTCCCAGTGCTTTTGTGACCAGGATAAACTTTGACCATATTTGGCAGGTTCACTGGCTGCAGTCCTATCGAAAGAGGATGGACCTGGCTTCTGTTCTCCATGCATTACGACATCCAGACCGGACAAGTGAAATGCATTCTATATGGACCATTCAGAAGCTTCAGTTGGCCCATCATGTGGCTGGCAGGACATCCCTTGCCAACTAATCTAAGAGGCACCTTTCAAATAGTGATTCTCTTATTTTTAGCTGGGAGAGAACAACTGGCCCTTTTTAACCTCAGCACCGCATTTCTCCAGTGGCTGTTACTTGTGTCTACCTTGTGCTTCTTCTTAGACTGTAAGCCCTTCGGGGATAGGGAACCCTCTTCTTCCTATGCTTCTTCTTTTCTATGTAAACTGCTTTGACAACTTTTTTGTTGAAAAGCAGTATGTAGTTGTAGTTGTAGTAGGGGTGAGCCAGCTAGAGCATACAAAACCTATTTGGCTCTTGTTATACTGGTTACCAATTCACTTTCAGGCTCAATTCAAAGTGCTAGCCTTGGCCTATAAAGCCCTATATGAGCTGGGACCGAGACACTTTAAGGACTGCCTTTTTCCATCTCAACCTGCCTGGAAAATGAATAGCCCACAAAATGGAACTAAAGTAGTAGCTGTCTGGGGAAGTAGCACAGGCAACAAAGTGAACTTGTCCACAAATCAGGAAGTTTTATGTAATATTTTGGCCCTTCTGAAGGCACTACTTTCATACCAAAAAAAAAAAAATGAAATGGGCACAGTCATGTTCAGCACTGCCTTGTGTATAACCGCTCTGCCCTCAACCACTCCAGTAGTAAGATATAATTTTTAAAATTAGAAGTGTAACATATTCTTATATGGAATATTCTATAAAGCCATTAGAACTGCCGCTGTGGCTCAAACTACAAAGCCTATGTAGCTCAGCATCCTCTGTACTGGCAATTGACAAGCAGATGCCTCAGGAAGATTCACAAGCAAAGCCTGATATTCTTAATTCATCCTCTCTGTAGCATGAGGTATATTGTCCATGCACCAATCAAGAAGGCTGTTCTCAAGCACAGCCTAACCCAGGCTAGAGGAACCTAGCCTGGGTTAGCCTGTGTGTGTGAAGCACAAGGATCCATGTGGATCCCAGTGCTCCAGTCCACCCTGACCCTACTTTTAAGCCTGGCATTGAGCCAGGGTTAACCGGCTGCCAGGACAGTGTGTCTCCTTGGGCTCCAGACCAAGGAGTCACAGGGATGGGTGCCTAGAGATGGTCCCTACTCCATCACCATGAAGTGATTGTCTGGGGAGGTGAGGTTTGTGCAGCCTTCCCCCCCAACCTGGCCATGCTCCCCGCCTCCCAGTTGTGTGAATACTCTGAATATATCCTACTAATTTTTCATCTAATGCCTTAAAAAGATAGCTGTGGGCCAGTTCAGATGAATAGCAGACAGCAGCATCCCCTAGTCATGATAATGTTGGGGCTGCCATGAGAACACACCCACTCCGGCATCAATCAAGGGCATGCTGATGTGATCTTGGCACATCCTTTAATCGTGTCTGTGTGTCGGGGGTGGGGGGCATCTGAACTGTCCCTCTACACATCCTACAGAACTGCAAAACCTACTACAAAATACTTTTTGTTGTTCTACAAAATTCTGTTTAAGCAGGGTTTTGTAACATGTGTAGAAGAGTAATTTGGATGATCACCCCTCACACATAATTAAAGGATGTGCCAAGAGTGCATTGGCATGTCCTTGAGTGATGTTGGATGCGTTCTGTATGTTATTGTCCCTGCTAATTGAGCAAAGAGGCATTTTTTAAAAGTGGTGATTCTTTTAATTCAGTAGGGGGAGAGCAACTAGCCCTATCCATACCCAGCACAGCATTCCTCCAGTGGCAGTTGCTGGTGTCTGTCTTATGTTTCTTTTTTAGATTGTGAGCCTTGTGGGAACAGGAAGCCACTTTAATTAATTAATTAATTAATATCTAGCTGTCGATCAATCCATACTGCTTTGGGAACGTTGGTTGAAAAGCGGTATTTAAATATTTGCCATATGTTATTGTAGGGGCTGCTGTGGGTCACTGTTCATCTGAACCAACCCTATGCCAGTTACCATTACTACATCCTGCAGCCATGAGTTCCATAGGGTGATCGTACACTGCATGAAGTTCTTCCTTTTGTTCATCTGAAAATTGTTGTCTATCCATTTCAGTGGGCGATCCCAAACTTTTGAGAGAGAGAATGCCTGTTCATATTTTTTCAGCTAATGTATTTTTAACAGAGTGCAGGTGGTTCAACATGGGCACAGAGAAAACACTTCTTGTATTGGTAAAGGGAAGATCAACAGCTAGAGGTGAAATAACAGATGGGTTGCAGAGGCTTTTTTTTCATTACCTGCTGGTTTTGATAAGCTGTGACAGTGGTGAAGACTGTCTCAGGGAAGTTGAACGTTTTCACCCCATCACCCGTGGGGACTGGCTTTGTGGGAGAGAGGTCACTGCTGAAGTCCTTGCGGATAACATGGACACGTGGTTGATACTTGTGCATTGAGTGCAGGATTATCTTTTTTTTAAAAAGAAAAGAAAAGAAAGGGAAGGGGAAATTATTTGAAATGCACCATGCTGAAAACAATTTCAGAAATGAGATATGGGGATGGGCACTTAACTGAACAAAAGGCACCTAATACCTTACCTTACTGAGGATGAAATTATAATCTGACTACTAGCTGAATCTGTTTTACTGTGAACATCACCACCAACCTCAGCACTGAGCCTGCTTCTAGTACGCAAGTGAGAAAGACAGTGCAGCCCTTTTGGGATTAACCAGGGCAAGGAGGACTGGGGGAAATACACTGGAGATGGGGAAGCTGTGCCAGAGCTGGAGCCCTGGAGCCGGAAGCAAAAGGACTGTGCGGAAGTCTATTATATTTTAGTGGGCAACACCCCAGGCTGAAAGTGGCAGGATCAAAATGAAAGTAGCATGCACTTCTTTCTGACTTACATGGCCTTGGTCATCTAGCTCGTTGTTGGTCAGTTTTAGTTTATCAAAACTGACGACCTGCCTCATCCAAGTGTCTCCAGATGCCAATGAGTCAGGGTGGATGTAAACTCTTGGAGGCACAGGAGAGTCCGCATTGCCTGCTACCATCCACTTGGAGCTGTGATAAACATACCTGACAGAGAGAAGGATGGGGAGGAAGGAGACACTGTTACTCAAAACTCATGCATACAAAACACCTGTAGCCTCATTCTGCTTAAGATATTTTGTTTGCACTCACCAAATAGCATTCAGGCTGCAGGAAGGAAATTGCATGCTTTATCTTTAATGGAAACCAGATGATACCTGGAACCACTTCCTCACTTTTGTCTCTCTATTAATCCTCTTTTCCAATTACTGTCCTACGAAAACTTTGCACATGGGGCAAACTAATTGCTTAACCCTACTAATCCACAGATGAAAGCCTTTAGATATACTAGGGAATATTTCATTACTTGCAGATGACTCTTTTAGCATACTCTGCACCTGCAAATGCCTTTTGCTCCTCAGTGCATGCTGAGACAGATTTTTCTCAAACAATCCTTAGGTTATTCTCCAGTTTGCTGTGTCACAATGTGGGCTGATATATGCTTGCACTGTCTGCTGAATTCAGTAAGAACAGTAAGTAAGTAAGTAAGAAGTTTATTGTTGTGACCACAGGTCATAATAGAGCATAGCATAGAAGAAAATACAACATACTAAAAAGTTATATCAATTAGGTTGAGCTAAAACCAATGCTGCATATAAATTTCTTCATGGCCGTAGCAAGGTTGGAGTGGGCCCAGAGACAAGATTTTAAAATGCGCCCCCTCACTGAAGCTCAGCTCATGAAGTAAAGAAATCTTAAATGAGGCTGAATAGTGGCATAGTAAAAAATTTAACCTATGTGCCACAATAGAACATCATCCTAAATTATTATTAAACAGGTTTTGTAAATTGTGGACGATCCAAGTCATTTAATGGTACTAGAAAAAGACATGCTGTTCTGGTAGCTCCAGGTCTTAACACTCACATCAGTAGTTTTGGAGGATGAATACAACTGAAGGAAGCCTGGGCAGGTGTGTAGCTGGGGGAGTCAGTCATGTGACTTGCCTCTGGGGGACCCCCTAGGGTGTGGGCCCCCAGACAACTGTCTCCCCTTGTCCTATTATAGTTACGCCCCTGAATTTCTTTCTGAGTTTAAAAGAAAGCATAGTGAAGGTGGCAACTTGGCTGCTGACATTAGGAATTGTGTCCGCAAAAAAATAGGTCAAATGTTCTACATCCGACCCCTTAAATTTATCTGTCAACAGTGTTTTCCCCCGATCCAGTGTTTTTCCACTTCACCAGTGCGACAAGGACAGAGGCATTGTTCCACTGGGAGTTTGCGAAATCTCCAAGATATGCTGAGGGCATAGTATGGAAGCAGAAAGTTGTAAAAGCCTTCCTTGGTGGTGCCCTGGTAATATTAACCAGATACTGTGAGAGACTTCTATGTTTCTTATAATGGTGATACCAGGATGAGAACTTTGAAGACTGTACTGCAGCCGCATCTCTACTGGTGTCCCATTCAAGGAGCCAACATGGTGTAGTGGTTAGAGTGATGGAAAAGAACCAGGGAGACCCGAGTTCAAATCCCCATTCAACCATGATACTTGCTGGGTGACTCTGGGCCAGTCACTTCTCTCTCAGCCTAACCTACTTCACAGGGTTGTTGTGAGGAGAAACTCAAGTATGTAGTACACTGTTCTGGGCTCCTTGGAGGAAGAGCGGGATAGATAGATAGATATATAGATAGATAGAATATTTTCTATGCTCCAAGAATTAAATTCCCCCACCAGAGGCAAGGAGTACAACTGTAAGATGTGAGACAAAGATTTAGTCTATTGGTTCCCACCCATATAGTGAAAATAACAAGGTTTGGCTAGGTGATGATAAGAACATAAGAACAGTCCTGCTGTATCAGACCCAAGGCCCATCTAGTCCAGCATTTTGTTTCACACAGTGGCCCACCAGATGCTGCTGGAAGCCTACAGGCAGGAGTTGAGGGCATGCCTTCTCTCCTGCTTTTACTTCCCTGCAACTGGTAGTCAGAGGCATCCTACCTTTGAGGCTGGAGGTGGCCTATAGCCCTCCGACTAGTAGCCGTTGATAGACCTCTCCTCCATGAAGTTATCCAAGCCCTTAAAGCCATCCAGGTTGTTGGCTGTCACCACATCTTGTGGCAGAGGATTCCACAAGTTAGTTATGCATTGTGTGAAAAAGTACCTCCATTTGCTGGTTCTAGTGTTTTGTGAGAGGGAGAAGAATTTCTCTCTATCCACTTTCTCCACACCATGCATGATTATACAGGTAGACCTCTATGATGTCTTCCCGCAGTCGTCTTTTTTCTAAACTAAATAGCCCCAGGTGTTCCTCGAGAGCTTATGTTAAGAGGTCCAAAAATAGGCCTCCACATATGCCCCCCCCTTTTCCCTTAAGAAAAGTGTGCAGTCTGAACATGCCTGCCCATAAGGGGGGTCCAGGTGTGAGACAGTCTTACCACTGCAGCCAAGAGTCTCTTAGGGAGACTAATCACAGCCGCTCCCCATCTTATGGCAGGGGTCTGGAAACCCCAATATTTCAAACCAGCTTCCCCTATGGAACTTTGGCCATCCTGAAGACCCCAAAGCAAGGCAGCCAGTGCTCACTTTTGACCTTGTCACTTAGTTACACTCCTGACCTGAGCACTAAAGCCATGCAGTCATGCCTCTGGGATCCTTAAAAGCCTTTGAGTCAACAAGCCAAAATTCCTAACAACAATTCACTTCCAAGATAATCCCATCTTCCTATATAGCTCTTCCAAAACACATTGTTCCTCGAACGAAAACCATTCCCATTTATTTATTATCTATCTATCTATCTGTCTGTCTGTCTGTCTGTCATATTTCTATACCACCTGATATGTAGTTCTCTAGGCAGTGTGCAAAATATAAAATATTTAAAAGTCACAGATTAAAATATATGACAATGAAAACAATCAAGTAAAATAGTTATTACAACACGTTTGTAAAATTATTTTTAAAAAATTCAAATTGAAAGCCTGCGAAAACAGGAGAGTCTTGAGGTGCTTCCTGAAAACAAACAGAGAAGGAGATGCTCGTATTTCAGTAGGGAGCATATTCCAAAACCCTGGGGAATATTAGCCATTAACCACTAACCCAGAGGAGCACTGCTGTAACACATAGACTTTACTATACAAATAATCTTTTACTCTATAGAACAGCCAGCCAAAAAGCCCCAAATGGCGCAGTCTGTGGGGTCCATCCTAGAAGTTGTTGGCCCCTGCTTTCCCAATCATTGCACCCCATCTTCACCACAGAGAACTCAACTTCTTCCTTCACATCAGAGAGGTTGTACAGGGAGAACCCCTCCTTCCACTGCTCCCAGGAATTATCCTCTTTTCTCCCCAATTTCCCCCTTTCCTTCCGTGTGTGTGTGTGTGTGTGTGCGCGCGCGCATGTGCGTGTGTGCGTGTGCATGCCTGTGATTTGTCAGGCTAGGCTAGTTTTTATTAGATCTAAAAGACTCTCCTGTGGGGAGCCAGTGCTCAGGTTTAAAGCCCACGAAAGACAGCCTCTAGCTTAATCCACCAGCCAGGGACATCCATTTAGTGTCCCCACTAATTATAGGTAGCTTGCTCCCACAGCCCGCTTTGTTCCTTCCCTTCTCTGCCAACAGAGCCTAGCAACTTCAAACCCCAAGCATCCCTTGTCCTTAGTGGCCCCCAACAGCGCAGGGAGCTGCTTCCTTCCCCACTCACATTTCCTAACTCCCAGCATTCCCTCATCATTTGCATAAACCCCCTAGATAAAATAAGCCATTTCCCTCTTTCTAGTCAATTTCCTCAGTTTGGTCTTCCTCCACTTACTAAACTTTTCTGAGTTACTTCCTCCCTTTTTCTTGCTCTCCCCTTCTATCTCTCCCACTGCCAAATCTCCGGATCAGCTCTGACCTCCCTTCCTCACCTGGGCTCATTCAAGCTTCTCTCCTCCTCTTCTTTACCTGAACTCCTCCTCTGTCTGAACTTCCTTGGGCTCCCACCTTTTCCCAATCTCCATGCCAGTCCCCTCGACTGTATTCGCCTTCCTTTTCTGCCCTAACTCTTTCAGGGCTTGCTCTGACACATCGCCAGTCCATCTGACAGTTCTTTGACCAGCTTCTCTCTCCTTTCTTCCCAGACTTTCTTGGTGTCCTCTGCCCTTGATTCTTCCACTGGAGCTCGTAAGAACCCCAGAGCCACATCTAGGCAAGAATCTGGTGTTTGCTCATCTAAAGCAAGCAGCCCCAAACAATGTGAATTGGTTGGCTGAGGAGTCATCTGAAAGCTTTGATGGTAGATAGTTGGCTATTGACAATTATTCCGTTTTCGACTAGGTGGTTGCAAATCAATAGTTTTGCAATTTCATCCAATAACTTTCCAGATATTGAAACCACTAAGTGGCCTATGATCTCCTGTGTTTTCTACTATAAAACAGGAACTATAATTGCCCTTCTTCATGCTTCTGGGACCCGTCCTATCTTTTAAGAGATTCCAGAGGTCATTGCTAATGGTCCCAAGTTATGTTCAAACTGTTCCTTCAGCAAGAAAAGTTATTCCATAACAGGTGCCAAAGCCAGAAAGACAAAAGGTCCATTGGTTATCCCCCACCCCCCATTTCCATTTCTCGGAACCGAGTTTCACATAAAATACATAACAAAAATGTTGATCACCCTGGCTTTTAGATTCCTTCTGTGCTACAGCCCTCCTCACTTCACAGACCATCTAGATGGAGGGCTTTTTGCTCTTATTTCCATGGCTTTTTGAACTGAACTGTATGCAGAAGAGAAATGGAGCGTCAACATGCAGCAGGTCTCATGGGTTTCTTTTGTGTACTTGTGTGTATTTTCCATCTGCACTGGGGGACTGAAGTGTTGTCAGTTGGTTGTCCATACCTCCCCTTGTCATTCCCCTATGCCTCCCACTGTCTTCCCACCAAGACCTTTTAAATTTAAATTATATTATTTTCCTCCTCTTTGTTTCCCACTGAGAGCACAATCTGTGTGACTTCAAACATAATGCTGTTTGCATTATCTCTCTCTTTCTCTGTATACAGTATATATCCATCCCTCCATCCATCTATCCATCCAGTTTAGTTCCCGCAGAACCTTCTCTATCTATTGTATTTCTTACTTCTCTAAGAAATATAAGAGAAAGCATTCATCCCCATATTATTATGCAATAAAAACAGATTTTGGTGGATGTTATATGGCACATTTATCTCCCCATCTAAGCAAATATTTAGATGCAGAGCATTGCTCACCCTTGCTATCTGACACCCTTGCTCTCTGTATTGGTGAATGCATTTCTCAGGGTCTTTTGTTCTGAACTGAGTCCTTACCTGTATCTCTTGTTATCCACAGGCACAATGTCCATGGCTATGTAATACTGCTGGTGAGGGTCCAACCCGGTAATCTTCACTCTCATTGCAGGAAACATTCTCCTACACAAGTGAAAATATTGGAAAGGGGAGGGAAGGGGGGAGGGAGAGGGAGAGGAGGGGGAGGGGGGAGGAAAAGAAAGAAAGAAAGAAAGAAAGAAAGAAAGAAAGAAAGAAAGAAAGAAAGAAAGAAAGAAAGAAACTGGTTAATACAGTAATATTGGTTAGCCTAAGAGGCTATGGTTAGCCTAATTTGTTGAGACAGAAAGATAGCTCCTTAATGCATTAAAAATCATTGAGCATATGAAGTTTCCTTCTACTGGGTCAGTTCATTAGTCCTGGCTAGCAATGACTATCAAGATCTCAGGCAGATGTCTTGTGTTTCCTAGTATTCCTACCTGAGATCCCTTTAGCTGGAGATGCTGATGACTGAACCTTGGAAGTAATTCTGTTTAGTACATGGTCTACTGCTGAGCTATGGTTCCTCCACCAATTTGTATTTATTTGTTTTTGTTTAAAATAATTTGCAATCCCACCATTCTCAAAAAGATCCAAGGCAGAAAAACAATAAATTTGACAATACGTTAAAACAATAAATCAATCCTATTGCATCAAACAACGGCATAAACAGCAAGAGTTGAGACAATAAATGCCCTGGAAGGGGAGGGCCCAGGTGAACCTTGTGTGGCAGGAACTTCCCCATAAGAAGCACTCGGGACAGGGCCTTCTCTGTTGCTGCCCCCAGACTCTGGAATGCTCTCCCAGTGGCCATTCGTTCCTCGGACTCCATCATGGCTTTTAGAAAGCTTGTAAAGACTTGGCTTTTTACCCAGGCTTTTACATAATCGTTTTCTACTGCAGCTTCTTTGTGTTTTTATTTGTTGTATTTGTTGTATTTTTATGCCTGTTTTTATGTTTTTATATTTTTAACATGATGTTTTTATTATCTTTTTATTGTATGTTTTTAACTTTTGTAAACCGCCTTGGGGTTATCTTTTTAACGAAAGGCGGTATATAAATGCAAAAATAAAAATAAAAATAAATAAGAGGGCTGCCACTGAGAAGCTCCCACCACATGTCACCACCACCCAAACCTCAGATCACGGCAGGACATGCAGAAGGGCCTCCCCAAAAGATCTGATGGGATGTGCAGATTCAGCTTTGGTACAGAAGAGAAATCTGACCAAGTCAGAGGTAGACGCACTTAGTCCAATCACTAATTATTTCCAAATATCTGCCCAGGTGTTCAGTGTTTAGAGCGTTGGTGTCTCAGCTTTTCTAGCCAAACGGTTTTCACTAGAACAGGTCTTGCACAACTTGTGAAACAACATATCAAATGCAGCCCAGCAGCCATCTTGTGACCTGCCAAGAGCTTGATAGGCTGACAGATCTCCAACATTTCACCATTTCGCCAATGAAAACAGGAACACTGTTCTCCCCCTTAACCTCCCGCCCATTAGGGATGTGCATGGAACTGTGCAGGGGAGGCTCGAAGGCAGCGGGGTGCTGCTTTAAGAGCGGGGGAGGGTGCACTCACGCTGCCGCCCCAATGGGCTTTGACAAAAATGGACACTGGCAGGGGGGAAGTGGCGGGAGGGGTAAGGGCACCCTCCTCCGCCCTTAAAGTTAGACACCCCCTGCCATCGAACCATAAAGGGCCTCCAAACCGGTTCCGTGCACATCCCTACCCCCCCCCTATTATTGACATTGCCAGGCTGCCAGCTCATTGCCATCCACTTCTAGAGGCAAATGGCAAGAAACCCCCCTGCCTGTCACTGGCCCCACCCCCAAGATAAGAGCCAGCACTCATGCTGCTCCACCCCACTCACTGGCCCCACCCCACCTCTGCCTTCCATGGCCAGGCATCGCCCTCTCTTCCTTCTCGCAGGGCATGCCAGTAGGTGGATAGTACGGCACACGCCTTGTGGGAAGGCATTGTGGCATATGCCTTTGTCAACGGTGGCTCAGCTGCCTAGCCTCCAGGACCAGTAGAAGCCTACTGCTACTACAGCAACGGTAGGTGGCCACAGCCTTTTGCGGGGGCCTCAGGAGGAAGGGAGGGAGTCATTCTCAGAAGCCGTACTCTCATGAGACAGGATTTCAGGCAGGCTGGCCCTCAGTGGCATAGTTATAATTGAGCAGATGGGTTCAAAGAACCTGGGCCCCCAAGCTCCAGAGCAGCTCCACCCCTCCCTCTTTTCTTCATTATCTCCCTCACTCTGAGGGGTCTCTGGGGAGAGGGGAGAACATGGGGCCCCCTCTCCCCTATCTACGCCCCTCCACTGATACTGAGAGAGGTAGGAGCCAGAGGTAGGAGCCAGAGTAGGAGCCAGAGGAGAGGTAGGAGCCAGAGGGCAGCCAAAGAAGTCGCCAGCCATGGAGAGGTGAAGGACCTGGCACTTTCTGCATGCAAAAACAGGATCTCTACCCCATAAGTTTTCCCTGAGCATAGGAAGTTGGCTTGCACTGAGTCAGGACTTTGGTCCACCCAGCCCAGTGTCAACCCTGACTGGCAGCAGCTCTCGAATCTCCTCCCCAGTTCTGCTACCCGAGAACCTTGCAACTAGAAATTGAACCTAAGACCTTCTGAATGCGGTGTATGTTCTGCACACTGAATTCCTTAGATACACAGTGTGAAGAAATCCTTCCTTTTCTTCATTCTAAATCTCCTGCCAGTCTGGTTCATTGGATGACCCCTGCAAGGAAAATGAGGCAAATGAAAAGGAGAAGTTGCTTGGAAGTTGTTAGTTCTCTTTCTCTCGTCCTAGATTGTTGCCAGCTGAGCTGAGGCAGAGGAGTAGCCAAGCCATCAAGGTGCCGGCAGCCTCCCCACTCTTTAGCCCAGAGGAAATTAGCTGTACATAGGGGGGCCCCAAACCTAATTTTGCAGTAGGCCCCAACATTTCTAGAACCAGCCCTGCTAGCCTCTCAATCGCTGTAAGCCAGCAGCAGCTGTCTCTCTCACTGTCTCCCCTTCCCTTCAGCACAGGGACAAGTTTGAAAGAGGAGGGAGGGGGGACCAAGCAAGACAGAAAGCTGCTGCTGCCACTGCCACCGCCACTGGCCTAGAGCAAGTCGTGGCAGCTGAAGCACTGAGGCCAAAAAGGATGCTCCCTAATGCTTTCCCATGGGGGGTGCATTGTGCAAATAGCCAACAGATGATATGATGCACACGGCATGCAGCAAGAGAGCAGTGTCTGGGCTTGGGAGGTGGGGCTGGGGTGGGGTCAGTGAGGAGGTGGGGCAGCAGCATGAGCACTGGTTCCTGCCCAGGAGTGGGACTAGCGACAGGGGCCTGAGGTATGTGGTAGCAGGTGGTGGTGGGCATTCTGCCGCCCCACCCCCCAAAAGGCCCCCAAGCCACCGCCTGAGGTGATTGCCTCGATTTGCTTCATGGTAGAGTAGCCCATTCACACAAAATGGCCATCAGACGCAACGTAACATAAGCCCAGAAGAAACATTTCAATAAGAGTTCCTTTTTACAGAGATGGTACACATTTATATTTTAAAATGGGGCATCTCGTGATGATATCAGGCCTTGTGCTGCATTTACTAGAACAAGCTGTCATCCAGCCCGGGAAGGGGGGGGGGCTCCCTCAGGGGCCCAGGGACATTTGTCTCCCCCCACCTTGTTCAACTGTAGCTATGCCCCAGAGCATAATGTACAAGGGAGCAAAAGCTCTCACACCAGGTAGGAAACAGCTGAGCTCCTGGGTTTTGCCCCCTCAGCTTGAGATTTCAGTCCTTCCCCCGGAGACTCTCGTTGTCACCTGAGGTGACCCAGAGCTCATTTGGAGTTCAAACATGTAGCTCCTTATTCATTTACACACATTTTTTCTCTCCAAAAAAATGGAACTGGAAGCTATGAAAGGGCTTCTTGAAGGAGACAGTTTCCTGGTGGTGGTGTGAGGTACAGTATATGACCTGAGGTGGCCCAAAGCCAACACTGGAGTTTCCAATGCCTGCCTTCCTTCTTTGCAAGTGTGGCCTGCCTGGGGGCATCACACATTAAAGTGTGTTGTGTTCCGCATGAAAAGAACTTTCTGTGGAATATTTGTGATCTATTGCTCCACCTAGCTGCTGCTTCTTCCATTTCATCACCTTAAAGCTGGGATTTTTTAAGCATCAGAGGTATCAGTCGGGCGACTGCATCTCACTTTCATTCCGAGAAGCAGAGGAAAACCTCTCCATTGCCAGAAAGGCTCTGGCTAGTTAAGACTAAAAGCATAAAACCACTGGGGGCAGGGTGGTGTTTCAAAAACCCATATTGAGAAAGCGGATTTGTCTATTTGATGAGGTTAGCTTCATAGCTGAATGTTTGTGCACCGTCTTTAAAAGGAAAGATAAATGAGCCTGGAGTGGCTGGAGGGCATTGCCTCATTTCCACCACAATAGCTTGTTAAACCTGCCAAGCCAAATGGGTACAGGAAGCTGCACTTTACAGCCCAGGTCCTTCCTAATTGGAGAGGGGAGGCTGGAGAACAGCTTAAAAGACATCTCGGGTTTCAGAAAGCTGATGAGGAATCCAGAGGCAGCTCTAGATGAAGCAGCACGACTGGGTGCCACAAACGGTGGCAGAGTGGGGGAGAGACAGAGGGGAGGGGATCCAGTAGAGACTCTACTGGCATGAGTGGAAACTCTGCCAGTGCCATGTGGGGCTGGGCTCTGTGCTAATAAGTGGGAACGAGGCCATTTGCATTTTCCATCCAAGCACCCAAACATCTTGGACCAGCCCTGGAGGAATCCGGGATTAACCATGATGCTCTTTCCTGAGTCTATGTCTTCATCAGAAGACAGAAAGCTGTGTGTTCTAGTCAGTTATCTCCCAAAGCTGCAACCTGGAAGGCAGCAGAGGAAGGTTTGAGGGTCACCTTTTAGTTCCAGCTTGTCCAGTGGCTGTCTCTGTGGTAAACTTTATAATATCTGGTAGGAATGCCTGCCTGGGAACCATGTTTGCTCGAGTCTCCAGAATGCAATTTTACCACCTGTTTCCAGGCATGCATCTCACCTCCATACATTGACAGTTACTACTGCAGAGGCAAATAGACAATCCATAGGAACATAGGAAGCTGCTGTATACTGAGTCAGACCCTTGGTCCATCTAGCTCAGCATTGTCTACACAGACTGGCAGCAGCTTCTCCAAGGTTGCAGGCAGGAGTCTCTCTCAGCCCTATCTTGGAGATGCTGCCAGGGAGGGAACTTGGAACCTTTTGCTCTTCCCAGAGCGGCTCCATCCCCTGAAGGAAATATCTTACAGTGCTCACACATGTAGTCTCCCATTCAAATGCAACCAGGGCAGACCCTGCTTAGCTACCACAAGACCAGCTCTCCACTTTCTGCCTGCTCTTTATTTCATTTCATTTCATTATTCATTGATTCAGAAGATTTATATCCAGCCATTCAATCCAATGATCCTCAAGACAGCTTGCAATAGACAGCAATGATACAATAATTGGGGGCCGTGCAGGATCCACATTCACACAAAGTCCTTTAGCCTATGCCAGAGATCAGAAGGTGCTTCTGTTTTGCTCTGCAGTCCCCAGTGGGAGAAAGAATCTCCCTGCAGCTGCTGCTCCAGTCCCAAGATTTGGGCAAGACTGCCCCAGGGAGGTGGACACTGCTCTAGGGGAGGTGGCATCAAGGACCTCCCGCGCTCATTTCCCAGGGAAGAAGGAAAGCCCCGTCTGTGGAGCCACAGTTCAAGGAGCCCTGTCTAGAAGAAGACCTTGTTTGTCCCAGAGCCCGAAGCCCAGAGTGCAGGCATCATCTGATTGAGCAGGCTAAGCCTCATGGAGGATCCACGCTCCGGCTGCCTAACCCACGGAACTCCCCTGTCAATCCTTGGCTGAGGCATCAACAGCACTCCACTGGAGAAGGAAAAGGCTCCAGGGCCCTGCCCTGCTCATGCTCCAGGAAGGTTGGGACTTGGGACTGTCATTTCTGATACCAGAGCTGAGGCCTACGTGGACACACAGCCACTGCCTCAAAGGTCAACAGCGTGTTTCATTCCTCCTGTCTCCTCTCTCTAATGCCTAGGGCAACATGACTTGATGGTGTTATCCCTTCCCCACACATACATACACTAGTAGCCGTCAATCAGGAGGGTTGGGTTGGAGAACTGCAGTGTGCTGTGATTTCAGGGACTGCCCTAGAGAGGTGGGGGAGGGGACTAAATCCACCATTGCCATTTCTGGCCGTGATGGTGCCTTGAATGTGACCTGCAACTCCAATCTTAGCTGACCTGTGCGGGCTGTCAGAGCAACTCATCAGCTTCCCTGGAAAGCAGCCCATGGTTGGTCCTGGTGAATTCTGCTTTTCAGTTTCGGGTCTTTGCTACCTCTTTCCTCCTTCCAGTCTGCTCCCCAGCCTCCTGCTGCCTTCTCCCCCTGCTCCCCCAGTTATTGGCCGATATACTGCACAGTGAGCCACCCACCCAAGAGGGATGTGCACTGCACTCGCTGCTCCCGAGTCAGCCAGGAACCCAGCCACATAGCTCTCCTCCCTAGTGCTTTTAACCGCTCCTCGGAGGCTTGGTTGGCCACCACAGTTTCTTCCAGTAATGTGTGAAGTGGCCCTAAGGTTTCGTTCACACAAGAGCCACCATCAAAGATCTCCCTGCCAGCTACTCAACGTGCTTTGAGCTCATTCACCCATTGTCTTGGGATTGCTTGAACAGCTTGGATCAGAGCCACAGCAATCCCCATGTTGTGTGATGTTCTGAGACCAAATTTGGTACTGTTCCTTGAAACACCTATTCACATATTACATTTGCATGCAAATTCACAACCCCCATGAGTTTAAGAAAAACTGAGCCAGAGTAATTAATGAACCACTTGTAGAGATCCATTGTTATTGTACTTCATATAATGCATTGCAGGGTCATATTCATATGTAACTGTTTATAAGAGAGGCATAAGGCCATGCAAATGCTAGAAGGACATGTATGTATGCCTATAATGCGACAGAAAGACACGACAGCTGCTAAATTGGGGTAAAAAGAATATATGCTTGTGCGCCCCTGGCTCTCCATACATTAACGCAAAATAGTAGGTGGTTTATTCATTTGTTGGTTAGATTATATACAATGTTTATCGAGCTTTCATTGGAAAGTGCTGAGCAGTTTAAAAGGGACTCCCAGTAGTCTCCTGTTCAGGCATTGATAAGGTCCACACCTTTTTACTTTAACAAGGCACCAGGTGCTCCCAGACTATTGACTGTGCTAAATTAATCACTTGGAGTTACAACATCTCTATGTTCTAGCAGCCATCAGATATCTAAACTGCTTTTATACTCTGGTCTGGAGACTACTTCAAAAGTGGTACATGCAGTGATGAACCAGGTCCTGTCCCTGGCTGAACCTCTTTCACTGCCCTGCTTTTCATCCGCTCCATCCCCTGGAAACTCAGACTTACGGTGAGGAATGTAGAGATCAACGTGGTGTGTTTGCCCACAACTTAGAGTGATTTGCGGACCCTAAGAATAATGATAGGATGAGTCTGCCCATGACTGAGGCTGCCTACACTTTGGTCCCTTTTGTTAACATTACCAGAGTCTGTGGGTTGGGAGGCTAGTGTTTACTAAGGCTGTGCTGAATTTTCACCCATCAGAATTTTCAAGGTCAAATGGCAATTTGGGGAAGAAAGTTCCATGACAGAACACTGTTGCTTATCCTTTTGTTGTTGTTGTTGCTGCTGCTACATTCCTCAAACTAGCAGCTTCAGCATTGTTTTCTTTTAAAATGTGTTTCTTGTTGAGGTGATCCCAGTCAATCACGGATCATGTGGGCAATCTGATGGTGTCACTCTGAATTACAATTGTATTTGGCCATTTGATGATATTGCAAACACAAATCAGAGTGAGGACAGTGCTCCCTTCCTTCACTCTACCACTTTTCATAGCCATGGCCAACATCTTGAAAATAATGGGGAGGAGTGTCGTAGGAGAAAACAGTTTGCATGGCTGTTGGCTGAGCCAACCCCATGTTTGGCTCAGCCCTATTATTTAAACACTAAGTGCTGGGCTTGAACTGGGGAGACCCAAGTTCAAATCCCCATTCATCCATGAAACTCACTAGATGTCTCTGGGACAGTCACTTATCCCTCAGCCTAACCTATCTCACAGGCTGGTTGTGACTATAAACATAACCATGTACAGCGCTTGGGCTCCTTGGAGGAAGAGCAGGATAGAAATGTAGTAAGTAAGTAAGTAAGCAAGTACATAAGATCATTTTCTAGAAAGAATCCAGAGAAACTGTAAGCGTAACAAGGTTTTGTGCAATATTTCCCCCCTCTCTACTCAGGAGCAGTTTGCTACACCCATTCCCCTGCAACTCAAAGACCTCCCCAAATGTGCCCACAAAGCAGCATCAGATCTGATCCAAAACTGTGCTGACAGGCGAACATGTCCTACAAATCCATCAAACATGCTCTGCCTGAAAGTTGATAAGATGCCAAAGAGCTCCGAGAGGAGTGGATGCAGAGAACACCAGGTGCAAGAGGGCACAGCAGCTGAGAGGAGCCAGCTGGTCCTAGGGCCTGGGATCACCACTACCCAGAATCCCAAGAGATTTCCAAGCACTCCGGTACAGATTTCTGAGAAGAGTCATGGAACCAGCTGTGATCATAGCTCAAAGGCTGGAAAACCAGTGTGAAATCCTGACCTAAGTGAAGTCATGGGAGATTCGCCATAGATGTCAATTGATTACAGTTTTCAGGCTAAGACAATATGACCTTCATACAGCCAATGTGAGTAGTGTACACAACTACCGTTTGCTATGCAGCTGGTATGTTCAGTACAAAGACACAATAGCTATGCTCATTGTGCACAAAAGTACATATGCTCTTACTTCCCAAAGTAGTTGCACGCATCAGACCACAACTCCTCAGGATGAAGATTTAAAAATTAGGGCCATGAGCCAACTCTTTTCTGAACAATCACACACATCAAAAGATACATCCAGCTAATTCAGTGGAACTTCAATAAGCATCACAATGGTGAGGATCTGTGTATCCAGGTGCACATGCATACCACAGCATCCACATCAGTGGCATGCATGTGGCAGATTGCAGACTGAAATGCTAAAACCAATTCCCAATTCTGCTTCTAAAAGTAATGGAAACAGGAACAAAATAATTGTTTCAAAAAACAAATTCCAACGTCTTCACCAAATGTGGAAACCTAATTCAAAAAGCAATTACACTTACAAATAGAGTACTTTTTATAAGCTAAAAGAACTTACTTTCTGTGTTTACTAGGAGTTGACACCGACTCAATGGCACACTTTACCTTTACCTTTAGACACAATAGAATGGGTTCAGAGGAGGACAATTAAGATGGTCAGGGGTCTGGAAAACAAGCCCTATGGGGGAAGGGTATGTTTAGATTAAGGAATGCCATGGTAGCATTTTTCAAATACCTGAAGGACTGTCACACAGAAGAAGGCAAAGATGTGTTCTCTGTGCTCCAAAGGGCAAGGCTAGATCTAATGGTCTTAAGTCATGTGAAGTAGGGTAGATTTTGGCTGAACATTAGAAGGAACTTCTTTCTTATTAGTAAGTGCAGTTCAACAACTGAGCTAATTACTTGGGAATGGGTGGGCTCCCCCTCACTGGAGATCTTCAAGCAGAGGCTGGACAGCCATCGGTTGGGGGGGATGTTCTAGTTCTAGGTTGGGGGCTGAGCTAGATGGCCTACAAGGTCCCCTTCAACTATGATTCTATCTTCTAAGCTGTATAGTGCCTTAAATATTTAACAAAATATGTAACTGTCATCATTATTTTTCTTTACTACTTACAGAGCAATTGCAAAATTAACTTATTTGTTCTCATGATAGCACTTGTAAATAGGGCACAGTTCTATTCAAAGAGCCAGTGAATGATCCAGGGTTTCAGTCTGCCAGCACAATCCACCAGGAAGTTCTCCTGCACAAACCCTATGGAAATTAATGGGAGTTGCCCAAGAACACACTGGCACTCTTGAATGGCTACAGTTCATTTCAATGGAATTTGCATAAGAGGACTTTCAGGTGGATTTTGTCTAATGTATCCCAAGTCCACTTGATCACTCTGTCCATCAGAATATCATGTATTTTTTCTCCGGAGGTAAGAAGGGGTAAGAGAGAAAACATAATGGGCAACCTCAGTGTGGAATCCAGATAATTAAGGATTGTGATACAAAATGACCAGATGGTAGAGTAAATTCAACACATCCAGAATCTGATAAAGTAGTTTCACACAGAGCAAAGAACCCAACCTGCTTTTGTGTTATTCTGCGAGTCCTGCACCAGGATGTACTGGACCAGCCTGTAACTAACCTAAAGCATTCTTTAAAAGCTGGCCTGAATCAAGGAATGTATTTCTGACAAACACCACACACCCTCCTTTCCCCCCAGATATAACATCATGCTTGTGCAAAAATACTAATAAAATTTAGATTATGCAAACAAAACAATAAAAAAGATCAAACAGCTGATCCACAGAGTGCAAGAACAGATACTGCTACTGGTATAGTCCTATAAAGAGCTTGGAGCTTGATGGTCCTTTGCGGGTAATGTTGTCAGATCTGCTCAGGAGCACAAGGGGCTGCTGGAGCTGGTGCAGCAGAAGAGTTGGATGAGACAATATCGTTGTCACTAGGTGTGGAGTCCTCCTCCTCATCCTCATCATCATCTCATACTGGAGCTTGAAGTCCTCTGGTGTGAAGTGATATATGTTTTTCATGACAATGATTACCCCATTGGGCCATGATCATGGTGCTATTTATCTATGTTATTGATATGGTCCAGGATAAAAAGGTTGTGAGTTTCTTACGAGTCTAAAGGTTTTTGTAAGAACCACATCACCCACTTTAGATGGTATTACAATGGCACGCTTGCATTGATCGGTATACTATTTCATCTTACACTTTGCGTGCTCATCACATTGACTTAGGAGCATCAAGTTAAGGCAATTTTGTGTGAACTTATCTGCCAGACATCATGGTAACTGACATGATACCAATGGAGCAGTGGGGAATGGTTCCATAACTGTGGAGGAACCGAAATATTCCTTGTTACATATTGGCACCCAACTGCAGTAGCAATCTGGAGAACTTCCTTGAGTTTCTTCACAAATCTCTCAACTTCCTGTTTGGCCTGTGGCCAGTAAGGCGTGGTTCTTCTTGTCCTGTGGCCAGTAAGGTGTGATTTGTCTCAGAAGACAAATATGCCAACTTATTCAAAAAGCATTTCTAACAACCAGTGTGGATGGTCTTAATGAGAACCAGGAGACAAAAGTCAGCACATGTAGCAGTCTTTGTTTCCTTTAGACACAGAGCTTAGGGAACCGTGTGGGTCAGAAGATGGCTGATATGCACCTTGACCTTGGCTGCATGGTCAGAGGCCATGCTGGATATTGAATGTCTGGATAATGATAAAATTTATCTTTACTTGAGCAATAGATGACCCTGCAGTTTAAGCATCCAGTATGTAATGTGTACCAGAGGTTGAAAAGGAGTCATTGGTTCCATAGGCTCGTGTTTAGTCATGACTGTAAAGGGACAGTCTTGGATGTACTGTACTATACTGAAAATGATACACAAGAGAACAGGGCATACCAGAATCTATACATGTACCAAACCAAAAAAAACCAAAAAGATCCATCAGGAACTTTTTAACTCCTGGCTTTTAGGTTGCATCTCCTCCAGAATGGAGGGGATACGTTCATATATTGGCCAAATATACCCCAAAGTCCCTGCGAGCTACTGGGGAACACTTAACACACAATTCAGGTTTTCAACTTCATGTTAGCATGTAGCCTGATTTATATCCAGGCTAAAAAAAAATATATATCAATTTTTTTGCATCAGTTTTTGGGGCCAACTTCAAACTTGCAGTAAAGCCTCCCAGTAAACCTGTGGTAAAGCCTGCTATCTGGGGAAGCTCCTGGACCATAAATGAATACATTCAATGCCTCATATCAAAATAGACAACATATAAAAATTAATTAACCAGCATCATTCAAAAAGACCATAAGAATAGGATGCAAAACATCTCATCTCAATAACAATTGCAAGTTAACTTGCAAGAGCCATATAAGCTGTAAAGATTTTGTACAGTCTGGTATATGATTATTCCTTTAGAAATGAGGCTCCATGCACCCACACTTTGCCTTGATCAGAGGGGAGAATTCATCAGGCAGAAATTCATCAGGGGCATCTCTAAGAAATGATTAGGGAAACTGCACCTGTTAAATGTCTGCCTGGGTGCATCCCTCACCAGCCCAGTGTCCAACTGAAAGACCAAGAGTGGGAACATGGAGCCTCTTTTCTAAAGCCATCATCATATACCAGACTGTACACAGTCTTTACAGTTTATATGATGTGGAAGTTAAGATGGGCACCTCAGGTTGCAATTTCCATTCTTTTCAGGTGAGTGAAAATGTAAAGCAGCTTAACTCTCATTTTAAATCCAAGGCTTTTGGATTACTGAATTTCCAAGTGTTTTAAAAAGGGAAATATGATTAGACACTATGAGGAAGAGCTTACTCAAACCACAGGGTAAAACCTCCTGATGCTGAACACCAAAAATTTTGTAAAATCCTCAACTAAGATTAAGTCGCTCTCCCCCTGCCGCCTAAAAAACACAAGAAAATGAAATTAGTGCTTTCATGGGATCAGTGTGATCCCACCTCATGATTATTCAACAGTGAATAAGGACACAACAAGGAGCAAGTGATTTGTGTTCACTTTAAATCTGTACTTCATTTTTTCCTCTTTCTTAAAAAAACAACCACGGACACAAACAAACAATGATGATAATTTAAAATAATAAATGCTTTTAACAACCATGTTCAAAGCTACAGAGTAACTTCCCAGAAGTTTCCCATAAACATCACAGTTCTCCTGCTTGCTTTAATTTCCTTCAGGATAGTGTTATCAGCAAAATAGTGTAAATGTTGTACACAATTTATGTAGCCATTCATACACAGATGCACAGGCACACACTTGCACATGCACACAGCAACACAAACATACAGACTTGAACACACACACAGAGGCACAGGCACAGACATAGGTGCACACACACAAGCATACACACAGACACACACTCACATGCACACAGACACACATACAGGCACACAGGCACACACACAGAGACACACACAAACACATGGACACGCACATGTTTGCATGCATACACACACCTCACCCATTCTAGCACACTGCTTGTCTTGGCCAGTCATCATTCCTTGCCAGCTGCCCCGCCAGGGCTCAGATGACCCCCGCACATGTTTAGTCCACATGAGTCCACACATAGCACTTAGCAATAGCAACAGCACTTACATTTATATACCGCTTTATAGCCGGAGTTCTCTAAGCGGTTTACAATGATTTAGCATATTGCCCCCAACATTCTGGTTACTCATTTTACCGACCTCAGAAGGATGGAAGGCTGAGTCAACCTTGAGCCCCTGGTCAGGATCAAACTTGTAACCTTCTGGTTACAGGGCGGCAGTTTTACCACTGCGCCACCAGGGGCTCATATCATCTGAGCCCTGAGGGTGGAGGCTGAGGCAGTTTGCAGGAAACTCCAGCTTGCTAGGGTGAGGTGCGAACCCGAACAGGTAAGAGGCACACACCGGAACGGAGTGGCAGGCGGAAGCGTTCCCGGCTGGCTGCCCCGCCCCCAGGTCTCAGGTGGCCTCTGCACATGTGGGGAGTTCACGCACACACAGAGGCCATCTGAGCCCTGGGGGAGGAGGCCGGGGCAGCTGTCAATGAAGTCCAGCTTGGAGGCCAGAGCAAGCGGTGTGTAGAAGCAGTGGGTAGGAGCAGTGAGTGGGAGCGCAGGAGTGAGTAGCAGGGATGGGGCAGTAAGTCAACAGAGTGGTGGGCGGGAACAGCAGGTTGGAGCATAGCAGAGGGCAGCAGGGGCAGGGCAGGGGCAGGGCAGCAAGTCAGCCATCATGCTTTTGGGGCAATGTTCTGGGCACTGTAACCTCACATTTGCTAAGGCACAGCCTCTGCACTCTGTTTGTACTAAAAATGCATTTTTCTGCCTCAAAACCCAACTTTGAAGATCAATTGTAAAATAACACTCAATTGGGTCCCAGGGGGATATACAAAAGGCACTTTTCTGGCATGCAGTCTAATGGCCTACAATGTCATTTAAATAGCACTTCTTCAGTCCAAAAAAAAAAAAAAAATGGCACCAACCCGTTTAAAATGGGGGGGAAACTTCAAACTGTTCTATCTAAGCCATTTTCCAATGAATCTTCACCAAATATGCAGGGGAGGTGTCTCTTGTCACCTAGTGAATGTGTAACAGGCAGATCAGACAAATGGTTTTGATTTCATAAGCAATAGAATATTCAGGGCTTATAATGGTGGAATTTTGAAAACACTCCCCAGCTTAATTATACTGGCACAATCGTGCCAGTATAATACATGTAGATAAAGAATGCAATAATAATAGAAATCCACACTCTTAATTCTTATAGTCAACTGCGCAAAAATACAATGGTTCATTTTTACCATTGTGGATAAAAACCCACAATGGTAACCTGGTGCATAACTGTATATAAAGTATTTTTCAAATGGATGAAATGTCCATAAATTACAAAATAATTAAGAAGTTCATTGCCCAAGAAGCAACCATAATTACGCTGGTGTTTTGTTTTTGTTTTTTGACAAGATCTTGATCTTCCAAGTTCAAACATTTCACTATGCAACAATATTTCAAAATGTCCACCTGGGAACATCCATAGTCAGCAAATCACAAAATAAAGAAACAGAACAAAGTCAGCTGCTTGCCTGCAAGTGATTTGCAGAGTTCAGGTTGTTGGTGATACATGTATGTATGTATTTGTTTATTTCAGCCCAAGGCCAGCATAGTTGGTGATACATTGTTCTCCTTATCAGAAGTAATTAGCAGACACTACAGAGAAAATGCAGCACCAACAAAGTTAGGAGCTGGGGGCTAGAAATCAAGTGAACAGTTCTGAACCCCTCCTCCTCAATAAGCTTGCTTTGTCTCGCTAATGTGGAATATACAATAAGGCTGTTCCCATGATCAACAGAAAGCAGGCTAAGGTTTAGCCCGCTTTCCGTGGAGCGTGGGAAGCACCGGGCTCGTGGGCAAGCCCAGTGCTCCCAAGGCAGCTAGCCCACCTAGAACACCCTCCCTTTAAATGAGGTTAACAGAGCAAGTGCTCCGTTAACCTCATTTCTTTGCTCGTGTGTCACCACGGTGTGTGGCAACACATGAGTAGACCCCTGACGGGGGGTGCTCACACAGGGCATCCTGGAACCTCTGGAGGGCATGCAGCCCCCTATCCCCACAGCCCCCACCAGCTCCGTGATTATAAAATAATTGAAGGAATCTAATGTACCCGCAGAACATCTCCTCCCTATCATTCTACCTTATGTGGACAGAGATTCTGCTAATTGGCCTTCAGAACTTTCGGGCTCTATAGAACTCTTCCTCAGGCTGCACATTAAAAAAGCAGGGGTGTGCAGAACTCTTTCAACTGTTTTGAACTTGAAACAACCTGACCACACACAAAAAAGGCTGCTGGTCTGAATTCAAACTGAACCGGCTCTGGTCCATTATGGACCAGTTTGACCCAGTTCAAGGGTTTGAGGGACAATGCTTGTATAGGGGGATCTGGTGAGGATTCCCCTTTACTGTACAAGCAAAGGGGAATCCTGTCTATAAAATGTTTCTAAGGGTGGCCAGGAGTGGCAGCAAGAGGGCACCTTACCGGTGCCGGCAGCTCCTCTTAACCCCAGCGCTCCCCCCAGCAGCAGCAGTGAAGTTTTGGCCTCCATGGATGAACAGAGGCCATTTGCATGACCACACAAATGTGGTCATGCAAATGGCCTGTGTGCATCTGCAGAGGCTGGAACTACGCCGCTGCTACTCAGGCCACTGCTCGGGGGACAGGTGGGATTTAGAGGAGCCACCACCAGCTCCACCAGTAAGGTGCCCTCTCGCTGCTCCCCCCCCTCACCCGGCTGCCCTTAGAAATCTTTTACAGGTAGGATTCTCCTTTACAAGCATAGCCCCTCGAAACGGGTTGAACCGGTTTGAAACAGTTCAATTGAATGGAACGGACCCCCAGCCGGTTCAACTGAACCAGTTTGCAGAACAGTGATTCAGCTCAGATTTGGTTCTAATTCGAACTGAATCACCAAAAACGGTTCTGTGCACACTCCTATTAAAAAGAGAGATGAGGGAAGATGACAGAATTTAGGCTCGATGTAAAAGAAGTTCTGGCATGATGGTATGCCAGTAAAGAATGTATTGTCTAAACTTTATATTTGTTCACATTTGTTTATGAAACATGAAAAAGAGGACTCCATTTGCAAGAATCCTATGCTTTACAAGTGAAACCAATAGCATACCTTTGTTTTTCAATAATAAAACCTTAACATATTGTTATGTTAATTCTAATGTCGATAGAGATGGCTTTTGAAAAGTTTATATGCATATCTAGAAACTTTTTCAAACTGTGGGAAGCCCACAGGCAAGAGCTGAGGGCATGCCTTCTCTCCTTCTGTTGCTTCCCTGCAACTTGTATTTAGAGGTATCTTGCTTCTGAGGTTAGGAGGTGGCCTATAGCCCTTGGATTACTAGCCATTGATAGACTTGTCCTCCAGTAATCTATCTAAAACCTTCTTAAAGCCATCCAGGCTGGTAGCTGTCACCACACCTTATGGCAGAGAATTTTGTAGGTTAATTATGCACTGTGTGAAAAAGTACTTCCTTTTGTCAGTCCTAGATTTCTTGGCAATCATTTTCATGGGATAACCTCTGGTTCCAGTGTTATGAAAGAGAGAGAAATGTATCTCTCTCCACTCCATGCATGATTTTATAGACCTCTATCATGTCACCCTCAGTCATCTTTTTTCTAAACTAAAATGCCCCAGGTGTTGTAGCCTTACCTCGTAAGGAAGGTGCTCTAGGTACCTAATCATCTTGGTTCCCCTCTTCTGCACCTTTTCCAGTTCTAAAATGTCCTTCTTAAGGTATGGTGATGAGAACAGTACATAGTACTCCAAATGTGGCTGCAGCATAGCTTTGTATGAGGCATAATAATATTAGCAGTTTTATTTTCAACCCCCTTCCTAATGATTCCAAGGATGGAATTGGCCTTTTTCACAGCTGCTGCGCACTGAGTCGACACTTTCAGCGAGCTGTCCACCACAACCCCAAGTTCTCTCTCTTGGTCAGTCACCAACAGCTCAGTCTCCATCAGCATATATGTGAAGTTACGGGGTTGTGCCCCCATATGCATCACTTTACACTTGCTAACCTTGAACTGCATCTGCCATTTTGTTGCCCACTCTGCCAGTTTGGAGAGTTCCTCCGTTGCATCCCATGTCAATTACACTGACATGGGATGCAGTGAGAGTAGTATGTGGGAACCCTTAAATGAGCATTCTGCCCTCAAGCCTCTCTGGATCTTAAAAAGACTCTGCCCCAATACATTCATCAAGCACAAAAAGTCAAAGTGAAGAACGCAAATAACCCAACATCATGTCATTTAGGTAATTGTGGTTGTCAGTAAAAGAAATGCCTTCTCAGCCCTGCTAGGTAGTGAAGGCTAGCTAAAGCCCACCAGGCCACGTTTAAGGATGGGAGTGCTCAGAAGCACTGAAAAGCAAGCACAAGTCACACCGACATGTTGGGAAAGGAGAAGGGAGTTATATAGTCCCTCCTACACATAACGAAGCAACTGGCCAGCAGAGTGACTGGCACATGCCAGAGCCAACTGGGTGCTAGCATGATGTCTGAAATTTGTGCCAAAACATCTGAATGACCCTACTTTTTGGTCTCCTCCAAAAAGGTATGTTCCAGCAAAAATGCTCCCTTCATTCTAAGGTCAGTAGCAGAAAGCACCAGCTGAACACTTTAAAAGTGTGGTATCAGTTAGCATTATTGGGTATTATCACTCAGTATGAAAGAACTGAATATAAGCTAAATTCTCTCATTGAAATCAATGGGAAATAAATGCTGTTTGTTGTGTATATATTTGATGGCTAATATCCTCACTCATGTTGCGTCCATGTGGGCTCCTAACAGCAGCAAGTGTGCAAGCACCTAACACTTTTGCTTAAGAGCATGATTATTTTCACTACCCTCTCTGTGCTCTGGAAGCACTGTGCTGTGGAATTACATCCCTGAGGGCCACATTGCATCCCTCAGGGACATGTTTCTGTGGGTCAAATCGTGCTTCTGGAGCACAGAGAGAGCAGCGAAAACCATTGTGCTGTTGTGCAAGAAGCACCTGTGCTTCAGGAGCACCAAGGTGCTGCAAACCCCTGCTAAATGGGCAAAGAGGCACCTTTTAACGTGCTGATTCTCTTTATATAGCAGGGGAGAGTAATTGGCCCTATTCACCTCCAGCACAGTACTTCCAGTGACTGCTGCTGGTGTCTATCTTACGTTTCTTTTTAGAATGTGAGCCCTTTGGGGACAGGGTTCCATCTTATTTGTTTGTTATTTCTCTGTGTAAAGCACCCTGAGCCATTTTTGGAAGAGCGGTATAGAAATCGAAATAATAATAAAATAATAATAATAATAATAATAATAATAATAATAATAATACGTGTGGATGTTAGGAACATGCGTGAAGCATTCATCACAGTGTTAGCTGTTATTTTTCATTATTACTTGTGTTGCTGTTTAAAAACCAAAGTCTTTTATTAATAAAGTTGATATTTAATTTGATTGCTGATTTTAGTGTATATCAATTGACAAGATTATTGACAGTCGTTTGTAAATACAATCTTCTTTCTCTTTTAATAAAGAAGAGTCTCCAAAGACATCAAGTTTCCAAAATATAGATCATCAACACTTTCCCCAAACCCACATGGTTCATCTGGAGCTATATCAGAGTATTGAAAGGACAGTCTCACAAGCCACAGAACTTTCTTGTATTCATTCTGTTTGGTCAAACAGGAAGTTTTTTTTAAAAAAACCAGGGAGAATGGGGGGGAAACAATGGGAAGGAGAGGCTAAAGCTCTTTCCCTACATCATTGTGTGCTACTATATAGCCCAATTGGTGCACTCCTCTTCCATTACTTCTCTGTCCAAGGTGCTGATTACTTACAAAAATGATAACAATTAGAATTATAATGGGAACTGGTTGGAATATGCAACACTTGCTTAACAAACAGATAACAAACCTTAAGGTCATTCAAGTTACCAGAAAATGTGCCATAATCCTAGCTTTTGATTTATAATTTATTATAAATATTTATTGCCCAAACACTGCATTTCTTAAAAACAAGTTGACCCACAAAACCATTACCTAGATGTAACATCTGAGGAGAGCTTCTATCCAACATCATTACTAGCTCAGCCCCAAACTTCTGATTCACACAAAATGCTCTCACATTTAAAACCTCCTCCCCTTACACCATCAACTCAGTTCTGATTTTGAATGCTTTCATTCCAGCTTGGGGTATCTATGGCCACACAATTCTAAAGTAGGAAAAGGGAAGGGATTAGAAAGTGGACCAGGTGGAACAGTCCCATGCTTCCAATAACATTTTGGAGTCATCACCAGTTGGACTTGCTGTCCCAGATTATTTCCTCTCTGCTCAGAAATGGAAAGCAGCTGCCTCTGATGAGAGAAGGTACAGAACAGGTGTACTGCAGTACTGTATCAGAGATAATAGGGATTACTTTTCTCTGGATCCACCATGTCCCCCATATGAACTCATGTCAGTACAAGCCTAGGTAACTAACACTCCACTTTAGCATAACTACTGGAAAGTTTTGAATGCACCCTCCCTCCCTAATTCAGGATAAAGAGATAATATGCTCCCCCAAACTGGAAGGGTTTCAAGACTTTCTTATTTGGACAAGGATTTAGTGATCAGAAATAAATATTCATTCTCTACATCTCTCTGTCTCCACCCACCCCACCCCCCATTTTAAAGAGATTAAGAACAAATCACACACACACACACACACACACACACACACACACACACCTCTGTCTGTCTGTATGTATGTTTTATAATTGTCTAGCCGATGCCTGTCATTCTAATGGGCAGGGTTTATGTGATGAGAGGGTTCTGCAGGAACAAACCCAGAAGAGGCACCATTAATCTCTTTATACCCTCTGCACTGAGACATGTTTGTGCTCTGTATGTCCTGCCATGGTCTTTTACCAGTGCTGATTGGCTGGCAGCAAAACAGATGGGCTGATAGCAGTCCGCTCCTCTCCCTGCACCCTCTAGAGTGATTTACATTTTTTAATGGATTGTGTGTTGTCCTTTTTAAGTGCCACATGTACATGCACACATTTTTCCATTTATTCTGCACCTTGTTTTTTTCTTTCTAAAAATGCTATTCATTTGTAAGACACTGAGACTGTTCTCACGAGCACCCAAGCCCGGCCTTAGGCAGCCAATCCTGGGCTTGGCTGCCCGTGAGATCCGCTGGGATCCACACAGATCTTGGCAACACTGCTGTGCGAAACCCAGCACCGAAGCCTGACTCTTAGCCAAGGTTAAGGGTGCAAACATGCCCTTAACCCAGCTGCCGGGATTGTGTGTCAGTGCAAGCTGCTTGTATAGAGCCGCTGACACAGAGATCGGTGCCTAGAGCGCCTGTCCCTTGGGGAATCCCAGGGGTGCAGTGAATTGTGGGATACTCAGAGGCAAGGATAATGAGTCCCAACTTCTGTTGATCTGCACTGGTGGGAGAAGGTGGGCATGTGGCTTGCACACTGTAGGGGCTAAAAGAGATCATTTGGAGGAAGGTAGGTTGAACCCTGCCTTCCCCACTGCCTGCCCATCCTCCCGGCCATGTGAATAGCCCCATTGTAAAATGACTGCGGAGAGGGGGAGGAGGAACCACAGCTGTTAGCTAATCAGCACTGTGCACTGTTAGCTATGCTGCAAAATTACATACATCTGCCAACAACACCATGAGTGCAATTCCCAAATGCAGCAACTTCTGTTTCTTATGTACATTGGTAAGCACTTTTATGAATTTAGCCTGATACCAAATTTTGTGCATTTCAAATTTGGATAATACACAAAATGCTTACTACCCATTATTCCAGCACTCAGACAGCCCAGGAACATGGGGGCAATTGTAATGGAGAAGGCCTGCACACCAGCAATCAGTATTTTTTTTTTTAAGTACCACAGTTGTGTAAGCTTTCATGTGTTCAAAAGGTTTTGAAATATATATTGGCACTTCATTGATGGTTTTTGGAAATGGTTTTTAATCAGTCTCAAACAGCTCGTGCTAGCCTGGATAAACTGCCAATACTAATAAAAAATTACTCAAATGTTTGAAATAATTATCATTGGCGGGCGGAGGGGGGAGATCGCCCCTTTTTTAAAAAACCCACACATGTACCCAAATAGCAACAGCTGTTTTGATACAGCTGTAGCTAGTATCAGAAATGAAATATGACAAGTTTAATGCACGGTGATTTCCTCTAGGTGTCTGTTCTGAATTACACTGCCTGGCAATCAGTAGCCTCTAGGCTGGTATGGATGCAAGGGTACCAATACCGTAAGAATTAGAGGAATGATTCCTTGTCCAAGGGAAGTGATTCCTGATAACTCTCCTTAGATTCCTAAGTTGTGACAATCCAAGGACTGTATTATGACATGACCAGTTGTGTTTAGGGGAGACATCCATCTTACCTGCCTGCTTTAGTGATGATCATTTCTGTGCCTATATCATGGAACCTTTTCCAGAGATCAGCACACTGCAACTCCACCTGGATCTCCTCCATGGATGAGGTAGGAGGCGGCTGAGAGATGGAACTGCTGGATGTGAGGTCAGAGTGGGAACCAAAGGAGCAGGATGTCCTCTCAGCTAACACTTCTGTGTCTGACCCCGTGCTCTGCTCTGAATCTAAAGAAAGAAAGAGCAAAAGAAAGCAGCACAGTAGATCAAATTCTTCATTCCTTAAGTTCCTCAAAGGAAGAATATAAAGTCAGTATTGGGATTTGGGGGGGACTAGTACAATGGCCTCTCTTTTATTCTATGTTTGCTATTGTGATTGACAATCTGGTTTCTGGCATGACATCTGGTATTTCAGCCAAGTTTTAAAGCTGCGGCATAGAATTGCCCACAATATAAAATATAAATAGCAATGAATGTACTCAGGGTGCAAGAGGTCGGAGCACACCAATGGCATCTCTTGTATTATGAGAATGAATAAGAAAATGAAAGGAACAGAATGCAATAAACATGGAGAAAACCATGTTCTGTTTAATTATATATGTTATCTCACATATACTGCTCTTGCAAAGTTATATATTTTTAGACAAAGGGCTTTTCTTCCTTTTAAGCATAATTGTCATCAGAAAAAATGAATAATGCCTTTTGGTTTTGGTTTTTGGCAGTGCTTACTTTCCAAATGTGCTATTTCTTCCTATATTCTAACTTTTGGAACTGCAATATTTCCTGAGAAAATAACCACGTAGCTTTCTAGCTCCAAAGATCTCCACAGGCGCAATGAAAAAGATAGCAGACATTTGGGGAAATTACTGGAACAGTAATTGTTATTTCAGTGGACACTCCCAGGATATAAAGTGTTGGTCAAAAGAAAAAGCACAGTATTTTGAACTGAAGCAAGCTCTTGAACTGCCCCATCAGGCCAAGGAACTTCTTATGCTGAATCACTTTCATAACAAGCTCTGCTTCCACAATAGGTTTCTGGAAGCCCAGGCCATGTCCAGAGTATGTGGGTGGGAGAGAGCTTCAGGAATCTGCCCCCTCTCAGAGAGATTTCAGACCCCTGCCCAAAATTTTCATTTTCTATTTAAAATAAAAAAGTAGAGCATCTGTTTATAGAGACTCTATTCAGATTTAGACCCTTTCCCTAGTGATTTCCACAACAAGAAGTGATAACTTTAGCAGTGCATTGTTATTGTGGGCAGCTGGCCTGTGGTTTGCACTAGTCTGGGGTGGGGGGCCCCCTGACAGAAAATGAGCGGAGGATCTGATTAGCAAGTATACCAATACAGCACAAAACATTCCAGCCTTATATTATATCAGGAAATGATGACACATGGATTCCAGAATCTTTGTTATCGTTAATATTGAATAAGATACAGATTAAAACAACAATATTAAATACAGATTAGAACAAGCATTAATAGCAGCAGTATAACCATAATATACAATACTCGATCAATCTCTATGCATTCCTCTTACATGTTGGAATCACAAGAGCAGGATATGTAAGCAGTCCAGCACCGTTCCTACTGATGAACATCAACCCATTATCATGTTGACCGGTAGCATTACTGGTAACCAGTGTTACAGGGATTCCCAGATGTTGTTGACTACAACTCCCAGCATCCCCAGCTGCAATAGCCTTTGCCTGGGGATTATGGGAGTTGTAGTTAACAACATCTGGGAATCCCTGTTAGAAGGAACACTGCTGGTAACATGTTGTGCTTCTCCTGAAAAATAGTTCTAACCAACTATTTCTGTCAGTGGGGACAAACAGTTATACCCTGTCTTGAAAATGGGGTACATAATGGAACGGTGAGATTTTTCCAAGTATTTTAACACTATTAGGCCCTAGAGATGCATAAACCCATGGCTGACAGTGGGCAGGATCCAGACTATGTTAGTCATGACTAACACGTCCCACAAATTTCAACGGGAGTGAATCGTGACAAACTTATTCTGGATCCTGCCTGACGTTTTAAATAGATGGTAAACTGCCAGTACATAGATATGTTGGGCATGAGGGAACTGCATGCATGGAAGACAATCCCCACAGGTTGTTCACTGAGTCATTCCCACCCGCCTATCCTGATAGACATCAGCTGATAGACATCCTGATAGACATCAGCTGACATATGTTGGAATGAGTACACCACAACATGCTCACAACAGGTGTAATGCACAGAGCTTTTTCCCTTGCCAAAAGCCCCTTTCTTCTGGGGCTGAAATCTTAATCAGGGTACTTATTTAAAACATTTCTATCCACTGACTATTTCTTACCTTTTCTTTTTCTGATTTTTCAGTGGAACTTAAGCACTCATTTGCAGCATGCTGTGAGCAATTTACAGCTGCCCAAATCATATCAATCAACAAAAAAAGCTAAAATAAAATAAGAACAAGAGAACAAGAGACAGAAGAACAGAAGGGTTGCTCATGTGAGTTGGCATCTGTACTAGTATCAACCAGCCCTTGAATTCACCTGCAGGTCCTTCTGCTTCTTGCGTCTTGACAACTTAGCCATCAACTGCAGGGCAAAGAGAAGAGATTGCACCTATAGGCTGGGATATGTCCTAAACCAGCTCCTGATTTGCCTGCAGCTTTATTGTAACGAAACCAAACAAAACCAGAAACTATAAGTTCTGGATTATCCTTTCTGAGGAAGGTACTGCAGCAGTCAGTGGGGAAGTGCTCTGAAGCATTACCTTTCCTTTCTTATTAATCTTTACCCTCCTCTCTTCTCTATAATTGGGGAGGATGCTAAGAATTCTCTTGGACCCCTAATTCCTACTCACTGAACTACAATTCCCAGGGTTCCCTGGAGCACAGCAAACCAGCCTAAGTCTTTTGTGCAAATATGCCCTTAGTCTAGAACTTCTGTTAAACAGCAATATATTCCCACTTTCGCAACTGTGAAGTAAAAGCAAACATGACAGCAGCACAGACTGACATAACCCACAATATTTTTTTTTAAATCCTTCTTAAAAAAACATTATCCTCTGCTTTAAAAATATCTAATGGGAATTAGTGGATCTTTGCTGAGACAATGAGCCTTTGGACGAGGACTTGTTTTACTTTATTGATTAATTTGAGGATGTATAATTTGCTTTTCACTTCGAATGAGAGGCACCTCTTTAAAGTGCCTCTCATTGTCTTTATTGAGCAGGGAGAGAGCAACTGGCCCTATCCATCTCCAGGAGGGCATCCCTCCAGTGGCTGTTGCCGGTGTCTATCTTATGTTTCTTTTATAGATTGTGAGCCCTTTGGGAACAGGGAGCCATTCGAGACCCAGCGTGGTGTAGTGGTTAGAGTGCTGAACTAGGACCGGGGAGAACTGAGTTCAAATCCCCATTCAGCCATGATACTAGCTGGGTGACTCTGGGCCAGTCACTTCTCTCTCAGCCTAACCTACTTCACAGGGTTGTTGTGAGGAGAAACTTAAGTATGTAGTACACCTATCTGGGCTCCTTGGAGGAAGAGCGGGATATAAAATGTAAATAATAATTTATTTTATTTTATTTATTAATTTATTTATTAATTAATTTATGTATTTGTTTATATCTATGTATAAGGCTTTAGAAACTTTTGTTGAAAAGCGGAATATAAATATTTGTCATATTCATATTCATATTCATTCATTCCATTTATATCCTTCCTTTCTTCCATCATGGAATTCAAGGTGGCATACATGCAGTTCCCAGGTGACCTCCCATTCAGGTACTGACCAGACCAGACCTAGAACTGCTTTGCTTCCATAAAGTAGCTGCATCATGTGCCCTCAGGCCATGTTCTGGAACCAAAGAACCATTCTAAGAATCAGTGCATTAAGAATTCCTTCTGGGATCTGAAGCCAACTTGTTTGCCATGCCATTCAGTTGCTTTTGATACTGATGTATATATCAATGTGTATACACATGCACGCACTACAACATCCAAAGAAAAATACAAACTAAATCGGCAGCATTGTTTTCATAGCAGGAAGAATATCATACACCCAACTAAATTCCATCGCACACCATTAAAAGCCTGCTTCAAAAGAAAAAGTCATGGTAGTAGCCAATCTAAATGGTCCAGGCCGGCAGACTTAAAGGGGTAACGGTTTCCATAGCAACACAGATCACTCTATTGCCAAGGACAATCTAGCCTCCGGAAGAGGCTTCACCCACAGCAGAGATTCATTACTGGGCTGCAGTCTGTGCCCAGTGAACAGGTGTTCTCTCAGCTCCCTCAGGCCCAGGCTCACAAGAGTTTGTCTAAAAAGAAGAACTAGCGCCTTGAAATTAGCCTGGTAGCAATTTGGAAATGAGCAGATCACCTGCAGTGTTGGTGTCATGTGCTTCTGGGAGTTGACTTTTAAAATCTGGTATAAAATGCCTAGCTTCTATTAACCATTCTGTTAAAAAATAAATAAAATTGTTTTTAAGAAATTTTGTTTAAAGGGAACAAACAAGACTTTCCTCCTACCATAGCAAAGCTCACTGCTTCATTCTGGTTATTCGTGTCTGGTTATTTATTTATTTATTTATTTATTAACTATCTATCAAACTGGTTATCGAGCTGCGGAAGCAGATTGAAGCTACCATGAGGCTAAAGCAGGGTTTCTTAACCTTGGGTCCCATCATCCCCAGCCATGGCCTTTGTGGCTGGGATGATGGGAGTTGTAGTCCAACAACATATAGGGACCCAAGGTTAATCTAGGGACCCTGTGCTAAAGGAAGAAATTGCTCTGAATCTGTACCCAGCCTTATTTCACACACCTATATTTGGTATATTTCACACACCAAATAATCAGTTTCCCTTCCACACCAAAATAATAAAGGGATACTTGACAGTTTTCCTTTCACTGTTTAGAGCACAACATGCAATCATGGCTTAGCAGCTATGATTGCAAAGATTCATTCATTCATTCATTCAATTCATTCATTGCATTTATATACTGCCCCATCCAAACGGCTCTGGGCTGGTGCACAGCAGCAAAAACAAAACCCACAAATCGGTCGTTTTAAAAACAATCAATACAAAACAATTTTTAAAACAGTTTAAAACCATTAACAATTAAAACATTTAAAACAGTTTAAAAACCCTGGAAGGCCAGGCCAAACAGATAGGGCTCTCTTGAAGGCCAACAATGAACTCAAACTATGGATTTCTGCCGGGAGTTCGTTCCACAGCCCAAGGGCAGCTACAGAGAAGGCCCGCCTCCGAGTAGCCACCAGATGTATGGTGGTAACTGGAGGCGGAACTTCTCAGATGACCTTAACGTGCTGTAGGGATCGTGCAGAAGAAGGCGCTCTCTAAGGTAACCCAGACCTAAGCCATTCAGGGCTTTAAAGGTAATAACCAGCACTTTGTGTTTTGCTCAGAAACATATAGGCTGCCAGTACAACTTTTTCAAAACAGGCATAATATGGTCTCTCTGAGTCACTTCAGAGACCAGTCTGTGTTCCACATTTTGAGCTAACTGAAGTTTCCGAACTACTGTACGTACAAAGGCAGCCCCACGTACAGCAAACTGCAATAGTCCTGGAGGTTACCAGCTGATGTACCACTGTTTTGAGGTTGTTCTTTTCAAGGAATGGACGCAGCTGTCAAATCAGCTGAACTTGATGGAAAGCGCTCTTAGCCATAGCCTCCACCTGAGATACCAGGGGATCCAGGAGCACCTCCCAAACTGAGTACCTGTTCCTTCCAGGGGAGTGTAACCCCATCCAGCACAGGAAGATCTAACTCATCCCTCTAATTCTGAACCCCTACAATGAGCACCTCCATCTTGCTTGATGGAGTAGGAGTAGGAGTAAAATTAAAAATAAACAACTTTGTTAGCTGCCCCATAACAAATTGTTCTCTTACAACATAAATCACTACTGCATTTCACAACAAGGGACACCACAGAATTTAGTATTCCTACAGATCATTTTTAAAGGCAGCTTATTGCCCTAATGTGCATAGAACAATGCATTAATAAGTTCAGACCATGGGTCCTCTGCGCATACACACACACACACACACACACACATACACACACATATATATAATTTAAAATATACTTCGCTTTTTTAAAAAGGCAGCTCTAACAATCAACCGTTCATTCTCGTTAAATGTGATGTGTATCTGTAAAAACACGCCACTCATAGACTATCAAGAACTTTACATGCAAACATTAAATATGAATGCTGGAAAAAAATTTAACATTTGTTCTGCTTTTATTTATACTCTGCAGTGAGCTTACTTCTCCTCCTCTTGCTGCACACACATTAAATGTTCATCCCCAACACAACTCTTCAAGCCATCTTTTATACAAGTTTGCAATGCAAAAATGCAGGCACGAGCCAGCTGAAAGACACATCTGCTCTGTTCTCCTACACGGTTTCATTTTTTTTTCCACCATGAGATTTCAATGGAACTGAAAATATCTCATAGGAGAGACCTTGCAGCATGCTGTGAGCAATTTACAGCTGCCAAAACCATATCAATCAAATCCCACAGGAGATACTTCCTTCTTCAAACCCTGCACAGTGAAAAACACACAAAGGGGGCCAGCTGCCATCACACCACTCTCTCTCTCTCTCTCTCTCTCTCTCTCCCCCCAGCTGTAACAGCTTCATTAGAGGCTATTCTTGAAGAAAGATTCCATCAGACACATAGGGCTAACTACATGTTTTGTTCAACCCATCCTTAGGAGACAAGCTTGAAACCATAAGTGTCTCTTTCCTCCCTCCCACCCCCAACCCCCACTAAAAGCAGAAATTGTGGGATCAATAGTGATCAGGACTGCAACACCCAAGGGGAAAGGGCAGTAATACTTCCCCCCTGTATCATTTCCCCACCAAAACCCACTCCCCTCCAAAGCAGCTATTTCCTGCAATAGTCACTTTGGGGGAGATTTTTGATGGGGCAATATTTAGCCTCCTCTTCCTGCAGCCACAGTTTTGATTTGTACCCCCTACCCCCGGTGGCTTTTTATGAAAAGGATATGGACTTTTCACATGATCAACACCATGTCAGACAAAAAAACAGAGATTGTGGTGGCGCACACTTCTAGAGAGCATATCATGCAAACTCGGGGGGGTTTCGGCAATCTCCACTTGGCAACATGCCAACCCGACATGGAGCCGAGAGCTGTAATCTAGGAGCTGAAGTGGGCTTGTCAATCTTGGCTCCATGTCAGGCTGATGTGTTGTCAATTGGAGAGTGCAAAAAAATAAATAAATCCTGAGTTCACATAACAGGCTCCTTGGAGCAGGCACGTGCTGCCAGAATCTCCATTTCTTTGTCTGACATTGCATTGGCCATGTGAAGAGACTCAATCTGTATTTCTTGTCTCCTAATGATGGGCTTAAAGTAACATGTAGTTTGGCCCGTGAGTTCAACTGTCATACAAATGATGAGGGATGTGGCTTTCAATTTCTCTTAACTGAGAAATTCCAGGAGCAGTTTGCCGTTTGTTGCCAGAACATGGATGAAGGGGCAAGACAAACACATTGGGTAAAACAAGGGCCACAATTGTATTAACTGACTTCAAGGATCTGCAATGGAATACGAGCCCTCATGCAACTCCCCCTTTTCCATTGCACACGTGCTATTGCTCCAGAGAGCCCTCACAGTCCAGAACATGCTCCAGAAGGAACAGGGTTGGTGATGTGTTTCTAATCTTTCAGAACCCATTTTGGAATGCAGGGAGTGCTCCAGACTCTAAAGAATCCGGTACAGCTGCGTGCACACGGGCGTCGGGGTGGGGGGAGTTGCTCAAGGGTTTCCATCATGCTCCTGCAAAGCAGGCATACTCAGTTGGTTGGGATGTCAGCCACTGCTAGCTAAATGCAAATTTGTAGTAATGCTTTGTCTCTTTAAAATAGTCATGAAACAATATGTCAATCATAACACAAAAATTATAAAATGCTTTACTTTGCTATTGCTAACTGCTTCCCATGGAAAATGTTGATGGTATAATAAAGAACAAATACATTTGTATTTTTGCTTTATAAAGGTCACATCAATTCAAACATTCTTCACTATGAACTGGGGAGAGAAATATTTTCCAGACAGAAATTGTAGTATTTTACTTCAGTTATACTAAAACAATATAAAAATAAGTAATAATTATTAAAATAATAAAGAACTTAAATAAGTTGCCAATCTATATCTGTGTGTGTGTGTGTGTGTGTGTGTGTGTGTGTGTGTGTGTGTGTGTTAGATGTACCCATCGCTAATCCCATGCATGGCAGCTCTCACAAGAGTTCGCAAACGAGGGAAGGGGGAGAGGAAAGTGACAGTGGTGGAGAACTTAAGGCCAACAGACAGACCAGCAGGTGGGCGGGCGGGAAGAGAAAGTGAAAGTGGTGGTGGCGGGCGGGGGGGGGAGAAAGCAGCAGTGGCTGGTGGGCGGAAGAAAATGGCTGGAAGGCAGCTGGCCAGAGAGAGAAAACATTGGAGGGGGCAAGAGGGAAAAGGAGGGGTAGGGCTGAGAATGAGGGAAGGGGGCTGAGAACAAGGGAGAACTTGAGGTGCAGATGCTCTGCACCTGGGCCAGCTAGTTTTATTTATTTTGCCTTATTCATAACTGAAGAAAGAGCTTATTCCTTAAAGTTAGTGAGCCCTTAGACCTTAAATTCAGGTTTTAGGAGGCAAAACCCTTCAGATTCCAAAAAATTTTCAACTCAGAAACAATATTCTGGAAAGCATAGAGCTATACGTACATACTATATATGTACATCTGTACATATAGAGCTATATGAACCACACTATTCATCACTCAGAATTGGAAATATAAAGTACTAGGGGTTTGTGTTTTTTTTAAACCTGCTGTAGTTGTTATATTTTTGCCCTGCCTTTCTACACATTATTCAAAGCACAGACGTCTTAAATATGATCTATAAACTACTAAGTCTCCTTTAACTAAATCCCCAGATATCCTTGTTACAGAATCTCATTTCACTTTTGGGAGAATTGTTTTAAAAGAACTTTGGGGGTTTTTGTCTGTAAGGTATCAGCAAGCTGAGCTGTTGTATTTATTTGCTGCTACAAAAATAAATAAGGGTCTATTTAAGGGGGGAAGTGAGCTAGAGACAATCCCAGTCTAAATTAGGGCCATTCTCTAGGGACCGAGAAGAGGCGTTAACAGTCCCTCCCAGCACCACCATGCAGTTTTCCTGACAGAAATTTCTCCTTCTCAAAGCAGCAATTGGCTCTGGAGGTGGGGGAGAACATATGGATGCAAATAACAGCTTCCCTCATGGGACGAACAGGAACTTTAGTGGGAAGATTTTGATTAGAAAGGTGTGTGTGTGTGTGTGTGTGTGTGTGTGTGTGTGTGTGTGTGTGTGTGTGTCGAGGGCAGATGTTAACCACCATCACCTACCTGTGTCAAAGTGCTGGGATGAATATAATATTATTATATTACTATTTATTAAAATAAATAGTAGAATAGGCTATGGAATAATAGGATTTTAGAGTGGGGAGGAATGTTCAAATCTTCTAGTACAATCCCCTGCCCAGTGTGGGAAATTGCTATAGCATCCTTAATGGATGGCTAAACCTTTAGTGAAGGAGATCCTTCCACTGCATGAGGCAGGTTGTTCCACTGCTGAACGGCCCGTGTACCATTAGGAAATACTTCCTAATGTCTAGCCCTAAATCACCTTCCTTGTCCTTTCTAGCCCTGCAATGGAGAGTGTCTACTCCATCTTTTATGCGACAGTCCTTCAGATATATGAAGACAACTATCATATCTCCCCTCATCTTTCCATTCTCCAAGTTTCTTCAACTGCTCTCAGTTAAGAACATAAGAACAGCTCTGCTGGGTCAGGCCCATCTAGTCCAGCATCCTGTTTCACACAGTGGTCCACCAGATGCCACTGGAAGCCTACAGGCAGGAGTTGAGGTCATGCCCTCTCTCCTGCTGTTACTCCCCTGCAACTGGTACTCAGAGGCATTCAGTTCCTTCAAAATACTCAGTTTCTTCAACTGTTACTCAAAGGACTTGGTTTCCAAATTCTCCTGAAAGTAGAGGGGGCCCTCCAGAAGGTTGTGGGATGGAATAGTAGGATGGGTTGCCAAGGAATGGGGAAGGGAATCACTAAAGATCGAGCAGAGGTACTTTCCCTCAAAACGTCCTAGGAGTTGCCTCCAAGCAACTCATCCTGGGCTTGGAGCCTGTGCACTGGGCTTGGAGCCTGTGAATCCCAGCGTTCTCACATGCAGCCTAGCCCAGGCTGGGCTTTCCTAGTCTGGGTTTGGGTGTGCATGAGAATAGCCTCTAAGTTAGTCATTACCAAGTCCCACGGAAATTAATGGATTTTGTTTCATTGTTTTCAGTGATGCTCAGTCATGATTAACGCATTTGCATGCTGCCCTATATTTATTTTATTTATGAGTAGCCCAAAAGCAGAGTGTAGCTTGTATGCAGTTTAATTTTTTTTTTAACTTCGGTGCCTACTACTACTACTACTACTACTACTACTACTACTAGGTGACATGATGTGCAGTTTTACAGAGCTGTAATACTGTGCCCTGGACTACTGCAAACTCCAGAGGCAGCCCCAACGCTGTTAAGAATGGGAGATAGCACAAACAGTGCTTCTGCAGTTCTCCCTATTGTCACAAATGGGGGAAATTGTAGAAGCACTACTTGTTCTGCTGCCTATGCTTAACAGCATCAGGGCTGCCTTTGAAGTCCACAGAAGATCCAGGGTACAATGTTATGGCTCCATCACACTGCACATTGTGTCGGCCATTGTCTGTTTCTTCTTGCACCCTTGGACTGCTTTTGCCCAGTGACTCCATTTCTTCCTCATTTACTTCTCTTCACCTGCACTTAGTCCCCATTTTCCTCTGTGGTAGTACAAACCTGGAATACTCCCACAATCGATAGATAGCTATCCTTCATTATTACAGTCACTGATCAGATAAACAATCATCATACAGTTTGCAGCAGACAGTAAGAGCCTACATCAAAGTAAGCCTCTCTTTGCGTATTTTACAAGCTATAAAGCAAAATCTAGCCACATTTAGAGAAACGAAATAATCATATTCAGACAAAGGGTGCTGCAGATAAAACATATCAGTATGGCCGGGATAATTTACTTTAAAAGGTGAGATAAAACTATTTCGGATATTGTTTTCAAATGAACAGTCGAGCAAAACATACACAGTTGTTTCAATGGTACCTGTGCCACAAGGGCATAATCGAGCAGTATATGGTGTTTCCTTAAATTTCCCAAATGTACTCCCACAATTGAGAGAACCATAGTTGGTTGTGAACCAGCCTGGCTGTAGGGGAAACCCATTGCTGTAATTTGTCTATATACTGCTTGAATTGTTATCACTAAAGCAAATTGTACTAATGTCCCCACTAGAATGTAGAGAATGCATGTGTGGAAAGAGTGAATGGAATTTTGTGCCAAAATAAGGTTGAAGATGGAGGCCATAGAGTCTGGTGTGACCAGGAGAGATGTCAAGCATGTAGAACAGCCTGAAGACAGAAGCCCAGAGAAGGAAAAGTACAGCTTGCTGTCACCCAAAGTGCTCAGTCGAGAGGCAGTTCCCTGATAAACAGGATGGTTGGCAGAACAGCATGTTCCTAAGAAGACAGAATCTTCTGAGGGCAGGCACTGGTCACAAGATCGCGAGCCTGTGAAAACAGTGGCTGCCAGAGAAGGCCATAAAGTGAAATATCAGTGCAAAAGACCCAAGGTGGTGACCAGAGAGAGAACAGTATAAAAGGAGATATTCTGCAAATGCCTTCTTCGAGGAACAGCTGACTAATACCTCAAGGCAGAGTGTGCGTACACTCCAACATTCCTGGCCTTTCCACTCTTCAACTACGTTCAGGGTTGGCTCCCCTGAAATGTATGCATCATGAGTATGACTAGGGAAAATTAGTAACTCTCGTCTATCTTGCAAAAAATTCTCTATGGCAGGGTTCAGACATAGTATGGAACTGCGGGTTCCACTCCAGTCCCCCAGTAGGGATGTGCAAACAGGTTCGCCATCAAACCGGTTCAGTTCGACGTCAAACCGGTTTGGTTTGACTGTTCGGGGTTGAACCCAACCACCCCCTGTTCGATCTGACCCCAGACCGAACCCCACCCCTGGCAGTTCGCATGTGGGGTGTGTGTGTGTGTGTGTGTGTGTGTGTGTGTGTGTCTGTGTATAAAAATAAATAAATTCGGCTGCTCTTTGGTCACTCTTTGGTCACTCTTCGGCCTTTCCCCTTGGTGCCGTGGCCATTTTGGAGGCTGCGATGCCTGTGCAATAGGCCTCTGCATGGCCTGGCATGACCCAAGGGGAGGGGGATCCTCTGCAGACACCCCACCCGCCTCTTCGGACAACTCCCCCGGAGGGGGTAAGTTTAAATAAAAAAAATTAAAACCTCACAAACTCCTCCCCCGACTGAATTGGGGGGGTTCTAGGGGGTGCCGGAAAGAACTATCCCAGTCTAGTTCAGTTCCAGTTCAGACTCGAACCAGACCGGGCCAGCCGGTTCCATGCACACCCCTACACACCAGCTCTCCCATCTGCATTCAGACGTTGGGGAGAGGGGCCTTTCTGCAGTCAGTGAGACTGCAGAGAGGTGGGGGAGCTAGCTGTGCAGGCTACTGCTACTACAACAACAAATATTTATATACTGCTCTTCAACCATAGTTCTCAAAGCAGTTTACATAGATATATATAAATATATCCATTGATAGAAGGACAGCCCCCACAGCCAATCAGGCCAGAGTGAGGGAGGAGCTTCCTCCAGGGGTGTAGCTATAATTGAGCAAATGGGTTCAAAGAACCCAGGCCCCCAAGCTCCTGAGGGCCCCCCACCTTCACCCCTCCCTATTTTCTTCATTATCTCCCTCACTCCGAGGGGCCACCAGAGAGAGGGGTGAACATGGGCCCCCTCTCCCCTAGCTACACCCCTGGCTTCCTCCCTCAACTCTGGTCACATTGGGCCAACACGGTGGTGCCAGCATTCGAATATAGCACTGGCACCGCAAAACCAGAGTTAGGTTTTGTTAGCTCTGTACCAAAGACACAGAGTGGAGTTTGGCAAGGGGAACTGCAGGTCCCTTTTCACCATTTACTTCTGGTTTGCCAAGTTCGGACGTGTGACTTCGGAAACCAGAGTTGAAGGGACCTCCAGTTTCCTCTTTCATCAGAACTCTACTTGTCAGTCATTGGGAACTCTGTGGCAACAAAGCCTGGCCATACATGCTTCCTTCCCACTCAAAGCAGCAATCCCTCTGGCAGGGCCCCCTATGGGCTTGGGCGGGGAATTGCCTGCACAGCATTTTTGCCTTGACAAGTTCAGGAGGGGATCACATGCTTTGCCTACAGAAGGTCCCAGATTCAGTCTCTGGCACCTCCCGTTCAAAACAGATCGCAAGATGAAGACAGACCTGTGCCTGACAGTCTGGAGAGCCACTGTCAGGCCCGAGCTAGATGGACTAATGGACTGACTCTGCACAAGGCCCCGTAAGAAGAGCTCTCTGGATCAGACTAAGCATCCTGTTCCAAACAGTGTCCAACCTCTGGTTGCATGAAGGCAACAGCCCTCTCGCCATTTATTCCACAACACTGGGAACTGATGCTGTGCGATAGCAGTTGTGGAGATACTGTAAAATCAAAAAACAAGACAACAGCCCTCTCGCCATATATTGCCAGCATTGGAAACTGAGAAGTCGACCACCTCTGAATATATGAATGCAGCTTCATATGCTCACCAGTGGGAAATCTGGTCCTTTCATCCAAAGGCACCAATGGAATCAATCGAGTTGCTAATGTACAAAAGATAATGTTCTGAGGAAAAGAATGTTGCTTTAAGTTTAATTTTACTTATTTTTAGACAGGGAAATTGATGTTTTTACATTGAGGCATGGATTTGGCTGCTTTGTGCATTCACTTGATCTTTCCAAGATGGATCTTGCTGCTCTTGCTTGTACTACCCTCTCCTTCTCCTTCTCCTCCTCCTCCAGGCCCAGATGGAAAAAGCAGGAAAAACACAGCAGGATATTCTTCTGACTTTGCATTTGGCTGCTTCGCATCTTGCAGTGTTTATAGGCTTGACGTGACTTTTCCAGCAAAAGTTGACGTGGGCAAACTTGCCACATTCCCCACACCCCCCTTTTCAATTTCATCCAAACCATACACCAGAAGTTTCTGCTTTCAATATCCTAGTACACTTTTGCAATGAACACAAAGGGAGGGAGCGGTTAGGGGGATCAATACACAGGGAAGTAACACCAGCCCACTAGGAGGTGTAGAGTTTCCCTATTAAATTACTAGCTTCAGACTTTGGTGATAGAAGTGATTTCCTCTTTGAAGCTCTTTTCAGTCCTGAGGTTTGTAGAGGAGTTTGTGTTACCTCAAACACGTTTTTCCAACTACTCACAGCTTCCAGAGGCTCAGGCTCTGAGCCTCAGAGTACTTCCCCAAAGTATCCCCCATTCATGTCAGATAAGCAAGCAGAGTTCTTGGAGGATCGTATGCTTAATAGCAAGCAGCAGGTTTCCTGTCTGTGCAACAGAGACCTCTCTCTTTGCTAGGCAGGGTGCTTTCCGCGCCCTGACAAGGGAGGGAGATGGTGACAGTCCCACAGCAGTGATTTTTTTAAAAAAAGCTACCTTGGCTCTTTTGTCAGGAGAACTACTGTATGAGGGGCTCCAATAAATGTGAATAGAATAGAGCCAAGAATGGCCACCCAAGCTTTTCCAGTGGGTAAAGTAAAGTAAAGTAAAGTGTGCTGTCAAGTCGATTTTGACTCCTGGCACCCACCGAGCCCTGTGGTTTTCTTTGGTAGAAAGAACCAAAGTATCATCTCCCACGCAGTATGAGATTGTGCCTTTCAGCATCTTCCTATATTGCTGCTGCCCGATATAGGTGTTTAATCCGGGAAACATATCACCAGGGATTCAAACCAGCAACCTTCAGCTTGGTAGTCAAGCATTTCCCGGCTGTGCCACTTAAGGTAGCAGGATGCTTTATCTCACCAGTATCAGCCAAGACTAATTTTAAGGCATGAGTGTTGATGCAAGCAGATTTTAAAGCAGGATTATTTGAGATAGATAGATAGATAGATAGATAGATAGATACTTTTTTAAAAAAAACAAGAATGAAAAATCAAAGACACAAATTGCTAGGATGTTTATTCGTCTTCGCAAACCCCACTGAAATGAATGGAAGTAGCACAACAGCAGTATTGCAGACAGATGATAAATACTGCTTTTTATCAGAAGCTGAATAATTTTTATTAGCAATCTTGTAGAATTCTGTGGAAACTGCTGTGATGTCCCTATGTCAAATACATGATTGGCTTACTGGGCATAGAGGCACTTTTCAAAGTGGTGATTCTCTTTATTTTAAGCAGGGAGAGAGCAACTGGCCCTATACAACCCAGAACAGCATGCCTTCAAGTGACTGTTGCTGGTGACTACTTTGTGTTTCTTTTTAGACTGTGAGCCCTTTGAGGACAGGGAACCATCTTCTTCTTTTCTATGCAAAGCGCTTTGAGATTTATTTATTTTTGTTGGAAAGCAGTACATAAATAAAAGTAATAACAGTAATTCAGCTCATTCAGGGAATAACTGTATCCTATAAAAGCAAAATCTGGGTGGTGTTTTGTTTTTTTTAAACTGTATTTTAAAAATATTTTAAATAAATCTACAAATTTCTAGAATAACCAAGCAAACTACAAATGACAGGATTGTACAGGATTACAACCTATCAACCTGTAAGAAACATGAAAAAACAATCAACAGAATGACTATATTGTATATTGGAATCCATTAAAGAATAAAAGGTAAGTGCAGTTTTCCAATATTAATTTTTAGGCTAACCATGGCCAATGTGTGCATCACGAAGACGAAAGTCTCAATAGTCTCATCACAAAAGTCTCATCACAAAGACGAAGTCTCAGTATTTCAGATGCCTAAACTCTCTAATATGTGTTAGTCAAGGAAGCCACAATTCCCACTTGCTGAGCGAAGAGGTGGCTTTTAAAGTGCTGTCTGCTCTTATATTTAGCAGTGGGAGTGCAACTGTCCCTATCCAGCCCCAGCACAGCTCCCTCATGCTCTCTCTCCTCATTCTCAAACACCAGATTAGTCCCTGCTGCAGAGACCATTTTTCACTTATGCTGTCAAGCTCCATGTGCATTGATGACTCCATGTAATCACCATCATCATATGATGTGCAATATGATTATAACATGATAGGAGAACACTGCTAGAACATAGGTGTATGCCACTGGAAAAAAGCATCAACCGAAAGGAGGGGAGATGAGCAAAAAGGCTGATTTCTGTAATACTTTATCAGAGTTTTAAAAGAGGCCAGTTGGATCATAATATCATATCCAGTCACTTTTCAGCATTATCTCCTCAAAATCCACTGTTTCATTGCATCTCTGTGATGGCTTGATTGGCACAATTTATATATGTTTAGTAGTTGAGAGTATCTACAGCCCTACTTACATCTGACACATACTTATGACAAAGAGAAATTAATACTAAACTGGCCTCAATCAGCTACTTCTTATACCAAAATATCTGCTATGGGACATATGCTATACCATCATTCTCTGTTGACAAGAGATGACTTCCTTGTCTTCACCATTGTGAAGAGCTTTTTTAAGAGAGTGCCTCCTTTCTCATAAACCCTGCCACATGTTACGATCTTCTGGAGAGGTCCAGTTACGGATGTCACCGGCTTGTTTGGTGGTGACCCAGAACCGGGATTTCTCTGTGGCGGCCCCAGGGCTTTGGAATATGCTCCCTACTGAAATAATAGCATCTCTTTCTCTGTTTGTTTTCAGGAAGAACCTCAAGACTCCTGTTTTTTCAGGCTCTTAATTAGAATTAATTTTTAATAATTTTTAAAACTTGTTAAAATAACTATTTTATTTGATTGTTTTTTGTCATGTATTTTAATCTGTGACTTTTAAATATTTTAAATTTTGTACACCTCCTAGAGGTGTACATATCAGGCAGTAGAGAAATATGATTGATAAATAAATAAATAAATAAATAAATAAAATAATATTGATTTTGCATTCACAAGTTGTTCTAATAAGAACCAATCTGTCTACTTTCCTTTCACCTTATTTATTTATTTATTATATTTTTATACTGCTTGATATGTACATCTCTAGGCAGTCATCTCTATCCCTATCCCTACAGCTCTATTCCTACAGCTGGACTAAATTTGATCCGGATCAGTTCGGCAGTTCACAAGTTAGCCCATTTGCACCTCATTCATTAGTCCACCTTCTTGAATTGGGGTGGATGACATCATCACAAACTATGCCTTTGAAGTGTCTCTATGTGTCCCTACAACTTTACCAAATTTGGTCCACACTTGCACTTCAGATGTTCACATGTCTGCCATCTTGAATTGGGATGGAAGACAAACTATGACCTTGAGGTTTCCCTATGTGTCCCAATACCTGTAGCAAATTTGGTTCAAATCAGTTAGATGGTTCACAAGTTAGCCCAATTGAACCTCAAATGTTCACACATCTGCCATCTTGGATTGGAGTAGATGACATAATTATAAACTACGCCATTGAGATGCCCTTATGTGTCACTCACTACAACTGTACCAAATTTGGTTCAAATCAGTTAAGTGGTCCACAAGTTAGTCCTCTTCCACCTAAAATGTTCACATGTCCACCATTTTGGATTAGGGTGGATGACATCATTACAAATTACACCATTGCGGTGTCCCTATGTGCCATTCACTACAACTCCAACAAATTTGGTTCAGACCGGTTAGACATCCACAAGTTAGCCCACTTGCACCTCATACATTTGTGTATCTGCCATCTTGAATTGGGGTAGATAACATTATTACAAGCTATGTCACTGAGGGGTCGCCATATGTCCCTACAGCTGTAGCAAATTTGGTTCAAATTGAATAGGCAGTTCAAAAGTTAGCCCACTTTCACCTCAAACATTCAAGCATCCACCAACTTAAATCAGGGTGGATGACATCATCACAAACTATGCGGTTGAGGCATCCCTATGTATCCCTACAACTGTACTCAATTTGGTTCATATTGGTCTAGGCATTGCAAAGTTAACGGGGAGAACACACACACACAGATGGAAACACAGACACATTGATCTCATAAGCCTACTGAAAAGTAGGCTAGAAATCCCTCCAACCCGAGGTTGCTAAAAACAAGGTAGTCCAACTTCTGTATCCAGGTGGGAGAAAGAGAGAGCTCTCCTACCTTGCTCATGTGGCTCCATTTACCTTTCCCAGTAGTTTCCTACTGGAAACTAGCAGGCCGTAAATATGCCACTCTGAAAAGCTGTATGATCCTATGTTTGCAGATGCTTCAGCAGGGCTAGGTCCACCTCCTGGGCCTTTGTGACCAATCAGAGGACAGTTATTAAGGCGTGCCAGTCTAATGACAGTACAATGGGTGTTAGGAAGAGTTTCTTGGCCCTCTGAGGAGTCAGTCAGTGAGGACCTTCTATTACTCCAGCTTCCAATTTCAGCAATCGAGGCCTTGGCTGCCTTACTCATGTGCGTGCTGTGTTGTGTGACCCAGAGGTTCTGATCATTGGTGACTACTAGGGTAGGAATCTTTACCCCACCCCGTATAGTGTGAAAGGGTTCACTAATTTAGAAACTGAAAGAAACAAGTCCAAGGGTTGTAATATACAACTCTTTAATAGTCAAATTTCTACACTTCTTCTAGTATGGCACCTGTTACAGACAGTCCCTGAGCCTTCCTGGAAGGGCAGGTGCAAAGGATGCTGTTTGAAATACACAGGGCAATATATTCTAACAACATTTCCAACTCCGGTCTCAAGAAACTGAGTTACGCTTGAGCTAAAAAAAAGGTGACCAACAGGGGTTAACCATAACATGCAGTAAAAAGTGGCTAAACTTAGAAGATGCTTCAAAGTATTGAGCTGAGAGGCTGCACAGCAGGGAAAAGGAAAGGGGAAAGTCTATAAATATCAATTGCACAGTGAGTTTGAAAGAGGAAATTGTGATTCTGTTCACGCCAATAGCAAACATACACTGAACTCACTTGAAGAGGCCAGAATTTCATGCTACAAAATAGGCGAATTTAGAATCCTATGTTTAGTCTCCTTAAGTGCCAGGAGCTTTCATAAATCCTAATTTGTCAGTGCCATGACTGACTGATTTAGGGAAGAAGCTACAAAGGAGCACAAGATGAATTCTTTCCAGTGCTCTGACTTTTTTAATGGCAGGGATCAGCCCTCTGTTTTCTAACACATTGAAGGTTTAGGTCATGATCCACTCAGAGTTGACCACTTGTCTCATACCCTACCGCCAAGCATGTCAGAGTACCATACATGGGGCTTCCCCCCATTTACCTTTGTAACAAACAGTGAGGTAGATTAGGCTAAGAGATAGTTACTCGCCTAAGGTCACCAAAGGAGCTTCACAGCAGAGTATGGAGTGGATTTCAGGTCTTCCCATTCCAAGTTCAACATGCTGTCTGCTACATCACTCTGGCTCTGTCACAGTTGATGGACAGATAGCTTAGCTTTGACTGGACTCATTGTGCCCATCTCAGTGAAGGGGGCAAGAAAGTTAAGAACTAATACTCACAATACCAACAGCAACACGTGGACCAGATACCCAGATGAAGGACAGTGTGGTTTGTCATTTAGGATGGCATCACACATCGATTTTAAGTGTCGGGTTCACCACCAAAGCGGGAGTCCTGGAAAAGCACATGAGCGAGCTTGGCTTCTGGTCATACGAGGGCCATGCCGACACAGATTGTGTCATGCAAACCTCTCAATTTTGGCATGTTCCACTCCACTTTCAGTTCCATACCCAACATCTGTAACCGACTTCAACTCATGCATCTGTCAAAAGTTTTAGAATATTATACTAATTCTAAATTGCATTCAGGAGTCCCTGTCTCACATTCTCATATGGACTTTGTCTATTCCAATATTTTGAAAAGGACCACCAACATCCCATCAGATCACTCTTTACATTTCCTCTTTCCCATAATGTCTTAGAATGTGTCATTATGTAAGTGAAGGCCCCCTGTTCTCCCTGCTTTCTCTGTTCCATCCCTGGACTTCCTTAGCTCCTGTTACACATGCACAGTGCTCAAAGCCAATTGCCCTGAAAGATGGTGCTTTCTCACTTGTCCCTGTTACCCAGGGTCAGCCACTGGAAGGGGAGGTAGAAGGAAATATGAGTGGTTTAGAGATGGCTTCTCCTGACACTGCTTTACTATGCAAGTGCAGGGATCTCGGAAGTTATCACCTGGCATTAAGGCTGCATACCAACAGTCATTAAAACAGGAGCCAGTTCAGGTTTTATTTTGGTCCTGCCCTGGAACTGCAGTATTATGTTGTAAAATAATCACGTAACACCAAACAGTACAAGGCATCAACAAACTAAGTTTTGCCATCAGTTTGATGTCTTTTTGGACAATTATGCTATGGACACTGCTGACCTCTTGCTACAGGATTTCAGCATTTCCTCTTCAGACTCTACAGGTGTGCTAGCCAAATGCAGGTAAGTCTTACTGAAAAGGTTTAAAGCAAGCCTTTCCTTGTGTACATGGTACAGTATCAACTGCATGTAATGCTAGACATGGTATAAATTTAATCCAGAAGTAGACATTTTCGTATAGGAAAATATGGCTCAGGGAGGTTTTGAGTGCATGTCAGCTCATGCCAAGAGCACAGACAGAGCACAGGACAAGGCCTTTGTAAATGTAAGCAGCCCATGTTCCTTAAGCTGTTGGTTTGCCAACAGGTATCCATGGAATTACAAGAGTTCAAAGATCTTGCTACAGCCCCAAAGCAGGTGAGGTTATTTTGATGCTGGAACAGAAAATCCAACTGCTGCTCCCCATGGTTGTACAAGTATAATTCCTTGACAATTTGCTCTCCTTCAGTGGTGCCCCAGAAGCTGCCACCTGGGCCAAACTCTTTCATCTGGCTAAATGGTCGGGTCAGACTCACTACAGCCCATAATGCTACATGACTGGAGCAGAAAATCTGTGCTGAAAGGCTCCATGGAAGCAGCTCTTTACTTCCATGTAAGCAAATGATTCTTAACTATAAAGAGGAAGATTAAAACTGCATCTAACTATTTCTAGGCTTCCAGAAAAGGTGTTAAAAGGTTAAATGTGTGACAGGAGATGCTTTGCCACTCCACATCAGACAAGATTTCTTGCAAGGAATGTGACTCTTTTTCCAGGCTGTCACCATTGCCTAGTTCTCATTAAGTTGTGTCTGTTCCACTTCAGGCTGAAGTTGGGGTTCAGGTGATTGAATGTTCCCCATTAAACCAAAAAAACCCCACCTTCCACATAGAAACCAAATATGTCAGAAGAAGGTTAAACTAGAATATTTATCCCTGACATCTAGTTTTCTATGTGGATGGATTTGTTTTTTAACAAAAGAGCATTCAATAAATCAGATCTGAGTTCAAATACTCATTCAGCCATGAAACTCACTGGGTGACTCTGGGCCAGACACATATCTCGCAGCCTAACCTACTTCACAGAGCTGTTGTGAGGATAAACATAACCATGTACACCACTCTGGGCACCTTGAAGGAAGAGCAGGATATAAATGTAAAAAATAAATAAATATTGTTAACCCCAATCCATAGACCAAAGTGATACAGCTTTACCATTTTAGTGAAAATTAGACCCATCTTGTTCCTTAAAAGTTAGCCGGTAATTTCCTGTGAAGCTTTGTCTTCCCATCGCCTCTGATTTATCCGATGATTCTTCCCTATGGTTCTATTCCACAAAACACTACGGACAAAGCCATAGTTCCACAAGACCCATGTCCTCAGACAGATTCTTCTGTTCCTTCCAGGACCAAATTCAAAGGACTATACTCCAAGGAGCATCCTTTGAATTGGGTCTTGGAAGGAAGAGAAGAATCCATCTGAGAACAAGAGTCTTGTGGAACAATTCAAAAACTCACAATGAAGACTCTGAAAGTGGAGAGGAAGGTTGTGGCTCTGAATAGATCCCAAGCAAGAAGGCACACATTTAAGAAAGGATATGGCAACTTCCAAGAGGGTGAGGTCAACTGAAGAAATGGCAAAGAGGGGAAAGTTAACCCTCCAGGGCCACAGCCCCATTCTTATTCACTTTTCCCACCCACCACGCACAACTGCTTTAACTGCTTAAAAAAATGCAGGCAATCAAATCATCTCCTGCTATCTGGTCTGGTCTGGCCCTTAGCCACAACACCTTGCAATCACCTATCTAAAATCTTGTAGGAGGGATAGCAGCTAGAGTGGAGGTCTAATGACAAAAACAGAGATGGGGAAGAGTTAAGAACACCACTCAACTCCCGTTGCTGCTTCACTGCAAATCACCCCCTCCTGAAGCTGCTTCACCTGGAAGAAGCAACCATCAAGGCTTTTATTGAATGCACTTACGTGTAAGAGCTGATGTTCACATCGTGGCTAAGAGACCAAGTGTGTCGATCAGGACTTCCCCCATTCAAAACCCACCTCTGCCTTTAGCTTTCTAGCTAGCCTTAGGCAAGCCACTCCCTCTAAGTCCCTGCCCCCATAAGAACAGCCCTGCTGGATCAGGCCCAAGGCCTATCTAGACCAGCATCCTGTTTCACACAGTGGTCCACCAGATGCCACTAGGAAGCCCACAGGCAAGAGGTGAGGGCATGCCCTCTCTCCTGCTCTTGCTCCCCTGCAACTGGTATTGAAAGGCATCTTGCTTCTTAGGCTGGAGGTGATCTGTAGCCCTCAGGCTAGTAGCCATTGATAGACCTGTTCTCCATGAATTTATCTAAGTCCCTCTTAAAGGTATCTCTTACCTGGTGTGTGCTATTTTTTTTTTTAAATGGCCATTTGGTCTCTTTGACCAGCTGGCATGTTTTTCCATCTGCTCTTTACCTGGTTCTACTCTGTCCCCGTCTGGTTTACCTGAAGCATTTACACCCTCGCATCTTAAGGGATGGCATTTGCCAAACCAGATACTGCCCAGTTCCTGTTGGCAATCCCCCAGGCATTAGCTCCCACTCAGATAATCATACTTACATACCTAACAATGATATTGTAGGAATTACAAGATACTACACATGAAACACTTAGAGCACTCAACAGGCACTGTGTATAGATGCTAAGTATTACTACCCCTTATTTCAAGTGAACCTCTTCTTATTGCTGATTATTGAGTAAGGAAGTTCTCAATGGAGAGTTCACCTCTGCCTTTTAAGTTGCTTTCTAGCTGTGGACACTCATTCTCAAGATGTGTCCTGTCTTCTTACAGTGACGGGGCGGAATCAATCCCCTCCTGACCTGTCCCACCAGCTGAGCTCCCTCTTGATGCAACAGAAGCCCTGCTTCTCCCCAAGCAAGGCTTTATGGTTCTATGATGACTCCTAATGTTGCTCGTAGCAGTTCACATAATCATTTTCTTATTATCCTAATTAAGATAATTACCCTAATTAGGCGCCAGCTTCTGAAGCAAGTATAGCTATTGCAGTCCTTAAGTGATCCACTTCTCCCACTGTGGTCCAGTTAATATATAGAGACATACAGATATCTCTCTCACACACACACACACTCCCCCCCCCCCCGCCCTATCCTTCCTCTACTGCTTATTAACTTACCAAGGAATATTCCTCCCTGGTGAGTCAGGCTAAGTAAGGAAACAACAACAAAAGAAATTGTATCCTTCAAATTTGACATCAAGCTGGCTTCTTTTTCTGCCAATTGCATGGCGTATAGTGGGAGTAAACAGGACAATATGACAATTAGGTGGTGAAGGGTGGCTAAATTGGTTCCTGGGGGTTTGGTTTTTGTTGTGCTTTAGAGAAGCTGCCACCAAGAATCCCTCTCTCAGTTCTTGTCATCTCCACACATGGCCTAGCCCCGTTGAGTTTTCATTGCACCCATGGGCATCTGCAGGATTTTTTCCTGGGGATGCCCAGCATTCTTGGACGTGGGGCAGGCAATTGAAGCAAGTAGCATGGCAATACTGGCCCAATCCAGGAGGAAATTGCCACCCTTGCACCCCCACCCCACCCCTGACACCAATGATAGTACCCAGGTTCAGAGGAAACAGTAGAGCGCTTCACACCCACCCCTGAACACAGTGTTATGTTCCAGAGTTATGCCCCCAAATACTGTACCTAGGGAGGGTTACCCCCTGCCCCATGATCTGGAATGCTGGCCGCTCAGCATTCCAGGATCCAAGGAAGATGCTCTCCCAAGATAGAGCATTTGCCCCTGAAGACAAACGCTAAGAAAACCTGAGGGTGTGTTAGTGTGGGAGGCAAGGCTAACTGGTGCACTCCAGGGGCATAGCAAGGTTGGAGTAGGCCCGGAGATGAGATTTTAAGATGGGCCCCCCATCACTGCCTTCCTCTCCTGATACAAGAGGTGGGGGAAGGGGAGGGAAGAGAGAAAAAATATCAACCAAGATGCAATGGAGGAAAAGAAGAAAGTCCATGGGACGGAGTGGGGCCCCTAGAACTCTTTAGAGCAGAGTCATGATAATACTCAGCACAGTCCAATGCAATGACCAGCCTACAGAGACCCTTTTTTCATTTAAGCGACACAACAGCCACGCTCATCATAATAATTACCACCCCCCAGCCCACTTTTCTTACCACCACCCAAGCCCACTTTGCTTACTTTAGTTTTCTTACTTTCTTACTCTTAATTTACTTTCTTACTTTGGAAACTCATCAAGCAGCACTTGGGGAAGAGCTAACCCTGTCTCTGGGCTGAAGCCCACCAGGAGAGCTGGTCTTGTGGTCACAAACATTAATTGTCCTCTTGGCTAAGCAGTGCCTGGTATGTTTGGATGAGAGACCATGTGAGTACTGTAAGATATACTATTCAGAGGGTGGGGCTGCTCTGAGAAGAGCTGTTGTTCCCAGGCTTGTTTCTGAGGAAAGCAACCCAGGAATGAAGGACTGACTAGGAAGAGGTCAAAAAAAGAACCAATTTAATTAATAATGAATGAAGCCTGGGCAGGCAGGTGGGGGAGTCATGTGACTTGTCGGGGGGGCCTTGAAGCAGTGAGCCCCCAGAGAAATGTCTCCCCTTGCCCTATTATAGTTACGCCCCTGGTGCACTCCTATTCTCCCTGTACCCTGGTACAATAATAACTGTACAATGATTATCATTATCATCATCTTCCATCATCTTCCATAATCATCATCATCATCATGCCACTTCCAACAATAAGTTCTCAAAACAGTTTACAAAGCACAAGGGACTCACAATCTAAAAAGAAATGCAACAAGCCACTGAGAGGGACACTATGCTCTCCATTGACTAAATGTAAGGGAACCAGCACTTGAAAAGGTCCCTTTATGCCCAGTTAGGAGGGATGTGCTCCAGTTAAACTTGGGCCTACACACTCAGATGGTAACTTTTATTTGGGCTGTACAGAATACAATGTATTTATTTATTTTTATTTTAAAAAATTATAAATCACCTTTCTGCTGTCAAAAAGGCAACCAAACCAATACAAGATCATGAAAACTGATATTTTAGAATATCAGTTGGCACCTCATAATTAATGAAACCAAAAATCAGGCAAGCCACAGAAGGCAGCAAATAATCATAGTGGAGACAGCACAAAATTACACACCCAAAGATCTTATGCCAAGCCAAACAGTAGATGGGAAAAGGTGATCTTCACAGTCTCCTAGAAGACACTGATGGAGAGGGCCAAACATGCCTCATGTGGGAGGATGTTCCACAACCTGGACAAAGTTACAGAAAGGCCTGAGTCCCTATCTGTTTCACCATGCAGCCCATGTCAGTACCCAAAGCAGAGTCTCCCCAGATGACCTCAAATAGTACATAGGAACATAGGAAGCTGCCATATACTGAGTCAGACCATTGGTCTATCTAGCTCAGTATTGTCTTCACAGACTGGCAGCGGCTTCTCCAAGGTTGCAAGCAGGAATCTCTCTCAGTCCTATCTTGGAGATGCCAGGGAGGGAACTTGGAACCTTCTGATGCTCTTCCTAGAGTGGCTCCATCCCCTGAGGGGAATATCTTGCAGTGCTCATACTTCTAGTCTCCCATTCATTTGTAACCAGGGTGGACCCTGCTTAGCTAAGGGGACAAGTCATGCTTGCTACCACAAGACCAGTAGGCAGATTCATGTGCAGTAAGGTACCTCAGACCCAAGCCATTTAGGGCCTTAAAGATTTTTTTAAAAAAAACAGCACCTTGAATTGGACCCAGAAGCAAATCAGGAGCCAATGCAGACCAAAGCAATAAACTTCACAAACCAAACTCCCGATAGCAGCCTTCCAGGGCCATTCTGCACCAGTGTAGCTTCCAAGCATGCCAAGGTCAGCCCCATGTATAGTGAACTGCAGTAATCAAGTTGGGATGTGACCAATCCATGGGTAGCTGAAGTCAGTTCTGTCTTCACCAGGAAGGGCCATAGCTGACACATAAGCCAAAGCTATATAAAACATCCCTAGCTATGGCCACTACGTGAGACTCCAAGAGCAAGGCCAAGTCCAGGAGTATCTTCACACTACAAACCTGATGCTTGAGAAGGTGCACTACCCTATCCAGAATAAGTTGAAAATCCCAATCCGGATCAGGTTTCTTGTTGACCAGCAGCACTTCTGTTTTGTCCAAAGTAAATCTCAATATATTTGTCCACATCGAGCCCATAAGAACCCCAAAACATTAGGGGTGTGCATGGACCTGACTGGTCTGGTTCGGTTCGAGTCCGAACTGGACCCAGACCAGACCGGGCCAGTTCCATCCAGCACCCCCTTGAAACACCCTCCAGTTCAGTTCGGTCCAGGGGGGTTTCATGAGCTTTTTTTACCAATAAAAATTTAAAACTTAAATCCACCTATCATTAGCATCATCTAGCCCACATTTTACCAAGTTTTCAACAAGGAAATTATGTAGACTTTGCTAAAATCAAGATAAACTCTCTCCACACTATTCCCATGATCTACTAAACTATCAAAAATATGAGATTTGGCTGGCATGACTTTTTCTTGACAAATTATGCTCCTACTAATCCCCATATTCTTTTCTATGTGGGAATGTAGGCATTATTTAATAATCTGTTTTAGGATCAGATTAATAATAATCTGTTCTAGGATCTTTCAGTGTAACAACTTCAGACTGACTGGTCTGTTTTCTCAGCTTCTCCTTTCCCCCCTCTTTGAAGATACAGACAATATTTGCTTGTCTCTCATCTTCCAGCACCTCACCCATTTCACCCATTCTCCAGGAATTTTCAAATATTATAAACAGTGGCTCTGAGATCTCCTCTGCAAGTTCCTTCAGTATCCTTAGTATAATTCATCTGGCCCTGGAGACTTCAATTCATTGAAAGAAGCTACATGTTCTCTTACCATTTCTTTACCTATCTTGAGACATGATTCCCTCCTTTCTTTGTTAGTGCAACTGCCACCGGTGGAGCCACATTTCCCTACTGGGAGACCTTAATTCTTGAATTGAATTGAATTGAATTGAATTGAATTCCCTAGTGGGAGAAGGCTGATACAAAGTAGAGTTACACACCACTGTTGCCTTCTCTCTAACACCCATTACCATTCACTATCTTTTCTGATACTCTTGAAACCGACCAGCTGCTATCTTTTCCATGTGGGAATACAGTAAATGACTCTTCCAGAAGAAACCTGGAAGATGTCCTGAGATATGCAGCACTGGGTAGGAAAGTGAAGAAGTTGCAGGGCACAAATCATGTTTCTGTCAATATTCCCCGTGAAAGGTGATGGCATCTGGAGAGAAAGCAGGATCCTGGAAGTAAGCAATTGGCTACACAAATGGTGTCATCAAGAAAAGTTTGGATTCTTGGACCATAGCCTACACTACCAGTATGAAGGACTTGTAGAACTAGATGGGTTACACCTCCCCAAGACTGGGAAGAATATGAGCCAATTCTCATGATTGAATGAGAGGGCTACGGGACAGGTGGTAGGGATGGCTACTTAAACTTACCTTCCCCACAGATGACTGCTCCTCCATTGCTGGGCATGCTCACTGCACGCCCAGATGATCCTCCACTGCCCCAGGCAGTGCGGAGAGTTGGGGGCCAGGATGTGTCGTCTCAGCTCCTGGAGATCCCATCATGCACCATGCAAGTGCACAGTGATTATGGGGATCCCCGCAGCGATGGGTGGGCACCCGTCATTGCTACAGCACCAGCGAAAAGCAGCCAGCGCTGCACATGATTTTAAAAATGGGGCTAAGGGAGCACTCACTCCCTTAACCTCGTTTAGGAGGTGGGTTTCACAATGGGGTTAGGTGGCACGGGCCCGCTGGGATCGGGCCTGATCCCAGCAGTTCTCATGTGCGGTCTAACCCGGGCTCGGCATCCCTAGCCCTACCCCTAGCAGCCCAAACCTTCCCTAGCCAGCTTTAGGCTGCCCGTGAGAAGACCCTTTAAGTCTGACAGGAACCTCACTAACTTTATCAAGAGGGCTTTGAACGGAATTCTGAGGGGGAAAGAAACAAAAGATGGGCTGGAAGCGGAAGGCTGGAGGGGTTGTTCAGAAATTTTTGCAGTAACTTACATCAGATAAGCCAGTAGGAGATGATATCCACAATTTCCAGTGTCTGTACATTTAAGGTACAGAGTATGGGAAACAAACAGGAATAACTTAAAATCCTTACAGGGCCATAGCAACATTGGTGGTGGCCAGTATTCAAATTTTGGGGTGGGTCACCATCAGCACAGTTACTGCTGTCACAGCCACAGCCACAGCCACACACACACACACACCCTTACATACTCACCTGGTACTTCCCCCTGCCCATCTGCTACTTCCGTGGCAACTCCACTAAGCTCACAGTAGCTGTGGTCGGCTTGCTAAGGTTTGACTGTGTGGTATAATGGCATCATGGCCCAGCACCAGTGGCAGGGCTGCAATGTCATGATACCATGGCAGTATAAGGATCACATCATTCTGGAATTTATGACATCCAGGGTAGGAAACAGAAGAAAGTCAGATGTGTCCCCTAGGTTTTGGAGAAACAAATTTGAATGCGCTCAGAGAAAAATTATGTAGGTTCCCATGGCTAGGAATTCTGAAGTAGAAATTCAGAAGATTCCGAAAAGTAAAATGCTAAAGGCACGTTTGCAAACAATTCCCATGAGAAGGAAACATGGGAGACATCTAAAGAAACCAATATGGATGCATATAGCGAGCATTCTCAACAGCAGAGAAGCAAAAATGACACATGTGGGAAACCTTTGCTTGCCCAGAAAGGGAGGTTCAAGACCGATCAATCATTATCCAGGGTACAGGGATCAAGAGAAGGTTAACAACTGCTCTCTCTATAGCACCTTTTTGTGTAACTGGAACATTGCCTTCTCAAAGATAAACATTCACTACTCATTTGGCCTTCCCCCACCACAAGAGTTGGTTGTAATAAACCAAGATGGGCAACAATAGAGAGGGCAAGTGGTTGGCCACAAAGACCCAAGAATCTTGTCCACTTCCTCGGGCTTAATAAACGGAAAGCGGAAAAGCTCCCACAGCAACTTGGCAAACAGATGCATTGAAAATGAATGAATAAAAAACATATTGTGCATGTCAGGACGCTCTACATGTCAAGGCCCTCTACATAGAAAAGTAGATGCTACACAGGAGAAGAGTTCTAGCCTAGCCTTCTCCCTGACATGCTAGGTTTCTATGTAAATTTGTTTGGGGGGGAGAATTCAAACATGTGACCCGCACCCAGAAGCGTATCTAGGGAAAATAGCACCTAGGGCAAGCACTGAAATTGCGCCCCCTGTACAAACATCTGACACCCATCTTTCAGATAACTTTACCATAATATCAGCTGGAAAATACAAGTCAAGCTCGTTAATCTTTTAATATTTCAAAAACTATTTAGCAGTAGATGTAGCCAAACCAAAAAATGCTGGAAAACTACAAATTTCAGTATGCTGGGGCTCATGAAATACCCAAATACTATGTGGAGGTATACTTGAGAAACTAAACAGAAATGCCTGTCTAATTCTCTACTATGCATCATAGCATCACTATTATATAAGTCTTAACAATAAATGGAGAATTTGACTTTTCCTAGATAGTCTGGAAATAATTAAAGATATGCAGAGTAAACTGTGTCACTGCTTGGAATATATTCTAGTCTTTCAGAAAGACAGTTAAAATGAGAGAAAGAGAGCAAGAAACTCCCAGTGGGCCTTAATACTAAGGATTTCACACTGATTCAAAGACTAACTCACCATTAATAGCCATATTATTAAGACATCACATTTAACTCACTTATCACAAGAAGCAAAGTAAGAGCAAATGAATACAATCCTAGCTCATAAGCTTCAGCTCAGTATTCACAAGCCCTGATTCTCTGTACATAGTGCCAAATTGAATATGTGTACAGTGACATATTATATTAAATATAATTTCTTTTACCTGTAGCCCCTTTGTGGGGCTTCCTAAAGGCCGTGGGGGGAGTCTGCAAAGGTTCCCCCTCCCCCTGCTGGCCTCTAGGGCCTCACATAGACCATTTGAGCATGTGCGGTGGCCCTTAAAAAAAATTTTTTTTTTAAATGGCCGCTGAAAACAAAATGACCACCGCACATGGGCAAATGGCCTCTGCAAGGCCTGGCATGGCCTAGGGCTTCACAGGGGCCATTAGAGCATGCGTGGTGGCCATTTTGTTTTTGGTGGCCATTTTTTTTAAAAAATGGCACACACCCCCTTCAAGTGGCGCCCAGGGCACGTGCCGTGCCTGCCCAACCATAGATACGCCCCTGCACACACCCCTATCTGGAGACTGAAATGGTAGCGAACAGATCCAACTTTACTGCATCCGTGAAAATGAGGGAATGATGACAGCTTGGAAAAGAGCTCTGTTATTCAAGAGAAATGTTATACTACTGAAGAGTGTCCAGTCTTCTGCATTCTGAAGTGATGCAGCCCAATCACAGATCTACCACCACAAAGAGAACAAGCCTTAGAAGTTCCAAAGGAATGTTTGCCAGATCAGCTTCAGGAACCACTGATTTGAAGTGATCGAAGACCATTTTGTAATGTGTAAAAGTAACTATCAATTTTATATATCATTGCAGTTACACCAAAATTATCACAGTGAACTGAAACATGACACTGATGTCTGCAGACCACTCATCTTGCTAATGAAAAACAATGAAGAACAAATAAACCAGGTAAGTAAAAGATAATTGCCTACTTCTCTATAGTGTCTTCTCTACAGTGACCAATAGTGAGTGTGAATAGGCGAGGGGGGGAACACAGAGAACAGGCTCTAGGCGGCAGAGAAGGCGCCTCAGAGAGGGTGGTGGGCAGCCCTCCTCTCCGCCCGTCCTGCTTTCAGCATGTCAGGATGACCCGCACTGGGGCCAAGCAGGACCACTATCTGCAGCACAGAGAGGGAGGAGGGGGTGGGGGTCCAAAGTGAGGAACTGTGAGGGGCAAAAGCACTGACTCTTCCCGCCAACATTTAAAAAAAACATTTTGAACTCCAACAACTCTGACAGACATGGGAGTAACCCTATTCCTTACAATACATGCACCCAGTCTCCTATTCAAATGCTAAGCTAACTGTACATCATTGACCAAGGCTACAGACAGAAGTCTCTCTCAACCCCCTCTTGCTGCAGTCGAGCATGTCTGCTTTTTGCCCACTGCAAAAAAGGCAGGACAATATTGCTCCCTTTAAGTTGTGTGGACACTCAAGTGCCCACAAGCCTTTCACTGTCCACCCACTCTCACTCAGGCACAATTCACAAGGACAAACCTTTGAAAAAATCTGCCTCTACTTACAAGAACCAGTTTTCTGCCATGGACAACTGTACGTAGACCTATCTCGGGTCAGATCATTTGACTCATGAACAGTGGTATCAGCATAACAAGAGATCAAAAACTGTGTATACCAAGAAATATACGACAGTGACCAGACACTACTAGACTAAGCCAGAGAGGAATAACAGCAATAGGGTAGTAGCACCCACATCATTGGGCCAAGCCTGGAAAACAGCGACCTGTGCACTAACTTTGTCCACCTGCCAGAAAAGTCACAAAAGACTCATGATTAACAGGGTAACTGCTCTCTGCTGTGTAGTTATGAGTGCTGAGACACATCACAGCCACAGCTGCCAAGTGAGCGTATGGGGGGAAACTGCACGGCCAAGCAGCCAAGTCTTGAGGAAAGGAGGGGGAGAAAAGGCCAAGCAAAGTCTCCCGACAGGAGACCAAAGGCTAAGTGCACTACCGCACAGATGCTCTGTGCGGGGTCAGCTAGTAGTAATATGTTTTCCAAATGCTTTACTCTCTGGCCATGTTTTTCACATGTGCTAAAGATCAGTGCCAGCATCCCCCTCTGTGCTATGGAAATGGCATGCCACATAAAATAGCTACTAGATGTGATGGAAAGGAAACGCGGGAGCTGAACTCACTGACTTGCCATGCAGATCTCTGCCACTTAATCTTCTTCCACCCCAAATTCAGGGAAAGATGCAGAACACACCATACTTGCCTTCAGTCGCCTACTTGTGTATTAAATAGGGAAAATGTCAAAAGGAAATTCACCCAGGTTCTGCACAATGCCCAAGCTATATTGCTTTTCTTCCTGGTCAAGCTCAAGCACAGCCTGAAGCCTTTGAACACACTTTATTCACGCACAGGTCTTAGTGGCTTCACCAACACCACAACATTCGGATAAACAAGCAGGGCTAAAGTATTCGACTTTTCCTGTTATAATATCAAAAGGTTAAAACAAGCTCAAATTTCAGTCCAAGAACAACTTAAGGTCCATTCACATTTCATGTCCAACATTCATAAAAGGAGTGTACAGTGTACACAGATACAGATCTGTACACAGGGACAGTGGCTGGCATACTGCACAACATTCCATGTGCTGTTGATGACTTGTGTGTGCAGTTGCACACAAAATGCAAAAACTGCACAAATGCTGTTGCATGGTGGACAGATTGACTTTTATTAGAGAATGTTTAGTATATTGTTTACAAAAGCAACAGTGAATAGAATTTCCCGATAAAACACGGCCGCATACTAACGAATGTGTGCTTGCAATGGTAGAGAGAATATAGCACTGTACACAAGTTCCTACAGGTTTGGGTAGAGTCCAGTTAAAAGAGTTCAGTGAGAGGAATGTCCAAAAGGTCCAAGGGAGGGTCAGATCCCAGCCTCACCTTGGTTGTGGCCAGCAGGGCCGTGCCACTCTTCTTGAAATAATGATAATCCATTGTGCAATTCTTGCATTTTGCACAACAGCACTCTAACACGTTTCATTAAAAAGCACAGAGAATATTGCACAGTACATTGCCATTGCCACTATTTTTTATCAGCCACCCATTTTTAATAATGCCACATATTCCAAATATTATCATCCTGGACACAACAATATGATGTCTCAATCTGAACTTTTGGAAGTTCAAAATATCTACTACAAGTAGGTGAGTCCCAAAGTAATTTTGCATAGATTACACTACTAGAAAGGTTCAAGAAATGAAATCCAGGAGGCCCTCTAATATCACTGTGGTAACATTCATGGAAATTACAATATTATAGTGCTTCACCTAACCCAAACAATGGGGTTCAATTCCTTAGCTTAAAAATCCACTCTCATGGTAAGAGTAGATAAGAACATAAGAACAGCCCTGCTGGATCAAGCCCAAAGCTAGTCCAGCATTCCGTTTCCCACAGTGGCTCACCAGGTGCCTCTGAGAAGCCCACAGGCAAGAGGTGAGGGCACAACCTCTCTCCTGCTGTTGTTCCCCTGAAACAGGTATTCAGAGGGATTTTGCCTCTGAGGCTGGGCCTATAGCCACCAAACTAGTAGTCATTGATAGACCAGTCCTCCATAAATTTGTCCAAGCCCCTTTTAAAGCCACCCAAGCTAGTGACTGTCACCATATCCTGTGACAGGGAATTCCATAGATTAATTATGTACCTCACTGTAATTCTTTTTGTTTGTCCTAAATTTCCTGGCCTACAGTTTCATGGATGACCCCTGGTTCTAGCATTGTGAGAGACAGGGAAATTTTTTCTCTTTCCACTCCTTCTACTCGATGCATAATTTTATACAAATTTTATACAATTATAATTTTATAATTTTATACAATCAGTCTCCCCGTAGTCTCTTCTTTCCCAAACTAAAAAGCCCAAGATGCTGTAGCCTTGCCTCATAAGGAAGGTGCTCCAGACCCCTGGTCATCTTGGTTGCCCTCTTCTGCACCTTTTCCAGTTCTACATGCCCTTCCTAAGATACAGTGATCAGAACTGTACACAGTACTCCAAATGTGGCTCCACCATAGATTTGTATAAGGGTATAATATTAGCATTTTTATTCTCAGTACCTTTCCTAATGATCTCTAGCATGGAATTGGCATTTTTCACTGCTGCCACAAGTTGTATCAATACTTGCAATGAGCATGAATACAATCAATACTTGCAATGAGCTGTGAACCACGATCACAAGATCTCTATCCTGGCTAGTCACTGACAGCTCAGATCCTATCAGTGTGTATGTGAAGTTGGGAGCGGTGGCGGGGGGTTGCCCCAATATGTAACATTTTGCACTTGCTTACATTGAACCGTATTTGCCATTTTGGCACCAGAGGTGATCTTACCCCTGGACTTCTGGGCCAAAGTCCAGGGCCTCCACAGCCCCTGGAGCCCCCAAATCCTCTTTAATCTGTCCTGGATGCTGTGATCACCCAGTGGAGCATGTTGATACTTAATTTGCAGAGGAGTGGGGGTTCCAAAGGCATTTAGGCTCCAAAATTACCTAGGTGCACCTCTGTTTGGCACCCACTCACCCAGTTTGGAGAGATTCCTTTGGAGCTCCTCATAATCTGTTTTGGATTTCCCTGTCCTAAATAGTTTAGTGTCATCTGCAAATTTGGCCACTTTGCTGCTTACCCCAACTTCTTGATCATTTATTAATAAGTTAAAGATCACTGGTCCCAATACAGATCCCTGGGCGACCCCACTTCACTTCAATTAGAGACCTGTCCATTTAGATCTGCCCTCTGTTTCCTGTCCTCCTTCAACCAATCACCAATCTACACTTGAATCAATTTCAGTTAAAAGCCTGAGAAAACAGGTACATCTTGAGGGTCTTCCTAAAAGCAAACAGAGAAGGAGATGCTCTTATTTTAACAGGGAGCATAATCCAAAACGTCAGGGCAGCCACAGAGAAGGCCCAATCCCGAGTCGCCACCAAAAGAGCCGGTACTGGCAACCATAACCAGACCCTTCCAGGTTACCTGAATAGGCAACAGGGTTCATGACAAAGAAAGCACTCTCTTAAGGACCCAGGACCCAAGCCGTTGCCTCACAAATCTAAATCCCTCCTCCTGGCACCACCGTCTCGTCCACTCATTGAGACCCCTCAGCTCTGCCAGTCTCTCTGGCCCTGCGCATGGAATAGGTTGCGTTTTGGATCAAGCAGCCTGTATGAGAAGAGTGGCTATTTAAGCACTTTAAACCTCCCTGTGCATCAGCTGAGAAGCAGGGGGGGATGTAAAGTTTAAATAGCCATTCTCCCCACTTCTCAGCTGATTCACGGGGAGGTTTAAAGAAGCGGCACAAGAGGCAAGAGTGCATGGAGCAACCTGCACCTCTTGCATCGCTTTTTAAAGTCTCTCCGTGTGCAGCTGAAGAGTGGGGGGAGAGGCTATTTAAACTGTATCCCTATGATGTTGGAGTGGGTAGGAAACCGTGAATAACTGAAACTACCCCCACGATAACTGAATTGATATACAGGGTTGTAGCACACAAATGGGTAAAACTGCAATTCGAGAATCACCTGTCTATGTCCTAGAATTTTTTATTAATGTGCATGCAAAAGGGAAGTAAAAGAACAGTCTGGAATTTTTAGGATTTCGAATTAAAACATTATTTATTTTCCTGAATTATTACCACATATGATCAATCGATCTTTATTTCGGTCTTTGACCAACGTAAGACAAATCATAAAAACAGTGGCCTTAAAAACAGTCTGTGCCTGAGGAAAGCAGTCACTGTAAAGTTCAAATGAAGAACTATAGGATGTTATAAAATTAGTTAAAATATTGTTTTAAAAGTGCATAAAAGCGAAGAAGTTTAAAACTATGAGCATAATTTAGTCTTAGTCTTACCATATATGGTAAATTGAAACAAAGTTAATCTGAATCTGAGAAAGATCTTCTGCTTCTCTTGGGCATTATGTCATATTTGGAATTATTGTTTTGATGAGTGTTAAAAATCTGTTGAGAACAATAACAGTTAAAATATTATTATATTCAGAATTTCTTATTAAAAATACAAGAAATGTATTTCACCAAGCATATTCTGGTGTAAAAATTAATGCATTTAGCTAATTTCAGTGACAGGATTGTATATACATAATTTGGTATTTGTAGGTCATCAAGAAATATGACTTTGTTTCATGCAAACCAACCAACCAAACAAATCCTTCAAAATATATAATAGATATCTGTGTGTAAAACTCCTACATGAAAAACTTGAAAAGAAATACACATGTTTTTCATTTTATTTGTGCTAAGAGCACAAACGTTGCTAAGAGCCATATGTACATAGTCATGTTGAATGTACTGCCGTGCACTGTTATCAAGCACAGAAGGAATTGTAAATTGTTTGCAAAGAGAAAAGGGCATTATCCAGATGCTCTTTTCAATTTTAACAGCAAAAACACACATTGATCCCTTTCAAATATTACTAGTATAATATCCACCCACCCCCAAAGTTCAAATCCTGGCTGTTTAGCTGCACTGTTGTTTCTGTCAGGTGAAAAGTATCAACAGCTGAAAAGTCCAGTCTTTCCCTGTTTCCCCTCCTCACGTTTTTTCTTCACCATCCTGCTTTGCCCCTTCCTCAGCATTTGGCATTCTGCCAGAATTTCTCCACTCTGCTTTAATTTAAAAGAGTGACAATTTCAGACTGTCACTTGCAGTCTGTCTTCCATTAAACGTTTTTCTTTTTACACTTCTGCTTAACTGGGGGCAGGGGGCTCAAAGTACGATTCACCCTTTTAAGAGAGAATGTTATTATCCATAATCTTGCTGGGAGAAACTGAAGCCCTGAAAGATGAAGTTGAAGCTTGAAGAAAGCTGAAGGTTTAATGGAGGAAATACTACGTGGCTCTTTTCAAATTTGGCTCTTTCTGCTGCAATATTTTTCAACCTTCTATAAAATAATGATTGCTTAACTGATCAAAATGCAAGCCAAAACTATGCACCAGCCTAATCTCTCTCTGCCCCCTTAGCCTAGATTTAGACAATCCTACTGTGTATGCTTTTTGAAGGCTGTTACTACAGATAATTTCGTTTAATGTTGCTGAATTTGTTTTGACATATTTTATTTTCTTTGGGGAACTTTTCTTAAAATATCAGTGGGAGTCTGTTTTTATACATTGCCAACACATTATATAAATTACTGACATAACTCCAGATTCATGAACAATAAGTACTAAATTAAGAACTCACAAATTAACAACTGATGCTTAAAACTATTTGTGCTGAGTATACAACAGGATATTCAAATATATACATTTTTGAATTGGTGCAGTTTATTAAATTGTAACTTTGGCTTGACAAATATCTTCAGCTCGTTCCAGCTACAGAGCAGCTAGTCTCCCCATAAACAGATGTCTGAACACCAAAATGCAGTCCATTTCTGTTGCTAGGGCCTCCAGTCTAAGGTTGTGATCCCAAGGCTATGTGAATGTTCAGTTGAGCCTACGGTACCAGCTTCCAAGCATGTATGTTTAGGATCAGAGTGGAGGCCTCTTAGGCCAATCTGTGCATGCTCAAAATGATGGGCTAGGCAAATGGATAATAGCAGGACACATCTGGGCTACCAAGACACCCTCCAGTTTGAGTCAAGGATTTTAAAAACATTGTTACCAGAAGACAGCAGCCAAGAATTGGATGGTTAGTTCTAGTCAACCTGTGATGTTGGTTCAGTCTTCTGCCTGCTTTGGCCATTTTCTCACATCTCTTGCTCCTTCAACTATCCCTTTGCTCATGTTCTTGTTTCTCGGTATCTTGCCTACTCTGCAACCTTGTTTTTGAGTTTCCTGTCCCTTAAGTTCTCCTTCTCCTGGGACCTCTTCCCAATCCTCAGCCTACCCCCCCAAAGCTACTCTTTTCCCATGTCTACTCTTTTCCAAGAGTCTTTTCGAGCCCCAACCACATAGACAACTGAAAAGAAAAACAGACTGTTTTCTCTTCTCTCACAGGACTGCATTCTGACAGCTTTGTTAATTAAGCACTTGGAATATGCAAAAACATTCCGTGCCATCACACCTGTTCAGTGAGAAGCTTTACTGCTGCAAATGCAATGCAATAGGTGCAACCTACATCCTATGGCAGCTGAAGATAGATCTCACATTGACTTTAATAGATGTGGATTGTAACGTTGGCAGCTCTTCTAAAATTACTTCCTACATTGTTGCTTGTTTAGGGTTAGGCATGCCTGTGACAGCATTACATATGAACGATGGCACGCAGTTTCACAGCTCTAAAACCAGAGTTAAGGGAGGAAGCTCCTTCCTCGCTCTGATTCCTATTGGCTGTGCAGGCTGTCCTTCAGGGAAGAAGGAAGCCCACACAGCCAGCTCCCCCGCCTCTCTGCAGTCTCACTGATTGCAGAGAGGCAGGTCTCCTGAATGTGCAAATGTGTACAGGAGAGTGGGGGGAGCAATGCAGAACTACGGGTCCATTGGACCCGCAGTTCTGTATTACATATGACCTGGGCCTTTGAGTACCTTAAGTAAGTAAAAGTTTATTTTGGTCGTAGACCAGCAATACAACAATATTAAAATAATAATAATAATAATAAGAAGAAGAAGAAGAAGAAGAAGATGATGATAATATAAAATCAGACTACATTTATATGCATTTGGCATATTATATAACAATATTTGGCCACGATATGAATAACATCCGAATTAGGATTAGTGAGCAAATAGTTTAAATAAAAATCCTCGAGTACCATAAAAATCCATTAAGACACCTGGGGTACCAACTGGGCAGAAAGAAACGTTGACCAAGTTGTTTTATGGCAAGCAGAAATATTTCTTTTTCAGGCTCTGGAATGACCAGCCCAGGAAATGCCTAAGTCCTCACCCTAAATCTGTTGATAACTTAAATTTCTAGAATGAAATAAAAGTGTTTCAGAATATAAGCCCAAGTGCTATTTTTATTACTTATGACTTTCCAGATCTCTCAGCCACAGAGATGTAGCCCATTTAACAGCAGTAGCATGTAAAACTTCAGTTAGCATGGCTGTTTTAAAAACTGCAAAGTTCCACCCGCAGGAATTGAGCCTCAGAGAGCACCATGTGGCCCCTGTGGTCATTGGACAGGATGCATCTATGAAGCAGCAGAGATCAGGCCTCCCTTCTGCCAGCAAGCTGCTCCAGCCATAGAGTCAGGAGCCTAGGCCCTACTCAAGCCTGATGACCCCTTACAAGCCCTTCATTGTCTAGCTCCAGGTATTGTGGAGACTTTTCTTATTATTAAGGAAAACTTGTGGAGGAGTTATAGGAGGTAGAGTTTTAAAATTAATTGTTATTGTTTGTGTATTGTAAAGATAAAGGGTGCCATCGAGTCGAAGTCGACTCCTGGTGACCACAGAGCCCTGTGGTTTTCTTTTGGTAGAATACAGGAGGGGTTTACCATTGCCGCCTCCTGCGCAGTATGAGATGATGCCTTTCAGCATCTTCCTATATTGCTACTGTTCAATAGAGGTATTTCCCATAGTCTTGGAAACATACCAGCAGGGATTCAAACTGGCAACCTTTGGGTTGCTATTAAAGTCATTTCCCTGCTGCGCCATTAGGTGGCAATTTGTGTATTGTAGGGGTTATCAAACATGGGTCCCCAGATGTTGTTGGACTACAACTCCCATCATCCCCATCCACAATTACCTTTGGCTGGGGTGATGGGAATTATAATCCAACAACCTCAGGGGATCCACATTTGAGAACCCCCTTGTGTATTGTTCGGTTGTTGTTTTAATTGCTTTGTTAAATCCATCCTTGGGTTATGCCCAGTAGGTGAGAGGTAATTGCTACTAAATCTCAACAGAACACAGTGTGGTGTTAATGGGGGGAAAGTATGTTGGCACAGCAATCTTTTGACACCAGCAGGAAGCTACAGACAGCAGGGAACCACCAAGGCAAAGAGGAATGGGCAGAGCTGGGAGTGTAATGAAGAAGAGCTATAATGTGTGAACTGATTTCACATACATCTTTTCCTCCTCACCCAAATTTTTCCTTCTGTGATCAACTTAGGAAAAAATGTAATAATAAAAATATACTGTTGTTTCGCTGATTGGCAGCCAAGTCACAGAGAAACATAGAAACATAGGAAGCTGCCATATACTGTCTCAGACCATTGGTCTATCTAGTTCAGTATTGTCTACGCAGACTGGCAGCAGCTTCTCCAAGTTTGTAGGCAGGAATCTCTCGCAACCCTACCTTGGAGAAGCCAGGGAGGGAACTTGAAACCTTCTGCAATTCCCAGAGTGGCTCCATCCCCTGAGGGGAATATCTTACAGGGCTCCCACATGTCTCCCATTCAAATGCAACCAGGGCAGACCCTGCTTAGCTAAGGGGACAAGTCATGCTTGCTGCTACCACAAGACCACCTCTCCTCTCATTACAGGATGTGCAAAATGTTATTTCATCCACCTGCCAAATGGGCTATAAGGATCAGCAGACACATTGGAATAAACTACTGTCTGGAAATGCTCATATATTGGGACTGGGACTTTGCACAACAGGGAGCACTTGGCACAAATAACAGCACCCGATAGTCAACAACAAAAAGCAAAATAGGAGAGATGAAAATATTTGCCTTTTCAGAATTTTACAGATATCAAACACTCATAAGGAATCTCAACTCAGCTGTTGCCACTGAAGCTGCAAGGACAAGGCACCCCACACAAGGTACCAAAACTTACTAGGGAGAGAGGTCCATGCCTCAAAGCTGTTCCATCAGCCCTGCCCCTCCCCTCAAAAAACCATCTTATCTATGGCTTTGCCACTAGAACACTAGGTGATGGGATAGACTCCAACTCTTTCTGTTCTAGCCCTGATGCTGCTCCTTTTTCAATCTAAAATTCTTAGTACTGTCAGCAGAACACCCAGATGGTTGGCTTTATCCTGTAGAGATCTCCTCAAGACCTCCCAAGAGGGCCAAACTGCAACTTTTGCTCACAGACACCTTGCTAATGAGATGGTCACCTCAAGGCGCAGATTGGCAGAGGCAGTGGATTGGCTGCCCCTGTGGACTCACCACCAGCAATTGTGGACTGTGGACTCATCAGCAGTGATTTCACCCCATCCAGACACTTGCTACTGCCACATCCTCAATACATTTGCAGTGGAACTATCAGTTGAAAAAGATATCCCTGGCCTCCAGAAGCCATAGCATGAAATCAGCGACCAGTATTCTCCCTACAGTCTCCCTCTCTTTCTCTTTGTCTCTCTTATATATCTTTCTAACCTCAAAACCCCAGGAACCACAGATTCTCCAGCTGTCATAGGAACATAGGAAGCTGCCATATATTGAGTCAGACCATTGGTCTAACTAGCTCAGTATTGTCTTCACAGACTGGCAGCAGCTTCTCCAAGGTTGCAGGCAGGAATCTCTCTCAGTCCTATCTTGGAGATGCCAGGGAGGGAACTTGAAACCTTCTGCTCTTCCCAGAGTGGCTCCATCCCCTGAGGGGAATATCTTCCAGTGCTCACACATCAAGTCTCCCATTCAGATGCAACCAGGATAGACCCTGCTTAGCTAAAGGGACAAGTCATGCTTGCTACCGCAAGACCAGCTCTCCTGTCCCTCTCTATCAGGAACAGTCCCTGATTTCTGGTACCTCATCCTGATCAGTCATTGTCCATCTTTTGCCTGATGAGATTGTGTGTGTGTGTGTGTGTGTGTGTGTGTGTGTGTGTGTGTGTGTGAGAGAGAGAGAGAGAGAGAGAGAGAGAGAGAGAGAGAGAGAGAGAGAGAGAGAGAGAGAATGTGGTTTGTGTGAGTTGCAAGAGTCACATGTCTTCAGGGTTCAGTCCCATCTTCTCAGTAGTTTAGAAGACAAATTTCAGGGCAGGTGAATCTTGTTTCTAGTAAGCCCATATATATTAAAAGTTTAATTAATGTACCATTAATTTAATGTTAAGGCAGTATGTAGTACACCACCTGCCAATATGATTTCACATGCCTGGGTCATTCATTTTGAACTGGTGATAATGTATCTTATATAATGTATCTATTTTTCTGCCATCTCTTTAAACAAAATAATACTTTCTCCATCTATGCAGGACATGCTATTGGAAGTCAAATGTTTATGCATGCATGCAGGTAGAGAGAAGCCTTCAGCAATGTAAGGCGGAGATATATTTGGTGTAATAATAAGGCGATTAAAGTGTACAAGATTGCCCCATAGTGTATTTTTATCTGAGAAATGTCAAGTCATATATAACCAGTCTGCTTCGTCACTTTCTCCTAGAGCCTCCAGAAGCTAATTGTCCACTTCAGCTACTCAGCATCAAGAAACAGATGAAGCATGATAAGGGAGCTGCCTGAAACCAACAAACTACAGACCATCAGCTCATTGCAAACCGTTCCTAGATATCCTGAATGCCCACTCCAGTTTCAAGTCCCATAAAAACAAAAAGATGTAAATAAAATTCATAAACTGTCAGAGATTAAAATATCTAATATTCACATTGCAGGTTATTCCATGAGAGTTGAAGTCATTTCACAGCCTTCCGCAGCTGCCAAAATGAACAAACAAAAAGGCCACTTTTCTGAGTTCCCTAGATTAATCTCCTTATTAGTATTAACTAGCAGGGAGTTGCAAGCGAAGGGAAAACACATTACAGCCGGTCAGCTAATTACAAACCATCTGTGGATATCCTGAATGCCCCATATCAGTTACAGTTTCACCTCTTAGGTTGCTAATTAGAAATTGTTGATGGGATCCTCCCCACTCTTCAAAGAGTAAAGGTTTAAACAAATCACCAATATTCAAATACACAAAACTGGTCAAAGCTTCAAATGCTGTCATCTTAGTTTGCAATTTGAATTCAAATGTTGACTATGAAGCTTTACCTCGACATTCGACTAGTTGGCATCTCTTGATAGTTTTGATTTTGGTAGGCATCACATACGGAATTTCATAACTGTCAAAGACTAATTACCATTGCATGTAAATATCATTACAAACACTGGCTTACATGATGCACAGCATTACTGAGATGTCTCCATAACACTACGCATGATATAGCCAATCATCAACTGATATTAATGTACACCAAATATCAAATGCCTAATATTAAATGCCTAACTGAATTCCTAATTGCCAAAGTTGACTGCCAGATATCTTTCCATGTCAGCTACCAAATATATCTTTGCATGTCAGCTATCAAACATCAAATATTGAAATCAACTATAATCAGATACCAAATATTTTGATAGTCAGAGAATATCCAGTCATATCTGAAATCAATATACAAAGAGGAGAATGTTGAATACATCTCAGCTTCAAAGTGCTAGCTGTACACTCATCACAGAAATATATATATTAGGCCACCCACTGCTGATCATTATACTGCCATGTCCCCTTAGTCTGATATCTCAGGGCTGTTGCATTGGCTAGCATTCCTTTCTTGCAGCTCTGCTGAATGAGCAAAGCCTGGCTGGAATACTGACGGAAAACACAACATGGAGATAGTGTAGCAATGCCTAGTCTAAACTTCTCACAGCAAAGAACACAATCACCAATCCATAACCAAACATCCCAGCAAACCACGAGATGTACAGGCTCAGAGGCCATTCATCAGCCCATCTACCTGTTCTGCTAGCCCTCAGTTCCCCTCACAACTGCAAGGCCCTTCTCACTGTCTTCTCTCCCAAAAACCATGCTGAGCTCAGAGGAAGAAGAGCAGGCTATAAATGAAATAAATAAATAAATTGCCAAGAAGTGGCATCCATTTATTATCTTGCAGTAGTAAGTTAGCTACAAACTGAGCTATCAGACCCCTTCATTCCCAGCCTCTACAACTGTGCTTAAAGTACAGTGATCACATAGTGAAAATATATTTGGGGAATTCACCAAGAAGTTCACCAGACCCATAGTAAAGCTTTGTTTCCTGGCCAAGTCATTTGAAACTACGAATCTCAATTGTCAAAAGGGGGCAAGAAATAAGCAGCCCAAGAAGTGTGAAAGAGATGGAGCCAGTTCACAGAATCCATCATTTGCAGTGATGAAGTTGCAAATTCAGAAGTGCCACAGGCAGTCCCCATGGCCATGACCACCCCAACAGCCAGAAAAACTGAGATGTACCGGTGCTCCGTGCCTGCGCATCCCTCCTCCACTACACCCCTGACCATTTCTGAAGACATGACAAGTTCAAAGCCTGTGACAGCCAGGTGTACAGTGAGATGGCCATCTAATTCCCCGTCATGCCACCCTTTGCTAGTGCATGATGGGAATTACATTATTGCTTCCTACTCACCTCATAATATTCTTGAAATGAATTGCTCCATCTTGTGGCCGGATTAATTTTCATTCAGTGGCATGGATTCCAAAAATTATGATCCCCATCATATGCTGAAAATTGTTCTAGCTATGAGATCAAGAAATAATCCAGCCACTTTATTTATTTTTATTTAGTTAGTTTATATACCACCTGACTCCAAAGGCTCTAGGCGTATGTATGTATGTATGTATGTATGTATATATGTATGCATGGCCTATAATGTTCTAAAAAATTTTATCATACGTCTATGTACTTTGACTTAACTGCCAAGTTCTAAGTAATAAAAAGGAGGCAAAACATAATTTGTGCATTTAAATTGCTAGATCACAAAGTACCTCATGAATAACATATCTTGTTTGGTAATAGGGTTTAGTCCAGAGACGTTGTTGAAATTAACAACAAAATTCCACTTCCAGCCTTTGAATGCAGCCACTCAAAAAGAACTTTAAAATGTTTGCTGCCAGTTTCAAACATCTATTTTCACAAGCAGTGTTCTCACTTGTATTAAACATTTACTCCCTCAAAATGCAATATTAAAAAAAACAAACCCTTGTAAGCACAATGTCCTTGCATTACAGATATGACACAAATAACTCAGACTCCATTCTTGGGTACTGAAGGAGCCATTCCTTTTCTTGGCGTATGACAACCTCCAAAAGATTTGCTGACATTAGAAAAACCTCATTGGGTTGATGCTAGATGTAATTCCAATACAAGAGCACATGCATGTATGTGCACGCAAATAGCAAGGGGGGAAAGTTTACATGTCACTTAACCTAAATTATAGCATAATTTAAATTAGAACAGTTAGCAAAGGTTTATTGAAATCTATGATGCACTGGCTAAAATAATGCAATTGAACACACACACATATATATATATATAATTTTTACTTTGTAACCTGCCATGACACTTAGGATCTTATAAATCTGGGGGGAAATCCAATAATATAACTCCTTTAATGCATAAGAAACATATAAGAACATAATATGGCAACAGAGAAATCAAAATATATTAAATTCTAAAACAGAAATCTGTTTTTCAACCTAAAGCTCTTGATGCAAAAAATCCTTACAAGCAGGATTACAAACAAATCTAATACAGGTAGTTACTTCTGTGCTTAAGAGGGTGCAGGAACAACAGGCTGCAAAGTATTAAAGCCTTTTCTGGAGTTTGGAGTCTGTTCCTCCCTCTCCGTTTTCCCATCTGAAAAAAACATCAGTTTCTCTAAAGACAGGTATGGATAGGGCCAGGGGCTGCTGGTGGAGGAGGACGAATTGTGTTGATATTTGATATAATAACCCAGGCCCAAGTGGGAAAAGGGAGACGTGATAGATGATTTGTAAGTCATTCCTTGACTTGTGCATGTAATGGAATCTCTTTGGATTTGCCTAGAAATCATAGCCCAGACAGGAATGTCTCCTGAATCCCACTTCTTCCCGCTCCTACAGAGGTAATAAAATAATATTGTACGGAAACAGGGGGTATTTAAAATGCATGTAATCTTTTAAAATGAAGACATCAGTTGACACATCGCTCTTTTTCTACAGCTCTTGTAGTCTTGAGTGCATTTGTAGGATTCTCTCACGAAAACCCATTACTTACACTTTATTGCACAGTAGAATGAGGTGGCAGGCATACTCAGCTGGTAGAATGGATTGCACCGTTTCAGACTGCAGGAGGGGGGAATCAAATTTTTGAAGCTCCTCTCCACTTTAAAAAAATAATTTTTTTTTAAAGCCCTGCAGATGGAAAACCAGTACAGAATGCAAAGGCCTGGATCTTTCTCTTCAATGTACCAGTATCACTCTCTTTGCAGGGAGGGCTTCTCAGCAGAGGCACTGTTCTTCAGACATGGCATGCCTTGCCTGTATCCAAAGTGTTACGATCCATTCTACCACCTCATTCTTCGCACCCCATTCCCACCCCAGTCCGCTCTGTGTGTGTAAACACAAGTTTATTTCTCTTCCCTCTAGGAGGAATTTAACAGGCCTTGCAGTAGGAATCCCTTCAAACCAATGAGATACAGATGCCTCCAGAGGCAAATCCACATCTTCCCCTCCTTTCCTCAAGATTCAGAGGTCAAGGCTGGATGAACCTGTCCTGACCAAATCTGGGGCACATACCCAGGCTGCTATTCTGGCTCACATCTGGAGAGCTCCAGATGTATTTTTCTGCAATGTCATCTTGTAACAATCACAATTTTTCTCTGACCTGCCTCGGTGGATTGCTGGGAAGATAAAATGAGCATAGGTGGGAATGTATACTTCCTTGAGCCCCTTGGAGGAAGGACAGCACACACATTTAATAAATGAATACTAACGTCAACACTTAGGGCAAGATTCAACTCAATGTTTATTATTATTAATAATACTGTTTATTTGTTTATTTCGGCCCAAGGCCAGCATAACTCAATGTGAGTACTTCCAATTTCCATTCATTTCAATGGGGTATAAAAATATATGGTAGGATTGTGTCTTGATGTCACATGCATAATGCCAATAATGCTTACAACAACCATGTAAACACTAATACTAGATAGGCTAGTAGTACTATGAGTACATTAGGAATATAGGAAGCTGAAGCTGCCTTATAGCGAGTCAGACCATTGGTCCATCTAGCTCCGTATTGTCTACAGACTGGCAGCGGCTTCTCCAAGGTTGCAGGCAGGAGTCTCTCTCAGCCCTATTTTGGAGATGCTGCCAGGGAGGAAATTTGGAATGTGGAACCTGGAATTGTTGAGTCTATACTTAGTACCAGGTCCAGGTTCACCACTACATAATGCAAGCCCTCAAATATCCAAACGGAGCTCAGGAGTAGTTGTAGTTTCCAAAAGGCAAACGTTTACCCTCTTCCTAGTCTAGCCAGAAAACACATAACAAACAAAAAAACTAGTTAATGATCACCAAGGGATCAAATTAATGACAAGCTTTGCAATACCTTTAGATACAACATTTTTACAGCACAGAAAGGATCTGGTTAATTGTAAAAGAAAATATATTGGTTTATTAACGAATACACCCATGGATGCAAAAATATTAGTAGCAAGTAAAGGCTGAAAGTCTACAACTTATTTCTTTGAGCAATGAGTAATGGAACTCTGGTAGGAAACGAAAATGGCAAAGGGCATCATCCAGTGGAGAATGTGCAGAAGGGCTCTCTGGAGGGTTATGCACAAAGCTAACTCCTTTAGTGTGAAAGGAGGCAATGTGCAGATACTTTCAGAGATGCAGGGTGGCTGTTTGCACACTGTAGCAAGAACAGGAATAATAAATCTATTCAACATAGTACTGAATGTTGGGTTTTATAATAATCTGCCCAATCACATATGATTGTGATTATGTCCTTTCCAGTTTTTGCTTTCTTTGTTCCTCGTTCTTCTTTTTGTTGTTATTGCTGTTGGTTTTCTTGCCCCTTAAAATAGGCTCAGCTGAATTGTTCTTTTTTTGTGTGTATGTCAGTCTGTGAAAAACTATTCTCGTGACTGAAATTGTCACGAGAGATGGTTTTTCAGTCTGGAGCCACCAAAATCACTGGATTAAAACTAATCTCATCCCATTCTCTTGAATGTGGCTAAAGATTCCCATAATTCCCATTTAATTATTGGGTGTATCAGTATATTAAAGGGAGACGAGAGGAAATGTCACTATTACAAGCTTTATGGCGAACAGTGTCTCACATTTGGTGGGACACAATGCACAAGACTGTAACAGTTTGAAACTACAGTATGTATAACTACCATGTGTGAAACAGTAATGTCATATTTTCCTCACTGTAGTTCTCTTCCTCCAGTGCATACAATCACTATATAGAATTGCAGCTTTACTCTGTCTCTCAGCAAGTGCTGAAAAAATATTACCTGGGTTACTCCCAGTAGTGTACAGAACAGAGCAAATACGAATTTGAACAGAATTTGTACAAACACATATTTCAGATTTCTAGATGCCCAGGCATTGGGGTTTGTTTTTCATTTGTTTCTAAAATATTTTCTCCTAAAAATGATTTGATGGCATCATGCACCTTGGAGACATATATATTTATAGTCATTTGTAAGCTTCGGAATAGATGTGGTAGGTTGGTTCACCATTTTTTTGCTGTAAGCAAAAACTGAAACAAAAATCAAGTATTAAATTATCTGATATGAACAAAACAGATGCTGTTGTAGTTTAAAGGTACTGCAGTCATTTATTGTGTTGTATGATAGTTCCAAAGTAGTGGAATAAAAGTTATTTCCTATCGTTTATCATTATTTCCCCCTTTTACGATATGCACACATACTGCAACATTATTCAACCAAACACAATATAATCACACAAAGGTTGTTGGAAACAAATAATGACATTTCAAATTAGTTGTTATGGAGAAGGATGAGAGAGAGAGAGAGAGAGAGAGAGAGAGAGAGAGAGAGAGAGAGAGAGTCCAGCCACAGAATTAGACACTGAAATCAATTTAAGCGCATATCTAATGTTTATTTACATCCCACCTTTCTGTACCTGATGTTCAAGACAGCTGACTTGGTCAGATTAAAACAATCAATGTTAATTTTAAAAGCAAAAGGAGAGAAATAGCAATAAAATGCAATGTCTTGACATACACACCAAAAGATCAGATATCTAAAAACCCATGGCCAACATCCAGACTAAATTCCTCATGAGTAGTCCAACTGAACTTAAAAGTTATGTCCCATTAATTTCAGTGGGATTGCTCATGAGCAATTTAATCCAGGCATCAGCCAATGAAGCAAATCAGACCTGGAGTATGACAGGCTGAGGCCCTCTGCTATGCTTAAAAGGTCCCACAGCACAACAAAACAAAAGTGCCATCCCAGTACATCGCTCACACACACCCCTAACTGTACTGCTCATGGTTACAACAGCATTCGTCTGAAGAGGCGCACACTGCCTGTAACCATGAAGCTGGGTGCTGGTCTATACCAGACCCTGGTCTAATAAAATTTTGATACAACTTACAGTTATTTCTGAACAGATTTATAAACTCAATATGACAAATAATTGTGTAGTCCTATAAGTACATTTTTGTCTTATCAGAACAGTAATATCTGTTAGTCTTTTTTCCTCTTCTTCCTTTATTTTTCAAACAATTATGTAAAACTTGAAATTTAGACATGTCTTGATATTCAGAGGCCCCTCATAAAGTGAGATCCTGAGCTATAGTTTACTTAGTTTGTGCCTAAATTTGATTTGATTTGGCACTGAGCCAAATCAAACACTTGCTGGAAGAGAAGGGTTTACTTTACTACCCAACAGGAAAAAAAAATCAGCAAAGGGGAAAGCAGTCCCCCTTGGTAAAGGTAAAGTTGCTCTGCTGAGTTGGTGTGGACTCCTGGTGACCACAGAGCCCTGTGGTTGTCTTTGGAAGAATACAGGAGGGGTTTACCGTTGCCATCTCCCATGCAGTATGAAATGATGCCTTTCAGCACCTTCCGATATCGCTGCTGCCCAAGATAGGTGATACCAGCAGGGATTCAAACCAGCAACCTCTTACTTGCGAGGCAAGTTATTTCCCCACTGCCCCATAAAGGCAGAGAGGGTGTAGGGAATGCCAAAGCCACCCAATAGACCCTTTCATGAGTTCTAACCAGCTGAACCTTGGACATCAGTGGGTCACAGAAAAAGGTCTAACAGGCAGGTTTTTACACACACACACACTTACACTTGAAAAGATTACTCTGCTCATGAAATGGTGTGGAAGCAATATTCTCAGCTGTTCATTTACAAATAAACAACAACAATTTGGGGCCTGACTGAACCAAACATTTGCTTTCTCCATATATATGGCATTGGAGGGAGGGGAGGCAAGGGCATTTGCCTGTTTTGAAACCTTCTCCAACAGAATTCTGATAGCCTCCAGGGTATTATTATTACATTGCTGTCTTTGTTGGTCTTGTATACAAGTAAAGGGTCTGGGATACAGGTAAGGTGGGGAAATTTATATAGACCAGGGTTTCTCAACCACAGGACCGTAGACGGTCCACGAGGCACTGGGTACTGGTCCATGAGGCATCACTAATAAAAATCACACACACACCCCAAAAAAAAAACCATTTTGGGCCAGTGGGGGCCACCGGGAGCTCATTTCCAGACAGCCCTTGCTGCTGCAAAACATTCATTTCACTTCCTTGAAATGAGCATTATCCAGCAGAGAGGGCTGCCTGGAAATGAGCTCCGGAGAACTGCCCGAAATTGTTTTTTGGGAGGTGCCTAGGGGTAGTGGTGGGAGGGTGACAGCCTTACTAATTGCTGGTCCAGGAAACGGTGCATGAATAATGTACCAATCCATGACTCCAAAAACAATGAGAAACACTGATAAAGACTGCTCTTCTACAAAGCTTGACTCTGTCCTCCATAAGTTTTCAAGAACCAAGGAGCTCTTTTTTCTATTTCTCTGTGAATTAAAATCTAAGGAAGCTTTCTATTCTTTTCTCCATCCTCTGGTCTACAAGGGAACTAACTGAAATTTGCAGTTACCTCTGTGTTTCAACCACCACCACAACGGCAGTCAGTCCTGAGGAATCTTTCCATACACAGAGATGCAGCTACAGCAAAAACTCCAGCAGAACTCTATGTTCACATTTCGACACTTTAAATGCAAATATATGCTGAGCTGGGTGTCGGTTTGTACCACAAACCAGCCATTTAAACCTTTTTTGCAGAACAAAAGGCCAATTCACACAGCCTTCCCTGAGCTTATTTCAAACATGAGGAACAAAAAAGATCAAAGTTGTTTGAAAGAAATGATATCAAGAGTCATGGGAATCACTCCTGCCTTGCTTTGAACTGATGACTGAATTAAATATGCAGCCAGCACACATGATATTTGAAGCTGTTCAATTTATATTAAGCACCTAATACAAGTTAAACAGTTAAAAATAATAAATGATTAATGGTGGCGGTGGTGGTGATATAACCATCTCTCTGCTTACTTCTAATGTTTCCCCAAAAAATCAGGCAACCATACGGAGATCAAGCAAATCAAAGAGACTGTTCACAATGCGATAGCTCTAAGCAGTGATCACAGGAGACAGCTCCAGTTAAAAACCTGTCATCTTCAACCTGCAGTTAATGAATTAATTGGCCGATATGTTGATTAACTGGATTAGTGCTTTCAGCTCTAATTCCCTTGCAGCCTCCTGCGTTGGGTATCAGCATGCATGGAGCGGAGAGGAAGGCCATGCTGCTGCAGGCAACCTGAGTTCCCAGATCAAATGTGCTTGGAATTCTTTCTTGTTTCCCTTCCCCATGGGAGCAATAAACAAACAGACAAACAGGCCAGAAACACTGGGAGGCAGCTACCCTAAGCACCTGCTATGCCCCAACCAGCCTCCAGCCTGGGATCGGGGAAGAGTCAGAGGCCAAGCAGAATGGCAGGTCGACTTTATAAATATCCCTCCCACAGCTGCTGAAGCTGAGGTGTCAGGCTGAAGAGCAAAAGAGATTAATTTGGGCACATCTTGTAGTATTACAAGGATTGCTTGGACAGTTGTCGAAGGTCCCACACACACACACACTCCACCACACATTACATTTTACATCTCTTTACATTACATTACAGAGAAATATGACATTGTGGTAAGGACTTGTGTCCATCTTATAATACCAATATCGAGAATATAAGGCAAGAACCTGCCCAGAACAGCTATGCAATGAAGTTAACAAATGCAAGGCAACGAGAAACCAAAATCAGGTATCCTCGTGAATAAATACGGCTCTGTTTCCTGGCACTGAAAAGTTGAACTGTTCTTACAAGGTCTCGGAAAACATAGCGATTATAGTGCTAAAACTATACAAACAAAAACAAACAAAAAGTTTCTAGTGTTCAGGTGTACAGAGAATCCACTCTCTGGGTTATGATCAACAACTAAGAGATTAGAAGGACCCATTCTGAGGGAAAGTCCACCAGTCTCACCCAGGGGCGTAGCAAGGTTGGGGTGGGCCCAGAGACAAGATTTTTAAATGGGCCCCTCCCTCACTAAAGCTCAGCTCATGAAGTAAAGAAATCTTAAATGAGGCTGAATAGTGGTAACAAAAAGCATAGTAAAACTTATATTATATATATATACACATATATACAGATACAGATACAGATGATATAGATATAGATATAGATATAGATATAGATATAGATATAGATATAGATATAGATATAGATATAGATATAGATATTAAAAACCTATGTGCCACAATAGAACATCATCCTAAATTATTTTTTTTTAAAGTTTTGTAAATTGTGGATGATGCAAGTCATTTAATGGTACTAGAGAAAGACATGCTGTTCTGGTAGCTCCAGGTCTTAACACTCACATCAGTTTCGGAGGATGAATACAACTGAAGGAAGCCCAGGCGGGTGCACAGCAGGGGGAGTCAGTCATGTGACTTGCCTCTGGTGGGGGGGGGCAAGGCAGTGGGCCCCCAGATAACTGTCTCCCCTTGCCCTATTGTAGTTACGCCCCTGCCCTGACCTTTAGGAAGATTATTTTTATGTATCTTATTTTTATTTATTTTAGTATATTTGTATACCACCCTATAAAAGGGGGTGTGTTCACAATCCCTGGGTGGTTCCCAATCTTTTAAAGCGATGATGATTCCATTTACACGGGCTCCTTTTATTATGGTCAACTGCATGTAACAGACCCAGGACCTGATCTGCCACACAGATAACTGGAACACTTGGGCGGGGCCTAACTAAGACAGGGTCATCCCAAATGCCTGATTCTAGGAAGTAAGCCCTCCTGAAATCTCTGGGACTTTATTTCCATGAATATGGATAGGATCAGATTCCAAGTCCCACTGACTTTAATGGAACTGGAAATTCTTCTCACCCCCTAACTCCAACTGAGTGTATTCCTAAATAATATGGTTAAGGATGGGAATGTAAATTAAGTGTACATTTTAGCAGTTCAGCTTAGCTGGGATCTGAAGAAAACAGCAACCTGGAGAGCAATGACTGCCAGCTGAGTTAGCTCCAGATACCTGGAAGGAGCTTGATTGATCTCAAAGGCATTTACTCAGCACTGATTCCAATAGGACATTCTTGCAAGTCCGTGGGCCTAGGTACAAAGTCTTAGCTACATCAATTTTAATGAAACTAAACATGGTATTGGAATTCTTGTGTACAGTCCATTACAGTTACATGTTTCTGGGGTAGCAGTTTGGACATTCACACGGGCTTAGGAGAAAATCCCATTGGTTTAAATGAGACTTTCTTCTGAATAAAGTGCAGCTGAGTGATATCTGGACCACTCATCCTAACTGGGCTTTGTTTTGGACCGTGCTAGCACAGCTTAACATAGCAGTCCTCAAATGGTGGGGCAGGCATCTCATGGCGGTTGCTGGGGCAGGAACACCTGGAGAGCGCAGAGTTCCAGTGAAGGATGTGAAGCTTCCTCCTGACACAACCACTAAGTCGACTTCCCTCTGGAAGAGGTTCCTCATTGGCTGGGGCTGGATTTGGGTGGAGCCAGAGGACTGCTCTCCTCCCCCCCCCCACTCGCCCCTTGCCCTGCCATCCCTCTCTGACTTGTGAAGAATAGCTGCTTTGTGTGAATGGAGTTTCCCCTGTGTGCAGGGGTGTAAACTATGTGGGATCGGGCCGGGATTTCCCAGAAGGGGCAATGCCCCCACAGGGCTGCCAGCTGGGGGTGGCAGGACTCAAGCCACCCTCCAGATTTCTTGGGGGAAGGCAATGCCACCCCGTAGCATCAGGAAGCTCTCGTGCTCAAGTTCATCAGTCAGTTGAACAACACAGTCAGTCCTGTGTTGTCTTTATAGCAACTCAGCAAATTCTTAGGAGGCACAGCTGCCTCTCAGGGCCCTTTCACTCTATGATCCTCTGATTAGAAGTAGTATAACAAGGAGGAAAGCTAGTGGTGATCTACACATGCAGGTGCCCTGCCCAGAATGACCCCATCCCCTAAAGGGAATATCTTACACTGATCACATGTGGTCTCCCATTCAAATGCAAACCAGGGAGGACCCTGCTTGGCAAAGGAGAGAATCCATGCTTGCTCCCACAAGACCTCTCCCCTCATGTGCCTTGCCCCCTGAGATGTCTACGCCCCTGCCTGTGTGCAAGGCCCAGAGAGGTCCTCCCCTGCTCCCCTTTCTGTCTGATGCCAGCTTTGGATTAGTGCCCTGCAGCAGCCTTGGTGGGGTTGGGGGTTAGGGGGGGTTGGTGGTGGGGGGGCGAATCTGAGCACCTGGAATGCGTGGCTGGTACTGGGCTGGAGGTGGGGTGGACCCAGAAGGCATCGCCAGTTTAGAAGTGGGGCCTGAGCTCTGGCAATCTGAGACACCTCGGCTTTGTGCCAACCATCTCTGACAGAAAGCAAAAAGATCTGTGCCATCTTTATAAGCACGTACTGCTGCAAGCAGATGGACACATGAGGAGAGGAGGACTTGTCCCCAAAATACAGTGGGAGCCTCCAGCGCCCGCAAAACAAAACCCACGAAGCCCATGCAAGTTCATAGCTAGGTTGACCCTCGCGATTTCTGCCTGTCCATCTCACACACTGAACTTCTCTTCACTCTCTTTCCCAGCCATTCCCGCAATTCGGCCCATCGCCTCTTTAACTAGGAATTCTCTTCGCTCCGGAATCCTCGTCGTAAATGCACTGAAAATCCACCGCAAGCGATTTAAAAAGAGCCTCCCGTCAAACAAAATAGGGCCTGGGGGGCAGGAGGGGCAGATTCAGGGCTGAGCTTCGTTTTAAGAGGGGAAATGATCCTCATCCTACTCCGGGAGGTTTTCGAGAAGCAAAAACCGCTTTCTCGGGGGCAGGGAAGTGTATTGGGTCGGAGCACGCAGAGCCAGGCCGCTCCAGCCGCAAAAGGAAGCCAGACCCCGACCTCGCTGTGCGGATTCACCTGAGCAGATCGGCCCTGCTTTGAGGGAGGTTTCGCTCCTCGCTTTCCCTGGGTGTCCCAGCCGGTCGATTTCACCCCGAAATCCAGACACACCGAGCAGCGAAAACTTCCTGCAGACAGAAGCGATCTTCTTGGGAGAAGGCGAGGAGGCCGCCGTCTTTTCTCCTCCAGACCCAAAATCCCCCAGCAACGCAACGGTCACCCAAGCCTTGGGCCCCAGGGTCAGCTCCAGAGGGGGGACATGGGGGGGCAAGCGCCCCCCCCCAAGGGGGCTCCCCCATTTCTGTTTGTTCCATAAATCTAATGAGAGACACAATTCGTTATACATGCATGCCAGGGGTGTCGCTATAATTGAGCGGATGAGTTCATCCGGCCCCCAGCTCCGAGGGCCCCCCAATACCATCTCTCCCTATGTTCTTTATTATCTCCCTTACTCCGGGGGTCACCGGGGATGGGGTGAACACGGCCCCCTCTCCCCTAACTAGCCCCTGATACATGCCAAACATGCGTTTTGTCCCTTCTCAGTGATTTTTTTTTCTTTCCCCGGTGCCACCACTGCGCAAGACCTCGCTAGGGGGAACAGCAACAGCCTACTGGCCCGGCCTGTGGCTCCGGAAATGCTCCCCTAGACCCAGGGCGCCAAGAACAAACACGAACTTGACTCTCCGGGGGGCGAAATAAAATGGGGTGGAAAGCAAACTCCCTCCGTCTTTGACGAAACAGTTGGATCCCATCTCTCTCCACCAGATCGCACCCGCATAGTCAATATCAGGGCGGTGGTGATCCAGCTTCCCACCGCGGTGCTGACAGAATCCGGCTTCAGACTTATGAGAATTAAGTTTGCGGCCTGGTGGAAAACCCAGAGGGAAGGCGAAAAGCAGGCCGCTGTCCCGTGAAACTAAAAGAAGCAGCGAAGAGCAGCCTTTCATACAACTATGGACGGAAGAGATTTGGTTTGTATGAAGTCGATGTCGGCTGCCTTCGATTATTCCTTTTATATATATATACTTGCAGCGAAAAGCCCTCATTTTTGGCTGACCGGGAAGTAACGCCAAGTATTTCTTCGTGTTAAATCGCAATCATTTTAGAATCCAGCAGGGGTACACAGCTTCGGCACTTCAGAGGTTGTTGGACTACAACTCCCATCATCCCCAGCCATAGCCAATAAGGGGTGATGGGAGTTATAGTCCAACAGCAGCCGGGGGGCCGAAGTTGTGCACTCGTGATCTAAGAAATGTATGGAGGGAGGCCTCTCCTATCAATCCTTCCCCATAAGTTTGCTCCAATATCTTGATGCACCTAATTCCTGTTTTGATCATTTTGGAGGTTTTAACATCTCCCCCTGGAAACCCTGCGGAGTTTTGTTTTGGTCCCCCACCCCCGTTAGTGTAAAATTAACCCCAAATAAATCGGCGAAGAAAGAAAAAGACATAAGTTAGTATTCCTAAGTAAACCCGTTTGATTTCACATCAGACGAGAAACCCTCATTGGGTTCGGATTTCCCAAGGTTTCCATTGCCTATTCTCGGACCCTTACAAGCAAAATGACTCGTTCGTTTGTTGGTTGGTTGGTTTGCTTGCTTACTTGCTTGTTTGCTTTGTTTGTTTCGCGCTAGGGAGCGACGAAATTCCCCCAGAGAGATTTCTTTATTTGATTTTTTTGTTTTGTACGTTTGTGGGGAAAAGTCAAATAGCCTTACAGACACTGGCTCTCCTGGTATTCTGGTATTTCTGAAAAACGGGAGTTTCCCAGAAACTCGCTATTTTATTTACACAAATTCAAATTCACTTCAACTGGAAACTAGTGTCGATTTCCACTGTCGTTCCGGTTGAGTGTGTAAAGAGTTCAGGGGCAACTCAGCGCTCGGCAACGATGAACTAAAGCGTAGTCATGCGTCCGGTTCCTTGAGATGGAAGGGAGGTGAAAGCCGGCAGATTTTTTCATTATTATTATTATTATTATTATTATTAACTTCTGAGGCGGAGCATAATTAAGAAATCTGCGATTGCGACGATTTATTTAACCTGAAATAATTGTGTGGACTGAGGTTCATTCATGGCAAGGCACTGAAAACCTACGGAGACTTATTTGGAAGTACTTAAGTCCCATTGAGATCAGTGCAAATTGTGTGTTGGTGGGGGGGGGGGTCAGTTCGAAGTCAGATTTGTCTGGGGCTTGATCCACCGCTCAATCCGTTGCAATAAATGGGATTTCCGCAAAGGAAGGTGCCGGAGAACTTTTTAAGTTTCCAGAGTGATGAAAAAGCCGCAGCAAAGTCACGTCCTTGAAAGGCAAACTCGAGGGCGCACAGACTGGTCCTCCGAGGAGCCTTTGGTTGCAGGAATGATCTTTTCAATATAAAACATCATCTCATGGAGAGAAGGCGGGGGAAACGGAAGGCAAGGCGAGTTGCTAAAATGCCTTCCAACGCCTCGCCTAACAGGCCGAGCATTACCTGGGAATCCTGGTAACGCCTGTGAAACTGGCTCGGTTGGGACTTTGGAACCGGCGGTCCTTTGCTCCTACCTGGGTGATTGATTTGGAGCAAGCAATTTTATTCATTTTATTGTATTTCCCCCCATTCTAAATACATTCCAGGTAAATAAAGAAAAGATTTCAATTCACACACACACGCACAGTGTTTGAAACATTTCAGATGTTTATTCTGTTCCAGAAATGGCTATTCTTAAATCCTTTAAATCGGTAATAACACTTCCAGTATTGTTCTAATTATAACTGAAGGGGATTTCCAAGGGAACGACAACGACGCAGTGGAACTGATTCCATGAAACGCAGTTTTTAAAATCAGGAGGCCTTTCTGTCAGTGTCTTTATAGTCAGAATATATGTTATGGTCGGAACTGTTTAAACACAGAAAATAGAACATAAATTGAAATCAATCGCGATTACTCGAAAAGAAACGGAGAGCTTTCTTTCTTTCTTTCTTTCTTTCTTTCTTTCTTTCTTTCTTTCCCCCATTCTTTACGGAGGCTGCAATCTCACGCCCTCAGAATAAGACCCAAACGAGGAGTCGGTGAGACTTAATTCCGATTAAACTTGCTTAAGATCATCGGGCTGTCTGCTTATTAATTCGAGCAAACGTTTGACGAAAGAAGAGACCAGGAGCAGGAGGGCAAAACGGTGTCCCGACAGCGCTCCGCGCGTGTCTTTTGCTGGAGGGGAAAGCCGTGGCGGCAGGCTGGGGCTGGGGGAGGATCGGGCCCTCCTCGCGCTCTGAGTTCGCTGGGCATTGTCTGCTCCCCGCCAGGCTCTGAAGTGCACCATTCACGCTGCTCCCTGCTGGCACCAGATTCGGAGCTGAAAATAGTGCCCCGGCTGGGTTGCCAAACTTGGCGTCCCTTTCCAGCAGGTCCCAGCAGCACCTAATCATGGGCCCGTGGGCCCGATCCTGTCCTATTCCTGGCTAAACGTAAGGGAACTTCAAAGGCTTAGGCCTGAGTCCCAGGAGATATTCAGCGAAACCTTCTCCTGAGTTCCCCGCCCTGTATCCGGCGCGACAGACGAGGCGACCTGAAGCCACGGGCCATCGCTCGCCCAGCGCCATTTGCCATCCCCTGAAGTGGGCCCCTTGTCATTCCAGGTGAGGTTGGCCTGGATGTCCGCCTATTCATAGCCGCCGATCTATTCCTGTCCCGCAGCTCGCTCGCAGGCTGGCAGCAACACGAATGCACCACGCAGGAGGCGCGCTCGTGCTGAAGACAACCCACCCCCAAGGCTGGTCGGGAAGAAATGCAGGATTCATTCGAACATGCTGCTTCTCGCTCTCAAAACCACCAGTAGGATCGACCGATGGAAAAGAATGGTGCGAAAATGAACCGCTGGTGGGGATAAAAGGGGGGTAGGGCAAAGGGGGGGGGGAGATTGAAAGCCGCCGCCGGCTGCCCTTAGGCCGCCTTCAGCGGCGACCTCCCTGGACCAGTGTGGAGTGTGGATCTCCGAAGCGGCTCTTCCTCTCCCCACTCCTGACTCGGACACCCGTGTCCCGCTTGGCCCTCTGTCCCTCCCCACAAGGCCCACGGCGCGGCCACTCACCGGCGTGGAGGTCCAGGCACTGGGCGGGGTCGTCGGCGTCAGGCAGCTGCCCGTCAGGGCTGAGGCTCTCCATGGTCAAATCCAGGCCTTTGTCGTCCCAGTCTCGGAGCTTCCTCTTCTTGTTGGAGCCGATGAGGGCCTCCACGGAGAAGGCGTGCGCTCGCGAGCTGAGGGCCACTGCCGAGCGCCTCCTCTCGCTCATCTTAGCCGCCCGACGGGTGTCCCGGGCTGGCCAAGGGCAGGTTGGCACAGGAGGGCCCGGCCCAGGCAGAGGAGACGCGGAGGCAGAGCGGAGCTGCGGCCCCGACGTGAGCGCCCAGGCGCGGCGGCTACATGGAGGGTCCGCCGCGCAGCCCGCCCGGGTCACCGGCGCCGCTCAGAGTCGCGCTCGCGGGCTGCGCTTCATCTTTTTTCGGGCGTCCCTCTGATTGATCCAAACTTCTGGGGAGCGTTTTCCCCTCTTTTCCCCCTCGCCCTGGACGGGCTGCGAGCGCCTGTCAAGAGAGAGCCGAAAAATCTCTGCCCAATAGGAAGGCGGAGAGGCTGGAACCCTGGGCGCCTGGAGCCAATGAGGAAGGGGCGGGCCAAGCGCCCGGGCTGCTGGCGTTCGGCTCCTCCCGGAGTGCTCCGCGAGGTATTAACTCTTTGTAGAGAGGAGATCGAAAATGATGATGCCCTCCCCCGCCACAATAAATACATAAATAGATAAATAATAAAACTGAGAAGCAGGCGCCCAGCCTCCACCCTGACCCAGATGCTCTGCGGATCCCCCACCAAGCAGCTTGCATAAGCGCCCCCGACAAAGAAAAGTTTCAGGGCTGCTTGGAGAAAACTATGCAAACTAAGGAGGACGTACAGAAGATAGACGTTTCCACTTACAGATGCTACAGAACAGTACCTTGTCCTTCAAAAGACTTAAAAACTTTATAGTGGGCCAGATGAAGGAGCAGAGAGGTTTTTAAAATGTACTTTTTACAAACCTCTGCTCACCTTCCTGGGAGGAAAACCCCATATCCTGCGATTTAAATTGCAGCTGTACGCAGAATTCTGTTAGGGAAGCCTAATAGCCTAATCCGTCGTTAACGCGGCCTTCCTTTAGATTATTTTCGTGCGATTAAACAAACTGAAATCCAAATAAATTCGATTCAGCAAGGCAGTGAACGGGGTTCTGAAAAAACAAACTTGAGGAAATATTCCACTTCAGAATACTGTTCAGGAGTGTATTACAAAATAATCAGAACTACTTAATAACATTCACACACGTGTCACATATATGTGGATGTTCACATTATAGTTGCAGGTGTCAAATTATGTGTGATGCAAAGCTTTAAGTGTATTGCTTACTCTGTGTAATTCGATGTATTATCATAGGAAACATGCTTGCTATAATACACGATGTGCGTGGATCATATATAGGAACGCTGGTGTTCCAATTAGTTGAATCTCTTAAACATATATAGGCCTCTTTCCCATAAATTCAAAGCGATTTACAATGGATGATATACTTAAAATAACAAAAATGTAGGCATTGTTTGGGCTTAATCCAGCCACAATTAATCACTTTGAAGTCACACTGCTTTCGTTGGCAGAGTTAAGCACATGCTTAAGGCCACAATCCTGTGCACTCTTGCTTAGGAGTAAGTCCCACTGACATACGTGCATGTAAATCTCTCCCTTTGAAATCAGTGGGACCCTCAAGCCGCAATCCTAGGTACGTTTACCCGGGATTAAACTCCAGTTATTAGAGCAAGACATACTTATGTATAGGATCCAGCCGCCGCCCAGTGTTCACTTGGGCTTGATCGTGCCCCTTGTATATAGGCTCTTTTCTTTTTACCAGATTTCAACATATATTACCGTTCATATTAAGCAGGAACGCTCACGTTTGTGCAGGACAATATATATGTGCGGCTTTCTATCCATATGTGTGTACTGCTCTCGCCTAGCAAAACGGAGGCATTTGTATTTAATTGCTTTTCATCTCTGCTTTATTTCTGTATTTCAATATCTTTTGCATGTACACTTGCGTATTTCTTGGGGCACAGAAATAAAGGAACAAAGAGTGGAAGAATGACCTAATGTTAGCTTCATCGTAAAATTCTTTTGTAGAGAGAGAGCAAGAGCGGATGCTGTCAAACTCGACGTGAACACACGTGCAGAACACTGAAGCGAGCTTTCCCCAGCCAGCATGGACTGGACAAAAGAGAATTTGTAATGGGCGCTCCTGGTGGATGCTGCTGGCTGCAGGAAGGGCGTGGGGGCTTGTGGCGAGGCGGTGCGTGCCTGCCAGCATCCAGGAGCCGATGTATGTTTTCAGGGGGGCCGAAGCTCCGTTGCCTCCCCCCCGAGAAAGCAGCTCTCATCCCGTTGCGAACCTCCGCAGCCTCCTGGCAAAGTTAAATCAGATATTTGGAAGCAAAAGGCAACGCACAGCGGGACATGGGAGCCTCCTTCTTCATCCGACGGACTGGGGAAGCAAGACTCTTCGCAACAGCGAGCAGGCCAGCGCTGGAGGGGGAAAGCCCAGCGGGGACCAGGTAAGGAAGGCAGACTCGCTGTGCCTTTTTCTGGCTTGGGAAGGGGTGCTCCCTTTGGGATTTGGGGCACAGCCCAATCCAGCGGGGGATGTTCTCGCACACATATTTGCTCCCGCACCCTCTTTCTTTCGGTCAGACCTCCTCGCCTTCTCCTGTGATCCAGAGCACAATACAATTTGCATTGTATTGTATTGTATTTTCTTTCCTGGAATCGCATGAAATTTGCAGGCAGCTCAGTTCCAGAAAAGACGAGCCACTGGAGGAAGTTCCGATCGCCTATCAGAAAATCACAGTGTTGCCTTAATGGCAACTATTCTTTCTCGGAATGTTGGACTTTTCAACTCCTCTCTTTGGAAGAAACACTCTGGAGGTTTTCCTTTTCTTTCCTTAAAAGCAAGAGCGGCGCAAAATAGGAGCTAAGCCAGGGGAAGTGTTGAGGAAAGTTTTAAAGGGCTTTACAAGCATTTTTAAACAGTTTACTCTTTCCCCGGGAGGCCCGGAAGTCCTGGCATTTTAAATTGACAGCGAATGCTACTCCCATTTAATCCTCGTAATTTTGATCATGCTAGTTTTCTGGAAGGCATGTTTTGTGAGGAAAATTTACACAAACAAAGAGAACAAAAAGGCAATTGACTTGGGAGTAAGTCTTGCTGATTCCATTTCAGCTCCTGACACTTCTAAGTCTGTCGTCCTAAACACACTTGTTAAGGAGGGTCCCATTAAACCCAGATAGAGGTGCATCCGAGTAAACAGGCTGTGCGCGCAAGTTCAATAGAGAATCAACTGAACTAATTTGTGAGCGAAGGAACTGAGACAGGAGGGTGCCTGCGTCGAGTTACTAAATGGGCCCATCCTAAGCACAATGATACTTAAGTAAGTTCCATGGAATGCTTGGCTACCACTTAACGGCCACAGACCATCCAGCGCAGAACTGAACGTGATTCAGCCCACTGAAGGTTGATTTACGGCTTGATTCCCTTTCCGTGGGATTGTGGCTGGCGCGCTCGGGATCTGCCTTCTCTTAGAACAGCGCCCTAAGGCCGCCATCCTGAATGCGATACCTGGGCGGCGTTCTGACATCCGAGGAACTGACTACCACGAGGGGGCCGGCTGGGAGTGTGTAAGGTTTTAAATAAGGTTTTTAATTCCCGGCGTTTGAGGATCAATGGTTTTTCAGAGAAAGTGCAATAGGGGATTGGGCCGTGGCCAACCTGCCTTGTTTTTTCCAGTTAGCAGTCGGGATCTTTACAAGGCCAGAAACGGTGAGAGACGGAGTTCGTTGCGCGTTCCTTCCTTCCTCATATGGAAAACAGACTGAGCCAATTTTGCTTTAAGGCTAGATCAAGATCCCTCAGTCTCTTTCCCAATAAGATCCGCTAAAGTTAGTCGCAGTCATTCCCAAGTAAATAGTTGGAAGATACCAGCAGAAATCTTCCAACCCACCCAGGAAAAAAGTGGGTTACCGTCAATTATTGGTAAAAATGCTGAAGCGGCAAAGGAAATCTGTTTCCTGGGTCCTCGGCGCCTTGGGTAAAATCTCTCCTTGGACCTCGAACCCTAGTATTTATTCCCAATAGTTGTGGCCGACTGGTGCGCATTCAACCCCACTGCTCGGTGGGGCAAGTCCCACACCGCTTGTCCAGACAACGCGCTGGGTCACGACCAAAGACACTATCCCTCCTCTCCCTTCCCTCCCACCTTCTTGTAGTCCCTCCACTTTCTTTTCTTCTCCGCTTCCACGTTATCTGCGTTATTGCTCCAACCATGCCCCACTGAACTCAGCTGGACTGGCTTTTCCTCAAACACGTTTGGGATCGCGCAGCACTTGTGTTTAGACGGAGGCTTCCGTTGAACTTCGTGACCAATTCGCATTAACAGCGGGGTTGATCACTGGACAGTTCCCCGCCTCCCCCCTTTTCTCCTGGAGTGCCCTTCTTCCGCTCCCACTTAAGGAGAAAGCAACCTTCTTGAATTCCGACCACTCAGGGATCCCAGCCCTGTGTTTGTTCCAAACCTGGTCAGTGTGTCATGGAGGCTTATGACAGAGAAGAGTCTTCACCTCACTTTTCTCTTGCTTCAGAGTAATCCCTTTAAAGTTAACCGCTCTCTCGGAAATCTGACCAGACTAGCCCAAAGCGGCAGTTCTGTGCACACTTAGGCCTGTTCTTCGCTACGGTCCTGAGCCTGGATCTGGGTTACAGCTCTTGGCCCTGACTGAACGGCTCTCCATAAATAAATACAAAAAATGAATGTGCATACATACAGAACAAAAGTTCAACTTGATTGTGGTCTCAGCTATGATGCTTTATGATACTGTGTTTCCCGCTTTGTTGTGAGCCGCCTTGGAGCCCAAAGGGGGGGGAGGGGGAGGAGGAGAAGCAGGAGGAGGAGGAGGAGGAGGAGGAGGAGAAGAAGAAGAAGAAGAAGAAGAAGAAGAAGAAGAAGAAGAAGAAGAAGAAGAAGAAGAAGAAGAAGAAGAAGAAGAAGAAGAAGTTGTTTTCTTTGTGTAAGCAATGTTTTTGTGCGCAGGACTATTCTATCCTGCTCCAGCTGCAATCTGAAATGGTACAGGTCAGACACAGGTTGTTCACCTCACAACGGGATTTCCTTCGGAGAAAACCTGCAAAGGCTCAGGATCTCACCACCGGAAGGCTGTTTCCCAGCCGCCGAGGTCAACATCTAGCAAACCACGGAAGGAGGGGGGCGGAGGAATTCGCACTGAAGCGAGTTCAACTGTTTACAACCAGCAGCCTTGTAACTGGCCCACCAGGTGAAAACAAAACCCGGTCAGATCCGCCCCGCCGCCCTCCCCCACGCCCCGCCACCGGTGCCCTCCCGGCTGCCACCCCTCGCGCCTCGCCGGCGGCGTGGGAGCTTTGGGCAGAAGCTGAGGCAAGACCTGGCCACATTTGGCCTACAGTGGGCTGGCGCGGGGAGGCTGCAGTGCAGCTCCTGTGATTTATGGCGCTTTACTGCCGCATTAAGGGGCTGGAGGAGCCGGGCCCGGCGCTAGTTTAAGAGGCGCGATTAATATCAGCCCAATTGCTCTGGTTGTCCTCGGAATGTCAGGCACGCCGATTTCCCTTCCTTGGCTGGCAAAGGGGGGCATTTATGATGACTGTAAAAAGCAGGCCTCCGACTGCAATTTTATGGGACACCCCCAAGTCCAGTGTGTATTTATTATTAGCTAGTTATGAGGGTGAGGAGGTTCCCCGCCCCCCTCTGCTCGGCCGCCCAATACGCGCTGCAAAGCAACCATCGCTAGGATTTAGATCGCGCCTTTAGTCGGTTCGCAGCGCCTCATATAGACCCTTCTCTGTACTTATGGTGCCCAGATTGCGGGAGGGAGAGCTGAGAAGAGCGACTCATCTAAAAGCCAGTCCGTTGCGAGCTCAGTCTCCTGCAGCGCGGCCCCAAGCACGTGTCATCATGGTTCACACGTGGCTTAGTCCCAAGGAAGCGTGGTAGGAGCAAGACTGTAGCTTAGCCACGACATTCGATCAACTCCAGAGCTCGTTGTGCCCCTCTGCTGCGTTTCGATGGGGTTTATGTAGAACTACTTACCCGCCAAGTACTGACCTCCCTGTTTAACCCCTGTTGCAAAAGTCTGCGGGCTTCCACATTTCTCGCGATGTTTCTATTTTCTTTGCCCCAAATTAAAACACACACGCACACACCAGTATTAGAGTTTAAAACCATCCCCATGCCAGCCTCCTTAAGCCTGCCAGATGTTTGTAATAAAATATCAGCTTTTGCCTTTGGGGACTCGAAATAAAATTTAATGGCCTTCCCCTGTAATTATTCTCTTAGCTATCCCTTCATAAATTTATCTGTTTTTCTCCAGGAGAGAGGAAAATTCGATTGGACCCGTTAGTTGAAGAAGAAAATAACCCAAAATCAAGTCACCAGATTATCTTCTGATTTTGCCACCTTCTTCTCTGATTCAGCGTCAGACGTGGGGCGGAGGGGCGGGGGCGGGACGTATTGGTCTGGGTGCGTTTATTTGCTTGTGTTTTAGTTTGGTGAACAAAAATAATCTCTAACAAGGAAGGTGGGAAACATGTTTTGAGGAGAGAACCTTCTTTCCCAGATGCCAGTTCGGTGCTTCGATCTTTCTATTTCTACAGACCCAAGGCAGAAGCAGAACTTCCCGATTTTTGCTCCAAGGGTAATTTAATTTTAAAGTGGGAGGGGTGTGTGTCAACTCTTAAGACTTATAGGGATGGAAGGGAGAGGAGCAAGAAATTTCGGTTGCAATTGTTTGTATGTATAACTGTTTAACGTTGATAACCAATACAATTGCTAATAGTAAAGGATCACACACACGCACACACGTTTCCATTGAAGAAAGAGCTTCGGGATCCAAGATACCCCCCTTCACTAATTTCTTCTCTGTCAACCAAAGGTTAAAGATCCCATCAACCTAAAATTAACTTCATCCTTGGCAACAGCTAGTTAGACGATTTCAAGGCAATCAGAAACCCCTTTGTTGTTCCGGTACCCCCTACTGATTTCCGGCTGAACCGGGCAGCCAGATTCAAAACCCAGGTCGACTTCGGGCAATTAGTCACATGGACGTGGCTGGTACCGAGTCGGCTGCTTTCGCTTAAATGGACTGCAGACTGGAGTAGTGTGTGTGCGCAGTGTCTGAGAGAGAAGGACGCACTACATTCCTGGGCCCCACTCTCTTGTGTGTGAACTGCTCCCCCAATAACTTGCAGGGACTTCAGGGTCAATCTGGCCAAACATGTGAAGGCAGCACCTCCATTCCAGAGGAGATGTGTGTTAAAGGGCTTTAAAAGCCTGGTGTGAAAAACCTCCTGGAATCAAACTTTACTGAATTTGTTCAGAATTCTGAGAAAACATACATAGGCTCACACTGCCTGGTTGAAAGTCTCCTTTGCTAATCTGCAGCAAGGGGGCCATCTTAATAATTAGTGTTTGTAGTGTGTTTTAGGCATTAAAAGTAGCACAAATATATAGTACTCACTGTATATGACTATATATTGTGAAGTGTGCATGTGTGTATTCAGTGAAATGTATTTCCAAGCAGCATACTTATTTTGAAATATCAGACTTAAATCCTTGGGGGCCTGGGGTGTGTGGAGACCCTGGACTTTGAAGTTGGGGGGGATCTATTTTAAAATCTTGTCTCTGGGCCCCCTCCAACCTTGCTACGCCCCTGTCCTGGGAGGTGTATTCCTACATCTAAACATCACCATTAAAGAAGTGCTAGAAAGCAACCAAGAGCCCTGTGGCGCCTGAAAGGCTAGCATATTGGCTGCCGCGAAGCACTCGTGGACTAGACCCATTTCATCATGCATTTGCCGAAGTACCAAAGCTCTCTTGCCACAATCAACGTGTTAATCTTTATGGTGCCACAGGACTCGAGTTTGTTTTCGCTGCAAGAGACTAACTGCCCCTTTGGGATTTCTCGAACCTGCCCCTTGTTCCAAATTCGTCTCAAAGAAGTTTCCCTGAAGTAGTCACAGAGTTCACGATTTCCATTTCAGACCTCTTCCAGCCTTGCCTCACACACGCATGCTCACGCACGTGCCCACACACGTGGTCAAAGGAGACCTGAGGGCCGCAATTCCACACGTTTAATCAGGAACAGAAAGAGAGGAATGGTGGCGGGCGGGGGTTGGAATGGGAGTTTGAAAACAGAATGGACGCCGGCTGTGGGGTGCTAAACCTCCCTGCAGACCGCACCCTGGAAGCCGCCTCTCCCAGCCGGCAAACTTCTGCTGCTGGAGCCTGACTGAGAAGAAAAGCGCTCAGTAAGAAAAGCTGAGGGGAGACGATCCGTAGGTCCCTCCCTATTGCTGTTTAAAAATCCGTAAACAAACACCCTCCTGTCTACGTGTTGTGCAGGTCGCCTGAGGACTGGGGGGTGTGTGGCTCCACGATTCGGGACTGAATGGTGGTCTCCACATGGGCATACTCGGACCGCATTCGACTTGCCCACCCGCTAACCCTCTCTCCCTCTTCCAAAGGCAACTCGCTTTCGCCGATAGGAGTTTCCAGAGTGAACTTTGCCCCCTGGCAATGCGGCTGCCGAGCTGCCCCACGGGGCGAACTCTGTGGCCCGCTGGGGAGATGCTGAAATCGGCACCATCTGTAGACACCCCCCCCAAAGGCCAAGAAGTGCTGCTTTTTTCTGCCTCTGAGGAGAGCTTGTTCGCTGGCGGGAGGGGGAGGAGGAAAGAGCAGACGTCGCGCGGTCTGTCTGTGTGTCAGGCTCAATTCCGCTGTCCCTCGGAAGGGCCTTGGACATGAAAAGGAGGCCCTCAGGCAGGCCGCGCCATACCGGGCGGCTCTGCAGCGCCTGCGGTTCTGCGCTGGCTTTGCAGGTGTCTGTATTTCCTTCCCCAAGGCGGGAAAGCGACCCACCAACCACTCGAACCAGTTGACCCGTTCTTAACCTCGCCTTGTAGCCTTTCGAAACCAACCGCCGGTTTAAGCGGCGGGCGGATGACACACACACACAAAAAAACCCTCTGCCTTCTCACTTCTCACTGGGAACTGGAGAACTCAAGAAAATCGGCCGGGGCAGGACACCGGACCACGGGGGTGTGGGGAGAGCCGAGCGAGAGAGACAGAACGGTGTGGCGGGGAGAGGCGAGTGAAAGGGACTTGGTGTGCTGTGCGCCTCGGTTTCGGAGCGGGCAAAGAAAGGCTTTGCGCTCCTCCTGCGACGCACTGACAAGGCGGTTTCCTGGCAGGCACAGGCGAAAGCGGGCCGCCTGTTCAGCCTCCCGGGCGCTTCGCCTGACGCTGGCTTTCGGGGTGTCTCCATTCCAGGCCAAAGGAAATTACACTGCTTGCTGCGGCGGGGAGAAGGTTTTTCTCCACCGCCGTCATGTTTTGTAGATTTGAGAGGGGAACGTTTCACAGTAGGAAACTGTCCTTTACGATGAAAGAAACGAATAGAGGGGCGATACCAAGGTCTCACTGCCGCCAGGAGAGCAGAGCAGGGCACACAGTCATCTAGCTAGTAGAGTATGGGGAGCCGGATTAACCTGAGGGATCTAAGGAACTGGCAGCGACTGACGTGCTCTCCCCAGCACATTTTGACAGAGCCAAACCCACCTCTTCCTCCAGGGCTTTTGAGCAGCTCTCCTACCTGTCAGTGGGGTGCTGGCGCAGGAGGATTGTGGCCTCCTCAAGGCATTTCCAGAGGGACATCCAGCTGAAACGGGGCCTAAATAGATCAGGGCTGCCAAATCCTTGGGGCTGGCTTCCTGCGAGAAAATAATATCTGCATTCCTTAACCAACCAAGACCAAGGCGGCGCTGCCTTGTGTAAGAAGCGCGGGCAAGAGTCTGATACCCGAGAATCGCTTTCCTTAACTTTCGAGCAAGCCGGACACAGCACCAATTTTAATCCGAAAAAAACAATTGTTTGTCTACTTTATTTAAACACGCGGGTGGAAAAAGATGTCACTCGGTCTCATTCTTTCTCCCGTTTGGGCAGTTGGTAACCACCCTCGCGGGGGAGCAGCTTGAAATGCCTTCCTTTTAATGGCTCTTTAAAATCTTTTGGAGGACTTTCTGCGGCCGTTTTCCTTTGTGGTGGCGATCGGGGGATTTACTTCCGAGTAAATCGGGCTGTAGAAGCGGAGAAAATATTTTGATTATTTAAAAAAAAACACCACCACAACAGACTTTGATCAATGCAGAATTAACACAGAAAGTTCAGGCAATCGTCCCTTTCCCTGTTTTTGCCCTGTATAGAACCGCCCAGGTGTGCCTCCAGTAATCTAGCGTATATTTACATCTGATGGACGCCTCTGCGCGGGAAGAAGGATCTGCATGAGAACTCTTGCCCGAGCTATTCTTTCCCCTGCCTTTTCTCCAATATATGCCGCAGTGCCTTTATATTTCCCTATTCTAACCGCAAGGGCTCTGGATATCTCAGCTTCCCTCTTCTCTCCTTTGTACTAGAACGGATGATCACCATGATCAGTCACAAGAGCACTTTGGGGACAGCACCACCCTTCCCTGCACACTTACACGTGTAGCAAGGGTAGGTAGAGTGATGATCTTGATGGCTAATTCACAATTAAATTTGAAGGGCTAGGAAGAAGGAAGGAAGGACAGGCAGACTCATGTCAGGCGCATTCTCATCCTAACCTCCACTCAGAATGCCCCTTGTGTAAAAAAAACCCCAACAACTCAGAAAACACGAAGGGGGCAAACTGCAGGCGACGAAGAGTCATGTGCGCTGCCGGCAGGACACACTTCCCTCACACCGGTAATCTGTTATACCCAACTGACCTGTTTTAAGCGGCACAGAGCCAATGGACTCGACTGGCTCAGGCTAAAGGTTCTATCCAAATTCCTTTCAATATTATGCATCATCAGCAGAGCAGAAGAAGGACATCAACTCGATTTTATGCATGATCGCATTTAGAAGAAAGCCGCCCCCCCTGGATTCTATGGGGAATTGTCCCAAGATGCGGGCTTTGGTTTGCTGCTGTTAACGGAAAGTTGAAAGTTACTGCAGTGAAGAGCTAAAGTCATGGTGCTAGTCCCTGTTTTGTTACTGGTATCAAGTGAAAAGGAATCAATTATATGAATACACCTGGGGTCAGCATATAATAGCTCCGGGTTTGTTTGTTTTTTTAAATATTTCTTTATTATATTTATATAGCGCCTGAAGTGTACATCCCTAGGCGGTGTTTTAATGGTTGTTTACAACTTATTCTGGAGGACCTTTCGTGTGCTTTTGCATTTGTGTTGGTGATCGCTTTGAAAATTGATATATTTCAATATATGTAGTTGCTGGATCGAATTAGTGAGTAGATAGAATTACTTGGGTGAAAACTGAATACTCTATTTCTATGGCTAATTGTTCTATCTGAGTTGAAGATTTTCCCCATGTTTCGATCGTGGGATATGCTTTGGATGATTTTGCTATTTTGTCCAAAAATAAGATCTCACATGATCGCAACTATACAATACTACCAGAGCAGTATAGCAATTAATTTTCCAAAACGTAAGAGGGCCATTATGTTGCTATATGATTTGACAGGATCAAGTAACCAACAATGAGGCTCGGTTGTTTACAGTTAAAGTTCATCCAGTGACTTGCAAGTGCTGTAGACAGAGAGAAGTGCGTGTGTACATTGTGTGCAGCCTCGTGCCACGTTGCAAAAGTGTGTGCAGTTTACACAAGTTTCCTCAGAACCCGGAAACGCCTCACACACTCTACAGTCTCTTGCGGGTGTAAATCTTTACATTCCCGTGTAGCAGTCAGTGTCTTGCGACCACACACATTATTATGAGAAATCTGCAGGCATCAGAATGGAAACTACTCGACACAGGAAATAAAACAAAGTTGGTTGGTTTTTTTCAGACCCACGCTGCTCTTTATCGTATTGTTTCCCTTAGGTTTATGGAAAACTGCTTAAGTTTCTGAGAAAACAAACCCTCTTCCCCCCTCCCCCGATGCTTAAGATCAGTTTCAGGTGCTCATTTTAGTCATTAAATCCCTTCCATTAATAGCTTATAAAAGATTGCAAGATCTTGCTCCCCTGCTATCCTCTCCACTTTATTTTTAGCTCTTCTGGACTGCATGAAGTTAGAGTGCACTCTAACTACATTTCCACTCCCAGTCTAATCCCTACTATAGAATAAGTATCTGGCTGGGTTTCCTTCCCCCGCTTGCACGGAGGGGGTGGGAAAGACCTGTAGCTGAACAGATAAGTCAGACCGCATCCTTGCCAAGCCCCGAATGGACTGTCACGCATCTGAGCTAGAGGGGAACACCTGCTGCTTTCTGAAGAACGCTGACAACTCCTGCTTCCAAGCAAGCATATCGATGGGGATTTTTGATGCTAAAGACAAAAAGCCTTACGCCCTTGCTTGTGGACAATTTCCACCACTGCCCAGAGTCCTCCAAATTCCAAATAAGATTTGTTAGCGTTGAGAGGAGGAGGATGGGCTGATAGGTAGGGTTGAGCCTTGTAGGTGTGTTTTCACAACCGCGGTGCCAAAATTGCTCCATCTGTAGATGGAATGAAGGCTTACGTGGACTAGAATTAAAATTGTCTGGAAGGTCTTTGACATTGGTCTTTATATGCGGCATTTGCAGATGGTGTTAAGCAAGGGTACGTCACACCGTCACTTCCTTGTTCTGTGTCAGACACGGTTGCGTTGGAAGATCGTTTTCACACTACGCTAAAGACAAGAGCCTCCCTCCCCTCTTAGCGTAGTTATTAATGTAAACTGGAAAGGGAGCAGCAGCGGGGGACGGGGAGAGAGTATATAATTTTCTGACCAATACAGGGCTTAAGTTTGCAATAGTGACTGATTTAAGGGAAAGCCGATTTAAGTCTCACGTGTGCAAATACATCAAAGAGCCCCGGAGTCACTCCCATGCTATTTCTGTGCATGTGTGAGTGTGAATAGGGATTAACGTCAGGAAAAGGACATTAAAAAAAAAATCGAAAATACATTATTGCCTGTGCAGTTTTTCTGTTCCCATTACACACAGAGGAATGGGGGGAAATGTTGTTTTATCGTGCGCGATAATGCAGGATAGAAAACGCCCCAGAACCAGTTCTCTCTGTGTCGTTTTCCTCACTGTCTCACTTTAACTAGTAAGCTTTTCGGTGCAGGGACATATTTTTGTTTTGCATATATATACAGCGCCAACCACATCCTTATCATTCATCATCAAACGACAGCAACCGTGGGTTTTTGCAACAACCCCTTTGCGCAAGAGACTCCTCGTTCTGCCTTTCCTTCTACCAGCCTGTAATCCGAATGTCCTTCCGTTTTCCCGGCACTATTTGCTGTTCCACGTGTGAATGCTGCTGTCTGTGTGCCTGCCTGATGATGCTTCACAGCTAAGGCCGACCTGTGGCTTGCCAGCAAAGGTGGGAGGAGGCGGAGGGAGAGGCTTTTGGCACGGGGGCGCGGGGCTTAAGCCTCTCCGGCCGGGCTCGGGCCGACCTGTTCCCACCTTCCCCGTAGGGCCGGGCGCCTCGCCTCCAGGGAACATTCGCAGCCTCAATGCCGCCTTGGCGGCGAGCGTCCGCAGGCTGCCCAAATATTGACAGCGGAGCTGCCGCCATCCCGTAAGGGGCGGGAGCCGGCTCTGCTTCCAGCCAGCCGGGGTAAAGAAGGGGATGACGCCCGCCAAGTTCTCCAAGCAGATCCCCTTCTGCGGCGGCGGGATTCGTGAGAGACGTTTGTGTTTCCCTTACCGCCAGGCCCGAGAGGACTCTGCCGGCAAAGTTGGCGCCGCAGTTCGCTGGGCCTGAGAAGGGGGCCGCCGGGCCAGGGATCGCCCCGCGGAAGAAAGAGCCACGCAGGAAGGGCTCGCGCAAAACGGAAGGGCCAAGGGGATCCCCGCACACACGCACACGCACAAGCCCATAACCACCAGGGCGCGCAAACCAAGGGAGAGAGGAAGAGTTGCGCTTTTTTTGCCCCGAGTCCTCGGGAGAGTCCGGCGGGAAAGTCCTGGGCGGCACTACTGGAGCAAACAGAGCAGGCCTCAATCAAGGGTCATCGGCCGGGCTGTTGGAAAGGTGGGAGGGAAGGAGGGAGCCCCAGGAATCGAGGATCACATACGTGGCAGCCGCGTGTCTCCCCCCCCCCCAGCACCTGTTGCCCGTTCACGTGTAAGCGCGGGCGGGGAGTCGATTCTTGATGGGAAGAGCGGGGCAAAACTGAACTGCCTCGCTGCGACGCTATTGCTTTAACCAAAGGTTGCTTTCGGTAGGGAATGAGCGCCTCCCAGTTTAGATAAGTAACAGAATCCAGTGCCAAAGCTCCCCTCGCATCCCGGTTCTGCTGTTAGAGGCTACGGCCTGAATGCCACTTCCCTCCCCCGCAGAACAAGGTGGGCGGGATACTGCTTCCCGCAGGTAGAAAACTAAGTGGCCAGCCAGGGTGGGAGGCTTTCTCCTACTCAGGCCTGCTCTTTGAGAGCTGGTTTTGTGTTAGCAAGCATGATTTGTCCCCAGGGCAGGGTCTGCCCTGGTTGCATCTGAATGGGAGACTTGATGTGCAGCACTGTAAGATATTCCCCTCAGGGGATGGAGCCGCTCTGGGAAGAGCATCTAGGCTCCAAGTTCCCTCCCTGGCATCTCCAAGATAGGGCTGAGAGAGATTCCCGCCTGCAACCTTGGAGCAGCCGCTGCCAGTCTGTGAAGACAATACTGAGCGAGCTAGACCAACGGTCTGACTCAGTATATGGCAGTTTCCTATGTTCCTATGTTCCTAACTCTTTCATAAACCTGCTGCCCAGTCCTCCTACCTCTTCTACCCTCTCCTCCATAATGCTCCATCCCAGGAGTCTTCAAGTGAATGCAGAACTCCGTTAGTGGTTTGCGGGCATTCTGCTTTGGAGGCCTCCGCCTGTGGGGGTATTGGCTCCTCCAGCTCTACCTGTCCTAGACGAGGGGGAATGGAAGAGGAACCTTGCGTCAGTCACACCAGCAGCAGCTGGCAAGGAAGAGTGAGCCCTGAAGAGCAGCGGAAGGAGCTCTCGGAGGAGTGGCTGCCGCCTGCCGAGTCCTTCGGCCTCCTCTGGCCGCGGGAGCGCGCATTCGCCTCCAGCAAATCTCTGGCCTCTCCAGCTTGCAGCCCACACCGCCGGCTGCTGCTTTCTCCTTCCCTTCCCGTCGATGCTCGACTCAAACATTGCATTCATCTCCAGGTGCCTGGATTGACACTCGCCGGGCCTTTGAGCTGATACTCTGGGGCTACCCAATCGCGTATGCTGCCGCCGCCCTCTCTTAATCTACCGGGATCTGCTACTTTCAGTGGTTTCATTGATAATCCTTCACATACACATAGAGCTTGTCTTGTGGTAGCAAGCATGACTTGTCGCCTCCGCTAAGCGGGGTCCACCCTGGTTGCATATGAATGGAAGACATGATGTGTGAGCACTGCAAGATATTCCCCTCCGGGGATGGAAGGGAATGCTCTGATGCTCTGGGAAGAGCATCAGAAGATTTCAAGTTCCCTCCCCGGGATCTCCAAGATAGGACAAGATTTTTTTATTGAACCAACAAACTACCAAAGCATACAGTACGTTGCCAAAGCACAATTATATTAGATAGGGCTGAGAGAGATTCCTGCCTGCAACCTTGGAGAAGCAGCTGCCAGTCTGTGAAGACAATAGTAAGCTAGATAGACCAATGGTCTGACTCAGTATATGGCAGCTTCCTATGTACATACACACAACTTTTGCTATCGGGCTTGCCCATATGCCTAGACTTGGGGCACAATCCAGGCGGGAAGTGTCCCTCCGCAGACCCCATTGAAATGGTAGTTGATTCTCTTCTTGTGCATACTTCTTTTTATCCTACTCATTTCAATGAAGCTTGAGAGGGAGAACTTACAGCTGGATTCTGCTGCCTTTGATTTGCCGATCCTATTTTAAGCCAAACCATGGGCTGCAGAAAGTGACACGTGTCCGTGTTGTGTCAGCTCCTGGGCGTGTCTGGGGCATTTTTGCATCAAAGGCAGAGGTACGAAATTGGAGAGAGAGAGAGAGCGCCCTCTGAACACAAGCGCCTCTTCCTGTGTCGCAAACCTGCTTTCAGTCTCCCTGACCTTTTGCGGAGGGACTGCAGGAAGGAGGTGTTTTAGAGCCCAATCCACTAAGCAATTAAACTAGAATGCTTAAATTTGGATGAAGCGTGAGTGAGCCTGTGCATGGTTACTCGGGAGTAAGCCTGCAGCCATTAATAATAGATCTGGCTTCCAGAGAACCACGATCCTAAACCTGACAGCTCGATCTGTGCGAGTCTCACTGTGGCTGCAGTCCTATGCATACTGCTTGGAAAGCCCCATTCAAATCAGTGGGGTTTACATGTGAGTAAACTAGCTAGGCTTGGTGTTAGTTCCTAGTATGTGTGCCTACCTAGGATCGCAGCAATCCTTCCCTAAAGTCGAGATCAGTTGAGTAAATTTGCTCGGGGTTGGGGGTGCAGGTGGACTTTCAAATGCCTTGAGTCGGATCCGGCTGAGGATGGACTCCAAGACAGGCAATGGGGAGGGGGAGGAGGTCACGAAACAACTGCCGGCCACACCGACTGTGGTGGGAAATATGCTTGACTGCCTGCCCCAAGTGCATAAGATTAATCTTCGGCATTTGCGGGAGCAGCGGAAACTTGAATCGTCCCTTCCACCCCATCCTACAATAAACCATTCCCAGTGTGCGTGAGGCTAGTTAACTCGTAATAACCTCGAGGAGACCATTGCAAAACTCCCTTTGGACGAGGGGACCAAATAGCAGCTCTGGACTCATTCCTGGATTATCGGATCAGCCCATGATTAAATCCAGTGACACTGTCTCGTTAACTTGTCCAAAGGCAAATGGTAGGTCTAGTTTGATCCCTGGATTTATCGGAGCATTCTTATGGTAAGGAGTATAAAGTAGTTCTGTGCTATCGAAATATACATGTCCTGAGGTGTCTAACCGCAAAATCCGACCAAGGGGACCTATGCTTTAAAACAACAACATATTTTACACACACACACACACAGACACACACACACACACACACACCTCACTCCTAAACAGCCAGAAGAGAAGCAGAAGCAGGGCCATGGCGGACAGGCAGTGTGGTGTAGTGGCTGGAGTTGGGACTGGCATCCCCCTCTCTCCACCACCAGGAAGTTCTCGATCTCACACGGCGATGGTGAGCATCAGGAGGGAGGAGAACACCACCTACTCTGCCCTAAACTCTTTGGAGGAAGGGCGTGAGAAAACAAGGTAATCCATCAAGAAAGCCGGGGGTCTGGACAGCAGATTATCAACACAGCAGTCGGCGGTATCCCCTTGCTGGCGAATGTCTCGCCCTTTGCTTGCACTGGGAAGTCCGTGTGAGGGACGCAAGAGAACTTCCCGACGGATAAACAAGACTCGCCCCCGCAGACAAGGACATGACTTGATTTCTCTGCGCCTGATCATGAATGGCAGCTGAAGCCCTTTGAAAAGTCTAGATTCTTTTCCAATGTGTTATTATACAAAAACTCTGATGATGGTGTGATATATCTGTGAGTGCCCTTTCCCACATACTAGTCATCACTCGATACTGCAGCGATCAAGAGATCAATATGCGTGTATCTACCCCTTCTTATTTGCAAGAGAGCCGGTGCATCTTTACTCAGAAGTAAGTTTCACTGTGCTTTACTCCGAAGTAAATGTGCGTGGTAGTGGTGCAGTGCAACCTAAGATTTGTAGTCCTTTGCACACTTAACTGGAAGTAAACCCAATTGAACTGTGAGATCTATCTATCTATCTATCTATCTATCTATCTATCTATCTATCTATTAATTACATTTATGGACCGCCCCATCCAAGGACTCTGGGTGGTGCACAAGTTTAAAAAGACATAAAAACAAACACCATTTAAAACACACTGCTTAAAACAATCTAAAACAATTTAAAAACAATTCAAAGCCATTTAAAACCAGTTAAAATACTTAAAAACAATTTAAAACCCTTGGAATGCCAGGTTTGGATATATATGCCTGAAGAAATAGGAATAGGATCAAATTCCTCTGATTTTGCTATTTACACAGTTGAGGATGGCTTCCATTCTGTCCTTTGTAGGTGGAAAGTTTGCCATTTCAAGCAATCAATACCAATCCAAGCAGATCTAATGAAAAGTATCCCACTACCTATTTTCTCGGACAATGATATAAAAGGAAGGAGCTGACATCCATCCATTTCTCAGACCATAACAGATACGCATTTAAAGGGAGTTTTTCATGGGACTGATGCAATGCCTTAGATTTGGTGTTATATCAAGAGATCTTTAAATTCCCATGCAGTTTCATAACTTTATTAATATAGATTTAATTTATGTACTTTTTGTACGAAATTCGTGACTGACTTGTTAACTTTGTCACGTTTTAATTAGTTATCGTTATTTAGTTGCTTTATTAAACGTTTTCTTTAAACAAAATCAGAATACTCCTCAATTTACACCAACTAATTTTTAGCTTGTAGACATTGATTGTCCTCCGTCCAATCACAATGATCCTAAATAGACAGTAATTTTTTTAAAAAAGATAAAATAGAATTGATAGTAAAATCTTGCATTTCTGTCAAACCAATTCGAGCTCTCAATCGCATTCCAATTAAGAATAAACTTCCAAATTGAGGCACTAGAACCGGAAATAGGGTTCAGTAGAAACAGGTCTCAGGAGAGGGCTCGAGCGCCACGCGGAGGACAGGTTTGGAAACATGCCCGCGGGAGATTTTGGCCTGGCCTGAAAGTTTGGAAGCACAAGTCAGTTGCTCTGCTTTTGACAACGGGTCGGGAGGTCGTGCCGGCTTGGCTTTAATTAGTTTCTACGCCTCTTCATCCCCATTAAACATCGATCTCTCTCAGACCAACAGCAAGGGCGTTTCAGGGGACGAGGGAGGCGACATAGCGGCAATCAGGGTCTTTGTTTCAGGCAGGCAGGACCTGCCGCCGCCGCAGGAATCAGACCAGTCGGAGGTCGTGGCCAAGACGCTGCGCCGCTCGATCGGGGAAGCTGCTGGCCTTGACCGTGGTGGCTGTGGAAGCGACGGGGAATTCCCGGCACTAGGAAGCAGGGCAGGCGCCGTGAGGGAGCGCTTCAGGGCGGATCGTCGCCGAGTTCTGGAGACGGGGGAGGGGAAGGGGAGCAGTCCAAGGGGAAGCTCCGGCTAGAGCGCTTTCCGCTCCGAGTTGTGGTCCATAATCTCCAGCCGGGCTCGGGCCCTGCCTGCTCTCCTGCTGCGGTGGGGCAGGGGGCGAGGTCTGGAAGGCCACGATGAGGAGCCTAATGGGTTTCGGAAAGATCGGGGTCTGTCCTGCGGCCGCCTTCACCTTGCCGCGCCAATACTGGGCGAGGCCCCCCCCCGCTCTCCCTTTCGCCCACCCCGAGGCCGGGCTTCCCCGCTCTAGACAGGCTGTTCGCCCCCTTCCCGCACCTGCTTCCCGCAGCCTTGTTTCAGAAATGGAGTATGTGGGACACAGCTCGCCCACCCGTAAACGCACGTTGTTGCCCTTTCTGAGTCTGTTTATTTTCCTTCTGGCGCTGCCGCCGCCACGGGAGGCAGGGGGGCCCCCAGAGCAGCAGATGCTTCGCAAGGTTCTTTGCCCGCCGGAGTCCCCACCCCTATCCCCGCACACCTCAACTCTCTGCCCCAACCCCACCCCCTCCCTCCGGAGTGACCTCATAACCTGGATGGTTGCCATTAGGCTCTCAGTTACGCAACCATCTTTTTTTTTTAAAAAAAATTAAAAATGAACGAATTGCTGCTTTCTGAGATCAAAGCGACGATCTCTCTCAGTGCATCTGGAGACGCAAGTGGGGTGGGGGGTGGGGAGGAGAAGTGGAGCTGCCACAGTTGCGGGACTTCAAAGGGATTTCAACAAGGATGCCTCCTCCCCTCCCCCGACCCATCAAGCATCCTTTGCAGACAATGGATTCTGTGGCCACCCTCCAAAGACATAACCTGTCTTGGGAAGAAAGAAACGGCCTGGGACTGGGCGGGGGGGGGGACGACGCGGAGTGGGGCGGGGAGAAGCAGGGCGAGGGAGCAGGTTTTCCTTTCTACCTTGCCCCATGACTGCTGGAGACAGTCTTTGCAGAGAGTAAGGGCAGTTGGAAAGAGATCGCTGCCCCTGATCTATCCACTCTCGTCCCCTTTACCTTACTATTAAACAAGTTAGGCAGGTGTTTGTATTTGTTTCAGAAACCAGTTACGGTTACAGGCGGGCAAAACAAGGAAGGGTGGGAACGTGGGAAAGGATGCCTCTGTAATAAAACCAAGGAAGACGGACGAAGAAAGAAGAAAGAAGAAATCATAATAAAAATTAATAAAATTATTATTAATAATAAATTATTATCCATTTTCTTTCTTTTTTTCAGTTTCTCTTTCTTGGTTCTTTTACAAACAGTTCTAAACAGCAAACAGTTCCCTGAGGATGCAACCCCCAGGATCGCAGGGGGGGAAAGGAGGGGTGGCGAAGGGACGGGCTTGGATGCACAAAGGAATTCTTGGCAAAGCTTGTTACTTGTCTGTAAAGAGTCTTTCCCACCACGAAATGGTCCGGCTAAAGAAGGGGTCCCCTACTTTGGGCCGCCAGATGTTGTTGGACGACCACTCCCACTCCCCTTCGGTCATTGTGGCTGCTGGGGATGATGGGAGTTGTGGTCCGACGAGGGCATTTGGGGGAACCCAAGGTTGGGAATCCCTGGCTTGAAGGGTTTGGAACAGAAGCCGAGTCACTCCCGTTGAAGACGTGAACGGGCCAAGCGGGCTATACGCGTTGAAGTGGGGGAGGCGAGGAGGAGAGCAGGACTGTAGAAGAGGCGAGCTGTAGAAAGCGCGTCCCGATTCCTATTTGCTCAGTTTCTGCCCAGATCCCACGTTTCCGGCCCCCTGACTGTGGTTCTGAGCACTGAAATGGGCCTGGCCAAGGCACTTCAAGAGGACGGACCGGGACTTTGCATGATTATTTTATTTCATTACAGGAAAAACCTCCAAGGGAAGTTTGAAAAAATATCGTGCTTTTGGGGGGAATTTTAGTCAAAGTCATAGAAACATAGGAAGCTGCCATATACTGAGTCAGACCATTGGTCTATCTAGCTCAGTATTGTCTTCACAGACTGGCAGTGGCTTCTCCAAGGTTGCAGGCAGGAATCTCTCTCAGCCCTATCTTGGAGAAGCCAGGGAGGGGACTTGGAACTTAGATGCTCTTCCCAGAGCGGATCCATCCCCTAAGGGGAATATCTTACAACTAGTATTTTTCAGCCTGTTAAATTAACGGGCGCTAGTAGCCTTTCTTTCTTTCCTTCTCCCTCCCTCTCACCCTCCTTTCCTCCCTTTTCCCCCCTTCTCTCCCTCCCTCTTTCCTTCCCTCTCCCTCTCTCTTGCCCTTCCCCTCCCCCTTCCCCTTGTCTTCACAGACTGGCAGCTATACCTTTGAAGGAAGAGTGAAAACCCACCTTCCCGCTTCCTCTTGTCTTTTCAGACTTTGGCAGAGACAGAGTCTAGACTGCAGTTTCACATCATCAGTCTTCTTTTTCACATCTCTGGTTTGTCACTCTTTCCATAATTAACTTGTACATCACTTGATTACCATATGCTGCATGTGTGGACTGGGGAGAACTGTTTTTGAACTTGGGTAAGGTGATTAGTTAGTTGTTTCACTTATCTTTCCCCTTTCTTCTACTAGGGAACCCAAGGCCAGGGGTGGGTGGCCCTTCTACAAGGCAAAGTGAGTGGCTGTCTTGGATGTAGGTACAGGAGGGGTGCAGGTGGCAGTAAGCATCAGCCCACCAGCACCATGGGCCTGCCTGCTGCCACTACCCTTCCTCACCCCCACTGGGGCATGCTGTTCATTTCCCCCTGCTCACCCTGTTGGGACACACCTCTTATTCCCCCCTCTTCTCTCCCCACCCCCATTCTGAAAAGAGCCAGAAACACCCTTGTGGTCATTGACAGGTTTGGTGCCATAGTCCGTGTGCTTGCAAATTGCTACTGCTGCTGCCTTGACAGCATGGCCTGAAAATGTTGAGCACCTGCCTGCAAGGATGAGGGGTGGGCATCATATTGTCCTTCACCTCAGGAAGCAAAATATCCTGGACCACCTCTGCTCAAGGCATTTGGTTCCCAGGAATCTCCCATTCAGGTATTCACCAGATGCAATACGCTGCATATTGCATCTCGCACACCATGCCTATAAGAAATCTCCTGATTTTAAATCCATGATGGCTCATTCTCACAGTAAGATGCTACAGTCAAGTGCCAAATACACACATGTGAATTATTGCATACAAGATGCACAAGTGTCTTGTGTCTGTCCCTGCAAGAGTGGGCTGACCCTTTTGTGGTAGTTTTAAAAACAAAACCCTTGCAAGAGCCCTGCTGTTCTTAGACTACAACTCCCATAATCCCCAGCCACAGTGGCCCATAGCCAGGGGTTATGGGAGTTGTAGGCCAACATCTGCAGGAGGGCCAAAGTTGAGTAGCCCTGCCTGGCAGTGGCTTGGCAGTGGCTCTCCAAGGTTTCAAAGGTTTCTGTCAGGAGTCTTTCCCAGCCCTACCTGGAGATATTGGGGATTGAACTTGGGGACCTTCTGCTTGTAAGAGAGATGCTCTACCACTGAGCTATGGCCCCATCTCAAAGAACTAACCCTCCTTTCATGTTTAAATTGTAACTGGGCATGCACGGATGCAGCAGGTACACCTGTGTGCATGATGTCCACTAGCATTTAAAACAAATGGCTGGTGTGCCATGGCAACATATTGGCATAATATAGGCTCTAATACTTTATACTAATACAGTATTAGCATTAATATGGTATTAAGTCTAAAAACTATTCAGCTTTCTTGAAAAACATGAACAATGGCATGGCCTCTCCCCACAACAACAAAACCTCCAATGACAGCAGCTGGGAAGGAAACTTAGTGGAAAAGGTAGGGCTCAGCCTTCCCAAAAGTCAATGAAAACATCACCTACCCCACAAAAAGATGGGTCAGTAGCACTATCAGCAGTCCACATTTGCATTCATTATGCAGCTGTTGGATTTTCCATGTTAATCAATTGGATGATTTAAGCATGGAAAAGTACAGGTTGGATGAGGCTGTTTTGTGAACCTCATAAAGAGTGAGAGTGGGCAAGGTGTGACAATCCTAGAAGAAACACCCTGTCTGGAAGCACTCAACATCCCCAAGACAATCTTGAAACACATATAATCCACCTCCAGATAACCCACCAGCTCTGGAACTGCCACCACTTCAGTTGGGAACCATGTTTAGAGAGAATCACCTTTCAAAGTTTTCAGTGATCCTATACTTGTGACTGTAACATACTTAAAGAGTTTCTTTGTCCTTCAGCATTACCCTCCAGTACTTGTATCAATTAACAAGGCAGTTTTGTTTTATTTTGTCAAAGAAACAAGTATACGAGTATAGTAACAGTGTTATTTATTTTGTCAAACAACTAAAGAATCCAAAGTTATTATGACTTTAAACAATGTCCTACTTACCAAATGTGGAACTAAGAAATTGTAAGGTGGTGGACTATTCAAAAGGGCTTTATTTCAAACTTGCATTTATTTATCATGTTTTATCCGCCTTGGGATTGTTTTTAATGAAAGACGGTATATAAATTTAACAATAAATAAAGTATATACATTTAACAATAAAAATAATACTAATTTTTATTAATTTTAATTTTAACAATAAAAAATAATACTAAAACTAATAAAAATAATAAAAAATATAGACATCTCTCTCTAGACAGTGTACAAAGTTAAAAACAAGAAATGTAAAACAATATAAAACAGTTAAAATTCACAAAACAGGTAAAAACAATCTCAAAAGATAAAAGATTCATTTTTTGAATTTCAGTTAAAATTTCATTTAGGGCTTAGAACTTTTGAAAAAAAATCAGATTCCAGTTAGCCGTGTTGCAAGGCTCCTTTTGTTTGAGTGCTAGTCTTTCTGGGGTGGGTGGACACCCCAGTCTTTGTCCTGGGAAATTCAATCTGGAAGCCCAAGAATGGGGGGCTTATATTACAAAGTGGGGCTTAGTCTTTGTGGGTGGACACCCCAGTCTTCAGTCTTTCTGGGGTGGGTGGAGTCTCCTTCTCCCTTCCATTGCCTAGACATGCAAAAACTTGTAACTTGCAGGGAGGACACACTCCTAGTCCCACCAGGTTGGCTCTTCCTGAAAGATGCTGAACATATGTCAAAATCCTGCACCAAGGAAAAATGAAGCCTGAAAATTAGGCAGAGTGACATACACTTGACAATGTAGTTCTTCATCAAGAAGCCGGTGTAATGGGAGTAGGGATGGAGCTTTGACTGCGTGTCTTTAAATATTGGTTATGACTATTATTCTGCCCAGTAGGGTTAGTTTCCCTGATCTTGGCTGATAACTTTGACTCAAAATGGAAAAGGTCTTTAGAGCAGAAACTATACTCTTATGACTTCTCACAGGAATAATTTATTACAATTAGCCCTGATCAGGCCAAAAGAACACTTAAGCAGTGACATTGAAGGGCAATTGGATCTAGTCAGTCTTCCAAAAGGTGTATTTCTGTCCAACCAATTTGTTTCCGTGAGACCTGTGAGGTATTTAAACTATTGAGAGACGTCAAAATTCTGGACAGCATTAACCCTTGCTCACTTTAATGCACTCCCTACCGCAGTAGTAGATAGGAAATTTAAGAAAATACCATATACAGCTCGGCTATGCCCCTGTGGGACAGGTGCCATTGAAACTGTATGTTTTGGTTTGTTTTATAAGAGTATTTGAAACAGTTTTATCTCTCCTTTTTAAGTAAATTATCCCAGCCATACTGATATCTTTTACCTGCAACATCTATTGTCTGATCATAATGATTCCATTCCCTTAAATGTGGCTAAATTTTGCTTTATAGCCTGTAAAATACCAAGAGATGCTTACCTCGATGTAGTTTCTTTTTGTTTGCTATAAGCTGTATGATGATTGATTGCTATCTGGTCGATGACCATAATAAAGGAATCTATCACTTGACAATTCTGCATAACGCTGTTCTGCTAGGCAGGAAGAGGAGCCAAGGAGCTGTGAAGGGCATCTATTTTTGGCCCCCGACCAGGGGCAATCCTATTTACCCAGCTTCTCAGATTTTACTAGGCATCACCAATGCATGTGAGTGAAATTTTGTATCCCACATCTATCAAATTCAAGGTGTCTTGTGTGAAAAATGTATTTTTTGGCTTGTAACACAAGCCAAAAAACTAATACATTATTATAGGGCTGTAGTTGACACTTGATGACTCTAAACTGGGAATGGGCCATCGCACACAACATCACATGATAAAAAGAACCTTGATATTTCCCAGCAGAGGGGCTCTTACCCCTGGACTTTGGGGCCAAAGTCCAGGGCTTCCACACCCCCTGTGGCCCCCCCAATCCTCGTTAGTCTGTCCTGGGTGGTGTGTGGGTCGTGCCCTAAGAACCAACACGTTAAAAAATGATGTTTAACTTGCGGGGTGGCGGTGGTGGTGTCCAAAGGCCTTTAGGTCCAGGCTCCAAAATTATCTAGGTGCACCCCTGTTTCCCAGGCAGCACTGTTAACAGACCTTCCAGTGGAGCTGGAACACTATTACTGTCAAGTGCCAGTCATCAAATGTATAGTGATCAAGGGTGGAGAAACCACGCAAACTGCCTGAGCTATCCATTCCTTTTTACTGAAGACCTCCTTTTTATCTCCAGAGGAAAAAGAGGAAGGTGGTGGCACTCTTCTTTGTGATCTTCACAAAGAAATGAGAGCAGCCCTGAAGAAGAACTGAAATAGTGCTAGAGAGGCAGCAATGCTGTAGGACTTGGACCAGGGAGTCCTGGGGTCAACCCCCCACACTCAGCCATGAAGCCTACTGCCAAAATGGCCTCGAGTCAGTCACCGCCGCTCAGTCTTGCCAACCTCACTGGGTTGTTCCAAGGATAAATGGATGCACCACTCTGGACTCTTTGGAAGAAGGCAGTGTCGGCTCCAGGCTTTGTGGTTTTGTGTTTTCTTGTTTTTGGAGGAAGGGGGGATATTAGGTGTGCTACTGCCCTCCTCTCCATTGAGTGCACAGTGGTAGCTGTTTGCCATTGCTAATGATCACCATGAACAAATGAGCAGCAATGGTGAGGAAGAGGAGGAGGAGGAGGAGGAGCTGCTGCTCACTTACTCACGCACCTGCACCCCCCCACCCCTTTCTGGATGGTAGCTGCTGCTCATAGCAGCCATCACTGCTCACTCAGATAGGCATGTGAGCAAATAGTTGTGGCACACATGCTGAGGTATGGGTGAGGTCAGTTCCTCCAGGGTGGGAGGAGCGGGGCTTTGTGAAGCTTCCTCTATCCACTGCCAACATTTATCTCCAGCTGTCTTCTAATCGTTATTGCCCTGACAGTGGGGAAATGCTATAGGCTGGGGTGTTACACCAATGGAGAAATTCCAATATTTTAAAAATAAAGAGGAGTGGTTGTTTTACAAAGAAAAAGGAAAACAGACCAAAAGATAGTCCTTTCTAAGAAATACACCGCTGAAAGCACAACCAGTTAGTTTTCTGTCCTCCAATCCGAGCCCCTTTCTGCCAGCAACTTCTGACTGGCTCTACAGCACTCCCTCCTGTCACTCTAAGTACCTGGCTAGTACCTGGCTGGTTCTGTTCAAACCTGGTTCTAATAGAAGCGGCCTGGTTTGACTGGATCAGACTGAGAAAGGGGTGCCAGTCAGAGTTTGAGCCGAACCGGCCCCGGTTCTAACTGAACCGGTTCAGCGGTTTGAGGGGCATACTTGTAAAGGGGAATTTGGTGAGGGTTCCGTTTTACAAGCAAATGGGGGGAACCCTGCTTGCCTAAAAAACCCTCCATGGGGGCAGTGAGGGCACCACGTTGTTGAAGGCGCAGCTCCTCTGAACTCTGGATCGGGTCCGGCGCTCCAGCAGTCTGGTTCCAGCCTCAATACATGCTGGCCATGCCAGACCCACTCAGAGGAGCTGCCCCGCTGCTCCCGTGGGTGAGATGCCCTCTTGCTGCTCCCATTAGGAGTTTTTATAGGGAGGTAGGATTCCCCACTTTGCTTGTAAAGGGGAATACTCACCGGATTTCCCTTTACAAGTATGTCGTTCAAGCCAAATCAACCCGGTTCCAAACTGGTTCGGCCTGGTTCAGCCCTTGGACTGAACCAAGGGCCGGTTCGACTCGAATTAGCTCATGGTCCAGTGGTCCAGTTCAAATCTGGCTCAATTTTGAACCGAACCGCCAGAATCTGTTATGTGTGCACTCCTATACCTGGCAACAGTTGCCATGCATAAATGATTCTTAACTAGCCAGTTCTTCACAGCTTAATCCTGCCACCACTTAAGAGAGAGAAGGCAGGTGGCAATGGCTGCCGCAGCACAGAAGGTCAGAAGTCAGACTTCAAAGCAAGCCCCTGTTTTAAAAATGGATGGAAAGAGGAAGACCTAGGATGGGCATTCAGGAAAGTCATACCTGAAAACCAGGGATGCCACAGGCCAAACATTAGCAGAAGAGATCAGTTGTAGGCATGAGCTTGCTTCCTTCAAGCTTGAGGTTTCAAGTGGGAAAATCCACCCAAGAGCCCTCACCATGGAGCGAGGTGCCTCAATCCCACAAAAGAGATATGCCTACAGAAGCAGTTTCTTTGTGCATATTACTTGCTGGATGAGGAACCTCTGTGTAAGTTCATTTGCATATTCAGTGCTCATGGCATTGCTTTCAATGGCAGATGCATTTGGATGTGCATCCAAATGTGTATTTGCCTCTTTCCCTGCCCCTCCTCTCTATTCTAAGTTCTCAACCTATAGGACATATTCCTACATTTATGAATATTTATTTATAGTAAAAGAACACACACACCAGAGTGCATTGCAACAAGGTAGGAGCACAATACACAAACCACATCATTTTTGGTACACATCCAAATAATGTTCAGGGCAAAGCAGCCTGAGTTTTCAATTTCTCTTTGATTCTAAAAATATCCTTTGCATTAAAATCCGAAAGGTCTGCTTTGGCCTCATTCCAACAGTGGGAACGCTGAAAGCCTAAACACATTTATTGGTTACTTGAGGAGTGTGCTTTAAACATTGCATTTTCAAGGTGTATATCTACAAAGGAGACATGCCTACATGAGGAACAGGTGCTTTGAAAAGATGTGTCTCATACAGGGACACATCCGAGAGATGGGGCTGGTTGTAGGACCCTGTTGAGTGCATAGGCAACGTGAGCCTCTTGCTATGTAATGTGTGAAAGAACACCAAGACTGAAGCAATAATGAACCATTCCTGGACCATAAGGAACTGTGAGGGATACTGTTGTTTCAGAAAGTCATGCATTTTAGACTATACCGGCCCCTGGTGGTTACTACAAGCAACAGCTCCCTGCCACGCTGCAGAGGAACAGAGCTTGTAGATGATGGGAATAGTTCCTTCCTATAAGGAAGGTGGTGTAAGGTTAGGTGGAGGAGAAAGGGAATTTTCCTCTTTAATCAGGCAATATGACAGAGATTCATAAGTCATGCTAGAAAGCTGTCCTTACAGTGATGAGGGCACATGATAACTTAGGGTGCCTGTTTCGGATTTCCATAAATCCAGCAGCATCCTTGCATCAATATCCTCACAGTAGGTGAACACAACCAGAGTGCACTCTAGTGCACTGAATAAACTTGTAATACACGAAGACAGGCAGTTCTGTGGAGCACATGGGCCAGGCCTTAAGCAGGGCAGTGCTCAGCTTCCCCAAGACTCACAGCTGGCTTTCTTGTTGAAAAAGGCAAGACTGTCGTTTGTATGGCTGCAATGATTTACTTGCAAAGCATGTGAGCAATGCCTGTGGAAATCTCAGAAACCAAAGGCACTGCTAAATAAGATTGCTAGGAGCCACAGGACAGGACTTCAATATCTGCTCCCTTCCCATGTCCAGCAAAACCAGAGAAATATCATGATTGTATGATTTATGCAAGTTGAAGACTTCCACTTTTCACAGCACAGGGTTGTCTGGGTACAGACATTTAATTCCTTTTGTGCTTTTATGGGGAGGTGGAAGCCCACATGCTGGAAGAGCTAGATGTGCAGGGCCTGGGCAAGAGTAGGCTGCTGGTAAGCTAAGGTAAGGCTTGGGAGGGCTTCTATTAAGAGGGAGAAGCCTGTTGAGATGCTCAGTCCAGCAGGGGTGCCCTACATGCAGAGACTGGAGGGGGGGGGGGAGAGAGGCTAACCCACATCTTAGAAGAGGCTGCTGGTTTTGCTCAGCTCCTATAGACAGAGCATAGCAGTGCTGCTAAGGTTTACAGGTCCCAGACCAAGAGCTCACAGCCATAAGTTCCAGAATTCCAAATAATCTCTGAACAATCAGAATAGTGTATGTGTGGTTCTTCTGTAAGAGGAAAACACTGCTGATGCCTCCCTTTTGCTGACTGAGGCTCCAAGTACTCTGTCACTGAGCTTTCATATATTTTATCTTTAGGGTAAAACCAGGTGCTCATATGCTGTTAATTATGATCTAAAGTCCAATTACTTTCAAATTTATTTTCCAGCTCCAACTGTGCTCCCGTTTGTTTAGATTGTTGTCAAATGTCAACAACTTAGCGCTAAAATACTACCATCCTTCCTCTTTCTACTTCTTCTGTTGCTGCAGAAAGTTATAGAGCCGTCTTTGCTCCATGTACACACACGTACACACACACGTACACTCTCTCTCTCTCTCTCTCTCTCTCTCTCCATCCATCCACACCCCTAGTTCTGGAATGGTTTGCTACATTTAGCAATTCACATTCTGCTTTGCAGTATTTGGAAATAATGCATTTGAGCTTATATTTTTCTCTTCCAATCAGCCAGAATTCAACCATTTTATTATTTTCTATCATATTGACATTGATAGGCTCTTGTTGATTTAATAGCAGAAGGCAGCTGCTCTTTCATTATACTTTCCATGTTCCAAATAATCTCCCAAAGGAGAAAACGAGCAGTTTGCTCCCCCACTGCTGCTATTTGCCATAAAGCCATCTCTGTCATAGCAGCACAGAACCCATTTAAATGATAATACAGTGGTTTGATACAGTGGTTCAAAGGCAGCTGGTGAGTATCAGTGCAGTGAGACACAATTTACACAAAATACAGGAAAATAAAGCCTTCATTGTTTTTCAACACTTTGCAATGCTGCCTCTTCCACTAGCTTGTTGGCTACAAATGTCATCCGGCTTTTCAGATTTTGAAATTTGGAGAACTAAATCTCTGGCAGCTGAAGCTTGCCTCTCATGATAAGGACCTATTTCGGCAGAAAAAGGCCTGACTAGAACTGTAGCTCTGTGTTCAAGTTGGTAACTAATGAATATCATTCTGAATAGTTTTGCAAGGAAAACTATTTTTTATTTTTTTTAAAGGAGTAAGTCAAATGTGAGTAGAGTGGCCAGATGACAACCCACAAGATATGAGCATATCTTTAAAGTTCCAGTGGGAAAGGAAGTTCCTCCCACCTGTTTCTCTCCCCCCGCCCCATTTCCCATTCCTTCCTTCTATCCATCCTTCTCACCCACAAACAGCCACGAGCAAGATTCCACATTTGCCCTAGAGAGAGGAGGAGACAGGAAGGATGAGAGCTAGAAGAATCCACAGGGAGGAAGAGGCTGGAGAAGCTGTGACTACTTCATTTCCCACTTCACTGAAAGTACACATGAACATTGTCTAGATTACAACCTTGTTACAGAACCGCCATGCGAGGATCTGAGAGCATAAAGGTAGAGAAAGGGGCCCAGGGTTGATGGTGAAGTAAGTCCATAAGAAGCAAAACGGCAATCGTGGGTCTAGAGCTGCACTGGGTGCTTCTGGGATCACTCCGCTAGACAGCTGCCTCTTGCCCATCACAGTTGTATACTGCAATGCAGTCCTCAAGCATCCCTGCACAGGACCAATTTTTAACACAAGAACATGTGGAAAACAACGAATCAGAAAATTTTGTGCCAGGCTAGCTGCCCCCATCTTTTTGCCGCACTTCTGACCAATCAGAAGTTCTGTTTTTGAGCGGGTTCACATGGAAGCAAAGAGGCAGCAGCACAAAAGTTCTTCTCTGGAATCTCCAAGACGGGTCCTATCTAATGCGTGTGAAGGAACCATTCAGCAGCTAATCCTCTTGTGGATCCAAAGACAAAAGGAGGTCCTCTTGCAAGACTACGGAGTCAAGAGAATGAAGATCGGCTGACAGGTGCCAGTTTCTAGCTGCTTCTAATTAGGGTTAATGCAACCCCACCAGTCTTCTGATTTCCTGATACACAGGAGTTGCAAGTTCTTTGGCCTTCTCTGCTCCGGTCCATAAAACCTTCTCCAGGTAAGAGCGGTCATCTTTTAGTCTCTTGAATTCATTCCTGATTGGAGCAAGTTTTTCAATGACGGCCTCTGCTACCACTGCCTTGTAGCGAGCAGTATCAAGACCAACACTCTGGTGCACCACTTCCTCCGTGCTGAGTCCTGTTATGGCGGAGTGAATGGCCACAAGGTTGGAGACACCCGGGCGGCTGTCGGGGTCGTAGGTCACCTCGGAGGTGAAGTCTGTGACAGCCTTACGGAATTTCAGTGTTATCTCCTCAGGGCTATCTGTTATGTTCACCGTGGCTAACTTCTGAGGGTCCGATTTTGACATCTTGGATGTGGGATCTCTGAGGGACTTCACCTTCTTCATTGAAGCTAAAAATCAAGAGAGGGGGGAATTACCCAAGACAGTTGAGTAACACTGTAGTTATGAGACCAAGTAAAAATTAGGAAGCCCTGATTAAAATCTCACCTCTACCATGAACTCACTTGGAGGCCTTAAGCAAGCCACCCTATCAGCTTCAGCCCTCTCCCTCGAGTCTACAAAAGGGGTATACTACTACTGACCTACTTTACAGAGTGGTTGTAAGGATTACAAAATACAGTGTGAAGCACTTTGAACATGTAAAAGCACTAAATAAATGCTAATGCTAACAATACATGGATGTATCAAGCACCTTTCACCCCTAATGGTGCAGCAGGGAAGTAACCTGCCTAGGGAGCAAGCTTCGAATCTGCTTCGAATCCCCGCTGGTGTGTTTCCCAAAATATGGGAAACTCCTATATCGGGCAGCAGTGATATAGGAAGATGCTGAAAGGCATCATCTCATACTGCGTGGGAGAAGACAATGGTAAATCACTCCTCTATTCTACCAAGAAAACCGCATGGCTCTGTGGTGGCCAGTCGACACCGACTCAATGGCACAACCTTTCCTTTCCTAAAGGTAAAGTTGTGCCCTTAAGTTGGTGTCAACTCCTGGTGACCACAGAGCCTACCCCAACTTTAATCATCAGCCCTCCGTGCTTTGTCAAATATCCACCTCCTGCACCTTTCAGTCTCTCCACTTTTGGGATCTGGAGAACTAAATCTATGGTTGTACACCAAAAAAGTGGCACCATGGCCACTTATGTACCATTACCTGTAAAGATCACAACTCTGGCCTTTCCTTTATTCTGAAACACAGTGTGTGTGCGTGCGGGGGGGTGGGGGGTGGGTGGGAATACAGGGCAGGGATTTCATTGGAATGAAGTATCAAGCTGACCAGCCTCCTCACTGCAAAAGACTGTCTTGTCAGGCAGCCCAACCATAAACATAAAAAGCAAGTTTCTTAAACAGTGCTTGGAACAGGTTGAGTATGTGACTGTCTTGAGGGCAACTTCACCACCAACACCCACAATGTATTGCCCCCATTCTGCTATATGCAACACAGATGGGAGTACCACCTTGCAGTCTTCAGCAAGATTTTATTACCTTCTAACAACTAACAGCAGAATATGCTCTCATGACTTTTAGATCAGACTTCTAAGACTACAGTGTATAGAAGAAGGACATTTATTTTATGTGTCACATTTATATACCGCTCCATGTAAAATCCCAGGGCAGTTCACATTTCAATCAAATAACCAAAATCTAAAAATCATATAAACAAATTACAATTACCATTACAAAAACTTCAGAACTTTAAAACATCATAAACTAAAAGGCTGATTAAACTGGAGGGTTTTCCAAAGTCGTTTGAAAACAACCAGAGATGGAGAGATTCTTGTGTTCCAGAGCCTCGGGGCAACCCCTGAGAAGGCCCGTTTTGGGTCGCCACCAAGTGAGCCAGTGGCAACCGCAACCAGACAATCTTAATAGGTGGCAGGGTTCATGAAGAAGAAGGTGCTCTCTTAAACACCCTGGGCCCAAGCTGTTCAGGGACATACATTCAGACATACATTCTGAATGCAATTTTCTTAAATTAAGCAAAATACAGGCCACTTCCCATCCCCAACAGCAAGTATATACTGCCTGTATACTGGTAGGTATATGGTGTTGTTTTTTAAACACAATTTTAATGGGTCTTAGAAATACTGGGACCATGTTCCAACATTACAAGTGGTGTGATAATGTCTAGGACTAAAAAGAGCAGGGACTAGAAACCATGGCTTTCTAAAGATGAGAGCGTATTCATGAAGTACTGCATTTCCCAAGATCATCCCATTTCACAGCCAAAACATCTTTTTTACTCATTTGCTATGATGAACAGCCATTTTTGAGTGGTCTTACACTGCTTACTCACTTAAAATGGCTCTGGGTACTGGAAAGAATTCACCATATAACTTGTTGAAGCGGCGGGCTGTATCCTGGGTCAGCTCCAAGTGCAGGACTTGATCTTCTCCAACTGGAACATGTGTTGACCTTCCAATAATAATAATTAAAAAAACCCTAAGTAATACTTCAAATGACACAGAAGTTGGCACTGTTCCTGCTGTCACTGAGATCACCAAAGGAGACAACAAACACCCACCCACCCAGGATCTGCCTAGGGCTATGAACATTCACATCTGCTAGCTTGAACCATTACAAAAGAATTTAAGACTAGAGGAACGACTGTTGAAATGAACAACTAGGTTTATTGGCAGATTATAAACTATGGACTGTAGCTACAATAACAGCATCCATATATATGGTGTCCACTAGGTAACTTGTCAATGTGAACATGCCACTGAGTCACTCCAGAATCAAGGGACAACTACACCACAATCAGGCTGCCCCCAAAGCACCCACTCCTAGCCACCTTGGTATTCGCTCCCATTTGCTATATCATAGAGACCCCCAAAGGCTTTGTAAGCAGATGAACTATACATTCCGACTCTTACTTGTAGAGAAGAATATCTGCAGCTTGAAGGACAGGATAGGTGAACAGACCAACAGTTCCTTCATTCATTTGGCTGGCATTCTTCATCTGTTTACACAAGCAAGACAGAGGGAAGGAAGTCATAGCTACTTGACCAATACTTCTGATTTATTTTTAATCCTGAACAAAATAATTTTGATCAGGTTAAAATCTTTTTTTCCATGAACTAGGAACTTGTGAAATGTTGCATATGGAGTTTAAAAAGTCATATAAGCAAGACGTCTAAAAATATTTTTTGCACTTTCCCTTTAAAAGTAAGTACAATATACAGTTCAGCAAAGCCACGCTCAGTCTTCATGCAAAATAACTGTTGGACAAGTGCAGTTTTTAGCCAAATGTTTTACTTTAGTGGTATTTTATATTATAAAACATGTTTAGCTATTTAAAAGCTTGCTGCCTGCCTTGAGCATAAGCAGGCAGGCAGAGGCACCATTTCCGAGTTCAGTGGATGGGGAAGACAAAAAGATTAGTGTGTGTATTGTAACCCTGTAACCACTGAAGCAGACAACTCAATCTAGCACAAGTGGCGGGCGGGTGGGGGTGGGGAGAGATAGGGTGAGAGTGAGTGAGTGTGTGTGTGTGTGTGTGTGTGTGTGTGGTGGGGTAGGTAGGTAGGTGTATAAGTTGTGGTCCTCTAAAAACTATTCAGAGAGCAACAATGACAAGATTATGCAAGTTTGACGATAGCAGCTCACATTCTGCACAGTGTTAGTAAGGAGTAAAAGAGCAGTGTGTGTGCAGAAGGATCTGGCCTGCTGGGACTTTTTTGCCGGCCCCAGGGCTGGCCCAAAGTATTGTGGTGCTTGAGGTAAGGTGCAAATGCTGCCTTGCCCCAGGGACCTGGTGGGGGTCAGCCCCTTTTCAAAACTGACCTTTGAAGGTGTTGAAAGTACATGGGGGACAAGGAAGAGGAAAGGTTGCTAGGAGCCTCCTCTTCCCTCCTCATGTTGTGGGTAACTAATACTTGCTTTCATTAAAATTTTTAATTATATTTATTATTATTATTATTATTATTAAAAAATTTATACCGCCCTTCCAAAAGGCTCATAATTGCTTTCATTAATATTTTTAATAATTTTAATGTAATCATTAATGTGCTGAAAATTTACCTCGGCCCCTGCCTACCAAGTCATGGTTGGTTCCAGCCCACCAGAGTATTTGACTTGTGCACCCCTGGTGTGCAACAATGCTGTATTGGAGCTCTGTCCAGTGTGGTGCCAAGTAGACAAATGCAGGTGGAGGAAGAGCCGGGGAGCAATTTTCACTTCTCTCTCCTCCCCATAAAAGGACTTTTTAATATGTCCTTAAAGGCTGTTCAACCCCCAAGGACATATTTCTGAAGCCAAACAGTCCTTTTTGTGGAGGAAAGGGAAGTGAAAATTGCTCCCCCACTCTTCCTCCACCCACATTTGTCTGCTTGGCACCACACTGGACAGAGCTCCAATACAGCATTGCTGCACCCACCACATTGCTCTTTTACTTCCAACTAATGCTGTACAGAATGTGAACCTACAAACATTTGTTTTGTTTTAATTTCCATTGTCATGAAAGGGGGAAAAATAAAACATAGGCATGATCCATCACATCAAAGGTATATGGAGGATTCATGGAGCATTCCCACAAATTCAAGAGAGCCCGATTTCCGTCTCCTCCCAACTAATTTATTTAGAATTTATTAATTGTCTTTCACGTCCTCTCAATATGACACGCACAGTAAAAGTTACAATAAAAACAACATTCACAATATACAACAAAAGCAGCAGTCAATATTTCTAGTACAGAAACAGAGCCCATTTAAAAGAGCAAATGATCCCAAACCCAAATCCAATTAAACATTAGCAACTTCCACCACACTACTTCCATTGGGAACAATGGAAGTAGCACGATGCAAATGCCCCCAGGCTGTTTCAAGGAGTTTTTAAAAAATTATTATTATTATTTTTACATTTATATCCCGCTCTTCCTCCAAGGAGCCCAGAGCGGTGTACTACATACCGAGTTTCTCCTCACAACAACCCTGTGAAGTAGGTTAGGCTGAGAGAGATGTGACTGGCCCAGAGTCACCTAGCTTGTATCATGGCTGAATGGGGATTTTAACTCGGGTCTCTCTGGTCCTAGTCCAGCACTCTAGCCACTACACCACGCTGGTTTTGCAACAGCCGGCCTCCGCAACAGTCCTGGGGCTGTCTTTTATTTGTGCAGCAGTCCTGGCAGTGTGCAAATGCCCAAGTTTCCCTGCGCAGGATGTCAGCTGTTGTGTTTTGTTAAATGTTAGGGCTGCAATATTTAATTGAAGAAATGAATAGTTTAAAAACCCTCGCTTTGATGGCATCTCCCCACCACCACTGCTTCATTTTTGTAATTGTCATGTTCCAAGGGGGAGGAGGTGTGTTCCTGGCCCTTCTTGAACTCAGAATTGCAAGATGGGAACAGAAAGGGTCAGCCTCTGAGTAAGCCAGGAGGAGGTTACTTCATCTCCTGAGTCCTCCTCCTGGCTTGCTACATCCAGCCAGTTCCCTCTCCAGGGGAACTTCCAGCTCCCACACTCAAGAGCAGCCTTCATCATTGGCTGCCTTGGATTAAATGCCCCAGTACAGAGCTGACAGGGCTTAAAGCCTACTCCAAGCCCTACCCCCTCCCTGGTCTCACTTCCTGCAAATGCTCAACATGGCATTTGGAGGAAGTGAAGCTGGGGCTGTTCCCTGCAGTTCTCCCTGCCTCATCCGCTCAACCCCACCAGGATCCTACCAGCCTGGAACCATCTCACCCCTGCTCCCTTCAGGGGAAGACAGAAGCCCCAAAGGAGGAATACTGCACTCTCTGCCAGACTCCACAGGGCCATGCAGAAAACAAGGTAATGCAGCATCTGACAGCAATTTTTTAAAAAAACACAAAACACAAACTGTCTTTAAAAAAACAGACTGTGGTCAACAGATGCCATCTTAGAGGAGAAAGAGGAATTTTTCTTGTAAGAGGGTTGACTGCTGTAACAACAATGTGCCTCCAAGAACCTTCGATTCTGCAAATGTGAACTAGTTTGTGTGAAATTCTTGTTGCAGAACAGCAGCAAAATCTCAAGAGTTTCCCTTCCCATCAATTATGTGGATTTTCCAGAAGATTTTCCAATAGCTTAAATGGATTGTGATTTGATTTGCGTGTCTATTTGACTTCTATTTTCAGTAAGCTAAAAAAGTACTTTCAGTTAGTGTCATGTGTTGTATAAATATCTTAAAAGGTTTTCTATAACCACCTCAAATATTTGAATTGAATTATTTGATTAGGAGGTGGTGGTGATAGCAGTAGTAAAAAAGTTCAATTATCAACTTTTAATGTGACTTCAATGTTATGTCCAAACACATTCAAATTTTCAAAGCTTTATGCAAAAATTATTTTATGGAAATATTTTAACAACTTTAAAGACAATACAAAATAATGCACACCTCCCTTGTTTAACTGTTGAGGAAAATGTTGACATAGCAGTTATAGTGCACCCAGAGAACTGTGACTGATCTGTTGTCCATTAATCTACTTTGTGTTTAAACACGCCCCCACCCACCCCCGCCCCCACAGGGCATCAGGACACCTTCAGTTTCATCATCACTGCCTGTAAAAGCAGTTGCACTTATGTCTTTGTTGAAATTCAGACAGGCATGAATCTGATTAAAAATGGCTTGAATTACATTTTTTGTTTAAGCATCATGACTATCTTGGAGCAACCACTAAATACCACTAAAAAGGAAACCAGTTTTATAAAAATCCTTTCCACCTCCCCAGCTTCACAAAAGAAATGACACTCTGATCTATTTATAATCCAAGATGGCATAATAATTTTTACTTTAGATGTGCAAGTCAAAATCAATCAAGAGAACACATAACTTGATTTTGTGTTTTGGATTATGGATTATGTGCATGTTGGGTTTTGTTTTAATCCTCTGTTTATAAATCAATTGGAGTGTGAGTGAGTATACATACACATATTCTTCCAAGGGATAGTCACCTGAAAAAGTTTAATTTACAGCTTTGAAAATGCCTGATATTGTATTGGTGTTGATTCATTACATTATACAATTTCATAACATTAAATTGTTTTTTTTTTTGGAGGGGAGGGGATGTTCAGCAGAAAATAGCCATGATTAACTTAGTCTGGATCTCAGCAGTAGAAAATTGCCCACAGAAGATTTTTTGCCCACATCACTGGTTCCTGCTGTTTTTTTAATACAATAATGACTTGCTAATTATATTAAAAACAAAAAAGTATGCCTTTTCTCTTCAGAACGAGTGGTTCTATACAAATGCAAACTTCTACACATTTAATTGATTCAAGCAATTAAATAAATATTAAATTGATTAATAACAAATGTCGCTTTGCTTGTAAGGGTCCGAGAATAGTAGGCAGCTCTATTAAAATCCTATTATCTTTATTAGAACATATGAGACTTACAGTGTGTAAACAAGTTACCACCAGAAGAATTCCCTCCACAAGGTATATGGAATGGCTCTATTATTATTATTATTATTATTAATGATAACCAGTCACTGAAAAACCTTTCATATTCCAGTTATAACCAGTTCAACAGTGACTTTCAGTTTAGCAATGAGATGTTCACTAGAAACTTACCTTCCAGTGAGGAAAATGCTGCAAACGTGGCATGCTTGTGAAACACCCTAGAATCCAGCCAAGTTCTGCATGTTCAGGCACCTGAAACAAATCAAATATGAAATCAGGTGCAGAAGACATTGGTACTTTCGCACACTTTCGCACAGAGGAAAAAGCATGTAAACATATGAGGCTGCTCTACCGGCCCAGTTCAGACATCGCAGCTCAGGTCAAGCCATGATTTGGTCGTCAGGAACATGCTAGGGACTTGAGAGTGCCATTCACCTCTTCCACTTCCTGGTTTGTGGTCATCACAGTTTGTCAGATTCAGACATCATGGGAAACTATGGTTACTGTGAACTAGGAAGGAACTGACACTCACAAGGGGAGAAGGGAGGGGAGTTGGATGTACAAGCATGTTCCTGACACCGAAGCCATGGTTGAGCCATGACATCATCCCATTGGTCCATCTTGCCCAGTACCATCAAATCTAACTAGTAGTAGCTCTCCAAGTCCTTTACTGGGTTTTTTCACCCTGGAGATGCCAGGGACTGAAGCTGGAACCTTCTGCATGTAAAGCAAGTACTCCACTGCTTTGGAATGGGCCCCTCCTCCAAAGCATCAAGACTGTTAGGAACGGAGGCTCCGCAACTAAAGTTTAGATACCTCCCCCCCCCATTTAAATAGTTAAATATGCACCCTTGCTATTCTGATCCATAGAACAGGGAGATCTATCTATCTATCTATCTATCTATCTATCTATCTATCTATCTATCCATATTTTTATACCGCCCAAAACCTACGTCTCTAGAATTGTATTTTATCATTGTCAGACCAACTCATTTGCTCAAATATTCAGAGTCAAGACATCCTCCAAACTGTGGAAAACGGGGTAGGAGGGAGAAAAGAAGGAAAATAAATTCCTGCACTGTAACCTCAGTTCCTCATTCTCTTGTTCCCAGCCATAGGCCTCCTTATTGTAAAAGACTCTTTCTCTTTGTCCTTAAGGGGAAGGCAGGGAATATTTTCTCATCTTCAAAAATAGCTGTGAAATTGCACTACAGCCTACCAGGCTAACTAAAATGCCAGTTCCCAGTGCAACAGATCTAAATCTAATAGGAACAGTTATTCTGTCTGTCTATGAAGACACCCCTTCTAATACATGGTCATGCTGTCCAGAACCACTACTCAGTCCACTAGACAGTCCACCCAAAGGAATGCCAATGTTGTGGAAACACTGCGTACTACTTGCTGAAGGCTGGTCCAGGTGCAAGAAAAAATGTTGTATTAAGTAGCTAGTAAAGGTTCTTCTGATAGAAACTTCTCTGAGAACTTCGGTTGAAAAGCAATAGACAGATATCTATGATTATAATTCTCTAAGGCATACTCATGGCTAATCCCATGTGTGGCAGCTCTTGTAAGATTTCCTGGCAGGGCAGAACAGAGCAGAGCACAACAGGGGAAGCCTCTCTCCAAGCCAGCCTGCCAAGGTGGGTCGAGGAGGAGGGGGCAGTGCCACTGCGAGCTGGTGGGAGAATGCACGTTGGCTCCAACCGCCTGCATCCTCACGAGGAGGGTGGCTGAGCAGGTGGCGGCATGGGGGGCAAGAACCAAGTGGCCAAAGGGATGTGAGGAGGGGGAGAGCACACTGGCTGAAGGGATGGGGAGAGAACGAACTGGCTGAAGGGATGGAGATGAAATGAAGACAGGGCAGGGAGCCGGATCAGTTGTGGGGTGGGGGGAAAGATAGGGAGAACTAGGGGCACAGATACTCTGGGCCAGGTCAGCTAGTAAAATTTAAACATTTTTTTTGGAGTTTTGTGAGAACCTGCAAAACCTATTTGATGAGAAGTGGAACAAAGGAAACAGTGCCTTTTTCATACCTTCAGTTCCCTTAAAAAACCACTGAATCTCTCGCCCAAGATGTTCAGGAAACAGCTGAGGGTATCTGTATTTTGGGTGGGGAGGCCAGATTATGTCATGTTTTAAGCACCTTTTCTCCCAACAGAGACTATACAAAGAGTCATGCAGCACTAGAGTTTTTACATTTAGTTCAGAATATCAGTTTTTCTAGTTCTCTTTATAAGGTACACATAGGTCAAAGCATATTGTTGAATTGGTAATCATGCTTTGCAAGAAAGCAGAGTCAAATATTAAAACATTAATTAAAAAAGAGAGAGAGAGAAGAACCCAGCTTTCCAGTTTATGGTGGTTATGCCTCACAATCATCATTTCGGCCTGACAGCATTGGTTTTCATATCAGCAGCTCTAATTTTAGCTCCAACCAAGCAAACACGGAAACACGAACTTTATGGACACGAGACTGGGCTTGCGCGCTGATTTTTGTTTTAATCAGGATTTGGTCTTAGAGGTTCCTTTAAGGAACTACCATGAAAAGACATTAAAAAAAAATCCTTATTAAATCAGGGTTATTTTCCAACATACACAGCCCGCAAGTATTCAGAGTTTCGTTCTAAGTAAAGGTTGCACTGAACTGTATAATTTAAGCCATTATCATGACTTTCCAAGGCATAAGGTTAGGGCAAACTAAATGTCAAAAGCAAGAACATGCAAAATTAGCAGTATAAATGCCTAGCAAGATAGCCTTACTCCAGCTCTGTACCAAGAGGAAGTAAAAAGAAACAGGAAGGGTCAGCAAGACATGGCCTGTGCACATTGCTTGACATCCCTGTCAAACAGTTAATCAGCCAGACACCACAAATTAAGGGTTACAAATGATTTTCACCAGAGTTCCCTCTAACAGGGACTCCCAGATGTTGTTGTTGACCACAACTCCCGTCTGCAATCACCTCTGACTGGGGATTATGGGAGCTGTAGTCCACAATATCTGGTTTTTATCATATCGTTTTCAAATGTATGCAATTTGTTTTTTCAAACAGATAGTTCAAATTCATGGAGGACAGGTCTTTCAACGGCTACTAGTCAGGTGGTTATAGGTCACCTCCAGCCCCAGAGGCATGATGCCTCTCAATACTAGTTGCAGGGCAACAAGGGAGTTGCAGGGGAGCAACAACAAGAGAGAGGGCAAGCCCTCACCTCTTGCCTGTGGGCTCCCCAGAGGCATCTGGTGGGCCACTGTGTGAAACAGGATCCTGGACTAGAGAGGCCTTGGGCCTGATCCAGCAGGGCTGTTCTTATGTTCTTAACATACCTCAAACAGATATTCAATAATATACATTTTATTGCCATATTTCACAGGTGGTTAAGCAGATGTGCTCATGCAACACAACCCTATGCATGTTTACTGAACTCACAGCTTACTTTCCCCCACCAAAAGACATAGGACTGCAGCCTTTATGGTACAGATAACTTGAGTCATTTTCTCATTTCACACTGCAGTCCACAGTCTTGCTTTTTGTTGTTATTTAGCATGCGAGTTGTCCTAAATTAAAGAATTAGGAGAGCACTAAATCCATCTGCATGTTTAAGCAACGTTCAGACACATCCATGCTGATTACATGGGTTTTATTCTAGTGTAGACATGCCCACACTCTGAAAAGGTGGAGCTTAACCCAGTACTACACTAAATTTCACAGACAAATCATCATCCAAGTACAGCCTTTTCTGCACAAAACAGGGAGGTTTTAGGCAGGCATGGACACATTTTAAGTTTCAGGTCCTCAATGAACTGGAAGGCTAGCGTGGCATTTGTGGTTCATGACTGCAGTGGCTTTGACCCATCTGCACTGAAACAGCCCATTATCCCAGTGAATAAATCTCTGCAGCCCTGCCTTCAAATGAGCCATTCAGTTTTGTCTGTCACGGGTATCCACCACAAATTCTCATGACAGACAAAAAGCATGACAGAAAGAAAGTGGTTTGTAAAAGAAAACCTGAATAACCTGGGAAAGAATCTATACCACCACCCAAAGAAAACAAAATACATTTCTTCTAAAGCTGCCCAAACTCATATATAGCCAATGCTGCAATTTAGTGAAGTAAGCTATTTTCATTGGAGAGACAGTGTTTTAATATATGGTGCATGATTAATTTAAACATTTTAGCAAGCTGTCTTCATGCAGTCAAGGTTGCAAGCACAAAGTTCAATTAACTTGAGAAAAATGGTTTGACACATTTCCCATTTTATGATTTGTCCGCTCACATTCAATGACTGACAGCAAGTTATGATTACCACCATTGTTTATGAGGCAATCACTGCACAAAATACTGAAAATATTATACAATACAAACATAGTATAATAAACCACTTAAGCAAAACTACATACAAAGTGGACAACGGAAGCCTCCCCTTCTGGTGAGAAGGTGTTTAAATAGTTAGAAATTGTACACAGTTTATACAATATAAATAGTTTGAAACTGTACACATAAGAAACAGACACATAAGAAACGATAAAAAAATACCGTTGAGTACTTGTGAATGGGACCAGAAACCAATTTAGCATACTCAGTTCAAGTAATCCTCCAAATAATGTGCCTCCCCACTCAACTCAATTTTCTGTTTGGCACTTGCTGTAATTTGTCCTCACATCGAATCAGCAAACTCTATGGTTAGCACTTGCCCTCCAACTCCGAAACCCATTTCTTTTTTCGCTTTTTAAAATTTTATTGGTTTTTAACAATCCCATTACATCTAATTAAGTAAATATTGACTTCCTGCTCACCAATCTGTTCGATTCATTAACTATACAAATCAACCATTGCTATAATAATTCAAAGCATATATCCTACACATTACAAACTCGATTTTACTCTACCCGACCTGCTATTATTACTAAATTTCAAACCCTGCTGAAAAATCGATATTAGAAAAATAGTTCTTTAAGTATAGTAAGAAAGGTTTCCAATCTTCTTTAAAAGATTCCAAGTTTTCATCCCTTATCAGTACTGTAAGTTTTGCCATCTCAGCATATTCCAAAATTTTTATCAGCCAATCTTCTTTTGAGGGCATTTCATTGTCCTTCCATTTCTGAGCATATACTATTCTGGCTGCCGTGGTTGCATACATAAAAAATGTTAAGTTTCTTCTGGAAAACTCTCCTTGCATTATTCCCAGCAGGAAGGATTCTGGTTTCTTAGGAAATGTCATTTTAAAAATCTTCTTCAACTCATTATATATCATATCCCAAAAGGCCTTTGCCTTCCCGCAAGACCACCACATATGAAAAAAGTTCCTTCACAGTATCCACATTTCCAACATTTGTTTGGAACATTTTTATACATTAATGCTAATTTTCTGGGTGTCAAATACCACCTGTACATCATCTTATAATAATTTTCTTTTAAAGTATAACATGCAGTAAACTTTAAATCCATTTTCCATAATTTCCCCCAAGCTGCCATATCTATATTATGACCCACATCTTGAGCCCATTTTATCATAGTCGTTTTAACCACTTCATCTCGTCTCCTCCAGAAGCAGCAGCTTATACATCTTAGAAACTAATTTTTCATCATTTTCACACAGCTCCTTCTCAAATCTCGACATTTGATCCTCAAATCCAACTTTAAGATCCTTCTTATAGATTTCATTTAACTGATGGTACTGAAACCAGTTACTAACCGAAACCCATTTCAAACCATGGTTTCCAATTCTGGTTTGGAGGACAAGTGCAAAACATAGAATCTGTTCATTCAAGCATCACAGAAAATTATGGCTAAAACTAAAACAGGAAATGGAGAGTAGAACCACAGGAGAAAGGAAAAGAGGGAATGTACGAACCCATAACTTGTTCTATAGCTTGGAGAATTAGCTGAATTGAGGTACTGGCACTATAACATAACAATGACAGCAGACAGGTATATTTGGGGAAATAGCCTTTACTTCTACATAACAGGACAAGCACAATGCACATTAATCTACGAATCTTCTAGATTACAGTTTCCTAAAAGTAAGTACAACATTCCAAATTTGGCAGCTGTTTGCTTCATGCTCCAGTCAGCCCTAATAAATTCCTCTTTTTCAAAAACCCATTTCCATTATTTTAGCCAACAATCTGTCACATTTTCAAGTAGATGAGCAACATTTGCTAATCTTTAATCAGCAATGGAGAGAGGTTTTTGTACATAGTCAGTTGAAGGATGGCAAACCAAACACAGAAATGAAATGCAAAAAGCACGGTCTAGGCTGCATTTGTAGTAAGCCACGAAAGAGGCACTTTTCTTCTATCTCAACTGACACACTTCACAGCTGTCTAACAGTTGTGAGCATTTTATCCACAACAAAAAACCACAGATTAAAATACGCTGCTACAAGCATGCTAACCAAACAGAAACTCTCTGCTAGAAACTTGGACCAGGGCAGTGGCAGTGAGCGACCTGCTATGCAGAGGTTCAAAACTTTTCGTATCTCCTGATGGAAAAGCCTGTTTTCTGTAGAGATATTATCTTCCCCAGAAAATGTTTCCTGCAGCATAGCTAAAAATACTTGGAAGAGCATTAACATTACAAATCCTACTATTTATTGTTTCCCAAAGGAAGCTAGCTATTTCCATTAGCTGATTTCCCTAAAGATGGGATCTTTCAATATGTTACATCTCCCTACTGGTCTCCTGAGTTCTTGCTGAGCACCACTTCAACATTTGTTGTTTGTTTCAGCAGTGGAACTGTGCTTCTTAACAAAACCGCCCTGTATATTCAAGAGAGACAGAGGCCATTCACACAATTGGGTGGGCGGTGTGGAAGGCTGCTTCAACTTAATTTAACTCCCAGATGAGCGCTTGAATGGTGCTGGGAGCATGGACTGCGCTCCCAGATGATCTGTGCTGGTGGCGCAGTATGGAGCTCCGGAGGCCAGGATGATGCTGGGGCCTCCGGCTATCCTACAATGCACCACACGCATCTCCTCGGGGGATTCCCCAAGGAGACAGGTGGTCTAGGCTCCCATCTCTGTGTCTGCTGGGACTGAAAGCAGCCCCAGCAAACACATGATCCCAGAGCCTGGGTTAAGGGCTTGCTTGAGCCTTTAGCCCCGATCCCAGCGATTCTCACTTGCAGCCTAACTCAGGCTGGGCTTCCCTAGCCTGGCTTAGGGTGTGCGTGAGAACAGCCTCACAGCCTCTTTCCTTCTGTGCATCCACTTCACACAGTTATTCTGTAAGAATGGCCCCCTTCCCTCAATTCTAATCCGTCAAAAATAGTGGACTGGCTCTTAGGCTTCCCTCTCCATCTATCTCCAATAACTGCTGCATGAAATTAGCATCATCACACCATTTCTTGATGACTAACAGTGATTTTCTAGGACAGGTAAACAAAATCTCTTTTCCTGTGATGGTAGCATATTGATTAATATCTGGTGATGCTGTGTCTTCAGTTCTTTTGATACAGTCCTCCCAAACAATTGGGCTCAGTGTCTCTAAACACATAAGTGCTTTATTTAGACTTGTAAATAAATATAAATAAATATAATGAAGCTTGAATGAATTTCTCATGTGTGAATTGTCCTTCCTCCACAGAATATGGTAGTGTACATGGGGTTTCTCCCCACTGTATCTTCCCAACACTACTGACCCAAGGCCAACCACTGAACTTTATAGCCAAAGAGGAATTTAAATCAAGATTTCTGAAGTCATATCCATTAGAGAGAGGCAGGTGAAACAATATATGGCCCTTTTGGGGCTGGTCCAGTGGTGACAGACACAGTTAAAACAGAAAGTCTTATTACAGCTGTTGAGTGACCATCCTTTATGAAGCTGATTGCTTGCTAATAGTTAGAGACTGTTGATTTTTATCTAATGGAAACTAACGAAAAACTTTTAATGTTTTCCTCCCTCCTGGGTTCAGAAACTGATCTCCTTCGGCTGGGGGCGGGGGGGGGGAAGGGGGTGGTGAGGGGAGAGAAACCATTTGAGCTAGTTTTGCAGCTTGAATTCAGAGAGAGGAATGTTTAGCTGGAGTTAATTAAACAGGGGTACAGCCTTTGGGGGTGGGGTGGAGCTCAAGGAGTGGCTCTATGGGAATTTGGTGCAGGACCAGTCATTTTACTGCCTCCTTTTATGAGTCTGTTTGCTCCCAAAAGTATTTTGCTTGTACACGTTTAAACAAGCATTTAATACAAAACCTACCATAGTTCTTCAGTGACCGCCTCCCCCGCCCAGCTAAAGGAAACAATCTTCTCCAGTGCCGGCACTGGACTTCAACACTGATGGAAGTGGAGGGTGCATATAACAGTATTAAAAAGGGCAAGGGGCACTCACTTTCTAGAGTGTGACACACGCAAAGTAAAGGGTAAAACTTTAGAAGGAAAAGTTCTGAAACACTGGCTACAAGGACTGATCTGTTTCAATGGCTGCACAGGCTCGAGTGAATGTAAAAGACGAGCCACCAATACACTGGGTGACAGAAGATTTTACATATACATGCACACATACACGTTGTGATCATGCAGTACAATCTGACTTTTCTATACATTCTCCAGTAAACAACACTTTTGGATAGAGTTGGATGAGAGGTTTATTTATTTTTATTTTTTTACATTTTATATCCCACTCTTCCTTCAAGGAGCCCAGAGCGGTGTACTACATACTTACGTTTCTCCTCACAACAACCCTGTGAAGTAGGTTAGGCTGAGAGAGAAGTGACTGGCCCAGAGTCACCCAGCTAGTATCATGGCTGAATGGGGATTTGAACTCGGGTCTCCTCAGTCCTAGTCCAGCACTAACCACTACACCACACTGGTTCCTTCTTGGCTTCCCCTCACCCCACCCCTGAGGCAGCAAATGCTAGTTTGGAATCCATATAGTGTTTGCTTCCTCTTTTTATATATTTTAGGTGTCCTCTCATCTCTGCTTGATTATTGTTTTAGGGTTTTCTTTGTATCGTAAGCGATTTTAACTGTTTTAATTTGTGTGGGTGTAGTTGCTGTCCAGCCACAGTGCAGACCAAAGGCTGTCCAGACGTTTAACAAAAATACAAACAAGACAACCTTCTCATGTGTGCCAATCAGTGTTCTAATTTTTTTCCATCTGTGTGCAGAATGAGTTTTGCTCTGGGTGGCTATCAAGGCAGTGTGTGTGCACTTGTGCATCCAGAGTGGGGCCTTCCTGATACAACTTGAGTGGGTTCTAAAATTAAGTGAGCGGACATTAAAAAAAACCCCAACAACTTGTGAGCACGCACACATCTTAGAGGGAACACTGGTGCTAATGTGCTTTTTTTTTTTTTTCCATTTAATAGCTTCTCTGAATGTACTCCCTTCCCCCCCTTCTCTCTCACACACACATCACCATTTACTTACTACTCACATGCATAGTCTTAACAATTGACTAACACTGTGACAATGCTGCCTATTCCCTCTTCTGTTGCATCCCTTCCCACCAACATGGCTTAGTGTGCTATCTTCTTTTCACTACCCCCGCGACCAACTTCTGTCCAATTAGAATGTCCACAAATGTTCCATAACACATCAGCAGCTGAGCCAAAACTGCAGCCTGAATTTACCTTAGGGTTTTCTCTTTTTATCTGCTTTGAGGGGCAAACATTTCTGTGCACACCTATAAGTTCTGTGCTTTAATTTCACACCTCATTTGTTTTCTTTACTGACCATAGCAGGTGTCTTCAAAGATGATCCAAAGGGTAATCTCCAAAGGGTTTAATAAACCAGAGAAAGAAACTGACCTGAGATTGTTGGAAAAGGAAGCACTTCTGTGGATTTATGCCACAGGCAAGAACAACAGCAGTGCTGTCTAGGATACTTTCACGCAGAATAGCTGGCTCCTTTGGTATCGTGAGGGAATGGAGGTCTACAATGCTGTATAACACAGAGCTGCATTCTTCCTGTAGCTTCACCCAATTGGTGATAGCACCAAGGTAATTGCCCAGGTGAGGAATCCCAGTAGGTTGAATACCAGAGAAAATCCTCTTCAGGCCTTTAGTCTGTAATCAAACCATAGTTTAGATGTCATTTGTGTAATCAATGATTACTAGAAATAAAACAATTTGTGTTCCTGTAGTCACAACTACAGCCTTCTGAGTGCACTACCCACCAACCCAACCTTTAAAACCACCATAAGATTCGAGTTGAAAGACACACAAGGTGGATATAGGTACATAATTCTAAGGCTAGGATTTTTTAAAAAAATGTAGCCACCCAATTTTCTCAATGGAAGAATAAAAACAATGTAAACATCTGATAAAATACTAGATATGTACTAGTGTTCAAAGGGAGCAATCAATTAATTGTGAATAAGGTCCACTGAACAAAGCAGAACTTTCTTCTAAGTAAGCATGCATGGTATCAGATTGTCACCTTCTTCAACTATTTCTGAAACGTATTTAGCTAAAACCTATAGAGAAAGTAGGGTTAAAGTTCAAGAGAGAATTTTCATAAGGTCTTCAGCAAACCATAAATATTAGTAGCATCGTGATTTCCACCTCTGCTTATTCGATTTCTTTTTGCTAGTCCTTTCACTCCTGGTTGCCAGAATGTTTTTCAGACATTAACCATCTCCCTTATTCCCATGTGAATCAAGTATTCTTGTTGATACAAAAAGGAAACCCTAAAGTATGATTGTCCAAACAGAGTTACATTATTCAGTAAGGCTTTAAAAAAAAAACAAAAAAAAACCCTCAGAAATAACCTGGTATTAAGACTCTTTTTTAAAAAAGAAGGCGCTTAAATCATCAATCATAAGTAAGCCCTGACATTTGCATCTCCAAAGAGGCAAGCAACTTTCTGGGTGGTCCCTTTAACTTTACTCCCCACATTAAATTGTTAAGCAAAGCTCAGGCTCAAATTCAAGACTGAAGCAGAAGAAACATTTTTGCAGAAAAAAATCCACAAAATCCAGTAAGAACAATTTCTCACTGACAACTAATACCAACTAAAGGGAGAAGCATGCACCACCAGGAACAAAGGGCTGTTGCCATTGAAAACTGCATCCTCATCTTGAGATCATCCCCTCATAATGTGTAGTTAAAAGCTACATCTTTTCATCACCATGCTACACTTTGCCTCATCCCCACCAGTAGAAGGCAATGCTATGGAATGGGGTTCAGCAGTATAACATCAAGGCATAGAGCAAGATTTACAGTTTACTAGATGCTATGGAGAGGGGAGCACTCAACACGAGGATGCCATTTTCAGTGGCAGTCCCGTGCAACTGCTAACATGCGACTCTGTCCTTAAGGTATGACCAGAGCTTTCACACAGCCCATGGAATTTCTTTTCTTTTCTTTTCTTTTTTGCCTTGGAACAACAGACTTCCATGCAATATCAAATGCTGCTGCTTTTGAGTTTCCCACAGTTTCAAAAAACAACTTGTCGTGGTACAGTGAGTGTAGTTGGAGGGACTATTACTCAGTGGCAGAGTGCATGTTTTGCATCCAGAAAGTCCCAGGTTCAGTCTGCAGCGTCCCCACTTAAAATGACCCCAGGCAGCAGACTGGGAAAGGGCTCTCTCGTACTGGTCTGGGCCACCCAGAGTTTGCAGTATTGACCAAGATTGCCGGACTCAGGGGTGTAGCAAGGTTGGAGTGGGCCCAGAGACAAGATTTTAAAATGGCCCCCCCCCAAAGTCCAGGGCCTCCGCACACCCCAGGCCCCCAAGGATTTAAGTCTGATATTCCAAAATAAGTATGCTGCCTGCAAATACATTTCACTGAATACACACACACACGTCACAATATATAGTGATATACATTGAGTACTATACATTTGTATTACTTTTAATGCCTAGAACACACTAGAAAGATGAATTATTAAAATGGGCCCCTCGCTGCAGATTAGCAAAGGAGACTTTCAACCATGCAGGGTGAACCTATGTTTGTTTTCTCAGAATTCTGGACAAATTCAGTCAAGTTTGATTGCAGGAGGTTTTTCACAGGAGGCTTTTAAAGCCCTTTAACACACATCTCCTCTGGAATGGAGGTGCTGCCTTCACATGTTGGACAGATTTACCCTGAAGTCCCTGAAAGTTATTGGGGAGCAGTTCACACACAAGAAAAATAAAATAAAAGCACCACACATGCTTCACAGTTCTCACTCAGACCTTCTGGGTTGCAGAACAACTTGAACATAAGTGCATTTATAAATGAATGAATGAATAAATAAAATTAATAAAATACTGTTCCAGAAGTTTTTGCAATTTTCTGCCATGAAACAAGCCACTTATAGGACTTTTTAGATAGTTTTTTTAAGTCAGCAAATTTTCCAAGCTGTTTCAAAATAAATATTCAGAGACTTCTCGGTCCCTCCCCACCCCCATATCCAAGCCCTATGGCAAGCAGATGCCTATATGGGGGGGGGGGGGGACGGGAAAGGTAACCACAAAAAGGAGTTCACACTCTACCTGGCAAATGCTGGTCTGGGTTAAGCAGGGCAGCAAGGGGTCTTCTCCTGCAGAGAACACTCTGGCTGCCTCCTCCTTCCTGGCTGGCTTGGGCCCTACTCGAGTTCAGGCTTCACTGCAGCCTACACGGAGGCCTCCCCGGAAGCCCCGCCCACCCGCCGATCAGCTGAGAGAAAAGGGAGAAAAGGAGCTCTTTGCCGCTTGTCTGCTGCTTCGATTGCGGGCCAGCAGAACAAGCAGGAGAGACGGCGAAGAGGGCAAGTGGCTGAGGGGCTATGGGGCTGGGCAGGGGACAATGGGGAGTCACATGAGGTGCCTCTGGGGGGCCCCTCCAGGCAGTGGGGCCCCCAGACAACTGTCTCCCCTTGCCCGATCGTTGTTACGCGCCTGGCCGGACTCACTGCAAGGCACTTTCATGTGTATGTACACACACAGAGTTTGGGTATTAATTAATGCAGTCTGCCGGGAAAATGTTGTCAGTGGTCGAAAGGCTGGTCTTTTGAAGGACACTGTTTCATACAGTGGCAGACCACCATCACTGTAGCAATTTATTAATTAAAAAGGTATAACTACAATTGGTACAGAATGTGGCAGCTAGATTGGTCTCTGGGACAACATAAAGGGACCATATAACACCGGTTTTGAAAGAAATTGCACTGGCTGCCAATATGTTTCTGGGTGAAATACAAAGTGCTGGTTATTACCTATTAAGCACTTAGGCTTGGGTCCAGGCTATTTAAGAGAGTGCCTCCTTTGTCATGAACTCTGCTGCCTTTTCGGTTACAGTCCGGTTACGGTTGCCACCAGCTCATCTGGTGGTGACTCAGGACCGGGCTATCTCTGTGGCTGCCCCAGGGCTTTGGAATACGCTCCCTGCTGAAATAAGAGCATCTCCTTCTCTGTTTGTTTTCAGGAAGACCCTCAAGACCCTCCTGTTCTCACAAGCTTTTAATTAGAATTAATTAATTTTAATAATTTGTTTTATATTGTTTTTATTGTGTTATATATTTTAATCTGTGACTTTTAATATTAACATTTGTATACCACCTAGAAATGTACATTCCAGGCAGTACAAAAATGACAAATAAATTTAAAAATATATAATTTGACATAAAGCTTAAACAACAATGGGTGCAGAATCCAAGAATCCGCCTAATACATTGTGATCCATGATAAGTATTTCAACAACAAAAATTTATCAATGGTCTGGAGAGAATTCAGAGAGAAACAAATGGAATGGTTTAAGACCCTGGAAACAACTGGCTTGTGGAAAGAATATATTAAAATAATCACATATGTATTGCTTAGCTAAATAACAGCAGGTTTGAAAGTTTGTTTTCTTCTATCTCAGTCTCTCAGACCCAGGCTGTCAGGATTTGATCTATTACACTTCAAACATATCAATATACCTTGAAATAAACTGGAAATACACGTATTTAAAATATTTTCCATGTGCTATTGTTTAAGAATGGGAAGAGGTGAAGTTACTAATCAGGCTTATAATTAAGAATTCCATTATCTCTATCATCTCCTCCAAATTATACTCCATATCTCAGTCCCATTCAGCTTCTGAGAATCGGTTCACTCCAACCATGAAGAGCTGTAGCAGAGAAACCTCACATGCATAAGTAGTTACAGTCCAAGCTGAATCACAAATGATATTGCAGTACATCTGTGGCAAATGTGTCCTCTCTCTCCCACCCCCCACACATCCTTTATAAAAATACTGAGCTCAGACTGGATACTGATGAAGGAAACTGCATGTGTTCTAACACAGCAAGTGGAAAGTGAAGATCCCTGACTACAGTTTAAGCTGCTTAAGGCTAAGGGCAAGGATAAATTAAGAAAAAAGTTACTTGCATTCTCCCATGTGTAGAAACGATCATTACGGCAGTAAATAATTATGTGAAGGTTCTAAGACAAATAGATGGCAATGACAGTACCACGTCTTGAGTTGCCGGGCACCAAGCAGGAGGCAACAGATTGAATGATACCCGATTAAGAGGTCCAGCTAGAACGGAGCTCAACCAAAGTACCAGAGAATAATTCCAAAAGAGCAAACCTTCTCAACGACAAGCTAGTTGAAAAGTTTTAAAAGTTGTACTGTTAATTCTATTGACTCCTATCTAAGTTACAGATATGGACAAACCATTTTAAGTATTAACATTCCTTAATAATTAACATTAATCCAGCTATCTTGAACAATTCTAATGGAGAGGTGGGATAAAAATTCTCAGATAAACAGAGAGCTGTATTTTGTAATGAGCCGGTAGCACATACAGAAGAAGTTCTGCTTGTGCAAGGGGGAGAGATGATTCTCCCTTGCCAGCATCCCACTTCCCACTGCAGCCATCTGTGCCATCCTGCTCCAGAGGGCCTCTCAACCCTCAGGAGCACGTTTTCAGGGGGCAGAAGGGGCTGCAGATACAATCCCAAATCATGATTAAAACTGACATATATATTACGGTACACAGAAGGCAGAATGTGGTGCATAGAAAACGGGGATGACAGACAACTGCTTCCAGTACTGGGGAAAGAATAATAAGATTAAGTAACTGGATATGATGGCATACTGGGGGGTGGGTGGGGATATATGTGGGTAGATAATTAATAGTTTTGGTAAACTGATGCAATGGCTAATGTGATATAACCAAGTTTGTCAATGTGTTGATAGCTTTAAAGCTAGTGGATCATGATTATGGATCTCTATATTTTTAATACTTTGTTAATTAAAAACATACAGGTAGCATGAAGCATTTCACTTAACAAAAACTTTTTAAAAAAATGAAAATTCGGGAATCGTAGCACCAAAAAACACACAAAATACCAGCCTTCTATGCACATTGCTCCTTGTTTATTCACCCTGCACGAGTCAGAAGGCAGCCTAGCAGGGAGTTCAGCCTGGTGTCATGAAATCATAGGGCTGGAATGTGCTTCACTGAAATTCTGAGGTCAGGACATCAGAGCTGCATGCTCCAAAGATGTGGAGTAAAAGGGGTTTTGGGTTTTTTTTTTTGAAAGAAAGAACGAGTTAAGGGTTCTGAATATGGATAAATATAAGCCACAAGAGATGCAAATTCAGGCTATAGGTACTCAAGAATTGAATGCTTTTATCTAGGAAAACATCTTTCACATTTCAGAATTCTATAGAGTGCATTTTTAAAGACCAGTTCCTTCATGTTTGCAAACAAAAATAGTACAGAAAAGTTTATTTCTTATTTCTACATTTACATCCTGCTCTTCCTCCAAGGAGCCCAGAGTGGTGTACATGGCTGTTTTTATTGTCACCTGTGAGGTTGGTTACACTGAGAGATAAGTGACTGGCCCAGAGTCACCCAGTGAGTTTCATGGCTGAAGGGGGATTTGAGCTCAATTCTCCCTGGACCAAGTCCAACACTCTAACCATTATTGGTGACTCTCTTATGTTTCGCAGGGGAATAGCAAGTGTCTCTATCCAGTCCAGCATATTGTTCTTCCCAGGCTGTTGCTGATATCTCTCTTGTGTTTCTTTTTAGACTGTGAGCTCCTTGGGCAGGGCCGGACTGGGGATACTGAGAGGGTGGTGGAATGTATGTGGGGAGGGCGCCAGGTTTTGAGCAGAATGGGTACTTAAGGGTGGGAGTATTCACTGCTGCCGAGTGTGGTGGGGCAAGGGGCGCACCATGGGTGGGGCACATGGGGGAAATGTCCTGTTGCCCTGTGGGCCAGTCCAAGCCTGCCCTTGGGACAGGGAAATATTTTCTCATTCTCTCTGCTATGCAAGTCGATTTAAGAACTTAAGCTGAAAAGGTGTATATAACTAATATTAAGATACTGTGACTGTGACTTGTGAAACATGTTTCACAGGTTAAATCTGCAGCATGGGGAAAGCAGCATTCCTAGCTAGATTAGGCCAAGAGACAGCAACTTTCTAGAGTACCTCCAGTAAGCAGCAGGGACAAGTAGGGGCCTGAACTTCCATCACACTGCAACTGCTTATGCAGGTGTCTCTGATTTTTACTGGATAACTTCCTGGTTCTTGAAAAGGGCTTCCTTTAAAAAACAAAAACAAAACTCATCCTGCTTCTATAATTCAATAGCAATCTAATGTAGAAATTTTAAAACGAAGCTTTTCCCAACACTTACTGTATTATCACACTGGGAAAACATTGCCTGTTCATTTCTGTGTGCTGAGATAAAGACACAGGAGAAGGGCCAGTTGAAAAAGCATGCTTTTACATGCTTGTTTATTCACCTCAATTTATGCCAGTGCCAAAAAAGGCCCGAATGCTGCAGAATATAGCTAGAAATACTCAGAAAAGGCCACAAAAGATGCAACACAAATTTGGATACCTTAAGATAACCAATCAGCTATATTGCAAAGCAGATACAGTACATTGCTAAACAATTTTTGAACACTGCCAAAACTATTTGTGTGGTGCATGCAAATTAAATAACACGTTCCAGCCTACTTTTGTTGAAATCAAATTGCAGACACGATTATAACACTCCGGTGCTTAACTGTCAAAGCCATTAACTGGCTTTGCGAGTTTTGCTCTGCAGAGGAATGCATATCAAAATTCTGCAGTAAGTTCTATGCTGCTGAGTTGGAGCTTGCCGCTTGAAAACACAAACCATTTACAGATCTGTCTTTGGAACAGAGCAGGTAAGGGAATGACAAGGTCAACAAAGCTAATTCTAAATACAGGTGGTGTGCGTGTGTGCGCGCGCATGCATATCTACGAGAGAGCGAGAACACAGGAAGAGAGGAGCGAATCACTGCTGACATGCGAGACAAGGAAGATTGATGGTTTCCCTCTCTAGTTTTCCCTACTGTGAAGGCACACAGGGGGTGGAGAAAGCGACGAAGAAGCTGCTGGGTCGGCGACAAAGCTGCTCCGCTTATACCACTCCAGCCCTGATTAATGAGGCGGCAGCAACTCAGGAAACGGAGAAGGATCAGGCTCAGACTTCCCCCTTATTTTTTACTTAATTATAATTTGATCCACAGCATTCCACATGGTTTTGGTTGTTTGCTAGTTACGAATTTTCAAGTCAAGAGGAAATGCTAAGACAGAAAAGAGGGCAGGAGAGAGCGAGAGAGAGCGAGAGCGCTGCTTAACAAGGTCTTACCAGGAATCAAAGAATGTGAAGTCTGACTCCGTTAGCAAATATGGTTCAAATAAACGGTGCACACAAGCTTAGCACACATAAAATTCACTGCCTTTTACATGCACGACACTGACAGAGTGTGGAAAGCGCCTCAGCTTTAAATCAAGCAGTTCAGTGTGCCGATCCCCTGCTCTTTCTGCACTCTCTCTCCAGTTGGCTGTATTCAGGCACCACGCCCTTAAAAGGCAATTTCTACGTTTAGACAGATGATTTATTTGTATTATTTATAAACTGCTTTTCAATACAAGACGCTCTCAAAGCAGTTTACACAGAAAAAGATGAATAAGATGGTCCCCTGTTCCCAAAGAGCTCGGTCTAAATAGAAACATAAAGTAGACCCCATCAGCAGCCGCCACTGGAGGGATGTTGTGCTGGGGCTGGATAGGGACCGTTGCTCGCTCTCTGCTGAATATAAAGGAAATCACCTCTTTGCCCAGTTGGCAGAGGTCACAGAGAAGGCGCATTATCTCCTACAACCTGAGAGGGGGAATCCTCTTCATATTAAATATTATTTGGCTTGCAGTAGGTGTGTGTGTGTGTGTGTGTGAAACCTATGGTATTCCAAACCATAAGTTGTACATAGGAGTGAAAAAGCAAAAGGCAAGTGTCCTCTGCTAGAGGAACAAGGGCCAGAGGGAAGTTGCACTCCATGGCAAATGGAAGATCATCCTGGCTGCATCTATCAGCCAGAGAAGAAGCTGCTATAAAGGGTGTGTGTTTCTTCCCTTCTTTACCAGAAAGAACTGCTCCAGCTGCCCTGGACTGAAGAAGGGAGGGGAGCACACTCTATCCTCTGCCATTTGCTGAGGGCTAAGGGCTGTTGTTGATTTAAACTGATATCTGTTGGAAACTGCCTTAGGAATCATTTGATTGAAAAGCAGGGTACACATCTGTTAAAATACGCATACAGGGTTTAAAATAAGCACTAAAGAGCCCTTTGCCATTAAATCCAATTAAAAGGTTTTATACCTAAAACCTGCAGTTTAACTGCATCAAGTAGTCTATTAAAACTATAAGCCAGATATGAGATTTATGAAATATTTATATTCAAATACTACTATTCCTTTAGAAATTATTTTCTACATTGATATACCATGCCAACTAAGAATGATTCACATATTACAAGACAATTCTTCACAATCCCATAAAACATTCAATTAACAGAGGCAGAAACTAGTAAGAGCAAGAGACAAACCACAGCATACCTCCAACACTTTCAGGCCTGAAATCCATCTTTAGCCCCAACTTAAACACGGGGTTCACATTAAAGATTTTACCTTCTCCTTCTCACCTCTTAAGAACACCCCCCCCACCAAAAGAAAAAAAAAAAACAGAAGGACTGGGGATGGTGCTATTGAAGTGAACCTCCTTAGATAGGAACATGGCCTAGTTTGTGGGTCCCACCCAACCCATCAGCTGAAGACCAATGAACGAAAGGGGAAGTCACTAGGAAGGATTCCCTAATAGTTCCTGGTGAGTAAAATTACATGTGGAATCAAAGTTACAAAGCATGTGTTTTCAGCATTCTGCCACAAGCAAACTCTCCAAGTCAGATGAGTAAGCCAACTAACACATGTTAGTTTTGGTAGGCATGGACAACATTGTTTGTGTGTTTTGGACAGACGTAATGAACACTAATTTGTTTACCTGTTACTTAATAATGGACTAATGGTTTGTGCATGCCTATATGTTGTCATGACACACAAAGAACATTGTTTCAGAAAGTTTTAATGGAACTGGGGAGCCAGGAGAAACGCTGTGCTAGCAACAAAAGAAATAAGATGGATGTCAACTGCACTCTGCCCATCTCTCTGGCAGGCCGGCGAGATGAGAGGCTGCATGGATTCCCTCTTCTCTCGCTGGAGAGAGAAGCCGTGTGCAGAGAAGCCTGGTTCACCAGCGTCATGAGATGCTGCACAGACTGCTTCCTGAGCTGCTTAGTTGCTTTGGCAAACCCATGAGCGGGTTGGTGGGTGCCAGACTGCGGAGGCAGGATGAGAAGGAAGTGGAAGAGCATGGGGGAAGCAGAAGGCAGTGGAGGTGACGTTGGCAGCAATGAAGAAACAGGATATGCTGGAGCATACCAAAAAATAGTCTTCAAAAGAGCAACATTTTAGCACAGAGCTACAGCGTGCTAAGCACTAATCTGCAAGAAAAAAGCTGAACATATGAACGGCACCTTGCTGTCTCAGCACTGACATTTATGTAAAACACACATACACACACACACACACACGAAACACACTGACACTTAGCATGGTGAAGCAAGGTAAAACTGCTGTCTGGGAAAGGCCACATTTTTGACGGCCCTTTTTGCTTCCAGACTGATAGGCACAGAACTATCAAATTCAGTATTTGAATAAATGATGATGTCCAATCCTCCAGTATCTTTCATATTACTAATGCAACTAATAGGTACGGAAAGGGATTCCTAGCCACAACTTTTCAAAAGACATTTTTAATTAGTTCGTAATGATTAAAATACATTTTCAGATTGTTTAAAACAAGATATTGCTTTCTCTCTACCATAGTGAAATTTAGGATATAGTATGCCAGAGCATGAGTAATCTCAGGTGCTAGGGAGCCATGGCGCCAAGAAATTCAACCATCGTGTCTAGATGAGGCTAGTCAGAGGTAGAATTATTTAGTAAAAATCTTTATTTGTCCCAGGGAGCCCTGTTTCTGTTCTAAGTATGTTACTTGTAAGGAAATAAAGAGAAGCTCATTTACCCTCCCCCCAGACTATCCGTCATTCAGTCCAGTCATTTTCTCAAGTGTCCATTGTCAGGCTCTTTAGTTTGGGGGGCTGACTCCTAGACCCAAGGAAAATTTGTCAAATACTGTAGCATGCCCCTTCTTTCTGTAAAGGTATGGGAGTACTCTTGGATCCAGGTCTCACCTTGGTGCCTCAGACTGAGGCTATGGCCCAAAGTGCTTTTTATTAGCTTTGGCTGATATGGCAGCTGCACCCGTTTCTTGAAAAGAATGACCTCAAAACAGTAACCTCCACACTTGCCTACTGCAAAGTGCTATACATAGGGCTGCTTTTCCAGGTTGTCTGGAAACTTTAATTAGCTCAAAATGTGGCAGACAGATTAGTCTTCGTGGCAACCCAGAGGGACCATGTTCTTAAACCAAGCAATCAATCAATATCTTTATTTCAGTCTTCGACCAGCATAAGGTAGAAGGAACATAAAAGCTATAAAATTAGCAACTATGACATTAACAACAGTAAGGTCTATGCCTACAGGCAAATAATAACTATAGAGTTAAAAAGTGGTAGCATAACTACTATAAAATTACCCTAAAGCTAAAATCTGTGAACATCTACAAAGCTATAACATTAAATCAATGACTATAAGCTATAATAAAAATATTATAAACTATAATAAAGTCTAAAAAGCTAAACAGGCTGTAGCAGTAAAAGCTATAAAACTAAGTAACTGGAATTAGCGGCAACAATACAGGTAGGAGCTGTGTCAGGCCAGGTTAACTCTTACTGTTGGTTAGTTCTCAACGCATTTTGCACATTGCCGTGCAGAACTTGGCAACATTATGGGGCTATTAACATAACCGTGTGTGCGGGTAGGGGGAAGGCAGAGTTCAATCTACCTTCCCCCACATGACTATTCTTAGTCCTGCTGCGCACAAGCTGCACATCCACATGACCCAAGCTGCTAGGAGCAGCCCGGAGCAACAGAGGCAGGACTCGTTATCCCAGCCTCTGAGTATCCTACAATGCACTGTGCGCAAAGCACAGGGCACTGGGGGATTCTCCCAGGGGACGGGAGCCTCTGTGTCAGTGCAAGCAAGCAGCTTGTGCTGACGCACGATCCTGGCAGCTGGGTAAAGGGCACATTTGCACCCTTAACCTCAGCTAAGAGCCAGGCTTTGGTGCCGTGGGGCTGCTGGGATCTGCACAGATCCTGGTGGTTCTCATGGGAAGGCTTGGTGGCTCATGAGAACATCCTCAGAGTATTATAAAGGGCTTACAATCAGAGATGATGATGATGATGATTTTATATCTTGCTCTTCCTCCAAGGAGCCCAGAGCAGTGTACTACATACTTATGTTTCTCCTCACAACACCCCTGTGAAGACGTTAGGCTGAGAGAGAAGTGACTGGCCCAGAGTCACCCACCAAGTCTCATGGCTGAATGGAGATTTGAACTCGGGTCTCCCCAGTCCTAGTCCGGCACTCTATCCACTACACCACGCTGGCTCCTATAGGGAGAGATAAAATTGACCAGAGTGGTCTGGCAGTCTGATAAGTAATGAGAGAATAAGAGTACTGTGGATGTCTCTGTAAAATGAGCAATGAAGGAGGACATGCTCAGAGGTTTCAACTTGGCTGATATCGAAGGGACACAGACATTCCAAAAAAGGAATCTTCCTATATCTTCCAGCTAACACAGCTGGAGGGAGCGCACTACAACAAGCCAAGGTGAAGGCCCTTCTATGGTTAGGGGCTTCTAGCTGCAGAAGATATGCAGCAGGTGTTGCTATATACCTTAGACTTTCAGTAATAGGGTAGTCTGAAGCCCTGCCTGAATCAGTTTGGCACTCTGCATCCGTTATGCACTGTTTAAGGAGTGTTCTGGCCTGCTCGTAACCCAGGGAAAGCAGGGAGGGAGGGAAGAGCCCATGTAATGATAGTTCATGTTCTTAAACAGTTGTCCTGGTTGCTGATACGTTTCCAGGCAAATATAAAGTGCTGGTAATCACCTTTAAACCCCGCACAGCTTAGGTCTGGGTTAGCTGAAAGAACGCCTTTTCCTGCAAGATCCTCACTGCTCACGAAGGTAATCAGGAGAGCCCTGTCTCCCGTAGCAGCCAGCTTTTCTGGCAGTGACTTGGGGCTGGGCCTTTTCACTAGCTGCTCCTGGGCTGTGGAATACACTCACAGTGGAAATATGGGGGCTGTCATATTTAGAAGTATTTGAGAGCCAAAACACTTTTATTTTAGCCTGGCTTTTAGTACTGAAATGTTTTTTAAAAAGTGTTTTAGGTTAGATTTTTAAGAAGTGTTTTAGGTTAAAGTTTATATTGCTTTAATTGTTATTAATTTTCATTGTGAATCGCCTTGAGCCAGTTGAATTGGACAGTATACAAATGAGATAAATAAATAGTGTGAACCCTCAACATTGCACAGAGCAGCCGGCTGTTGAACGAAAGCAAGGAAACCAAACTACTTCTGCATAACTTTTGTTCAGGGGGTGAATAAGCTCTAGGTTGTCATCACTAGCACTCCCATTTAGGTTTGTTGGAAGGCAAAACACTCAACAGTTAAATGATTAAATGCTATTTCCCATCACTGACTGAAATTTCTCAAAAAATCAATTAAGTCAGCTGATATCATTTATGCAATTTAAGACCTGCCGGATAACACTCTACTTAAAATTAAATTAAATGTGCAAGCAAACACACTTTTAAAGAAGTGTGCTTTAAACTAGAACCTCTTCTTAAAAAACAGCCATGGGGACCCCTAAAAAGGAACCATGACATATGACGAAAAAGAGAAACACTTTCTTGCTGAAAATTACCTTTGCAGCCACTCTGGGGGCCAAAAATAGCTTGTGGGGATGACATTCAATGGGAAAACAATGTGCAAAGAGAGCTGATCTTCCCCTTCCTAACTGCCATAGTCCCAAATGGAGGTCTTGTGGCTGTGTTTTGTTTTTGTTTTTAATTAAAAAAAAATTAAAAGAGATGTTTCTGGTTGTAAACACACCTCTTAAAATGTATTTTCATGCAGTTTAGCTTGCCCCTTCCATCCCACTGTGTGATAAAAAGAGGAAAAAAAAGGGAAGAGTACTAAACTTGTATAGCTACCAGGGTGCTAAATAGGTGGCAGGAAGAGAAAGGCATTTAGACACCAAGGCAAAACTAATGTTTGCAACCCCTTAGTAATAATACTTAGCAACCTTAAGTGGCACAACAGGGAAATGATTGACTAACAAGCAGAAGGTTGCCGGTTCAAATCCCCACTGGTACTATATTGGGCAGCAGCAAAATAGGAAGATGCTGAATGGCATCATCTCATACTGCGTGGGAGGAGCATAGGTGGAACTGGGGGGGCAGCCAGGGCACGTGCCCTAGGCACCACTGAGGAGGGAACACCATGCCAATTCCTGCCACCCCCACCCCATTGCCTAGCCCCAGGGCCCCTCAGCCACTTGCCAACCTGCTTGCCTTGCCTCCGGCTCTGGCCTAGGATCTGAGCAGCCTGCAAACTGCAGAGCTCTTCTCTCCCTGACTCTCAGCTGATCGGCAGTTGGGCGGGGCTTCCAGAGAGGCCACCAGGTAGGCCTCCCTGAAGCCTGAACTTGGCAGGCTCCAAGCAAGCCAGGAAGGAGGCAGGCAGAGTTCTCTGCAGCAGACCCTCTGCCCAGACCATCCAGCACAGCCTTTGCCAGGTAGACTGTGAATTCCTTTTTGTGGTTACCCCTCACCCCCACCCTGGGTATATAGGGATCTGCTTGCCAGAGGGAGGGAGGGAGGGAGGAGGGCTGAGAAGTCTCTGAATATTTAATTTAAAACAGATTGAAAAATTTGCTGGCTTTAAAAATAAAAACTATCTAAAAAGGCCTATAAGTGGCTTGTTTCATGGCAGAAAATTACAAAAACCTCTGGAACAAATATTCATTCATTCATTTATGCACTTATGTTCAAGTTGTCTTGCAACCCAGAAGGTCTGAGTGAGAACTGTGAAGCATGTGTTGTGCTTTTATTTTATTTTTCTTGTGTGTGAACTGCTCTCCAATAACTTGCAGGGACTTCAGGGTAAATCTGGCCAACATGTGAAGGCAGCACCTCCATTCCAGAGGAGATGTGTGTTAAAGGGCTTTAAAAGCCTCGTGTGAAAAACCTCCTGGAATCATACTTTACGGAATTTGTTCAGAATTCTGAGGCTCACATACATACATAGGCTCACCCTGCATACATAGGCTAACCCTGCATGGTTGAAAGTCTCCTTTGCTAATCTGCAGCGAGGGGGCCATTTTAATAATCAGCGTTGCTAGTGTGTTCTAGGCATTAAAAGTAGCACAAATATATAGTACTCAATGTATATCACTATATATTGTGAAGTGTGTGTATTCAGTGAAATGTATTTCCAGGCAGCATACTTATTTTGAAATATCAGATTTAAATCCTTGGGGGCCTGGGGTGTGTGGAGGCCTTGGACTTTGAGGGGCTGGGGGCCCATTTAAAATCTCATCTTGGCCCATTCCAACCCTGCTATGCCCCTGGCGGTCACTACACATGGGTTTCTGCACAACACCTGCACAGAAGAAACTCCCATGTAGCAAATGTGTCTCTTGTAAATTGACCCTGAATTTTCCATCCATGACTGGGATATCTGAGAGTGAGAGTCAATAATAAAAGAACAGCACACTGCTTGTGACAGGAAGGGGCAAATTACAATGATTTCTTAGTCTGGCAGTGGCTGGTTTTGGCCCTGACAGAACTTGGCTGTCTGCTCCTGTTGCAAATTCCTCTGTCTAGTGTGGCAAACTAGTGTATCCTCCTCCCTCCTGGTACCAAAGTAAGCACTAGTGTGGTGAATGCACACATACCCCATCATGAGCCAACAGTCACCACAAGACAAAGGATGGCAGGAATCATTCAGTGGTTTATAGACACACACACACACCAGCCACCTTCTTCTTCCCCTATTTTGCTAGTGGCTATTTGGGCAGGTGATCCTCTAGGACAATGTCATGTGGTGTTTTTTTTAAGAATGAAATGAGACAGAGAAAATGACACTTGGAATCCACACATAATTCCTGTCTGTTGTTCTACGTCTTTTACAGAGATGGCTCATGTTTTCAGGTTTTGATCAACAACCATGCCTAGATGGTACAGTGTTTCTTCTAACAGGGATTTCCAGATATTGTTGACTACAAGTCCCATCATTCCTGTTTGGACAGGGGTGCAATTTTAATGCTTGCCCTAGGTGCTATTTTCCCTAGATACGCCTCTGGGGAGGTGACAATGGTGAACCCCTCCTGTATTCTACCAAAGATAACCACAGGGCCCTGTGGTCGCCAGGAGTTGACTCCAACTCAACAGCACACTCTACCTTTAGTAATAATACTTAGCGTCTGTATAAAACCTCAGCGCGTTCAAAGTACCCTGTGTACATTATCGCAATAATAATTTATCCCTGGACAGCAAGTGCCTAGGAAGACAAGGCATGGCTAACCAGAACACTCAACATTTGCTCACCTCATGTTGGCTCTGCCAAGAGGAAGCACCACCAAACGGGGCTTATATTAAGGCAAGATCTCATTCACCTGCTCACTGAGGAGGTAAGCCTGTGTTTCAGCTGTACCATTTCAGATCGCAAGTGGGGGCTTGCTTACAAGACTGAACACTCAGCCACGGAAAACCATTTCCCTTTTGTTTTCGGCAGCTGAGTATTCAGTAAGCAGCAGGCCACCAAAGAGAAGGCTCTCGGCCCCTGCATGCGAAAGAGAAGATTTAAGTTAGAGAGCCTTCACTTGTGATCTGTAGATGTCAAAGAAGCGATTTTCAGTCGTTACATGTCTGACCCACCATCCTCCCAAGAAGAGCTCAGGGAAGCATTGTTCCCCACCCCGCTTTCGCTTACGGCAGCCCTGCGGGGTGGGTTATGCTGAGGGATTATGACTGGCGTGAGACCATCCAGCAACTGTCGTGGCTAAACGGGAGCGGAGGAGTCCGGATCTCCTTAGTCCAAGTCGGACATTTTAGCCACTAAAATGGGGGTCGCTGAAGGGGGGGGGGCAGCTGAGTCAGACAAGGCGGGACGCGCGCGTGCCTATGCGGAGGGAGCAAACTGGCTGCCTGCAGGGACGGGACCGCCGCGTCGGCACCACGTTGCCTGCGATCCCACTTCTGTACTTCTTTACTACCCGGGAAAGTGCCAGGCTAACGTGCACGCGAGGAGCAGCCCCACCGCCACCTTGCCCCGCGAGCCTGAGAATCATGTTCTCCTCCGACTCCGAGGAGGCTGGGCTGGGTGACATCGCATCGTCCTTCTCCTCCCGCCCCCATCCCCGAACGGCAGGGACCCGGATTACCTGTGCAAGCTGAAGAGTCCGAAGGGCAGAACTGGGCGCCGCCATGATACGGCAAGGGAGACACGGTCAGGTGATAGTGCGCCTGCGCATGACGGTCTGCCCGGCCCGATCCCGCCCCCGAAGTCTGGGCTGCATGTCTTTCCCGCTGCCAGAGGTTCTGCAGTCAGAGCGGCTAGAAAGCCTGGATCATGATATATAACATTATTTTTATTAGTGTTATTGTTAACATAAGAACCGTAGATAGCCGTGTGGGTCCATTAGAAAAGCCCAGACGCTGTACTTAATCATAATGTTACTACTGTTCTTATTGTTGCTGATACTATTATTATTCTGAATGTTGTTGTGCTAGGTGCCGCCACGTTTAAAAACTTGTAACGTTTCCTGAAATGTTTACAGTCTCTCTGCTGTCTTTGACCAAACAGGTTTTGAGGGTTTTTAAAGTACTACAAAAATCTCCAAAACTGTTGGACAGAGATTAGAGTGGGATGGGCGCGGGAGTGGTGGCTTTAGGCAATTTCTGCCTCAGTCTCCAAATGCAATATGGGATAATTGTTATATTAACGATCATTTATTATTGAGAATAGAATTTGGGGTACTGACATAGCCCCCCCCCCGCATTGCATTGTGGATGAGAAAAGATCTCATTATAAGACAACTGACCAGAACTGCATCTTTTTTCCAAAATTTGGGATAGTCTTAAATATTGGCTAGAATCATGGAATAAAACCTTCATAACTTGGTGCCTTTTCTCTGATTAAAGCATTAGTGGCACACTAAGCTAGTGAGTCCCCACTGATGAAAGCTGCTTTTTCTTCTATGCACCATCCCTTGGGACGCGGAGACCTGAGTTCAAATCCCTATTCAGCCATGATACTAGCTGGGTGACTGGGACAGTCACTTCTCTCTCAGCTGAACCTCTCTCAGCTGAACCTATTTCACAGGGTTGTTGTGAGGAGAAACTTAAGTATGTAGTACACAGCTCTGGGCTCCTTGGAGGAAGAGCGGGATATAAAATGTTAATAATAAATAATAATAATATAATATAATATAATATAATATAATTAATAATTAATAATTAATAAAATCTCTCTGTATGGAGCCAGGTAATTCTTTTCCTTTATGAGTGTCAAAATGGTATGAGGGAGAGGCATTGTTGCCTATGGCACATAACCCCAGCATTGTTCCTGATAAGAACAGCCCTGCTGGATCAGGCCCACGGCCCATCTAGTCCAGCATCCTGTTTCACACAGTGGCCCACCAGATGCCGCTGGAAGCATGTTGTGAGGAGAAACTTAAGTATGTAGTACACAGCTATGTAAGCATGTAATAGATGTATGTATATGTATGTATGTATGTAGTATGTATGTATGTAAGTATGTAGTACACAGCATCTTCCAGATGCCGCTGGAAGCAAAAATAGATTTTTCATGGGCTTGAGTGAGGTGTTTCAAAAACTTGCCAAACTGTTTGACCAGGACTTGGGGAAGACAACCTAAGAAATGTGTGTACATCAATCATAAGCAATCCTACCTCAGTCACATCACTTTCACCTTTTTAGAAAACTATTATCTGCCTCCTCTTACCTTTGTTTAATATTATGTGTAGTTGTGACCCTTGTAGTCTCTTCAAGTAAAAGTTAAGGGTGAAGGTGAAACATAAACCCCTGCTAACTGGGCAAAGAGGCACCTTTTACCGTGGTGATTCTCTTTATTTAGCAGGGGGAGAGTAACTGGCCCTATTCACCCCCCGCACAGTACTTCCAGTGACTGTTGCTGGTGTGTGTCTTATGTTTCTTTTTAGAATGTGAGCCCTTTGGGGACAGGGAGCCATCTTATTTGTTATTTCTCTGTGTAAACCGCCCTGAGCCATTTTTGGAAGGACAGTATAGAAATCGAATTATTATTATTATTATTAGTGGAGTAAAAGGGAGGGGGATGATGGAGCAGAAGATTTGAAAATGCTGCAAGTAGATGTTCTTCTAACCCAAGAAGCGAACTATAGAATATTTGGCCAAATTGTACCCTTGTCTTGTTTGAAACTTGAGCACAACATGAGGTTTTCCAGAAGGAGAGGTTTATTGTGGGAAGAAGTGTGATAAATGCAAACTGGAGTCTCTATGGGCTGTCCACATGGACTGCCTTTCTTTCCAGCTATTTTCCCCTTTGTCCTGTCCACACAGGAGGGTTTTATATTGAAAAACTGTGGGTTTCATCTCCCCACCTTCTCCCTGCTTCCTCTTCCCCCCGCCCATCACTGTACTCTCTTGAATCCCCCCTCCTCTCCCATATCACTCCTTCATTCCCACCCCTCAACAACTTGTGTGTGCATGTGTTCTACTCGCATTATTTTGATGCCAATAAAATGAATTTTTTTATTATTTTCAAGTGTTTAGAGTATTTGTGCATTTGCGGTAGTACTTCCAAGCACCATGCAGCAGCACAGCAGAGAATACACAGCACATTTTGCAGGTATATGGCTTTGAGGCAACCATATACCCACTCCAGAACTGAGCTTCTCAGGCTTGGAGGCTGAAGAACTGGGCCAATTTGAGGTGATGAGAGAGGATGTTCTAAACTGTCTTGAACAAATTGCCAGAGCCAGATGGCATCCACCCAAGAGTTCTGAAGGAACTCAAATGTGAAATTGCAAAATATGTAATTGGTCCCTAAAATCAGGCTCTATACTAAAGGACTTGAAAGTAGCTAATATAACTCCAATTTTCAAAAAAGGATTCAGCAGGGATCTGGGAAATTACAGGCTGGTTAACTTCTGTACTGGGTAAATTGATGGAAAGTATATTTAAGGACAACATTGTTAAACGTAAGAAGAATGGGCCTTGCTGAAGGAGAACCAGCAGGGTTTCTGCAAGGGGATGTTTTGCCTCACTAACCTGTTGGGAGTTCTCGGAGAGTGTCAACAGGCATGTAGATGAAGATGATCCAGTTGACACAGTATACCTGGACTTCCAGAGAGCTTTTTGACAAAGTTCCCCACCAAAGAGATATTCCCTGCTCTTGAGTAAATTTAGCAGTCATGGGATAAGGGGAAAGGTTCGTGTGCGGATTGATAACTGTTTGAAGGAAAGGAAGCAGAGGGTAGGGATAAATGGGACAGTTTTCACAATAGAAGTAAGTAAGAAGTGGACTCCCCCAGGGATCTGTACTGGGACCAGTGCTCTTTAACCTGTTCACCAATGATCTAGAGGTTGGGGTAAGCAGTGAAGTGGCCAAATTTGCAGGTGACACTGAACTATTTAGAGTAGTGAAGTCTACAACAGATTGTGAGGAGCTCCAAAAGGATCTCTCCAAACTGGTTGAGTGGGTGACAAAATGGCAAATGCGGTTCAGTGTGAGCAAGTGTAGTATATTTTTAGGTTATATTTTAATTGTGTAATTTTTATAGTCTTGTTTTAATTTTTGTGTGAACTGCCTTGAGAGTGTTTTAATGAAAGGCGTATATAATTTTAGCAATAAATAAATAAATAAAATATTGGAGCATATATACACTGATTAGGCAGACAGACTGACAGACAGTCTGATACACTGATAGACAGTCTGAGCTGTCTGTGACTGGCTAGGAGAGAGATCTTGGGGTCATGGTAGACGGAAGTGTCAACTCAATGCATGACAGATGTGGAAAAGGCAAATTCCACACTAAGGATCATTAGGAAGGGGATTGAAAATAAAAATGCGAATATAATTTACAAATATGTGATTCGGTCTCATTTGGAGTACTGCATACAGTTCTGGTCACTGTTCTTGGCATTGTAGACCTGGAAAAGGTGCAGAAGAGGGCAACCAAGATGATCAAGGGCCTGGATCACCTTCCTTATGAGGCAAGGCTACAGCATCTGGGACTTTTTAGTTTGGAAATAAGTGACCATGGGAAGGCATGATAGACCCCTCCCCGCTTTTGTGATTTCATGTGTTATGTGTTTTTATTTGATGTTTTAATGTTGTGCTGTGAGCTTCCCAGAGAATAATTTGTTATGGGGTGGCTAACAAATAAAGTTGTTTAACAACAACAACAACTAGCCAACCCGCACAGAGCATCTGTGTGGTCTTTGGGGCTGGCTGTTCCCCCTCCCTCCTGTCCCACTCTCCCTCCCTTCTCTCCCTCCCCCTTGCCCCACGCTCTCTTGCCCTCCCCCTCTCCCCTCCCCCACGCTCTCCTCCCCCTGCATTTTATTTTAGTCTCTGTACCAGGCGACGGGCAGCCAAAAAGGGCCCCGCTGCTGCCGTTCCTCCTTCTGGGCGGAGAACAGGGAAGTCCTGCCGCCCGGTTTCCTCCCACCCCAGCCTCCCACAGCTGGCCAAGAGCCACCTCTGTGGCTGGGCCCAGTGCCTCTGTGGTCTGGCCTGCCACCACCTCACCTCCATGGCCACAACTGCCGCTGCGCCCCCGCTGGGCCCGCTGCTGCCGCTTGCCAGAGAGGTGGCCAGCCCCCTCCCCCACCTTCTGGCCCCGTCTCCGGGCGGGTGCAGGCCCAGGCTGCCAGGCCTCACCGCCGCTGCCCGGCCATCCAATTCTCCTGGGTGCACCAGCCAATCAGGCGCCTTGCCGCCCAGCCAATCAGCTGGGCTGCCAGGACGCACATTCGAAGGCACACCCAGGAGAAATATATATTTCTGGTACAGAGACAATAATAAAATGCAGGGGGAGGAGAACATGGGGGAGGGGAGAGGGGGAGGGCAAGAGAACATGGGGCAGGGGAGAGGGCAAGAGAGTGTGGGGCAGGGTGGTGGTGGGGAGGCAAGAGAGCATGGGGCAGAGGGGAGGGCAAGAGAGTGTGGGGCAGGGTGGTGGGGGGGAGGCAAGAGAGCCAGCATGTAGTGGTTAGAATGCCGGACTAGGACCAGGGAGACCCGAGTTCAAATCCCCATTCAGCCATGATACTAGCTGGGTGACTCTGGGCCAGTCATTTCTCTCTCAGCCTAACCTACTTCACAGGGTTGTTGTGAAAGAGAAACTTAAGTATGTAGTACACCACTCTGGGCTCCTTGGAGGAAGAGTGGGATATAAATGTGATGATGATGATATATTTATTTATTTATTTCTCCTAGGCGTACCTGTCACTAATCCCATGTGTGGCAGCTCTCGCGAGAGTTTGTGAGCAGCTTCCAATTAGCAATGGGACAGGGAGAAAATAGGGATGCTGAACACCAGCGGGAGCAGGCGGTGGTGGGCCAGGCTGGCCACCAGGAGCAGCAAGCGCCCGGCCGCTGGGAATTGGCGGGTGGGAGGAGGTGGCAGGCTGGCTTTCCAGCGGCCCGCCAACCAGAAAGCACTGGGCGGTGGGGGGCAGAAGAAGTCGGCTGCTCCAGCGGCAGGCCAGCCTGGCTGCCAGGAATTGGTGGGCAGGAGGGAGGAGGTGGTGGACTGGCTTTCTGGCCAGCCTGCCAGCCAGAAACCATGGGCAGGCGGAGGTGGGTGGGTGGGGGTGGGTGAAGAAGCAGGCTGCTCCTGCCAGTGGGTGGCTGGTTGGCTGGCAGGAGCAGCTGGCAATGGCAGGCTGGCCTGACCACCATGAATTGGCAGGCAGGAGGAGGTGGCAGACTGGTCAAGCAGGGGCATAGCTATAATTGAGCAAAAGGGTTCAAAGAACATGGGCCACCAGCTCCTGAGGGACCTCCAGCTCCATCCCTGCCTATTTTCTTCATTATCTCCCTCACTCTGGGGGGCCGCCAGAGAGAGGGATGATCACGGCCCCCTCTTCCCTAGCTACGCCCCTGGGGGGAGGGAGAAGCGGGGTGGGGGGGAGAAGTGGGCAGAGGTGGGGAAGAAGCGGGCCAGTGGCAGCGCAGATGCTCTGTGCCTGGCCCAGCTAGTTGCTGCTGCTGTTTTTGTTAGTTGTTTTAAATTATGCATGCAATAGAGGGAGTGGATAGAGATAAATTTCTCTTTCGCACAACACTAGAACCAGGGGTCAACCGTGAAACTGAAGGCCAGGAAATTTAGGACAATCAAATGGAAATACTTCTACACACAGCTCATAATTAATCTATGGAATTCTCTGCCAAGGGATGTGGTGATGGCCACTAGCTTGAATGGCTTTAAAAGGGGCTTGAACAAATTCATGGAGGGCAAGTCTATCAATAGCTACTCGTATTGGGATTTATGTGTATATACATTGTCTTTGTTCTTGCCACTGATGTTTTGTATGTATATCTGTGTAAAGGCTTGGTGTAGAGTTTAGAGTGTTCGTGTCAGTCATCAATTCTGTAGACAGGTCATTTTGAGACAGTTATTTTTCTGTTAGGATGATTTTTCACTCAGAGTAGGACTGTTTGTAATTTGGTAATAGTTAAACCTTAGAAACTTTGTTCAATAAACTTAACAAGCCTCATTTACCGCTCTGCTACACTCTGCTACACGGGGTTACAGGCCCAGAGTGCTGGGAATAATAAAACAGGCAACAAGAAGTTTATGGACAAGAAATGGCTACTTTTGGGTCTACAAAGATGCATCCGGCTGTGGAAATGCTGAGTGATACAAACTATGGAAGGTGGTCATTTAAAGTAAAGATGTGGCTAAATACTCATGGACTGTCTGAAGAACAGAGACAATTAGAGAATGGAAGAGAGCAGCAGCAAAATTATGCTCCTAAACATACTAATGGCAGGCTGTGTGTTGTATGCGGAAGGCTGTGAGTTGTGTTCACATTTAAAGCATACAAGTCCTAACAGAGAACACTGGATGACCAAAGATGACTGACAAAGCAAAAGGCAACAACAAAACAAGAGAAAGAAAGGCAAAGCACAATCAAACCCCGCAAAACCGAGCTTTTAAAGCCATGAGATGCTTTCCCAGGGAAGTAAAAGGGTGAATGTGTGCCCGTATTCAAAAAATAATAATAATTTAAAAATACAAGCAAGAGTGTAGCAAGAAATCCAGCAAAGTACCTAGGCTACCAGAAGTTAAGTGTCTGCCACAAGGAAGAGGAGTGCAGAAGTGTGTCCAGCTGAGGAAGTAGGGGCATGCCATAGGCGGAGTCTGCACCCTTCCATTTCTGCCCCCAATCTGCAACTTGTGCATAGTCTTTCCACACACACTCCTGCAATTAATATTCCACACTGCTGTTTGCAGGACACTTTAAACATACTACGTTTTAAAGTAAGGTCACCCTAAGTGGCGCAGTGGGGAAATGCTTGACCAACAAGCAGAAGGTTGCCGGTTGAAATCCCAGCTGGTACTATATTGGGCAGCAGTGATATAGGAAGATGTTGAAAGGCATCATCTCATACTGCGCAGAAGGAGGCCATGGTAAACCCCTTTGTTACCAAAGAAATCCCCAGGGCTCTGTGGGCTCCAGGAGTCAAAATCAACTTGATGGCACACTTGATGGCCTTATTTTTAAAAGACAAGTTATTTCACGCACTGAAGGGTTAATCATCATGAAAAAAGCCAGGAAGTGCTTTTTGTCAAGCTGCTATAAATCACCTTCTGGAAAATGCCTGTGTTGAGTAGCTGAACCTCTGTTAAGCACAAGGCATATGCGGAGCACGTTCTCCTGTTGCAGAATCCAATTGGAAGCTCAGGCTATGCAAACTACCATGTGGCACCTTGAGGTAAGCATATAGGGGAGAGAAGATCCTGAGAGAGAAAGGCAGCAGGATCACTGAATAATATAGCCTGGACTAATGGTAAAAGGTAAAGCGTGCTGTCGAGTCAGTGTTGACTCCTGGCAACCACAGAGCTAAGTGGTTGCACTGGATGTCTATTAATGTGCTATGGGCTGTGTCAGTGTGTTACCGTCGATGGTCAACAGTCAGCCAACTGGAATGGGCAGCTGTTGTAGCCCCCACATCCTGTACCTCAACCAGATGTTCTGGATAAGGTACCGGTTTTGACTGCTATTTCTCAGTTACCATAGTTACATTCAGGAGTCTGGAGGATGGTTCTTTCAGAAAGTTTATGATATTTCAGTAACAATTCATTAATATATTTATTATAATCAACCAACATTTAGAGTTTAGTGTGGGGAAAATGTATTTCTGGGGGAAAGGTTAATGTTGAGTCTTTTCTGCAGTTTGTAGAAGGGAGTGGGGGGAGGCTAGCTGTGGACCCAAGACCCTGGATTAAGCTTCAGTCTGAAGCAGACTTGCTAGAGAGCAAGACCTATTGAACTGGGACTTAAACATACTTAGGATTGTGCTGTGTATGCAAGGCCTGGTGGGGGTGGGGAGGTGTTAGCTCTTTCCAGAGCCTTTGGAGAAAAATGGAGGTAGAACCTAAAAATGTGGAGAGGGACCCATCACCTCATGTTGCCTGTAATTTAAGCCTGGCGTCTGCTGCTGCCCCAATGTGGTTTGAAGATGTTGCTGTATGGAAGCCTCCATATGTGTGCAATCAAAAGAGCCTTTGTTTCAAGATAAGTTTATTTCAAAATGGAAATTAAGCCTTTGTAATTCAAACTAACTTTAAAAAACATATTGCCGACTCTGGCAGTGAAGAACTCCATAGAAAAGGGAAAGTAAAACAAGAAGCAAGCTGTCTTTTTATTTAGGCTTTTGCCACCAAGTAAGTGTTGCTGTTTTATGATGCAGTTGGGCAGGGGTTGCTGGCTTCAGAGAGGTTGCTGTGGATGCCGTCCAAAAATCTGTGCAGCCAGCATTCCCCGTCGTCCACACACAACATTACCCGACTAAAAGGAAGAAGAACAGGAAAGGCCTGAACTCCAGTACTGCATCCAGCTTGGCTCAAAAGATGTCCAGGACCAGCAGGCTTTTTGGGAATGTGATTTGCAACAGCAAACTGCATGAGGTAGCCAGCCCAATCCCCAATGCATTTCATGATGGGATGGGTTGGGAGGAAGATTTTGCACTCGGGGTCTGGATGAAGTCTCACACGGCTTCTCTTTCCTGTCCCTCCTCTTTCACTGCTGGATACTGTTTCTTTTTAATTTATTTTCAACTGGATTTCTTAAATAATAAATTATATGAAATATATATAAAGTATGATTTGTAACAAGAAATATTGTCAGTAAACAGATAATAAAGGGTATATAAAGCAAATAAAGAACAAAGAACTATACCACAAATGATTTACAAGAGAAAAAGAAAAGAAACCATATGGTCGTAAATTTTTTCATTCCAAAGCCCAGTGTTCTATAAACTTATTATCTGGTTGACATCCATCCCTAACTCATGTTATAATTTGTGAGTAGCTTTGTCATACCCACTGTCTGCCTGGTTTTAAGTGCTGTAGCTTATCAGGGCTGTACATAAGAGACTGACCATAAATTCCAAATCACGTATCTCAACTTTTCCTTTAAGCACACATGGAAGAATGGTTCATGGTCCAAAAGCAACTAATGTAACGTTTTGTGGACATTGTCGTCATATATGAATAAAACCCACAAGGGCAAATCCACATCTCCAGGGTTCAGGTTAACTAGTTTTATGAATTTCCCCAAGTTTATAAGGAAGCCAGGTACTATAGATGGAATGTTTTATAATTATTTTGCTTTCAAATTGATAGAGGTTAACTTTGAAGGTATGTTAAAACAAATCAATATCTATATTATATTTTCCTCATTTACTTTAATAACTTTCTATCCAGCATCAGAGCCAGCAGCAAACAGTTTATTTGATCCATACTCAAAGACAGAAAGAAATTTAAAAGCCCACAGCTCATAGGAACATAGGAAGCTGCCATATACTGAGTCAGACCTTTGGTCTGTCTAGCTCAGTATTGTCTTCACAGACTGGCAGCGGCTTCTCCAAGGTTGCAGGCAGGAATCTCTCTCAGCCCTATCTTGGAGAAGCCAGGGAGGGAACTTGAAACCTTCTGCTCTTCCCAGAGTGGCTCCATCCCCTGAGGGGAATATCTTACAGTGCTCACACATCAAGTCTCCCATTCCTATGCAACCAGGGCAGACCCTGCTTAGCTAAGGGGACAAGCCATACTTGCTACCACAAGATCAGCTCTCCTCCCTACTGGGCAAAGAAATCACATACATAAAGAAACATGGAATTTTTAGTATTAGGATATTAAGGGACAATCATGAAATGAATTTCAACAAGAGTGCTCACTTGAACACACCCATTTAGCCATGGTGGATTAACATAGTAGCAAATATAGCATTTGCTACGGGCCCTGTGTTTTCGAGGGCCCCGCATGCCTGGCTTCCAATTGGGAATTAAAGTTAAAACTTTACCAGTTTTATTTGGTCCATCTTCGATAAAATATCCCTTTTCTGCTAAATGTGCCTTTTAAGAGAAGGCCCAGCACAGCATCTGTCCAGTGGCTGTTGCTGGTGCCTACCACATTATTCTTTTTAGAGTGTGAGCCCTTTGGAGACAGAGAATCATCTGTTTGTTTGTTTGATTTTTAGACCGCCCTTACAAAATAGCTCAGGGCGGTTCACAAACATCAAAGACCCTTGAAAACAATTTAAGAGCACTGGAAGGCCAGGCCAAACAGGTAGGTCTTTAGGGCTCTCCTAAATTCCAATAAAGAATTCAAATTACGGATGTCTGCAGGGAGCATATTCCACAGTCCAGGAGCGGCTACAGAGAAGGCCCGCCTCTGGGTTGCCACCAGACGAGCTGGTGACAACTGGAGTCGGACCTCCTCAGATGATCTTAGCAGGGGCGTAACTATAATAGGGCAAGGGGAGACAGTTGTCTGGGGTCCCACTGCCTGGGGGGGGGGCCCAGAGGCAAGTCACATGACTGAATCCCCCAGCTGTGCAACCTCCAGGGCTTCCTTCAGTTGTATTCATCCTCTGAAATTGATGTGAGTGTTAAGACCTGCAGCTATCAGAACAGCATGCCTTTCTCTAGGACCATTAAATGACTTGCATTGTCCACAACTTACAAAACCTTTAAAAAAATAATTTAGGATGATGTTCTATTGTGGCACATAGGTCATATATAACATTTTTACTGTGCTTTTTGTTACTACTGTTCAGCCTCATTTAAGATTCTTTTACTTCATGAGCTGAGCTTCAGGAGGTGGGGCATTTTAAAATCTTGTATCTGGGCCCACTCCAACCTTGCTACGCCCCTGGATCTTAGCGTGTGGTGGGGATCAGACCAAAGAAGGCGTTCTCTAAGGTAACCTGGACCTAAGTCGTTCAGGGCTTTAAAGGTAATAACCAGCACTTTGTATTTTGCTTGGAAACATATCGGCAGTCAGTGCAGCTGTTTCAAAACAGGCATAATATGGTCTCTCCCGGTTGCCCCGGAGACCAGCCTTGCTGCCGCATTTTGAACTAACTGAAGTTTCCGAACTATGTACAAAGGCAGCCCCACATAGAGCGCATTACAGTAGTCAAGCCTGGAGGTTATCGATCCACTCTTTATTTTTCTATGTAAACCACTTTGAGAATTTTGATTGAAAAATGGTATATAAATGTTCACTGTTGTTGTAACAAGTGTGAGTTTGTGGCTTGGTCTCCCATACTCCAAAATATAGCAAATAGCAAATGAAAAAATTGAATTACTTTACTATGCAAGTAAATAATTTATGTTTTAATATTTATGTGCATTTATTAAAATTTAGGGTCGCTTTATAACCTATGCGACAGGCCCCGCACTAGCTTAATCCGGCCCTGCCATTTAGCATGATCCAATGCATGTTTACTCAGAAAGTATATCCTTCTAAATTCAAGGGAAATTGCTGCCTAGAAAGTGTGAATTTAGGATTGCAGCCTTAGGCTGAATGCAGACGTACTTATGGAGGAGCAGGTGTGAGTTTTTCTGCTGTGGATCTCCCCACCTCCACCGTTCAAGCAATACCCATACAGCCTTCAAATCCAGGGCTGACTAACCACCTCTTTCTCTTCATTCCTCCCCACACGCTTCAAGTGGACTGTTGTCCCTCCCCCTTCTGTTTTGTTTCCCCCTTTCTCCCCCCCCAAGTGCCTGCCATGCTTATCAGACTAAACGTTCTTTGGTAATTGCAACAATTGCTCTTAAAAGTATAGCCACTTTTAAAAAAAAGTAACCTTAAATATGTCCAAGAGTCAGAGCAGGCGTGTAAACCTTGCTGTGAATCTTGTCCCCAGTGTGAAAGCTGAGAGGGTGCTGGTGCTCCTTTCCCAGTCCCTCCTAAACCTTGCTGCTGCCAGAAGAAAAAATGACCTGATTTCAAATGAAATCCTGGATATTGTGAGTCATGAAAAACTACATGTGTTCATATAATCTTAGGCATGCGAGTTGTAGGATCCTCAAAGTGATGATAGTCATTATCTATAAGCAATTACCATTTTTGATACAGTATCTCAGAAGCAGGATGCTGTGCTAAGCACTGCATAGACTCGCATGTTTTTTCAACATTCTTACTTATCAGCTGCAGCCTTAATGTAATAAGCCATTAATTTAAAGCAGTTGACATTATAAGTGAATTATAGATGGACCACAGTACCGACACTGGATATGTGATGTTTTTCATGCCCTGAATATAATGATACGTTTTGTTGGTTGTTCTTCATTTGGTGATGGAAAGTGTTTCACAAAGATACATGATGTCAATTCTATCTGGTTTTAATTGGTTAGCCCATGATTTGTTTTCAGTTTAACACAATTGGATATTCCTGGAACCCAGTGGAATTTTTTTTTTAATTCTTTAACTTTTAATGCAGTTGCTGGCTTTAGAATAAACAACTTTTAATGCAGGTATTATTTTCCTGAGTTTGGATATCACAAAAGGGCTAGGCAATTAGCGACTGGTGGCCATTGGTTGAGTTACTCTGAACACTGATTACCACTGGCTGAGCTTTTCTCTGAGTGTATCTGGTTGCCATTGGCAAACTGAACTGACCCTAGAGAGAGTACAAACTGAGAGTCCTAGGAAAAGAGGAGTAGAAGAAGTAGGAGCCTGGGAAAAAGGATGGTTGGGAGGTTAAAAAAAGGAACAAAGTAAAAAGAAAAGGCTAGAAGCCACCTAATGGCGCAGCAGAGAAGTAACTTGCTTAGCAAGCCAGAGGTTGCTGGTTCGAATCCCTGCTGGTATGTTTCCCAGACTATGGGAAACATCTATATCGGGCAACAGCGATATAGGAAAATGCTGAAAGGCATCGTCTCATACTGTGTGGGGGATGGCAATGGTAAACCCCTCCTGTATTCTAGCAAAGACAACCACAGGGCTCAGTGGTCGCCAGGAGTCGACACTGACTCAACAGCACAATTTTACTTTAGAAAGAGTCTGAGAGGGGAAGGAAAACGTATTAAAAGAAAACGTGGAGGGAAGACATGCAAATTGCCAGAAGTTCCAGAATTAGAAAGGCTCAGATTAACATGCTCATTTGATATGACCATCTGACTCCAAATTCTTTGGCTACAGGCCTCTAGTACCAATGTAATTCTTTTGGTATGGAGATAATTTAAGAATCTGCTTGCCTTTGTACCACATAACTCAGGTTGGCCATTTCCTGGTTCCAAGAGGTTCTTGTAGATGGGGAAAAGGCAAAGGGCACTCCTGGGCATCCTGATTTATTTGCATTTATGGAAAGAATTTATGCATTTAGATTGCTATAGAGCTGATGCCAGCTTCTGCATAGACAATGACTCAGAGAGATCTCAAAGGCAACTCTTTCAAGCAAGGGCATAGCTAATGGAGAGCGGGCCATGTTCACCCCTCTCTCTGGTGGCCCCCCAGAGTGAAGGAGATAATGAAGAAAATAGGGAGGGGTGGACCTGGGGGGCCCTCAGGAGCTGGGGCCCCGGTTCTTTGAACCCTTTTACTCAATTATAGCTACACCCTTGCTCAAGACTTCAAGATTCTGGAGAAATTGAATACATAAGTTTTTAACTTTTAAAAAGAAATTACCAACAGTTACACAACAAAATAGTACAACAGCTTCCTGTTGCTAGCAAGGAAACCAATCTATATTAGGCCAGCCAGTTTGCTGTTGTTGGAATGTCTCTTTATTTTCCATATGTAATTTTTTTTTTTTTTTGGAGTGAAGTAAGGAAGGACATCTTTCCTACATGCTGTTGTTTTATCATCCATTATGCTTTCTCTGTTCTTTCTATTCATTTAAAATCTGTGTTTCCTGTCATATGTAGATTGAAAACAGAACATTGCAGGGTGAAAGTTCTCTATTGCAAACATCTGTGCCTGAACAAGGATTGTGTTTCCATGTCCTGGAACATCAAGGGAATTTTTCCTTTCCCAGATGCACACCTTCAGTCTAGGACAATAGAGAATTTAGAAAAAGTAGTGGTAACTACACTTGGTAAATGTACATATTTACATGTTTGTTCATTAACAAAAGCTGTTGTTATATAACAGCAGGAACAACACAATGTTCTCTGAATGTCATATGCCATAAACCTGGTTGATGTGAGTGAATCTGTTTTGGAGGCAGAGTGCTGAGGACCTTGCATTTTCACAGATGGTTAGATTTGATTACCTCTGCCTATATGCAGAATGCACCAATACCTCATCAAAATGCATTCATAACCATGTTTCTAATAACAGGGGAGTGACTCTTACACCATAATTGTATCAGGAAGACAGTGGCACAGAAAGACCTTACAGATAAATGATTAAAAGAACATGGATTCTTTGTGTTGTTACAGAAGGTGGGAGACCATCCTTTGTTAGCCTGGTTTGCTCTTTGTCCTTGATGCTCTGTAGATGTTTCATCAATGGGAGCCAACAACAGATGGTATTATCTATATATGGGGAGAAAGCAAGTCTCAAGTTAGCAATACTTAGCATTTATGTACAGCACTTCACATATATTACCTCAGCAATCCTTCCAATGATCCGTTAAGATTGGTCGGTGATGTTACTGCATTGCAGACATAGTTTCCAGAAGCATGAGGGCAGCAGAGACTAGAATCCCTCCAAAAGCTGGCCATTAGAGGCGGAGCCCTCATCGAGATAAGCAAAAAGGACAGTTGTATTCAAGGTTGATAAAGAGATTGTAAGGCCATTCTCACAACCATTGGAGCCTGGAGGGTAGGGTTTGGTGGGAAGGCAAGATCAATCCTACCTTCCCCTCAGTTGACCAGGAGCCTTGTATGTGACACGTGGCTCACGCAACTACATGATCCACACTACTCTGGGCAGTGCGGATTTCTGGAGGCCAGGAAAATGCAGCCCGACCTCCAGATCAGTGTTCCCTCTAACAGGGATTGCCAGATGTTGTTGACTACAATCCCCAACCGCATCCCCAGCTGCAAAAACCTTTGCTTGGTGATTATGGGAGTTGTAGTCAACAACGTCTGGGATTCCCTCTTCGAGGGAGCAGTGCTCCAGATATCCCTAAATGTGCCACATGTGGAGTGCAGTGCATTGAAGGATTTCCCCTTTAGGTGCCCAGCGCTCTGTGGTGTTTGGGCTGCCTACAGCCTGAGCAGACACACGACTGGGGACCTGGGGGAAAGGGCAGATCCACTGAGCTACCCCGTTGAAGAATTCCTGGGCTACCTGGTGAACAATTGGCCACAATCCCAGGGCTTCACAAAAGCCTGGGTAGAGTTGCTTGTGTGAACAGCCTCTGTGTGTATGTTGAGGTTCAAAAGAGAGGCCAAAGAGTCCTGGACAGTTAAGCATTCAGTTCTGCTATTAATATTCATAAGCCGACGGCATCTGTTCAAGATAGTTTACTGAGTTCCCCTTTGAATGTAATTCTTAATTTAAAAAACAGACCTGGATCTCCGACAGTTAAGTTCCAGAATGACAGCAGGGGTCAGTTCCGACTGTCAGAGGCTCCCTGTTGTCATTGCAGAATTCCTTCCAATAGTGTCTGTGAGAGGGCACGTTGCGTCCAACATGCCTGTTGGACCATGCACAATGCATAGCCTTAATGCTTACACGGGAAACCAAAATTTGAGAAGTGGCTTGATCATAGGTGTAGTAAATTCCTGTAAAAGTACAATATGAACAATAGATTTCCTGATTTGTAGGAGCTCAGCTCTTACACAACACCCGCTTTTCAGTAGCACCAACAAATATTTGCACCTTGTCGCTGCAAACCTCCTGGATGATACAGACTGGATACTGGAGAGAGTGCAACCAAGGCACATGCAAAGTGCTTTGATTCCATCCTTACTTACATCCAGGCTACATGACTGTAAAATGCTTTACCTGGGGCTGCCTCTGAAATGTGACTGGAAGCTTCAGTTGACTGCAGCAGAGAGAGCTCCAGCTGGTGCTTGCTACTAGAAGCATAAAACGCTACTTTTTGCTTCAGTCTCAATGAAAAGCGCTAGCATTGACCTTTAAAGTGATAAATGACCTGGGACCAGGATGTCTTAAGGGCCTCCTTCACCCATATGAGGCTTCCTACTCTCTGAAATCCTCATCTGAGGCTCTGCCCTGTGTCTTGCTTTTGAAGGCGAGGTGAGTGATTTGTAGGAGAGGAGAGCTGGTCTTGTGGTAGCAAGCATGACTTGTCCCCATAGCTAAGCAGGGTCTGCCCTGGTTGCATCTGAATGGGAGACTTGATGTGTGAGCCCTGCAAGATCTTCCCCTCAGGGGATGAAGACGCTCTGGGAAGAGCAGAAGGTTCCAAGTTCCCTCCCTGGCTTCTCCAAGATAGGACTGAGAGAGATTCCTGCCTGCAACCTTGCAGAAGCCACTGCCAGTCTGTGAAGACAACAGTGAGCTAGATAGACCAATGGTCTGACTCAGTATATGGCAGTTTCCTATGTTCCTGTGAGTGGATATGTAAGGCACAGCCTCTTCAGTCATTGTGCCCAGACTTTGGAATTCCCTCCCCTGAAAGACCTGTCTGACCCCCACCTTTCTAGCTGAAATTGTTTTAGAGGGTGTCTTAGAGGATAGAGGTTAGTTTTTGTTTGCTCTGGTTTCCTTCTGGGTTTTTTTGGGGAGGGCTGTTTTTTCCCCCATTCTGGTGTCTGCTTATAATTTGTAGGGTTCTTCCTATTGCCTTTTATTGTTGTACACTTTGAAATGTTTGTACACCACTTTGGGTTTTTTAAAGCAGGTAGAAGTACTTAAAATAAATTGTGCAACTTGTTTTGCATCGCATGGGGTCCCTAGGGCTCCCCATGTCCTCCCAGAAGTATTAATAGGTGGTCCCTCATCTCCATGAGTGCTACTCATAACTTGCCACTTGCATGCATTCTACAAATCCAGCAGGATGCTAATGTGAAATCAAATGAAGCAGTAACTTGCTTGCTGTATCTTGCTGTTTCTCAGAAAGGGCGTGAATGGGAAATCATGAAAGGGAATAAACCAATTCAGGAGAGATCCAGCAAGAAAACAGGATCAAAAACACCTGCAAAAATCACCACAGCAGCAACATGACAAAGACAGTTGTAAAGATGGGTGAGTTCCCAGCTCGGCCCTTTCATAAAAACTGATCAGATTCAGAAAGGCTGAAAGCTGCAGTTACCTGAAGTAGACTTTAGCTAACTGCAGTATGCCACTTTTTTGAGCAGTTTTCATGGGTAAAGAGATTAAGGTTTCCCCTGGATAAAAATATATTGGAGGGGTGGGGGGAGGGAACTTATCTTTGCAAACATCTGTCTCTTGTGTTTCTCTTTAGAGATCCTCCTGGAAATACTGTTCACCTGGGTACAACAACCATGAGCGTGAGGGATAAAATTAATAGTTTCCAGGAAACTGATATCTTTGATCTGGATGTTCCAATACGGGGCAGGTGCTGGGGACTGACAAAGACCCTGTCCTCTGATGCCTTGGTATGTTACCCTGTACCTCTAGCAGTTGTCTAGATGTGTTTTAGGCTCTTTGAAGTATATTTGTCCTGCTTTCCCTTACCTCCCTTGCCTTTGTCTCAAAATAATTTTCTTTTGTTTTTATATAAATTTACAAGAAATGTTGTGGTTAAGGGTGAGAAACTGAGCTGGCTGGTCAATTTAGGGATGATCCACACTTTACAGAGCCTGTTTCCTTCCTGTAATTCTTTTCATGCACTCTTGTGTTTGCTGTGGTTCCCCACAGAGTAAAGAAGCTGGTCAAAGTCTAGAGGAATTTGCTTGCCCTTTGGAGCAAGTGGTGCCAAAGAGGTCTGATGCTCAGAACTGGACAACTGGAAGCTGCTTGTGGAAGTCTGGGTTGCAGCAGGAATTGCTAGGACTTGTTGGACTGAAAGGGTTATATTTCACTATCTGTGTAGAATATTTAACTATCTGAATGAAGGCTGGTGTGCACATGCAAGACTTTCTACCATTCTATTTTTCAGGTTCAAAACTTCACTTCACTCCTCCCATTTTCAGGGAGGTCAGCAAAAGTAAAACAGACCGTGAAACAATATCTTGAAGATTGAAATATCACAATGATATTAGTTAAGTATTTCTACAGCATAATAGTCCAATTTGAAGTCTCAACACCAGTTCAGCCTCCATACCAATTTTGCAGTGGGTGAGAGAAAGATAAAAAGACATGGCGATGTAATCTCAGAAACAAAGTCTCTTAAACACCTTGCTTTTCTTGTTAATCTGAGATAGATTAGAATTCATTAATTTTTTTTAATGCTGGTGAATTTATTCATGCTTTTAGTTCTAAAATATAAGTTTAACATTCTAAATCTGTCACTGAAGGGGTGGCAGGGGTGGTGGGGGGAGAGACCCAACCAGTGAAACCTTTGGTCAGCTGGAATGATTTGCTGAATGCCTGCCTACTGTGTAAAAAGATAATTTGCCATATGCTGTTATTGGCCACTCTGAGGTGGAAATGGAGGAACATTTTGCAGAGAGATTCCTGGGAATTCTTCAAGTCTAGCTTACATGTTAACTTGAAGCAGAGGGGCAAATGTGAAGAGGCTGTGCACTGTTCATCCAGGCAACAGGGGGGAAAGGATTTAACTAACCCTTTAATAGCCCTAGTATAGGGCTCTTCAGTGCTAATTGCATATTATATAGTCCGCAAGCAAAGGACAATCTCCCTGTGTACTCTGCCACTGCTATTTCTGCTGCTACGCTGGGGGAGAGGGTTCCCCCACCCTCACCACTTCATGTGTGTAATAGGAGCTCTGGAACACAGAAGCACACACAGGTCCTTTTAAACAAACAAACCCAGCAGTGAGGCTTACAGCTGGCCATAGTGGGATTTGCAGGGCTTGGGTGCTGATGGGGGATTTCTTTTACAGGAAAGTGTGGTGCAGCAGTATGGCAGGGTAGTGCAGATAGCTTACAACAGACTAGTCTGAAACTAGGCTTGATTATTGTCTCTCTCAAAAGAAAAGGTTGTGCCATCGAGTCGGTGTCAACTCCTGGCCACCACAGAGCCCTGTGGCTTTCTTTGGTAGAATACAGGAGGGGTTTACCTTTGCCATCTCCCACACAGTATGAGATTCTGCCTTTCAGCATCTTCTTACATTACTTCTGCCCGATATAGGAGTTTCTCATATTCTGGGGAACACACCAGCAGGAATTTGAACTGGCAACCTCCTGCTCTCTAGGCAGGTTACTTCCCCTCTGTGCCATTAGGTGGCTATCTCAAAAGAAGCATCAGTCAGTTATCTTGTTTAATCAGCTTTTGCTAGAGTCCTGGTCATGATTTAAGAGGTTCAAAGCACAACTGAGGAGGAGCCGTGAGAGCAGAGAGATGCATTTTTCTCAAAGGCAACATGTTGATCTCTGTTACACATGCCCATGGCTACCCCGCAATTGAAAGGACTTCCATTTGCAATCCTTATGCTGCCATAATTGCCCCCTGGGGAACTGAGAAGCTTGGCCTCAAGGAAGAAGGAGAAAGAGCTATGTCCCATCCCAGGAATATACTGTATTTGAGGCAGGTGGGTTAAATCAGGCATATTTTACAGATATCACTTAAAATGTTTTTTAGCCTTTCCCCCACTGTTAGTGTGCATTTGTGAAAAACAGAAGTGCAGTTCTAAATACTTTGATTTGAAAACACAATAAAAACATGTTTAAAACTGGTTTTTAAATGGACATGCAGCAAAGTGGAGTTGTATCACATTTCAACCTTTTTTCATTTTTTGGTGTCCTCTGTGAACTGTTGCACTCTATCTTTAACACAGTTTAGTCCTTCATCCACCATAAAATTGTGTACATTTGGGAATGACTTTTCCAAATTTTTACTTCTACTTCCTATATAAAACTGCTGTGGGGGAAAGCCTTATCAGTAGCACTCATGTAGATTTTCCCCCACTGTCTCTTTTTCTGGTAAAACTGACAGGGTTGTGAGTGTGAGAGAATCTTGTTGATTTCACTGATGCTGGAACTTGACTCATCTATCCATTCCCCCTGCAGCTATTGCTCCTGCTGCTGCTTTAAAGAGAGGAAGGGAAGGCTTCTGAGTTTTGTCTTTCCTTCAAAAGGATATATATGGATGCCAGAGTAGGTTTGCATAGTAATTTTTTTAAAAGAAAGAAATAATAGCACATTATTAAAACTGATGAGATTTTCACCCAAAATTGTCCAATTCACTCTGCTCTCCAGTGAAGCAAATGGGACAGGACCTAAGGCAGGCAGGCAGAAGAGGGTCTTCTCCTACACCAGCAGGAAGGATGACAATAGAAAATTCCAGGGTGCACCAGTTTTGTAGCAAAGTCATTTGGATTTTCAGGAATACATAAATGTTATCAGGACTGGAAAAAGACACTAATGTGAGAGCACCCTAAGTCTGAAAAGGAAAATAATGCCATAAATTAGATTTGAGGTGCTCACACACATAAAAGGTATGATTGTGCATTGTTTAGGTGTAATACAGTCCATTGTTGTAGGCGGTGAACGGTAGTAGGGAGAGGGAAAATTTTTCCCTTTTTTTTGTAAAAGGGAAAAATTGCAAAGCGGAATAAGCATTAAATTTGTAGGAAATATTTTAAAGAACAGCATACACAAATGAAATAGAATGTAGGACAGATTCCAAACTTACAATGCTAGAATTAGTAACAGACATATTCTCGAGCAGTGTGTCCAGTCTCTTGGGCAACATTAGTGGCTCTGCATAAGAATGACCCGTAATAGATCCATAAGTGCCGTTTGAGCAGGAGCACTTTCCTTTCCCGCTTCCCTCCCATGTTCCTTGTGTGTAGTTGTCTTTACCAAGATCTTTAGCAACATGAGGGAAGAAACTGAGAAGTAAGGTTAAAAGACATAAAGCTACTGCCAGTATGCCGCACACTCCAGCTCTGTTCACATCTGTAGGACATTTAACGGCCTGCATCTGGTTGTGTTTGTGCAAATACAGTTCCATATTCACTAATAATTCCTGAGGCTAAAGGCCCCTCTCCTGTAACCTTGTTAATATTCTCACAAGGCCCGGTGTGAACGCCTCACAGCACTGGAGTAGAATTCAATCTGGTGAGACTTTTTTTTCCCATCCCCATGTCTCTTACGTTCTCTCTCTTTCTCGTTCTAGGGTGGCCTCTTGTTTCCTGGCCACCCACATGACGAGACATTCTCCCTCCCTCTCCATTCTCAGTTTCAAGGAATTTCCTTTTGTCAAAGGCAAACTGTGATTGACATATTTTCCTCCTCTTAAAGTGCAACCTTCTTAATACTTGATTTAACGATGTCCTTATGGAGTTTGCAGAATGATTACCTAGGTGCAAAGGAGGCTCCCTACTCATCCTAAGCAATCCATTCCTTGTCCTAAAAAAAATATATATATTAAAAAAATCAGACCACTACCTGTATGCTTAGTGCTTTTAGATTTTACAAAAGCTTTTACCAGGATAGTTGGGTATTGAGAAATGGCTCATGATTGACATTCATAGAAGTGAAGGCTTTTATAAAGCTCAAAATGAGTATTACTTACAAGAGCTTGTGTAACATAGTGGCTAAGAGTGGGAGCTTGTGCTTTTTTCAAATCTCATCTTCACTATGAATTTTCTAGGTGACCTTAGGCAACCCCCACTCTCCATAATAGGGGGATAATGTTACCCCTGGACCCACAAGGAGGCAGCTGCTCAGAACACTTACCTCCATGCAAAGCAGACCTATGCACAGCACCAGGGATGGCCAATAAAGGGATGCAGAGCTATGGGAATTCCAGTGAACGTCTTTGGAAACTAAGCGGAGTGGCTCACAGGGAATGCAGGGAAATATAGTCCTTCTCGGCACATTCCTTGTAGAGCTCCACGAGAGAAGTGCTGGGAAAGATTACAGATCCCAGTGTTCCTCACACGTCTTCCAAGACATTACTGGGACTTCCTGTGGCTCCACATCCCTTTAATGGCCCTCCCCAGTGCTGTGCACAGGACCGCTCTGTGTGGAGGTAAGTATTGCAAGTGTCTGCTACCCAGTGGGACAAGGGGCAGTGTGCAGGTGATTCAACTTCAAAGCCAAACCTTTGCACAGGCCTAATAATATATACTAATAATGAACTTAGGTGGTTGAATGCCCATCAGTATGGAAGTGAAACAGGGCCTCCCCATGACCTCCCTCTCTGACAATTTTAAAAAAATCTTTAAAGATATGTTTGTTCACCCAGGCTTTTAATTAAATACCGTTTTAATAGTTTTAACTTCATTTTAAAATGTTGTTTTAAGGTTTTAAATTCTTATAATGTTTTAACTTTTTGTTGTCATTTATTTTAACCAGTGTTTTAATTTGTCATTTATTTGTTTTAACTAATGTTTAAACTTTTTGTTTTTGTTGTAAACTGCCCAGAGACCTAAGTTTTGGGTGGCATAAAAATAAGTTAAATAAATAAATAAATGACAAAGTATACAAAAGTTATTCATCCATCCATCCATCCATTCATTTTCTTCATTTTCTTTTTAAAAGTGGGCCTGTGAACTTCCAGAATCTGAGCTTCCAGGACCTTACTGAAAGTTAAGGGCATAGAGCTAAGAATTACAATATAAATACAGTTGTCTGGAGAAGGAGAACTGTCCTTGTTGCTATGGTTTTTTCCGGGTGGTGTTGGTGTTGGTGCTGCTGCCACCTGATCACAGCTTTACTAAAATCCTGGTTTTCTCCATTGTTTCCTGTGCGTAGCTCTCCCTGGTGGTGGAAAAACAAAACTACCAGAAGTTTGGAAGGCTGAATTACAGTCGCTACCTTTGGACATAACGTTGGATTGTGGGTCCAATGCACCTGCGGTTCTGCACCCCCCTTCTCCCTGTTCTTTCATCTGCATTTGAATGAAATGGAGAGCTGCCTCTCTGCAGTCACGCTGACTGCAGGGGAATTGGCTGTGGGACTTCATTCTTTAATGCACAGCCCCAGCAGCCAATGGCAGCTGGAGTAAGGGAGGAGTTTTCTCCTTCAACTCCAGTTCTATGAGGGTGAAGCTGCAGTGCCAGCATTCGGATGTAACACTGGTGCTGCAGAAATGGAGTTTACAGCAGCGAAACGCCACTCTGAACTGAAGGTTCAGATTGGAGTTCAGGGAGGGAAACTACACATCCCTTTCTGCTGTAAAGTCCAGTTTGCCCACTATGAAAACTGGAGGTGAAGGGGCCTCCAGTTTCCTGTTATGACCAAATTCGGCCTCTATCAACTAAGTCTATGGTTGAGAGCAGTTGGGACACAAAATATATACAATGTCTGCTGGTGGGGGGGACGGACGAATTCCTCTCTCTCTCTCTCTCTCTCTCTCTCTCTCTCTCTCTCACACACACACACACACACACACACACACACACACACACACACTCACACACACACACACACACACACGGAAAGTGACAGAGGAAACAGATAATTAGCCTGGCCAAGTTCCCAACAGCTTATGGTAGGTATGCTAGAGTGGAGGAAATACAGTTAAAGAGATGCATTCCATGAGATTAAAAAAACTCCCCTTCCTGCACTATACAGGGATGTTTCAAGAAGAAGGAAAGAGGGGAAAAGACCATTTTTTCATTTCCTGCTATATAGGGTTTAGGGCTGGTAGTCAATCTCAGACTTGACCCTATAGTGCTGTAGAACATAGCAAGGGAAGAAGACCTCAGGGGAGTGGGAAAATAAAAATAAAGATGTTCTTCCCCTCTTCTTCCCTCCAGTGGACACTGCCCCCAGGTCTGAAGAGCACTATGAGGAATCAGACCCTGTTCCAGGCAGGCTGAAGCCCTAAGCAGGAGCACTCCTCACAAGGGCTGGAGGTACCACACAACAGCTTCTCCTTCTGTTGACTAAGAGTCATTGACCCTCCCATGGCTTTGGAGATACTCTGTTATTTTCCTGGAAGAAAAGGAATCTGGTTTCCCTGTCCACAGTCCTGGCTGCTTTCTTCTCAGCTACTGAAACTGTCAACAATTAGCATAATTAGAGACCTTTTTAGCTGAAGAATCTTGATGTACTTTCAACACGTCTTGAAAATGGCCCAGCACTGGGACTACCAAGGCTGGTTTAGTGAAAGGTAGAATAAGCAAAAATTAGACATGATGAAATTCAGGTGCTGGGCAGGTGTCAAGATCTGCTCAACAAATTTTACAGAATGAACTTAGCCATCTGGACGTGACCTTCCTAGTAAGAGCACCTTCCCTGTGGATAGAGAGAACATCTGCCTTATCCCTCATACAGTCACCATACTGCTTTGTAGGCATCAATTTGGAAAATACATAGCAGATCAAAGCAAAAATACGACCTAGAGCCACTTTATTGTGTGCTACAAGCACCTGTGTGGGGTATGAGATACAACATGATGAAAGGCAGATCTGTGAATCTGGATTTTAGAGAAGCAGAAATTGTGGCATAGCTAAGAACAAGACCTAGATTATGAATAACGTTTTATTGTTCAATTTCTATACCGCTGTTAATTAAAATAATCCCAAAGTGCTTTACAATATAATATAAATTATACAATATAATATAAATTAAAACAATGCACAATTAAAATACAAAAAGTACCTATATTAAATATAAATATAAATAATATATCTCTATTTAAAATGTTTAAAACTTATATCAAACAGTAACCAACAAAACACAAAGCAGCAGCTGTAAAAACTCTACTCTCATACAAAAGCCTGGCTGAAGAGCTATGTTTTTACTCGTTTCCTAAAAATTGTGATGGAGGCTGAGGAGCAGATGCCAATTTTTGTAATCCAGGCCTTTATACTTACTTAATTCTTAAGGCTGCAATCCTCTGCACACTTAGCTGAGAACAAATCTCATCGAATTCAGTGGCAGTCTTGACTAAACACTCATCAGATCAGGCTAAAGTGATAGATCTTCAGTCATCATAATCTCTTGTGCAACACTTTGATTTTGCATGCAGTGCAGCTCAGCAGGGACAGCTCCCCCATAAGGCAAGATGAAACAATGGCCTCAGGCGGCAAGTGCACTAGGTGGCAGGAAGTAACGACACTCTGCTTCTCTACCTGCTTCAGGACCACTCACCTACCTGCTGCTGCTGCTCCAGCTGCATCTCCACTGCCACGCCTATGTTCCCTGCTCTGGCCCACCCTACTCAGTCTCAACTACTGGGCCAGAGGCCAGTGCTGATACTGCCCTCCCTTCCCTCTCACCTTCTGGGTGAGAGGGATGGATTTATGTGGCTGCATTCTCTAGAATTACAAAGTAATTCTAGCAATCATCAAGTGGGAAGATCAAGATAAAGAGCACTCTTGTGGACCAGGCAGACTCTCTGAGCTCCTTGACCACAAAATACACAGCCAACTCTCTCAGATGATTGCTATCCAACATGCCATTGAAGTCATTGTGACCAATCAGCAAAGAATGTTGTGGCATCTTGGAGACTAAGGCTGCAATCCTATACAAGCCTATCTGAGAGTATGTCCCATTGAACTCAGATTTACTTCTGAGTAGGGATGCACCGCCTGGTTAAAGGAGCACTTGGTTAACCTCGGCTAAGAGTCAGGCTAGGAAGTAGGGTTAAGCTGGGTGAGAGCGCCAGGATCCATGTGGATCCTTGTGATCCACAGGAGAAGCCTAGCCCAGGCTAGGCTTACCTGGCCTGAGCTAGGCTGCTCATGAGAATGGCCTCATTTATGTTAAGCCACAGCTTATTTTCCTTTACCATGGTTAAAGGTTACTTATGCATATCTAAACAAGGTGAAGTTATTGCCACAAACCATGATATGAAACCATGGTTTGAAGTGAGTTTGCATCCTACAGTCTCCATTTACCAGAATTAAGTGGCCTATCTTACTGAGCATATCATGGTCAAAAGAATTTCCCTGCCTCCCCAGACTCTAAATGGGGATCTGCTTCCACCATCTTAATTCAGAATGGGATTGTTCTTTCTATTTTGCCTCACCAGATAATTCTTGGGAAAGTGTAGGCCTTTTCTGAGATTTTAGAAAGACACTCTCCATTCCAAAAGCTTCCCTGCCCGCTCTCCACTATTCTCAGCCTTCTCTGCAGTCCTCTCGCAACCTCTCTTTCCCCCAAACTCACATTCTAGCAGCAGTAGCAGGGGAGCAAAAGGGAGAGCATCCTGCAAAACATCCATTAAGCCAAAAGCTACACCAACAACAAGAAGTTTCCAGTGCAATTCTGGGAATTGTACCTCAACCTCCACTGTGTGTGTGCACATGGGAGGTTACTTTTCTTCATTGCCTTGAACGTAACCAAACCCCTAGATACAAAAAGTCAAATTCCTAATTTTTGCCATACTAAATTTTTGATCAGCCTATTGTTTAGAGTAGTGCAGTGATTCAGAATGTGAGAGGGAAATCCCTGATTCAGATAACCAGAGGCAAAGAAAGAAGACAAGACTCCTGTACCTCCAAGATGAGAATGGATTGTGTTAACTTCAGCACACCACCTTCCGTTTAATTCACCAGAAGAGGTTTGGGAGAGAACAGCAGCAGGGCTGTAACTTAATTAATGATGGAATATGAAAGAAGTCACCCTTCAGAGTGAATAAAACACTTTCCCCCCATTTCATTGTGAAGAGGTTGCCTTATAATAACTAAGGAACTCCTGAAAGGTCCTGGGACTTAACATTACTGAGTATTATTTGACTGAAACACAAATACAATGGCAGCTCTGAAGAAGACACAACTGCTTTAACACTCCCAAATCCCTGTTTATTTTCTCCAGAGACGGAGAGCAGGATTGTGGGTCAGCAGGACTCGCACGTTTTGACTGGTATTTATTGACTCAGAACTTCATGCTGACAGACAGATGGACAGGTAGACTTCATCCCCTTCGCTTTCTTTGCCCCAAAGCTCTGACACCCTCTCCACACACTGGCCCAGCTTCTGCAGCTCCTGCCAAGCAGAATGGCAGCTGCCTCTTATCCGCTGATGCTGGGAAATCATCGGATGGTGTGGAATGCCACCCGTCAGCCTTTACAGCTGCATGCAGAGAAGAAAATAATCTAGCATATCTACCCAGGTATCATAACATAGGGCAACAAGATTCCATGTTTCCAGTGAGATCTAGCCAAGGCCAATTAGGTAACCCTCACTGCAATTCTAAGGGTCATACCAGACAAGATGCTAAATGCGTTATTTGTGCTTTCTTTGTTTATTTCATTAAAATAGCAGTTGCAGGAGAGTCCCATCAAGATCAGAATATTTAACTATTTCCCCTTGCACTGCAGTCCTGACAAAAATTGGACCGACCAACTACCTTCCCCCCCACCCCCACTGTATAGATCCAATCAATGGTATCATTCCTCCTAATTGCAGACTCAGGTGTCTGGCTGCCTACCAGTTTGAACACAGAACAGGGCCACTGAAAAGTAAGGTAGGTATATCCAGTAGGCTTGGTTGCGTTAATTTTAAAAGATGAATTTAACTCAACTTGGAAATAAACTATAAACAAGAAATTTAGCACCATTGGTTTGGATTTATCATTCCAGGTTAGTGTAGGTATGGAGAAGTTAAAATCAATGGTTAAGCAGTGACTGACCTAGATAGTCTGAGAGGTCATTCACATGACTGGGTGGGCAGGATGGCAGGCAGGGAGGAAGGCTGATTGAACTTACCTTCCCCCCAGGTGAGCGAGCGCATGTTTCTGGGAGTGCAGACCGCGCTCTCTGACAAGCAGCACTGCAAGGCCCAGCACACAGCTCCGGAGGCCAGGAAGACATGGCCCAGCCTCTGGATATCCCACAATGCACCGCATGACATGAGCGATACATTGGGGGATTCCCCCAGGAGACGGGTGCTCTAGGCACCCATCTCTGTATGTGGCCAGGCTGGAAGCAGCCCGAGCTCGCACATGAGCAGGAAGCTCGGGTTAGGGAGTGCTCACTCCCTTAAGCTTGGCTGAAAACCAGGCTAAAAAACCAGACTAGGCAGTGCTGCCCAACCAGGATCAGGCCCAATCCTAGCAGTTCTCACATGCAGGTTAGGCGGCACGTGAGAACAGCCTCAGAATGATATAGCACGGATTCCTAGACTGAACATTGTAAAGAATTGGTATTGGAATCAGGGGAGTAGATTGGCGAATTACCTTACATTTCTTGTAATTCCATCTCATAGGAGAGCATTTGCACAGGCAAGATCTGATGCCCTTCTTTCAGCTGCTTTGGAAGGAAGATATGCACAATTCTCTATGGAAAACGTAAATGCCCTTGTGGGGGGTGATGTAGTTGAATCCATAGAGCATATGTTTTTGTACTGTCAATTATATCGAAATTCATGGAGAGCACTAATAAAGCCTGTGAGAGGAAAATTTTCTGGATGTTGGGGTGAGTTCTATATTGCTTGGTTGCTATCTGATTGGAATAGTGAAATAACATATAAAATTGCATGGTTTTGTGCTACAATTTGTAGAATTCATCATTGGCTGAATTAAGAATTTCTCCTCATTTTTCTTTTGCCTTTTCACTATTCATATTTATGTATAAATGTATTGAAATTCTGTTTTAATGGACAGGTTTAATGGACAGTTCTGTTTTAACTGACAGTTTTCACAATGGAGGGAAGTAAGAAGTGGGGGTCCCCCAAGGATCTGTACTGGGACTGTGCTCTTTAACTTCTTCATAAATGATCTAGAAATTGGAGTAACTAGCGAAGAAGCCAAATTTGCAGATGATACTAAACTATTTAGAGTAGTGAAGTCTACAACAGATTGTGAGGAGCTCCAAAAAGATCTCTCCAAACTGAGTGAGTGGGCAACAAAATGGCAAATGCAGTTCAATGTAAGCAACTGTAAAGTGATGCATATTGGGGCAAAAAAACCCAACTTCACATATACACTGATGGGGTCTGCGCTGCCAGTGACTGGCCAGGAAAGAGATCTTGGGGTCGTGGTTGACAGCTCAGTGAAAGTATCAACTCAGTGCACAGCAGCTGTGAAAAGGCAGATTCCATGCTAGGGATCATTAGGAAGGGGATTGAAAATAAGAATGCTAGTATTATAATGCCCTAATACAAATCTATGGTGCAGCCACATTTGGAGTATTTTGTACAGTTCTGGTCACCATTATCTTATCTTAATGGTTATCTTAAGAAGGGCATTGTAGAACTGGAAAAGCTGCAGAAGAAAGGCCTGAAGCACCTTTCTTATGAGGCAAGTCCACAGCATCTGGGGCTCTTTAGTTTGGAAAAGAAGTGACTACGCTGAGACATGATTGAGGTATATAAAATTATGCATGGGGTAGAGAAAGTGGACAGAGAAAAAAATTTCTCCCTTTCTCACAACACTAGAACCAGGGGCCATCCCATGAAACTGAAGGTCAGGAAATTTAGGACTGACAAAAGGAAGTACTTTTTCACACAGTGTATAATTCATCTATGGAATTCTTTGTCACTGGATGTGGTGATAGTCACTAGCTTGGATGGCTTTAAAGGGGGCTTAGACAAATTCATGGATGACAGGTCTATCAATGGCTACTAGTCTGGTGGCTATAGGCCACTTCCAGAGGCAAGATGCCTCTAAATACCAGTTGTAGGGGAGCAACAGTAGGACAGAGGGCATGCCCTCACTTCTTGACTGTGGGCTCCCTAGAGGCATCTGGTGGGCCACTGTGTGACAGAAGTCTAGAATGCTGGACTAGATAGGGCTTATGCCTGATCCTGCAGGGCCGTTCTTATGTTCTTTAATTTAAAGGTAAAGTGTGCCATCAAGTCGATTTCGACTCCTGGCGCCCACAGAGCCTAGTGGTTTTCTTTGGTAAAGATGTTGTAAATATTAGACTGCAATAAATTAAAATAAGGTAGTGGTTCTTTATACTTGGGGAACTCCATAATTTGTAGAAATATATGCATTTGTAACTCAAAAGAAAAAGATATTAGCCACCTAATGGTGCAGCAGGGAAATGACTTGATTAGCAAGCCAGAGGTTGCTGGTTTGAATCCCCGCTGGTATGTTTCCAAGACTATGGGAAACACCTATATCGGGCAGCAGCGATATAGGAAGATGCTGAAAGGTTTCATCTCATACTGTGTGGGAGGAGGCAATGGTAAACCCCTCCTGTATTCTACCAAAGGCAACCACAGGGCTCTGTGGTTGCCAGGAGTCAACACCGACTCAACAGCACACTTTACCTTTTAACCCACCCACCCCACAGCCCTGTGAGCTTCCAGGACCTTATATAATGTTGAGCCACAGAAGATTAGGGTATCAGTAGTGTGGGGTGGGGTGGAGGGATGGGACAGGAAAATAAAAGGCAGGAGGGGGAGAGGAATTAGCCTGCTCAAACCCCTAACTGCTTGTAATAAGTGTTCTGGAGGTGGAGAGGATTAGGGTTGGAAGAATGCATGTCATTAATCTCCTCTCCCTATTATATTATTTTATTTAAAAAATTATATGCTGCTTTGCATTTTTTTAAAAAAGTCCTCAAAGCAGTTTATATAGCAAAATAAACAGAAAGTTGGTTCCCTGTGTCAAAAGGACTCACAGCCTTAAAAAAACAAGCAGCCACTGAAAAAGACAGTAAGTACATGACCAAACCATAGGCAGGGTTTCACCAACCTTCCCCCCAGATGACCGTCAGAGCTCCTCTTTGGTGCACTGGTGTGCAGTCACACAATCATACATACATAATATTTATTCGGTCCTTGACCAGTAGTATTACAAATACAGACGTACAAACATAGACTAAACATTTGCACGTATTTTACAAAGAATATAACAGTATTTAGCCACAGTTCTAATTTTATCTTCATCACATAGAGAAAATAAAAAGCTCAATAAAACATCATCTTATCTTCCATTAAAATTTATCAGAAGGGGAGAAAGTAGCTTTCCTCTGGCTTCATCATAGAAGCTACAATGTAAAACGGCATGTGCTATTGTTTCAGTCACACAATCAACGCTCCTTTGTGCAGCACAGATTGCTGGAGGCCGGAAAACTAGCCCCAGCCTCCAGGAATCCCACAATGCACTATACAATGAGTGAAGTGTATTGGAGGATTCTTCTGGGAGCTGGGTGCTCTAGGCACTCGACTCTGTGTATGCTCGGACTGCATGCAGCTCGAGCATACACATGACCCCAGTGCCGGGGTTAAGGGAATGCTTGCACCCTTAAACCCTGGCTAAAGACCGGGGTAAAAAGTCAGGCTACCTGTGAGTGCAGTGCCAGGATCGGGCTTGATCCTGGCAGTGCACATGGACAGCCAAACCCAAGCTGGGCTGCCCTAGCTTGGGTTTGGCTGCTCATGTGCACAACCTCAGTGGCTTATGTAACATTTGTCTCTTCCGGCAAATGCCACTGTAACCATGAAGAGTGCAGATGGGTGAGCGACATGCTGGGCAGGACTGCCTGTGCACTTTGGGATGCCTGTACTCATACAGCTTTTTAAATATAACATGTGAATAGGGTGGGGGTTTGAAGGTATTACTACAGCTGCAGGAATTATGGGAGTGGGTATGCACAGAAGGACTCTGTTGGTAGGAGCTAAATTTTCAAGTCTTTCCAAGAGGGCTTTAATGAGATATACAAGTGACCCGCCTAGAGGTGGTCCTACTTGCAAATGTGCACATTTCATAACTTTGGCTATTAGAAATGCAATTTGATAGAAAATAGGGAAACTAAAAACTGCCTCAGTTCCCCCTCCCCTTACTCTGTTGTCTCCCTTCTCTCCGTATCTAGAATGTGAGCACATTGGAGGCAGATCAGTCCCCTCTTTCTTTATAAAGCATCCCTCGTATAACTCTATTCTGAATTGAGCTTTGGGACTTTGTGTAGGCAGGATGACCCACTATTTGCTTATGAATTTTGTTGTCGAACTAGACAAAAACAGCTGTATTTTGCCCCATGGAACATCACCCTGGAAGCCAAATCCATTATAGATTCACACTTGTTACATCTGAAGTCAATATTATCATGTGATGAATCTATATACACACCCACCAATTTCCTAAATCACTCAATTCATCTGAGGTAATAGATTTCAACCTTAAAAAGTTTATATCATTGTAAATGTGGTAGGGTATGTCTATACAATCTATACAATATTTATATGTTGTATAGGTTTCCAGTTCAACTGAAATGGGTTTGCTTAATGTTGGGAGTTGTAGTTTGCTGAGGGCACTCAGAATTCTCTCTTAATTTCTCTCACAGACTATAGTGTCCAGGAGAGAAAGAACGACTTAAAGTAGTTTAATATGCCTTCAGTCTATAACGTTCCACTGGACACTTTTATTGCAACAAACAAGTGTGACTACCCTCCTGGAATTTGTCAAAATATTCGTACCTTTGGCCACAGTCTATGCAGCTACTTCAGGTTTTCACATGCTCAACAGGACTTCTGAGTGTGTGTGAGTTTTTTTTTAGAACAGTCAACTGCCACATCACAAATTGATTTTGTACTGCACACACTTTCCCAGTGTTTCGAAATACGGTCGCCATGTGTTATGGGGGTTGGAATTGGGCTGTTATTTGACCAAAAAAAGTCAGAAGCCACACTGGGCACATGGTGTTAGTCATGCAATTCTTTGGTTTGTGGCCTTTATTGGCAAATTGCTTTCATGTCTCTGCTAAGACAGATGCTTCAGAGAATCCTTCAGGGAAATTGCAAGATGATTTATCACCTGCCTGACAATTCTTCTCGCGGCAACTAAAGTTCATCAAAGGTTCTTGTGAATGGGATACAACTCGTTCTCAAATGATGCACTGCCAAGCAATTAGTGCAGAGAGGATGGGCATTACTACTGGGACCTTTTTTGCAGATCTCCTAACTGCCACTCTACAGGATCATAGCAGAGCAGATGTGCATAAGCAAGCAGAAGAACTGTGCAAATCAAGCACCTCACCCAGTTATAGACAGTAAAAAGCACACGTGGCAACCAAATAACTGCAGACCTTGCTGTGCAGAATCCCCAGCCAGACTGCAGCTGTGAGCAGGGCACCTTTATGGAACTTTGCAGTCATAAGTGTAGTGTATATGTCCTTTCTCTTTATGATTAGGAAGATATTACAGTAAGAACAGTCCTGCTAGATCAGGTCCAAGGCCTATCTAGTCCAGCATCCTGTTTCACAACGTGGCCCATCAGATGCCTCTGGGAAGCCCACAGGTAAAAGCTGAAGAGCTCTCTCTTGCTGTTTCTTCCCTGTAACTGGCATCTTGCCTCTCAGACTAGTCTAGTAGCCATTAATAGACCTGTCCTCCATGAATTTATCTAAGCCCCTTTTAAAGCCATCCAAGCTAGTGGCCATCACCACATCCCGTGGCAGAGAATTCCACAGATTAATTATGTGCTGTATGAAAAAGTACTTTCTCTTGTCCTGCTCCCCCATGCCATGTGAGGTCACCAACAAGCAGTACCTGTGGCCCAAACTAGCCATCTGATTCATCTGTAGTATATGTGCCACAGTCCACACATGAGTATATAACTAATCAAATTAAGAGAACCAGTACGGTAGAGTGCAGGTGTTGCCAGCCTTTTAAAAACAAGTGTATCCCTTTTATCCCAAAGCTTCAGCTTCAATAAGGAGATATAGCGGACAAACTTCCCTGGAAGGTAGGCGGCCCGCCACTACTGATCTTTCCCTGCAACATTTAGCTGCAGGGGACCACCAGAGATGTTTGAGGCCACTTTTTGTATGCATGGGGTGATGATGAGGCCTAATAGGTCTGGCCAGGTTTTATATGAACTGACTTTGTGCACTAGAACATGCCCTAGAATCTTTTGCCATGCCAGGGTTTGTATGGTAGATGATCTCCTGTTTTTGGGCAGACAATACAGTATGGAAATGGTTCCTTGAAGGCAGAATGTTAGAAAGCTAATTATCTTCCATAATATGAATCCATGAAAGAAGGGTGTGCTTTGGCTTTCTTTCCATCCATTTCTGGATTCTTACTCAAAACCATGTGTTTACATTGGACATGAAGGGGGAAATGGCAGCCTCTGCGTTCTGAAAGTCATCATTTTTGGTCTTCTTTTTTGACGATCCTCAAGACATGCCTGTTTTCTCAGGCTTAAAACTGAAATTGCTTTTAAACTGTTTTAAATTGATTTTAAACTTGTCCTATGGAATTATTTTAACATTTTATTCTGTGAAATTATTTTTAGTGTTTTTACTCTGTTTTATATTTGTTGTTTTAAATTGTGTACACCACATAGAGATACACATATCAGGTGGTATATAAATATGATAAATAAGTAAAAATAAATTGTTTTGAAGTAGCACGGTTGGCTTGGAGGAGTTGCTGGTTTGTTGTAAATTTGATTTCCTTTGGTTAGATGTAGAACAACATGTTCTATCTATGACATGAGATGCACTTCTTTTATTAACAAGAAGATAAAATATAGCTCAGAGCAAATTTCTCCTTGTCATTTGTTTAAAAACTTTGGGGAAAGATCAGTGGAAAATCAGTTCAGGTATTTCTTGGCTGGCATCACTTATTGGCCATAAAGATTTTAACTGAGATCACTATCTTAATTTAAAGCCTGGAAGAAATACCAGATCGATTCAGGGATATATTCATAGCGGATAGCACATTTATAACCCCTGTTAACTTGGCAAAGAGGCACCTTTTAACGTGGTGATTCTCTTTATTGAGCAGGGGGAGAGAAACTGGCCCTGTCCACCCCCAGCGCAGTGTACCATGACTGTTGCTGGTGTCTATCTTATGTTTCTTTTTAGATTGTGAGCTCTTCGGGGACAGGGATCCATCTTATAATATTTATTATTTCTCTGCGTAAACCACCCTGAGCCATTTTTGGAAGGGCGGTATAGAAACCGAATAAACAATAATACTAATTGTTGAGTCAAGGTTGACTCAGCCTTCCATCCTTCTGAGGTCGGTAAAATGAGTACCCAGAATGTTGGGGGCAATATGCTAAATCATTGTAAACCGCTTAGAGAGCTCCGGCTATAAAGCGGTATATAAATGTAAGTGCTATTGCTATTGCTATTGCTAATTAATAATTATTTATATCATGATTTTTTTTAACCACATTTCCAATGCTTACAAGTCAAGTTGCTCATGCAGAGAGTAATCTAGAGGAGAGAGATTTTATTTTCATTACTCATCAGACTATAGCAAAACAATGAAATATAATTTAAAAACCATTAAAAACACACAAGTAAAATAATGACATAGAAGTCCATCAGATCATAGCATTCAGTAATAAAATAACCAGTAATAAAATACAATTAAAAACACAATACAATGTAGACATAAAATAATGTCATTTAAGTCCAGACCATAGCAAGCAGTAATAAAAGACAATTAAAAATTAATACGAGCACAACACAAGTTTAACATTAAAAACCATAGCTTAATTCTTCTGTGTTATTCTGGAATTTATTATATTTTGAACAAAAATGATAGTTAATCCCCTCTCCAGTAAAAATCTAACAGCATTGCCATGTACTCTCTTGTTAAAATTGTGTTTGCATTAAATTGATGCATATAACAATTCTGAGAACTCTTGCTGGAGGAAGATTCCAGTATATACATGGTTATTAATTAATTTAAATAAATTCATTAGTAAATTATCTGGTAATTCCTTTCCCTGACTAAACTTTAAAGAATCCAACATAAAAAAAATCTATATTACTTGATACCAGAGAGAATGAATAGGATTGTTATTATGAATTATTAAATAGAATTATAGCACTGCTAACTTCTTGCCCGGGGTATGCCCTCAGATTCTCAAATCCAAAATTATAAGGAGAAGGTTTTAATTATTATATTATTAGACGGTACAAATGTTATATATTTATTGAAAAATTGTATATAAAAATTCTGAATAATATTCTTAATATATATTATTAACTGATATATAATAATCATCATATAAAAATGATAATATATATTATTTTTAGTAATATACATTACTAAATGATACAGACTTGCGAAGGATCCAGGTGTAATATTAATAGGTTGGGTGAATATATTAGCTATAGGCAAGATCCCGCTAGCTAAAGACTGGAAACTGAGAACTGTTCCTCAAACAGACTAATTAGTAAAATTTAGACCAAAATAGAAAACACTAGTGATGGTTATGCATGTTAGAGATAAGGCTGAACCTGAATATGTTTAATTTAAGCTGACAGAATTCCAAAGTTGCTGGCTGTTCATTCCACTTGTCCATAAAAGTGGATGGCACTAAAAATCTGCAATCTGATGCACACTTACTTGGGAGTAAGCTCAGTGGGACTGACTTCTGAGCAAACAGCTTAGAACTGTGCTTTTATGCTTTACAGTGCTAGAGGATTTTCATTTTTTTTTTCATGGAAGCTGGTCGTCCTTGACTTTGTTTAAACATACACACACACACACACACACACACACACGACCTGTTCAAATCTCAGCTTAAGTTTTCTCTCAGGGTTTTGTCAGGAGGCTGTTCTCTAAGTAAATTGATTTCCTTGCACAAATGAATTAATAATAAAGACAACTCTACAACCTAACATTTGACTTTCTTCCAAAGACACCGCAAATCTGAAAGTAGTGTGTGCATTACTGCACCCTAGTGGCTAGAGAACAATTAAAATATGACCCAGTGTGTTTTAGAGAGATCTAAATTTCTTGAACTGGGAGGAAATACGTTCTGCTTACATTCATCCAGCAAACCAGTCAACTACGATATTTTTAGCTGTGGTTTTATTGTATGCAGTGGTGGCTGTAACAGCTCTCCTCTGAGATGATCTCCTGTTGTATACAGGATGGAATGTTTCTGAAAGCCACTAAACCATCTGCTGCACACATTCTATTTATTTACTTCTTCCTTGACTGAATGGAGGTGTAAATCTAACATATTTATTCAATATGTACTCTAGCCAGGTAGGATTGACAGCTGGGGAAAGTAATATGTCCCAAGTGCTAAATAGGTTATCTGTCCTCTTGAAGGCAAAGGTGGGGGTATCCTTTTGAGGTTTACAATTGTGCCTCCAAGCCATGGCCCTCCTTCATGACTCTGCCAGTAGCAAGGCGGCATGCCTGACCTCTGCTAACATGCGACACTTTTAATAGGCAGAGATGGGGAGGTAATTTTATACTTGGCACGCCAGCAGTCCATACTCTCAAAGCAGAAATCTTATTAGAAATTTCTCCTGTTGAAAGTGTCGCCAAAAAAACACACAAAAAAACCAACCCCTGAAAAAACAAAACAAAACAAAAAACTAATGGGGTGAAACCAAGGTATAAGCTCAGGCTGGGAGAGGAGATGCAACCATATCCCATTCACTTTCCTTTTGATATCTGCTGCAGGCTTACTTTAGACTGCACACTTACATGCTAGAATACTCTTTTACACACACACACAGAAAAATGTACTAGCCTAGCTTAATTCCTGACATGCTAGTTTTCTAAGTACAGGGAATTTGGGGGTATGCCCTCACCCAGATACAGGGGTGGGTTTTTAAAAAAGTTTTTTTCTTCATTTTGTGACCCTTGTTATATAGAGGACCACTATTTTTATTTGTTAATCCGTCGCAACATTTTCATACCTTATGTCCACTACGAGAGAGGATCCTTGAAAGGCTTCTGAATGAAAACTCAGCTGCCGTGTTCTTTGGTGCTGTGAGCCAACTAGGCTATATACGTACATGAAGGAGACCCACATACACAGCTGTTTCTTTTTTTAATGTTCCCAGTGCAGCTGTTGCACAGCTGAAGAGGCAAACTAGATTGTCTCCTCAGTGCATAGTGGAAACTTCACCGAGACACTGGCTGCCTTCAGACGTAATGCAGAACTGCAGGTGCAATGGGCCCACAGTTCCGCACCTCCTCCCCCCACTTTCCCACCCGTATTCAGACATTCAGGAGAGCTACCGCTCTGCTGTCAGCGAGGATACAGAGAGGCGAGGGAGCTGACTGTGCGGGCTTCTATCTTGAGAGGACAGCCTGCACAGCCAACCAGGCCGCTTCCATGGGGCCAAAACTGCCGTCCCAGCAATCGGATGTAACGCTCGCACCGTAAAACTGGAGCTGAAGGCACCCTAACTCCACTCTGAACCAAAGGGTCAGATTGGTGTTCAGGGAGGGAAACCATGGGTCCCTTTTCACCTTTAACTCTGTATTCAGACATATGGCTGAAACCAGAGGTGAAGGGAGCTCAAGTTTCCTATTACGTCTGAATTCAGCCATCTTGTGGAGAACCCAGAGTGCAAGAAACTGTTGGTTAAAGCCTCTACACCCTGTGACTACTCCCTTTTGAGTTGTTGTTGCTGCTGCCGCCACCCACTGTTTCCAGGCAGGTTGGCCATATATGTGCTGCCCTGAACCCTCCAGACGCTCAAGGGAAGGTTCAGGCATGTCACATGGGCATTCCTCAGAGCCTAAGGGAAATCCTCAAAATCCAAGAGGCTTTACATAGTCTGTTAGCCAAAGTGGGGCACGAGTAGGGGGAGTGTGATATAAAACCCAGCACAGTCCAATGTTATAGTTAAAAAAAAGTTAAAGGAATAGAGTTTACAGGCAAATAAAAGTCAGGATACAAGTAGGAAAAAATAATACAAAAGTTTATAAGATTTCATACAAAAGATATTATACAAAAAAATCATACAAATATAAGATATCACACAAAATACAAAAGTTTATAAGATATTCCTGGTTTTGGTATCAGTGGACCAGGGGGCAATTTTCTTGAAGTCACAGTTGTGAAAGATTGAGATTAAGTCCTTCATTTTGTACTCATTTTTGCTTATATTGTATGTTTCAAAATGGCCACCTAAGGTCAAAAGGTTAGCCCAGGAAACAGAGACCAAAATGCAAAACCTGCCATTTTGGATGTACTTCAGTGTACTTCCTAAACTCAAACCTCAACCATTTTCTGGCTCTATGATAGCTTGGAAGAGAAACACTGACTGCCTTCCAGGTAAACAGTTGCTCTGACAAGGGGCTTTCCTTAAAAGGCAATACTCAGGTTCATTTGCAAAAGACCTGCCACAAACCCAAGGAAATACCCTTGCTGATTGCATTATGGCATAAGCAGGTGAAATACAGAACCGACTCGCCTGAACGTTGAGGAACAAAAAAGAAAGGAATACCGGCAATCTTTGTTTGATAAGAGTTTGCAAGGTTGAGCCAAGCTCTACTCAACTTTTCCTCCCCATCATTATCAAAGTTGAGCGAGTCCGTTCCAGAGGGTGTGATATTCCCTCCTCTCTCCCCTTTGTGCAAATTTCCCTCTTTGAATAGCCTTTGTCCTGGAGCATACACAAAAGCACCACCAAAACATAACAAAAGCATAACGAAAACATAATCAAATCATAACTAATATTCATGCCTTATCAGGAACAATCATTCCTGAAGGAAGCCAGCATAGCATAGTGGTTAGATTGTCGGACTAGGACCAGGAAGGCCCAAGTTCAAAACAAATCCCCATTCAGCCATGAAACTCACTGGGTGACTCTGGGCCAGTCATGTATCTCTCAGCCTAACCTACCTCACGGGGTTGTTGTGAGGATAAAAATAAGCATGTACCCCAATCTGAGCTCCTCGGATGAAGAGCGGGATAGAAATGTAATAAAAGAAATAAATAATTTCTGAAGTCACCAGGAAAACTCCTGGAGAGACCGTCTGTTGATCTCTCCCTTGCCTCAGGACATGTTTTTGCCTATAAGGTGAACTCCCTTCAAACATGGGATCACGCTTTTGCTTTTGGGAGCACACTTTTGTTGCTACCATCACATCTGCCACACTTGCTGCCCATATGCCCACATGCACATTGCTATCAAGGTGTTGTGTTTTAATTTTTTTAAAATCAGATTTATTTTTATATATATTTTTAGCTCAATATTTTAATGTGTCTTTTTTATAATCTTGTTTTTAAATTTTATTGTGAGCCTCCTTGGGATTTTCTTAATGAAAGGCGGGGTATAAATTTAACACTCAATCAATCAATCAATCAATCAATTTAAATAAAATGTGCTGCCTGGGTATGCCCATGACCTTATTCTGGGCGTGAGCTCCCTGGAGAGAAGGGTTACCACCAGCGAAAGCTAGGTGGATATGACACATGGCTTTCCTCTTCGCTCTCTCTTTCACCCTACGATCTCTATCCCCTTTCCTAGTATAGTAACTTGGTAGCGTGCCTAATAAACCACTTGTTCATTTCCTCCTGTACCCCTATTACCCCTCAGTAAAGCAACTCTTTGTTTTCAAAGTCACATTTCCACCCTCTTTCTTTCCAGTGCATCCACGTCATGGCTGCCTGTCCTGCACAGCTATTAAGGTATTTTTTACTACTGTCCACGGGTCTGTACCATTTGATGCTACTTTCCCCCCACTTGAGCTAAAACATAGTCATGGGGGGTGGTAGCTGACACGCCTCCTGCAGACCTCTTAACAGCTTTAGGATATAAAAGATAGAGTTGAAGAGAGGTTTGAAGCAGAGAAGGCCAGAGCCAGAAGACTCAGAAGTGTGCAGGAAGGAGAAAGTTGCTGGAAGTTCTGAGGAAGTGGTGAGACTGGCTGTATTCAGAGCAATGTTTTAGACAGTATAGCTAAATGTGTTTATCCCGTTTTTATTAGCCTTTGCTCATATAGGTTTTTAAAAATAATATATTCAGAAAAATTATAATAATATAAATTGGATTGTCCCCCCGCCACTAAATAAAGACATACTTTTGTTCAGACCTCTTGTGGTCTCTGAGTTTCCCCACCCCACACATACTTGCTATCCTACTGAACCTGTGTTGATGTAGTAGGAGACATTCACCATATGTGGACGTACTAGGAAACCAGAGGTCCCTTCACCTCCAGTTCCCCAAGCCGCATGTCCGAAGTGACAAAACCGGAGTTAAAGGCGAGGAGAGATTTGCGGTTTCCCTTCCAAAACTCCACTCTGAACCTTCAGTCAGAGTAAAGTTTTGCTGCCCTTACCTTGGTTCTGTGGTGCCAGCATTACATTTGAATGCTGGAGCCACAATATCAGCTCCACAAAACTGGAGTTGAGGGAGGAAGCTCCTCCCTCACTCTGGCCCAAGTTGTCCTTCTGTCAAGAAGTAGGTCCACACAACCAGTTCCTCCACCTCTCTGCAGTCTCATTGACTACTGAGAGGCAGCTATCCTGAATGTCCAAATGTGGACAGGAGAGCAGGAGGAGAGGGGAACAGAACTGCAGCCCATTGGACCTGCAGTTCCGCATTACATCTGAAGGGGCTGGAGAGATACTCTGTGGACAGGGAATAAAGACTTCCACTTGGTGGCAGTGGTAAAGTCCAAGAGGTGGTAGAAGCAAGAGGCTGGTTGGCTTGCCTTCCCCTCCTATGCACAGGGCTGCTGACTACAGACCATGACAATAGTTCAGAATCTCAAGCCTAAAGCTATGGGCTATGGATGGGGTTGAGTCTACCTTGGTTGGCCTGATGGATGACCTTTACCAGGGATTCAACAGAGGGAGTGTGACTCTGTTAGTTCTTTTGGATCTCTTAGCAGCATTCGATACCATCAGCCATGGCATCCTTCTGGATTGCCTGGGGGAATTGGGTATAGGAGGCATTGCTTCGCAGTGGTTCCATTCCTATCTCTCAGGCAGATTCCAGTTGGTGGAGCTTGGTGACAATTCCTCTTCAAAAGGGGAGCTATTATATGGAGTACCTCAGAGCTCCATTCTGTCACCAATGCTTTTTAACATTTACATGAAACCGCTGGGTGAGTTCATCAGGAGATTTGGTGCAGGGTGTTATCAGTATGCTGATGACACCTAAATCTATTTCTCTTCCTCCTCCTCCTCCTCCTCCTCCTCCTCCTCATCTGGCATTCACTCTCTAAATACTTGCCTATGGGCAGCAATGGGCTGGATGAGGGATAACAAATTGAAGCTGAATCCAAGCAAGACGGAGGTGCTCTTTGTGGGGGATCGGAATTTGAGGGATGAATTAGATCTTCCTGTGCTGGATGGGATTACACTCCCCCAGAATGAACAGGTATGCAGCTTGAGAGTGCTCTTGGATCCAGGCCTTACCCTGGTATCTCAGGTGGAGGCTATGGCCAGGAGCTCTTTCTATCAACTTCGGTTGATTCAGAGTTACATCCATTCCTTGAATAAAATGATCTCAAAACAGTGGTGCATCAGCTGGTAATCTCCAGGCTCAACTATTGCAATGCAAACTAGGTGAAGCTGCCTTTGTACGTAGTTCGGAAATTTCAGTTTGTTCAAAATATGACAGCAAGACTGGTCTCTGGGGTAACCTGGAGAGACCATATTATGCCTATTTTAAAACATGTGCACTGGCTGCTGATATGTTTCCAGGCAAAATACAAAGTGCTGGTTATTTCCTTTAAAGCTCTGAATGGCTTGGGTCCAGGCTGCCTTAAAGAACACGTTCTTCTGTATGGGTTGGGGAAACCCTTCTGGCTTACCTTCCCTGCAGATGATTGCTCCACCATTGCTGGGTGTGCTCCCCATGTGCCCAGACAATTCTCTGCTGGCCCAGGCAGTGGGGAGAGCCAGGGGCCTGGAGAGGAGAGCTGGTCTATGAGAGGAGAGCTGGTCTTGTGGTAGCAAGCATGACTTGTCCCCTTAGCTAAGCAGGGTCTCCCTTGGTTGCATATAATAGGGGAATATATGTGTGAGCACTGTAAGATATTCCCTCAGGGGGTGGAGCTGCTCTGGGAAGAGCATCTAGGTTCTAAGTTCCCTCCCTAGCATCTCCAAGATAGGGCTGAGAGAGATTCCTGCCTGCAACCTCGGAGAAGCCGCTGCCAGTCTGTGAAGACAATACTGAGCTAGATGGACCTATAGTCTGACTCAGTATATGGCAGCTTCCTATGTTCCTATGTTCCCTGGAAATCCCGTAATGCACTGTGTAAGTGCACAGTGCGTAATGGGGATCCCCCCCTGCCCCAAGAGCTCTGCAGTCTGTCAGCTGTGGCTGCAAGCACCTGTGGCTGACTGACGTTCAAAACAACAAGGTTAGGAGAGTGCTAAGACTATAACACCCATAAGACTATAACACCCATCTTGCAGTGCAAGCAATCATTCATGATGACACACTCACACACAGTCCTGGGCCCTAAAAACAAGGAATTTATAATACTGAATGTACTGGCACATAGCCAGCACATACTGAAATTTGAATAGACAGGTGCATTTTGTGTGTGTGAAAATCCTCTGAACAAGAGCCAAAGTACAGGGTAGTGAGCAGCAGCCCAATGAAATGCTGCACTTATGGAGCCTAATGCAACCCTCCTTTCTTTGATCAGGAATAGGAATGTAAAAATGTGTGTAACATTCATTATTGAGAGGCCAGTACTAAAATGGCCTGTCCTGCTTCTGGTATCCACATTTCAGAATATATGAATCAACTGGAAATGGTTCAGAGAATAATAACGAGCCTTATCTGTAGTATACAGAACCTACCTCAAAGAAAGAGATTTAAACTAATCTATCCATTTCTCAAAGGAAGGTTAAGAGGTGACTTGGCCACAATCTATTCACATCTGCATGGCAAATATATATGTATATTTTCTGTTTATCAGATCCAACAAGAAAATTGTAGTAATGCAAATAATTTGAAATCAATACTTGCCAAGTCCCATACTATTCATGGTCCCAAGCTCCCCAGGTTTTCCTCCTACCGTGCTTCCACACAACTGAAAATTGGGAGCACACACAGCTCCCAAACCCAGGTAAAAAACACTTTTTGATTGTGTGAATGACCTCCTTGTCTCAATCCAGCAGGGAGGGAAGTGGTTGCCCACTTGGGCATCCAGAGAGCATCACTGAACCTGAGCAGTGCCTTCTGAAGGGGAGGTGTAGGCCCATGCCCAATCCCGCACAAAGCCACACCATTATAAACCAGTGCAAAATGAATATGAAAACACTCTGATTCTCTTGAGTAGGCTACAGACTTCAGCAGTTCCATGCAATTCACATAGCATATAAAATATGTGTATGTGTTTGTGTGTGTGTGGGGGGAGGAATCACAATAATGGAACCCTGCAGAATAATGAAAGAAAATACAAACAAAAATGAAAACTAATTGGTGGTCTTTTGACCAATTTATCTAACTGAGGTGTCATCGATAGCCCATGAGCTGGGTCTCACGATCGGTGAGACCCAGTTTGGGAAGCACAGCGGGGAGAGTGGGCTAAGCCTGCTCTTCCCGCAGACGATCCGGGTGGGAGCCCTGGGCGGCCGGATCGGCTGCCCACACGATTGCTGGCTCCGTGATGGAGCCGGCGGGGGCTGGGGAGCTCAGGGGCCGCGCAGGGCATACTGGGGAGACCCCTGGAGCCTGGAGGTGGCTTTTTGCCTCCCCTCTGGGGGTCTACTCATGAGTAACCATGGCACGGAGCCGTGCTGCAGCTACTCACAATCTTTAAGACCAGGTTTGCGGAGCGCTCGCCCCACAAACCTGGTTTTAGGGCAGGGGTCGTTAGGCAGGTTACCCGCCTAGGAACCACCGGGCTCGCAGCCGAGCCCGGTGGCTCACACGATGGGGTGAAATCGGGCTAGCCTCCGCTAGCCCAATTTCACCCAATCGTGTGAATAGCCTCTATGTTTTTAACTTGATGAGCATACTTCAGGAGTATTTTTTATTTTAAAATAGTATACCCTTATTTTCTGTTTCAACTATTGCTGACCAGCTATGCTATCATGAAGGGATCACTTGGCCAAAATGGGCAGAAAATTCAGCTGGAGGAGGGAGGTTTCCTTAGCAGCCTGTGCTTCTTCCCTGTTGTGTCTCCAAGCAGTGACCTGGCAACTGACACAGAAGGCAAGGGGCCAGCTGATTTAAGAAGGCTGGGATGCCGACTGTAGATGTCTAAGGCCTGTGTCAAAAACATTTTGAACCCAAGCTACTTGAGTTAGGACCCCCAGAGACTGAAGCCCTGACCCAGATTCCAGTGAAGAGTTGCATCTTTTTCCCCATGGGCCTCACACTTCAGAAAGCACATTCATGAACAAAATCAATGTGTCTGATGAGGAGCAGAGGCAAGATAGAGCATTAGGTTTCAGGACTGGCCCTTTAAGGTTTTCTCCAGCAAAAGGGTGAAGCAGTGGCATAAAAGCTCTGAAGGGGCCTGTATGCAAGAACTGAACATGGGCAGAGGTACTCTTACCCCTAGACTTCGGCGCCAAAGTCCAGGACCTCCTCAGCCCCTGGGGGCCCCCAAATCCTCTTTAGTTTGTCCCGGGTGGTGTGGTTGCCCGACAGAGCATGATGATGCTTAATTTGCATTGGAGGGGGGCCTTCAAATGCCTTTATGTCCAGGCCCCAAAATTACCTAGGTGCACCTCTGAACATGGGCCCCATCAGATAATTCCAGCCTTCTGTATCAATGGGAAACTCAAAAAGATGAATAACTGAAAATTATCAGCATTCTCTCCAAACTAGAGCTCCGTCATGGAGCCAGTGGAGGCTCCAGGAATCAGGGGCCACCTGGCCCGCGAAAGTCGCAGGATGCCCCATGCAAACGCATGTGGTATTCTGGGGGGACCCCCAACACTGAGAGGCTCCTTGTAGCCTCCTGGTGAGGGGTCTACTTGTGTGTCACCACACGCTGCGGTGGCACATGATAAAAAAACCCCCAAGGTTAATGGAGAATTCACTCCATTGACCTCATTCAAGGGGAAGGGGAAATTAGGCGGGCTAGCTGCCTTGGAAACACCAGGCTCACCTGCAAGCCCAGTGGTTCTGACGGTCACTAGAAAATGGGCTAGGCTCTCTTAGCCCACTTTCTAGTGATCGTGGGAATAGGCTCATTATATCCTTGGTGACGGCTAAAGCTCCATCACCAAGCTTTAGCCATCAAGGTGTGGAGGATGCAGGAGAAGAAGAAGCATCTCACAGGGGCAGCCTGGTTCTCCTCCTCCTATCCCAAGAATAGATGGGATAATCATGGCAAAGCAGTTGTGCTCCTTTTAAATATACAAATGAGTGATAAGGCTATCTGGTCAGAAGTATCTTTCTATTCTAGAATAGGAATTTGTAAGGGCTGCAGGTGGTTTGAAACCAAGTGATTCAGCAGATGAGCAGAGTATTTCAACATCTCTAAATGCCAAATTATTTTGCTTCCTTTCTTTGTTTGACTCTGTGAATAACTTTTGCCAAGGCTTAATTCTGCAGACAGTAGGGGAAAAGATACCATGTTGCCTGGAGAAGAATCTTCACCTTGGAAAGAGACCAACTTGAACAGGAAACTATAGACAAAATAAGACAAATTTCATTTTGAGAATCATCTGGAAAAGCTAAAAAAATAAATAAATCATATATTCTGCTAAGTTTAAGAAAACAAACTCATAACAAAAATTGTGATGCAAGGTAAAGGAATGATGCAAGGTAATCATTTGCACTTTGTTGCACAGTGTCAGAAAAAGGGAAGTAAAGCACTTCAGATATTAACATCACCAACGCAAAGATAAGTGCTTTACTACTAAATAAAGCAGCCATTTGGTTTATTTCCTAGAGAGGCAACACCATATGCTTTATTAGCAGGAAATGGCTTGGCTCGAAACGCATGGTTTTCAATCAGTTTAAGAAAGCAACCAACTCAAATAAAAAAGGTCACATGATACACATTGCTGCACTGTTTCAGGAAGGAGGAAGTGTAAAAGATCAAAGGTGGTCACCACCATCATGGAGGTAAGTCCTCAAGAGGTAAGTCTTTTCTTGCCAAAGCACATGACTACTTGGTTTCTTTTCCAGCCCACTGGCCTTTTCAAAGCAATCACAGAACATATATATCATGATTAAATGTTGAATTGACCATTTTGATTACTGTTTTGCTGACTGAAAGGTAATTTTCAAAGTTTACAAGGAACTGAAATCTATCCTCTCAAGAGAATAGGCATCTGCATGGAACAGGTTTTGGCGGTTTGATTCAAATTCAGACTGAATTCAAAATGAAAGGCAGTCCAGTGCATTCGGTCGAACTGAAGCTCTGCGTGGTCTTGTATGACCCTGTTCTCAAATAAGACCAAGGTGTATTTTTTACTTACCATGGAGAAATATCTCTTTTTCTCTTGTAGCAGTGTGCAGAACTGGTTTGAACTGAACAAGGTTCAGTCTGAACCAGCCCAGTTTGATTGGTTTGAACTCAAATCGGACCAGCCTCAAAAAAAGGCAGCCGGTCTGAGTTTGAATTGGACTGGGGTGGTCCAATACAGATCAGTTTTACCCAGTCCAATGGGCTCTGCTTGTAAAGGGGAAATCTGGTGAGGATTTCCCTTTACAAATAAAGGGGAAATCTTTCCTTTGAAAGGGTTCTAAGGCTGGCAGGTAGCACCTTATTGGCTTCAGTGGCAGCTCAGTGGTAGCTCCTCTAAACTCTTCTGATGCCCCCCAGCAGTGTGGGCCACTGCTGACCTGGGGGGGTGGGACTTCTGGCAGGGTTTAGAGGAGCTGCTGCCTCCCACTGCCATTGCTGCCAAAGCTGGTAAGGTGCCCTCTCCCCCTGCCCCAGCTACCTTTAGAACCATTTTAAAGGCAGGATTCCCCTTTGCTTGTAACTGGGTCAAACCAGAGTCAAACCAGGTCAAACTGGTCTGTATCGGACAGGGCCCTGTCCAGTTTGAAGTCGGACCAGCCAACCTTTTTTGTAGAATGGTCCAGTTCAGATTCTGCACACTCCAACAAGAGAAAAGAGACATTTCTCCAAGGTAAATACAAATACACCTTGATCTTGTATGAGAACACACACGTGCTGAGAACTGGATGACACTCTATTTGTAGGAAATGGCTTAGCTTGATAAGCATAAATAAATTCATGTTTTCCTATAAGCTTAAGAAACAACAAACGCATAACAAAAGGTCTGGTGTGAGGTAAGGAACATCAGAATTGTTGCTTTTGCTTCAGGAAATGTGAAACATCACCAACATGGAAATCGACCCTTAAGAAATAATTCATTTATTGCTAATGGAAGTGGCTGTTCATTTTCATTTCTGTCCCACTGACCTTTTCAGACCAATCACTGATGACTAAGTGTGCAGACCTTGAAGGATATTGATTGATTTTTAATGGTTATTTTTTTTTTAAAAAAGTTTCTAAAACTGTTTAAAAGTTTCACAACTGCTTTGTTTCATGACAGAAAGTGACAAAAAGCTCTGGAATCAAACCCTCTGTTCTGTCCATCATTCAGACTTCCTTTGCAGGAAACTACTCCTTGCCTTCACAGAAAAAATGAGTAATACTCCCATTTTTTCATCCCATATTATAAATCTAGAACGGTTAAGCAGAAAGTTCTCAAAATTCACATGGGAGGAGCACATGGTGGTAGCATTACATGTTTTGATGTTCAAGGTGATCAGTCCACCTCTTGATTTTTTTTTTAATTGAAGAAACAAAATTTCATTAAAAATCTACAGGCAGACTGATCTCCTTGGATGTCCACACGTTTAATCTTACAATCATGTAGGAACACCATGTGAAATTTCAGAGCTTTCTGCCCAGCCAATTGGTAGTTATTAATATTTCCCATTGATTCCTATGGAGATAATGATTTAAGAAATTATGAACTAAGGCACAGCCCGCCCCCCACCGCCCAGTGGTGGCTTGTGTTCATTGCACATATCCACTCAATTGTAGATCCACCCCTGTGGTGGAGCCTGGGAAGGGAAGACAGGGCTCTACCACAGAGCTCCATTTGAGGCAAGCTGTCTGCTTGGGGTTATTTCAGGTCCTTGCTGGTAAATGAACTTCAGAAGGTGGCAGTGGGAGATTATTGCTTTGCAGCATGATGTTTTCCAGGGCCCTATTTTGTGACTCATATTATTCTACTACCTTTACATGAAACTTCTGGGAGAGGTTTTTTGTGGATCTGGGATCCAAACTCTGTTTCTCCTTTTCAACAGTCAGGTGGGGCTGCAGAAGTTCTGAAATGGTGCTGCAGTCAGTAATGGCCTGGATGAGGGCAATAACCCAAAATTTAATCCAGATAAGATGAAAGTATCTACCCGTAGAGACCACATTACTCCTATTTTAAAAGAACGACACTGGCTGCCAATTAGTTTCCAGGCAAAATACAAAGTGCTGGTTATTACCTATAAAGCCCTGAACAGCTTGGGCCCAGGGTGTTTAAGAGAGTGCCTTCTTTTTCACGAAGCCTGCTGCCTATTAAGATCATCGGGGGAGGTCTGGTTGTGGTTGCCACTGGCTTGCTTGGTGGAAAACCCAAACTGGGCCTTCTCTAGGGTTGCCCCGAGGCTCTTGAAAACCCTCCCAAATGCAATCAGAATGTCTCCATCTCTGGTTGTTTTTAAACAACTTTTGAAAACACACCTGTTTTATCAGGCTTTAAGTTTATGATGTTTTAAAGTTCTGAAGTTTTATTTATGGTAATTTTAATCTGTTTATATGATTTTTAGGTTTTGGTTGTTTGGATTTACTACAGAGATTTTATATAGGGTGGTATATAAATGCGATAGATAGATAGATAGATAGATAGATAGATAGATAGATAGATAGAGTATACTTGGTAGATAATTCGTCTGACCAGGGAAATGATACTTAAAGGCTCTTCTCACGATCAGTGAGAAAAGCCTCTAGGGGATTTGCGAGGAGAGCGGGCTAAGCCAGACAGTGTTGTCTGACCTGGTGGCTCACACGGTCAGGCGAAATCAGGCTAGCCTCTCCTAGCCCAATTTTGCCTGATTGTCAGAATAGCCTCTTAGTCTGTTCTGGATAGTGTTACACTCCCTTAAAGGGTCCAGTTTGCAGTATGGGGGTGCCCTAATATCTGGCCCTCTCTGAAGGTGCCTATGGCAGCTAAGCCTAGTGTGCCAGGTTTGACCCTGCTGGACAGGGATTACTTGCCCACAGAGGCGTATCTAGGGAAAATATCGCCTAGGGCAAGCAGTGAAATTGTACCCCTGTCGAAACAGGAATGATGGGACTTGTAGTCAACAATATCTGGAAATCCCTGTTAAAAGGAACACTGTACCATCTAGACATGGTTGTTGATCAAAACCTGAAAACATGAGCCATCTCTGTAAAAGACTTAGAACAACAGTCAGGAGTTATGTGAGGATTCCAAGTGTCATTTTCTCTGTCTCATCTCATGCTTTTTTAAAAACATCACTTTGTCCTAGAGGATCACCTGCCCAAATAGCCACTAGCAAAATAGGGGAAGAAGAAGGTGGTGGTGGTGGTGGTGGTGGTGGTGGTGTGTCTATAAACCAGTGAATGATTCCTGCCAGCCTTTGTCTTATGATGACTTGGCTCATGATGGGGTATATGTGCATTCACCACACTAGTGCTTACTTTGACACCAGGAGGGAGGAGGATACATTAGTTTGCCACACTAGACAGAGGCATTTGCAACAGGAGCAGACAGCCAAGTTCTGCCAGGGCCAAAACCAGCTCCTGCCAGACTAAGAAATCATTGTAATTTGCCCCTTCCTGTCACAAGCAGCATGCTGTTCTTTTATTATTGACTCTCACTCTCAGATATCCCAGTCATGGTTGGAAAATTCAGGGTCAATTAACAAGAGACACATTTTCTACATGGGAGTTTCTAGTGTGCAGGTGTTGTACAGAAACCCATGTGTAGTGACCGCCGGGGCATAGCAAGGTTGGAACGGGCCCAGAGATGAGATTTTAAAATGGGCCCCCAGCCCCTCAAAGTCCAGGGCCTCCACACACCCCAGGCCCCCAAGGATTTAAGTCTGATATTTCAAAATAAGTATGCTGCCTGGAAATACATTTCACTGAATACACACACACACACTTCACAATATATAGTGATATACATTGAGTACTATATGTTTGTGCTACTTTTAATGCCCAGAACAGACTAGAAACACTAATTATTAAAATGGCCCCCTCGCTGCAGATTAGCAAAGGAGACTTTCAACCATGCAGGGTGAGCCTATGTTTGTTTTCTCAGAATTCTGAACAAATTCAGTAAAGTTTGATTCGAGGAGGTTTTTCACACGGGGTTTTTAAAGCCCTTTAACACACATCTCCTCTGGAATGGAGGTGCTGCCTTCACATGTTGGCCAGATTTATTCTGAAGTCCCTGCAAGTTATTGGGGAGTAGTTCACACATAAGAAAAATAAAATAAAATAAAACAAAAGCACAACACAAGCTTCACAGTTCTCACTCAGACCTTCTGGGTTGCAAAACAACTTGAACATAAGTGCATTTATGAGTGAGTGAGTGAATAAATGAATGAATAAATATAATATTGTTCCAGAAGTTTTTGTAATTTTCTTCCATGAAACAAGCCACTTATACGGCTTTTTAGATAGTTTTTGTTTTTAAAGCCAGCAAAGTTTCCACTCTGTTTTAAATTAAATATTCAGACTTCTCAGTCTCCCCCCGCCCACCACCCATATCAAAGCCCTATGGCAAGCAGATCGCTATATATATGGGGGGGGGAGTAAACCACAAAAAGGAATTTACATTACCTGGCAAAAGCTGTGCTGGATGTTCTGGGCAGAGGGTCTGCTGCTGCAGAGAACTCTGCCTGCCTTCTTCTTCCTGGCTTCTTTCCACCCGCCGATCAGCTGAGAGGCGGGGAGAGAAGAGCTGCTCTGCAGTTTGCAGGCCCAGCCCGTGGAGGATCCTAGGCCTCGCAGAAGGCAAGCAGGATGGCAAGTGGCTGAAGGGGCCTGGGGCTGGGCAGGTGGGCAATGGGGTGGGGGTGGCAGGAACTGGCATGGCGCCCTCCCCTCAGTGGCACCTAGGGCACCTGCCCTGGTTGCCCCACCCCAGTTCCGCCCATGATCACTGCATTCATGGACACAGCACTCTTATGCTAAAGTGTTTTTCTAGGTACTAAGCCCAATGTATTCCATTCACAAGGCACCTTCTGTTGATTCTAATGACTCTTCCCAGTGCATGCACGATGAGCATCAAGAGCAAACATGTCTTTGTCCTTGACCATCTTGAAGGGCTCTTAGAGATGGTCAAGGACCAGCATTTGGTCACTGAGCTGTGTAGCTAAGATAGGCTCAAATGCAGCATTTCCTGCATTGCTGTCTTATTTCATAGTCATATCAAATCTAGCATCTGCAGTGACAAGTGTTCCAATTCAGGCTTTCCTTCTCTCTCCTCTTGCAGAAAAATGGCCTGGAGGCTAAAAGTATATTCTCCTTGCTGATCCTGCATTTGGGAGGAGGCCTGCTATGTAGGGGGCCTCTTCATTGTCTTTCCCTGAAGTATCAGCAGGGATGGATTGCCCTGGGTGGAGGTCTGGTGCAGAGCTTCCATGATATAGAGGTTGTCTCCTGGCTCTTTGAGTTCTTTCCCCCAAATGTGGATTGCCCATACTTGGGAGATTCCTCATAGCAGGGATGGGATGTCCTGGATGGGGACCCGATGCAGAGTTTGCCTCTTTAGGTCCTTTTCTCTGAGTCTCAGCAGAGATGGAAGGCCATGGGAATAGGGCCTAATACAGAGGTTGCTTCTTTGGGGTTCTTTCCTTGGAAGATCAGCAGGGATGGAACATCCTCAAAGGGGAACTGATATGGAGGTTGCTTCTTTTGGTTCTTTCCTTGGAAGAGCAGCAGGGCCGGAAGGCCCTGGGAGGAGGCAGATATCGATGTTGCCTTTTTTGTTCTCTACTGGGAGTGTCATGCTCTACAGAGAGCCACCCCCATGGCTTTTCTTCCTGCGAAGGAAATGGAGGGGGGCACCTCCTAGCTGCTTCTCCAGGGCCAAATAAGTCACTCAGCTTGACTCTTTGCCTGGATCCAAGCCTCCAGCTGCTGCTTTGGCTCTTGGTGGAAAATAATGGGGCTGGAGAATAACGTTTGGCCTCCTTCCCATTTGGAACACTTGGCCTCGTTTCCATTATTCCTGCCACCCAGCAGCCCTGAGTGGTTCACCTAACCCAGGGCTGCACCACTTGGGCCTTCCAGCTGTTGTTGGGTTACAGCTCCCATAGTCCCCAGTTGCACTAGCCAATAGTCAGGGTTGATGGGAACTGTAGTCAAACAGCAGCTGGAGGGCTGGTGTTGTGCAGCCCTGCCCTAAATCAAGCTTCCCCTTCTGCATCACCACTCCATCCTCTTCCACAAGCGGCAGATCCCTCTTCAGGGCCAAAATCAGGCCTCCTAGCCATACATATTGGGGCAGACAAGCTCTGTATAAGCCTCCTGGCAAGGAGCAGTCTATCTTGAGCTACCTCTTGAACTTCTCAGAACATCTCTTGGCCCCAAGTGGACTGGCCATAGAGCCTTTTCTGTGGCTGGGTTTGACCCAAAGACATTTTTACCCAACTCTGCCCAAAGAATATTCAAAGTAAGACAACTTTATTTTCTTTAAAATCAACTTTTTAATTTTTAAGCAATAAATATGCATGTTATATTGCTGTTTTATCTCTACATCCTATCCTATTAAAACAAATGTTTAATATTTTTAAAATAAATATGCAGCATTTTATTGCTACTTATGTATGAAGCACTGTCTGGTTTTTGTCTTCCTCTTTTTCCTCATCAACATCCAGCTCCCTTGGAGGAACCAGGATCCCCATAGTGGCTTCCACCCTTGCCAGTCTGCTCCGCAGTCTCCGGAGCTGTCCCCTCAGTGCCTTGAGGTTTTGCAAACATTCCTGGCAGCTGTGGAGGTCTCTTTGGCCTTGAAGGAAAGGAAACAAACAGGGTCAAGGGGCCTGTCCTCCACAATACCAGTCCCTGCACTGACTTCTAGTCCCTTTCCATGCCCAGCACAGACTTCTTATCTCTACCTTGAAAACCCACCATGGCTATGCCCCACCCTGTCCCTCTGCACTGATCCTCCCCCCTCTCCCAACTTGCACCCCGTCAGGTTGGTTTTTGCTCCTCCAGCTTCTGTCTTCAGCCACCTGGAGGTCTCCTGCTCTCTAAAACTACTCTTCTTCTTCTCCCTCGCTGACCCTTGGGTCTGGAACCGCCACTCATGTGGGCTCACGTCTCTCTCCTATCCTTCCAATGCAACCCACCTCCTCTGTGCAGCTTTTGGCTTAATGCCTCAGCAGAGGCAGCTCCATAAGCTTGAACTGAATGCCCCTTATGCTTTCTTCCTCTTCCTCACTTCTCTCTCCAAAGCCAAACTTTGGACTGTATGCTCCTGGTGGCCGGAACTTTTGCCCATGTACATTGACGATGCTATAAGGAGGGTGGTGATAAGCACAATTGTGTGTCATCCTCCTTGGTTTCTTGTTTCAGCCCAGCTTGAACTCAAAAGGGCTGATATTAGCATTCATATTATTAGCATTCATGAATTTAGTATTCACATTCTGCTCTTCCTCAAGCAGCTCAGGGAGGTATACATGGTTATTTTTTCCCTCCTAACAACCCTAAAAGTTAAGTTAGACTGTGGGACAAGTGACTGGCACAAAGTCACCCAGCAAGGTTCATGGCTGGATGAGAATTGAAACGCGGGTCTCCCTGGTCCTAAGGAGGTGCAGCTGAAATACATACACATCGTTCCCCCACCTCAACTTCCCTCTCCTTCCTCTATTGCTTGCCCATCTCTGTTTTTAGACTACAAGTGTTTTAGATTGTAAAACAACAATGAGGATGGAAAAGGGGTGCTGCCTCTGTGAAACTTACGGTCATTCAGCTGATGGAACTGCAAATCCATCAAACTCTGCAGAGTTTCTTTTACATTGCTGAGGTCCAGCTCTAGAGGAGGTGGGGAAGGAGGAGGAGGAGGGGGGGAGGGATGCAGTAGGAAAGAAGAGGTGGAGGTGGAGGATGGGATGGAGCCAACTTCCAGCGAGGCAGAAGATAATAATGAACTGGACCCAGGGGGCCGGAGACATGCAGCAGGGCCTTCAGGATCTTCTGCATGAGAGAAGAAGCAACAGGTGGTCAGCCGCAAACGCTGGCATACTACCACACCCGCCATCACTTGCCCTCACTGCTCACCATGAGAAACTGTCTGAATTACAGGCATCAGAGCTTGGTCACCTGAAAGACAGAAAACGAAGGAACACTTCAGCAAGCACTGACAACCCACCCCCAGGCCTCCCCTCCGAAACTTAGATGCAGACTCAAATCAAACATTTCAACATTCAGGAGAAGGAAACAGAGAGCAAAAGAGCCATTTTTAGCCCAGCAGCAACTTCAGGGGTATGCTCCGAATGTACCTTCCGTTCCCCACCGTTGCAGCTGAACTTCACTGAGGATGAGCCTTATCCGTGTGTGTCCAATTTGCAGGTTGATGGCCTGGAGAGAACGAGGGAACTGCTGGGAAATGCGGCGAACCCTCATTTCTGCAACAAAGAGAGCAAAAAGGAACAAGTGTTGTATGCTCTGACCAGGCCGAGTGCTGGTGTCTTGCAAAAAGGGGCAGTGCTAGTGCTTGGTCCATCATCTGGGCTGAGTATCAAAACTCCAGCTGAACTTTCTGCTGGGTGTCTATGCAAAAGGGTTCTGAGGTGCCACAATACTTACGCCGCTGGACATAGTCATGCTGTAATCCTGTGAGGATTTCTACTTCTTGCGCAAGATAATTGTCAGCAGTGGAAGGCTCTGGTAAGGGCTCTGACACAAAAGCTGCTTCCTTTGGAGTGCCAGTGGGGATGGAAGGACCTGGCACTGAGGTTTCCTCATTGGCCTCTTCCCCCAGAATGTCATTGGTGATGTGAGGTCCTGGAAGGGATCCTGGCACTGAAGTTGCCCCATTGAGTTCTCCCTCCAGAATATCAGTGTGGACGTGAGGTCCTGGAAGAGATCCTGGCATTGAGGTTTCCTCATTGAGCATTTCCTGCAGAATATCAGTGGAAATGTGAGGTCCTGAAAGGGATCCTGGCACTGAGGTTGCTTCATTGGGCTCTTCCCCCAGAATGTCATTGGGGATGTAAGGTCCTGGAAGGGATCTTGGCACCAACATTTCCTCATTGAGCTCTTGCTCCAGAATATCAGTGGGGACGTGAGGTTCTGGAAGGGATCCTGGCACCAATGTTTCCTCATTGAGCTCTTCCTCCAGAATATCTGTGGGGACGCGAGGTTCTGGAAGGGATCCTAGCATTGAAGTTTCCTCATTGAGCTCTTTCCCCAGAATGTCAGTGGGGACATGAAGTCCTGGAAGGGGTCCTGGCAACAAGGTTGCCTCATTGGGCTCTTCCCCCAGAGGGCCCCCCAGAACATGGTGCAACATGGGTCCCCCAGGACATGGAGCAACATGGGTCGGATTTCTGGGATGACCTGAAAGAGAGGAAATAAAGCAGGAATCTGGAAATGAGGATGGCCCATAGCCCTGATAGAAATTGCCTCCCCTTTCTGCCTAGGTTAACCAGCTGGGATGAAGCCTGGGATTGTGGGTGAGGTGGTCCACCCAAGGAAACAAGCAAGGGATTAAGAGGAAAACATTGCATAGCACTGCCAAGACAGCCCTCACCAACTACGCTTCAGAAGGGAGTGCAATGGCCAGGCTCTATCTGCTGAACATACCAATGCAGCTGCCTTCTACCAAGTCATACCCCTGGCTCACTTTGCCCTACTCTGGCTGACAGCCGCTCTTGGGCAGAAGCCTTTTCCTAGCTAGCTAAAATCCTTTAACAGAAGATGAAGAAGACTCAACCCAAGACCTTGTGCATGCAAAGCACTTGTTCCACTACTGGACTATGGGCCCTCCCATACCCGTGAAGAAAGAGGCTTCTCCTTTGAGCAGAGTGGGAGCTGATGGTTCACATGGACTAAACAATGCATTTGCTCTCTGGCTGAAGCAACAACCCCCAGTTACAGCCTTTTGACCTATGTGTGGGGGTAGGGGTGGGGCTTGAATATCTGCCTGAACGCCATAAGCAGGAAGCATAGCTATGATCTGAGGAATGCAGGCCCAGCTCCGAGGGGCAGAAAACTGGGATTAGAGAAAGAAAGAGTCTCTTTGGACTGATCTCAGAGCTCATTGGCCAGGAAATGTTGTCCTTGTTTGCAGGTGATCCTCCATTTCCATCTTGACCCATTTAATTGTCAAAAAAAGAGATGCTTTGGAAACAAGACACCAGCATTCTTTAGCTTCCTCTTTTCCAAGGCAGGGGGAACAAGGCCCAGAGGATGTCTTGGGGCTGGGTGTGGGCAAAAGGTTCTTGCAGGGCTTTTCCAGAAGTGCACCACCTCCAAGGGAGAATTACCAAACCTGCCTGCCTGCTGCCACAGCCCTTTCCCCATCTTCTCCTAGAAGGGAGGGTATCCAGATGTGACTCGCCCAGGCCCCCTGGTCTCCTCCAACACTTTTGGCTGCAACAAGTGCCAGCAGCAAAGGATAGAGGTGGATGAACCTGCCCTCCTGCCATTCATCCATCAGATGGACGTCTGCCTATGTCTCTCCATTGTCAAAGTGAAACAGGTCTCCAAGGAGACACTCCCTGGGGGGTTGAGGAGCCCTGAGAAGAAGCATGCACTCTCGTCATCCAGTTACCAGTCTGTGCCCCCTCTTCATCTTCATCCCTGCAGAGATAAGGAGAAACATTCTTAGTAGCGAATCACAGGAAATTGAGGGGTCCCCCCAGTAATCCTAGGGGGTGCTGTGCCATCCCAAGCATGCCCTCACCCATAATCCTTCTAGAAGGCCCTGCTAATTTTGGATGATTCAATACTTGGGAGCAGTGAAAGTAATTGCTATTGAAAGTCACTCACTACATTTTGCCTAGATTGTTTTCACTTGGGGATTGACTGGTTGACAGGGTGAGGGGCAGACCCACTCTCGTAGTTTATAGATATGAGGCCAGCTTTCCGACCCCACTCCAGAGAAGATTTTCAACTTTTTAGAAAGCCCCCCCCCCAAAAGGGGGACACTTCAGCTAAAATAACATACATACTGGTTTGGTTTTTAAAATTTGAATAAGAGGGTTTAAATTTGTCACAACTCGAATCCCTGCCTGTATGTTCCCCAGACTATGGGAAACACCTATATCGGGCAGCTGAAAGGCATCATCTTATACTGCGTGGGAGATGGCAATGGTAAACCCCTCCTGTATTCTACCAAAGGCAACCACAGGGCTCTGTGGTCACCAGGAGTTGACACTGACTCGATGGCACACTTTTACCTGGGTTTGGGCTATGTCTGAACAACCCCCTCCACACCCATCCCTTCAGATGGCCACACCAGAGCCAAAAGCATTAAGAGGAGTCAAGAGGGGAAAAAGCAACTCACTTTGGTTCTGCCTCTGGGTGAGACCTATGGGAACATGAAAGAAGAAAAGGTTAGGCATGTTCTTGGAAATAACATGGGGGTTTGGGGGGGCAGCTTTTGAAGTCAGCTTCAACTGGTGGGCAGGATTCCCCCCCCCAAAAAAAACCCCAAGTGGGCCCACAGGGGCCAGACAGTAGCTCCTGGGTGCTACAGTTTCACAGGTCTAGGACCTGTAAGCTTAAGAAATACAGTGGAAATCAGCCCAGCAAGTGACCTTCGAGGGCCACCTTCATTTCAAGGAGAAGCTGTGTGGTGTGAATACTGGTGGTGAACTTGTGACCACTGAAGTTCACATAGGGAGTGCAATGGCATGTAAAACCATGCAAGGGCATCTTTAAAAACCAAGTCCAGGCAGCCATTAGATTTTGCTTCCCCATCATGCCGGAGACTTACCTACAGTTCACCCATGACCAGCAGCCACTCATCCTGACAGCTAAGATGATAAGCTGATGATAAACTGACAGCCAAAGACAGCCAACTTATCAAAGATGCTGCAGCTTATCTAGAATACTGCCAGGTGAGCCTCCTGCAGAATCCTCGCAGGTCTCCAAGGGGAACCATGATGGCAGAATTCTGTGGCTGATTGTGAGATCACAAGATCAGTTACTGGCCATGCTAGTTCTGGTTTGAATCCAAACACTGTCTTGGTTGTCAGCTCAAAGTGTCAAAGCACCAGGGGAGAGTCACCCCTGTCCTGCCTTCCCTGTTCCCCACATGTTTTCCACCTAATCACTTGCTGAAGTCCCTTAGCTAGGAAATCCCTCTGCATCCCATTTAGCGCTAAGGCCCGTCTCTGTTCAGAATACACAAAAAAGAAAGCCAATTTACTTGTGGAACTAGGTGTGGTGATGATCCCTGGCTTAGATGGGTTTGAAAGGGGGTTAGAAACATTCATGGAGGAGGAGAGGCCCCTCTGTGGCGATTTGTCACGATGGCTATAGAGAACCTCCAGGTGCACAGGCTGAATCCCAGATGTGGGGACATGCAATGGGTGTGGCTGTTGCCTTTGCACTCTTTCATGAGTTACAGAGGACTCAGATGTTACAGAAGACTCATGCAGATTTATTATCAACCTGCACTAGCAGTGGCTGCAGCCCACTCCTATCCACAAGCATCCCCTTCCTTCAGCATTTGCTAACAGAAGGGAAAAGGCAAATGAATAGAAAGTGACAGAGAGGGAAGGAGGGGGAAATGAGAAGGACAAAGAAAGAGGGGAAGCAAGACAAATGATGGTGCCTCACAAAGAATGAGCGAGAGAAACAGAAGGCTGTAATGTACTTTTTGTATAAGGTTATGAAATGGAAAACAAACAATATTCAATATCTTGCCCCACCCCACCCCGTTACATCTTCGGAAACAACCTACAGTATGTCCTTATTAAACTCCATAGGCCCAACTGCACAACATCTTAGTTTCCACTGCACATTTTTTTGAAAATGCACTGCATAGAATGCACCCAGCTGCACATCAGAATGAACCTTGGACTAAGGGACTGCCTATTTGGCCTCCCCAAAGACCCACCATGGCAGCTCATGGCCCCACAGTGGATGGATGAATCCTCCCAAGGATGCTACTCTTCCATTTTTAGGGGATAGGCCAGGAGCATTCTAGCTATTGCTCGCTTATAGCTATTATTTTTGCCACTGTTTTAAAACCACATGTTGTTGTTGTTGTTGTTGTTGTTGTTGTTGTTGGAAGTGCTTTTGCTTAATGTCTTGCTGACATTCTGTCAGCTGGTATGTATCCTTCACTTCCTGCCCCTCTGGCTGCTGCTGCCACCAACAGCATTGCAATTACCCTCCAGTATATTGTTTTATCAGTCACCTTAAGTGGCGCAGTGGGGAATGCTTGACTAACAAGCAGAAGGTTGTCGGTTCGAATCTCCGCTGGTGCTATATCGGGCAGCAGTGATATAGGAAGGTGCTGAAAGGCATCATCTCATACTGTACAGGAGGAGGCAATGGTAAGCCCCTCCTGTATTCTACCAAAAGAAAACTACAGGGCTCTGTGGGCGCCAGGAGTCGAAATGCCCAATATAGGTGTTTACTATAGTCTGGGAAACAGACCAGTGGGGATTTGAACTGGCAATCTTCTGCTTGTTAGTCAAGCATTTCCCCTCTGCACCACTTAAGGTGGTGTAGTCACTATAACTGGGCTCCATTTGGTACTATGGTCGGTCAGAAAGCTTTCCCACTGGGGCAGAGGCATAACTAGGGAAAACGGTGCCCGGGGCAAGCACTGAAATGGCGCCCCCCATGCCCCCCCGCCGCCCCCCCAACATACTACATTATACTTAGGTTTTTCCTCACAAGTGCCCACTGCCGCCGCCAAGCCAGGCCACTGACTGGCCGCCAGGCGCCAGCAAAGCAATGGGGGGGGGCGCAGGCGGCGTGGAAGGGACCGCTCATGGGGAAGGGGGCACGGACGCGCTCCCTTGACTGCTGCAGCACTGCTGCACTGAGCAGGAAACATTTGTATTAACAAATTTTTTAAAAAAATTTTTAAAAAAATTGGTCATGGCGGCGCCCCCCACGTGACCAGAAAAGATGGCACCCGGGGCACGTGCCCCCCCTGCCCCCCTATAGTTACGCCTCTGCACTGGGGAAAAACAGGAGAGAGCCCACCGGGAGCTTTCATAACACATTGTTTACATGGGTTGAGAGATTTTGTCCAATAAAGACTTTTGTTTTTGGTAGGTTGCGGTGGGCAGTCATGTTAAAGAACTCAAGTTGGTTTGAAAAGTTGTATAGTTGGTTATGTTTGTGTAATATTAGGGTTGTTTTAACTGCTAGTTTTAATGCGAGTATTAGGCCCAAGACTGTAACAATTATTGTGGAGAACTTTGTTATGGGGGCTATAGTTATTGTTGTGGTTTGGTTGGTTGAATTGTTAGTGAAATCAAAAGGCCTGCTGCAGTGCTTCTTACCTTAGCAACAAAAGAACGCAGGATATACATAGAATACAATATGTTCAATTATACATACATATTCACCCAGTGTGTAGGGTGGAGGGGAGTGGGGGAGGAATATAGGTAGTTGGGGGGGGAATAAAAAGTCAGCGGGGGTGGGGGACAGGAGAAAACTCACCAGCTGAAGCTTTCTCCGCAGAGCTTATATTGTTTTTGTTTTTTTAGGGAGAAAAGGTTTTAGCAATGCCTCACTTGCAGCTCCACCCACCATCATTGGCACCACCCACTTTGGCTCCACCCATCACTTGACCTGCATGCCACTCACCCAGTCTCAGGAGTCCCCAAAGTCTACAGTGGCCGGCAGTGGCACTAATCTAACTGGCTGACATACTGCACAATGCCTTGTAATGGAACGTGTACATAGTTGCGTGAGAGTGCAGTTGTGCAAAACACAAGAATTGCACAAATGCAGTTGCATGGCAGAACACCATTAATTCCAATGGCCATTCATCGCGAAACTGCATGTGCACAATTGTTGCATTTTGCGCTTATGCAACTGCACACACACATTCCATTACAAGGCAGGTGGAATATTGCACAGTATTTCAGCCACTGTAATTATAGACAACTCATCACACATGGTAACTTTTGGCTCTGGGTGTGAATGCATTAAAAATACATCTAGACAGCAAATCAGTGCTCAGATGGGTATCACGGTGTGGCTAAAGATACACATCGGCATAACTGATGACCATGGAAGGCTTTGTACACACCTCTCTTTCTTTCTGGATCTGGGCCATCGACTTTTAAGGGTTGTGCCATTCCTCGCCCTCATTCATAGTGAAATGTAAATGTCCATGAGTTACTGCGAGCAATGACATGCCTTTTAAAAGGTAGGCAGCACAATCCCGTGCATGTTTATTTAGAAGTATGTCCAGAGTTGTAGGGAGTCCCCCAGTGGCCCGGGGGACAAAGTTCTTTTGAGGGGTCCCCATGCCAGCACCAAAGCCACACCCCCTATTTTCCAGCCTCACCACTGCACTTCCCCTCTAAATTTATATGTGGCTGTGATGGCAGGTGGGTGGGCTTCTCAGTGCTCTGGCTTCTCTCCCCGCTAGCGCTGTGTGGGTTGAACTGTCATGCAGGGGGAGGGGGCTGCTTTCGTGCCCATTTGTAGGCATCTGCTTGGCCCCCACTGGGGGCTGACCCCTGTGCATTTTGGCCAAAGCAGATCCCTGGGTGGGGGCATGCTCCTCCCATGGATTGGTGGGGAGTGCTTCTCTTCTTCCATCACTATCCCTACAGATGTGCCTTGCTCTGGGCTCTTCCTAGTTTTCAGCGCTGCCGCTCAGTTATGGAAGGAAAAGGGGGGAATGTAACACGCACACCCATTTCAGCCATCTTGCCTAACCACCCCCTACCAAGCAGCTGAGTGTCCATTCTGTCGTCCTTTCGTATTTCCCTCCCAGCCCCACTTGCTGCAGGGAAGAAATGCCTGGCTTGGCTATTCCAGGACAGCTCAGCCTGGCTGGGAAAGCAAAGCAAGCATCGCTGTCTCTCTCCCAGGCAGCCAGAGATGCTCCAGAGAGCAGGAGCTGCATTTACACACACGGCAGGCTGCTGATGTCCTGGGGAAGGCGAGGTGAGTGGCAGGGTGCATGGTGAGGGACACTTACCAAGGCAGTGCCCAGATGGCACAGCATGCAACACTCTCCCTACTCAATGGGGAGGCCTGTGTGCCGGCCACGGAGGGGGAAGGGGAGCCTGCTGCCACCACTACCAACAACATCAAGGGGAAATAGGAAATGGCAGTGTAGGGATGCACGGGAGCAGGGTGGTGGGGCCCTTGTGGGGCCCTTGACTCTCCGGGCCCAGGGACATTTGCACCCCCTCATCCAATGGACGCTATGCCCATAAGTATGTCCCACTGTGCTCAGTGGGGTTTATTCCCAGAAAAGTGAACTTGGATTCCAGATTCAGGCATTTAATTGTAATGTAGTACGTTAATTGTAATTTGTCATCTCTTTGTACAGTTTGTTGTACACATTTCTCTGGAATTGTAATATAAGAGTTGCAAAAAATTCTGAATGGATACGGGGAAAGGGAGGTGAAAGCTATTTAAAATCCCTATACCAGCTTTTGACTAGAAACAGTGACTCACTCACATGCTGCATTCCGACCAATTTCACCTCAGAATATGGTGGGACCTGGAAGAGGGTCTCCTCACAGGACAGCAATGGTAGAGCCGACTGGTGCCGACTAAGGTGGTCCTTTGCCTTCAAGAGGCAAAGTAGGTCACAGGAGGCTCAGGATGAGACTGGATTGCAGGTTAGGGCTGGAGCCAGAGTTGGAGGCAGGAGAGGCCAGAGGAAGCTGCAGGCTGGAAATCAGAGCACAAAGCAGGAGATGGGGCTCGGAGGCTGAAGCAAGGGCCAAGACGGAAAGCAGAAGCAGAGGGCTGGAGCAAAAACCTGGAGCTGGGTCTGCAATGAACTCCCAGTTCCGAGCTGTAGCATAGGTGAAAACGAGGCTGAGGCTGAAGCATGAATATAGTGGCGGCAACCCAACCCTTCCTAATTCTAGCTCAGTCCCAATCTAGGGCATGCACCAGAGCTTGTTTCTTCCTTCCAAGTAGGCCCACTGGAAAGGAACCCCTGGGCAACCAGGCGACCCCTTCACTGCTATTTCTGGAGTGCTATTCTAATTTGTTGTCATAACTGTTCCTGGAGCCCTAGGCATGATGGAGGAGAGTCCAGAGCTGGAGCAGGGGTCTAGATTTGACTGCTGGGTCACCCAAGACCCCACACTCCTCAGAAAGAATGTCTGCAAAAGGGCCAAGCTCCAGCTTGGTAGTAACCATAGGATCCTCAGTGCTGAAAAGGAGAAGACCACGTCATGGTCCAAGAGCAAGTATGGCTGGATCCTGACAGTAAGTACTCTGGGCCCAAATGAGGACTGATAACTTTGGAAGGGAATCATATTGTGTGAGCAGCACAGAAGGCAGCTAGTTATTCCAAAACCAATAAGGGATAAGAGTCAGTACTCTGGGGGCGGGGCGGGTGAGCTATGTATTAAAGATATGCATCAAGCATGCTTTCCCTCCTACCACTGCTTGTTTCTTAATCTTCCTTTCTCACATATCTATTAGGCATGTGCAAACAGGTTCGATGTCGAATAGGTTCAACATCGAACCTGTTCAGTTCAAGAATCAGATATTAAACCGAACCCCCCCCCCCCCGATTCAGTTTGCTACAGGACCCCCTGGCCATTTTTTGGGGTGGGGTGGGGTTTGTGACTTTTCAAAAATAACCATGACCCAGCCACGTAAAGGCCCATTTGGCATGGGCAACAGAGGACAGGCCAGAAACAGGCTGAAGACCGCCTGAACCGAGTGATTTGTATATAAATGGAGGCTGACATGGGGGAGGGGGAACTTCTGGAGACACCCCCCACCCTATGGCTGAAGCTAAGCCCCTGGACTGGGTGGCAGTAAGTAAAATCTAATTTTTAAAAGTTTTTTTAAAATTTAATCTCATGAACCCCCGCAAACTGAACCAAACCAGGGAGGGTGGTGGGTTAGCCATACTCCTGTAACATACAGATTAGATTACCGCAATTAGACTACCGTATACACAGGGCTCCCTTTGAAGACTACTTGGTAACTTCAGTTAATCTAGAATATGATAGCCACGTCACTGACTAGTACTAGCTACATATACCACTGTAATGAGAAGGCTTCTGTGGCTTCTTATTTTCTCTCTCCTGGTTTTGACCTTTAAAGCCCCTTATGGCTTGGAGCCTAGTTATCTGAAGGGTTGCTTGCTCCCCCAGATGAACTTGCCCAGGTATTAAGATCTTGCCCAGGTATTAAGATCAAAGTCCTTCTTTGGGGGGGGCATCATCAGAGGTAAGGTAGATGGCGATTGGGGGAGAGGGCTTTTTTGGTGGTGACACCCTCTTTGGAATGTTCTCCCCTGAGATGCCTTCGGACACTTTTTTAAAAAAATCAGGCTTTAGGTACCAGAAGTTTATTTATTCTGGTTTTATTTTAATTTTTTTTGCTGGTTTTTGTCTACAGCTATATAATTTTTAAAATGCTGTTTCACTTTTTGCTATTATTCTATTTTTAGTGTTTTCAGTATGTCTGCTGCTTTAACCAGAACCTCCCAAAGGGTTTTTTTAAAAAAAAGAAATGAAAAGAAAAAAGGATATATAGATATAGAAATATTGATAACATGGCTTGCACTTTGCAAACATGCCTCCTGTACCACAAAGTCCAGACTTTCTGTGTCTAAACATACCCAAGAAAACTGCCAAAGTATGAGGTCATGTACACAATCGAAAATTGTGTTCTACCTGGGTTTGGGTGCTGTCTATGCTCCCAATTTTCAGTTTTGTGGAAGCAAGATAAGAACACAGTTTTTGATTGTGTGAATGACCTCTTTGTTTGAACCCTAGCCCTAACCCTAACCCATGCTTTTCCAATGGGAGAGTTCTTCCACATTTTCCGGGACATCAACAAATGTTTCTGGGATTTCCCTTTTATTTTTATTTAATTTGCTTTATTTTTTATAGTCTGGGCAAGGTCTGGAACTTATCTGTGAAAACAGCATATTTTTATCTTTCATGGTTTGGTCTGGGAATTTCATGTAAGTGAGTGAGGCCCAAGCAGATAAATAGGGGTGTGTGAGTGTGTGTCTATTAGAAATACATACATAACATGAATGTTGGTATGTACTGAGAACTAACAGATTTGAACCTTTGATTAATGCAGCTAAGAAAGAATTTAGATAACTTCATCACTTGTTGACAAGAAAAAAGGTTCAAAACAACATAAGGAAGAAATAAACACTGAGAGAGATGAAATCTTCTTCCTACAAAATCCTCAAAGTTCACATTATCATTGAACTTAAGAGACATCTGCTTTAAGATGCTTACTGAATGGCATTTATTCTCCTGGAGGTTTTCCACACTTGGCATTGAGCCCGCATCTCCTCCAGAATGGAGGGGGTGCGTGAGTTCACATTTTGGCCAGATTTACCCCGAAGTCCCTGTGGGCTATCAGGGAGCACTTCCCACACAATTCGGGTTTTTCACTGTGCGTTAGAATGTAGCCCGTTTTATATCCGGGTTTTAAAAAAATCTACTTTTTGCATCAGTTTTTTTGGGCAGCTTCGAACTCACATAAAGGCCTAGCAGTTAACCCATGGTAAAAACTGCTGTGGGAAAGCTCCTGGAGAATACATACATTTTATAACCCAATTAATGGAAAGTGTAATAGTGCTAAAGCAGACTTAATACTTATTTGTTGGAGATAGCTGAGAGCTCAAAACTTTTGGTCCGAGGCTGTAAGCACTGTTTTGAAATGTTGCATTTCTGTTTTCCAATGGATTTCACTACATTTCTTCTAAAGTACATAGAACAAGTTGTACTAAAAGAGTAAAATGATATTGTTATATATTTGTTAATGTTTGGCAATTTTTAAAAAAGTGAAATAGAAAGAGAGTTGAAATCCTTTAAGAAGAGAAGGTTTGAGAAATAATAGTTAAAATTACCAATTTTAAAGAAATTTTGATACAGGTTTGAGACAGTCAATCAGATTTGGAACCCAATAATCCAATATACTGTAAGAGGATAAGAAGGGACGAGAGCTGGTCTAAGGGAGGAGAGCTAGTTTAAAGGAGGAGAGCGGATCTTGTGGTAGCAAGCATAAATTGTCCCCTTTGCTAAGCAGGGTCTGCCCTGGTTTGTATTTGAATGGGAGACCACATGTGTGAGCACTGTAAGACATTCCTCTTAGGGGATGGGGCCACTCTGGGAAGAGCAGAAGGTTCCAAGTTCCCTCCCTGGCATCTCCAAGATAGGGCTGAGAGAGATTCCTGCCTGCAACCTTGGAGAAGCCACTGCCAATCTGTGTAGACAATACTGAGCTAGATGGACCTATAGTCTGACTCAGTATATGGCAGCTTCCTATGTTCCTATGTTCATAACTTAGAGTAGTGGTTCTCAACCGGGTGGCCTCCCGATATTGCTGAATTTCAACTCCCATCAGCCCCAACTACAATTTATTGTGGCTGAGGGTGATGGGAGTTGTAGTTTAGCAACATCCAGAGGCCCCCAGGCTGGAAACCATTGACCGACTTAAAGGAAAAGTTTCTGTTTTAGGACCAAACTAGATGTGACTTCTTCCTCTTTCTTTCTTTTCCTTCCTTCCTTCCCTCTCTGTCTCTGTCTCTCTCTCTGTGTCTCTCTCTCTCTCTCTCGCTGTCTCTCTCGCTCTTCCTTCCTCCCCCCTCTCTTTCACTTGCAAATAGCAGGGGGCTCTGATCTGGCTGAAGCCCATGGCATGAAGGAAGGATGGGTTTAATCTTTTCCTCTCATACAACAGCCCCCCTCTCCTCCGCAGTCTGCCCCAGCAACTGTGAGAGGGACATTTCCATTGACATCAGAGCGGCTGTGAGGGAAGGATGGTCAGGACTGCAGCACAAGGGTTAAACTACCTCCCCCACTCCGGCCAAAGCCCCCATCTGGACTGGAGCCCCATGCAACTCCTATTTACAACCCCCCCCCCAAAAAAAGATAAAAGAGCAGACAACACGGTTAAAGTTACATCTAGTTTGGCTCATAGTCACAGTTACTGTAAGACAAAAGCCCTCCATTGGAGTTTGCATGTTCAGCACCGTCATTTATGTTAAGCTTGGCATGTATATTTTTATGCATCTTTTTAATGTATTGCTTGTCTTAACGAAAAGAAAAATGAAAGGACGATTTCCCACCACTTCACATTTTAAATGTATTCCAGAGAGGGCATTGAAGTTCTGCTGCAAATCCTGCCTCATCCCCTTTGCCACAAATCCCCAACTTCCCCCTCCCAACTGCTGGCCCTGTTCTATCTCCATAACTAATTGAAAGCAATGAGGCTATGCCTAGGTGCACACAATGCCCTGCATAACAGCACACCTCAAATGTCCTGCCAGGTCGGACAGTAATGAAATACATCAGCCCCCTTGCCAGCCGGCAGACTTCAGAATGCCATCCATGTGCTGACCAATGCTTTGTGGAATACCGTGCAGAAAATGCATCTGGACACACAACCCCAAAAGAGGCACTAGCCAACATGTGGCAAACACATGTCAGAGCTGCCATGTGAAAATGGAATTGTGTTCATTTGTACATTCTTTTAAAAAAAGAAGAAGTTACAGTTTGGGAGCTGTTTCTCTTCTCTTCTCTTCTCTTCTCTTCTCTTCTCTTCTCTTCTCTTCTCTTCTCTTCTCTTCTCCTACATTTGCTACTTAAACCCTGGGCATGACTTGAACAAAATTCTGTAAGCTATTTGCAGACAGACCGCAGTTTCTTTTCAAGCTAGGCAAAATTGCCAATACCTGAAATTCATAAGACTACAACTATTATTATCTATATATTTAATTCTCCTGGGTGTGCCTTGGAATGTGCGTCCCAACACCCAGCTGATTGGCTGGGCGGCGGATGTGCCTGATTGGCTGAGGCGCACCCAGGAGGACTGGTCGCTGTGGCAGCGGCAGGCCTGGCCGCAGAGGCAGTGGCGGGCCCAGCCCAGCCACGGAGGCAAGCACAGGAGCGGGGGGAGGGGGGAGAGTGGGGGGGCAGAAGTGGCAGTGGGGAGGAGAGGTGGCTGGGCCTGGAAGTGGAGACTGGGGCAGAAGGTGGAGGGAAGTGGTAACTGCTGGCCCCAAAGAGTGCACAGATGCTCTGTGCGGGGTCGGCTAGTTATTACACTAAAACTCATATAATTCCCACAACGTGCTGAGTATCCTAGGTTGAGAACATTTATTTTTATTAGCCCACTTTCCTTAAGAAAAGTAAGCTTATGAGATTACCTGGCATTATGTGTGTGTGTGTGTGTGTGTGTGTGTCCCTACTCCCTATCAACCTCACAATGCCTGGACCAATATGAACCAAAGTGGATACAGTTATAGGGACACATAGGGACACTTCAACGGCATAGTTTGTGATGATGTTATCCAGCCCAGTTCAAGATGGCGGATGTATGAACATTTGAGCCTCAACTGGGCTAACTTGTGAACCACCTAATTGATTTGAACCAAATTTACTACAGCTGTAGAGATATACAGCCAGCTTGAGAGCCAGCGTGGGGTAGTGGTTAGAGTGCTGGACTAGGACCGGGGAGACCCGAGTTCAAATCCCCATTCAGCCATGATACTAGCTGGGTGACTCTGGGCCAGTCACTTCTCTCTCGGCCTAACCTACTACACAGGGTTGTTGTGGAAGAGAAACTCAAGTATGTAGTACACCGCTCTGGGCTCCTTGGAGGAAGAGCAGGATATAAATGTAATAATAATAATAATAATAATAAATAATATATGGACACCTCAATGGCATAGTTTGTGATGATATCACTTTATGAGTATTACACCAATTCTTTGGTGACTACACTGGCTACCTGTTTGTTTTCAGGCCCGATTCAAAGTGCTGGTTTGTTTGTTTGTTTGTTTATTCAATTTCTATATTGCCCTTCCAAAAATGGCTCAGGGCGGTTTACACAGAGAAATAATAAATAAATAAGAGGGATCCCTGTCCCCGAAGGGCTCACAATCTAAAAAGAAACATCAGATAGACACCAGCAACAGTCACTGGAGGTACTATACTGGGGGTGGATAGGGTCAGTTACTCTTCCCCTGCTAAATAAAGAGAATCACCACATTAAAAGGTGCCTGTTTGCCAAGTTAGCAGGGGTTTAGACTTTTAAACTCTACATGACTTGAGGCCAAGGTGTCTGTCAGATTGTATTAACCCATATGACTCTGCCAGGGATGTCTATTCCTCATCTCAGGCCCTACTCGCAGCTCTACCCTTGACTGAGATTTGGCTAGCAGGGACTAAAGACAGGGCCTTTTTGGTTGTGACCCCTTGGCTTTAGAATGCCCTCCCAAACTTCAACATGCTCCATCACTCTGGGTTTTTAAGAAACAATTAAAAGCCCATCTTTTTAGCGAGGCTTTTTAGTTTTTATTATTTGTCTGTTCCAATCTCTTTTTAACCTGTAAATCTGATCTTGACTGGGTCTAGTTTGAATTTTATCATTTTTGTATTGTTTTTTTGGTTTCGTGGGCTGCCCCGAGCTTTATCGGATTGTAGGATATAAATATTCAAACAAACAAACAAATAATCAATCAATCAATCAAGTCTATAGGACATCTGGAAAGTTCTGCCTATTTTCTTCCTGGCCCCTTGGTTCCCATACCACTAACACCCCGCTGACCCTCATCCAAGCCCTATCTTCCCCACTGCAACACGCAATGGTTCTTTCCAAAGAAACTCCTACAGTATATACAGTTTTGTCCCATTCTCTCCTACCTGTATGGTGCCCCTTCCAGGATCTTAACCATGATCCTAATAATCTGACTCTGCTTTTCATGTCACAGCTGGTGGTCTACAGTCTAGACCTCCTGCTGTGACAGTAGAGGCACAATGCATTCAGCTTAACTGGAGTTAAACTTGGCCATAGTCTGCATGCAGAATTATGGTACACTGTGAGCATTTGCAGATGGTGGCTTTGTTAGATCAAAGAATCTTTGGGCCAGGTATTTGCATGTGCATCATATGGTTTCTTATTGCTCAGTGATCTGCTGCCAAAGGTGTGAACTGTACCCATTGAAAAAGATGATGTCCAAACTGATGAAAGGTATGGGAAAGGTGCAATGATGTACATGTATATCTCAACCAGCTTTTTGACTCCTTGGATCCCTTACATGGTGGTTCTTAATGATGTTTTAAAGCTACCTGGCCTTGTAGATTCTATTTCTTGGTAGAGCATTTGCTTCAGATTGCTCAGGGAGGGATCGATAGATAGATACTTTATTTACAGCCAATGGCCAAAACAAAACAACAACACAAAGAATAAATTCCAGCAGTCATCATTAGCTCAGTCATTAACTTTAGCATCAATCAATGAACTACGAATTCTAATTGCGATGTAACAAAATTTTGCTACAACATGAGAGATGCAAAGTACATTATCTTCAAGTAAAAGTTTCACCAGAAAATCATCTGATTGATGTTGAAACCTAGAAAGAAGTGGCAGAATCAAATGACATCTAATGTTACTGTAGTATCTACAGCATAATAAAATGTGAGCGATTGATTCAGGTTCACCCGAACCTCCCTCAGGGAGGGAGATGGCAATTCTTTGAAAGTGGCTACATACCATTTCTAGCCTGATCTTTCCACCTCATGTTTCCATTTGTCCTTATGAGGCAAGGCTATGGCTTCCGGGGCTCTTTAGTTTGGAAAACAGGCGACTGAAGGAAGATGTGATAGTGGAGTATAAAATTATGCATGGAGTGAAAAGAGTGGACAGAGATAAAATTTTCTCCCTCTCTCCCAATGCTAGAACCAGAGGTCATCCCATGAAACTGAAGGTTGGGAAATTTAGGACCAACAAGAGGAACTACTTTTTCGCACAGTTCATAATTGATCTCTGGAATTCCTTGCCATGGGATGTAGTGATGGCCACCAGCTTGGATGGCTTTAAAAGGGGCTTAGCCAAATTTATGGAGGACAGGTCTATCAATAGCTAATAGTCTGGTGGCTGTGGGCCACCTCCAGCCTTAGAGGCAAGATGCCTCTCAATACCAGTTGCAGGAGAGTAACAGCAGGAGAGAGGGCATGTCCTCACCTCTTGACTGTGGGCTCCCCAGAAGCATCTGGTGGGCCACTGTGGGAAACAGGATGCTGGACTAGATGGGCCTCCTTGGGCCTTATCCAGAAGGGCTGTTCTTATGTCCTTATCCCTTTGTGCACATCTTCTGTCCTTCCAACAATTCTTCAGTTGTTCTTTAAACATTTCAGTTTAAAGCAAGAGCAATTTTTTTAAAAAAGTGAAATGCCAAAAAGGAGCACAAGGGCACATTGTAGGGAATATTAACTGTTTGGCCATCTCGAAGTTGTTACGTTCAAAGCAAAAATAACCTTAATTCTGCCCCCTGCATCTGTTTGCATTAGGTAACCTCATTACGTGAACACCTCCTGAGTACTTATTATGCCTATCATGGATTAAGGAAGAATAATAGCTCAATGCCAATGCCTGGATCTCTCTTTTACTGTTCTCCATTATTGCTACTATTTTGTTGCTGTTGTTTTAAATTTCATCTCAAATTTCCATCACGGAGGAGCTAAGCGATATAGCCTGCAGGGCTCTGTTTTGAATTTCACACATACTCGAGGTGGCAGGAAATTTAATTCAGATTTAGGATCTGAAAAACATGCAGGCAGGAGCTGCTAAGCTCTATTTTTATAGTATCGTGTTTGAAATGAGACTTTCACAGTACAAGGCCTCGCACAGATCTTGTGTCTGCAAGTTCCTGGATGTGGCAAATAGAAAAACCCATCTACTGAAGCTCATTCATGAAGGCCTCACCCTTCAATATGTTGTGGCCCTTTAAGAGCAGATCCGTTTGCTAGCTGAATACAGTTGTGCAGATAAATAAACTGTACATACACAGAGTATATTGTATTGTGACGGCAAGCAGTATCAGCATGTATGCTAATTTAAGATTGGATGTGCAGTTAAGTCTCCAAAAGGCAAATATTCAAGTCAGTAGTAGCCAGGGTGGGTGCCACCAGGGGTGAATGGTGAAGTCGATGCCCCACCGCAGGGAGTGCTGGGTGGCATGCTTGTCGGGGAAGAATGACAGTTCAGTCCCCAAATAGCAGAGCAAAACCAGTTTGGTGAGAAAGTAGCAAAACAAGAGGTCTTGAGACAGTTCTTTAGTATTGAAGAACTACAAGGATTTATTTAAAGACAAGGTTACAAGCAAATGTGAAAGGGCCTGCAGCTTAATTTCAGCTGTAGCTCATGGCTAGAGAGAGAACAAAACAAACAACCAAGACAAAATGGAGACTAACACTGGGAGAACAAAGAGGGGAGGAGCTCAGCATTTTTATCCATGTCCCTAACCTCCCCTCCCCCAGTGGTCACTATGAGGCATTGCAGCTGAGAGCTGATGCTGCCAGGGTCCCAGCTCCAACAGCGCTGCTGCTCGGAGCAGCTTGCAGGCACAGCCAGAGCGGAGGTAAGCACCTTCTAATTCATGCTTAAAGGTGCTTCTCACCCACCCACCACCCACATGGCTCCCATATTGGCCGCTACTGATTCGAGTACCACTGTGGCTTATTATCCCATTGTATCACAAGCTATAACATGGAGGCTTTTCCCATACAATGGAGGCTGTTCATGCTTGCAACTCAGAAAGCTCTCTTGCTTCAATATTCATGCCTTAATTCTCTTCTTCAAGTGTCCTGTTCCCTGCTCTAGTACTCCTCCTCTCTTCTAATACATCCCAGTGCTCTGATCTCATCTGTTGAAATTCAGGCTGATCCACTGAATGCCTTCTCATACCCCCATCCACCTCAAGGATTGGTCAATAAGCAAGTGGAAGGATATCTATGTTTTAAAAACTTTTCTAAAGGAAATTTAAGGAATGCAGTGAGGGGAGGATGATTGATGTGCACCCCAGTTCTCTCCATTCATACTCAGAAGGAAGTCCCACAGTGTTCAACGAGACTTTCTCCCAAGTATTTTTTATTTTTATTATTTATGCCTCTCTTCTCAACAACAATAAAATCTCCAAATGGTTTATACAGAAAAAAGGAGATGATTACCTGTCTGAAAAGGGCTTAAAATCTAAAAAGCAACACAAAATAGAGAGCAGAAACAGCCACTGAAGGCATGCTGTGCTGGGGTTGGATAGGGACAGTTGCTCTCCCCCTGCTAAACATGAGTGATCAACTACTATTAGGAAGGACCTTTTTGCCCTTTTAGCATTTATGTTCCAGGGATATGATCACCTTAGGGCCAAAGTCAATGTGATGTCAGAGATGTGTGATTGAATCGTCTGATTTCTTTTCCTTTTAAAGCATCCATTGGGAGCCCCAATTCTGATCAGGTCTATGATGCAGCGGGAAAGGGGTTAACCCCTCCCCCCCCACCACTGCAGTCCAAATCCCCATGCCCCCAGCTGTTGCTATTTATTTTTTAATTACTTTTCTGTACTGACCAATCCAATAGCCCTAGGCAGTTTAAAACCAATAAAAATAAGCCAAAAAAACAACCAATCAAATAACAAGGCAATTAATAGAAGTAAAAACCATTAAAAATGGCTTAAAAGCCACCGAAGGCCAGACTAAAACACTGTCATTAAGCCCATTTTGAAGGCAGTTAACTATGGCAAGCCATGAATTTCTGGGAGAAGCTCATCTCATCTCATCGTTCACAAGTGGCAAGGCCAGTTCCCAAGTTGCTACCAGACGAACTGGTGACAACCGCACCTGTCCTGATGACCTTAATATGCAGTGGAGATAATTCAGAAGGCGACTCTGAGTTCATTCACACAATCAAACACTGAGGCTGTTTTCACGCACAGCCTAACCTAGGCTAGGGAAGCCCAGCCTGGGTTAGGCTGTGCATGAGAGCTGCAGGATTGAACCCTATCCCAGCGAGGCAGTGCCACCTAGCTCAGCTTCTTAGCCCAGCTGTTAGCTGAGGTTAAGGGAGCAAGTTCTCCCTTAACCTAGGCTACTTGCTTATGTGTGAGCTCAGGCCTCTTCCAGCCTGGCTGCACACAGAGATGGGGACCTAGAGCTGGGCTGCATTGTGGGATCTCTGGGGGCCGGGATGTGTCATCCTGGCCTCCAGAGCTGCATGCCACATGGTCGTCTAGGGGGAAGGTGAGTTTAACCAGCATTCCACACCGCCTGCCTGCTGCCCCAACCACCCAGTCACGTGAACAACCTAATGGTGTTCTACCTGGGTTTGGGAGCTGTGTGTGCTCACAATCTTCTGCTGTGTGGAAGCAAGGTAGGTGGAAAACCTTAGTACAGGTGAAACTCGGAAAATTAGAATATCATGCAAAAGTCCATTAATTTCAGTAATGCAAATTAAAAGGTGAAACTGATATATGAGACAGACACATTACATGCAAAGCGAGATAAGTCAAGCCTTAATTTGTTATAATTGTGATGATCATGGCGTACAGCTCATGAAAACCCCAAATCCACAATCTCAGAAAATTAGAATATTACATGGAACTAAGAAGACAAGGATTGAAGAATAGAACAATATCGGACCTCTGAAAAGTATATAGTGTACTGTGCTTGATTGGCCAGCAAACTCGCCTGACCTGACCCCATAGAGAATCTATGGGGCATTGCCAAGAGAAGGATGAGAGACATGAGACCAAACAATGCAGAATTGCTGAAGGCCGCTAATGACGCATCCTGGTCTTCCATAATACCTCATCAGTGCCACAGGCTGATAGCATCCATGCCACGCCGCATTGAGGCAGTAATTGCTGCAAAAGGGGCCCAAACCAAGTACTGAATACATATGCATGCTTATACTTTTCAGAGGTCCGATATTGTTCTATTCTTCAATCCTTGTCTTCTTGGTTCCATGTAATATTCTAATTTTCTGAGATTGTGGATTTGGGGTTCTCATGAGCGGTACGCCATGATCATCACAATTATAACAAATTAAGGCTTGACTTATCTCGGTTTGCATGTAATGCATCTGTCTCATATATCAGTTTCACCTTTTAATTTGCATTACTGAAATTAATGGACTTTTGCACGATATTCTAATTTTCCGAGTTTCACCTGTAGAAGTGATTGTGTGGAAGCAAGGTAGGGCGAAAAGCTTCCCAGGAATCCCTCCCACCTTGCTTCCCATCACTTCTACCCAGGTTTTCCCTCCTACCTTGCTTCCACACAGCAGAAGATTGTGAGCATACACAGCTCCCAAACCCAGGTAGAATAGTTTTTGATTGTGTGAATAGCTTCACTTTCTTATGTAACCTGGGTAAAAGCTTTAAAGGTAATTACCAGCACTTTGTATTTCTCCCAGAAACATATAGAGGCTATTCACACGAGTGTGCAAAACTGGGCTATGGGAGCCCAGCCCATTTTTGCATGCTTGTGTGAACCACCAGGATCATGCCCGATCCTGGTGGCTACATGGTGGCAAACCTGCCTAACTAGCCACCTATTTAAACAAGGTTAAGGGAGCAATCACGCCCTTAACTTCATTTTTTTTTAAAATCGTGTGTCAGCCGTGGCTGCTTGCAGGTCTGGCTGGCACACTCGGGGGGTGGGGTGGGGGAATAATGAACTCGTGCAGTGCCTTATTGGGACTCCTGGGGGTGTGGCAACACACAGCAGTGTGTCCAAGCACCCTGACCCCCGGAGCTGCTGGGCAAACCGCAGGCTGCTAATCTGGGCGAGCAATCCGCCCGCCCAGGGACAGATAGGAAATTGTATGCAGGGAGGGTAAGTGAAACCAGCTCTCCCTGCAGACCTCCATGGAGCAACTATCACTGATCGTAAGAAGAGCTCCATTGGCAGCTAGCTGATATTAAGGGCTGCAGGGAAAACATACAGGCACTCTATTTTGCTAGTATCTTTCCCACACCATGGCTAATAGCAGCTTAAGAGGGCATTTGGATTGGTGCTGCAGTCCAGGGGGGATGGGGAAAGGTTAAACTCCTTTCCCTACCTGCACAGTAGGGCCTTGATCTAGATCAGAGAACCCAGAACTGTGTGTAGGTGGTGGGGGGAGTTGGGGGATTCTATCACACATTTCCAACACCATGGCTGGTTTGTTCCTTTGATAAAGCCTGGGGGGAGGGGCTTGTCATCAGGGGCGGAGCCACCATTGTGCCAATGGGTTCAAAGAACCCAGGCCATGCCCAATCAGGGGCAGTGCCTCGCGACCCCGACATGCCCCCCACGTCTGACATCAGATGCAGGGGTGCTGGTTTTGCTCCCGAGCGGGGGCCTTAGCAGGGAAGAGCCACTCCTGGCTCTGCTGCAAACGCAGTGCCAGCCAAAGTAGCTCCTGAAGGGGCTTCGCAGCTCCTTCCGGAGTTAAAAGGCTGGCACTGCCAGAGCAGCAGCAGCCTTAGTTTAGCTCCCAAAGGGGCCGTGTGGTCCCTTCGGGAGTTGAACTCCAACTCCCAAATGGAGCCTCAAGGCTCCATTCGGGAGCCAAACCACACACCCCGTGTCTGACGTCAGACACGGGGGGCCGGGTCAGTGGGGCCACTGCCACACACTGGCCGCCGGTGGTCAGGCTCTGCACCTGTTTGTCATATTAACTATTTGGGTCAAAATATAAATCCTGTAAAAATCATTTATTCTTAATAAGGTGCTTCACACGAGTGGTGGGAAGCGCCTCACGGTGGTTTGTGGGGAAAGCAGATACCCACACTCACCTGCGAGCCCAGTGGTTCCCACGATCAGTAGAGAGCCTAGCCTGCTTTCTACCGATCATGGGAGCCACTGGGCTCGCGGGTGTGCCTGGTGATTCCAAAGCAGCTAGCCCACCCAATTCCCCCTCCCCTGGCGTTGCCTGGTGGAGCTAGGATGACACATCTCATCCCCCGACCCTCTCTGCTGCCTGTGCCAGCGGGGAATTGTCTGGGTGTGCAGGGAGCACACCCAGCAATGGTGGATTGATCGTCTGTGGGGACACCTTCCCCGCAACCCACCCTCAAGCCTTTCTCACTGCTCATGAGAAAGGGCTTTCTGTCTTCCTGGATCCTGTCTCCTGGCTAGACCTTTATGCTAACCTTTTGGCTTCAGGAGGTGGCTCTTCTGCTAGACTAACCTTTTTTCCTCAAGTGATGACTCATTTCCCAGTCTAACCATTTCACCTTCCCCTTGTAATTGGTTTCCTAGGCTAACCTTTTGACCTGAGGCTGCCATTTTAAAACAGAACAGAAGAGAGAAAAGAACAGAACAGAAAATGGAGGATTTAATTTCGGTCTTCACAGAGGATTAGCATAAATAACACTTGATGCTACTTCTGCCTCCTCAGCCTGTTGAGAAGCCATTGCCCAAGACTGAAAGGCTCTTGGCAACCATGTGGGCTGCCACAGGTGACTGCAGGGGGCCAGGGGAGAGCCCAGGAACTAGGCAGAGGACACATTCTGCTAGTGCAGCTCTACCCAGTTTCCAGGCTTCCCCCTCCCCCTTTTCTGCCACTTGTGACACAGGCCATATTGCTGCTGAGGGCTCCTCTTTTTTGGCAGACTGGGAGTGGAGATGTAGTGGTGCTGAGAATTGCTTGCACTCTCTTCCTCTGCTGGTACTGCTGTGTATGCAAATCGTAGTCTGTGCATTGCGATTTGTGCCAGAGTGAAGGAGAATGCTATCAGACAATGAGGCTATTCTCACGACCACATGAAAGCGAGCTAAGGGAGCCCAGCCCGCTTCTCTGAGGTCATGGGAACCATGCAGCTCCTGGTGGTTAGCCTGCTTAAGTTCCTCCCCGCCGCCGCCCCATTAAATGAGATTAGCGGAGCAAGTGTTCAGCTAACCCAATTTTACCTATTGTGTGCCATTGCGGCATGGCTCTGTAGTGCAGTGACACACGAGTAGACCCCCGACTGGGAGGCTACAAACCTGGGCAGCTAATCCAACCACCCAGGGATGGCTCCCTGCTCGTCTGCAGGGAGAGCAGGCTAAGCCCGCTCTCCCCGCAGAGCCCAGTAAAGCTCTCCACACTGAACATAGGAGAACATAGGAAGCTGCAATATACTGAGTCAGAGCATTGGTCTATCTAGCTCAGTATTGTCTTCACAGACTGGCAGCGGCTTCTCCAAGGTTGCACGCAAGAATCTCTCTCAGCAAGAATCGCTTGGAGAAGCCAGGAGGGAACTTGGAACCTTCTGCTCTTCCCAGAGCGGCTCCATCCCCTGAGGGGAATATCTGACAGTGCTCACACTTCTAGTCTCCCTTTCATATGCAACCAGGGTGGACCCTGCTTAGCTAAGGGGACAAGTCATGCTTGCTACCACAAGACAAGCTCTCCTCTCCACTGCTCATGTGGACAGCCTCAATGGCTTCTCTTGTTACTGAAACTGACCTGTTGCAGGATCGTTTTAGCCTAGTTTCTAAAATGAAGAAGGCTTATAAGATCACTGTTAGTATGTGTCCCTGTCCCCCTCCCCCCCCCCACTCCCCTTTTAGCTTGTGTTTATAGTCTGATACAAACCAAATTTACAGTACATGGAAGAGAATCCTAGGGGATCCTGAAGGGGGTACTTCTACTTTGAACTGCTGTCTTGAAACAAGATGGCAGCTACTCATATGTTTAGAACCATCACTTTAGAACCCATGTGTGTACAGTCTAATGCAAACCAAACTTGCTGTACTGGGAGGGAGTCCAAGCAGATCTTGAAAGGGGTACTTTTATTTTGATCTGACATCTTGAAACAAGATGGTGGCTTCTCAAACTAGAAGCACTTAAATCTGGTCCAAATTGGCTATAGATTCCACTACACCTCCATGGAGTGTTGTAAGATTCACCATGTGAAGTAGAACTTGGAACTTCTTGTTTCCTTTTGGCAGGATACACATGTCTGCATGTTTAGCAGCTGTCCTTCATCTTATGCACTGTGCTGTAAACCACCCTTGAAGGGCAGGATAAAAATCTGTAAAGAAATGTTATTTCAATCATTCTATTGACACTTTTCACTCATGATATAGATATTTACTTTTACTGAGCACAAAATTTGTTGCAAATGAATGCCCAAGACAATATTTTCCTTCAGAAAAAAAGTCAGCTCAGTTGGTGAATTTAATTTTGTAAGGATACCTTTACGATCTGGAAGATCCATCACTTTAGATTCTCCATGCAACCTGCATGGAGAAGGTTGTAAGCTCAGGTTCCAGCATCATTAGTTAAAATGATCTTGGGTAGCAGAGCTGGAAAAGGAGCCTCTGCCTGACACCCTGGAGAGCAGCTGTAGAGTAGATTGTACCTGCCAACATGCACCAATGATCTGACTGAGGATAGGGCCACTTCTTCAAAGAAGCGTACGGTTGGAGGGATTTTTGTAGGCTATCTCATACAACCCCCTGTTCAGTGCAGGAAATATGGAACTAGAGCATTTCCAACAGATGGAATTCCAGCCTCTGCTTGAAGACTTCCAGCAATGAAGAGCCCAGTACCCTCCTAAGTAGTTGGTTCAATTGCTAAACAGTTCTTACAGTTAAGAAATTTCTCCTAATGTTCAAGTAAAATTTACTATCTTGTGACATAAGCCCATTCAACCTAGCCCTGCCCTCTGGAGCAGCAGCAGAGAGCAAAACTTTGTCTTCTTCTATGTGGCAGTCCCTTAGCTATACTGAATTACCTCTAAGCTGTGTGGATGTGTGACCACACACAGCAGTTTTGGTGGCTACACAATTAATTTAAGCCCTCTTGCATGGCCTCCGCAGGCCACACAAACTCCACAAGCCACACAGTTGGTTTCTGCCCCGATTTTGATGTGGTGTTTTGGTGCACATGTACAGGATTGTGGTTGCAGCAGCCCTATCTCATTTCAGCTTGGAATCTGCTTGCTCCAGCTTGGTCATACCTCCTCCCAGCCCAGGCTTCCAAACAAGTTCTTTTTTCCACCCTGTGCATTCTTCTCATGCACTTAACTTGTCCATTGTCACTTCACAAGATTCTAGCAAGGATACTGTAGAATCCAAGGGAAAGAGTTGTGGAATGCAAGGACAAGGCAGTGGAGTGGAATCAGGAATAGTAATAGTTCAATGAAATAGATATTATGTTCAGAGAGGCAAGTGCCACCTGGTTTTCAGTGCTCTTGCTGCTGGCTGTTCTTTAGCCCCGCCTCTACTCCAGGACTGGAATACAAGTAACTAAAGCCTCATTCAAAAGCTGGCCTGGATCAAGGAATGGATTAACCAAAGATGATGAAGATGAATGGGTAAGATTGCTCCAACATTATTTTCCCCATAGTCTTCAGACATTTTTCCTACTGCCACCCCTTTACTGTATATTAACCATCTGTATATTAACCATCTGATTTAGCTGTGGCTAAGTCTAGGAGCTGAGTTTTGGATTCATGCAGTCAAAATGTCTTGTTGCTGGACATGAGTAAATAAAGTATGCATTCATCAATGAAGAACATTAAATCTAACCTGGATTTGATTTAGCTCAACTATCATGCAATAATATGTTACTTTACTCAGAACCAGCATCCCCCCACCCCCACCACTTCCCGCCTTAAATATAGAGCAAATGAGCTGGCACTTCTAGTTAATTGGCTCAGGTCTATATGATAGCAGCCAGCATGCCCATGATGTGCGTGTTGTTGCTATTTTTGGAACCATTAGCCATTACAGACTGAAAACATGCGCACACACATGACTCCATGGCCTAGTGTTACAGATCTTGAGGCATTTTGTCTGTGATATCTATTTATAAACCAGATCCACTATGTTTTCATTGTATTATTTTAGCATTTACACATGCGGTTCCACTTTTATTGCCTGGGAAAGATAAATGGAAAGAACAGAAACATTAAAGGATCTCACTAATGATGCTATAGGGCAGTTGGTGTTGGGAATTCTCTCTGGTAAGAGATACCCTTCCATTACAGCAGAGTGCACTGAGGCACAACACAGTGGAGTCTGCCTAGGCATGCATGTATGCTGAGAGTAAAAGAAACTTGGAGCCAGTTCATCGTTTCAAATCAATATAAGGAGTCTTTATTAGTGAACTCCATTCTAGATAGTAAAGTGGAGAGATAGGATCTCTAATCTAGCTAGCTAGCTGGATGCAGAGGGATGGATTCTGCATCTCTGCACACATGGTACAGGGAGAGAGGAGCGTGTTGCAAGGGAGAAGAAAAGGAAGAGGAAGAGGAAGTGGCAAGGAATGAAGGAAGTCCCTAAGAGTAGCGATCTACATACCAAAGGGAGAGTGTCAGAGCAGTAGAGAAGGGATGACCAATGTCTTGACCCCTCTAGCCCTCTGACTCACTAATCTGTCCCCCTCTGTCATTGAGACATGAGACAGTGCAGAGTCCTTCCCTTCCAACAGTTGGATATATGTATGTGTGTATGTATGCATTTATAATGTTTATATCGTGCCTCTCCAAAGTTTGAGGCAGCTTACCTAAATCTCAGTTTGAACCCCTAGAACATACAACAAAATAAATTCCCTAAAATACATTAAATGAAACAACAAAATAAAATATGGAACAAACAGCAAGAATGTTCAGGTGAAAGATATTAGGCTTGTTCACATGACCATTTGGAGGTGGGCAGATGTCAGGATCACTTCTACCTCATGATCCCCAGAAGACCAGAACTTCTGTTTGGGATAGCAAACTCAGCACCCCACGACCAAGGCTCCAGCTGTGAATGGCATTGAAATTGGGAGCTGCAAGCCCTGCCTTGCTGCTTTGGATGGTTCTCCAAACATACCCCTGCTTTCCTAGCATGTACTGTCCCACCAGAAGCCTGTAAAAACCTCATGACACCATCTGTCACTCTGCCGACCACTCTGGCCACAAAACACTATGATAGCTGTGCAGGCGTGGGTGGGCAGCATGGCATTCTGCTGAGTGAAAAGGCTGCGTGCACCCACGCAACCAGGGGGGGAAGGTAGGAGAGGACTCTTTTCCTCCTACATCAGTTAAGAGCAGGGTAGAAACTCTGGCTTACCCAGGTTTGAAAAAACCAGGTTGGAGGGATTCCCATGGCTCCACATGAGCTTGGATAACTGGGTTGCGCCCTACCCTGAACAGCCCCACTGAATTGTTATAATTAAATGGAAAGACGAAATCAGCTGTGTTTGTTTTATTTGGGAAATAAATCATGCTTACCCACACAGACACACACCTGTAGGAGCTCTTCTCATGGTTGGTGAGAAGAGCTCTGGGGTGGTCTGCGGGGAAGGTGAGTTTAACTTACTTTCCTCGCAAATGATCTCCGTTCCTTCCTTGGGCGGGCGGATCGCCTGCCGATACTACCGGTGGCTCGCCCAGCAGCTCCAGGGGTCGGGATGCCGGGATGTGCTGCTGTGCATTGCCCTGCTACCCGGAGTTCCAATAATGCACCCTGTGAGTGCGTGGTGCATTATTGGGACCGCCCCCTGCTGAGTGTGGCACATGATTTTAAAAAATGAAGTTAAGGGAGTGCTCGCTACTTAGGTGGGTTTGCCGCCATATAGCTGCCAGGATTGATCCCAATCCTGGTGGTTCACACGCTCATGCAAAACCAGGCTGGGCTCCCTTAGCCCGCTTTTGCACATGCATGTGATTAGCCTCGTAGTCTTGATCAAATAATTTGGGCTACATTTCTCTCCCCTTCAACAATGCCCCCCCAAATAATTTCCTTTCATTTTAACCTTTCCCTTAGAAAGTTCATTAGGTAAGAATTGGATCAGAGCAGTGATGTGGAAGCAGGAGATGCTGAGAAGTTCTTCATGGGTCATTTTTCTGATTAAAATGGTCCTCCCTGAGCTGCTCTTAATTTCCAGCAAACAAAACCCGCTAACAGAAGATGCTTCACATCTCTCTCATATCCTGTTTGGGTCTTGTATTTTTATACAACAAAATGTTTGGTGCTATGTTTTGGAGAAATCCTAGGATAAGTTTTAGTAATCCTCAGCTAGCCCAAGGTATCCTTGATGAGCCATACAGTGCTCTTTCATACATGCCCTTCATGTGTCAAAACAAAAGAATGTTTAATCTCTCACACAAGGATTCACAAGAATCCTTGCAGCCCTGAATTTCTATGATTCATATTGCAGTGAAGTGCAGTCCTATTCATCGCTACTCAGAAGTAAGTCCCATTGAGCTCACTCAGAAACAAGTCCCATGGAAGTAAGTCCTATTGAACTCAATGAGACTTACTCCCAGCCAGGTAAGTCAGTACAGGATTGCAGCTAAAGGCACTAAATAAAAAATTTTTAAAAATGATATTGTCTGCTGGTGACTAGGAAAGGTGCTTACCTGGTGTCCCTGTTTCCTCTTGCTGAGTTATGTGTGAGGCACACAATAACCATTCTTCTCTCTCTCTTTTTAACCACTCAGCATGAAGGAAATTTATTTATTTATTGTGGTTGCACTCCAATATTGATTATTCATCCAAATTGTTACAGAATTTCAGATAAGCTCTTTAGTTAGGCTCTACATTCAGCAAACCAACACAGTCTTATTCAGATGCTAACATACTGAAAGTGACAAGAATCCCTTTGTTCAATGATTCATTCTGCACAATGCATATTATTGCATTGTATTATCCTGGAGTACCATTCCAATCCAGTTTTGATGTGTTTATCTGTTCCTTCATCTACTCTAAATAAGTGTTCCCTTTAATCCATTCTTCTTTCTGCCCAAATGCCAACATTTCTTCTTCTAAAGTTACCCATTAAAATAATGGGAAGATATGGCATGTGACTGGTGAAGTGAGTTGGTGGTACTTGGGCTGGAACTATGGAACCTTTTGTACACTTATTCTATCATAAACCTGTGTTCAATGGGACTCATTCAAGAGATTAAGTGTGTTCAGGACTGCATTTGTTCTCCATCAGATAGTAAAGAACTGTAAAAAACCATTCTTCTTTCCTTCCATATTTATGGTAATATAAATATGGTGGTAACATACTGAATGTGCATGTGCTGTATTTATAGTGGCATATAATACATGTGAGCACATTGCACTAATACTGCTGCCCTCACAAATTCATTGCTCACATGGATGAAAAAAAATAGAGGGGATATTGGTGCTATCATGACTCTCCTCAGTTTCCTCTTCTCCAAGCTGTCATGTCCCTCCTAAACATGTCTGGAATCATTAATGGACTGGATGAAGACGGAAGCACAAGCCAGCAAGATGCAGATACTATTGGATGGTTCATATAACCAGGAATCCTGTCCTTTCCTGGACAAGATTGCGCTCCTCATAAAGGATCAGGCTCACGTCTGGAACTGCTCCTAGATCCAGTTTTGTCACTAGAAGCCCAAGGCAAGTCAGTAGTTCAGAGCACTTTTCACCAGCTGAGGGCCCACTTGGACAGAGATAGTTCAATCCTGGAAGTCCCCACTGGGGAACTACCTAGCTGCCCAGTTTAATCTTTAGCCCTTGTTTAAACTTGGACATTGTCTGTCCCCTTTATTCCTGAGTGTGGGTCCTATTCCTATTCCTATTCCTGATCCTCCAAACACTGACAATTAGACCAGTTTCAATTAGACCAGATAATCAGACCAGTGAAAAAGGCAAATTCTATGCTTGGGATCATTAGGAAGGAGATTGAAAATAAGAACGCTAGTATTATAATGCCTTATACTAACCTATGGTGAGGCCAGTTCTAGTCACCGTATCTTAAGAAGGATATTGTAGAACAGGAGAAGGTGCAAAAGAGGGCAACCAGGATGATCAGGGACTTGGAGCACCTTACTTGTGAAGCAAGGCTACAGCAAAGTTTGGAAAAGAGGCGACTGCAGGGAGACATGATTGAGGTGTTTAAAAATATGCATGGAGTAGAGAGAGTGGACAGAGAGAAATTTTTTCTCCCTCTCTCACAACACTACAACCAGGGGTCATCCCATGAAACTGAAGATTGGGAAATTTAGGAAAGTAAGTACTTTTTCACACAGAACATAATTTATAGAATTTTCTGCCACGGGATGTGGTGATGGTCACTAACTTGGATGGCTTTAAAAGGGGCTTAGACAAATTCATGGAGGACAGGTCTACTAGACCGTTGGCTATAGACCACTTCCAGCCTAAGAGGAAAGTTGCAGGGGAGCAACAGCAACAGAGAAGCCATGTCCTAACCTCTTTCCTGTGGGCTTCTCAGAGGCATCTGGTGGACCACTGTGTGAAACAGAATGTTGGACTATAGGCCATGGGCCTGATTCAGCAGGGCTGTTTTTATGTTCTCCCAAAATATTAAATCAAACTATCTTGCCACTCAACTAGTCATAGTGTGAATGCATTCTAAGGCGTAATTTGGAAATATTCAAGCAATTTGTGTGTGTGTCAACCCACCATGATGCTATCACAGGATTATAAGGATATCTTGTGCACATGTATTCTTGATGCTGTCTATTCAGGTTATTATACTGCAGTGTCTACAACACATTAAGGTCATTCACATGACCTTTTACCTCAGGCAGGGAGAGCAGGCAGGATCACACCTACCTTCCCCCCCAGATGATCCTGCTGTGTCCTTTGGCCACATGGCCACATGAGCCATGCTGCCAGGATAGTTTGATAGTGTGGCCATCTAGAGGCCGAGGAAACGACGACAACAACAACATTTATATACCGCATCAACAAAGGTTTCCAAAGTGGTTCACATGGATAAATAATAAATAAATAAGATGGTTCCCTGACCCCAAAGGGCTCACAATCTAAGAAGAAACATAAGATAGACACCAGCAACAGTCACTGGAGGTACAGTGCTGGGGGGAGATAGGGCCAGTTATTCTCCCCCTGCTCAATAAAGAGAATCACCACATTAAAAAGGTGCCTCTTGACCCAGTTATCAGGGAAACAAAGCCTGGCCTCCGGAAGTCCTTCATGCACTGCATGAGGATCGTGGTGCATTGGGGAATTTCCCCGCTGCTGGACACTCTAGACATCTGGCTCTGTGGCTGCTTAGGCTGCAGGCAGCCGAAACAAACAAACAACTTTGATCTGAGGTAGAAGGGCACACACACGTAAAAGCATTACTCCTCAGTAAAAGCGTGGGGGGAAATGTTCGGCTCCCTAGTGGGGCAGCACCAGTCCCAACACTCCACACAAGCAGCCCTACCTGGGTAGGGCTGTGCAAGACTGGTTAGGGCTGCTCGTGTGAACAGCCTCATTTTGTATTTAGTTTACCCAAATAGAAGACAACTCTGAATTTAAGATGACACTCTTAAAAATGAAAGTTAAATACATTTGATATCTGTACTATTTACCCCATACGAAGTGGACTCTGAATGACATCCATCCACCCCCATTTCTCACATCAAAGAACTTGGAGTGGGGACTATCCTTGGATTGAAGTAAATAGGGTAGGTAACATGCTAAAATCCTATTGAAAATCATGATATTTATAGGCCCAGCACTATGAACTGCAATATAACATGGTTTATTTTATGTGGCATTGATTTTGTCAGGAGTCAGCTGTTGTGATCATTCTGCAAGCCCGTAATGGAACATCGTCCTTTCCCACAGGGTCTGACAATGCGTGGAGAAAACCTACATTACTCAATCTTGCCTCTGCACATACACTTGTTCTAAAAAAAAAAGGGGGGGGTCAAATATATTTTCATTCTCTAGAACAAACAGACTAAATGTAAAGAAGACTAAACTAATGACTCAGAACTGACAATGAAGACATTAAAATGGTGGATAGCTTCTGCCTTTTTGGATAGACCATCAACAGTAAAGGATCCAGCAGTCAAGAAATACGCTTCAGACTAGCACTTGGTAGGGTAGCAATGAAGGCCATGGGAAGGATATTTAGATGCCGTGACGTGTCTAAACCTACAAAGATTAGAATCGCTCAGACAATGGTTTTCCCCGAGACACTCTATGGATGCGAAAGCTGGACTTTGAAGAAGCAAGATAGAAAAAACATTGATGCTTTTGAACTTTGGTTTTGGAGAGGACTTGTGAAGATACCATGGACAGTCATGAAAACAAACAAACGGATCCTAAAAGAAATCAATCCAGGATTTTCACTTGAGGCACAAATGACCAGGCTCAAATTAACATACTTCAGACACATTATGCAAAAACCCAGCTCCCTTGAGAAGTCCATGATGCTAGGGAAAGTTGAAAGTTAGGGAAAGTTGAAGGAAAGAGAAGAAGAGGATGACCAGCAGCAAGGTGGATGGACTCGATTATGACAGTAATGAATGCACCACTGAGAAACCTTAAAGGCCAAGCTGAGGATAGATCATCCTGGAGAGAATCTATCTATGTGGTTGCTAAGAGTCGACACCGACTTGATGGCACTTAATCAATCAACCAACCAATCAATCAGAACAAACAGAAAGATTTATGTTTTGACACCATATAACAAAGATTTGTTATATGGGGATTTTATGGAGGGGGGATCTCTTAATTTGGGACCATTTATATACGCAGGAGATCATTCACACAATCATTCACACAATCAAAAACTGTGTTCTACCTGGGTTTGGGAGCTGTGTGTGCTCCCAATTTTCAGTTGTGTGGAAGCAAGGTAGGAGGAAAATCTAGGTAGAAGTGTTAATGTGTTTTTTCCTTCTTTGTTTTTTCTTCTCCTTTGTTTATGCATTCATATTGCGCTCATGCATTCATACTGTGAAAACTTGATGATAATCACTTGCTGTCTCAGTTAACTTATTATGGACCCACTGGCACATCATGCACCTAATGATTTGAAAAGTGCAGTAGAAGCTACCACATGGTGCCAGCTGTGATGAATGTGGGTTTTGCAGGGGGAAGAGTAGTTGTGTGAGTCAGCCCAACATTGGGACATTCTCTTGTGCAAGCCCCATTGTGCAAAAGAGTGGTGAAGAGGGGATGAAGCAATTGACCACATATACCTCAATTTCCCTACCCTGACTAAGAGTTTTGTCAGTGTTATATCTACACCAGTGCTGATGTTGTGTACTGATGGGCCATGCCCATATCTGTTTAACATATTACTTCCTTTAAAATAAACAAATATCAACAGAGTTGATATTAGGACTCTTGGTCTACTGTGAGGAGTCTACAAGCTGTAGTAGAATGAAGTAGAATGTAGAAATACCTGTAAAAGGATTTGATACACTCCAACTTTTTGAAATGCTATTGTATGCAAGGGCAGTTCCAGAGGGCTAGAAGGAGTGGCAAGCCTGCCCCCAGGGGCTTGCCCTCCCCCACCCCCCATTTCTGCTTCAGAAATCTAATATGTGGGACACAGCTTACCCACCCATAAATGCACTTTGCCCCTTCTGTGCCCACCCTCGATTTTTTCTGGTGCCACTACTGGTTGTATGTAATGCCCTGAATAAATAGGTTTTTAAAGTCTAAATTGGGCACTGATGTTTTCCTGTCCATACATATTCCTATACATAAATTCTTCATTTAAAAAAAATCTTATTAAATTTGCAGGTTTACTCTAAACTGAAAACTAAGGGCATTATTCAGCCACTGTTAAGTACCTAAGTCCCTGTCATTTCAATGAATCTCCCACAGGAAACCTTCCTGGTCAACTGTGCCCTAATCAGCTGAGATAGTATGCTTTATGTGCTTCAGATCCCAAGCTTGAGAGGGCCCTAATACTTCTAGAAAATGATTCTGATAGTAAAGGAGCTGAACTACTGAGGCCTAAATGCTGGCCCCTGGTACATAAACTAGTCCGTGAAGAAAACCTACCCAATTGCCCACCTAGTGTTGTAAAGTGTGCAAGGTCAGCCTCCAGATCAAAACTAATCAAGTGATGGACAGTGAAGGCAAGACACCATTGCCTGGGAAACCAAATAAATAGAAGCACAAAGCCATCCATCAGTGCCATCTGGAAGAGATTGGACGGGATGTCTTTCTGTCAGGCTCTGCTACAGTATTTATTTGTGTAGCTGGGCTTTGGCTTTAGGGATTTCAGCAAAATATTTTTGTCGGCGGTGATTTGGCGAGAACATCATCCAAGTTGATTGTCAAGCTACAATTAAATAGCCTGTTCCTGCGGACTCACAATTACAAGTGGAGCCCACTTTCCCTTTTAGACATACCTGGGGGACAACATATGTGGGATGATCTCACTTTGGATTCTGTATACATACTCCTTTAAAAAAAAACCCAAAAAACATGGATGATCATTAGTTGGTGACATGCACACATGCAAAGAACTCATGATGGATGGTTGTTATGAATGATGTATATGTAAAGGTTAGCAAAAGTTGTTGCTTCTGCTTAAAACAAATAACCGAGCATATTCTCCAAATGCCATCAATATGGAAGAAAGCAGAGTAATTTTGGAAAAGCAAAGGAAAAACAAGGAAAGAATGAGCATATGAAAACGCATCTGTGTGCACAAGCAAGAAGCTTGAAGAACAAGCAAAAGGAGTTAGGGAGTCATAATAAATGATGCATATTATGATGTCATGGACACAAAATTACACCTAGTGAGAAAATCCTTGCAAGTGGAATGAGTGAAGTGTGTGAGGTGCTATATTTGGGCAGGGAAAGGGAGGAGAGCAGGAAACGAGACTTATGTCAATAAGCTACATTTCAGCAATCAAGTCTGTGTGGAGAAATTCTATGGGCAATGAGGAGGTCAAAGAGAGAACTGAATAATTTGCCTCTTGTTTGATCATCAGAACAAGAAAAGAAAATATTCTGAGATTGCTCACACAATATGGAGAGCAATAAATTCACCTCATTTGCACAACGTCTCCTGCACCCTCTTTCTGTTCCTTCCTATTACATTTGTGTCAAAGTATCTACCTGTTGTGGGAGCTCACAACCAGAGGCCTCTTGAGAGATCAGGCACAGCTTTCTAGTTCCATCTGTGGCAAAAGGGATTGCCCGCAGTCCACTTGGAGGGCAGAAAGTGGGGCCTTGGCCCTCTAGTTGCTGATCAAGACCTATCATAACATAATGCTCTCGTGTCCTCACGCTGCCACTGGGGAGGCCCGTGGTAAAGGCAGGAACTCACCGGCCTTCTCTGGCAGAGGAGCATCGATATCTTTGCCGTGCCACACCACACGACCAAACAAGTGGAGGCAAAAGCTAGGAGCAGGAGGACTTCCCCCTCCCGCATCCCAGAGTGCCCTGCACCACAGGCACGGTCACTCTTCCCCCTGCAAGCTCACTGCCAGAAATGGTGGCAAGCTGGGCAGAAGCCCTTTTACTCAGGGGTGATGGCTCACATGATCACCTACCGAGGTAAAACGAAGTACAAGTTCATTTCACCTCGGCAAAACGCCGGGTAAAAAGGTCAGGCTACCATCTTCTGGAGCAGCTGGGAGCCCTCCGCTTCCAGTGCTCCAGACATCTTGAGCTGCCTGGAGTAATCATGTTGCGAGAACACCTCAAAATCTTGTGATAGTGTATAAAACTTAACAGCTGGTACACACAATACAGTCACCTTAAGTGGTGCAGTGGGGAAATGCTTGACTAACAAGCAGAAAGTTGCCGGTTTGGATCCCCACTGGGCAGCAGTGATATAGGAAGATGCAGAAAGGCATCGTCTCATACTGCACAGGAGGAGGCCATGGTAAACCCCTCTTGTATTCTACCAAAGAAAACCACAAGGCTCTGTGGGTGCCGGGAGTCGGAATCGACTTTACGGCACACCTTACGTTCACCTTTACACACAATACAATTCTTCAGTTCAAGTCTTAAGTTATACGATTTAAGTTAATTTATATAGAAGAGAATATCAGGAGAGGAATAATACTAATGTACTACTTCGTATTGTTTCTCTTTCTAACATGTTTATTCCCAAGGACTCAGGCAAATTACAATAGTTGAAGAGAATACCTAGTTATTTTAGTTCTAATTGTTTTTGTTTTAATTGTTATAACTATTTTTAGCTGTTTGTTAATTGTTGATTTTAATGACTGTGAACTGCCTAGAGATTGTTGACTTGAGTGGTATAAATATGTACAAACAAAACTTTTAAGAAATAAATCACTGCTGTAGGGAACCCAATCCAGATTGGAACCACAGCAGAGAGAAAGGGTTACAGCCCTCTTCCCCCTTATGCTGTGGTTGTGATTTGGATTGGAGTCATCATGGCTGCTTTTTACATTCAAAACCAACGCACAGGCTTAACTCACGAGATTAATTTAACATTTAGTTAGTTAGTTAGTTAGTTAGTTTATTTAACTTATATAGTGCCCAAACTTTCCTCTGTTTAACCATCAGTGTGTGGATAGTACAGTCAAGATGACATGCCATTCAAAATGTATGATGGGTTTATTTATTTATTTTTCATATTTCTATACTACCCAGCATATGCATCTCCGGGCAGTTTACATTTTTTTATATATATATATTCTTGAAAACACAACCAAACAAGATTAAACAAGAATTAAAACAAAAGGTTTTAAGATTAAAAAAACAATTAAAACAAAAAGGCCAGAAGTGGTGCTGGGGAAAGCAGTGGCTGGTGAGGCAGGGAGGTAGCGGGGGGGGGGAGTGGTGCGGGGGGAGCAGTGATGGGGGAGCGGCAGGGCAGGGAGGCAGGAAAGCAGCTGCTGAAATGGGCTGAGAATAGGGGAATTGCTGAGGGGGAGGGAAGGGGAGAGCAGGGGGGAGGGCCAAGAATGAGGGAGGGGGCTGAGAAGGGGGGAGTGTCAAGTGGGATGAGGGAGGGCCAAGAACAAGGAGGGAGAAGGAGGGGGAGAACTAGAGGTGCAGATGCTCTGCGCCCGGGCCAGCTAGTATATATGTAATCCCCAAACTGTGTACCTGCCATCAGAGAAATGCTGGGGTGCCCCAATAAAATGAATCTAGGCTGTCTGCTGCATAACGTAAGTTGTCTGCTGCATCTTTACCTGCTTCACTGCTCTGGCTTTGCTTTCTTCCATTCAGACTCTGTTGGGGATGCATAATTCTGCACTAGATAAGCCAATCATTTCCAGTGTAGAAATGCAACAGAATTACATGCAGACAGAGGCGTAACTATAGGGGGGGCAGGGGGGGCACGTGCCCCGGGCGCCATCTTTTTTGGTCACATGGGGGGCGCCGCCATGACAAAAAAAATTAAAAAAAAATTTTTTTTTGTTAATACAAATGTTTCCTGCTCAGTGCAGCAGCGCTGCAGCAGCCAAGGGAGTGCGTCGGCGCCCCCTCCCCCACGAGCGGTCCCTTGCATGCCGCCCGCGGCCCCCCCCCATTGCTTTGCTGGCGCCTGGCGGCCAGTCAGTGGCCTGGCTTGGCGGCGGTGGCGGGCACTTGTGAGGAAAAACCTAAGTATAATGTAGTATGTTGGGGGCGCAGGGGGGGGGCGCCATTTCAATGCTTGCCCCGGGCGCCGTTTTCCCTAGTTACGCCTCTGCATGCAGAGGCAGCCAGTCATTAAAGATGGAAGGGGATGTGCCCTCCTCCCCCCCCCCACTCACACAAACACAAACCTGCCCAAATTTGCAGGCAAGTCCAGAATGCAAATCCTCTGAGACAAAAAGCTTTCTCCAGCCCATCCAATCAATTCCTGTAACTTCTTTTTTGTTACTGGCTGGAATAGTGCCTACTTAAGATATTTCACCTTCTGATTCCTTGGGGGTGGCTCCAGTGATCACCACCAAGAGAAGATAAAGGTGTGTGTGTGGGGGTACACTATCACCCCACAGCAACCAGCACATGTATTATTAACCCATTTTTTCTTCCTCAGGTGGTGGTGCCTGGAGCTGTCCCCAAGGAATCAAAACCTAGAACAGGAACTGAGAAGAGGGGTCTGACATCAGATGCCAGGTAGACATCTGACATCAGACACAGGGCGTGTAGTTAAGCCACACCCTCTGCATCTGACATCAGACGCAGGGGGCATAGCTTAGCTCGCAAATGAGCCAGTGTGCAGTTCAGCTAGCACTGCATTCACAGTGTGGCTGGAGTGACTTTCCCTTTCTTTTAAAGAAATAATGCCCCTGCATCTGACATCAGATGCAGGGGCGTGGCTGGGGCCCGAGGGGCAGTCCCTGAAGTGCAGTGGCCTGGGTTCTTCAAACCTGTTTGCACAATGGTGGCTCTGCCCGTGATGTAAGGATGTGCAGAATGTTCTGACAGTGAAACATTCTGACTCGAAACAGGTCGTTTTGAGTGTTTTGAGCTTGAAACAGAACACCCTTTAAGTAAAAGGGCCTGTTTCGAGCTCAGAGAAGAACAAGCCCATTTTGATCAAAATGTTTTGCTGTTGCGAGCACCATTTTGGATGGCCGTTTTTCCTTTGCCAGTTGGTTTTCTGGCACTGGCTTCAGATTGTCTTGTGATCTCCTTGCTTCTTGGTTGGCTTGTTATCATAAAAATCAAGTGTTATCACAGGCAACTGTGCCCTCAGTGGATAAGGGGAAGGAGGAGGGAGGAGAGAACACAAATGGAGGGGATTTCAAAATGTATTCAGGGACTGGGAGGCAGGGAGAGCCCTTATAGTCTATTGAAAAGGTTACATCAGGAGAGGAGGAAGGAATCAAGGAAGGTTTTATTCTGTGGTTTTCTTTTCTGAGCACTGAGCATAATATGCTGTGCTATTGCTGCTATAACTATCTGGTTTTGCTGGGTCTCAGATTGACAAAGGCAGAACCTGGGTGCCTATCTTTGTTGAGTTGTGGTTTGGGTTTTTTGTGAGATAGTGTTGTGGTGAGAAATGAACAGTGGCTGCTCTCTTTTTGTGTGTTTAATATTTCTTGGTGACTGCTGTGATGAGCTCCATGTCTGATCTTGAGACTAACTTGTACTTCATTCACTGCTCTGGTCTGCTCTGCAATCTGCACTGGAAGGTGTGATCAGTCAAAATGTGGCTGAAGTTGTTCTAGTTGAGCTTATGGTTATGCTTGCTGCTAAGGGTGCTGCTGTGACAGTTGTTGAAATGCTAGGAAGTAAGGAGTCATAATTGTATGTGAGAGAGCAACTTGTGCCAGTGATGTTACTGCACCACAGGCACTATTGCTGGCAGTGGATTCTAGGTTAGTGATTCCTTTTGGCCATTTGGACTATGTTTGAAATGTGTGTACTGTATTGGGAGGGACAGATTCCCTTTTACTATGAGCTTTGGCAGTTTTGGGTGGCAAAATGCATTGGACTCTGTAACTGCAGCTTGTTACGACCATAGAGAACAATGAGGAAACTCCAAACACCCCATTGTTCCCCATGGATGACTCCTAGGGATGCTCCTAATGTTCTGTGGTAGGTCATGATGAGTGCTTCCTACCATCCAATCCACAAAAGAAATGGGAAAGTGGGTGATTTTGAACAAGTGTTTAATCTTTCCCCAAAACCCCATAGGATCACCAAACCCCCTTTTAGGTAGGGAATCCCCTGTTGCTTGTATGAATATGACAAATATTTGTCATATGAATACAGCAAATATGTCTCTTTTCAACAAAAGTTCCCAAAGAAGTTTACATAGATATAAATAAATAAAATGGCTCCCTGTCCCCAAAGGGCTCACAATCTGAAAAAAGAAATATAAGATAGACACCAGCAATAGCCACTGGAAGGATACTGTCCTGGGGATGAATCGGGCCAGTTACTCTCCCCCTGCTAAATAAAGAGAATCATCACTTTTAAAAGGTGCCTCTTTGCTCTCTTAGCAGGGGACTCTGTTAACAGAGAATCCTTTGCTCTGTTAACAGAGAATCCTTACCGTATTCCCCTTTACAAGCAAGGCACTTGAACCAGGTTGTCCCAGTTTGACCAGGTTTGACAGCACAAACCAAACCGCTGACTGGTTCTAACAAACCAGCTTGTGAACCGGTGATCCAGTTCCGTGCACACCCGTAGCATATATCTTGGACTTGAACATCCACTGTGCATCCATCCTATTCAGAGAGACTCTTCTCCACAATGGCAACATAGCCACCAACAAAGTTTGACGCATCCCATTTGTGGTTGATTTCCATCCTGCAGCTCCTAACAATAAGATAAAGCTTTCCAATTTTAGTCAACTCTGAACATCTTTCTTAAGCAATCAGCAAACCACCTATTAAAGCATTTCATCACCACCAAATCGGTGAGATTGTTGGTGACAACTTTAATTAAGCCACTAGTTAATAATCCAGGAACACACCAATGTGATTCAAAATGATGTGTCACCTGTATCTATCTCTGTGACACATCTACTTTCAAGAGTACTAGGACTTACAAGAGTACTAGAACTGGATAAAATGCATCATTAAATCAAAGAGCACATCAACTGCAGATCCTGTAATGTGATTTACCTGTTTGAATGTAAACGACCAGGATGCAATATCCAGTATTCAGGTAAAACAAACAAACAAAAAAGACCTACACACACACACACACACACACACACACACACACACACACACACGTAGGCAATTATTTTTTAAAAACCAACAACCAGTAGCCAAACATTTTAACACTGATGTGTGTCAGGGTGTGTGTGTGTGTGTGTGTGTGTGGGACTATTGCTTTTCCACCATGGCCTGAAACAGATCCTATAAACTTAGTTAGTTTAAGCCCATGGAGCAAAGTGGAACACTTGGGGACTTGGTAGAACTAGCCAGAGCGCAAAGGCAAATTGAGGGCAAGAGACAGTAGTTATTAGAAACCAAAGGTCTGGTTAATGTCCAGCAGCCAAAACAGGGAGTCAACTGGACACAAGAGCTGCAGGACTGTGGACAGCTCCCAGACACCCATCTCTGAGTCCTATAGTAGTGCAGGACTTAAAGGAAGACTGCCTCCAGCCATCTCCTGGTGAGGAAGGGGATCTTTTAAAGGTACTGCACACTGTCCTGAAGTCTAGCACTACTCCTGCATTCTGTATTCTCTTGGCAAGCCTGAAAAGAAAGTGATGTTAGCAGGAAAGTCATCCATGCTAACTGTGCAAGGAGGCACCTTTTAAAAGTGGTGATTCTCTTTATTTAACAGGGGGAGAGCAACTGGTCCTATCCATCCCCAGCACAGCATCCTTCCAGTGGGTATTGCTGGTGTCTATCTTATGTTTCTTTTTTATTGTGAGCCCTTTGGGGACAGGGAGCCATTTCATTCATTCATTCATTCATTCATTCATTCATTCATTCATTAATATCCATGTAAACTCCTTTGGGAATTTTTGTTAAAACGTGGTATATAAATATTAGGGATGTGCAAGAATAATTTTTTTAATTCAATTTCAAATCAAATCACCTCTGATTTGTTTTTGTGTCCAGATCTGTCCCCCCAAATCACCCCAGATTCGATTTGGATTTGATTCAATTTCTATTCAGATACGGATCAATTCGGACCTGTTATATTCATCGTATTCATATTTGTGATGTTGGACCCATCACATTGCCATGTACCCTGCCTTGAATTCTGTGGAAGAAAGGCAATATATAAATGAAGCAATATTAGGCTGTTGGTGCATGCAACCCGCTTCCCGACATTAATAACATTTATATAGCACTTTTGAAGTGTTCAGAGCCATTTGCATGCATGGTCTTTTTGCAATCCTTACAACAAGCCTGTAAGGTACACCAGTATTATGACCTCCATAGCACAGATGTGGGGCCACCTACAACAACAAAACCACAGAAGAATCCTGATTTGGCAGCTGGCCCCAAACCCCCGAATGCCTGAGCTGTCAACAACCAGGTCAGTCGGCAAATTCTTTGAGAGAAGCGAATGGGAGGGATTTGCCTTGCGCTCTTTTTTTGGCAAGGCTCAAGGCTCTACACTCACCATAGAGGCCATTGGCTTGCATTCACAATCCCCACACTCTGCCTGCCGTGGCAATCACATGTGCGCTGTCAGTGCAAATAACTATTTGATTCTTGTGTCTCTGTTATGAACAGCTGTTCAAAACAGGATCTAGCCATGGAAACAGCCCGCAACGAGAAGAGTGATTGAGCAGCCTTTGAAAATTCATTGGGAATGGTTTGAATAATAAACGTTGGAAAAATTGCATCTGGTCTATATTCAACATAGCTTAATGGCATTTAACACCTATAACACTCTTCTGCCTGATGCGCTATGTTTCATTAGATTATATAATTTACATAGACATTATATTTATAGACTCTCTTTGGCTGAAATTACATGTGACACACAGTCATGCGTCTATGTCCCCTAACCACCCTTTTCTAACCAAAAGCAGTCACAGAAGACTGCACTCTTGAGCTGAGGGCCATTGTGGTTGCTTTCCCCCTTCTGGTCATGTTTCCATTCAAAATCCACCACTACCACCCTACTGCTTTCTTCCCCATGGAGAAATGGAATATCATTTCCTCTGCGTATGGCAAATTGGAAGGGTATGTTTTTTGGTGGGGAAATGGCTGGAGGAGTAAGGGTTAAGTGCAAGTTTGCAGTCTTTCATGACTGCTTTTGCTTTTGGTTTTTTTTAAAAAACAACTTCAGAGGAAACATGGATATAACAGCTTGTTGCCTGTTATTTCAGCCTTAGTTTATCCTAAAGAGGATCAGAAGATGCCATGGATGTTTAGTTTAACATGGAGAATAAATGGGGATGGTAGAGATAACTGCATTGTGGTAATGAGGCTGATTTTTACTATCAGCAGATCACTTGAGCCTTTAGGGGAGTGAAGATGTAAGGTACCACATGCTCACATAGCTATGCAAAATTAAATCAGAATAATCATAAGCATGGATAACCATCAAGCATGGATAACAGCCAGCCTCTGGGGCCCTGAAGAGGATGTACATGCACGCGCATGCACGCACACACACGTGCGCGTGCACGCGCGCGCGCACACACACACACAAAATATTGTCTCTGGAAATGAAACGTGAATTAAAGCTCCATTTGAACTGCTCCATCTATGGCTGTGGGCTCACCACAAGCATGTTAAGGCAGCATTTATTCTCTCTGTAAAACATTTGCTGGTCCACAGGAAGAGTTTGTTGCATTAAGTAATTTATAGAGTGCTAAGAAGTTCCTTAAGCTATTATTAAAAACATACAAAATCTTCTCTGGTTAGACTTCTAGTAACTCAGACTTCTAACTAAGCAGAACTGATAGAGCCGCCTTTTGATGTTTAATGAGTTCTGAGGCAGATGTGAGATGTGATAGACAGGGGAGCAGCAGTGATTTAATGCTCATGAAAAGAAACGATGAGACCCCCCTCCTGAAAAAAGAAAATGTAGCTAAAAAGGACAGAGTGGGTTCTCCCCCCCCCCCTTTTCTTCTTCTTCTTTTGCAGCCCATGTGGTTTTGATTTCCTCATCTAGTGCCTCTCAGTGCTGGCTCGTTTCCATTCAAACACACACAGAACACTGAAAACTAATTAGCCTTGGATGCCGCCACAGGAAGTGAGGCTGCCAAGACCCTTTTCCCCCACAATTCCTCAACTTTCTCAGCTTCCCTCAGGCCAAGGGGCTTGTGCTGGGCCTCTCTGTGAAGGTTGCCAGGTCTAATTTTACAATTTCCCTTCACCTTATCAAGTATGCCCCAGGCCCGGCCAGGGAGAAAGGATCAGAGCCAGCTTGTGTTGCGGGCTTTTCATCCCCACACCCCATCCCCTCCCTTTTTCTTTTCTTTTCTGCCTTGTTTCGAGGAATCTTGCTCATCTCCAGTTTCAGTGTTGACTTGTTAATCTGACCTTTGCTAATACTTTTTAGAAGAACCAAAAGGAACTTCACCATCTTGTAAAACTTGAAAGTATTCCCTTCTCCCAGACTTCTCTCAGAGGTTAACAAATTTTCCCAAGAGCCAAAGCACCACAGGTGTCAACCACTCTCAGGCATCTTATTTCAAAGTAGGGCCCATTGCAACACTAACTGGCAGGAACCCAGCCTTGATTATAGATGAAAAAGCAGGGCATATGACAGCTCTAAGTTGGCAGTGAGGCTCCCAGTGCAACTATTCAGAACATCTTCCCAAACAGCAGAGAGCAGAATGCTTGCCTGGCCACGTGGAGCCACATTGGCAAGATTGAATGAGTAAGATCTCAGATGCCATCTGACTAAGAGTGACTCAAGGACAAGACATGAATTGGGACCTGGAACTATCTAACCTCCACATGGACAGCAAGGCACTATGATAAACTTGGCATCACCTAGAAGTAAGGGGTGGAGTACATGTGTTCAGACAGGACGATGTCATTGACTAGGGAGTCTGAGGCTTAGTTGTGCTCCTTCCTGAAAGATCACCTCATGGGACAGTACAGATTGGCAGTGATCTCTATAGCGTACATGTGAGATAGTAACAGAATTCATGGGAAGTGCACCTGAAGACTGGTTACTGCTTTTTGTCACAAGTGAAACTGTGAGGGGTTGTGTTATTTTTGGCCACACCTTGACTAAAATTTGGTGAGGTCGCCAGACACATATTGGGGAGAACTTCTGAAAAAAGGCTCAGAACTACTTAGAAAACTCCCGAATATCAGCTTCCTCCCTTCTAATAGCGGCAAACCAGTAGTGAAACAGGCAGTATCTTGCACAACAGTCATCTTCAGCCTTTTCAGGGTGCACCTTTAACCCCAGCCAGCAACATGGGATCTGGTGTGTGTGTGTGTTGTGTGTGTGTGTGTGTGTGTGTGTTTTAAAAATGCATGTCTTTCTCCTCTTTCTTTGTTTTTCTTCTTCTCCATCTGTTTTTCTCAGAGCATACTAGATTGCAGACATACCTGTTTTAACAGTAATTCCTTCTCCCTAAGGAACCCTGGGAAGCGTGTGTGTGTGTGTGTGTGTGTGTGTGTGTGTGTGTGAGAGAGAGAGAGAGAGAGAGAGAGAGAGAGAGAGAGAGAGAGAGAGAGAGAGTGTACAAGGGGGATATCACTAACCGCATGTTTAGCACCCACAGTTCAACTTCTATAGAAAGAGGGAATGAGAGTTGTCTGTACAACAAATTACAAATTTGTATAGACATACTCTCATTCCCTCTCTCTCCTCATCTTCGCTTAAAAACAAAAATCAGTTGTGGTGGTGCCACTGGTACAACCTATCTCAGGTCCAGCTGCAGTCCACTCACACACCCCAAGCCACCAGCGGAGTGTGTTGAGAGTGAGGGTGAAAGGCAGAGAGATGTATTCAGTTATGCAATAACAATGCACTTTCCCACCATTTTTAGACATCATCCCTAATATAAGTACTAATTGATATCCAAGCCTTTATCTTACATTGTTTTTTGTTACTTGTCTTATGCCAGTGCTTCAAAATTGTTTTACTTTCATTTGTGTTTAAATCTACTAATATTCCAAATACTGCAGTATTCTTTTCTAGAGATTCAGTTGACATTACTGGATCTGTGGTCAGCATATGTGCACAGCTTATACATTTTATTTTTGCTCTCTAGTCCCCTTATACTTAAGGGCTGTGCAAGATTTGAGTGGCCTATTTGATTTGGAATCTGATTTAGTCACCAAAGCTTCAGTTCTGAACCAGACTGACAGATAACTCCACTGGTTTGAAGCAAAGCAACTATGGCCAAACCTGGCCAATTCACTTAATTTCTGTAATCTCCCCCCACACTGAAGTCCTGGGAAAGGTGCAGAGTTTCCTGGGAATTCTAGTTCTGTGTTTGCAGCAATGGCTGTAGCCAGTGGCATGAAAAGCTCTGAAGCAGGGGCATAGCCACCATTGGGCGACAGGCTTCAAAGAACCCGGACCTCCACCCCTCAGGGGCTGTGCCTCGTGGTCCCGACATGTCCGCCATCTGACATTAGACGTGGCGGTGGTGTCGTTTAGCTCCCGAATGGGGCTGCATGGCATGCTGTGACATGGCATGGATTTGCAAAGAGTGGGGGAGGGTTAGAGTTTGTTGGAGATGCAGCTCCAGATGGCATCGACCTTTTGTACCAGTAACCCTAATGACTACTGGGGGCATTGGGAGAAGGGATAGGCAGTTAGGGTCTCCTTCTCTTTTCCTATTTATCTCTGCCTCTGTGGCCTCTCTATTGATAGAATGTACTCAGGAACCTCCTGGGAGTGACTTCCTTCTTCTTCTTCCCAGAATGCTTCTAGCTCTCTCTCTGAGCACCATGCTTCTATAGGTCTCTCTCTGACGTAGCCAGCAGTCAGAAATAGGTCTTTTCCTATCATCATGTATTTCTGAATACAGTAGATTAGTTTAACCTTACATGAATCTCCATGCTTATCATTTATAAACCGTTGCCCCAAGACCCTGTTAACTTCTTCTGTAATGGGAGTGAGTTAGCTATCCTATCATCATGTATTTCTGAATAAAGTAGATTAGTTTAACCTTACATGAATCTCCATGCTTATCATTAACAAACCATTGGCACAAGACCCTGTTAACTTCTTCTGTAATGGGAGTGAGTTAGCTCCTGAAATACTCTGCTATATTATACCCCACCCCCAACAGGGTTGAGTGGAAGAAGCTGTGGGCAGGTGACCAACACCATGGGTCAACCACGGGCCAATCACTCACCCAGCTCAACTTCCAGCTCGGGGTGGCCCAGCAGGGGGAGGTTGTCCTTGAAGAAGACCAACCTAGGGTCAAGCCAGGAGTGATGGAGTGTTGTCCTTGTGAGAACACCCACTCTGAACACTAGTTGTTGGGCAGGAGAGGAGGCATACAGCAACCGCCACCAGGTCCGATCAGACTTGGTGATGGGTTGCCCAAAACTGCACACGGTCCAATTCGGGGTCTTCCTCCACAGGCTCCTGCAGGTACTGGACAACAGCAGTCAGGCTGAGCCTCCTGCACCCTGTGCCTCCTGCACCCTGAGCTGAGCCTCCTGAGCTGACCTGACCTCCTGAGCTGACCTCAACCTGACTGAGTCTCCTGCACCCTGGGCAAGGTGCCAAGGCACACCTGCTTGAACTGCTCAGCAGAACGAGTGGGAGGAACTGCCTGCTGCATTGGCGCCGCCACCTGGGATGCTGTGCTGCTAGACTGATGGGGAGGGAGTGGAAGGCCTGCCTGCACTGCTTCTGGGTGTGGAATGTGCACACTCGGGGTGCACCATCACCTTCCTCCTGGTCTTTGGTCCTCCTGATCTCCTCCTCTCTTACTCTCTTGACTAGGAGGTCCCTCTACCCAGGCAAGTTGCCAGCACCGACGACATTGCCCTTGATAGTCGGGTCTCAGAAAGGACATACTCCTCTCTGTCATCCAATTTACCAACTAACCGCTTGGCAACTCCAGACCTCAGCCAACCCACCAGAGCTCAGCTGATGACACGAGCTCCCTGCATTGTCTGTACAGGGAAGGGAGCCAGAGTTCTTGGCCACTTGGAAAGGCTGGTTGTCAGTGGCCATCATCTCCCCTATGAGTTGGGTGAGGAGACGTGAGTCCATCTGACCTTGCTGCTGCTTGCCGCCTGACACCTGTGTCCACCACTTGACTGGCAGCGTCCCCGGCTTCAATGAAGAAGCTGGTGCATGGCCCTTGTCAGCACTACCCACCGGCCTACTAGGTGCACTAGATGCTTAACCGGTTCGAATAGAATTAGGAACAACATAGGAACATAGGAAACTGCCATATACTGAGTCAGACCGTTGGTCTATCTAGCTCAGTATTGTCTTCACAGACTGGCAGCAGCTTCTCCAAGGTTGCAGGCAGGAATCTCTCTCAGCCCTATCTTGGAGAAGCCAGGGAGGGAACTTGAAACCTTCTGCTCTTCCCAGAGCGGCTTCATCCCCTAAGGGGAATTGAGTTTGGTTCAAACTCAGACCAGCACTGCCAGATTAGAGCCAGCTTTGGTCCAAGTTAGAACCATTGAACCAAACTGGTTTGAATTAAAACCGTTTCAGATTCAAACCTGGTTGCGCATTCCTAAGTAGCATCTACACAGTCACTTGGTTAATACAGACCATCCAAACTACCCAGCCATCATTATGGGAAGCATCTCACTGCAGCTTAGGAAGCCTAAAAATGGCAAGCAGGTTGAAATTGTTAAGAACTTCAATCATTCAAAGTGGGACAGCAGGTCTGGCTCTCAACCAAACATTTATCCACAAGCCAGTCTCAGGAAAATCTAGACCAGCAGTTTGCTGGCCTCTTTCTCATTGCATGGAAGATCAACCTAGGTTGGACCTAGTGGGGGTACAAGAACCAGTTTGGGCCAAACCAGTTTGCCATGAATCAAGCCAGTTAGACCAGTCAGTCCATTCTGAAACTCTAAGAAGGCCGGCCAGTCTGTGATCAGACCAAACCGAAAACAAAGCAAAGGGGAAGGTTTCACAAAAAGCTTCTGAAGGGCAGTCGGGGGTGGGGGTAGGGCGGTGAGATGCACCTAAAAGTAGATGATAAGGTCATCTCCTTACCACCCCTGGCCCACTCCCTCCCTTCAGCAGCCCACGCCCACTGTGGCTCCAGCATTGACCTGAACGTCTCACATGTGTGGAGGTTCAACCCAGTTTGGCCAACTGGACCAGACTGCCCCATCAGCCGGTACGACTGAACTGGGTCACGGAACAGCAGTCCGGTTTGAATTCAATCCTAATTGAACCAAACCACAGAACCCGGTTCCGTGCACACCCCTAATCGGACCCACAGCCCTAGGAAGGAATGATATAAGTCTTTCAACTGCAGTTGGGTTCAAGCAACATATTACTTTATTCAACTTATATATATGTATTCCTCACAACAGCTCGGTAAGAAACATCAGTATCATCCCCATATTGTAGATGCCGATATGAATGATGACAGTCAAAAGCCACCTAGTACATGGCTGCAGTGGCAAGATTTGAAAGTTCTGGAATGTTCTGATATGTAGCTCAGTTTCTCACCTACTTTGCTGCATGAGTTCTTCAGCCTCCACCTTCTACAATAAAATTATCCCAGTCCAGTACCCATATATATTTATTTACACACACACACACACACACACACACACACACACACACACACACCTGCTGCATTAAAGTCAAACTATAAAAAGCTTTCTAAAATGAGAATAATAATACATTTATAAAAATGAAAACAGCAAAATTGGTATTGGTTTTATGTAAAAAGTAAGGCATTTTTGTAAAACCGAGTAGAAAGCTTGGGGTGGGGGGCAGGGGGAAGAGCAGCCACAGCAAAGTTGCTTGCACAGGCATGTTTAGAGGATATCTTGGTGAGAAAAGACCGTGTGCCAGACCAGTTGCCAGTTTGCCAATATATTCATAAATCAGGCCAGACCCTTGCCCTATTTTGTGGATTTTTAGATAGATAGATAGATAGATAGATAGATAGATAGATAGATAGATAGATACGCATTATATTTCCTTTTTTATTGCCTTTCTAGTGGAAAGCAGCCTGGCTTCAGTAGACTATAAGTCAATATTTTATGAAGCAAATTCACAGGAAAATACATACACACACAAATCCCAGCACCACTTGTGAAAACATCTTCTGCTGCTCTATGCAGAAGGATTATTTATGTATTGGCAGCATGTGGGCATCCGTTGTCATAACTTGCTACGTGAAAAAACGAAATATTTTACAGAGCAATTTCTCCTCCACAACATTTACATCTGTCATGATGCTGCATCATTTTCTCCCTCTGTACTCTCTTCATTATACTCCGTACTGCCCTGCTGGCTCTTGCGACTCACCCTACCTACAGTGCCCTTCCTGTTAATAACTTGGAATTAGGTTTAGGATCATCTGCCCAAGGAGTCTCAATCCCTAGACCCATATATGAATGTTTGATGGTGTGAGCTTCCTCTTGAAATCTAAAGTGGTACAGCCCAGATACAAATTTATTATTACAGTCATCCCTCGCCAACCACTAGGGTTCTGTTCTGGCAAAACCTCACAGTTGGCAAATTCGCAGTTGGCAAGGCATTAAAGTTTATGGGAAACAGGGGTTAGAGGAACCACAACCACAAAAAGACCTTAAAATAAAGGGGGGAATTACAAAAGATTTGCTTAAAATCACCAAAATAATCCTGTAATATCACCAAGAGTCACCAAGATGAATGAACAGATTGAACCTCTGGACATTTTTTTTTTTAAAAAACCCTAAAAAAAATAATCACTCAAAGGAGTTTGAAATTGGCAAGGGACGGCAAAGTCAGCAAAGGTTAGCAAGGGTCACCAAGAGGAATGAGCAGATCCCCTCCAAATCGCTGAAACCCCTCCAAAATTTAAAAAACCCCTCGCCAAATGCAGATACTCAGGTCGTAGTTGACAAGACCGGTCACAATTTCCCATTCACATATACTCAATACCATAGTTGGTAAAACCATGACTACCAAGGGATGACTGTAATAATAATAATAATAATAATAATAATAATAATAATAATAATAATAATAGCAGCATTTATATACTGGTTTCTAACAAAGAAATTCCAAAGTGGTTTGCATAGCAAAAGATAGGAGAAAATGGTTTCCTGTCCCAAAAGGGCTCACAATGCATGCGTGCACACACACACACACACACACACACACACACTCAAAATATCAGCAATTGCCATCAGGAGATATGCTATGCTGAGCTTAATTGGGACTGTTAGTCTCTCCCTGCTAAATATACAAATACAACAAATATTTACATACCACTTTTCAACAAATGTTCCCAAAACAGTTTACATAGAAATAAAGAAAGTAGATAGATAGATAGATAGATAGATAGATAGATAGATAGATAGATAGATAGATAGATAGGCTCCCTCTCCCCAAAGGGCTCACATTCTTAAATAGAAACATAAGATAGACACCAGCAACAGTCACTGGAAGGATGTTGTGCTAGGGATTGATAGGTCCAGTTGCTCTTCCCCTGCTAAATATAAGACAAGCACCACTTTAAAAAGGTGCTTCTTGTTCTATTTGTTGGCAGAAGCAGAAGGGAGAATATCTCGCAGAACTCTCTGAGTTACTAGATTCTAATTCTGAATCTGAAGACTGAAGAAACTCATGGCTGTTTGCTCTCATAAGAACATAAGAACAACCCTGCTGGATCAGGCCCAAGGCCTATCCAGTCCAACATCCTGTTTCACATAGTGGCCCACCAGATGCCTCTGAGACGCCCACAGACAAGAGGTGAGGGGACATGCCCTTTCTCTTGCTGTTGCTCCTTTGCAACTGGTGTGTAGAGGCATGTTGCCTCTGGGACTGGAGGTGCCCTATAGCCCTCAGACTAACAGCCATTTATAGACCTGTGAATTTGTCTAAGTTGCTTTTAATGCCATCCAATCTAGTAGCCATCATCAAATCCCATGGCAGAGAATTCCATAGGTTAATTATGCATTGAGTGGGAAAAGTACTTCTTTTTGTCAGTCCTAAAACTCCTGGCCTTCCATTTCATGGGATGACCCCTGTTTCTAGTGTTGTGAGAGAGGGAGAAAAATTTATTTCTGTCCATTCTTTCTACTCCATGCATAATTTTATGCACCTTAATCATATCTCCCTGTAGTCGCCTCTTTTCTAAACTAAAGAGCCCCAGATTCTGTAGCCTTGCCTCATAAGGAAGGTGCTCCAGGCCCCTGATCATCTTGGTTGCCCTCTTCTGCACCTTTTCCAGTTCTACAATGTCCTTCTTAAGATATGGTGACCAGAACTGCATGCAGTACTTCAAATGTGGCTGCACCATAGATTTGTATTAGGGCATTATAATATTAGCATTTTTATTTTCAATCCTCTTCCTAATGATCTCTAGCATGGAATTTGCCTTTTTTTTTTTTTTTGCCGTGCACTGAGTTGACACTTTCAATGAGCTGTCCACCATGACCACAAGATGTCTCTCCTGATCAGTCACTAACAGCTCAGACCCCATCAATGTATATGTGAAGTAGTGGTGTGCACGGAACCGTGGAGGTGTGGTCCGTTGCCGGGAGGTGGTGGTTCTTTAAGGGTGGGGGAGGGTGCACTTACCCCTCTTGCTGCTTCCCCCCTGTAACGCATAGGTGCTACTTCCGGCTACTTCCCCCCACTTCCGGCCAGGAACAGGGGAAGGGGCAGCAGGGAGGTACGCTGCCGCCCCATGGCTTTCACTAAAAACAGAGTGCTGGCAGGGGAAAAGCGGCGGGAGGGATAAGTGCTCCGTCCCTCCCCTGCCCTTAATGAACCCACTCCCGGCGTTGAACCTTTGAGCCGGTGCCGCATTCAAACTGGTTCGGAGGCCTCTAGAATGGCCTCTAGAATGGTTCGTGCACATCTCTAATGTGAAGTTGGGTTTTTTTGCCCCAATATGCAACACTTTACACTCGCTTACATTGAACTGTATTTGCCATTTTGTCACCCGCTCAACCAGTTTGGAGAGATCCTTTTGGAGCTCCTCACAATTGGTTGTGGATTTCACTACCCTAAATAGTTTAGTGTCATCTGCAAATCTGGCCACTTCTCTGCTTATCTCCACTTCTAGATCATTTTCGAATAAACTAAAAAGCACTGGTCCCAGTACAGATCCTTGGGAGACCACACTTCTTACTTCCCTCTATTGTGAAACTGTCTATTTATTCCTACCTGGTTTCCTGTCCTTCAGTCAGTTACTGATCCACACATGTACCCGTTCCCTTATCTCATGATTGCTAAGTTTACTCAAGAGACTTTGGTGGGGAACTTTGACAAAAGCTTTTTCAAGTATACTATGTCAACTGGACCACTTTTATCCACATGCCTGTTAACACTCAAAAATAACTCCTAAAGCTTATTGAGGCAAAACTTGCCCTTGCAAATGCCATGCTGTTTCTCCTTCAGCAAGGCCTTTTCTTCTATATATTTAAAATTTTGTCCATAAGTATGCTTCCCATCAATTTACCTGGCACAGAAGTTAAGCTAACCGGCCTATAATGTCCTGGACCCCTCCCAGATCCCTTTTTGAAAACTGGAGTTACATTAGCTACATTCTGGTCTAATTGTAGGGAACTACAATTGTAAGTTTGATTGTAGGGGCAAATTACTTTTTTTTTTTTTGCTAGGAATTTAGCAATTTCACATTTGAGTTCCTTCAGAACTCTGGGGTAGATGCCATCTGGCCCTGGCAATTTGTTCATTTTAGTTATTCAACAGTTTAGAACATCCTCTCTCGTCACCTCAAATTGGCCCAGTTCTTCGGCCCCCAAGCCTGAGAAGCTTCTGAGAAGCTCAGGAGCAGGTATGTGGTCAGTATCCTCTGCCATGAAGACAGATGCAAATAACTCATTCAGCTTCTCTGCAATCTCCCTACACTCCTTAATAATTTCTTTCATGCCCTCATCATCTAAGGGTTCAACTGCCTCCCTGGCAGGTTTTTTGCTTCTAATATATTTAAATAAGTTTTTGTTATTCCCCTTGACACTTCTAGCTATATGCTCCTCAGACTCTCTTTTTCCATCCCTTCTTGTCTCCTTGCATTTCTTTTGCCAGAGTTTATGTTCCTTTCTGTTCTCCTCATTTGGGCAGGAATTCCATTTTCTGAAGGAAGTCTTCTTCCTTTTTATATTTTCCCAGACTCTACATGTTAGTTTTGCTCCTTCTTGATATACGTTCCAACTGGGCTTATTGTTGAGGTTTGTTATCATTTAGCAAAGCACCAAGAAAGCTACCACTCCAGTAACAGAGTACAGAGTTTAGTTGTTGCAGCTAATTAAGTAACACGCATCGAGATCACTGTAGAGTCTAAACTAAATTGATTTATTGGTGAAGTACATTTGGGATAGGAAAGACTTATCCTACCTATCAGCTACATAATGAATAGGTAGGGAGAGAGAGAGATGTTTCCATCTTATCTCTAGGAGGATAGGAAGAGGACTGACTCACTACAGGAAGTACCTGAAGAGTCAAAGCAGAGGTCATAGAGTAGAGGCAAGCAGGGACAGGTAAGGAGACCCTCACTAACTACCTCTACTCCCAATGCTCCTAGTGGTCATTAGGATAGTTGGTGCAAAAGGTCGATGCACTGGAACTCCATCTCCAACACTAATATCACAGTGGTTTTGAATAATTTCCATCCTTTCTGGAGTGATTTGACACTCCTAACTTTCCCTTTCAGCTTCCTTTTTACCAATCCCCTCATTTTTGAGAAGTTTCCTCTTCTGAAGTCCAACACATCTGCTTTGGACTTCATTGACAGTGGTCCATTCACATATAAGCTGAACTGGATCACACTATGGTCACTATTCCCCAGTGGTTCAACAACTCTGACATCTCACACCAGGTCCTGGGCACTACTCAGGATTAAATCCAA